>NC_136067.1:1137753013-1139003013 GCF_964261635.1 Lissotriton helveticus | reverse complement strand
ATGTCATGGTTCAGGATCATTTCTGCTTGTTCTGTTGCATGCTTGGCTGCAGATCTGCAGTTTATGAGCATGCATTTGGTTTATGTGCAGTGTATAGGATCTTGGGGGGAAGCAGTCAGGAGAATATGGACTACGTGTATTGGTGGTCTGATCATTTTTGTTGGTTTGGGGTTTTTCCCCAGTCCCATGATAACTTGAATTTTAGAGGAGGGGTTTTGACTTATAGATTCCAGGTTGTAAGATTTAGCTAGGTCTGCTGCCTTGTTCAGAGACATTGTTGCGGTCATTCTTTTGGGCCTCTTAACTTTGTTGTGGAGAGGTGTAGTAGTCCATTCAACCCACACTGTCTTCTCCCTTATATTTTTTAAAGGTTTTCTGAGTTCCAGCCCACGTTACCCCAACACTAAGCACGATTCCCCGTTGAAGCGTTACCATGGGAGAGAAAGCTTGTACAGCAGTAGCGGCTGCTACTTAATGGTGCTGGGGGGGGAGTTGTGGTGGGAATTAAAAAAAAAGACACGTAACTGTGTGCTGCCGCATCTTGGTCCTCTTCGCCCACTTCCAGGACTCCAGGGGCAGGAAGCAGGAGCAGGAAGCAGCCAGGCTCCCCTAGCCAATCACAACTCTGCTGATAGCAGCATTGTGATTGGTCTGACGCTTAGAGAGGGACTGGAAACCTGGCCATGTTCTCCGCACAGACTGTGCAACACAGCCCGGTGAAGCACATGTGCATAAATGTTTGGCCAGGCCAAGATGGCCGGACAAACTGTCATGCACACTTACAGAGTGTCATCACTCCTCCCCATTGCCTCTGACACAGCCCAGCCCCATCCCACCCCAACCAGCTAAACAAGGACGTAAAAATAAAATGATAATAACAATGTTTTATTATCATTTTATTTTTCCTTTTTCATCTACTCACAGATCAGTGGGGCTACGCTCCTCTACCGTAGCGGATGAGCTGCCGCTGTTGTACAGCAGTTTTCACAGAAGTAATATAGTACCTCAAGGGAGGGCTGCAGAGAGACCTGCGAGAATGCTGTGGTACTCATGACCCCCCAAAATAATTTTAAACAGTGGGTAGGGGTCCTTCTGAGTTCCCCCACAAGTGGCTGTTGCTCAGGGTTTCCTTATCCCTCACCCTTAGGCCCTTTTTCAAAAATCTTTTTAGGGTACAGGAACGGAGTCCCTTAGTTCTGTAATGACCACTTGATCTGTTGTAGCTGGCCAGTGATATCACGAAGGACTGTGGTATGATCCTGGGTATTGTGTTACCGCCTAGGAGAAAATGCTCCCTCAGACAGTGGGATACGAGTAATTCTTGACTTTTTGGTACCTGCAGGAGTCCAGGTGTGCATAATGGTCAGATGTCACCTTTTCCAGGAGATTAACCCTTTCATCAGTACTCCTGGCACCTATGTAAATTCGAAATTTCTCAAAAAATATCAAACTTATTTGTACTAAATCATGAAAAGTATACTTTATAAATAAAGTTCTAACTTTCTGACAATTCTTTCTGTAATTCCGCTCAGTAACTTTTTCTGTATTGGAAAGCAAAGTTTCTTATGGGAATTCACAATAGAAATTTGATGTTTAGGGATATCCATTTTTCTTGACCCCCTCTTTACAGATCAATCCAAAACTTTCCAAAAGCAGAAGTGAGGTAACTTTTGTTTTGAAATGGGCAGATCTTGCCTTGCCCGAAGATGGCTGCTTTCTAAGCATGCTCCTTCAGCCACCACATCTATCCTACAGCATCCTTCACCATCCATAGCCTGCCACGCTCTATGCTGCCTGAACTGGTGTGCCTGATCAAGTCCAGCATGGCTAAAGGCTGAAATCTGTGCCAAAGAGGCGGCCTGTGACTGTGTTGGCTGGGGAGTGGAAAGCCCGGCTTGCATGACCGGAGTCATGTTACGGCATGGATAAGACGGCGGCTGCTGCTTGCTCGGTGGACTTCCCTAAGCCTGTGCACGTGAGGGTGTGGCCCTGTGCCTCGATGGACAGAGCCTCTATTGGCACTGTAATACCCAGTGATCGAGGTGGACATGTTGGGTCTCAGACTCATGAACCCACTGCAATGGGTCGGTGAGTGAGGACGCTAGCTGGGGTCCTGCTGCGGGATCCTGAGGATGGACATTCTATTGCAGCGGTGGGCTGGCGGCCCCACTGAGCCTCTCTGCTTGGAAGCCCGTGCAGCTGGGGTGGTGATATCACCCCCCTTCAGACCTACCTGCTGCTCCTGGGCCTGGATTGGCATCAGTGCTGGAGGGACTGTGCATTGGCTCACGTGGTGAGGCGGCAATCCTGACCTGCCATAGCTGTGTAGAGAAGCCTGATGGCCTGCTTACGGTCTTTGGTGCCTGTTTCTTCACCCTGCATCTGCCCTGCCACTTGCTGACACCCGGGCTGACGGGATTGCACCTGCTGGGGCCATCGATGGGCATCTGTGTGTTTCCCCTGCCAAGCTAACAAGAGCGAACAACTGGGTTCCAGAGATTACTTCATGTGTGCCGGGCAGCGGTAGGCCCATGGCCAAGGATGTGCAGATCACGCTGCGGATCGTTCTGTAGACCTGTACTGAGGCAGGTCATCCGCACTGATGAGGTGCAAAGACACTATCGTTAGCCCTTATTTGTGACCACACATGTCCAACTGTACTCAACCCCTCAATCGCTTCTCCAAGCCACTGAGTGGAAGCACTGCCGACTCATCTGCTGTAGACCACCAAATATGGGCATCTCAATTTTTCTTCCACCCCACAATAGCACAAGAGCAAGACTATAGGGAAAACAGACAAAACACAGCGCAAGCTACACTTCGAACAGCGCAAGTCCCTGGGGCAGTGCAGAGATAACAAGGTGACGATGGGTGCGGTTGCGGATACCCCAGAGTCCAGGACTGGGGATGATTTATGCCAAATCCTTTCCACAATGCAGGTCACTCTAACAGCCCTTGAAGGGAATTTAGACACTCTTACATATCAAGTAGATAGACTGTCGGAGAGAATGGAAAAACATGCACAGCTCCTAGATATGGTGCAGCGCAGTGTCCGATACTGAAGACGCAAGGGCTCCACTGCAGAGTCCCAAAAATGGCTGGAGAGGGCAGTGGAGTCACTCCACACCGAACCTGAGGATTTGGAAGCACGCTCAAAGCGTAATAACTTCAGAATTACCGGTATTGCTGAATCCGCAAATGCAGGCAACATGGAGAAATTTGTAGAAAAGCTGCTGGTCAATCTACTGGGGCGAGATTTATTTTCGTACATATTTGTAGTGGAACATGCTCACAATTGGCTTACACCCCGGCCACCACCTGGGGCAAGACCTCACCCCATTATTGCAAGGATCTAGAATTACAGGGACTGTGATGTGGCATTGCATCGCTCCAGAGAACTCTCAGATATGAGGGCAGGGAAATTTCCATTTACTTGAATATCACATAACAGGTTCAGGAGGCACGTAAGAAATTCCTGCCAGTAAAGAGGAAGCTACAGGAAATTAACATTACCTATGCTATGCTCCTCCAGCTCACCTGAAGTTAATCATAGACAGCAAGCAAAAGATCTTCAGGGATCCTAAAGTTTACAACAGTTTCTGCAGCAGCAAGAAAGGGCAGACAGTCAACAGAAATCTCCTAGAGGGGACACTGGGGAACTGGCATCTTCCTCCAGCTTGGATTAACCTGGCTATAGTTACATTGCTCAGCATTGTTCCAATATATTCTGCGACCATGCATGCATTTGATAGCTTGTTTACAGACCGCTGTTCATGGTTGTAAGATGACTGCCAATGTTTGATCAATCTGCATTGCACCCTGTCCGTCAGGATAAGTCAGATCTGATATTAGTGATCCTTTGATGCAAGCGAGTAGCATGATATGATTCTCCCACCTAACTTACATCACTGGTGCCCTGCTTATTACTGCTTGGCAGCCCCCTCCACAAGAGTCATATTGTGGCGGGTTCCAGCGGGCTTTGGCTGCTCCCATGTGTGCACCAAACTCTTTCCATAGACTCGAGTTGTTTGAAGGGGGGAGGGGATGGGGATTTTTGGAAGGGTTTGTCTAGGAAAAGGTAATGTTTCTGGCACAATAGGGCGTTGGAGTGGGTGGGGGAGGTTATATGTTGGGGTTGAAACTTGTTTCCAAAGCCACTAATCTGCTTGACACAACAGATGCACTGATTCGTATTGCGGACTTTTCCCCATTCTACTCCCTAAAACTGTACATCACAATGTAACATGACACAGACACTTAGGCTTCTAACTCTACTTACCTGGAACATTAGAGGATTGAATAATCCTCAAAAGACCCACAGGTTTTGGCATATTTAGACCACCACGGAGTGCAGGTTGCATTACTACAGGAAACTCACCTCACTCGGCACACAGAATTTAATGTGGATGCCAGATGAGCATCTGTACACATAGCCTCATCCTACTCATCCTTTGCTCGAGGAGTGCTTTTAATGGTTAAAAAAGGGACCCTGTTCTTAGTGTTACACACGCAAATCGACACACAAGGCTGCTGTGTTATTGTGCAGCAAAACTTTAGTGGTACCATCCAGACATTGACTAACGTTTATGGGCCGAATACTGATGACCTTGAACTCTATGCGCAGTTCTGGGCACGACCACACAAAATGCCACCTTCAACGGTGGTGTGGAGTGGAGACTTTATCACCTGTATTGACCCAACCTTAGACAGATCGACCGATATCAAACACTATGGTAAACAAGCAGTCAAAGTACTTAGGGACGACATAGAAGAGCAGAATCTGGTGGATATGTGGAGACTGCGATACCCGGACGGACACAAGGGCAGATATTCCTCACCCACACATTGCTCATGTTCAAGGACAGGCCACTAGTTAGCTACCCAAGAGGTTAGTAACTGGACAAAGACAGTAGACCATATGCTGAAAGACTGCCTGATCATGACCCCCTTTAGCTGGTGTTGGTGCTGCCCACTCACACACCCTGACTGTTCAATAGGTGCTTCCCGACAGCTGCAATGCTGGATCAGGTCTTCAAGGCAGAAATACAACATGACATTGTTGAATACTTTGAGCATAACACAGGCACAGTGGTGAGTACCCAAACATTGTGGGAGGCCTTTAAGGTGACACTGCCTGGAGACTGGATCATTAAACAAGTAGGTGTTCTACATGACATTCACCAGCATCTCTGTGCTTGAAAGGACTATCATTTACAACAAGGGGTGGTGATGGACAGAGTCTCTGAATTAAGCAGAGTACTCTCACCCAGTCAAGAGATCAGGGCTAGATCCAACACCGTTTTTTAGCTCATTGCACCATCCCAGTTTCAGAACCTGGCTGTATGCAAATTAGTCTGTCCCTGGCCCAGTGCATCATGGGAACAGGACTATCCAGGCATTAGAGAGGGAACATGAGCCAACTCTAGATGCAACACTGCTAGTCATGGTTAGAGAAAATATATCTTCTTATCAGGAGATGGTGAATCTGAAGGTTTGTTTCTACTGCATAAAAACACAGCACAGACCTATGGTGAGGGCAGCTGACTTGGCCAGAGGCTTGCAACTAAACTTCAAACAACACGGACATCCACACAAATCGTGATAACAGATGCTCAGGGCAGGACATGGTAAGACACACTATTTATAATACACGTGTTTACAGATTATTATTCACAATTGTATTCCACACGCTTGACCACGTCCGATGACGAGATTGCCGAATATTTAAAAGGCATTGCCATGGCCTGGCTCTCTGATGGGCATAGAGACTATTTTACACAGCCTCTCATGGAGGGTGAGGTATGGGCATGATTTGCTCCCTGCCAAATGGCAAGGCCCTGGGGACGGACAGCTTGCCAGGAGAATTTTACAAGGAATTTCTTGACTCGCTATTTTCGCATCTACGCGGAATGTATGCGGAAACATATGAGCAGGGTATGCTCCCCCTGACTCTCTGGGATAAAAGTCTGGATCATTGCGAATCATACTGACCACTCTCACTTATCAACACTGATGCTAAAATTCTAGCATAAATATTCACTACCAGGCTACAGCCCCTAAGGCAACACCTATTCTTACCTGATCAATCAAGATTTATTCCGGGTCGTTCAACAACACACAGTTTGCATACGATTTTCCATCATCTGTCGAATGGGGATTCATGTTCGCTGTCCTGCGTAAACTGGGGAACCCCCTCACCTTCCATCACTGGATTCAACTACTTTACACTGAGGCAGCCACAAGACTTCATATAAATGGTAACAAACACAGCATACCCATTACGCATTTATAGAGGGATACGGCAGGGATGCCTCCTATCTCCCACGCTGTTCACTCTGGCTTTAGAGCCTATAACATGTAAAATATGCCAACAGCACCCAGACACAGCACTGAGGTTTTGATCGCAGTCCATTAGCATCTCTCTTTATGCAGACGATATTGTCCTCTATGTGCGTAACACGGCAGATAACCTAATGCCATTGATAAGGAAATATATTTGCTATGAATGATACTCTGGTTGAAGTATAAACTGGTCCAAATCAATAGTTATTCCACTGACACCCTGCATGCAACAATTCACCTTAGAATTTCCGCTGTTCTAGTAAACCGACTTGGTCAAATACCTGGGGATCTGGGTGCATGGTGACCAAGGAACTGGTGGTTCGGTTGTATGACGTTACAGCGCATACTTTTACAATGCACACCTTTACAACGCATTTTTTACAACGCAACATCCATTACAACACATTCCATTACAACGCATGCCATTACAACGAATTTTTAAAAACTACCTTTACAACGCATTCCATTACAACGCATACTACCTTTACAACGCATACCATTACATTGCATGAATGGTAAGTATTGGATAGTGTAGGGGTAAAAATTACTGTTCTAACTCCAGGGGTTGCAACAGTAGGGTAAGTGTTGGATAGTGTAGGGGTAAAAATGACTACTCTAATTCCAGGGGTTGCTACAGTAGGGTAAGTGTTGGATGGTAATGGTATGCGTTGTAATGACTGCGTTGTAATGACATAAGTTGTAATGGTATGCGTTGTAGTGTCATGCATTGTAATGGCATGCTATGTAATGGATGTTGGGTGTAAAAGTTTCGTTGTAATGGTAGTGCGTTGTAAAAGTTGCGTTGTAAAGGTTGTTTCCCGGTGGTTCATGAGAACTATGGGAGAGCACTGTCCAAACTAGAAGATCAGGTGGCCTGATGGATCCGATTGCCTCTATCCCTGGTTGATCGAATAGCGATTCAGAAAATGATAATGCTACCACGCTTCTTATATTTATTCCTCAACATACCCATTACCCTGCCACAGCACTTTTCCTGAAACTGTGTTCTCATTTGATCACACTCATTTGGGAGGGCCGGCAGCCAAGGGTCGGTTGGAAAGAGCTTACACGTCCTATGCCCAAGGTAGATTCCGATCCCTGGATCTCCAGCTTTATTACCTTTGCGCTCAAGCGCATTTCGTGCACTACTGGCAACACTCACACGACCATATTCCTCACGTCGCTATAGAATCAGATGACGTGCACCCGATACCACTGTCTACCCTTATACCTCAGAAGAGACCAGGCATTCCTTGCTTTTTAATAAACCCGGCTCAGAGCACAATTATAGTAGGGTGCTAAATGATACTTACGCTTCCGGCTAGCCATTAAAACCCTTTACACATCCTTCCCTCGGAACCCCCATCACTTCACTCATTACAAACACTGCTGACGGCATCCTCACGCATGCACCTCATAAACAAACTCTACGATTCAACTCAACATGAGCAATATAGGAAATCTGAACAGGCCTTTGAGAGATTTAGGGCCTCATTTATGAGGCTGTGTGACACTTTTACGCCGCCAGTGCGTCACTTTTTGTGATACACCAGTGGCGTAAAAAATGCGCCTTGATGCGCCAAATTTACAAAGTGACGTATCTAGGTAGATGCGTCCCTTTGTAAACCCCTGCGCAAGGTATAATGTATGCAAGGGGGGCGTATTGACGCAAGAAAGGGTTGTAGAAGTGACGCAGTGAAATCTATAGGATTTCACTGCACCACTTCTAGGATGCAAATGTGTCAATATCTTACACCTGCCTCACAGCAGAAGTAAGACTGACGCAGGCCCTTTCACATGGGGCTTGCCCCATGTGAAAGGACGCATTGCTGGAGTTGCGTCTCTTTTGTGACACACTCCAGCAATGCGTCACTTTTGTGCCATACAGATACGTCAGAAATACTGACGTATCTGTAACTCCTTGCACACTGATGCGTCATACTGTAAATATGACGCATCATTGGTGTCGCAAGGAGGGCGCAATGAAAAGTGATGCCCCGATGCGTCACTTTTAATAAATGAGGCCCCTAATACCATGCTCGACACACCTCTGTCCACAGAGGACTGTGGTTTTGTTGTATACTGACAAAGCTGTTAACACCAAACTGTAATCTTAGCATAATCCATAAAAATGTTTTTCAACAAATATACTACACGCCGATACAGTTACACAAATATGGATCGCAGGGAGACGCCAAATGTATATGATGTTGGGACGCTCAGGTGGATTTTATGCATGTTGCGGTGGCATGCCCTCAGGTATGGCAATACTGGAAGGAGGGGACAGACACTATGGGCACTACGCTATCAGATCTGATCCCCAACACATCACAAATTTGTCTACTTGGCCTGGTGACGGTCCAGAGGCCCCCCAACCTCAGATTAACAGCTGTTGCCCTTTTACTGGCCAAAATACGTATTGCTATGAGTTGGGGCAGCAGGCGAGCGCCTAAAATGCAGTATTGGACAACTGACATGGTATCCTGTAAAGAGCAATTAGGAATATATGTGGAGGAGCTACCTCCATCCCCAAGACCGAAAGGTTTTTGTGGTCCATTGGTCCAAAACCTGCAATTGCAGTCCGACACATCAGCAGAGCATGGAGAGGGTCAAGAGTCTAATGGACATCACAATACAGAGTAGGGAGTTCTTATAGATGTTGTAACACTGCTTAATAAGCCGCAGGAGAATGTAAAATGTCCAAGTCGCCCTATCATGCTATATGTAATGTTTTTTTTATAGTATGGAACTTTATGACAAAATCAATTTATACAAATTAAAAAAAAATAGTTTTGGAAAGTGACAAAGTTATTACAGAAACCAAAGATGCCTTGTTTATAGAAAGCCAGACCTGTCTATAACAGCACTGGCGCTGCCGGTGTAATAACCATCCTTCTCAATAACCATCCTTCTCAAACCTTTAGTCAGGAATAAGAGGACCACTCAAATGTCAGTTTCACCACTTGTTGGCTCTCACTGGAGACTTTCTTGGCAAAGATTTAATTTGATGAGTTAATGTGGGGTAAAACTCTATTCTAGTAATACAAATTGTGAGGTTATTATTAATTATTTTACATTCACTCACAATTTTATTTTACATCAAAATATATATTTTTCAAAAAGCATTAATAAACGTCATACATTTTTCTTATACTTTACAATAGGGAGATCTCCGCCGCAGTGGCGGAAATGGATTCCTACGTGTGAAAAGTTATAATTAGTAACTTTATAATGCCAAATTTGCTCTTAGATGTCTCTACTCCCTGGTTTCAGAGGATGGAGTAATGTAAGTCTACACGTAGGTATAAATCTACACTCGGAAATGTGAATAACACAAAAGCGTAGATTTATATCAAAGCGCAAGAGTGCATTTTCACATTAATACATCTACATGTGTAAATTACCTTTGTGACCAGGGACCTTAGAATTTTAGTATTAGCATTGATTAACACAAGGAGTACTTAAGTGGCTAAGCAACGGAAAGATCGGGGACCTTAAAGGGGCTTACAATACTGGAATAAATGCAATAATAAAATGACAATCAAATGTGGAAGAAGTCATATAAGACATGATGCCTTCTGCATGGGTGCCAATTCTTTGCTGCTCATCCGTTATTCAGGTTACAAATTCATTTAATGTTGACATGCATTTAGTTCTGAAATTAGGACTTTGCACATGGTAAACAATCACAGACACACTTAAAACGGCTCACGCTTAAATAAATAAATATTTGCCACTGGATTGGCACAATTCATTTTGGATCCTGTGTCTTCAGTCAGAGTCTTTTTTTAAAACAGCATTTTTCAAATATTGCAATTACTGGGGATGTGAGAGATTATCATTATGGGTGTTTTTATTATACAATTAGGTATCGGGCAGTGTACATTGTTGCCATGGTTACTGTAGCAACGAGTATGAAAGAGGGGGGTGGTTCAGTCGATACTCTGCCAGCCTTGATTTCTAATTGATGGGGTGTGAGGGAATGATTAGACATACAAAATTCGTATTGATCCTACAAGCCATGCATGTTCAAAGCTTCCTGGAAGTAAACTGTCATTTTCCAGGGATACATAATTAGAAGTTTACTCTGATTTTCAAAGCGATGTTGATGTGCTATCGCTGACAGTCCAGGGCAATTATTGCAGCTGTAATGGTAGGGTTCCTCGGAATCAAGAGAAAACGGAAGGCAGGGTTTTGAATATACTTTCATCCTGCAAGCTGAAAAGCTGGGCTTGTGCATTTAGGGCCTCATTTACAAGGTTGTGGCGCAGGGCAGCGCTGCCAGGAATCATGTGGCGCTGCCCTGTGTCAAAAGGAAAGGGAGAAATAAGCTGTATCTCCAAGAAATGGTCATTCCTGTCCTTTTCCCCTGCGCTGGTGCACTATGGGCTAAAATACGCCAACGAAGGCACTTTTGCGACAGTGCAAGGGTGCCTGCGTTGCGTGGCTGATTGATTTTATGCACAAAAGGACACTTTCCTGCACAAAATCAACCAATTGAGGCAATTTCCTCTTTACACGTAGAACGAGTAAAATAATTGGGAGAAATGAAAACATTTCTCTTAGTTGCGCCTACCTAACGCCATCGCTGGGATGGCGTTAGAATCTGACGTATTCAGGGGTTTATGATTCCTCGTAAATCTTGGAAAGCTTCAGATCCCATTGGTGCACAGCAACACCCATGGAATGCCCAGTTCACGCAGTGTTCTGTGTGAAAGGTGCACATATTTAGAAGACCATGAAAAGCCACATGAAATGGCTTGTCTGGCCTTGTAAATATGCTGTGGCACATTGTGCCACCAGAGCGCCAAAAAAGTGACACCCCGGCGGTGCAAAAGTGCCACAAGGGGCCTTGTACGTGAGGCCCTTAAAGTGCACACGTACCTGAAAAACAACACTAATTTCGATATTTCATTCGATTTCAGTGGAGAGGTGTGGTGCAGCGGCCAGGGTATCTGACTTCAGAGCACAGGGTTCACGGTTTGATCACCGGCTCTGGCGGCAGCTCAGCACCCTGTGACCCAGGGCAATAACTCACTTAATTTCCATGATGGCCCCCAGCGCCTTGAGACCCGTAAGGGTGAGTACTTTTGCGCTTTACAAATACGGATTTACGTTACATTCAGTTTATCCCCCAACCCTGTCAACTTTTCTCTGAACTTCATAGTGAGGCATTATTCAAATGTGAAGCATTCTTGGTACAGGTGGGAAGGCGGGCTAAGACACACGGAAATTCCTTCAAGTGATAACATGTAAAAAGATAAACTTGCGCCTGCCACTCAATCAATGGCAGGATTTCTACTGAAATAAGGCTGTGGCCCCCAGGGACAGCATTTTCAGTAGAAACCCACATATAACCACCATGAAGAGATGCTCAATGTCCATTAATGGTGAGGGTTTTGGAGCTGAAGAATTTGGGGTCATCATTAAATTTGATGCACAGAATTTATTGAACATTAATTGGATTGCTTTTTCTTCATATGTGTGGTATTTGCGTCATTCCTTTGCACTTACCTCTACTGGTACACTTAATTCCTCATTTAGCTAGTTAAACCTTGAACTATTGACTTTGACGGTGGGATAATTACGATAAAACATCATAAAGTGGAGATTGGTCATGCCAGCATGTTGACCATTGTTGATGCAACATTGGGGCACATCAAACCCACCAACGTCGGTCAGCAGTACCACTTCTCCTGGCGCTGCCTTTCATAAAAGTCTGCAACTACCTATGCAGTAAAACATGCAGTGAGGGGAACTACATACCACACAGCCACCCATTTCCTGTCTTCCAGTCCCCTACCCTAGTCTTTGCAAGCCACTGGTGAAACTAGAAAAAAATATCTAGTGTCCATTCACCTTTTCACAGTCAGAAGACATGTGCAATCTGCAGTCCTGCCAGTCGGCAGCTCTGCCAACCACTAGCACAGCACAGATAACCCCATGCAGGTACTCAAATGAATTGTATGCCATTAACCCTACCCAAAAGCTGTTGCATTGATGCTCCTGAAACCTCCCAAAACATCATAGCTAAAATACCAAAGCACTCTGCTTTGGTATCTCTATCTACAGTGTTTACATAGAGGAACTTAGGAACCAATATGTGTTGGCACCACCCCTGGTAGTAGGTTGCTGTATACCATAATAGTACCATCATAACAAATTTGTTCAATTGATACACA
Source organism: Lissotriton helveticus (assembly GCF_964261635.1). Lineage (NCBI taxonomy): Eukaryota > Metazoa > Chordata > Amphibia > Caudata > Salamandridae > Lissotriton > Lissotriton helveticus. The sequence continues at coordinate 1,138,990,489 of NC_136067.1, read as the reverse complement.
TTCCACAGATACTTGTGCTGAGAGGAGCAGTCTGTTAACCACTACTACCAATTGTATTGTATAACCCCAAAGTATCCATAGGAAATTCTCTGCCACATTATGTGATCCCAGACTGGGATAACACAGTTAGACTCAGACATGTACACCAGCACAGCCACCAGCAAACTTGGATCTGCCAAGACACAGCACTGAAGTTTTATTTAAAGTATTGCCAAGAATTTCCAAAGTTGTACCGAACATCTGAAACCTTTTAAAAGGTAGAATTAAATCTCAAAATCCCCATGATTAAGTGCGTCATTCTTCGGTGAGTTGTAATCCCAATTCAAGTGCAAACAGCCCTCTCTGCATGAATAGGGACTACATGTTGTGTCAGAAAACCACACATTCGCTAACTTTCCATATTCACATGGTACCAGGAAAAGCGTGATGAAATATGAATGGTGAAAACTGCTCGGAAAGGGACAAAACATGAGGTAACCGGGGTGCAAAACTAAGATTACGCATACAGTACCAAGCAAGAAATTTCAGTATACGCCGTAAATGCTGCATCCTACTGCATTGTTATTCATTGGGTGTTGTATCCTAATATAGACTGTGCCATTCGGGATGAAACTTGATATTCACTAAAATTTTAGTCAAACTCCAACGCACATAGGGGATTATTTATGAAAATTGGCGCATCGCTGTGTTAAAACTGCGATGCAACAGTTTAAATTGCACCCTCCTTGCAACACAATGGATGCGCCATATTTAATGTACGGCACTCCATGTAGCAAGGAGATACAGATACGCCAGTGTTTCTGATGTATCTGTAGGCGCAGTAATAACGCATTGCTGGAGTGTGTCCCAAAAGTGACTCAGGTCCAGCAATGGGTCATCACACTTGGGCATGTCCCATGTTAAATGTGCCTGTGTCAGTCTTACGCCTGCTGTGAGGCAGGAGTAAGATTTTGACACAGTGGCGGCCTAGAAGTGGTGCAGTGAAATCTGATAGATTTAACGGCGTCACTTCTACGAGGCTTTTTGCGGGGGAACGCCCACCCTGCGTACATTATACCTGAATCAGGTATAATGTAGTGCAGGGATTTACACAGTGACACATCTGCTTAGATGCCTCACTTTGTAAATAGGGCGCAATATGGCGCATTTTTGGGCCGCTGTTGCGTGACAAAAAGTGATGCAACAGCAGCGCATATCGGTCGCAATACCTCATAAATAAGGCCCATAGTCTCATTATCAGTGGCTTCTTAATTCCACTGGGGTTGGTGACTTTGGCTTAGTTTGAAGTGCGAGGTTAACAGTAACTCCACAGATGTGTCTTAAATTCAGAGACTCCACCTCCTGAAAGAAGTGAAATTCAGGCGAAACCGGAATATGGCTCTGGTCCAATATCAGGTGCAGAAATGAAGATTCCCTTGGTAATTCCTCATTTTTAAGCAAACCATAATGATGGCACTCTGAATGCCTGGCATCTCTGTCCCCCGGAGTGACTGATGTCCAGTTTCAGTAACTCCACAGGACAGGATCAGTGATGTAATGGACCTTGAGGGAGCCCCACTGCCTAATTCATGGAGGATGCGCCCTACACCCCGGACCCAGTCAAGAGCTCTCAGGCTAGGGGCCCGCCACCCCTGCATAGTGCCTGAGGGGGCTCCCTGGAGCTCAGCAGCCTCCACACACAGCAGGGTCTGGGGTGGGGGCTAATATTACACCACTGGATAGGATTACACAGCCAAACTCCAGAGTAACAGAAATGAGGTGATATTCATGCTAAGCAACGTGCCAGAGAGAATTAGCTGATCGAGCCAGGTGGCCATGGAGCAGGACCAGGTTTCCCTCATCTATTGGTTAAAATCCAGATCGGTTCAAATTGGTTCCTTAGGGTAATCATGATACTGTGTTATTCCTGTTTTCCTCCTTATTTAAAGTACCCTTTGATTTTTTGGACACACAAACACTCACTAGGCCACAAAATGTATCACTTATTTTAAATGTGATTCAGAATATTGGCAGCACCTTTAATGGAATTTACTTAGAATGACAAAAAACGTTTTCAAATCAATTCGCTTCAAGACACTAGGGGCCAGATTCATCAAACCAAAATCCGCTCGCAAAGGGCCAGATTCTGAGAATCTGGCCCTTTGCGAGCGGTATTTTTGCATTTGGGATGCATCATCCCAAATGCAAAAATCGCAATTTTAGAAATCGCCACATTGCGATTATTTGCATTTAAGGAATCTCAATTTGACATTCCTTAAATGCAATGTATGAACCATTTCAAAATTGCGAATTGGCAATCTGGGGCCGCTATTTACTGCGAAGTTTAACTACGTGGTAAATAGCAAAAACTTAGAAAAATGCACTTAAGTGCATATTTCTAAGTTGTATGTTACACACACACATGTCCTTGGGACATGTGTGTGCGCAACACCAGTGTAAATTACCATTTCAGGGGTGCAACAGGGTGTCCTTTGGACACCCTGACACCCTTGAAATTGCTTCCTTATTTGCGAATCGCTAATAGCGAATCGCAAATAAGGAATGACTCCCCATTCATTCCTATGGGCCTTTAGGCCGATAGGAATGAATGGGAAAGCCATTCCTTATTTGCGATTAGCAATTAGCGAATCGCAAATAGGGAATCAGTAGAAATCGCTAAAAATATTGCGATTTCTACATGCATACCGTTTTGCGAGTCTTTAATAGCGAATCCTTAAAATTCGCTATTAAGGACTCGCAAAACATGACTTTGATGAATCTGGGGGATGATGGTTCCTTCCCTAGGGACATTTTTACTTTTGGTTTGTTTGAAATCATGATATAGCAAATTCTCATGGTTATCCCTACCCTTATCTCTCTAAGGAATAAGATGTAAAATGAAATCTTAACTAGTAATAGAATCTAACAATTTCTTTCTAAATGATTCTAACTATTTCAAAAGGTCTACTACTTTTCTCCCTAGAAAACATATCTACTATCGTGTAAGGAGAATTCTAAATTAAGTATATATTGAAATTGAGCACATGGCTTCAAAGCAAGATTGCAAAGAGGAGTAACTAACCCGGCTTAGTTTGTACACTTTAAAGACTTTGTGGACTGTTCACGAAGGGATGTATGAGTATGAGAAGCAGTACTCCAGTACATAAGAAAGTACTCCTGTTGTACTACTTCCCAAACTCATAAATGCTTTCAGAATCAGCCACAGTGTCAGGTCTACCTGAAAATGCTTAACACAGCTCTTCCACCACCTAGAAAGGCAGCCAGCAATCCTTGTATGCTATACATGAGAATGTGATGAGAAATCACCAACAATACTTCACGTTTGTGACCATGGGCCAGATGTACCAACATTAGGAATTATGAATCATACCAAATTTGGAAATCGTAATTCCTAATGTAAGGACAGTTGTATTTTTATAATAGTGATTCCTAGTCCGCTGCAAATTGACCTACCGCTTGAATATTAATGAGGTAGGTTGCACTTTACAACACACTAGGAATTGGAGACATCACAGGGATGGTGCCCTGCTGGGGTCAGCAGACTACCATGCTTGTGATTACTTTTTAATAAAGCAGACTTTTTTTTAATGCAGCCTGTTTCTCTCAAAGAAAATGGATCCTGGTTTAAGAAGAAGTAGTTGTCCCAGGGACCACAACTTCCTCTTAAACAAACTACTTTTTACATTCACAAAGTGGGAGGGGTCCCTTTGGGCATCCCTTCCCATTTGTGAATGCATTAACACTTCACTTCTGTAGTCATTAAAGTATTACTGTTTTGCAACTGGAATTCGGTTGCAAAACATTAAAACATACCTTACCTATTAGGTATTTGGAAAGGACGCCCCTTCCAAATACCAAATCTGTATTTGGTTGCAAACCCAAATTGCAATTCTGTAGCGTGTTTCAGAATTACAATTTGGGCTTGATACATAACAAAATGATTTTTTCTGACCGCGAATGGGCCGATTCTGTGAATCGTCCAGTCTGCAACCCAAAAAAGCTTGATACATCTGGCCCCAAGCGTTTTAAATCGAATGTGATTGTTTTGTTTGATTGTATACAGAGCAGTGTTTTGTAAATGTTTCAGTCGAAAAAAATAGATGAAGGGAAAGATTAACCCCTTCTATGCTTCTGAGGACGTAATGGTTACGTGCTCGGCTGTGATGCTGGAGTGCAGAGGATGTAACCGTTACATTCTCAGCAGAGAGATTCTCTTTTCAGATTTTTAGCCTCCGGAACAGGGTAAGAGCTCCTTCAGTCTTCTGAGGCATTTTACCTCTCCGATGTAATGACGATCACACGCATGCCACGATGATGTAATTACATTAAAAGTGAAACTGAAATGAGCTGATCGGCTCATTTCAATTTCACTGCTTCGGTGCTCATGGGTCTATCTCAGCACCCAAGCACAGAAACACAGGGGAAAGGCATCATTGGAAAGGGAAGAATCTCCTCTTTCCAATGGTACCTTACCTAGTGGCTACCTGCTTGGGGATTGCCACAGGAAGGCGATACCCAAGCAGGGATCCACCACTAGACACCAGGGCTTTTGCTCATCTCCAATGTTTTTGGGAACATTTAGACTTTTTGCCCCCCCCCCAGAGGTGGGCATCAGCCCCCAATTTGCACCCACTAGGAAACCAGGGACTATTTTATTTAGTAGTGTAGGAGTGAAGGTTGCCCAGAATTGGCATGCCAATGACCCAACCACTCCTAAAAAATAGCTAATCTTTCTGATCCCCTGGGAGGCAGATGGGGCAGTTAGCCCACTAAGCAATATTGAGCATTTCTTTTTAGCTAGAGTAGGGGTGGCAGCTGCTCAGAATGGGCATGCCAGTGCCCCCATCTCACTTCAAAAAATGGACACAATCTTTATGCTCCCCAGGGCATATGGGGTATTTGCCCCAATCGACCCCCCAGGGGCAGAAAGTCCGCTAAGCAGTCCCCAACAAATAGCCTCAGTCTTTCTCCCCACCAGGGAGCAGATGGGGGAAAGCCCCCAATCTGCCCCCAGGGTGCAGAAAGCCCACTTGGAACAAGGGATATGTTTATGAGCATGTCAGTGAGCTGCCGTTTATTTAAAGCACACATTTTGGGTGTCGCTGCCCATGGGGGCAGATCAGCAATATATTTAGGCTCATCTACCCCCAGGGTAGAAAATGACTGGATCCATTGCATGCTCCTTTCACCCAGTTAGACCCTAGGGAAAGTTTTTGTGTGTGTGTGAACTGGAGTTCAGCTGACGTCTGTGTGTACTGGTGTTTGGCTGGCAGTGTTTGTGGGCTGTCGCTTGGCTAGTGGTCTGCATGGAGGGCGCTTGGCGGCAGTGTGCATGGACTGTCACTTGGCTGGTGGTGTGCATGGACTGTCACTTGGCTAGTGGTGTGTGTGGATGGCGTTTGGCTGATGGTGTGCATGGATGAAGCTTGGTGGGTGGTGTATGGATGATGCTTAGCTGGCGGTGAGCGTGGATGGCATTTGGCTGGCAGTCTGCTGGTTGTGTGCATGGACGACGCTTGGCTGGTGGTGTGTGTGGATGACACTTGTTTGGTGGTGTGCTGATGTGTGTGTGGATGGTGATTGGCTGATGTACAGTGTGGCTGGCACTTGGCTAGAGGTATGGGATACGTGATCGTACCATGTTGTATCACCCAGAATTGCGGGATCGCCGCACCAGCACTCATTTTCCACCACCCAGTGTTCAATTTGGTCACCTGACAAAAATTATACCTCACTTGTGTTGGTACCCAAAGGAGACTAGCTAAAAAATGTATTAAATGAAAAACTGAGGGGGAAAAAAAGTGGGTTCAAAATAGCAGTTTTTAGGCTGACTTTGCTTTGGACACCCACACAAGTGAGGTATTTTTGTTATCAGGTGACTAAGGGGAAAACTGGGTGGTGGGAAATTTGTGCCAGTGTGGTGATATCACAGCTTTCCTACACAGAAATGTGAGGAAATTTTGATTTTTTAGCTATATTTAAGTTTGTAGGGCATTCTGTGTAGGAAAACATTGGGGGAATCCACGCAAGTCACAACTCCCTGGACTCCCCCGCTAGTCTAGTTTTCAGAGATGTCTGGGTTTGATAGGTTTCCCTAGATGGCCGCCGAACCTGGGACCAAAAACACAGGTGCTCTCTATCTATCCTAAATCAACCTTTTTTGAAAGACTTGGTGGAATGCTGGGTGGTTCAAAGTTTGTGGATCCCCACAGATTCTAGAACTTTCCGTCACAGAAATATGAGGAAAATGCATTTTTTAGATACATTTTGAGGTTTGCATGGGATTGTCGGTAACAGAACCTGGTGTGAACCACACAAGGCACCCAGCCAGGATTCCCCATGGTGTCTAGTTTTAAAAAATATACAGGGTTGCTAGGCTTTTTTAGGTACAGACTGAGCTAGGGCCCAAAATCCACAGCTAGGCACATCGCAATAAAAGGGTCCGATTTAGTGGAAAAATGTGATATGTTCATGTTGCGTTTTGGGCTGTTACTTGTGGCAGGCACTAGGCTTACCCACAGTGAGGTGTCATTTATAACAGGAGACTTGGGGGAATGCTGGGTTAAAGGAAGTGTATGGCTCTTCTCAGATTCAAGAGCTTTTCAGCACTGAATTGTGAGGAAAATTTCTTGTATTAGGCAAACTTTGAGCTTTGCAAGGGATTCTGGGTAACAGAACCAGATGAGAGCCACACAAGTCACCCCATCCTGGAGTTTGCTAGTTTTCTATGGATGCCAGCTGCACTATGGCCCAAAATCTATAGCTAGGCATGTTGCACAAAAGGGTCAGTTTTCAGTGGAATTCTGGATCACACATAGAAGTATCAAATTACCATTATTTAATGATTGTTTTTGTGCAGGAAGGGACATCATGAATGGTGCTTGCATTTTCTATGTGTGCTGTAGAAAACAAAAGCGAGGGGAAATAAAAGTATTTCGACTCTTTCGCCAATCTAACGCCTGCTTTTGCATGGTGTTAGTTTTTGGCACTGCCTCAGATTTACATATCCTTGTAAATCTAGGGCAGCATTAAAAATCAATGCATGTTGCAGTGGAATGCCCACAGCAACACCCTTTGCAAGCTCCTTTCACCCAGATACCTTTGTGGAAGGGTACCATATTTTCAAAGCGGTGTTAGGCCACTTTGTAAATATAGAGCAGGTCATTGCGCCACCAGATCGATGGTAAAAGTTACTATCTAGTTGTATAATCCCCTTGTCAATATGCTCCTTAACCTTCAGAGTAATCGGAAACCCACGACTATATAGTGTAGTAGATTAGTGTACAACAACCTTCATTTACAATGTGGAATGGAAGGAGAGAGAGAGAGAGAAATACTGAGAGAAAGAAAAAGAGAGAGAGATAGAGAGAGAGAGAGAGAGAGAGAGAGAGAGAGAGAGAGAGAGAGAGAGAAGGATTTATTCAAAAAGAGATATTTTCAAACTAGGTGAAAAGAAATAAATATTTGCAACCCTTATTAAAGATGCCACCATCACATATTCTTGTAACTGAACACAAAGAATCAATGATACACGAGGAACTAAACACTTACTTAGGGCCTTCTTCATGGGAAGTGTTGCATCGCTGCGACAAAGCAGCAATTAACACTTCTCTGTGCGCCCTCCTTGCGACACCATAGATGTGCTGTATGTAAAGTATGAAGTGGCTCCTTTCTGGGGTGTGTCTGAGAAGAGACGCAACTCCAGCAATATGTCCTATGTGACCCTTACGCCTACCACGAGGCAGGTGTAAGGTTTTCAAGCAATGGCGTCCAGGAAGTGGCGCACTGAAATTTACAGACTTCAATGCGCTACTCCTACAAGGCTTTGATGCGGGGGAATGCTCACCCTGGATACATTATACCTGACACAGGTAAATTGTAACGCAGGGTTTTAAAAATTGACGCATCTGCCTAGATGTGTCACTTTGTAAATAGGGCGCAACATGATGCATTTTTTATACCAGCTGTGCGCCACAAAAAGTGACGCATGCGGCACAAAAGTGTCACAATATAATATAATAAGCCTCTTAACATTCAGAGTAAGAGTCTAAGGGCCAGATGTATCAAAATTAGTGTTTGTAAGTTTATAATAGAAAATTTTACAGATTCGATATTATAGACTCGCAAAATACAATGTGTGTAGGTTTCAGCAATTTTTTTGCGATTCCTACACATTCCTTATTTGTGGCTCGCAAATTGCGAGTCGCAAATAAGGAATGGCTTCCCATTCATTTCTATGGGCCTTGAGGCCCATGGGAATGAAAGGGAATTTCATGCGCAATTTGCCTTTTTACAAGTTACAAGTTACAAAGGCTTCATGAACTTGTAATATGGTGGGTAGGACATCCTCCACATTTGCACTGGTGTATCCCATCTTTCAAACTCTAAATAAGGCCCTCAGTATGTTCATGGTCATTTGTCACTCCATGGCTGCTCATAAATTGCATATCTTGTAATTCTTAGTGGAATCAGTAGCGTATGTGCTTTTCCTCACTGAGACCTGGCTATATGAAGGCTCCGCTCCCGATGTGGTCCAAAGGAAGTGCTGGGATAGTCATTATTTATTAGGAAACTCCTAAGGGCATGTTCTCTACTCTTGAGATTCAGAATTGCGATCGTTTACTCTTCACTTTGACACTTAGGGGATATGTACAAGGAAGTGGCGGAGTGAGGCATTAGCCATCATGGCTTAACGCCTCACTCCACCACTTCTGAAACTCAAGGCTGCACCATATTTACAACAATACAGCCTTCTGTTTCCCCCTGTGATGATGCTACACTTAGCAATGTAGCCCCAACGCTAGTACCCTTGCACCATAGTGTGTAGGGAGGTGTCCATTCCTGCACATAAACAATCCTGAAATGCCATTTTGTCACTTTCATGTGTGCTGCTTAATGCAGCACTCATGAAAGTCACAAAATGGCATTGTTTATGTACAGGAAGAGGGACCTCCCTGTACATACTCAATCAATAGCATTTTGCTTTTTCCATGTGTGTTGCACAAGGCAGCACACATGGGAAAAGCAACAACGAGGAGAAAAGAATGCATTTCTCCTCGTTTCATCAAGACCAGGTACTACCTGGTCTTAATTTTGGCATTGCCTCCTCTCCTACGAATGCTGCCCTTGTACATAGGGGTTGCATCAAAATCATTGGATGTTGTGGTGGAACACCCACCACAACACCCGCTGCCAAACCCTTTGACGCTAACCATAGTGTGAAAGGGTGCTTTATTTACAAGGCAGATTTAAGCCACGTTAAGTGGCTTAATGCTACCTTGTAAATAAAGCGAAGCCCCTATCGCCATGGAAATGTCACAAAAAGTGACGTTCCCATGGCAATAGGGGCTTGTACATATGGCCCTTAGTCCCACCTTTACCTTTTCTGGAAGCTTGTGGTATAGACCCCTGGACCCCTATGCTCATTTCCTACAGGTTCTTCCTGATTTGGTTGTGGGCTTAGCTAGATATAGGGATAACTTCACCTTGCTTGGTAACTTCAATGTACTTCATGATGACATCAATAATGGTGCCTTAAAGGACCTTTTAAAGACCTTGGGCCTCATTTATGAAAAGTGACGCATCGCTGCGTGAAAACAGCGATGCGTCACTTTTCACTGGGTCCTCCTTGCGACACCAATGATGCGTCATATTAACAGTAGGACGCATCATGGTGCAAGGAGTTACAGATACGTCAGTATTTCTGACGTATCTGTATGGCGCAAAAGTGACGCATTGCTGGAGTGTGTCACAAAAGTGACGCAACTCCAGCAATGTATCCTTTCACATGGGGCAAGCCGTATGTGAAAGGGCCTGCGTCATTCCTATGCCTGCTGTGAGGCAGGCGTAAGAAATTGACGCATTTGTGTCCTAGAAGTGGCGCAGTGAAATCTTATAGATTTCACTGCGTCACTTCCATGACCCTTTTTTGCGTCAGAACCCCCGCATCACTGCTTTCACGCAGCGATGCCTCACTTTTCATAAATGAGGCCCCAGAAGTTCAGGCATTGAAAGAGATTGCAGATGCTCAGTTTCATCAGCCTTGCCTGCTGGTCTTTGCCCTTTTCTTCTCTCACCGTGCTCTGCATCTCTTGGTTGAGACTCTCTCTTGCTTGTTGCACTTGCCCCCCTCTTTTGACTAGTTCCCTTTCACCTCCCTACTGTTTCTTTGTGCTCCCTTTCATCCTTGTTAAGTATTGGTCTCTTTTTCAACCCTGCCAATCCCAGGTGCTTGTGTCAGGCAGAAAGTTGCCTAGCTACCTACTTTTCAGTTTGCTCATGTATGAAGCTTTCGTGTTTTAATGGACATACGTGCAACATTTCAATGCCTGATATAAGATTCCTTCGTTGTCATTTTATCATAGAGTGGAACAAGGCAGTTATGTACTTGCAGTGAGATAAATATTACCCATTTTTACACAATCTAATATTTTTGTAATATTCTCAAATAGGTGCACTGCTCCTAAAGTGTGTATGCAACGCATCTAACTGACTTCTGGGAGTTGTATCAGAATACCAATATTGGGCATTGTATCCTTGGCAAGGCACAGGAATTAATGGTTTAAAACTGTATACTGCACAGTCACTAATACAAGATGGTTGCCATCTCTCCCATCTTACCTGGCTCCCTATTTTTTTTTACGTTTCCTTTTGTTTGCGTACTGACACTAGTTAGCTAGATGAAGCCCTCCCTAGGCAGCCATGCATCCAAGTGTGCAGAGGCCTCACAGTGGCCAAACGTGCCCTAAAGTGGGAATCTTACATCATACATTCAGCCACTTCTGCTTAACTTACTCTGATACCACGTCCTTGCAATCTAGGACATTTGGTATTACCTCTTTCGAAAATAATAATAAAATGTATGTCATAAACAAAATGATTTTATTTAAAAACATCATTGGTAAAACAGCCATTCCAGTAAATGTTTTTTATGTTTATTGCAAATAAATATAGCAGCCACGTCTAGGTGATTAATTGTTCTGTTTTTTATATTTTTCTTTTGTGGCACATTCTTACATTAAAATTTTTTTATTTGTCATCACGCCGGCTTGCCAAGGATAGACTTATTGGCTTTGTCAATGCTTGTTGTATGGGTTTTCTAAACGGCCAGAACATGCTGAAAATGTGGTCCAAAGCGTTAATATATGGCCAGGCTAAGAAGCAGTGATATGGGAGTAGGAATGAGTGCAACATTTGCTGTACATTTCATCAGATTTGGTTGCTAACGTTCAAATACAAGCCGTTTATAAAAAGAATCTGCCAGCTTTGGCAGGGGCAGCACCGCCGCAATGGTGGAGGAGTTTCGCCCCACTTGTCAGAGTCAGTCGCAGAAAAATAAAATGATAAAACAATATCATTTTATTTTTCTGTGACTGGCTCTGACATGCGTGTAGGGCGTGGTGAAGCCAGGCCAAGACAGGGAGGATTGGTGGGCACTTAGAAGTGCGCATGTCAGTTTGGCCGGCAGTCTTAGGTGGAAGGTGTAGGACTAAGAGTTGCAGCTCGGCCTCTGACTGGTGGGCTGAAAATCCCACTATGTCTTTCCATCATACATGAGGTGTGTGAACCAACATTGGAAGCTCTACCAACAGGTCTCCAGTCACAGTACTCTATGGCCCCATTCATGAAGGGCAGTGGTCATGGCCCAAAAGGTAACATGCAAACCCATCCATGTTGCTTGATCAATATCCAATCCTGTGTCCACATTAATCATGACAGACATGGGGCAGCGTTGTATATGATTTCGTAGAACAACAATCTCATGATTGCTAAGAAACTATTTCTCCTAAACTGTTTCATTTATATTTCCAGAATGAATGTAATTGGCTAATTCATAGAAATCGATTCCTAGAATGTACTTTTGTTCGAAATTAGCTTTTGCATGCTTACTTGATTGCAATGGTTTCAGATCTTACTTTCAGAAACAGTTTTTTTGGAAGTATTTATTTCAGTGCTATACTGCAGGGGACTTTATTTCAGATTGAAATTGTTTACATTGTCAAACAATTTCTTTGGATGATTTCAATTCACTGACCCCTCACTTCCCATGAACATCATTCATCCTGACCCCGCGGAACCATTAAACACATCCATCCTGGCCTCCTAAACACCCCTTACCACACCTAAACTGCACAAATCCCTGAAACATAAAAGCCTTTCTACCCCAAAATTCCACCTATCCCAGAAACCTAAAAACTCCTTACTACACCAAAATAACACCCATCCCTGGTGCCTAAACTACGCCCACCCCATAACCCTAAAAGCCCTTTTAACTCCTACTTGCCACCCATCCTTGAACCCGAAAACCCCTCACTATCTCTAAACTACACTCAATCCTGAATCCTTAAAAATGCTTTCTATCCCTAAACTCCACAGATCCCTGAACACTAAAAACAGTGTCGCAAAGGCTGAGGAGTGCCTCCCCACTGCTTTTCGCAGTGTAAAAAAAGGAAAAATAAATTAATAATAACTAGAGCAGGGGAGGAGTGGTTTGCACTCCCTAAGTGCGCATGAATATTTTTCTAGCCGTCTCGTGCCAGCCAAACATTTCATGCGCACTTAGCATGTTCTCTACTCTGGGTGGAGAACATGCCCAGGCTCCCATTCCCTGGCTCAGTGCTGAATCATGGCGCTCAGACCAATCAAAATGCTGCATTGCAGTGTTGTGATTGGCTATGGGTAGCCCGGGAGCTGGGTGCTTCCTGCTTCTTGTTTGACAGGAGAAGCCAAGAAGAGGACAGAGAGTATGGAGGAGAGGAAGTGGCCAATAAGCCGGCCAGCAGGCAAGTCATTTATTTTCCCCCGCCCCATCCCACTGCTGCTTCCCAAGATCAGCCACCATTGTCTAAAACAAATCATCAACACCCTTAAATACCACCCACTCTTGACCCCTAAAACTCCTCACCATGCATAAAGTTTATCCATCCCTAAAACCTAAAACCCCTTTACAACCTCTAATCACTACCCATCACTAAACCTTAAAACCACCAACCCTAAGCTCCCCCTCGCTCTGAACTGTAAAATCCCCTCAACATCCAAATACTCCACCCCTCCCTGAATGCTAATAACAACTAATCAGCCCTAAATTCCACTCATCTGTGAATCCTCAAAGTATCTCACCACTGCTAAACTACATCCATTCCTGATATTTAAAAATCCTTCACCACTCTTAAAATCCACCCATCATTCAACTCTAAAACCCCTTTCTATGCTTGAACTCAACCCATTCTGTGCCTCTAGAAACACCTCATCACCTCTGCACATAACCCATACCTGAACCCAAAAAAAACCTCACTAGTCCTAAGCTTCACATAAGTTTAAAGTCGTTTTAAATTTTTCCTCAAAGTTATCTTTCCATAATGTTCTATGTATTTGCATTTCCTTAACATTGTTCTTCCTTAAAATTGTTTTTCCATGATTTGGCTTCTTCCAATGTGGTTTGTTCTCGTTTTTCCATGAATTCACAAGTATCTGGGGCAGCTTCCGGTCCATGGTGGCAGGCGGCAGCACCGATTAGGAAGGGACTGTGAAATTCTCACTGATCAATAGAAGGCAGCCACTCTCAGGCTGGTCGCCAGATCTTAAAGCGGTCTCCAAACATTGTTGAGTCATGCTGCATTCCAATGTGCCAGCTTGGGTGGGAAATGTGTGGGGGCAGTGTGGCACAGTGATATATGCTCAGCTGATATGCATAACTAGAAGATGGTTATATAGCAGTAAAGATCCTAAAAAAGGAAGTGTCGCACAAGATGCATGATACTTGGCAAAACTGGAGATATTTGAATAGACAGGAAGAGAAAGAAATGAGTAAAGACAAAGGAGAGGTCAATGGAAAAAGAGTGAGAGAGAGTGTGATTGAGATACTGAGAAGAACATTCCATCTTGCAAACCATAGTTGAGAAGTGTGGCTCAATGGTTAGAGCGGCAGACCCTGATGCAGAGGTGTAGCCCGGGACCAGGGTTCAATTCCCTGCCTTGGCGGGTCTTGGGCTCAAAAATTCCACGGACCTGATAATTCTTGCCTCGGTGCCTATTCCAATCATGGAGTCCCACTCTGCAAATCCGGGCAATAACTTGCTTAATCTCCACAACGCTAAGGTTGCCTGGCCTCCACCTTGGGGTGTGCCCAGGAGTGGACACCTCACAGGGAAAGCCAGGATGGGTTCCACAGCGGTATTCGTACAAGTGCCTTGAGACCCTTGCGGGTGAGTAGTGTGCTATACAAGTATCAATTTACATTTACATACAAGTATCAATTTACATTTACATAGCTACATAGTTATTCATAAACTGTTCTCCTTACACTCTTAAATCTGTGACACACCTCTGATTAACAGGTAGCTGCATGTCCCAGCCTGTGTACACTACTTACAATGTTCTACAATTGGGTGAGCAAACTGGCTACACCAAGGATTAAGCAGCATATTATACGGTAAGTAATAAAAGAGAAGTAATGGAAAATAGATTTAAACTGGTACAGATTGCAGGATCATAACTTGTTTTATAATATTGGCACCCAAATATTGAACATCAGTCCCAAAATATTTATAGTTGTTAAGGGTGATTCAGCTAAGGCACAAACAGTATTACTACTGCCAACAAAAATAAAATTGAGACACAAAACCATGACTGCTTTACATCATCCCATAGAAAAGCAAAGGGTGGCGTCCTTGAACAATTATGCATCAGAAACATGCAAGTTATTGACCTTCTGAGAAAAGAACATCCTCTAGGATGCACAAGTGTTTCCACTTGGATAGTTATTGAGGCCTGTAAAGTCTGGTGATGTATTCCTTTTCTGGAAGCTCGTAGCTAATAATAATGTCACAGCATGTAGCATACACATTTCAACAGATTGATCATTTTGAGGCCGCACACTATGATGTAGATCCCTAGCCAATACCAGAAACAATGAACAACAATACATTGAGTACGTTCCTCTCAAAGAAAGAGAAGCTGCTATGATTTTTCCATGCTGTTGTGTTGATTATTTGGAGAGCATAGACATATATTAACCTATCTTGTATTGATGTATCCGAGATGGTCAATTTAGACTTTGTAGAGTGTCGTCGATCCATCATCTTTTGATTCATGTGCATTGTGAAATACTTGAAAATAGGATTATTGTCCAGTTCATGACCCAGGTAAATTATTGCCTTTATAAACATGTTGTGCAGGTCAAATCTTAAATGCTGCCCTGACATCGCCCCATTGATTCAGTAAATTCCTGTTCACTCATTCCCATACATGGGCAAATTGATACATTTAAATACTGGGAACCGTAGAAAAATCATTTCATATTTATTATAAGAATGCACATTGAGAGACAGCAGAGATGCATGACTTTGTCATTCATGGTTCTCAGATCTGCAGTGCATTGGTCATTGGAGTCAAGTCACCAACCTTAAGGGCAGAAATGGAAGGGAAAAGGCTGTTGGTGAACGTTCCAATCAATCTTCATAAGGACCTTCATGCAGCTGATGGATGTGGCTGAAGTAAAAAACAAAATAACTTTTTATTCCATTAAAAGCATAAGACTAGGACATTGGCACATTGTATTTTGAATGCTTAGATTAACAGTTTGGTTATAGGAATGTGTTTGTGCTCAGGACACACAGAAATAAAGGAGTAATTTTATACCATTATTTTTTTATGCAGCAGAGGATCTTATTTTCCTGGATCCTTGGTGGCATTCAACAATCACCTTATCATCCAATGTGGGCGGCCAGCCTCTAAATTCAAATTTCCACAAACATATGCAATAAGCTGAATACATTGAATGGAAATTTATTGGAAAAGTATAACATATACATTTATTGGAAAGAGTAAACATTCATTTTTTGGAAAGGGTTCACACATTCAATTTTAAGGTATTCAATTTTAATATAATCCAAGAAATCCAAGGTAGGGTGATCGCAGTAACAAACAATGTACCCTAGTTATAGAGTTTGGTCAGCACCAGGAAAACAAGGTAGTTGAACCGATATTGAAGTATCTGTTTCAGTCACATAAGGATACTGAGATTGACCAATTGTACAGATCAGAAACATGTTTTTTAACCCCTTCCATGCTCATGACGAGCTGAGCTCGTCATGAGTTGCGCCGCTCGCATGCTCATGACGACCTCAGCTCGTCATGTAACGCGGCTTTTTAAAAAAAAGCCGCACAGCGTGAGAAAAGCCGCCGCACGCATGCGGTTAACGATTATATGGAATTCAGGGCAATCTAACCCTGCTAAACTCTTCAATCATTAAATCAGAATTAATTATTTAATGTCGTGTAATATGTCCTCTTCAGTTACTTTCTGGTAAGTGGCATGGTCCAATGAGCATGTCTGGTTAACACAAGAGATTATAACTTTTCTCCAGGTACATTTTATGTAATATCATATAAAATCACCATATGGCGGTCTACAATGTTTTAAGTGGAATTCTTAGCTGCCAATATGCCTAAAGCAGCAGAGGAATAGTTCATAAAAAGTACTACACAATGATAAAAAGGAAAATAGAAATATAATGGAAACAACAATAAAAGTATGCGCCTTTCTCAATGGGTAAATAGCCCTGAAATGCACAGCAAATGGTGGACAGTTCAAATCCCTAGGGGCAGATTTATGTTAACTGGCGCATCCCCAGGGATGCGCCAGTTAATGTGCGCCACAGTGCGCCACAGCTCCGCCACCCATGGTGCGCCGCATTTACAATGCGGCGCACCATGGGGCAAAAACGGCACAGATGCGTGACGCATCTGTGCCGTTAAGGTGGTGCATTGCTGGAGTTGCGTCGCAAGCGCGACGCAGCTCCAGCAAGGCTCGGGGGTGCCCCATCTTAACAATGCTGCGTCAAGACCTACGGCTGCTTCAAGCAGGCGCAGGCTTTTGACGCAGCATTGGCCTGAAAGTGACTGAGTGAAATCTTATAGATTTCACTCAGCCACTTTTGCGAGGCGCACCTGCCCCGGAACGCCCACCCTGCGCCGGAACGCCCACAAGCGGCTCAGGGCTTTACAACGTGACGCATCTGCCTAGATGCGTCACGTTGTAAATCGTTCGTAGGGATGCGCCATGTTTACGGCGCCTTGCGTGACGCAACAGCGGCGTAAACGTGGCGCAAGGGCCTCATAAATCTGCCCCCAGGTACTTAACGACCACCAGATATTCAAAACATTAACATTTAATGCAAGCCGTGCACCTTTAAATAAGAAACACCTGGACGTTTTCACATGTTGTTGCAATGGTCTTTACAATGAACATAATACTCTTTGTTTGCTTTCCCATCATTATAACAATACTCTTCAAAAGAAAAATGCATTGGAATTATATGTGACCTATTTAGCAGAAATGCTGATTAGCCCATCCTAAGAGTTGCTATTTGGGTGATGAAAGGACAATGGGAGTAAGTTAGGAGCTTTAGTTGTTAGAGAGAGAGAAGGTTCTAGGCAGGACTTGGGCCATTTGCGTTCCTTGGAGTGTCCCATCCAGGAAGGCTGATGACAGCCATGTGCAAAGTTTCACACTCATATAGCTCATGTTATGGGTTTTCCAGCCTAGAGCCAGCAATCTCCAGTGGCAGACGCTATTCATTGGAGGTAGTGGGCAGGGGGGATTGCAAGGGTTGCAAAAATAAAACTTCAGGCCGGCCACCTGGCCAGCTGCCGTCTCTCGATCGGCTCACTGCCACCTCTGCTCCTGGAAGCAGGAAGCACCTAGGCTCCTTACTCCCCTAGCCATTCACAGTGCTGCAATGGAGCGCGATGATTGGTCTGAGCACCGCGGAACAGCGATCAGGTGGGTAATGGGAGCCTGGAACACGTTCTGCACCCAGGCTGTAATGCAGCCTGGGTGCAAAACATACAAAGTGCGCATGACGGTTTGGCCGGCCAAACCACTGTTTTGTTTTGTTGGTTTGACAAACCACTCCTCCCCTGCCCTGCTCTGGCAGTCCAGCCCCACCCGAACCAGTAGAGGAAAACTAAAATAATAATAACACTAGTAAAATTATCATTTTTGCTCCTCCACCTTAGCAAAGGAGCCACCACTGGCATTCTCACTACCGGCTGTGACAGGCATCAGCATTATTGTCAGCACTGCAGAAAGAAGATGAAGTTATGAAATGGTACCCTGCCAAAGAGAGTTCCTGAACTGTAGACGGTGGATTAATGCTCCCTGTCTGAAAACTATTTATAAAAGTGTGACCCAAATTGTCCTACTTGGTTCAAGTTTCAATCTGCTTCAATGGCCAAGGACGGTGGTACTTTGCATCTTACTTGAAGAGCTGCTGTTATCCAGGGCTGATCACCTTGATAGCCAGTCTCCCAAGGGCGAGGAGACATATTGCTGGTGAAGCTGTGGTCTGCCTAATATCTGGGAGCCTGCAACAGTGATAACCCTCTAGACCTACATTTCTTTAGTTTACAGCTTCTCAAAGCTCAAAGTTAGGGCATAAAAGACATTATTCTCCACACAATAATAATTGTTTTTCCTACAAATTTTATTTCATTTTTTTCTTTTTTTATCTTTTAATATTTTATCAGTTGTACTTTATTATCTGAATAATTAAGAAAGTCACATTTGAGTAAAATACTATGATTACAATTGAAAAGATATTTGTACTTTTTTAGAAGATAAAATATTAAAAGATAAAAGAAAAAAATGAAATGAAAATTGTAAGAATAACCAATTATTATGGTGTGGAGAGTAATGTTTTTTATGCCCTGACTTTGAGCTTTGAGAATCCGTAAACTAAAGAAATGTAGGTCTAGAGGGTTATCACTTTTGCAGTCTTGATTGTTTTTCCCCTGTTCCCTGACCTGTGAAGTAATCTTTTGTAGGGAGTTGCCTTGTTAATCCTAATATCTGGGAGCCTGCCTGCCTGCCTACTGAGCGTTGTGAAGGAGAGTGCCTTGTCCCACAGGAGCTATCCGCTAGAGAAAGAGAAGCCCAGCCACTGAGGCTAGGACAAGAGTGGCCTTGAAGAAGCAGTTTGCTAAGAAATTGTGTACTGAGCTAACCTGAGTGAATCCGAGGGACCCCCAAACTCACTGCTTAACTAAAGACAAGTTAATCAGCAATGATTGATTAAATAACTCTTTTCTCTGACTTCCACTCTGTCATCGCTGTACCCGAGGAACTCACTCCAGCACCTGGACCAGAGGAAAAGGATTCCCCACTGAGTGTTCTAAAACTGCCTGTCGCTTCTCTGAGCCACTGCAGATGGAGAGAGAAGGCAGTGGGGCAACCAGACGAGCCTCAATGACCACACGTGTGACTGTTTTCCTATGTGTTTAATAAATACACACCCACGTGTGGATGATTGAATTGTGCCCCATGATCAGGTAAACCCAACTCCTGACTGTGAATAAGCTGAACAGTTTTTGGGTGGACCTTTGAGAGATAATTGTGACTTGCATGCCAAATCTGCCTAGGCAAATGTTACTCACTGACTTCGGAATCACAGATTGCACGAATAATGCTCCACGTGAACCTGCACCCATGCTAACTTCTAACATGTTATATTTCACTGATGAACAAGCGTAGCGTGGATGCACATGCACCCCGATTAGTGCTAACTAACAACATATAAAAAGGTCTCCTCCAGTTAGCAGTATGTGACTGCAAAACAGTAGCCACAGATTAATCTCGAAATTCAGCTGGAGTATGATAATTACACCATGTCATCTGTAAGATGTACTTTGCAACTCACTATTAGAAGACCCACTGCCACTCAACACCTAAAGACCTGTATAACGTCTAATGAGATGGAGCACTCTAACCACTGCCCCTACTGCATTTCACTGACATAGCAAACAATGTCTATTCTGTCCTACCTCCTACCTCTAACGACATAATGGAGGACTGGTACTCTAGCCTTTCTGACAGTGGCGGCCCGTGCGGGTAAGCGTGGTGCGGCGGGGGCTGAAAGTGACAAACGACACAAGGTAAGTGTTTTTTATTTATTTATTTTACATTCCCTTTCCCTTCGTTTGGCAAATTCAATGCCCCCCGCCCCACTGCACTGTCTCTATCTGCTATAATCCATGCAACCATATAATATCATATTGCAATTCAATATCGGATCGGTCATTCATCAACAGGACAGTAATATAATATATTGTGGAATCTTGCAGGCAAATGGAGGGTATAAGTACAGGCTATACCAGCCCGCATAGCTAACCACTCAATACTCGCCAGCCAGGTCTTCAAAGACCAAAGAGATATGCTGCATTGTGCTTATTACAGGAGGATGATTATAATGCATCCTGTGAAATTGTTCTCGCTTGACAGGTCCTAATGGCCATCCTATAGAGGAGGACTGCAATACTGTCTATTCAGGCATATCTCTGGCTGCTTCTCACTCTTTCTTTACACCTGCTACCTCCCACAGATCCATAGAGCTCAGAGTGGATGACCTCCTGCCACAGGTAGCATAAGAAATTGAAGTGAGAAATGAAAAGATAACTAGCAATGCAATAAAAGGAACAGCACAGAGCTTCCAGAATCCATGTCTATCTCTCACACTCCCTCATCACACCCCAAAGCGATACCTCCCTTAACGGATAACCGCACCTCGGTGATCATCATGCACAACATGGAAACACTTCCCACACATACTCAAAGCAACAACAACACACTTCCAACCACACATTTACTCAATGTAGCAGGCTACACATGTGAATACGCACTCCAGTGCCCCACACAGGGGTAGTGAGCGGTATACAAATGGCATGAAACAATAAAACACATCCAGTTAGAATACTAGGAGAACGAAATGAGCCTGGGTGAGAAAAAGACAAGACCAAGGAAGAAAGCATGTGAATTGCGAGCAGTCAACCGATACAGACAGCAAAGCCCCCTAATGACGAGCATGGGGCTGACTGACATAGAACTCACTCAAACTATATGATTTTATGATTTGGAGGCAATATGTCTGCCAACAGACAGATAAACACATATATATAGACTACAACTCCCAACGTGCACCATGAAAAACGGCACACCAGAGGCATATAAAAAGGTGCAGTGACGAGGGGGATTGTGGGAACCCTTGGTTGATGTGCTGACAAACTCGCCTTTGAGAAAGGAGCGCGAACGCTCCGAAATGCATTAGGCAAATGAACTTTATTTAATCAAGGTTGTGTTCCGGTTTCTGGAAAATAAAAGGTGTTCCTTACAGCTGGAGGAGTGCGTTTCTCGTTTTTGGGACAAACTTGGCAGAAATGTATGTGCGGCGGTTCCGGCCGCAGAGAAGATGCACCTCCCCTGACAAACTCGTGGGGATCTCTTACCTGCAGTGCTTGGTGAAGGACGGCGCAGTTGTTTCCAGGATTGAGGAGCCGGAATTCAACCCTGGAGCCCACTGGAGGGTAAAAAGCAGTTCATGAAACAATTTGAAAGCACACAACCATTGGAGGTTATTAATGGGTACTAGACTCCAACTCCCAACGTGCACCATGGAAAACGGCACACCAGAGGCATATAAAAAGGTGCAGTAACGAGGGGGATTGTGGGAACCCTTGATTGATGTGCTGACAAACTCGCCTTTGAGAAAGGAGCGCTAACGCTCCGAAATGCATTAGGCAAATGAACTTTATTTTAATCAAGGTTGTGTTCAGGTTTCTGGAAAATATAAGGTGTTCCTTACAGCTGGAGGAGTGCGTTTCTCGTTTTTGGGACAATTTTGCAAACTTGGCAGAAATATATATATATATAGCTGAGATCTAATGAACAGCATGTTGGAAGGCATAGTCGAACTTTGCATAGCTATTTTTTAAATGCATTCCAAAGTCATGCCTAAATTATTTTCTTAGCCTTCAGTAGACCTTCCATTTATATGCAGAGCAACTGTGTCTGTGCTCATACCCATGGTAAAAAAAAATAGTTAGGGCCTCTGTAAATGTAGCCGTTAAAGGTGGGTTATTAAAAAGAAATGCAAGGCTGACAGTTTCTCTCCAAAAGGAAGTAGTCATGTGGAGAATTCAGTGAGGACGAAGCCATGATGTGCCAGTATTTGACATTCTAAAATGAGAGAAATCATCCTAGTCTGTTTTCTCATTGAAGCCGAGAA
Organism: Lissotriton helveticus; assembly: GCF_964261635.1. Lineage (NCBI taxonomy): Eukaryota > Metazoa > Chordata > Amphibia > Caudata > Salamandridae > Lissotriton > Lissotriton helveticus. Next base: position 1,138,968,428 of record NC_136067.1, on the reverse strand, counting down.
TGGGATTGACACGGCGCGTGAGCACCTCGCGCCCGGACAGCCTCGCGCCTAGCAGCCAGAGCCTCATTCTCATGATCGATTCCGCCCTTGTGCTGGAACCGCTGATGCAGAAGAACGAGGCTCCGCTGCCCCCCTTCTTGCAGGGAGACGATTTAGACGTGGTGTTTTTAGAAACTACTGGTAACATCAAGTGTTATTAACGTGAATGTATTTGTCTCACTTTTCTGGCAATTTAGAGGTCAAGATTAGAAACTTGATATATTTTTTTAAGATAGTGTATACAATTGATTTTCTTTCAAATTTGTGTATTTCCTTATAAAAATGTTTTAATCCTCGGGGGCATATTATCAAGCCTGGGAGATAAAATTATCGCCACTTTATCGGCCGAAAACTGCCGATAAAGCGGCTATAATGGGCTTGATAGTATGCTCTATGGAATTCCAATCGAAGCCCATGTTAGATGTGAAGACATCTAACATGGGCTTCGATTGGAATTCCATAGAGCATATTATCAAGCCGATTATCGCTGCTTTATCGGCAGTTTTCGGCCGATAAAGTGGCTATAATTTTATCGCCCAGGCTTCATAATATGCCCCTTGATTCTTTAGAAATTGTGAAAGGGAAGTTATATAATTTGCCATTTGGTTCATACAAAGGAAGAAACAGCGGGGCATATTAGCAAGAAAACTGCCGCTAAAACGGCGATAATGGGCATGCTAATATGCGTTATAAAATTCCAATAGAAGCCCAGGTTGGATATCCTGCACATCTAACCTGGGCTTCTATTGGAATTCTATAACACATATTAGCAAGCCCATTATCACAGTTTTAGCGGCAGTTTCCTGCTGCTAAAACAGCGATAATTTTTTGTTCAACGTCTGTTTTTATTTTACCCCCAGAAGGGGCAGGGCAGGCCCACAAGAGCGGGCATCTACCCTAGGACGAACTAAACCAAACAGCGGACCAGAACGATCCAACACACAACCAGAAGCCTAAAGGAAGGCCACAAGATAGGAAGAGTAGTATGAGGAGGGGGTAGAGAGAAAGTCAGAGAAGAGAAAGTCAGGGAAGGAGAAACCAGAGGGCCCGGGGAGAAGCAATCCTCGTGACACACCTCGGGGAGCACAGTCCGGCCTCCATGGTCTTCATTTCGTGGGACTACGTGGGGTAAAGGGGAGCACAGCGTCATCCACCAAACGCAGAAACAGCGATAATTTTAATGAAGTTCTTGCTAATATGCCCCAGCGTTTTACAAAACGAAACTGTTCTGTAAACATAATGTCAGAACAACACTATCTTTCCATAATACACTACCGGCACCTACATTCTGTGATCATTTATGCCCGACCCTACCAGTACAACTAGAATTAGTCTCACGTCTACCTACCACAGGTGCCCACTGTCTCGCGCTCTCCTATTTGTTCACCTTTCAACTTCGTGATGATTGTCCTCTCAATGCTTTCAGTATATCCCCTTAATAATTTTCAGCCTTAGGTCCCCGCTTCGCCCCGTTACTCTCACTAACCTCTTCCTCATACACATCAGGCATTTGCCTCTAAACAGTCCCATTCTTGTCCCAACTTCCTGGTTTTCTTCTTTTCCTTGTGCACTCCCTTGAGGCCTCTACCCTCATGGGATAGTCAATAGAGGAGGAACACACACACCTATTACACACCCTGGCCTAAAAAATTAGTGCGCCTCCTTTAGCCTGCCAATTGGGCTAGAGTGTTGAATGTTAGGATGAAGAAAGACGAGGGATCAATAGAGATCATCCCATGACATCTTAGTATTATCTTTACATCCATATTCTTCAAACTATTATTAAACATGAGGACAATCCCAAGCCAAGAAGCAGATTGAGGTGAAAGAGTAAAGAAGAACACAATAGAAGATGTCATAAATGACAGCCATGAAGTGATCACCATCAATACACATACAAGGAAAAGCAACAAGACTCAAACTCTACCAACGCAGTAACAGACTACCACATAGTCAAGTTAGACCCATGCAGGACATCAGGTTGTGAGGAAAGTGCAGCAGGAAGCCCTACAACCATCCAAGAGGGGGACCCCAGAGGCAAGGCCCAGGAAGCAGAAACCCATCTTATTGAGCATCACAGAACAAAGGCGGGAGGAGAGAATCCTTTATCACATGTTAAACACAAACGATAATAATTTGAACTGAGAAACAATGAGTTACAGTGGAAGACTTCATGGCATGTCTTCTAGCCCCGGATAGCACAGACAGTAAGTCACCTCATGGAACCTTGCAATACATGCAGTATATGTCTGAGAACATACAAGGCCTTCACGGGCACACCAGCCTCACACACAGGATCCCCAGGAAGGACACCTCCAGTTTTGTAATGAAAGGCAACAGAACAATAAGCAGATAGAAAGGAGCAGGGTGCAGGGCCAACAAATGCAATAGTACCCATAAAAAAGGTGGGGAATGAAAAAGAGATGCCATATTTCCCAAATGTCACAAGGTCAAGATTACAGCCAAAAATGCCAGAGAATCTCGAGGCTGCTCTGTCGTGCCCCACAGTAAATATTGCAACAGAAGTACCGGAATTGGGGGAACAAGCTCTGAGAGAGCTTCAGGATGCTCCGGAGGTCCCTGATGATGTAGAGGCGGTAAAGGCAAAGTCTGGAAATCACGGGGGGCAGGATCAAATCAAGGGCACTCTGATTTCTGAAAAGTGGAATGTGAGGGCAACACTACACCTGGAAATACCGCTGGGCCAGAATCCTGTACAAGTCAACAGGTATATAAGGGAGGCAGAGTGCTGGACCACCAAATGGGAAGTAAAGACTCAGCTTTAGGTATTAAAGGTGGGAAACATCCTTTACAACGCAACTTTTACCACGCAGTGCCTTTACAACACAACTTTTACAACGCAAACCATTACAACGCATTGCGCTGGGGGGCGCTCTAGGATAGGGAATAGGTTTAATTTACTATCCAACACCTTCCCTACTATCAACGGGGACTGGAGTTGGAATAGTAAATTAAACTATTCACTATCCAGCGCCCCAAAGCACTATGCGTTTTAAAGGCATGCGTTGTAAAAACAGCGTTGTAAAGGCATGCGTGGTAAAAGCATGCGTTGTAATGTCATACATCCATTAAAGGTGCAAGAACCACGCATTTGTCATTTATTGTTTCATAGGTTTAATTTCGAAGGACCAGTAAAACTAGTGGTAAATCTGAAGGAGGTTTTCTTTTCCAGTCTAAAAAGCAATATACATGTAAAGACAGAGGTCAACAGAGACTTAGCTGTGTATTTACAAGAACTGCCACTAACTAGCCTCAGCGTTAGTTAGCAGCAGTTTTCTTAACGCGGGCTATCACCAAAAACTATCGCCCTCTTAGCGATGTATTTACAATAAGTCTCTACATGGCGATAGTAACAGCTAACCATGGTGAAAACTGCTGCTAACACTAGCGTCAAGGCGATACAAATTTTGATGTTACGGAGAGAAAAGTGACGAAAGGCCCATTAGCGGCAACAAAAAATCCAAAAAACTCATCTTAGTCAGCCCAAAATGACTTTTTCTGCCTCTAGAGGCAAAAATAGCCTATAAGTCCACCCCCAATGAAATATAGGAAATAAAAACAATGCAATGCAGAAAGGGAGCAGCCAGGGTCAAGTGAAGCACAGATGAACAACCCTCCTAAACCACCCAACAGCCAGGGTGACAAGTCAGAGTTCTAGGGGAAGTCGAAATGCAGATTCAGGGCTAAAGTTATAAAACGAGGTGCATCGTTAGGAAACACCAGTGATGCATCACTTTTCATAGTGCCCTCCTTGCAATACCAAGGCAGCCAAAACCTTGAAAGCGGGGACAGTCCCCGGGGCCGGAGGCCTCTCTGGGCCTGCGTCTGTGACCCGGAGTGGGAGGCAGAGGTGCTGTGGAGTTGCTGGGCTGTGGCACTACATATTGAGGGGTCTGCGATTGCCCTTACCTGGTGGTAAAGTCTGGCAGGTCATATGGAGACACGTTGCTGATCTAGGTTAGAAGACCGCCTGGTGCGCTTTGGAGCTGCAAACGGTAGAGGTGCTCCTGCGCACCAACTTAGGGAGGTCTGCATGGCTCACCAGGCACCACCACTACACCGGGGAGCACGGAGGAGATTACCAATGGTGGGCAGCGTCTCTCTGCATCACAGGCTGGAGGATGTTGCCCTCGCCAGACGATGTGAAGGGTGAGGCCCTTGAGCTGCGCCAAACTTGTGTGGTAAGAGCACTGCAACTTCACGCCTGTATTGGGAGGTTCCCCTGCGGACTTGGCGGGGACTGCTGTACCCATCCTTGTGAAAAACTGCCTGTCTGAGGCTCCTGCTTTTTTAGTCACCGATTGGGAGAGAGTGCAACACATTGAGCCCCCGTGTCAATGTCCAGGTGAGAAGAAGGTGGGACGTATAGTGGAGGAGGACCGGGGCGAGTCGGGCCCAGGCCTAGCACCTGTGGGTGACGCACACAGTGCCCTGAGCAATCCCTGCGCCGTGGCTGACCTACATCACAGAGGGAACCGCACAAGACTGGTGGGGGACTCCACTATCTAACTCAAGTCGCTGAGATCGGCTATTGGTGGCAATGGGTGCTAGGGGCAAGGGGGCCAGTTCTGGCACAGGCTCTTGGGTATGCAGCTTGATCCACCGTCACTCACTGGGGAACACAGAATCTGGTCCCCACTGTTAAATTGGAAGAGGAAACCGGGTGGTGCTGCCTTTCATTGCCCCCTGTTAATTTTGTTTGGGGTGTACAGGGGACTAACCCTTAGTGGACTTCTCTTACCACAGCGCTGCACAGTCTTGTTGCTGTCCCCATCTGCTGCTGCTGGTTCCTCTGACCCGGTGGTCAGGTGTTCAAGTTTCTCCTCAACCCACAAGCTTCTGCCTGCAAATATAACATGCTACAATGCATGCTATTACATTGCGTACTATTACAACGCGGTCGTTACAACAACCGGCGTTGCTAGTATGCAATACCTTTACATCCCAAGTTATTACAATGACTAGCTGCAGGGGGCGCGCTGGACTTAGAAATAGTATTTTTTTTTTTTTTGTAACTTTTTATTATAATAAAAGAAACATAGAAAAAACAGACAAGCCAATACAACATTAGTACATCAGTCGGGAGAGTGCTCAAGGAGGACGGGAGATACACAGTAGTATGATACAGGAGTTGTTGTACACAGATGAGGGGGCAGCAAGCAGGAAACACAAATCAAGAACAAAATACGCTATATTATACCAGGAATGTCGGGTCAGGGAGAAGGAGGTTAGAAATAGTATTATTTACTATTCATACTCCAGTTTGAGCAACAGCAGGGAAGGTGTTAGATTTCATATCCAATACCTTGCACCCCCTACAGCAAGTCGTTCTAATGATTGCTCTAGCCCCGGGACCCACGCTGACCCCATAAGGCTTATCACTGCCCTACCTGGGCTGCAACCCTCTGCTCCCTTTGCTCCTGTTCCCGCCATCAGTCTCCCCCCGCCGCCACAGCCTTCTCCATCCTCGCGTGGCTCCAGTGCGGGGGAGACCACAATTCCCAGGGGGGCATAGCGGCAGGCAGCCGCTCCACCCGACATCCGCGCCTGGAGGCGCTTGAAAAGGAAGACTCTTTGCGGCAGAGCGGGTGTATTGCTCTAGCCCCGGGACCCACGCTGACCCCATAAGGCTCATCACTGCCCTACCTGGGCTGCGACCCTCTGCTCCCTCTGCTCCTGTTCCCGATCAGTCTCCCCCCGCCGCCACAGCCTTCTCCATCCTCGCGTGGCTCCAGTGCGGGGGAGACTACAATTCCCAGGGGGGCATAGCGGCAGGCAGGCAGCCGCTCCACTGGACATCCGCGCCTGGAGGCGCTTGAAAAGGAAGACTTTTTCCCGCGTCGCGGGACGTGCGCGGGACTGCGCCGGGCTAAGCCCGGGAAAAGGGCGGCCACTTAGTGGCCCTCAGAGGCCAGAGGAGGCCTGGCCGGACACCCCCACTAGGTTTCTGCTGAAAAAAGGAGGTAAACAGAAGTAACTCATAACCAGTGACTGCCTAAATGAACACTCTGGCTCTTTCTAAGGTACTATACATTGGCTATTAAGACACGCGCTCGACTATTACAAGTGCTTGTTGTTGTTATATCTCCTCTGCTACATATATAAAAGCAAGCCACACTATGACTCGTAAAGGGGTCCCCAAAAATATTATCTCTCAGGGGGGTTCGCTTAAGGGGACATTGGATCTTTACTTAACCAGGGTAACATCGGCAATTGATCGTGAAATAGAGAGAGCAGAACGACGTCTCTCTATAGAAAGTACATCCAGTAAACGATCTCCTCTGGTATCAGCTGACCTAGTACAAAATTCTTCATTACTGGGGGAATTAAAGGAGATCTGACTGTAACACCATGTATACTCCTGTAGAACAGGGAAATGAGCAAACCGGTGTTCCTACCTGCTCTACGGGAAAATGTAAGTCCCCAGCCTAGTATACTATCCCAATCAAATGAAAGTCTCCTGTGTACCCCCCTTTCACTATCGGCCAAAGATAATACTCAATCGATAGCGCACTCTCAGGCCCTTTCTGTTAAAAGAAAGCGTAAAGGTGCTAAACATAGGGGGGGACCGGCAAAGCAACAGAAATTGCATTCAAGTCCCCAATCGGTTGTTAACACCACCCCTAACACATCTAAGGTACGTTCAATACCGGATTCACCGGAATCTCCAGCATCTACTCCACCACCTAACCTACTGGATCAGATTGAATATTTGGTTAAATCTTTAATATCCCCGCTGATAGAAAGAATGAAGAGTATAGGGGAAAAGGTCACGAGTATAGAGGAAACTACCAAGGCAAATGCGCTTCTTATAAAAAGAATGGCAGGACATAAGCGAACACAGACTCTAGCTGTTACCGAGGTGCCCAAAATCAATCAGTTGTCTTAAAAACATCATTTTCAAATACTCAGAAAGTAACCCTAAAACCTGCAATAGCACAGAGCTCTGCTCCTAGAGTAGGGCTAATTAAAGAAGCCACGATCTCCGAGGGGATAGTCGCCAATCAAGGTAACACACAAAGAAAAATTAACCACGTAAACCTACCACTGGAGGCCGCAACATTAATGTGCATCCTCTCGGGAGTGCCTGCGCTCACAAATGGAAAAATCGAACGTCAACAAGAATTGAAAAATAAGGTATCATTCTGGTTAACCAAAAATAGACCCCTTCCACCTAATATCGATGGAAAAATCTTAAATGTTAGAAGGGTGGGGTGGTTAGGATCCCTTCCAAAGGATATAGCTGGAGACCTGGTAATAGTAAATTTTAGAGATAACCATGTCGTTCCATATCTTCGAAGTTGGCAGCCACAAATGGGAGACAGCCCCATAACAACTTGGGAATTGTGTGACTTCTACCCTAGAACATCATACTTGCCACCTGTAAGACTGAATGTAGAAAACAACTACCCGATGGGTTGTAGAGGCCTCGTACCTAACAGCTATAATATACCCACTTACAACCGATTTGACTTATTCTCTGGCCTAGACTTGGTGGACTGACATGTTCTTATATTGTGAAATTCGATCTCTCTGGATGATTTGTAACGGTTTGATGATAAGGAAAGCTTGCTATATATAGGAAATTATATGTAAAAGCTTTTATGTAAATTAAATTTTATGTTGTAAACTTTTATGGCTACTATCTTTTAACCGAATAAAGTACTTTTGATGATGATTGATGACTTGCGATGTAAAGGTATTGCCTACTAACAATGCATTAGTTGTAACAACAGCGTTGTACAAGCACCGCATTGTAACAACAGCGTTGTAAATACTGTTTCCCCTACCTGTGCCTCATCCCTCGTGGTCCAGTGGTAGAACGTCACTGCTCTGCAGCTTGACTGCACTCCTGTCCCTCTTCTCTGCTGTTCCTGTTAATCTTTCTGCTCTTCTCCGTTGCTTTTCTCCCTTTGTCTTTATTTATAATCTTTGCTTTGTTTGGCTTTGTTTGTCCTGTGCTTTTTTGCATTTCCTTTTTCCCTATCCTCTCCCTTGTTGCCGCTGCAATCACCTGCATCACCACCCCCTCCAGTGTCCTTTCCAGCGTTTCCCACCTCCCAGCTGTCCAGGCCCTCTGCAGCACTACTTAATGGCGCATGCTGTGCGGCCATGTGCAGCGGGCATGCCACTGGTGTGCCGAAGGGAAGCCCGTCTGCGTCCATCTGCCCATGTACCGTGCCCAGCACCAGGGACCTTGCCACTCAGACACTCCCCTGCTACAACGCCAGCATCCTCCTCACCCTCAACCCTGACGCCATGCAGTCTGCCATCTAGCATCACCGAAAAATATCCTTGCACCCTGCACCTGCTGAAACTGCAAACGCACCTCCTGCCACATCAGCACACCAGCGCCTTTTGCCATCCAGCCGACCAACAGCACACCCAACTGGCTCAACAGCATCCTCCTCAATGTGTGATCCCTCCACAAATACGCTTCAGAAATCTGGGACATCCTCAATGCCACCTCTTCAGACATCTCCTTCTTCAACGAAACCTGGACCAACCTCTGCTCCGGACAGGACATTGCCATTCCCGACGGCTACAAAATCACACGCTAGGACCATCCTGACCATCCAGGAGGAGGCAGTGCCATTGTCTGAAAAAGCACACTCCTGTATTGGAGGAGATTATGGTCTACTCCTGAACTTGCTGGCTATGCTCTTGGTTTCTTAGATATCATTAAGGCAGACAGACTGCATCACATTAAATGGCTAGGGGCAGTCCGAAACCTCTTAGGGGAGCTAGGTTTGATTGTATTGTGGACTGATCCTGCAAATTCTATTTTTCCATTGAAAGCCGTGTTGAAGGCTAAGTACTGGGAATTGCTTCTAGTAAAATACGCAAGACAACAAGTGTCTACTTCCCTTGCTAGCCGGTTTATGGATCATAAAGTGGCCCCAAGGCTGGAACCATATTGGGACGCAATCACCAAACCTAAGGATCGCAAATTGCACTTTCAGTACAGGGTGGGGACACACCCTGTAAGATCTTTCACAATGAAATGGTCATCTCATTCGTTAACTGGGTGTCCGGGATGCAGTGCCATTATTGAGTCTACGGCACATATCATTTTTGTTTGCGATACATACGCTGCCCCACGTCGGGCCTGGTTGATACCAATCTGCAGGCTCCTAGGCACAAGGGTGGCGGCGGAGGCCGAACGAATTTTGCGCACCGATACATCACTACCCATTGCATTAGCTATGGCAACATTTTTAGGCTGGACATGAATTTTGTGGGCTCGCCTAATTGCACAGTGTCCTTGATTAGAATGAATAACCTTTTATGATGTGGTATGTGTACATGTTTTTAATGTTTTATTTTTAACCTGTGGTTTTAATAGTTTTAATTGTTGTTTGGTATTCATGGGGTTGTGCATAAATGTATACCTCGACATATGTTTTATAGTGGGTATCTGATGTATTTGCTGTTTTTGCACATTGCTTTTATGATTGTAAAAATCGAATAAAGCTTTATGAACTTGAACTTGCACACTCCAACTGACCACACACGCTAATGACCCAACGGCGAACATGGAACACCTCCACATCCAGATCCAGACCAACCCAAGCACCACCCTCCGGGGCACCCTCAATTACAGGCCCCATTCACTGATGCCATTGTAGACCTCATCGCACCCCAGGCTCTCCCATTCACTGACTACATCCTACTCGGAGACCTCAATTTCCACCTGGACAACCCCAGTGAAAAGAACAACACTCCTGTCCTGGGGAACCTCGCCAACATTGGACTCAGGCAGATAGTCATCGCACCAACCCACAGAGCCGGAGACGCACGCAAGCCCGTCTTCTCCATTAGAAGAAACTTCAACTACATCCACACCACAGAACTCTCCTGGACTGACCATCATTGTATACATCATGCCTTCGCCCACCGTACACCACTGCCATCATCACCCACGTCGCAGCTGGATCAAGGCCACTGAAGAACTTCTCGTCAACTCCCTCAGCACCACCACTCCGCCAACGCTTACAGACATCAACACCACAGTGCGCAACCGCCACCAATGGATCTCCAACTGCGCCGACACCCTGGCACCCCTCAAGAAAAAAACAGGCAAACAGCACTCCAAGAAGGCCAACAGGTTCACTCCTGCCCTCCACTAGTCCAAACGCACCTGCAGACGTCTCAAGCAGAGATGAAGCCACAACAATACCCCTGAAATTCACAAAACCTGTAAATCCACCATCAACGCACACCACACAGAGGAAAAGGAAATACCCTGGATTAATAGGTTTTGTGCAACACCATGGCGCAAGGGTACCTGCATTGGTGCATGGCACCGATTGTGAGTAAATGCAGGGGAAAAATACAGGAGGGCTCATTCATGAGGCCCTAGACCCCCTTCCGACAGTTTAAAGTGCGTCATTTTATTGACATACTTGCAGCGTTAATTTTGCATCACGTTGCGCGGTATTTACAAAGTGACACATCTAGGCATATGCGTGACCTTGTCAAGCCCTGTGCCACATTATACCTGGGTCAGGCATGATGTATGCAGGGTGGGCGTTTTATTTATTTATTTATTTGCAGGTTTGTACCGCGCTGGCTTCACTCCCGAGGGAGTATCTCCGCACCTTTGGCTTCTACAAAAGAGTTTGAGAGAGGGAGTCTTTAAAGCTGTTCTAGTCTAGGTTTACTGTTCAAACAAAAAGGTCTTCAACCTTTTCCTAAAGGGGAGATGGTCTACACATAGCCTAAGAGATATAGGGAGGCTATTCCAGAGAGAGGGGCCAGCTATTGATAGAGTTTTGGTTCCATGTCTGGCCTTCTTAGCTCTGGGTACACACAGAAGACCTTGTTCACTTGATCTTAGTGTCCGAGTAGGAATGTAGGGCGTGAATTTTGTGGTCAAGTATGCGGGGCCCATACCATGTAGGCTTTTGTGTATGATGCAGCATACCTTAAATTTTGCCCTCTGTCTGACAGATAGCCAATGCAGTTTAGTCAGCAGGGGTTTGGAAGGCGTGCGGGGAGGAGCATTCAAAACCAGGCGGGCGGCCGTGTTTTGGGCTACCTGAAGTCTGTTCATGACTCCTTCATTTGCTGACAGGAGCAAGCCGTTGCAGTAGTCCAGGCGACTCAGAACGAGTGCCTGGACCAGTGTCTTCCTAACTGCATCAGGTAGGAATGGGAAGATTTTCCGTAGCATGCCAATAACATGAAAGCATGCTCCCACCACCTGGTTGCCATGTTGTTTGAGGGTAAGCTCCTGATCTAGACGGACCCCCAGATTCTTGACAGTTTGTTTAGGTTCGGGCACTGGGCCAAGATCTTGTGGCCACCAATCTGGGGTCCAGAGCATTTTTGCCTCACCAAACATCATGACTTCCGTCTTCCCCACGTTGCACTGCAGGTAGTTGGAGGACATCCATCGTGCCACCGCTTTCATGCCCCTGGAGAAAGAGTTTCTGACCTCAGGTGAAAAGATCTTAAAAGGGAAGAGGAGTTGAGTGTCATCTGCGTAAGATATTGGGATAAAACCATATCTTCTCATGATGTTCGCCAGGGGTGCCACATAGATGTTGAATAAGGTGGGGCTCAAACAGGAGCCCTGTGGCACCCCCTTGGTGATCTCAACTTCCTCTGACCTGTATGCACCCATAGCTACTTGCTGGGTGCGGTCCTTCAAGAAACTCTTTAACCATGCCAAGGCTTCCTGCTTTAGGCCGATGTTAGCCAGTCTGGTGATCAAGATAGAGTGGGACACGGTATCAAATGCCGCAGACAGATCCAACAGCACCAGGACAGCAGAGTAACCCCTGTCCTGGTACATGTGTAGATCGTCTGCGACTGCCATCAGGGCTGTCTCCGTGCTATGTCTGGGTCTAAACCCGGATTGGGACTGGTCCAGTACTTCAGTGGATTCGATGTATTTAGACAATTTGCTGTTCACATGTTTTTCAACGATTTTGCCCAGAAACGGAAGCAGGGAGATGGGTCTGAGGTTAGCTAATTCTTCCCAAGGAGTAGCTGTGTTTTTCCTCAGCGGTTTCACCAAAGCCTTTTTCCATCCCTTGGGAACCTGTCCCGTACTTACAGAGAGATTGATTATTTGCTGGATAAAGGGTCCCAGAGCTGCAGCCAGGATAGGCATGATTCGTGCAGGGATGATGTCAGTAGGGGATCCACTCTTTATCATAGAAATGTTTCCTATTACTTCCTCCATAGATATAGGGGGGAAGGCAGAGAGGGAGTGCCTAATCGGCTTTTCTGGTTCCAGGTTTATGATGAGATCATTGTCAGCGGTGTTCTGATAATTCAGGAGCGTAATTTTGTTATAAATGGCATCTATTTTCTGGTTGAAAAACTGAGAGATGTTGTCACAGAGTTTTTGTGACGCTACTTCTGCACTTTCACATGCAATGGGTTTAAAAAAAGTCTCTAAAATCTGGTAAAGAGTCTTAGGATTATTACCAGCTGCTAATATTTGTGACGCAATGTGGTTTTTCCTTGCTGCTCGGATGGCTTTGTGGTATACTTTCTGAGAACTTTTGTATGATTGTTTATCCTGATCTTGGCGTGATGCCCTCCATTTCTTCTCCAGTTTTCTAGTGGTTTGTTTGAGAAGTCTAAGGTTCTCTGAAAACCAGATTTCCTGCTTGTGTGCAGGTCTGGGCTTAAAGGTTTTAAATGGCACAATGCTATCTATAGTTTTGAGGAGAGTTTCCTCGTATGTCTGTAGGGCATTGTCAATGTTCTCTTTCTCATTTGAAATTGGTCCCACAAATTTTTTGTTAAAATCTTGTTGGGTCAGCTTATGCCAGGGTCTTCTTTTATTTGCTAGGGTGAGGTTTCCGTTTCCACATGAGATGAGAGTGGGAGTGTAGAATTCTATTATAAAGTGGTCAGTCCATTCCACTTGATAGGGGGATCTACATTCGACCTGCAGGGAATTAGTTAAAATTAGGTCTAGCGTGTGTCCTGCTTGATGGGTGGGTTCATGATTGATAGGCTTTAGACCCAAAGTGGCGAGGTCTGACAGCAATGTTTGAGCTTCGCTGTTTAGATCCAGCTCACTGTGGATGTTAAAATCTCCCAAAAGAAGGAAGTCAGAGTCTTCATATATGTGGGGTGCTAGTGTTTCCATCAAAGTGATAGATACATTTGCACATGGCCCAGGGGGGCGATATACTAATGCTCCCTTTCTGCTGGTTTTATTCGAAGTATGGATTTTGAAAACTAGTACTTCTAAGTTGGGGGTACAGATTTCATCCAACACCGTTATGTTGGTTTCCTGTTTATGGACAATTGCTACCCCTCCGCCAACTTTAATAGGACGGTCCATCCTGACAATTTTGTACCCTATAGGGATTCCCAGTGTTATGGCAGGGACAGAGTGAGGTTTAAGCCATGTTTCAGTCAAGAAGCATAGTTCCGGTTGATGAGAGTTAATCAGGTCCCATACTTCAGTAAAATGCTTCGGTAGGGATCTTATATTGCATAGCAGATTTTTAGTTTTAAGGGGAGTGTAATTCTTCTCAATTCCCGTAAATTGGGGGTTAGAGTCCATATGCTTCCTACCAGGAGGACGCTGCTTAGCGGTGGCGGGAGAAATCTTACAAGCTACCGCTGCTGTTGTAAATTGTGATTTACATAGTCGGCATGAGAAAGGGCCTTCTATGTTATGTACCGCCTCGGTTGGGCAGAACGTTGGTGAAGACCTTAGTATTTCTAATAATGCCTGAGAGGTATACGTTAGCTGTCCGCCGGCGTGTCCCTCCATAGCCTCAAGCCCCTGGCCCCGTCCTGTCGCGGACGGGCGCAGACGGGCAGGTCTTTGGCTTGTCTTCGGCGCTGGTTGAGGCGCCCCACTGCGCGCAAGCACTGCGCGCTTGTGTCCGACGAGGGCTATATAGCCTTATGGGGAGGAGAGCTGCAGCGCTGATCGCTCGCCTTCCTGGGAGTGTCTTGCTCTTGCCTGCCCCGCCCTCCGCTCAACGTTCCCATGCAGTAAAGCTTTATGGCAGTGGAGCATTGAAATCCATCAGATTTCACTGCAACAATTCTAGGACGACACTGTGGCAGAACCTTACGCCTGCCTCATGGCAGGCGTAAGGGTGATACAGTGCCAAAGGGATAGGCTGGCCCCATGCATTGCTGGAGTTGCATCATGTTTGTGACACAACTGCAGCAATGCATGACTTTAGTGCTTACAGATACGTCAGGTTTCCAGATTATATGTCATTAATTGCGCTATGGTGCGCAGTACAGTGAATATGGCTCATTCATGGTAGCGCAAGAAGGGCGCAGTGAAAAATGTTGCAGCGCTGTTTTGTCAAAGTGATGCAACACTTATCATGAACGAGGTCCAGGAACGTGCCCTATCTTATTGATAGTGCGCATTACTGTCCTTTTGTTTTGTCCCAGGGCAGTGCAGCAACATTCCTTGCAGTGCTGTCCAGCACCAAAACCTCTGAAATGATGCCCCAAGTGTTTGCACCAATTTTAAGACCAGCTATTTTCTGGTCTTAAAAAATTGCCTCTAACTGGACTTATCTGCAGTTTTGAGGGGTTATCGCCGGACAGAAATTTCATTCTAAATATTGTGAAGTGGAGTTAGCTGCTGTTTTTGCATGGGAATGCCCACCTTGCGTCTCATTTTTTTAAAGTCCTGCTAACAGTATTGCCGATCTTGAAAATTAACATTTACGCTGGAAAAGTGCTACTAACTGCAGTTAGCGGCAAATTGTAAATAAGGCAATTAAAAAAAGCTGCCATAAAATCAAAAATTGTACGCTACGGCGGCGTTAAGTTCTTGTAAATATGCCCCTCAGTGTTATCCAAACCATGCCAAGTCTCTCTAAAGGCCTGAATAGCAGTCCACTGAACTTTGAGACATGAAAAGTGTCCCGTAAAAAAGCAAAACTCATTTGAAGGACAAGAAAGGAGTTGTAATACTTGTGTGAGACACCACAATTGCAAAGACACCCAATGCTGGTCAGAGGACCACCTTGTGGAAAGTTTGCAAAAAAGCTGTAGAGTTTCTGCAGCCTAGAAAGAAATACCACTGCCCAGGAGAATTAACATCTCAATCTGCCAACCTGAGAGTGTCAACCAGACATGTGAGGGCACTGGCACCTCAATAAGGGTGGAACACCCATCGGACACAAAGCCAATTCAGGCAGTAGAGGGTACACCATTCTCTAAAGCCACCAAGAAGCCACATGCACTGCCTCCACTATCTCCCTTTAAACCTTGGCCAGCACCCATAGGATGAGCCGGAAAAAAGGAAGCCCGCAGGAGACAACTCAGCCCATGACAGAATCATCTTCATGCCAGATGGTGCAAGTAGCAAGAACAGAAGTACATAAGTAACCACTGGTTTCCCTGGAGATGAAGAGATCCATGCTGGGCATTTCAAACCTCTGCAAAACCTCTGGAGGAGCCTTTTGAAAGTGCATTAGTCTTGGAAGGACTGGAGGAGGTGATCCATCCTCTCATTCATATCTCCCATGGTACGAACAAAAGTGAGGGAGGAAGACAAATGTCTGCCCAGTCAAAATATCCTGCAGGTCACCAGACTGAATGCTCAGACCCCACTCATACTGGAAATTAATAAATACCTTTAAATTTGTGGGGTGAGTCTGAGCAACCATATTTCTGATACAGGTGTATTTTTAGACCTAGACCTAGGCCTGTCTCCCTTTGCCTTCTTAATCTGCTTGTCTCCAAACCCAGTGGCAGGGCTGAAATGCCCCAGAACTAGTTTGAAGTTCCAACAAGGGAATGCTTGCCCTTTATCATTGACAGACCTCCGGGATGGCACAGGGATCTCTGACCAGGTGGAAAAGGGCTCTGCCATTTTAGAATTTGGTAGATCTGGGCACTCTGTGATAGTTTACAGGAAAACACACAGTAAAAGTGGGTTTAGCATACCTGGGAACTTTAAACCCATTGCGTAGAGAGTGTAGGAGTCTACCCCATCCTCAGCTGACACTGGGCATGAAAGTGAATAGGTATCTACATTATATGATCCCATATAGTCATATTGTAACAATGGGATCTAGTGTAGTAACATCATAAAACACATGTTCAAATGCTGAGTGATTTGCAAATATCACCTAGATCCTGAGATGCCAGCATAGGACCATTTTACGCAATATTTATTTTTTATATTACATGATCCATTAAGATTAGTACACTTTCGAAAGTTTTGGAACAATTGAGCATCACCGGACATTGCATTTTTAGTGTTTGTTGTTTCCCTGAGGGTGTTTACTACCTGCATTCTGATGGTTCTGACATTGACCCAATTGGCACTGTTAGGTGTATATAATCCCCTGTAAATATTGCCATGCTACTTCACCCATTGTACCCTGGTTTGGGAACACCAGGACACTCGTCATGGGCCAGAGTGTTATGCCCCCGCACATCCCCAGATAATGCTCCAGATAATCTGTAATTAGCCCTTTAAAAGAAGATGAAGCATGTGTGTGATGTTGGAGAGGGAGGACAGGAGGAAGAGGAGCAGTAAGAGGACACATCATTATATGTGACTCTAACAGTGAGCGGGAGTGGGTCCTTCACACCACCTTCTATATTGCAGACAAACAGAAGAAAGTTAGTTAAGAGAGCTGTATGACCATAGGAGGACAGAGACTAAATAAGAAAATAGACAAAAGGACACTCATTTTTTCACAAGAGAAAGAACCTACGTCAGACAGAAGGAGAGAAATAGAAGTACATCATAAAGAGGAGGAGTTGCAAGAGGAATCAAGGCAGGAAAGGCTGAGAGAAACAGAGAGCGGAGAAGGTTTATAGCCCAACTGGTGGCAGACCAGAGAATACACCAGACCCAGAGCAAGACAAGGAGAAGCCGGAGTCCTGAGGGAGGCAACCGCTTCAGCAGCAGTGCCTCCTAGGTGACAGGAGGAACGGAAAAGCACTCTGCCCCAACCACACTCAGTGGGATGTGGCTTGACCAGATTAGTGCTCATATACAGGAATGGGATGAAAGGTTGGAGGGAGCAGGAACCACTAAAGGGTGCTTTCGGGTCACAAGTGGTCATACCCAGAATGAATACAGCAGACAAGTGATCTATTTTATTTTTGTTTTTTGCGCAAGTGTAAGAAAGTCATCCAAGCTTGGGAAGATTCCTCTCAGGTTATTCACTGCCTAAAAGTGTGAAGGCAAGTTTTTTCTTTTCTTGAAAATTCTTTATTTGAGGTATAATGCACTCTTTGGTGCACCATAAACGGTGAACAAAAGGAAGGTGATTAAGGCTTCAAGAAAGCTAAATAGAAAGCTAAGGAAAAGTGAGATAAGAAAAATGAAAGGATTAGAAATAGGGAGAAAGAAAAAAAGAAATAGAAAATGGACACCTACTTACCTGTCACTCTCTGTTCTGTCCAAAGCATCCGGTCCCCCTGGGTGAAGCACCTGAGAAGAAAAGAAAGGAGAAATTGTCAACACGGAAGAAGGGCAACAGTCCAAGGAAAAGACAAGAAAGAGGGATAAGTGAGAAATATGGAATACAGGACTCCCAAGACAATCAATCCATTAAGTTTACCTTTAAAGAACTGAGAAGTTCATAGTCTCCTTTTCACTAACTTCAGCACTGCTTTATTCTATTTTCTATCAGAAGTGGGATCAGTTGCCATTTGGAACAAGACAGAGAACCTGGTATATCTCCTCATGAAATGACAGCAAAAACTAGAGTGGGCACTGGAGCACTCCATTAAGTCTGCCAACATAGCAAGGGGAGTCTTTCAGGACACTCTAAAATGTCAAGACGATTGGTTATATAAATTGACCAAAAGCCAGTTGCAGTTAGCACCAGGGATCTCTCATAGCAAAGGAATTGTTCCAGTGGGAGCTAGTCCTGGCAAAGATCAAACTGCTTACTAGATAACTTTTGAAAGAGCGGCCAAGGCCAGCCAGTTGCCAGAGTACAGATGGACACATTACTTAGCTCCCTTATTAGCAAGGGAATCCCAAATCCCTTACAAGGCTGCCAAGTTCCACAGGAGATACTCCCTATCAGAAATTTAAGAGAAATAATCTAGAAAGACTCAGCATCGGTGAGTAGAGTTATTGAGTCACTTTCCGGAAGGAAAGGTGGAATGCACACGATACCCCTAGATCTCTTTTTGTTTTTATTTAAAGATGCAGTGGACAAGTGGTTAACACATCAGGAGAGCACCAAAGAAGAAATCATGAATTAAACCTATTCAGAACAATTTATAGAAGCACTGCCAGACCTAGTCGGAAACGGCTGAGACAACATGCCGGTTTATCTCTTGAAAATGCCATAGATATGGCTGACTCCTTTTTTCTGAGTTCAGAACCCCAGGGGTCAATTACAACCAGTGCAGCATTCCAAAACTGTTTTACCACACCAATATATTATACACAATAAACAAGGCCCGGTTATTACCTTAATCTCCAGGTGAATCATACTTGGGTTATGGCCTTATTAGGTACGAGCTGTACATTCTCTGTCATCAGAGAAATGTTAGTAGCTCCATATCAAATAATTCCTCAGTGGAAAGTCATCCTTAAATGCATACATGGTGACCAGAAGGCGTATGATACTGCTAAGTTCCAAGTGGTTGGACCTCAAGGAAAGAAAACTTTCATAGAAGTAGGAGTGCATCTCAACCTACCCTGGGAACTCATAATAGGGACCGGTAACCCACAGTTCCTTCGCCTCTTGAAGACTAGTTTGACAAAAGAGCATTTCTGGTCAAATCAGAACTCTTTGCACATGAGGAAATGAAACCCCCAGAAATCCCACATCCTACCCACTCAACCATGAGAACTGGACAAAAACTCTGAGCTGCACACTTTAATGATAGTTCCCTCCAAAACACCTGGTAGAAATCCTAGGAGGATGAAAAATACGGGACTCGGGTATATCCCCATTTTGTCATTCAGAGGTGGCTGTTGGGAAATCTCAGAGACAAACCTCAGTTGCTCGTTCCTGATCCTTTTAGAAAACAAGAATTTTTTGCCCAGGGTATTTTAGGTTAGAGAAAACTTCAAAAGTCATTCTGGAACAATTTGATTGGCTGGGAGTCCATATCACATGAAAACTAATGCCAAACATTTTCAAACTTGTAATAAGAAAAACCCATATCAACCCCATAGCTCTTAAAGAAATGCCTCTCATATGTACTCCTTTTGAAAGGGTCGCGTTGGATTTCGTAGGGCCCTTAATTGCTTTTTGTAAGGGCAATTTAATCCACTTTGAATATGTCACAAGATACATAGACGAGAATCCCTCTAAAAGAAACCACTACTAAAACTCCTGCCTCCCTCATGATCAATATTTTTTCTCGAGAAGGTTTCCCAACGGAAACTTTAAACGACCGTTGGAATCCAAATTAATTCAACAGATCTGTCAGAATTTGGGGATAAAACTCCAACATACCTCAGTTTACCATCCGCAAACCGATAGCCGGGTAAAATGCTAAAATGGATCCCCTAAAAGAATTATGACCCAGGAAGGTCGTAACTGGGGTAATTGTTGGTGTCGGCCTTGTATGTTATTCATAAATAGGTTTCCCACAGCTTGGGATGTTCTTCCTTCGAGCTCATTATGGTAGAAGACCAAGGAACCCTTATTAGAAAGACATGGGATACATAGGAAGAGACATCATTAAATGAGAAGAAACTTCTAGAGTTTACTATTCAGGTAAAAACTAGACTAGGGAAATTGTGAGAATTACCTAAAACACAACAAGATTACACCCAGCAGAGACAGCAATATTTCTACATAATGGTACAAAGTGGAGAGAATTATAATTTTAGGTTTGGCTATTGGTATTATTACTCTTCACTGAAAATAACCTGAATGACAAGGACCTTATTGAATAATAAAAAAATATAGGAAAGTTCACACAAGTTGCTGAAACCACAGACAAAAATACCATATAAATTTGCTTCTTAAGAAGTGGATGGGATCGCCTCTTCAAGAAGTTAAATTAGATACCCCTATGTCACAGTCAGGAAATAACCTTCATGAAATCTCCTTCAGAGACAGTCTTAGTGTAACTCAAAAAACAAGAGTTGACTTACACACTACTCCCCTTCTTATCAGTCTTCACTGATCTACCCATAGAACAACGTTAATCTCTTATGCCATTATTACAGAACCAGGAGTTGTAATAAAACAACAACCTTACAGAATACCAGAAGCTCATTGAGAGGGGAAAGGAAGGAGTTAAAGCAAATGTTTGAAATGGGGGGGTCATGAACCGTCCTCTAGTGAATGGTCCTCCCCTTTGTTCTTTTCCCTGAAACAGGTTCTAATATATATTTATCTATCAATTTCAGAGCTGTCAATAGGGACTCCAAGTTTGACAACTACCCACTTCAACAAATCGATGAAATGATTGAGCAATTGGGAGAATCTAAATATATTTTGACCACAGACCTAACAAAAGGATACTGGCAGATCCTCTTAAATGTGAATGATTAAGAGAAAACTGCCTTCGTCACTCCACACGACCTTAAAAAATTCACAGTAGTACTTATTTGGGTTACATGAAGCCCCTGCTACCTTAAAAGACTCATACAATGCTGAAGGCTCACCGCCAATACATGGCAGCTTATTCGAATGATATTATCTTCAGTTTTCATTGGCTTGACCATTTAAGTCACTTAGCAGCCACCTTAAAAACCCCAAACCCGTCGAGAGGCAGAACTCCGTATCAATGCAAAGAAATCAAAGTTGGCCTATAGCAAGGTTGAATATTTTGTATATCTCCCAGGAATGCAGTAATTGCACTACAAAAGGAAAAATTTTAAACCATAGCTGAAGTCCTTTTTTCCAAAAATAAGCGTGAAATTATGAAATTCTAAGGCATGTTAGGTTACTACTGGAGATTTATCCGAAATTACTCCACCTCTCTGCCCCACTCACTGACATGTTGAAAGAGTCCAGGGGTTCTTCGGTGTATGTAAACCCTCCGGGGGCACCTCTATGTGCCTTTTCTGTTTTATAACATGTCATTTCTTCGCACCCTTGTTCTCCAGCCCCGTGATTTTTGGGAAATGCTCTATTCTTCAAACTGATACTACCAACATAGCGTTGGGCTCTGTCCTCTCCCATTTGAATTGCCGTCAGAAAGAAAACGTGATCCTACTCAAAAGTAGAAAGCTGTTCCCCTGTGAATTACATTATCTTCCGATTGAGAAGGAGGGTTTTGCCATCAAATAGGTCATTGACAAACTCTGATAATATCAGGAGGGTCTTCACTGACCATGCCCTGCTCAGTTACAGGAACAAGGGCCGTAATTCCAGAGTTTTTCGTTGGTTCCTTTCTTTGTAGCCTTTTTTATCTGAGGTTAGGCACAGAAAGGGAAAGGACCATGTTAATGCTGACTTTTCATCCTGGTACCCTGTTTTTCCCTAACTGAAAAATCCAGTGGCGGCTCCTCCACAATGACTGAGGAGCATCGCTCCACTGCCTGGCGCATAGTCAGCAAACAAAACAAAAAAATTATGCTAGAGCGTCATTTTATTTTTCATTTGCCAACTTGTGCATGGAGGGGTGGGCCGAGGCGGGTGGGGGAGGAGTGCTAGTGCACTCCCTAAGAGGTCACGTGTGTTTGGCTGGCTATCTCAGGCCAACTAAAACACACATGCGCACTTGGGTTCCTCCAGCCCAGCTGCATTCAGCAGCCAAGTTGGAGAAATCCCACAGACTCACTGGTCTGAGCAGGGCGTCTTTTCAGCCTGCTCAGTCCAATCCTTGTGCTGCCTTGCTGCACATTGATTGGCTGAGAGTCTGTCCCAGGGGCTGCTGGGACCCAGGAAGAGGCCAGCAGGAGCGACGCGGGAGGCGGCTAGCGGTGTCGGGTACATTTTTTAAATTATTTTTAACCTGTCCTGTGTCATCCCCCTCCCGCCCTCCCTTGGGCCCGATCTCACCCCTGCGTTTACCCCCCCCCCCCGCCTCACCACCCTTTCTTAGTGGAGGACCCAGCTGGAGTGGGTCCCTCACGCCACCTTCTGTAATAGAGAAAAAGTGGTTGTATATATTATATCTGGACTACACATTGTTTGGTAGGTAAGTTTTCAGATTTTATTATTGCAACATACCTTTTAAACTGTATTGCACCCTATTGATAAATGAGCTCGCGTTTCTGTAACAGTAATGCAGATTTTCATACTGGCGCGGTTTACTGGTGGTTGTAAGTGACAGATCTTCACACTTTCAACACAATTAATTTACCCCTTATTAAGCACATTAATGACAGGTTTGCTTGTATGGGAATATATCTTCATTATCATAGTCCTCCATCACTCTAATTACCAAAGCAATTGTTGACAGTGTTACACTCTCTAGGAAATTTGAAAGGTGATGTCATGACTTTCTTCTTATAATTTTATTTTTCTAGCTAGAATCACATTGACAGAGAGGGCATGCATGTCTTAACTACTAATCTAGACACTATGTCTTAATTGGCCTGGGCTTCATAGAACCAAATTAATTAACATGCTTTACATAACTAGCAACCTCTCATAAAGAGACCTTAGTAACTTTTGAAGAGAATTATAGTATTTATTACATCCACTGACAGCGCAGGTTCAGCTGCTGCCTCCACTACACATTTCATAGAAAACGTGACAGTTCACCAATTGACATGACATTTTGAGTTTTATGTCTGTGAGGCAGGTCTGATATAGTTTATTAATCTGAATAAAAGTGTGTCTTTTGAGTTATAAAAAAAAGGTAACTCTGAAGAAGGTTACATAATTTGCACCAGTGCCGATTCAATTCGGCATCTACATTTCCGATTATAAAGATTGCATTCCTGCAGGTGCACTTTTGCTCCTACATTCAAACCGACATTTGCATTACCTTGCAAGTGCAACCAATATATCTGCACCAAGGCAAAAAACAGGAGCCTATTTACTAGAAAATAACGCAGCGCAGCACTGAAAGACATCTTGCTGCGCCGAGGCGCGTCATTAGGAAAGTGCAGAAATGGGTTTTATTTACAGCAACAGGACCATCTCTGTGCTTTCCTCTGCGCTGGCACACAATTGGCTCCTAGCACCAACGCAGGCACCCTTGCACCAAAAACAATCATTAATGGCGTTTTCAAAAACACTAGGAGAAGTAAGAGTATTTCTCCTCGTTGCACGCCTTTAACGTCTTCCTCGGGAGGAGTTAGAATTTGACAGATTCCCAGGTTTACAAAACCTTTTAAATCTGGGAATGCGTCGCAATCCATGGGTGTTGCGCGGGAACACCCACATCAACATCAATGGAACCTGCACGATGGTCTGCAGAAAGGGAGCGTGTAAGTCACATGCACGCCACGATAATAGCACGCCAATCGAAAGGGTCACTTTCTCTTGTACCTGAGTATTCTCTTCAGCTTTAACAGCTTCTGGTCCAAGCATATCGAAAGATAAGCTAAAGATGACATTCCTGCGCGGACATTTGTAGGTTCGCACTAAGGTAGGCTGTAAATTGATTCTGGAGATGGTCTCAATTCATAGAGCGAAATGTGTTTCTGTATCTTCGTATAGAAGTGGTTCAAGTGGCCTCACAGAAATTTCCATACTACAAATTCAAGAGAATATATTTCTTTGGCGTCTGCTTGCCACACCGCAAGCTACACCAGCCTTTATAGTACATATGGAACTGGGCATGCACCATCTAAAATATATCTTCTCAATTTGGCCCATTCAGCTGTGGCATTCTATTTGGGCTAAACAAGAGACCAACTTCACCAAAGCTATTATAAGGGATCGTCTTGGCCCTGACAACGCACAGAGAATTCCGTGGCTCTCGTATATCTCCAGACAGGTAGCCCAACTGAACGGACCTCTATCACTGAATAAACATGATAGCATGGAATCCTCTAGTAAAAGGGAATTACAATTTTAATTACACAGAAAAGTGGCTGATGCCAGATGTGCTAATGACAGTTTCAAACTCGGCAGTGGTCAGATACCGTACTGTGGCACAAAGTGAGGGCCTTCCCAAAAATGAAACAATTGCCAGGGGCAGCTGTCAAATGTCCTTGCGATAGAAGATACACCCAAACAAAAATACATGTTATCCTTTCCTATGTATTTTATCCTTTCCACCAATCAGAAAACTCTATATAAAACCTTTGGGCCTCATTTAGAAGCCCATTGCGATGCGGGTGCATCACCTTTTTTGACGCACCGGCAGCGCAATGGGCTTGCCCATATTTGCAAGGCCACCTAATGTCACCCTGCGTGACTTTTCATGGCCTTGTAAATATAGGCCCCTTTCACACATTACTCTGCGTGAAAGGGGCATTCTATGGTTGTTACAGTGGATGTTCCCTTGCAACATCCGTGGAACCTTACAAATTCCCAGATTTACAATATTTTGTAAAGCTGGAAATGCATCAGAGTTCTATGTCTCCCTAGGGGATGTGTAGGAGTGGCACAACGAGGAGAAATACTTTTATTTCTCCTTGCTCTTTCCTCTTTCTATGCATGCTGCATCTTGCAGCACGCATAAAAAGAGGAAAATACCATTAATGATTGTTTTGTGAAGGAAAATGTCCCTTTCTGTACAAACACAATCATCCCCGCAACATAGGCACCTTTGCAACATGACACAAGGGTGTCTGCGTTGGCACACAACTGATGTTTGTGCACCAGGGCTGGGGAGAAGGAAAGGAATGCGTTAATATCTTGTAGCTATGGTTCATTCCTGCCCTTTTTATTTTGACACAAGACAGCACAGCAGGAAGGCTTGCTGCACTGTGATCCCTCAAAATATTGTAAATGAGGCCCTCTGTTTTTAGCTAAGTATCATGAATTAAAAAAATGCTTTTTTATAACTATATTCTCTTGAGGTCCCTTTCATTAGTTTTTAATGTTGCTTCATTTACATGAGAAGGCATATCACATAAAAAAAACCTTAATTACCAGCATCAACCCCTCTTTATTGTTAGGGGACTTCTTGATGGTCCAAACCTTTATGTCCTTCCACTAGGGGTTTAGTGTCCAATTGTGGGACAATAGCTTGGTAGACTAGTTACATTGTTCTAGTCCCGGGTAGGCATGATCTTGTAGGACGCAAGGCTCATAGTGCAGCAGTGATAGCCTTTCTTTTATATTTGCATATGCACCCTAGTAAGAGGATTCTGTTTTATAGAGCCTAGTAGCAAACCTAGGGTTACCTCAATATGGCAAATTACTTCCTCCAAACAGGTTTTAATCAGCCCTACACCAATGTACTAAGCTGCATAGGCACTTTGCACTCCTCTAGAGGCTTGATCTAAACTCACTTAATTGCATTTAACTTTATAATGAATTGTTTTGCTCAACGTTTTACATTTGCCAGTCCGTGCTGTGGTTTTCTTATAGCGATGAGCATAATAATATGCTAGGACCTGTATGACATTCTATTTTTATTTTGGTTTCACTGTTTGCAATTTGCTACCTTAGCTTACATTCTGCACTTTACATTTTGTATAATATTTTGACATATTTTGCCCATGAATGTTAAAATATTCCCAGTGCACTATGTCATATTTTACTTTCTCCATGTCAAATGTAACACTGACATGGCAAGGTCACTTCTTCTGTGGTTTGTGAGCTGTCTATTTGAAACCTAATATAAATCTTCAATTGAATCAAGTCAAGCACATCAGATGATCATGGTTTCATTATGCCTTTAAGTGGTGAGGCAAATCCCTCGCAGTCTTCCCCCCTATGTCCACTAGAGCCCCTTTTTGAAATTGAATGCATTTCTTTTACAAAACGTATCCAGGCCAATGAGTTTCTAAAGGTACACAAGGGTTGTTTAGTTTCTTGGAATGAACTAATAAAACAGACAAAATATAAAATACATGTGAATTTTGCAGGTAATAGAAAAATTGCTGTCCAAAAGTGTGTATCTTTTGCTTTCTAAAAAATAGTATGGGCCAAACTCCAATATCT
The DNA here is from genome assembly GCF_964261635.1 of Lissotriton helveticus. Taxonomy (NCBI): domain Eukaryota; kingdom Metazoa; phylum Chordata; class Amphibia; order Caudata; family Salamandridae; genus Lissotriton; species Lissotriton helveticus. Next base: position 1,138,942,452 of record NC_136067.1, on the reverse strand, counting down.
TACTGCAACACAACATTTTTTTTATTTTTTTTTTTTTATAAATTTTTTTTTTATTTTCAGTTTTGGTAAAACAAGTCACACACACGTCTACATTTTTTTTTTGTTTGAGAAATTTTTATTAATCATTTTGAAATAGGAAACGATGCATATGTCAGAAATATTGGGAAAAAGTACATATTAATAAGTATTATAAAACAAATGTACCGAGAAATAAGTAAAAAATTGAAAGAGGATAAGAGAAAGGGAAAGGAAGAGAGGGGGGGATAGAAAAGATAGAAGAAGGAAAGGATGAAAGGAAAGGAGGAAAGGAGAAGAAGAAAGAATATGAGAAACATGTGGGAATAAGATATAGCAGTCAAGTAGTAGAGTTGGAAGAAAGATAGGTGGTGAAGGGGAGCCAGAGGAGATCGGATTTGATTTTTAGGGGAACAGAAGAGGATGAAGCAATAGCAATCCTGTGTTCATCACAAATGTAATTCCACCAAGTATGAACAGAAAGCTTAGAGTTATCTTTCCAACACGATAAAATAACTTTAAATGCAAGAGCAATAAACAGGTCCAATAATCTCACAGAAGATGATACAATATCAATATCAGTAGACAAAGATCCTAAAAAAACATTCGGCAGAGATAATGAAGCTAAGCAACAAAACATTGGCATGCATATATTCCAAACTTCATTCCAAAATGACAAAACAGGGGAACATTCATATAATTGATGTTTAAGCGTCCCAAGTTCTTTAGAGCATGACCAACAAAGTGGAGAGGAAGTATGGGAAAACGTATGAATACTGACAGGGGTAATAATAACTATGATATATGAAAAATAAAGATTGGGTAATACGAGCAGCAATAGATACTTTAAACAATTTGGACCATAAACGATCCCACAACAAAACGGGGAGGGAAACATCAAGATCAGTTTCCCAAGCAGTCTCAATAGTCGATTTAGGACAATCAGTAACAGTTGATAACAAAATTGTAAAAACAAGAGCAGCCTTAGGTTGATGAGTAGAAAATAAAGAATAAAGTGGAGTGGTAGGGATGAAAGAGGGAAAGAAATCAGGCAGTGAGAGAGAAGATAAATGAGATTGAATGGCAGACGTTATAATGGTATATTCATTTGTAAATGATGAAGGCAAATGAAATAAATTTAGCATTATCGGAAACGGAATAATAGATCCATCAGCAAAAAACTGATGAACAAACAAAATATCCTTTTCTTTCCAATGTTTAAAGTAAAACGATTTGCCCTTGTATCTAAGAAATTTGTTATACCACACAACAGATGATAAAAAACATTGTAAAGGAGAAAGAGTAGAAGAGAAAACATTGTGTAACATTGTTTGGGAGTATATTATAATAGGGTATTTATTTAAAAAAGAGAAATTTGACATAAAGACAGAATGTTGAAAGGAGAAATCTTTCAAAAGTGAGCGTTCTAGGAGAACCCATTTAGGAATAGGGGTTTTTGTAAAGTCATATGCCAAGGAAAAGGATTGTTTAATGAGGAAGGCGGAATGGTATGTTTTAAAATTGGGAAATTGAACACCACCTTCAGTTTTAGGACGAATCAGCTCATGTAAGGCTATTCAGGGATGCTTGTCATTCCATAAGAATTTAGTACAAGTAGATTTTATGCGGGAAAAATAGGAATTAGGGAGCATGGAGACAGTATAAAGAACGTGAGGGGTAATCATCATTTTAATCGTGTCTAATCTACCCCACCAGGAAAGAAATAAGGGGGACCAAATTTGAAGGAGGGATTGGAGTTTCTTTAAAAGGGAATCAAAAGTAAATTTAAGGGTAGCAAAAAGGGATGATGAGAACCATATTCCAAGGTATTTAATTTTGGAGGGACACCAAGCAAAGTCAGTATTATTGAACATATATTGATAACAAATCGAATTTAGGGGCAGAACTTCCGTTTTGGATAGATTGAGTTTATATCCCGATATAGAGGAATACAACCGAACCTCATCCATGAAATGTGGGAGGGAAGATTCAGGGTTAGACATATAAACCAATACATCGTCCTCATAAGCAGACAATTTAGTTTCAATAGACGAGATTTTAAAGCCAGTAATCCTAGGGTTTGAACGAATTCTTTCCAAAAAAGGCTCCAGACATAGAATAAATAATAATGGAGAGAGGGGGCCTCCCTGTCTCGTGCCTCCTAGATAAAGAAAAAAATTTGGAGAATTGATTGTTAACAAAAATACTGGCACAGGGTGACGAATAAATGAGTTTAACCAAGGAGATAAAAGAGGGACCAAATCCAAACCATTTTAGGGTACGAAACATGAACTACCAGTTAATACGGTCAAAAGCTTTTTCAGCATCAAGGGAAAGAGCTGCAGAATGGAACTTTAAGATTTTTACTATGAGCAATGACATTGGAAAATAAGCGAGCATTGTCAGCAGAAAGTCTACCTTTCACAAACCCCACTTGGTCCGTTTTAATTAGTTGGGGAATAATGGAATCAAGACGCGAAGCCAGGATTTTAGCAACAATTTTGCAATCATAATTAATCAAAGATATAGGGTGATAATTTTTACATTGCAAATGATCTTTGTCAGGTTTGGGAATTAGGACAATTAGAGCTTCCAAAAAGGACCAAGAGGCCTTAGCATCTGAAATAAAAGAATTAAATAATTGTAGGAGTTTTGGTGCAAAAAAAGTATGAAAAGAAGAATAGAACTCAACAGGTAGGCCATCTTGACCGGGGGCCTTTGATTTTTTGAGAGAAGTAATGGCTCGAGTTATTTCCTGAAGAGAAATATCTCTTTCCAATGAAGCAAAATCATCTGGAAGGGAAGGGGGAGGAGGAAGACCTTCAAAAAAGGACGCTAAGTTTAATTCTGAAGGGTGCATATCATCAATGTATAAGGACTGGTAATAATTATGGAATACTTCAGCAATATCTTCATCCGACGAAACAAGCTTATTACTAGAGTCATTAAAGATAGGACCAACATTTTTACGTTCCGATTTGATTTTTAAATAATTTGCCAGCATTTTCCCCGCTTTATTCTGGCCACCATGAAATTTAGATTTGATTTTAAGGAGAGTGTTGCAAGCTTCATTAGTGATAATTTTGTTTAGATCCGTTTTGGCTAGGATTAGGTCCTGTAGGGCAGAGGAGGACTTAGAGGAAAAATAAGAGTGTTTTTAGACGCTTAATTTCCTGAAGTTGATCTTCATATTTTTTCCTATTAAGTTTTTTTTTCTTAGAGACATAAGACATAGTAAATGCACGAAAAGCAGCCTTAAAAGCATCCTACTTATTTGGAATGGAGGTGTCAGAGGCATTATTAAAGGAGAAACATTTGTTAAAAAACTCCATACTTTCTTTCATAAAAACAGTGTCAGACAAAAGAAAGGAATTACATTTCCAACGACTAAATTTAGAAGAGATGTGGGAGAGGTCAAGTGTAGTGGAAACAGGAGCATGGTCAGAAATAAATATGGAGCCAATTACAGATTTTTGAAGGGAAGGGAGTAAAGATTTACTAACCATAACATAATCAATCCTCGAACGAGTATGATGCACATTCGAGAAAAAAGTATATTCTAGCAAATCAGGATTACACATTTTCATTTATCGTATAAAGGACACGAGGCAATGGCAGATTGAAAACTCTTGTGAGATTTGTCAGGTTGAAATTTACTGGAGGATAGTCTATCTGAAAACGGGTCTAGCCATTGGTTGAAATCACCAGCAATGACAAAATCAGGAAAGTCTATGGACGAAATCAGGACTTTAATATCTTTCCAACATTTTGGATCAGGACAAACAGGGCCATAAATGTTTAACAATACCATTGTCTTATTGTGTATGACAACCTTAGCCAAAGCCCAACGTCCTTCATCGTCACTCTGCGAAGAAACAATCTGAACATTTAAAGCTTTATGAAATAAGATAACAACCCCCCCTTTTTTATAAACAGCAGGAGAAAACACAACCTGACCCACCCACTGCCTTTTCAGCTTAATAGATTCAACATCAGAACAATGCGTTTCTTGAAGAAAAACAACCTGTGAATTAAGTTTAGATAAATGAGACAATACCTTTTGACGCTTGACAGGGTGACCAAGACCTCGAACGTTCCACGAAACAAAATTACACATGATGGTAGGAAGGAAGGATGGGCAACACATGGAGCAGACACATGGCAATGGGATAGCTACAAAAAGGGAAATAACAAACAAATATGTTACATGAGAAGGGAACTCCCAGCACACTCATATTACTGAGGCATAATACACCTAAATACAAAAAGAATAACAACATGAAGAAAAAAATTAGAAGGAGAGACCACGTAGGAATAGAATAGTAGAGAAAGAGAGAGAAAGAGCAAAGAGGCCAGGTAAAAGAGATGAAGGAGATAGGAGAGGAAGAAGGGTAAGAAATAAAGAAAAGAAATGAAAGGTAGACAGATCAAGGCACAGGAGCCTGATCGGAGAAGAAAAAAACAACCAAGACATTTGGGGCGAGGATACACCAGAGAGAGGACACAACCCCACGAGCTGCCAAGGAAGGGACATAAACAGGAAAAAAAAGAAAAGTAAGTGAGAGCGGAACCACAAGAAGAGGAACAGAGATTAGGAGGAAAAGACTAAGGGAGGCCAAAGAGGGTAAAATGACATCAAGAAGAACCATAACGAAGATCCAGATAAAAAGAAACATTAGGAAGCCGTGTCCATATTCAAAGGAGAAACACTCTGTAGGTAAGGGCGAAGCGTTTGCGGATCATCAAATGATCTGGTGCGGCCATTATGCGTGATCTTGCAGAAGCACGGATGTAGTATCCCATATTGAATATTCAGCTGTCTCATTAGAGGGCGAAGATTCAGGAATTCCTTGTGTCGGGCGTTTGTGGCAGTCGAAAGATCTTGTGAGATAAAGATGTTATGGCCAGACCACTGGAGACGTCGTTTGAGTCTGGCAGCTTTCAGAACAGACATTAACTCTGTGAACTCTAGAAAAAGCAAGATAATGCCTCGAGGTTTGGAGGAATTGAAGTTTATACGTCCAAGACGATGAGCTCTCTGTATATTGTAAGACGTAGGTTGAAGATCCAAAAGGTCCTGTAGGAATTTACGGATGAAAGACACCATATCTGGACCCTCCAAATTTTCCAGAATACCATAAACGCGTAGATTATTCCTACGATTACGATTTTCCAAATCCTCTGTGTGAATTTTGAGTTTGTGGATTTCTTGCTCCAGTAATGGGATTTTAGCTGAAGCATCTTGAATAACGCCACACGCTGTTCCAGATTCATAACTTTGCCCTCCATAATCATCCACCGTTCCTCAATTTGCTTAAGTTTTTCATTAGTAGCGGTCATGAACGGTTGGAGACCGCGAACTTCCTCAAGAATGGAATCCAGGACAGGGTTTGAGGAAGAGGGAATGGGCGAAGGCGGATAATTTTTAGGTCTCTTAGGTTTGGCACCAGTGTGCGACAATTTTGGAGTGTGGGAGTCATTAGCCATAGTGAAAACGTAGAAGTGTGCCAAAAGCAGATCAATACGTGCAGAACGCAAGACAGAGATTGCCAATAAGCCTGAAGTGACCTCACAGCTCAACGGTGCTCACGCAGCAATAAGTAAGCATCAAAGGAACAGGTTTGACAAAAGAAGCTCAGGTAGATGATCAAAAATCACTTGAGTGACTGACAGAGCACTATGCTGAGAGACCACTAGTAAATGACGCAGGGGTGCACATAGAGTAGTCTTAAAAGATCATAGGAAGCCCCTGCCTGATCCAACAACAGTATATTGTGAGACAATAAGGCACATATCACTTTGCAGGTCACTGTGACATCGAAGGCATGGTAGAAATAAACTTTCTCTTTAAGACCAGCATTCCTAAAATGGCGGCCGTAGTTCCTTACATAAAGTGTAGGCAAAACGGTGCACACTCAATGGCATGAAGCATCCCCCAAGGAACATCAAAGATACAGTAGAAAAGTCATTGAAGCATGAAACTCAAGCATACCAAGGAGTGTGAGAAGCATTGCAGCTGAAGCATTGGAAGAAATGAATGTGAAAACACGACCGCGGGCTCAGCGTCCAAAATGGCGGCCACCCGCGTCGCAGGAGAGGAGAAAATTACCGCCGATAATTAATGTAGACACACTGCAATTAGACCTCCCATATCGGTGTCCTCAGGGTCCCTGCACCTTCCGCCGACGTTACAGCAACTGCAGCCGTTCGACAAATGGCAAAAGGGGCTCTCACGGCATCCGCGGGTCGAGTCCGTTGCGGGGCTCACGGAGAAGCCGTCCTCTCCCGTTGGCGTGCAAGCCACGCCCCTCAACCCAACATTTTGATCACCCGAAAATATACCTTCAGCAGCTTAGCTCCTGCTCCTTTGATCTTGCGATAGGAAACATCACCCTCCACAGCATTTGGCCCAAAAAAATTGTAGCAGAGTAATAAAAAAATAGTGCCTGGTACCACTCAATAACTGAGTTAACTGAGTTTTAGATCAATAAAAAGCTAAATAGATTTATTACAAAATCTTAAAATATGCAGAAATCAGACTTATTCCAAGTCCCAAACAGAGGTCATAAAAACGAACCTGGAAGAAAAGAGAAATCTTCTGGCTTACCCTCCAAGCCATGAGATTTTATACAAATGTTATGAATCGGTATAAAGCGAAAATTGCAAAATTCATAATGGCATGATTAGGGATAACATATATTGAGCAAATCAGAATAAAGAAAGTCATATGCAAATAGGTAAGAATGTGTTACTTCATCTGTAATTTTTTGCTCTAATAGGTGTTTACAAAAGAAACCTACTGTTACATCTGTCAGACTCTTCCAGTCACATTGACACATAGGCTCTGATTACTATGTTGGTCGTACTACATCATAGTGGAAGCGGTACCCCCCGACAAGGAGTTGACGGTCCACTTAATTTATTTCAATGCGACCCCTTCACGGTGATCGGAAAGTGTATATTTACTATTGTGTCTGGTGCTGCAGATGGCAGCAAAAGTTGCAATAGTAAAAATACACTTTTACAAAATCCATGCACCGTGTGGCATTGACCATGTGGTGCCCACTACACGATGCATGGATGTTTGGAGGGCGCCAGAGGTGTCCCCCAGGCCTCACAGCGAAGGCTGCGGGAGGATGGGGCCCCTGCTAGCCACTTCCAAAGTCACTTTGTGACAGCACTCTATGTCATGAAGGCCGATATGGAAAGGCTGTGGGAAACGGACATCATAATCCCGCCAGTATCATAATACGGCGGTCGGACAAATACCTATGATGTCGGGCAGAAAGCCTCCTATGAATTGTCGGATGACTTTCTGCGCGACATCATAATCAGGCCCTTAGTGCCTTTTGATTGTCACAAAATGCATTAACTAGAACCAACAAACAAGCTACAGCTTATGATTATTTTTCATTGTGTACCAACCATGCATCGACCTTTAACTAAAATCTAAAGAAGGAAAGCTATGCCCAAGAATTTGAGTTTAGGAATAGCAAGTATTTATACGACTGTTAATTTGGGACTGCCTAATTTATAATGTGATTCAGAGAGTGTTTTACAAAATGTGTTCTTTCTTCTAAGCTGACGTATACATATTCTACTATTCTGTGCTTCTAAACTCCTACCAATTAAAATTATGTGGGTGGGCTCTTCAATATAGGAAAGGCTCCCAGATACATTAGGGGGACAGATTTACAAGCCTCCTGCGCCACCAGTACCTCACTTTTCGTGACGTACTGGTGGCACAGGGGGCTCCTCCATATTTACAAGGACAGGAAAAGCCACCATGCCTGACTTTTTCTCTTCTTGTAAATACGGCCTCTTCACACGCTGCACTTTGAGTTGAAGGGGCGTTCCATGGGTGTTGCTGTGGGTGGTCCCACACAACACCCATGGAACAAGACACCTCTCCAGATTTACGAGAAAACGTAAATCTGGAGATGCGTCAGAATGTTACGCCACCCAAGAGGTGGCGTAGCGAGGCGCAAAAAGGGGAAATGTTTTCATTTCTCCTCGTTTTTTCCTCTTTCAATGCGTGCTGCATTCTACAGCATAAATTGAAAGAGGGAAGAGGAAAATGCCGGTAGTGATTGTTTTTGTGCAGGAAGGTACCCCTTCCTGCACAAAAACAATCTCCCCACGATGCAGCAATACTTGCACCATGGTGCAAGGGTGCCTGCGCCAGCGCATTGCTGCAGTGTGTGCACCAATGCAGGGGGAAGCACAGTGATGTGACATATTCTCTGTAAATATCTCACATCCCTCTGCTTCGGAAGTGCCGCAGCGTGGCACAGCCAAAGGGCTTGTGGTGCTATGCTGCAACACTTCCTTGAAGATCTCGCCTATTATATGTAATAGTATTTTTCCTTGGAATTCCAGTTTTTCTGGTGATTTCGATAGCTGCAGTATGTGGCGCCTGGTGCAGCCAGCATCTAAAAAATAATTGGAATCCCAGACATTTCTGAATACTAGGGAGGACTGGCAAATCCTTTTACCCAGAATGCCTTGCAAATACTAACCTTTGGCTAAAATGTCAGATTTTCTTACATTTCTGAGAATGGAAGTTCACAATGTATGAAGATCCACAAAAAGACCTACCACCCATTGTCCCCACACTATTCTTGATAAAAAACAGTACCCCACCTGTGTGTCTGGGCTAACCATCCACTGTAGGAAAGGCCCCCTAATGAATTTACGAGATATCATAATTTTTCCTTGGGATTTCAGTAATTCTGGTGATGTGACTATGTGCGGTTTTTGGGCCAAGAGTCAGGCAGCATCAGGGAACGCTACCAACAGCAGACATTACTGAAATCTGGGAAGTCTAAAGGGGTTTGACTTAAGTGTATCCTGTCACTTTCAATCACCCAAAAATGTCCTGCAAATGTCAAACTTTGACTAAAATGACAGCAATTTCCAAGGCAAGTGGGAGCAACTTGGGATTTTTTGGGGCATTTTTTTAAACAGTTGCACCAGCAGAAAAGGACTGAACACAGTGTTGACCCTCCACCAAGGGGCAGACATACTGTCTGTTGTCCAGGAGTGGGGCCTGATAAAAAGATGGTCCAACACCCGACTAATGACATCTCTCACTTATTCCCATGGTAGTCTGGTGGACATTCTATACCCATGGGTGGGAAGATTGGGGTGTTTACCCTCTAACTGCCCAGAGAGTCAAAAATAAATGCAATCTGCTGGGCATTGCTACAGAATACCGCTCAGAGTGAACAAAATATTCTTTCTTTTATGTCTACATTTCTTGTGGCACCACACCAGCTTCACGTGGAACAGAAAATACTTTTTGCAACCCATGGGCACATCAATCATCTCTTGCTTAGCCCCAAGCTACACGCATTTGTTCGTGGTTGAGTTTGAAACAAGAAAATGTATTTCAGGATAATGAATAGAGAGAACATTCAATAATGTGCAGAAGATTCTTTGATGACTGTTTTCTTTTGCGCAAAGGAAACCGACTGAATAAACTAGTACATTTTCTCAATGCTACAAAGATATCATTATGATTGCAGATGGTAATATCAGAATCATTAAAAAAAGTCTAGAGAGATTTGCACAATAAACCACCACACAGTAAAAATGGTTTACATTAGGAACATAAGGGAAGTTTTCATACTCCTCCATTAAAATCTCATTTACCAACATTACCATTTGTGCAAGTAAAGAGAATTGTGTCAAAGTTTACTTGACCTTGGAAGAACAAATAATACACAATTCTGAAGCAATAAAAAACTAGGGAAATAGTGAAAGTGAACGCAACAGTCATACAAAACCTAGAAACAATTGTTACAAGTGAAAACTTTGGGGCATATATATACAAGGGCTTTATCTCCGCTTTTTTGGCTTAAAAAGTCAAAAAAGCGGAGATAAAACCAGCGCCCTATTTACAAGAGGGTGCTAACATGCATAATCGCATGTTAGCACCCCTTTTCCCAACGCTTCCCTATGCATCGCCAATAAGCTGCAAAGTAGGCGTTACTGGGCGAAGCCCGGATGGACTTCCTTACAAATATCACTGATGTTTACATTGCGATATTTACAATGCAGCCCACATGATTTTAGCACACATAAGATTTTTGCGAAAACTGAAGTTTTTGCCAAAATCTAACGTCTGCTAAAATCCTTACTTAGCCATCCCTAACATATGGGTGGATTATGCTGATACTACCCTGTGGGTCATATCAGCAAGGTTATCGCCGTTTTGCAGAGAACATCGCTGGAAAACCAGCGATGCTCCCTGCAAAAGGGCAATGACCTTGCAATCTGGAATGTTTATCGCCCTGGAGAAATGCGTTTTTAATAATGCGCTACCAGGGCGATAAATTCCAGGGATAGCTTGCGATAATATTATTATTGCTAAGCAAGGCCAGCGATAATAATCGTTGGCAATTGATGATATACCCCTAAATAGGATAAACTAGAAAGAAGAGTCAGGAAGAAGCAGCAAGATCAGATAATCATATGAAAACATAGGGAAATGTAAAAGTTTGAGCCACCTCAATTTACATATCGACATATAAAAACTATATTAAACAATGGAGAGTAAATGAGACATCGACCCGTTGCAAACAATAGAAGAAGAGTAAATAGTACACTTTAAAGACAAAACAAAGGAGAATGCATCCGTGTTTGACGATGCAAAGAAGTAACACACCTAAAAACTAGAAAATATAAGGAAGAAAAATAATATTGAAAATTATTGAAAAATGTATATATGGGAAGAAAGTAAGACATGGGTCTTGTAACGCTTATTCTCCTGTGCTGCTGTTGTCTCTATTGTAGTGTAAACAACACCTGGCTGATAAATAAAATTCCCACTTGCTGAGTAATTAAATTGCCGAACGGAGAGAGCATTTATCTTGACTAATGCCATTATTCTCCTATGATTCTCTGTTTGCTTTGCAGTGTAAATACAACTAAGCTGGTGAAGTATCTTCTCAGTAAATGACCAATAAAAATTGAAGGACATGAATTAGCAAACATACAATTGGGCAAATACACAGAATCGCCAGAGACGTTTTAATGTATGGGCAAAATGGGCTCTGGCCCAGGGCCCCAGCCTTTCAGGGGGCCCCCTGACAGAGTCAGCTCCGTTCTCCAGAGTTTTGCCCCAAAGACCTTGAATATTTCTTAAACAGATTGTTTTAAATACTGTTTTCCTTTAATTTATTTTTTACAGCTGATGTGTGAGAGTCTAGTACAGCCATTTTGCAGAAAATGTTGTGTTTATGTTTCATGCAATATACGATTATTTGCAGTAATATTGGTGAGCTGCTGCTGTGTTACAATAATGCAAACACACGTAATTATCCCTGAATATTAGATGTAAACACATTTAGGGCCTTATTTATGAGAAGTGATGCATCGCTGTGTGAAAACAGGGAAGCATCACTTCTTAGTGTGCCCTCCTTGTGACATGATAGATGCATCATATTTACTGTATGACGCATCATGTTGCAAGGAGTTACAGATACGTCAGTATTTTTGACGTATCTGTAGGCGCAAAAGTGATGCATTCCTGGGGTGTGCCTGAAAATAGACACAACTCCAGCAATGTATCCTTTCACATGGGGCAAGCCCCATGTGAAAGGGCCTACATCAGTCTTACACTTGCTGTGAGGCAGGTGTAAGAATGGGACGCAATGGCATCCTAGAAGTGGCTCAAAGAGTTCTCATAGATTTCAAAATGCCACTTCTACGAGGTTTTTTGCGGGGGAACACCCAACCTGCATACATTATCCCTGGCGCAGGTATAATGTGGTGCAGGGGTTTACAAAGTGACGCATCTGCCTAGATGTGTCACTTCGTAAATAGGGCGCAACATGGCACATTTTTTACACTGTCGGTGCATCACAAAAAGTGAGGCACAGGCGGCATAAAAGCGAAGCAAGGCCTCATAAATAAGGCCCTAAGAATATGGACGGTGTTCCTTTGCACTTTCAGGGACCTAATGAAATTAAATGAAATTGTGTAAACCGCGCAGCTACTCAGACTAGAGTGTCCTGGCGCTGACAACGGAAGGAAAGCGTGCATAAAAGACCCATAATTTATGTAACCCCTTCCATGCTCATGGCGAGCTCAGCTCGTCATGCAGTACACTGCTCGTGTGCTCATGACGAGCTGAGCTCGTCATGAACAAAGGTTTTTAAGGGAGTTCAGCACCAAGGGAGAATTGCTGTAGCATTGAAGGTGTTAAAAGCCAGGGTTTTAAGTTCTTTCTGAAAGTGACTAGGCCTGTGGTTAGTCTCAGAGACTTAGGAAGTCTATCCCACAAGTTTGAAAGCCGAGGGATAGGCATCCAGTTTTAGGCATGATGGCCAGGTTGGCATTGGAAGATCTTAGGGGTGTAGATGTTGTGTAGTGATTAATGAGCTTATTTAGGTAGCTGGCTCCTACGCCGTAGAAAGCTTTAAAGAAGATGGTCATTGCTTTGAAGTCGATCCGTTCTTTTATGTGGAGCCAGTGTAGGGGCTTAAGAACACGGATCATACTAGATCTGGGTTTAGGTCTCAGGATGGCTCTGGCCGTTGCATTTTGTGCCACTTGTAGCCGCTGAATAAGGGATTTGGGAAGACCGAGGTACAAGCGGTTGACATAGTCAAGCTTTGATGTCACCAGAGCCTGCCCCCGATCTTTCTGCTCTCAAGCGGTAATTGTGGCATGAATTTTGTTCGCATTCGGAGTATGCCAAGCAAACGCCGTTTAGATTTTGGATTTGAAAGCGCATGAAAAGTGTCTTGTCTATGACAATTCCTAAGTTTTTGACTTTCTCCTTTTCCGCGGGTGGCAGATATTTTGCCCACCAAGAGCTCCAGTCAGGCATTTCTTACCAAAGAAAACAACTTCAGTTTTGTCAGGATTGTACTTAGCTGATTGATCTTAAGCCAGTTAAAAACCTTTGTGAGGCAAGACTTGATCATTGCCCTGTCAAAGTCTGTTCCTTTTTCACATGTAAAAAACATCTGAGAGTCATCAGCATAGGAAACAATTTTGGCGCCCTTCTCCTCTACCAGAAATGCAAGGGAGGATAGATATATATTAAATTTTTTAGGGCTGAGAATGGAGCCCTGAGGGACACCTACATTCATGGGCGGAACTGGAGATGAGAAAGGGGGGAGACAGATGTCCTGAGATCTATTTGCCAAGAAGGATGACATCCATGTTAAGGAGGTACCCCCAAGGCCGATGTTAGCAAGTCTCTCCAGGAGCCTCTCATGTGGGACCGTATCGAACGCCACCAACAGATTGAGCAGTATCAGAACAGCCTTGCCTCCCTGGTCCAGCTTACCCTTGAGAAATTCAGTCACTTCCAGCAGAGCGTAAATAAAGAGATTGGGTTTGACTTAAGGGACAGGAAGTAATGGCGCTCCAGCAGGTGCGATTGTAGGTAGTTAAGCAATTCAGATACACTGTGCCAACAGGTCAGAGGCAACAAAGCCAGGCAAGAAACAACCTCTGCAAAGGTGAAGGACAAGTCCTGCACCATACAATGAGTCCAATTCCTGTACACATGTATTAAATGTCAGGTTCTAGTGTTAGAACCCAGTTAGTCAATAAAAGATCGTGCAAAAAACATAATGAAGGTCGAAATCCAGAGCTGCTAATAGAATATGTTTATAATTCACACTTGATCAGTACAAATGAAAGTAAACCAGCCGACACATGTTTCGTCACACTGTGTGGGGGATGTGACTCTTCAGGGCTGAGAAGGACATAAAATTGAAAGCAATAAATAAATCTATACGGTAAATCAAATTGCTTGTTGGTATTACTGGGATTAACTGCTAGAAATGGTGAAAAAGTGTTAAAAACTTGAAACCACCTATTAACACTGTCAAGACCCTATATTGTGTAAAGGCATGGTAAAGTGACATCAACAGACACAGTGGCAGACTCAAAAAACATGTGGGTGACATATTGTCTCAAAAATATCACAACAGAATAAGAGCAGATAGATTCCTAAGAAAGAATAATACAATGATTAGGTATGACTCAAACCGATGTTCTGGGGCTAAATCTAAGAGAAGACATAAATTTGAAAAAGCAACAGCAAAACGCGATATGGTGACAGAATGGTGAGTAATCACGCGCTAACTGCACAAGCTTTATATACAGTCTCCAAAGAGTTACTTTAAAGACCATCTCAAGACCGAACAATATTGAAAAGGTAAACTAGGCACATCATTGGTCCTATGTATTATGCAACTAGATGCAGTATCATCTTGTAACATCAAGCTCAAAACCTAAATCGCCACAAGTACGAAAAATATGAGTGCTAGGTGTGGCATGTGCCATATACAGTAATCAATAATGACAAAATGTACTCTAAAAAGTGTTGAAGCGAAGGAAATTGGAAAGTAAAGGCAGTCATGGAAAGATATCAGGACACAGTCAAGTATCGAGCGGCGAGGCAAATGACTTTGGGAAGCAAATCCCTTCCATAAGTGAAAAAATATAAATGCCAAAACAGTGAGTTACCTGAGGTTTTTCAAGAGTAGACAAGACGGTACTGTCGGAGAAGAGAAAGGACCAAGTAAGGCAAAAGTGTGGGCAAATAAGAGAGTCAATAAGGTGAAAAAAAGGGCTAAAGAGTAAAGCTTACCGCCAGACCGGTGGCCTTTCAATACCGGCTGCGGAGTGTAGTACTTGCGGATAAAGTTCCGTATTGGGCAAATAATCCTGCCGGTAGGAGGGCTGGCAGGGGAACGAACCTACGGACGGGTGTGTCTGAGGTTAATACTAATACCCCCAGTAGGTTATCTGGAATTACAATGAAGGGAGTGAGAGACTATCCCCGTCAGGAAATCGCATTGCGTGTGGGCATGAGAGAGATGGGGCCATGGCTTACCTCTGGAAGAAGCGTTGAAGACACGGGTAGGTGCTATCATCTTTGTCTTGGGTAAATCCAGGTAGGGGATTACACCAGAGAGGTGTGTGGGTGTAGAAGATAAAGACCTCGAGCACGTAGAAGACGTCGCGAGGTGGGCACGGCTAGTGGTTTGCAAAAAGTGTGCGTTAGAAAACTAGACCGCGACTATTATGGAGAGAAATGGAAGTGAGGGAAACTCCCCACTCCCCACTCCAGTTTGTGTCACTGGAGGGCGGGAAAAGCGAGTCTGCGACTATTATGGAGAAAAACGGAAGTGAGGGAATCACCACACTCCGGTATGTGTCCCTGGAGGACGAGAAGCAGTAGAGATAAGGGGTTGAAAAAAAGGGCAGAGAGGACATGTAAAAGGCACGAAGATGAGTGTTGCCGTGTGCGACGTGAACAAAATAGCCACCAAAGTAAGAGTCAGCGAAGTGGGAAAATAAGAAAATGATAGATAGTAAGTGGTGAGGTACACACACGATACTCACAAAAATGGTAAAATGCAAAAGATATTGTACATAAATTGCAAACACATAGGGCAGTAATAGTACGTGAAGTTAACATTTAAGAAAGGTTTAGGCTGTTGTTTGATTATAAATGGAATTCTAGTTTGTGGTACAAAAAGTCAGACAAATAATTCTTAAACAAGTGAGATAACACAAAGATAGTCTCACTAGTGCGAACCGGAAAAACTGGAGTCAAAGAATTTTTAAAGGCAGCAACTAAAGTGTACAAAATGGGTTGTATGATCACAGCGGGATTAGGATCCTAAAAAGTACTGTAGTTCATGATCATGTTGAGACCGTGTTTCACAGCTTAAAGGCGCAGTATCCAAGTTGCCTCTAGTCTCCTGAGTCTTAGTTCACGGTTTCCTACTCTCACCCCAGGTTCAGTGACGTAAATTCCGAAAAAGGTGAGGCTCTTATTGGGTCCTTGTGAAGTACATGTGTTAATGTGAGAGGACATTGGGTACCTAGCATCTCCATTTTGCATCGCCCTGACATGTTCCAGTTTTAAATATTGGAGAGATTTCTTAGCATGAGCTGAAAGCCATTTTGTATTTCTGCCAGCCATCTTGTTTGCCATGTGCTGCCACGTGCTCACCATCTGCTCTGTCCTCCCTCAGTGTTGACTGCTCTTGTAATTTGCCTAGAAATAAACTATATTTAGCATCTTCCACCTTCACACATGCTCAGTTGAGCTTGCAGCTATCCTTGCAACTGTTTCTAGTCTGTAAATGTCAGGATGTGTTCACCAGAATTAGCAACTGTTAGCTCCTCCCACTTTGTTGAGCAAGCAGACCTTGCATGCCCATCTTAGACATTTTTGCATGCTTACATGTGCCAGGACTGCCCCTTTGGTCTTATGCTGACTATGTAACCCTAAGCATATACAAGGCCTCTGTTTTCTGCACTCCTCAGACTGCCTCATTCATTTGCTAAGGCTTGTGTGTGACGTAGTCTCCCTCATTTGAGGTTAATAAAGATGTTCTTTTTATATTTCAGCTTCTGTGCCAATTTCTTCTTTGTTGGCTTAAAAGGACCAAGTATCAGTGGGACCCCTGAGAAGGTTTCCATTTTCTACAAATGGCGCTCCAACGTGGACCTCATCAGAGAAGTGGCTATCTAAGGCGTAATCTTGTCAGGAGACAGGAATCTACTGAGGAGGACAGGACAGGACTCTACTAAGGAAGTACTCTGTGCACGGAGATTCTGGGGATTCTCTGTCTCTTATAGCCCAGTATATTTCTGATCTTCCTGATTTTGATCCTCCACATGATGTCACTCCTGACAGAGAACCTTTTTGGCGTGAGTATTCTAAAAAAACCTTGGGTCATTCATAACTTGGCCGTTAGAATTTGGACAACCATTTGTTTGGTAAGAGTCGTTCTGCTGCACTTGCAGTTGGTTTGATAGTTTGATGCCTTGGAGTGGTAAGGTAGTTTAGTAACGCTTAATGTGGCTTTGGAATTTTGGAATTTGTGTTGGCCAACTTTGGATTTGTATGGGTTATATATACGAATTGCAATTTGTGTAGGCAGGTAATGAGGAGATTTTTCTCTGTTTGACTTTGTTTGAACAGCGCAACGTACGAAGTGTACCTTAAGCGCTACTTTGATTATAATATTTGCATATTCTGCAATATTTTTGGCATGCCTGTTTCAAGCACACATCGAAGAATGTATTGCTTTTTGGAGGTACCATAGTGAGATGTAAAGCAAATTAGCCGGCTCCCTTGAGGGAATAGCTAAATAGGTTTAGGTATAAAAACATATTTCTTCCTTGGTGATTCTGCATCCCCATGGAATTCAAATATGGACATAATTCTGCGCACGTTTATAAAAGGAGATATGCAGAGAGATTCTTTGGTGTTCTGCCAGACAAAGCTAGTGAATTGAGTGTATTTTGGCTTCTTGGAAATAAAATAGTTTGTTGGGCTGTTTTTTTTGCAGTCTTTTGGAATACTATTGAAAAGCGCTTCTTGTATATATGACTTACAAGTAGCATTTAGAAATGGTTTGGTTTAAGAACAGTCTGTGGGCTGTCCTTTGTTTCTGTCTTAAGTGTTGATCTGTGGGTTAAATGTGTGTTTAAATGTCTATGTGGTTTGTGGGTTTTCACATTAGTGATACTTCTGTGAGTAAATAGCGATTGCGCTATTTGTGAAATAATGGCTCTTGAGCGCGCTGTGTTGTGTGATTCTGAGTGTGTGACCCCTTCTGTGTATGTCTGGAATGAGCTCAATGTGTGTTTGTGTTTTCTTGCTGTCATAAGTCTGTTATGCAAAATGTCATTTAATTAACATTAAATAAAAATTAAATAACAATTCAGAAATGAACCATATGATATGCTATATAGTTACATGTTACTATGTAGTATATAGAGTAACTATGCACATGTACAAACTGCTAATGCTTAAAAGATGAATTTAGAATTCAAATTCAATAGGAATAAAATAGGCCTCAAAAACTAAATTGTGTGTTTTGGAATAAATAAACAATTATATAGCATTTTCCTTAGATACATTGTATTAGATATTAACAGGCAAACACATCATCTGAGGAAATTGGATGTTGTTGAACTAAAACACATAATATAGAACATGCATTGAAATGCCTCAGTTTTAAATAGACAGTCATCGTGCTTCCATTTCAACACTAAAAAAAGCTTTACAATAACTGTGTTTTAACTGCTGAGCAGGAGCTGTTGTTTTGATTGTAGGCCACGGAGAGACAGGAATGTTGACTCAGCCAGGATTTTGTCAGTTAAACACGGGGTAAAATCCTGCATTTCAGACTGCTATTTTAAAAAGTTACAAAAATCAGGCTCATTATTTTGAATAACAGGAAAACATTTAAAGGAAGGATTTCCTTTCTGAAAGCCTTTTTTATAAGCATATTCGTGGTTCTGATGTTAAATAATTGTTCTTTTAAAAAGTGGCACAAAAATTTGTCATGTTTCAAGTTAGGCTTCTGTGCTTAGTTATGAAAACAACAGTGGTCCCAAGCGCAAGCAAAATAGTAGAACACAATGAATATAGACACAATGGAAACTATATTAAATAGTGACTTGTCCAGCCGGACAGAGGTCCAATTTTTACTTATAACAATGAATATTCTGAAGGGATACCTTCAACATTTCCATAGAGAGGGGCACAAGCCTGTACCCAAACATATACCATTTGGCATAGAGAGGAAGATAGTCAGAAAGTTCTTAGGCAAAAGCTGTTATTTCCTGTAAAATTCTCAATGACAGAAATTCCATTAAACACCATTACTCGCCGTACATGGCAATTTGGACATTTTACAGTATAAGGTGTTTTAAAAGTCGACGGCGTTTCGATCCCATTTACTGAATCACAGGGATCATCATCAGGACAAGATATTGCCTAAATTATACACGCCATGATAGCCTAAAGAGGAGAAAGAAAAATGGTGAAATAAAACACGATACAGTATAGAGTAAAAGAGGCACATTTGTGAGAAAACTGAAAAGTGCCGTGATTATCCCTTCCCAACGGCGCAATGGTAGAAGGGCCGATGAAATGATGGTAGTACGACCGGGTCCCGTGAAGGCGATACGTACATGCCGCAAAGCACAATGAATTGGTGGTGAGATTAATGGTGAAAAATTAGCGGAATCGGGCACATGTGTGGGCCGGTACAGTGCTGTACACCAGGATAACCTGCGGTAGTGCAAAAAAGGTGAAGTCTATTGGTGTATTGATGGGTACCGCACTAAACTTATTTGCGGTTAAACCGGCGCATTGTACGTAGTGATAATGGCGAGTGAGCGCGATACGCACATGCCGCAAGCACTATGAAATGAAGGTAATCGATGTCCGTGACCGCTAGGTGAGAAGTACGGGCATGCTGCGGATACTAAGGGCTTACCAAGGTCTGGCCACAAAGGGAGTTGGCCAGGTACGTGAGGGTGTAGATATAACACCTGGGGATAACAAGGCGGTCCGTTAATTATTATAACTACCGCTCGGTTATGGCAAGTAACGCTGTGGTAAAAGTTAGTATCTTACCCAAGGTGGAACTGGCAAGGTATGGAGTTCCTATAGGTAAAATATACGGGGAACAATCTCCTCAAAAGGAAACATGCGCGAGAATCTGTCAGTGCTGTGAAGGAACATGCATGGCATAATCGTTAAAAAGGAAACATGTGCTTACCCGCAGAACGGCAGGTAGTGCTTAGTAGCGCGCCGCCTCGTTGCTCGGTCACGTGCGGGGAAGGAGCCCGCAACACGACAGAGAGGGATTAGAAGCTAAACCCACTTGGGTTTGTTATGTCTATAAAGCCGGGCAAGTGCAATTAGCTCACCTTCTCGATGGACTCGAATAACTTCCCTGGCCGTTTCAGTTATAGACCCGGAAGACCTGGTTATATTATTGCACGTGATTGGCTAATGTTTGAGTCACATGCCATCAAAGAAATTGTTGTGGGACCAAACAGCGGCCATATTTGGAGTGGGTTAGTTTGCTCCTAGAGAGCTAGGCAACATGGGGATTGTGGGACAAGGTGAGTGATACCATGCAAAAACGTGCAATTACATACAAAATTTGAGAAAGAATAAAAGAAGTTTGGAAGATAAGCAAAAGGATTAAACAACCACATAATTTACAGAAATAAACCCACAAAATACACAGATTGAGGGACATAATTAACACAATTAGTTGACAGATTATGTCAGGTTAGTCCAATCCTCATGCTGGTTCAGTCCTGGATTCAGACTGTCAGTACGCAAAATCTATTTAAGTTCCTATTTGTTTAGTAGTCTCGAGAGGTCACCCCCTCTTGGTGGTATGGACACTTGGCTGATCACAGTCCATCTTATATCATTCTCTGTGTGTCCTTTCTCAACAAAATGTTCCACAAGGGGTGCTTTCTCCGTTTTACACGTAATTCGGCTCCTGTGCTGTGAAATCCTCAGTTTGATTTTCTGTTTAGTCTGCCCCATGTAGATCAAGTCACACGGGCACATAATTGCATAAACCAAATTACAACTGTTGCAGTTAGTGAAAGTTCTCAATACATTTTTAATTTCACCAAAGACAAGTTCTTTCCCTTCCATACAAAAGTCACAAACAACACCGCATCCACATTTGGAGTGTCCTTTCAGTGGGGGGAGTGACCATAGATCATTAAGGGTAGAATTGGCCGAGGTGGGAGGGGGAGAGCGGCTCTTACCAGGTGGTCTTTCAAGTTTTTACTTCTCTTAAACGTGAACATGGGACTATCTAGATCTAGGTCCCCAGAGTTGAGAATGTGCCAGTTCCTCTTGACGCTGTTACGAATTTTGTTAGATACCGGGGAGAAAGTAGTGACACAGACTAGTTTATCAGACTGTTTTTTCTCTTTGGGTTCTAGTAATGTTTCCCGTGGGCAGTACCAGGCCCTTTTCATGGCATTTTTTACTAGGCGGCGTGGGTAGCCCCTAGCTTTAAGTTTCTCTGCAAGAGTATTGGCTTCCTTAAAATAGTCCACATTGAGGAAACAGTTACGTCTCAACCTTAAGAACTGGGAATAGGGCAGGCTATCTTTGAGAGCTCGAGGATGACAACTGCTATAGCCTAAAAGCGTATTCCTTTCCGTAGGCTTACGGAACAAGGAGGTGAATAGTAGACCATCCTTATGTTGTATACACAGATCAAGAAAAGGGATGTCGGTTTTGCTGTGAGTTAATGTGAAGGTTAGACCATTACAGTTGTTGTTCAACCTATGTTGGAATAGACAAACAGTGGTCCGAGACCTATTATTTTAAACACGAAAAATCAAAATTTAATGAATCAAAGGCGTCTGTTATTTGAACCGGCCAGATCAATTAATAAAGAGAGAGAGGCAACAGCAACAAACTCAAGATGTATACACAATATTTTAATCTATTGTCTGGGATTCGGAACGGAAACACAATATGCAATATTTCAATCTATTGTCAAATTCTTGAAGCGAAAGCACAATTCACAGTGTTATGTACTTTTTTTATGCATTGTCCCGTATTGAGAACGTGCAGTAAAGCAAACAAAGGGGTGTCTGCACTATATCTACAAGGGTGATACAGTTAGTGGTCCAGGTTAGTTAATGAAATGTCGACGTTTCGACTCGACTAGCGGCCATGCGGTCGTTTTTTTCCTGGGCCATGCGAGTCTTCTTCAGGACAGGTGGGGACGGGACAATAGGGATCCCATAGGTGACCCCTCCTAGGAGATAATGGTCAAGTGTACCAATCCGTGGTCGTCAGAGGAGAAGCGCGTCTGTCACGAGCCTCCACGGGAGTGCAGACATTTTTGCCATCTGTTGTCTAGTAATAATTAAGGAATTTATGTTGACTAATTGAAGTGGCCAGGTTATATGGTTCCGGCCTTCCTTGGCTGGTGTTTCTTTTGAATTGCTTGAAGTATAATTTCTTAAATCTGTGTGATTCTTTTCCGTTCACTTCATCACGCTCACTTTCCTTTGACACCCCTTTGTTTGCTTTACTGCACGTTCTCAATACGGGACAATGCATAAAAAAAGTACATAACACTGTGAATTGTGCTTTCGCTTCAAGAATTTGACAATAGATTGAAATATTGCATATTGTGTTTCCGTTCCGAATCCCAGACAATAGATTAAAATATTGTGTATACATCTTGAGTTTGTTGCTGTTGCCTCTCTCTCTTTATTAATTGATCTGGCCGGTTCAAATAACAGACGCCTTTGATTCATTACATTTTGATTTTTCGTGTTTAAAATAATAGGTCTCGGACCACTGTTTGTTTATACTAATACGTTACCCAGGTCCAGTACCGTTTTGGGTCACCCCATTTCTTTAATGGTTTATGTTGGAATAGAGGCAGGACTTCAACAGGGCCCCCCCAGATCATAAAGACATCGTCTATATATCATTTCCATTCAACCACCCCTAGGTGGAATGGGTTGGTGGATGGTAGGATGATGTCAAATTCAAGCCAGTCCATGTAAAGAATAGCCAACGTAGGAGCAAAAATTGCCCCCATCGAAGTGCCCTTCACCTGTTGGTAATATTCGTTGTCCTACATAAAGAAATTACGGGTCAGACAAATTTCCAACAATTGAATGATGAACAAGGTAGGTACAGTATGGGGGCGTGGTCGGGTGTTCTTAATTCTCTCAATAACAATAAGGGAGTCTTTTTGGGGAATGTTCGTGTACAGCGATTCGACATCTAGAGTACATAGAGTCTCGCTGGCAAGATCAAAGGGGTGGTTCTCGATAAGATTTAACATATACATGCTATCACGAACAAAGCAATGTGTGTCGGGTACAAAATCTTTCAGAAAGTAGTTTACATAATGTCCATGGGGTTCCAACCCAGACCCACAACCCGAGACTATCGGGCGGCCGGGGGGATTTTCCAACCGCTTGTGTATCTTTGGAAGGGTATAAATCACCGGAGTTCTGGGGTGGTCAATATTTAGGAAATTCAATTCATTTTTACTGAGGAATCCAGTTTCGAATGCCTCTGTCGTCACATGTTTTATGAGGTTTTGGAGCTCTCTAGTGGGGTTGGTGTTAAGTCTGCAGTAGTGGTCTGTGTTGGAAACCTGTTGTGAGAGTTCCATTTTGTAATTGTCTATGCTTTGCAACACAATGCCACCCCCCTTATCAGCAGGCTTAATAATCAGGTCACTTTTATCGCGTAGTGAGGAAATGGCCCTTTTCTCATCAAGGGTGATGTTGTAGGGGATGAACGTGTGGGCTTTCGCCAGAGATGTGATTTCCTTGAGGATGACCTTCTCAAAAGTAATTATCTCTTTAGGTATCATAGAGGACGTAGGTGAGAAAGTAGATGGGGGTCGGAAAGGGGTCAGGGCAGTCTTTGGTTGTTTGGGTTGGAGGTCAAAAAACGCACGGAGTCTTATCTTGCGAAAAAAAAAGATAAGTTCAGATTGAAGATTCAGGAAGTCGGGATAGACTGTAGGCACAAACGAGAGTCCTTTACTTAAGATGGAAATCTACTGGGATGAGAGATTGTGTTCTGATAAATTAAACACAGGGATAGTCATATCAGGGGGGCAGTATCTATTACCACTGGTAGAACTTGCTCCTCGTTTGCCTCTCTCCTGGGGGATTGTGCCATCTTACTTGTTGTTTTACCCGTCCCCTTTTGGGTGCCTCTCCACGTCCTCTCCCTAAAAAATGTGGATTGGGGTTACTATTGGCAGTGCTTGGGCCTTCACAAGAATCAGAGTTATCGGAGGAATCGTCCGAAGAGTCAGTAAAACCAACCACCGTATTCCTCCGGTTATACCGGCCCCATGGCCTGGGATTTTGTGGGTTCTGATTAAAGTTGCGGTTCGTGTAAAAGTCTTTTTGAAGATAGGGATATGTCCTCTCCTGAGTAAAAGATGTAATATCTTTTTTAACTTTTACAGATTTTTCGTTCTGTTCTATGCGATGAAATTCAGTTATGTTCTTCTCAATTTTTTCTAGCAATTTTTTAGCGTCAATAATGGTGTCGTTATCAGAGATCTGCTTCTCTAAATCTTTGATAATGTCAGCTAGTTTCTTAAGTTCCTCGCCGGCAGTGTCTATGCCCAGCACTAGCCAATGTCTGGAACAAGTGGTGCCTATGTGGCTAAAGCCGGTGATATATTTGGGGTTATCCGTGAAGACCCCCGGTATATTTCTTACCTGTAACCCCAATGGTATAGTTTTAGATCTCAAATATTCAGTTAGCATAAGGGTCATAAGCTCAAGGCGTACACATTTCTTTTTTTGTTTTTCAAGGTCATCCAGAAGGTTGGGACTGCCTGAAACCGTGATGTCGTCTTGGTCAGTAAACAAAGAACGTCCAGCACAGATCTTATCAATATATTCGTCAGAATACAGTGGGGGTGGGTCAGACATATCAACTGGATAATATTGTGGGTTTAGAAAAAAGGGAGGGTGGTGGGGAAAAAATGTCATAGTGATCCACGTTGGGGCAGTGAGGACAAGACCCCACTCCTAGAAGTGGAAGGACAAAGAAAGCCCTTGCAATCAATCGATTGCGCAATCTAATTATATATAACAACAAGGGCACCCATTTGAGTCAGCACAGGACCTCGGGGAACATAGTTATGAAAACAACAGTGGTCCCAAGCGCAAGCAAAATAGTAGAACACAATGAATATAGACACAATGGAAAATATATTAAATAGTGACTTGTCCAGCCGGACAGAGGTCCAATTTTTACTTATAACAATGAATATTCTGAAGGGATACCTTCAACATTTCCATAGAGAGGGGCACAAGCCTGTACCCAAACATATACAATGTGGCATAGAGAAGTAGATAGTCAGAAAGTTCTTAGGCAAAAGCTGGTATTTCCTGTAAAATTCTCAATGACAGAAATTCCATTAAACACCATTACTCGCCGTACATGGCAATTTGGACATTTTACAGTATAAGGTGTTTTAAAAGTCGACGGCGTTTCGATCCCATTTACTGAATCACAGGGATCATCATCAGGACAAGATATTGCCTAAATTATACAAGCCATGATAGCCTAAAGAGGAGAAAGAAAAATGGTGAAATAAAACACGATACAGTATAGAGTAAAAGAGGCACATTTGTGAGAAAACTGAAAAGTGCCGTGATTATCCCTTCCCAACAGCGCAATGGTAGAAGGGCCGATGAAATGATGGTAGTACGACCGGGTCCCGTGAAGGTGATACGTACATGCCGCAAAGCACAATGAAGTGGTGGTGAGACTAATGGTGAAAAATTAGCGGAATCGGGCACATGTGTGGGCCGGTACAGTGCTGTACACCAGGATAACCTGCGGTAGTGCAAAAAAGGTGAAGTCTATTGGTGTATCGATGGGTACCGCACTAAACGTATTTGCGGTTAAACCGGCGCAGTGTACGAAGTGATAATGGCGAGTCCCATGAGCGCGATACGCACATGCCGCAAGCACTATGAAATGAAGGTAATCGATGTCCGTGACCGCAAGGTGAGAAGTACGGGCATGCTGCGGATACTAAGGGCTTACCAAGGGCTGGCCACAAAGGGAGTTGGCCAGGTACGTGAGGGCGTAGATATAACACCTGGGGATAACAAGGCGGTCCGTTAATTATTATAACTACCGCTCGGTTAAGGCGAGTAACGCTGTGGTAAAAGTTAGTATCTTACCCAAGGTGAAACTGGCAAGGTATGGAGTTCCTTGAGGTAAAATATACGGGGAACAATCTCCTAAAAAGGAAACATGCGCGAGAATCTGTCAGTGCTGTGAAGGAACATGCATGGCATAATCGTTAAAAAGGAAACATAAGCTTACCCGCAGAACGGCAGGTAGTGCTTAGTAGCGCGCCGGCTCCTTGCTCGGTCACGTGGGTTTTTCTAAACCCACAATATTATCCAGTTGATATGTCTGACCCACCCCCTCTGTATTCTGACGAATATATTGATAAGATCTGTGCTGGACGTTCTTTGTTCACTGACCAAGACGACATCATGGTTTCAGGCAGTCCCAACCTTCTGGATGACCTTGAAAAACAAAAAAAAAATGTGTACGCCTTGAGCTTATGACCCTTATGCTAACTGAATATTTGAGATCTAAAACTATACCATTGGGGTTACAGGTAAGAAATATACCGGGAGTCTTCACGGATAACCCTAAATATATCACCGGCTTTAGCCACATAGTAACCACTTGTTCCAGACATTGGCTAGTGCTGGGCATAGACACTGCCGGCGAGGAACTTAAGAAACTAGCTGACATTATCAAAGATTTAGAGAAGCAGATCTCTGATAACGACACCATTATTGACGCTAAAAAATTGCTAGAAAAAATTGAGAAGAACATAACTGAATTTCATCGCATAGAACAGAACAAAAAATCTGTAAAAGTTAAAAAAGATATTAAATCTTTTACTCAGGAGAGGACATATCCCTATCTTCAAAAAGACTTTTACACGAACCGCAACTTTAATCAGAACCCACAAAATCCCAGGCATGGGGCTGGTATAACCGGAGGAATACGGTGGTTGGTTTTACTGACTCTTCGGCCGATTCCTCCGATAACTCTGATTCTTGTGAAGGCCCAAGCACTGCCAATAGTAACCCCAATCCACATTTTTTAGGGAGAGGACGTGGAGAGGCACCCAAAAGGGGACAGGTAAAACAACAAGTAAGATGGCACAATCCCCCAGGAGAGAGGCAAACGAGGAGCAAGTTGTACCAGTGGTAATAGATACTGCCCCCTCTGATATGACTATCCCTGTGTTTAATTTATCAGAAGACAATCTCTCATCTCAGGAGATTTCCATCTTAAGTAAAGGACTCTCGTTTGTGCCTACAGTCTATCCCGACTTCCTGAATCTACAATCTGTTGTTATGTTTTTTTTCCGCAAGATAAGACTCCGTGCGTTTTTTGACCTCCATCCCGCACAACCAAAGACTGCCCTGTCCCCTTTCAGACCCCCATCTACTTTCTCACCTACGTCCTCTATGATACCTAAAGAGATAATTACTTTTGAGAAGGTCATCCTCAAGGAAATAACATCTCTGGCGAAAGCCCACACGTTCATTCCCTACAACATCACCCTTGATGAGAAAAGGGCCATTTCCTCACTACGCGATAAAAGTGACCTGATTATTAAGCCTGCTGATAAGGGGGGTGGCATTGTGTTGCAAAGCATAGACAATTACAAAATGGAACTCTCACAACAGGTTTCCAACACAGACCACTACTGCAGACTTAACACCAACCCCACTAGAGAGCTCCAAAACCTCATAAAACATGTGACGACAGAGGCATTCGAAACTGGATTCCTCAGTAAAAATGAATTGAATTTCCTAAATATTGACCACCCCAGAACCCCGGTGATTTATACCCTTCCAAAGATACACAAGCGGTTGGAAGATCCCCCCGGCCGCCCGATAGTCTCGTGTTGTGGGTCTGTGTTGGAACCCCTTGAACATTATGTAAACTACTTTCTGAAAGATTTTGTACCCGACACACATTGCTTTGTTCGTGATAGCATGTATATGATAAATCTTATCGAGAACCACCCCTTCGATCCTGCCAGCGAGACTCTATGTACTCTAGATGTCGAATCGCTGTACACGAACATTCCCCAAAAAGACTCCCTTATTGTTATGGAGAGAATTCTGAACACCCGACCATGCCCCCCCATACTGTACCTACCTTGTTCATCATTCAATTGTTGGAAATTTGTCTGACCCGTAATTTCTGTATTGTCTGTATTTGATGAAGAGGGTGTGAACTTTCAGCATGGAGTACCGCATAGAGCTTGGGGATTTGGTTGGATGAAGGCCTTACCTTCTCCTCCCAAGCCCGGAAAACAGCGGGTACCTGCTATGGTCTCCTACGGTCCTCTAGGAAAATATTACCACTGCTGCCTCCCCAATCTCAAAAACTCCTGATCCAAGGTCTAATATTGTCTCGCTTGGACTATGGAAACGCCTTGTACCTTGGAGCCCCCAAAAAAAGTGGTCTCACAACTCCAGTTCGTGCAGAACACGGCGGCCCGCCTCCTTATGGGCACGCGTAGCCATTGTTCAGTCAAACCTTCCCTCGAAGCCCTCCATTGGCTACCTATTCAACAAAGAGTGCATTTTAAGGCCTTCTGTACCACCCACAAAATTTTGCACTTTAAAGCCCCCCCGATTTTGAAGGAGCTTATCACCCCCGCACATTCAATAGAGTCCTCCGATCATCCCACCTCCACCTCACTTCAGTACCCAGAATCAAGAGAGCCCGCTCGGGTGGCCGTCTTTTTTCCTACAACGCTTCCAAATTATGGAACGCTCTCCCACTGGATATTCGGGCTCAACCGAACCTGCTTTCTTTTCGTAAACTCTTAAAGACATGGCTGTTTCCCTAACTCACTTCCCCCCCACCCTCTTCTTTTTTCACTAGCGCTGGGACGCTTACGGGCAGCCATGCTCTTTACAAATCTGTAAACATTAAACATTAAACATTACATGAGGTCCACTATGAAGGACATTTCTTTGACATAAAGTTCAATGTCTAATAAAGAGATACAGGAGGAGCTGGAATGACATGTGAATTGCATGTCCATATTGTTCGAATTAAGATATGAGCAGAAGGAATCTAGTTTCTCCTGGGAACCAGACCAGAGGAGGAGACAATCATCAATGTATCTCCCCCAGTAGATGATGTATTCTGTCCATTGTGCTCCTTTGGCGCCCCATATCCATTCAGATTCTAGTGCGCCCATATACAGATTAGCAAAGGATGGGGAAAACTTGGAGCTCATGGCCACCCCTTTAATTTGTCTATACCATCGCTGATTATAGATGAAGCAGTTATTGTTAAATATGATTTCCATCATGGAGATAATCATGTTAGTGTGTGACCACAGTGTAGCCGGTCTATTGTGTAGAAAATGTGTGATGTTTCAAGTCCCAAATCTGGGTTGATGGAGGTATACAGGGATACCACATCCGGTGTGGCCATGATCATGGTAGGTTGCCATTGGATGTCCGTGAGAATTCCTATATGTGTTTAGTGTCCTGGATGTGGGGGGGTAAGTTTTTTACCATAGGGTTCAGAAAAAGGTCTACATATTGGGATAATCTCTCTGTGGGACCCCCTATCCCTGAAATGATGGGTCTTTCCGGAGAGAAAGGTGCTTGTTTATGCCCCTTGGGTAGTACATATAGACAAGGGTATGTTGGTCTGACCACTTTCATGTAAAGAGTCTCATCCTCATCTAATAGGCCTTGCGTCTGCCAGTTTTGAAGGTTTCTGTTAATCAGAATTGTCAGAGGGGCCATCAGGTTTCTGCTGAAGGGTTCGTAGCAGTAGTCATCTTGTAGCTGTCTCATGATTTCATCGTTATAGTCAGAGTGAGTCATGACGATTACGTTCCCCCCTTTATCTGCTGATTTTGTCTGTCTTGCTTAGTGTATTAAGTGCTAATCTTTCTCCTCTGGTGAGATTGTCCCTAATGTGTTTGCGACTTACTTGGGATTTCAATTCGTATTTGTCCAGGTCATCTTATACCAGATTGTAGAAAACATCAATGGGACTGCCACCCGGGTGAGTGGGAGTCCATTTAGACTTGGTCTTGAGACCACTGGAGATCATGGCGCTAGGGTCGATGTCTAAGTCTTGAAAGAGGAGATCTGTACTGCGAGGTGGATCATCCGTGACAGTTATAGATAAGAGTAGGTGAGTTTCTTTGATATCATTGATGGTTTGAAAGCTAGAGATATTCGTGTCATAAACACTGATTGTATCTCTGGTGGTAGTAGGTGTGTTTGCAAAATGTCTCCTTAATTTTAGGCCCCTTATGAAGTTGAAAAGATCGATCTTAGATCTGCACAAGTCCCCTGATTCATGGGGATTGAAACTGAGCCCTTTACTAAGAAGTGATATCATGTCGTTATGAAGTGAAATTGATGATAGGTTAATGACTTGGACTTTTTCTGTATTCTCTAGACCTTCTTCCCGTCTCCTGATCTCAGTTTCTTTTTGTATATTTGGTTTACTTTCATTTGTACTGATCAAGTGTGAATTATCAACATATTCTATTAGCAACTCTGGATTTTGACCTTCATTATGTTTTTTGCACGATCTTTAATTGACTAACTGGGTTCTAACACTAGAACCTGACATTTAATACGTGTGCACAGGAATTGGACTCACTTCCAGCAGAGCGGACTCTGTAGTTTAGTTAGCCCTAAAGCCGGATTGGGAGTCATGAAGTAGCTTCCCATCTTCAATTTGTTTTTGAAGGGCCTTGTTTACATGCTTCTCTAATACAGGGAGATTGGCCTGTAGTTATCAGGGTCCGTCGGTTTGGTGTTATCCTTTTTAATCAGTGGAAGAATCTTCGCATTCTTCCATAATTTTGGCATGTTGCCTGAGGAAAGGGAAGTATTAAAGAACTGGTTTACCATGGGGGTTTATGGTGGGAGCTAATAGGTTCAGGATATTTGCTGGACACGGGTCGGTAGAAGAGCCAGACGTAATGCTTTGGAGGAGGGTCAGTGATTCTTCAAGCTGAAACTCAGGGAAAGCTAGTATAGATGGAGGATCCAAGAGATGAAATTAGCATTTAGAACTAAGGTAGAAGGTCTGAGATGTTAGTGAAGGCTTCTTGGATCACGGAGATCTTTTTGTGAAAGAATTGAGAATTGAGCTATTTGCTTAGACCATTCTTCCGTGCATGGCCCTTCTTTTGTGACGGCTTTTGGGGCGGTAAAGGATTTAACTAAGCTAAAGATTTCCTTACTCTTACTTTGGGCATTTTCTATCATGGTTTGAAAGAAGTTTTTCTTGTCTGCCTTCATGAAAATGTAATGAGCTTTTAAGTTGTCTTTATACACCTTCCTGTCCTCGGGTAGATAGGATTTAGGCGATTTCCGTTCTATTTTTCTACAATTTCTTTTGCTAGATCAGAGGGAATCGTTAAACCATGGAGCTGGTGGGGCCGAACTCTTTGAGGAGAGGGAAACAACCAGTACTGCTGTATCAATGTTGGTTCGAAGCCCTGAATCTATTGAGAGGGCATCCTAGCCAGGGCAGCCAGACAGCTCCTGTGAGGAATGACTGAGGGCGTCTGCTAACATCGGGATGGATATTTTATGGAACGTCCTGTAATTAGGGACCCTCTGCCCTGCGTTAGCCCGAGGGGCTGTGGCAGAGTTGGGAATGTCAAATTTTAATAGGAGGTGGTCAGACCAGGTAATGGAAAAAGGTAGGCTTACTGATATGTCAAAGTTGTGAAAGATTTGTTTTAGGGTATGGCCCTTCTCATGGGTGGCCGAAGAAATAGATGGAAACATATTGCAGGCCTGCAGAGTCTCCAACAAGGAAATTGTTTGAGGGTCTTTTCCATTGTCCATATGTATATTGAAATCTCCCAGAATAAGGCAGTTGTTGCATTTTAAATCCAGGGAGGTGGTGGCTGTATTAGTAATACAATTTCCAGTTGTACCGGGAGGTCTGTAAATCAGAAAACCAGCTATGCTATGATGGGGGATAAGTTACTGCGGAAGCCTAAGGACTCTGCACCCTCAATGTTTTCCATTGGGATGGGAGAGCAGTCTAGTTTTTTACAGTAAATTATGGTGACACCGCACCCCCTTCCCACTCGGTTGGTCCCTTCTAAGGATTTTATAACCCGTGGTGATGGCCGAGGTGATAGTAGGGTTGGAGGCTTCAGACAGCCAGGTCTCAGTGAGAAATAACAGATCAGGCTGTTCGTCTAAAAGAAGGTCATAAATGTGTGGTTCATGCTTTTGCATAGAGCGAAAATTTAAAAGGGCGGCCTTTAAGTCCTCTGTTTTCTTATTGTTTTTACACTTATTGTTGTGTGGGAGGATCTTGGGTGCGAGTTTCCTGGGCTGGAGGAGAGACCAGTTGCACTTATTGCATCCAAAGTCTACCTTCAAGCTCGGATCAGCCGCTGTACACAGACAAAATGGTAGCTGCCTAAGGCTAAGCAGTTTTTTCCCATTGTCATATAGTGGAAGAAACTCACCAGAAGGAACTGGGCAGCATGGCCGGTGCCGGATGCCTCCGGGACGCCACCGGGCACAGAGGCGCTTGCCTTTAGTGTTTCCATTGTGAATATGTAGGCTAATGCCTATGATGCAAACTGGATCGCTAATGCAGCTGAGGAAGCAGAAACTGCATGGTGGAAGTGAGGAGCCCCATAGTAGCCCTAGCCCTCTGCACAATCGGCGTATCGGCCGCGGTGATAGAGGAAAAGCGAGATGCGAATCAGAGCAGCTAAGGAGGTGTAGGCAAGAAGAATCAAGTAAAGTGCAAGTGCCCGTAGGTAGGAGAAATTGTTAAAAAGCACAGAGTATTTCAGCCACACATATGCAATTTAAAAAGTATTAAAAACCTAGTAGCAGTGCAGGAAACACTAAATCCTACTGGTGTCAGCTGCGCACGTCCATTTACATCGGGAATATATAGGCTAATGCTTATGATGCAAACTGGATCGCTAATGCAGCTGAGGAAGCAGAAACAACGTGGGAAATAGGGGCTCAAATTGGATCATAAATTAAAAGCTGTTCTGACCAGGGGCCCCCAAAATATGTTTGACTTAGGGCCCCCAAAATCCTTAAGATGTACCTGCTGGAACCAATGAAAATATTATTATAATATTCTATTTTTAATCTATGGAGATGGATTTTCTCCTTCTTTTCAAAGTCCAATAACATAGCAGCATGAGTCTTGCCAGTTGCAATAAATTCTTCCTTTTCAGCCCATTTAGGAATCTGGGGTATCGGTCCAGTGGCTTTTCTATGGAAATCCTGTCTCCTTTTCTCTACTAAATTCAAAAATATTTTCTCTTCTTCATGTAACCTACATGTTAAATTGTCTTTGTGTGCTTCAGCTATATCTATTGTTTTCATTGTTAGAAAATATTCATCCATAAACTGTGTTGAATCTCTAGTACTAAGGACAGGGTTAATATTTCTACCTAAAGGAACTTCAGAAAAAAATACATCTATGTTAGAATAATAATATTGCAACTTTCCAGTTTTGTAAACTAAACTTGGTAAAATACTACATGAGATACCATATGTCAGTGGTAAATTATGATATGTTACTCCTTCTGCTACTGATGTGCGCAATTTCATGCACACATAGCAATCACTAACTTCCATAGTTTCTACATAATGTACTAACAAATTATCAAATACATTTAAATCTGCCTTATTTCTAATTTTACTATAGTGTAATTCTATCTCATCTGGTGCTTCTAAATCTACTCTGTCTTGTTTAAGGTTATCCACCTTTCCATGTGTACTAATGTCATTTTGTTCATTAGCAGCCATCAAATAAGGTATTGCTACTGTCAGTCCTAGCCATGCTATGAGCACTATCAATATACTACATATGCATATTCTACAGCATGTTTTTATGCAATTTCTTTTCGATTTTCCCGTAGCTCTATTATCAGCCATTTCGGACTAGGGAGACTTGACCCCTCTTTGTAACTTTTACTCAGAATATAACCAGTGAAGTCAATTTCAAGTTGGTCTCACTCCTTCGTCAAGGATCAGCAATTAATTCTTCATCACTTTTATCATTGATTTCCAAATTCTCAAACTCCTCGAGAATTATGTGAGTCCATTCAGGACCTTTGAATTTATTATTCAGTCTTTTCAATCGTGGACTTCTCCTTCTGGGTTTTTCTGTGGATGATCCAGATTGACTTGTGACTTTGTCTACTTGGTCAGGTTCTACATCTATTGTTTTAAGGCGATATTTCAGTCTTTTGATAAAACCGGGCCAAGTATCACCTTTTCTGAGTCTTTTTGCTGGCACTATGCTTTTATTTTCTTCAAGTGTCCTTTTATTTTCATTAATTTGTGGCACACTTTGATTTCTGTCATCTTGAAAATTCCTTTCTATCTGACCTTGTACAGGGCTTATTACCTCTGTCGTTTCTGCCTGGATAGATGCTTCTATACTAATCTGACCCTGTTCAGGAGTTTGTTGGATTTGTCTTTGAATTTGGCTTTGTTCCCCTTCTTCCTGAACTTGTTTTTCTATACCTATCTGGTCCTGCCCAGGTCTTGTAATTTCTTGATTGTCTTCTGCCTGAGCATTTGCTCTAATACCTGTCTGTCTCCCCTCAGACTCAGGAGTGCTGTTGCTGTTTTTTTCTGTTTGAGTGTATTGCTCTTTCCTTATCTGGTTATTCTCAGAATTACTATTGGCTTTGATTTCTGTAATCTGAGTGTGCTCTTCTATTCCTGAGTCATCCTCACTATCACTCTTTCTGTCTAAGTATGTTTGACTTCTCATTCTCACAATTATTTTAGGTATGTCAACCATGGGAATCCCCTCATCCTGACTGGTGCTAGGTCGTTCCTCATCAGTTACTTCAGGATCAATTTCTTGAGACCCTTCAGCTGTACAACTGTCAGCCTCTGCTTCGTTAGGTTCTGTTACTCTTTTGGTATGGCTGCCATGAATCCAGTTTAGTATGCCTTTACATTTCACAGCTGTGGTGGTAACCAGTATGACTTGATATGGTTTTTCCCACCTTGGTGCTAGGCACGACTCTCGAGTGTGATCTTTCATCACTATCCAATCACCTGGATTCAGATCATGTGCTGGAGTCGATTGTCTGGCCACAGCGTCTTCCCCAACCTTGTGAGAGATAGAACGCACTTGATAAGCCAGCTCTTTGCAGTACTCCAATACCAAATCATCAGATATATTTATCAGCTTGTGTCCTGCTACCCATGCTTGCCTCATTGCTCTTGCCATGAGTGTCTCATGGGGACTCAAGCCTGTATTTTTGTCTGGAATGCTTCTGAGTCCCATCAAAACAAGAGATAAAGCATCAGGCTACTCTGATCGAGTGGATTCACACATCTTTCCCAATCTTGACTTGATTGTGACATTTAGTTGTTCTACCACTCCAAAAGCCTCTGGGTGGTATGCACAGTGCAGCGTTTGCGCAGTTTTGAACGCTTCACAAATTAATCGAATGATTTCATTATTAAAATGAGACCCATGGTCTGATTCAATCGTTACTGGAAAACCAAATCGAGGTATGAGTTCTCTTAACAGGAGTTTGGCTACAGTTAAGCTGTCATTCCTTCTGGTCAGGTAAGCCTCTACTCATTTGAAAACAAGCAGACAACGACAAGGAAATATTTAAATCCTCAACAAGCAGGTAACTGAATGAAATCAACTTGTAGTCTTATGAATGGTCCTTCTGCCTTTACAATTTTCCGGGGGAAAACTACAGTTTTCCTACCAGAGTTCATTTGTTGACAAATTAAGCATCTCTGGCAAAGACTCTCTGCTACGCTCCTGGACTTAGTGCTAAACCAATCCTGTCTGAACAGTCTTATCACTGAGTCTCGGCCTATGTGTGTGTCCCTGTGATACATTCTTGCCATAGGAGCAAGCATACAGTCTGGTAACACAGGTCTCCCAACCAAGTAAACAATGACAACATCTTCAGCCCTTCTCTGACAACCTATTTTTTCCCATTCTTCATTTTCTTTTTATTCTGCTTTATTTTGTAGCTCTCACTTCCTCCCATGTTCTCACACCCTCTAGCAGCATAAGTTGGCAGCTGATTCCACATGCATCGATTTTCTTGTTTACTGCCATTTTTTACTTGGCACAATGTTGTACCACCTGGTCAGCATA
This sequence comes from Lissotriton helveticus, assembly GCF_964261635.1. Classification (NCBI taxonomy): domain Eukaryota; kingdom Metazoa; phylum Chordata; class Amphibia; order Caudata; family Salamandridae; genus Lissotriton; species Lissotriton helveticus. The sequence goes on along the minus strand of NC_136067.1, from coordinate 1,138,906,907 downwards.
ATGGTTACCGGCTGTCACTTTGTCATTTCCATATTGGTGAGCAGCACACTTGACCACGGCCAGTTCTTTTGGTAATTGAATTGCTTCAAGTAATTCTTTTACAAATTGTCAATTTTTAATAGGGGTTCCCGAAGAAGTCATGTACTCCCTTTGCATCCAGAGTTAGCCAAAGTCATGCACAACCCTGTAACCCTACTGACTATAAGTGTATATGGTTACTTTCCAATTTTTCCCAATTTTGCAAGCTTTAATCAAAGCAATCAATTTGGCTACTTGTGCAGACTTGACTCCTGGTAAATTGAATGCTTCGACTGTACCAGCCAATGTGCACACAGCGTAAGCAGCACTCAATCCTACATCCTCATGTTGCATGTATGAGCCATCTACAAATAGCTCATATTCTGATTCTTTTAGTGGTTCTTCCTGTATGTCTGAGCGTGGTTTAGTACTGTATTCTGTGAGGTCGACACAATCGTGTTCAACGTCCTCCTTTACCTCTTCAAAATGTGAATTAGGTAACAGGGTTGCTGAATTCAGGACAGTACATCTGCTTGTTGTCACATTTTCTGCACCTACAATGACTCACTCATACTTAGTCAGCCGACTAGGAGTTAGGTAATGAGTATGTGTTCTAATTAATAGAATCACGACTGCATGAGGAACATACACTGTCACAGGATGTCCCAATATAATAGACTCACTTTGTTCTAGGCTCATACAAGTTGCAGCAACAGCTTCCAAACATCCTGGCAAGGCAGATGCCACTGGGTCCAACGTGGCAGAAAAGTATGCCACGGGACGTCACATTCGGCCATGTGTCTGGGTTAGAACTGAAAGAGCACAATTGTCTCTTGCATCACAGAATAGTGCAAACTCTTTTGAATAATCTGGCATCCTTAATGCTGGAGCTTTACACAGGCAGTTGCGTAATTTTAGGAAAGCAGTCATGCTTTCATCATCCCATTCCACCGGATCTTTTGCCTGTTTCTTTGTCATTTGAATCAATGGCTTAGCTAGGACTGCAAATCTCACAATCCACTGCCTAGAATAACCTACAACTCCAAGAAACATCCTGATTTCTTTCTGTGTCTGAGGTAAAGTCATGTTTCTGGGCTACATGGGACAACAATTTTATTGATTTTCCTCAGGTCCTGAACTACCCTATATTTTCCGCTTGGTTTCTTTATGCCAATTATAGGTGAATTACATGGACTGCTCATTATTTCTTTTAAAATTCCTTGCTCAACCCAACACTCTATTTCTGCTGCAACACCTGCTTTTATTTCTGGGCTCATTTTGTACTGTCGGGTATTTTGGTAAACTGCACCCTCGTTCACTGTCACTTTTATTGGATCAACATTTGCCATTAATCCTACTTCTTTTCCGGTAAAATCCCAAACATCAAGGTTTACTGTATTTTGACGTTCTTCTGGTAAATCTATTAGGGTCATTTTTTTAATTTCAGTCTCTTGCTTGGCTAACATGATTTTATAAATTCCATCTTCATCTGGAGTCTGATTTCGACACCACTTGGGGTGCCAAAGATTGTGCAGTTTGTTTTGCACAACAAATCTCTTCCTAGCAGGTTTACAGGACTGGAATCACACACTATGAATGTATGCATTTCTTTAAAACTGCCAATACGTACTCCCAATGATTCTGTAACAGGGGTCCTAATGTTTATTAGAAACGCCCACTACTTGGATTGTTTCTCTCGAGAGGGGTAGGTTTGGGATGTCTGCTGTTCTCACAGTAGAAAGGGTAGCACCAATGTTCAACAAGAAGGTGGTGTAATTTCCCTCAACTTTTCCTTCAACGTAAGGACCTGACTGATCTACAGGTAAGGATGCGCCAAGTACGTATTCCTCTTCCCCCCCTCTCAGGCACCGTCAGTATGACTCGTCTTCAAAAAATGTGTCTTGCAAAAGAGACTGTGGTGTTACCGTATTTTTCTTATCACTTCGCTCCCGAAATCCGGTGTCCACACTGTATTTGGCCTGACTCACAAAATCTGGGCATAGGGGCAGCTGGTAACTGATTCTGTATTACCTGTTGCAGTGGTCTCATTGACACCTCATTCTGCGTCTGTGGGCTAAAATTTGGGGTTTGGACATTAATATTCTGTATTAATTTATACTTGTTTTTCGAATGCCCCAATTTTCCACACCTTTGACAGGGAAAACTTTTCTTTGCCTCCTCTTTACTCATTCTTCCTCTTGGCTTACCCCCATTACCTTCACCTTGACCTTCCCCTCTTCCTTGATTATTTGCCTGCTGACTTAACTGGAGTTCCTGCTGTTCTGCTAATTTAACTTGAGCCCACATTACTTTTTCTTCTAATTTCTTTCGCCTATTATCATTTCATCCTCACAGTATTTTGCATACTTGAGAATCTCATCAATAGACTTTGCCTCCCAACACAATTTATGTTCTTGAATCATTTGCGATATTTCTGGTTTCAAACCTGACACAAAACAATATATAAAATGGGTAATGTCCTTATTATCAATGTTTTCCAACCCACTGTACTGTTTGAATACCTGCAAAAGACGTTCATAATATGCATGTACTGATTCTTCCTTATTTTGGGTTGTTCTGTCTATTTTTGCCCAGTCTGTTTCTTTTGGGGGTACTTTCACTTTCAAATAAGTTATTACCTGATTATATTTTTTCATCACATTATCTGACAGGGTTCCTGTCTTTGGATCTCCAGGGTATTCGTCATTGGGCAATATACTACCATAATTGTGAATTCTCTCCACAAATATGCATGGATAACTATGTCAAACAAACCATCTAGATCTTTTAGCATCACTTTTGAAAATTTCACAAATCTTTCGACTTGCCTGTACCATTCTACGGGTTTTTCTCTAAGTTTTTGGAAGTCATCTGTAAGTGATAAAATATCCTGTCGGGACCATGTGACATACACATAACCTCCTCCTGGAACTTCTCTCATTGGACACACCCTTTAAACCTTTTCTGGTTCTTTCATTAGATACTCAGATGTAGTTCGATTTGCCTGAGCTTCCTCCTTTTTTTATGTCCATCTAGCTTTCCATCTGTCTAAATCTCCCCATTTTTGCAACAATGACAATAATTCTTTTATTTGAAATTTTCGTCCTGACACATTCATGGTTTCTAACTCTTTGTCAGAAGATTCAGCTCTGTAAGGTTTCTGCAATACTTTAAATTTACCTATGTCAATTCCCATATCAGAGGCCAAATTCATTGATTTCTCATGAAATATTTTTGTATTTCGAGTGATATTTCTGCATATAAATACCAACTCCTCTTCACTGAATGTATTTAGTCTTTCTAATCCTATATTTCCGGCTATCATTTCCTCTAGTTCTACTCTTAATTTAAAAATGGCCAATACTTTGGCTGTGGTTTTGGTTTCTCTATGTCTCAGGACCATGTTTCTATTTCTTCTGGGGTTACTACAGTGGCACATTTCTATCTGTACTTCTTTAGAGCATCCAGGAGTGATTTTCCTGATCAAACCACCCACTGGTTCTCTTATAAGTAAATCCATCAGGGATATCATTGACTCGCACTCACTTGCCAGGTCATCAATTATTATATTTCCTTTTCTGGATAATACTACAGGTGTAGTGAGAACTGGAGTCTTGGGACATGGTTGTTTATCTCCATACAAGGGGATAACGTGACCTATAGTTACTGGTATCGTTAGGGCTTCAAGACTCATATTCAGTTGGATGATTTTCTGTATTAATTCACTTCTCTGTTTATTTATCGCTTCCCTTTCTTTTTCTTGTAATACTTTTTCTAATGTGGTTTCATATACAATCTGCAGAATCAAAGGTGGTTTTCAGAACTGAGCACTGGGGTTAACTCTATTTGTTTCTTCCTGATAGGGTGGCGGATTTTTCATTAATAAATCCTCAAGGTAATCATCTTCTGAATCACCACTACTAGGGCCCGATGTAGGTAGGACTCATTTACCGAATCTTATTTACCGAATTTTACCGATTCGGTAAATAAGAATCGGTAAATGAGAAGGGGGGACATGTAGGAGCATCCAGATGTTCCTTTTACCGAATCGGTAAAAATCTGTATTTACCGATTCGGTAAATACCGACTGGTAATGCCCATTCATTCCTATGGGCTTTGAAGCCCATAGGAATGAATGGGCGTTACCGATTCGGTAAATACCGACTGACACAAGGGTGCAGGGGGTGTCACTTTGACACCCTCTGGCACCCCCAAAAGAGGCTCGGGTGCCATGTGGCAGGCATACCTGCCCTAAGGGCAGGTCTGCCTGTCATATGGCACAGGTGTGCATGCACACATGTGCATGCACACCAGAATCGGTATTTTACCATCAAATAGATTTGATGGTAAAATACCGATTCTGTACGGCTTGTGGGACTCTGAAGAGTCCCACCTACATTTCAAGTTTACCGAATCGGTAAAAATACCGATTCGGTATTTTACAGAATCGGTAAATTTACCGATCTGTAAATTTACCGATTCTGTAAAATATGTGGCCCTACATACCATTTCTTCAATACCGGTCGGTAACGGCCGAAAATACCGATTTTCGGCCGTTACCGACCGACCTACATCTGGCCCTTAGTCATTACATTTTTTGTTTTCTCTGTACCTTTACTTCCTGATGGTTCTTCTGTGGTCAATACAGAATATAATCCTTTCACTAACATGGACTGTCTCCATTGTTTCATCTGCTTATCTCTTGTCCCTCGGGGAAACCTGGGATAAAATCTACTTACCTTCTGTCACATCTGGGTATATCTAGCTGAAAAGCCTCAGTCTACCACTCTTCTAACGCTTCATACTGCGTTAATCTTGGTCTGGGGTCTAATTCATTCATGTGAGTTCATAAGTTATGCAAAATCCTACCATTAAATGTATTATATTCTGGAAATGCTAGTATACCATCATTCTTTGTATACTCTATCCAGTTTTCTAACCACACACAAGTGTGGTAGCCCCTTTCTATCATCATGTATGATGCGGGTGTTTTTGGTGGTGGAATAATAATTCCTTCTCTCGTTTTAATGATTTTATCCTCTTTGAAAAAATCTTAATTTTCTGTAAAAATGACAATTTTTTCTTTTCTCCATACATGATATAAGGTCTTCCTCTAATTTGCTGGTCTTTGGCAAGCCCTAAGTATCTTCTATCAGGGTGATTTCCTATAACTGTTGGATCTAGATGCCACATATAATTACTGCTCTTTATAACACTGAAATTTCAATTATTGCAATTTACTTCACTTAATGCTTCTCCAATACCAGCGAGTGTCTTATTTTCAATGACCAATCAACATTTAATTTTCAAATAAATTCAACCAATGTTTGCGCGGTTTTTCCTGTGAGATGAGTTCTCACGCTCTGCACTCACCCCTCCTTTACAATATTACCTCAGCTACACACCCGCTGCCTCAACTAATCCCAGCATGGCTCTGTGCCATCAGTGCAGCACCCGCGACTGAACCCTCCTTTGCGAGGTAATACGACAATTCAATTTCTTTTCAATTTAAATGCACGATTCACTAAGTAACAACATAAAACATTCGCTACTATGCCTGATTGACTAAATTCAAAGAAAAGATCATTTCTTTCACTGCGAGTATATCCCTTCTATTTACCCTTTACACACTACGAGTAAAACCTCTTCCGCTTACTCCTCACTTAACCATCAAAGAATCTGTTACTCCTTCAGACTTACCCTTTCTAGGTGATATAAGACCAAAGTTTCACCAGCGAACTCCTTTGCCATCAATTACTCTCACTTTTATACAAACAAAAATAATTCCTAACCAGTGCTTCAAGTTCTGCCTAACTATCTGCACTTACTTCATCAGACAAGCAACCTCACTGCAGTGTGGCTTACCTTTATCACCCGCTATTCAGTATCCCCGGGGAATTGCAGACAACAAATAACAATACAAACGGGTTTTGGTTAATACATAAATCAATACAATATAATCAATACACAACTAACTACCTATCTTAACTAAACCCTAAACATCAATCTGCTACCAAAGATATACTGATCGGGTGGGATTACCAGCTCAATTTACCATACTCACCTGGGCCCATAAACATTCACACCTTGAACCGGTAATCCAGCTTAATTTCCTGCCTATCAGAATTTTATTCTTTTAGGACTTATACCTGTACACCATGACTTACAAATCCTTGTCACCTGTACTCAAAGTCTTAGGGATCAAAAGGTGTTAGCATAATAGGTAGTGAAATTTAACTTTTACCTTTATGAAATAACCACAGACTCTGGGATGTTTTAAACACTTTAACAATGCAATATTCTGTGAATCATTTGCCACAACAGTGAGATCAAGGATTTCTGAAGTAAGAATATAATTATTAAAGCATAAAACTTGCAAGACTTCAAAGTAATATTATTTGACGTTGGTACCTGGGAAGGGTGGAAAAGGGAAAATGGTACAAGGACATACCACACAGATTATATTTACCTAGAATAGTGCGAGGACCAACCCTGGCCATGGGCTGGGACAAAGAGAAAAAGGGCTCCTGAATAATCAGGTGCCAACAGGACAGGACAGGTGCAGGTCAGGACAGGTAATCCTCAGCTATGTGCTATGCCAGCGTCGCACCCCTCTCTGGCTACACTCGGACCCCAACTGGGTAATCAATTCTCCTCCCTCAGTAAACCCCGATTCTTCTGACAGAGTGCTCGACCAGCCCTCTGCTCTCGATTCTCCTTCAGCATATGTTGGGTCAGTGACAGGTCTGTGACAAGTCGGACAAACTAACTGACTAAGCCTACCTTAGTTATACCACTTTCAGGGCAGTGTACCACCCCCAATGTTGCAAATTTGTGTATTCCCTTTATTTGATTGGTCAGAAAGATGAGGAGAGGTCATCACACCATACCAGTATGAGATAATTTCCATTTGATATAGTTGAGCAATGTTCCCGCCCATAATTTACATTGCCATGATTTTATTCCACCCAGCAATATTAGTTTCAATTTCATATACAAAGTATTCAAAATCATTCAGTCACTTCCTCTGCTGGGGTCACACAGTCAGGTTCCCTGGACCATTGCGAATAAGTCAGGACTTGGCTGCTTGTCAATGTCAGCGGCTTCAAGGTTTTCTATGTTCAACTGCGCAGATGCAGCCCTTTCAAAATGGAGTTTTAAGACACCCTTCTGGCACAAATACGAGCTAATAAATAATAAAAGAGAAACATGTTAAAATGCGAAAATAAATGAATGCACTGTATACCACTTATTTCTACTATAACCCCATTACTTTAACTATTGTATTAATAATTAAGCAAGACGAACAAAGTTTAGTTCAAGCAGGAGCATGTGCATTAGTATGTGAGACATGAAGCGGCCATCTTTAATACTAGTGCGCAGCTGCAAGAATTCCCACCAAAAGCGATAGATACGTCACACCATGTAGATGTGTCAGACGCATGTGCAAAAGAGTTCCCGTGTTTTCGGCGGCCATGTTAAGACACTCGTCTTACTGTTAGTAAAAACACATACGCAAGCTTCCCCTAGATACTAGAAATGTCGTGTAGTGCAGTTTTATCACTCACAAAACATGTTGGTTAATAAATTACATGTTATTTCGAGAGGATTGAATCAGTGCAAGTTTCTTTGCGTATGAAACCTTGCCCCAGAAGCTAAAATGAGAACATATTTTCAGTAAATGTACACTATCTTTCTCAGCTATATGAAAATGAAGTCTGACATTCTCGTTAAATCATGCACTTCCAACAGGAGTAGGCCGGCAGTTGATTCCCTTGTGTTCTACTGCAACCTCTCAGAGTGTTCTAAAGAACAACTAGAGCCCTAACAGTGTTACTTTTGACAAAAGTGCGGCACACTCGAAGCCATGTTGATTGAATCAAACTGGTAAAACTTCAAATATTTAATTTAGAAAGGAACAAAATGGGGTGGGTTAAGGTTTACAATCGAAATTATGGTTAGTGCTGCAGAAAATAAAAATTACGATACATTTTAAGTGAGTTCTGACTTATATCTTCCCCTTCTATTTCATTAAAACATTCTGATATGCAGACTGAAACATGCACTATCAACAACATCAGCAGACTGCTAAATAACTCCCTTAAGATCGAACGCTTTACTACAGTGTTCTAATGAGCAACTACAGTGCTAACATTCTGAATTTATGCTTAAAGTGTGGCACATCTGAACGCCATCTTGATAGAATCGAAGTGGAAAACTGAAAGCATTTTCTGCTGAAGATACTGCAGTAAAAGAGAACATTTGGGAGATTCATAACAAAGAAGTCTCCTAAGATGTCCACCAGAGAAAAAAGAGCCTAAAGCCTAAATAAAGCACAAATATCACCCACATATAGCCCAAGGATAGCCCAATAACAGAATTGTGCAAAAGACCTATTTCTTTTGTTTTTTTGCAGTTTTATGTAGCACAAATGTGACCTGAAGGTATTAGAGCGCTTACATAAGCATCAGTATATTACACAAGGACACATTTATTTTAGTTTTCGGCATGGAGAGAGTAAGTGATTTGCCGAGAATCACAGGATGTCGAGCGGCGCCAGAACTTGACCCTGGGTCCCCAGTTGCAAAGTCGGCAGCTCTGACCCTAATGCCACGTGCTCTCCCTTAAGTGTAACATATTATCAAGTGATGAACTAGATTAAAAAACATAAAGATACCAAACTATTTTAAAATGTTGTGTCACTTTTTGAGAACTCATAAAATATATCCTCATTTTAGTTGTTTAGAGCAATAATCATAAATTCTATGGGACTAAGACCCTCTCATGGAGAAGGCTGCAGAGGCAACATGTTAGCCACACTGAGCAGATGGGAGGGACAGTGGCAGAACAACGAACCATGGAGGGCAGGGGGAAGAAGAGAAGTAGCAACAAACCAACCATGCAGGAGAGGCAAGAGAGAATGGGGCACTATAAAAGACTATTGAGGGTAGAAGGAAGAGGCAATGACAGTACAACCTTACATGTCAAAAGGTCCGATTCAGGCAGGAGAATCCCAATAATTTTAAGCCCAAAAAGGCTTTATTTTATCTGTATCCTGCCTAAAATCTCCTTATTTTCAAAGTAAGTCAATGGGGAAAATCAATTACACACATTTTTTTCTCCAAAATCTCCCTCTTACCAGATTCAAAATGTTGGCAAGTAGAGTACCTTGGATCATGGAGAGCAGGGGGAATGGAATAGGGACATGGACTTGGATAGCAGAGGACAGGAAGGAGTTGGGCAGGGGCACCAAACGGACCTTACATTGAAGGCATGAGGGGTTGCAGCACCAATAGGGAAGGGACAGGGCAATGCACATGAACAACAGTGAGCAGAGGGGAAAGAGGCAAGGGCAGCAAGCTGACCATACAGGACAGATATGAGGGACACTTGCAACATAACACACCATGAAGGACAGGAGGGAGGGGGCACAACAATGGACCAGACAAAGCAGGTCGGAGGTGATAGGGTCTTCACATGGAAAATGGAGGGTAGGGGGCAAATGGGCAGGACAGGAGCAGCAAGCTGACCATGAAGGGCAGGTGTGGATGGCCTCTGGAAGCAAAACACACCATGGAGGTCAACTGTGAGACTATAATGGCATGCAAACAGATAATGGAGAGAAGGTGGGAGGGGTCTGAGGCAGCAAGTTGACAACACAGGGTAGTTGGGCGGGGCTGTGTTAGCACAGAAGAAAATGCATGGCAAGTGGGAGAGTTAGTGGTAGCACAACAGCCCTGGTGGGCAAGAAGGAGGGGGCATGGGCATGCAAAAAGGACAATGGAAGACTGAAGGAAGGTGAAGGAGCTGGACACCGACAAAAGAGGGCAGGGAAAGGGGCTTCACAACAGACCATGCCGGGCAGACAGGAGAAGCAGTTGCAGCACAACAAAGCATGGATGGCAAAAGGGAGTGGCAGCTAAATGGAGGACAGGAGGAAGGGCTAGGAGCATGGAACTTTGACAGGCAGGGTAGAGGTGTCAAGGACAGGCAACAGCCATCTGATCATGCTAGGCAGGTGGAAGATACACTGGCTACTCAACAGAACACTCAGAGTAGATAGGAGAATGGCAGGTGCATGGAATATGGTGGGCAAAAAGGAGGGAGCAGGAGCATGCACACAGACATAAGAGGGCACGGGAAATTAAAGTAGGGGCAGCAAGCTAAGCACAGAGGCTAATCATGGGGCGTAGAATTTGGCAACGGGGCAGGAGGAGTGGGCAGGGACATCAATCTAAATGGAGGGCAGTGCCAGGACATCGGAACTTACAGGGCATGAGGGAGGGGACTGGTGCATAGAATCAGACAACAGAGGATAGGGGGAGGTGGATGGGATAGTAAGCTAACTGTTTAGGGCAGGCAGGAAGGGCAGTGGCAGAACAATGGACACAACACAAACCTGTAAAGAAGGAGTAGGGTCATGGACTTGGACATTGGATGGCAAGGATGAGGGGGGCAGAAGCAGCAAGTCTGAGTGAGGCAGCACACTGCCAGGCCCGGTCCTGCATCTAACGCCCCTATCCACTGTACATTGCTAAGGAATCTTACTTAACGTTTCAAAAACCTTAGAAATTTACTGAAACAAATCAAAGGTTACTGAGACATCATAGTTAGGCAATTGAATTTAAAAACCCTTAAAAATCACTGAAAAATTCCAAAGCTTACAGAGTTGTTATAGTTAGGCTCAGAATTCACCGGTACAAAAGCCAATGAAATTCAGCAGTTATAGTTACCCAAGCTAACTGTAACTTACACACCCACAATGCACTTCTTATGGCCTCAAATAATACATCACTCATGACATGGTCAGTGACATCACTCATGGTATCACTGAACTTTATGAGTGTTAAACATATATGCTAAGATGGTACAAAAGTTAAATTACTATACTTTGTGTACTTCTTATGAGTGATACTATTTCTAACATATATTTTGTGAGTGACTGTGTGACTGTGTGTATCCATGTGTGAGTGGATGTCTGAGTGGCTGTATAGGTGTGGGATTGGGTGTTTGAGTGGCTGTCTAGGTGAATAAGTGGGCATGTGAGTACCTGATCGATTCATAAATATCTGTGTGAGTAACTGTATAGGTGTGGGAGAAGCTGTGTGAGTGGCTGCATTGGTGAGTGAGTAGGTGTGTAATTGGCTATATGGGTGAGTGAGTGAGTATATGAGTGGCTCTATGGACGAGTGAGTGGGTGTGTGAGTGACTGTATGGGTCTGTGAGTGGGTGTGTGAGTGACTGTATGGGTCTGTGAGTGGATATGTTAGTGGCTGTATGGGTGATTAAGTGGCTGTGTGAGTGGTTGTATGGGTGAGTGAGTACAGGTGTGAGTGCTTATATGGGTGGGTGTATTAGTGTCTGCATGGCTGTTTGAGTGGGTGTTTGGTTAAGTGAGTTGGTCTGTGAGTGTCTGTATTGGAGAGTGAGTGTCTGTGTGAATGGCTACGTGGATGAGTGAGTGGATGTGTGAGTGCTTGTATGGATGTGTGAATGGGTATGTACTGGTTGTGTGGGTGTGTGAGTGAGTGTACTGATGAGTGAGTTGCTGTGTTGGGAGGTTGTATGTTTGTATGAGTGGGTGTGGGAGTGGCTGTGTAGATGAATAAGTGGGTGGGTGAGTACCTGTAAGGGTAAGCGTGTGGCTATGTGTCATAAGCCAATTACCTGGGTTCCAGGTGATTCCAATTGGGCAGCGATGCTAGTTCCCGAATCCTCTCAAGGCTTGCCCTCAGTTTACAGAAGGTGACACTGCTCTGGTTGCAAATCCCACGGGAAGGGGGTTGGGATGAAGAGAACGTGTGAAACCAAAAGGTGCTGTGTCTTGTCTACTAAACTGCAACACTGCAGCAGGCACATCAGTGAGATGAATATTACCAGAAGGTATGTTATCTACAAACAATCAAATACTAAGGCTTTAGTTTAGTATTAGCTATATCCTTTAAGGTATCACCTCATGAATGCTTTTTATATCCAAACCAACCTTTAGTTTTGTTTTGTTTAGGAACACCAGCTGCAGCTAGCTATTACCAACAGCATGTAATATGGTCAAAAGTTAAGGTACAAGATGATTGTTCATTCATAAATGTTGAAAGGAATAATATGAATCATGCCAGTATATGGTGATAGTCAAGAGAGGTGTGCTGTGGTAGGAACCCTGACACTGTGTGAGTAGCTGTATCAGTGATTAACTAGTTGTATGAGTAGCCTTGCAGACCCCTCCTGGGCCGATTTTGGTCCCATGATCCATCCCCCGGGGCTAGGCCTCTATACTGAGTGCCCTGGTCCCGCCCATGGCACCCAGTCATTTTTGTTGGGGACCCTGGTGGGGGAGCATAAAGGCCCCCACATTCCCTGCCTGCTACCTGCCTCCTTCTGGAGCCAGCATTGCTTTTGGACAGAGGGAGCTGCTGAACATCTTGCAAAAGACCCCCTTAATTATTCTGTTTGTGTCCCGTAGAGATGGTGTTCCATTGGGCAGTGGGGGAGGCTGTAGGTACTCCCCTGTTTTTTTTAAAAATAAAGTATGTGCCCAGGGGAGGTGATGGTCCACAGGAAAGCGGTAGAGCCGCGCAGTTCCCCGCCAGTAATTTACAAGTACTGCCCCATGGAGGTGGCCATCCACGGTGGTGGTGGGGCTGGGCAGGCCCCTCCGCATTTGTATACTTCAGTGCCCCAGGGAGGTGGTGGCCCCCGGGGCTGTGGGAGGCCGGCTGGTTCCTCTGCATTTGTATAATTAAGTGCCCCAGGAAGGTGGCAGTCCCCGAGCTTTTCAAAAGCCTAGAGGGCAGCCTCATGAGCCCCCATCTTTGATTGATCATGCCCCTGGGATTTGTCCCACCTGGGGAGCTTCATAAAAAAGGCACATCTTTTTATTTTATTTACACTGTGGAACCGCAGGTCCACCTGCAATTAAAAATTAAAAAAATACTTTTCACCCTCAGCAGTCTGCTGGGGGCATCACAGTATTCCTACCAAGGCCCCCTTTTCATTATTTTGCACTTTTGTTTTAAGGGACTCACCTTGAAGCCGAGGCCCAAGATGGCTGCCAAGACTTGCTGGTTGAAGTATTGGCAGCTAATCAAATTTTAGTAGGATTCGCGAGTCCACTGCAAGAACTGGTGTCCCCAGATATCTTTAAACTTTAATATCTCTGAAACTACTGAATGTATTTACACCAAATTACACAAAACAAGCTATCTGCCAAACCTGGTGTAATTCCGTTCAGTGGTTCAGGTTGTAGTCGTTTAAAAAAAAATCCACATAGACATAACATGGGAAAAACATATTTTGGGAACCCTTTTTTCTCTGCCCCCACTTGACAGATCACCCGATACTTTCAGCACAGCACTTGAACCATGAAGGGGAAGTATTTTGAAAATTTAATGAAGGTTAATCAAGCGGCGCCAAAGTAATTGGGAAAACAAAAAAAGTCTTTCCTAAGGAAACTGTGGTACTAACTATAACTACCTACTGGCGGTATGACCTACAGTAGTAAGTAGCTAATCCCACATGGTTAGTTCCAAGCATTGTTTAGCTTGTCCGTGTTGCGTACCACTCTTCCTCCCTCCAACAATATTAGATGTCCCACAATTAGCCAGAATTATGGGGCCTGGGAGTTTCAACCTGCAGGCTGGAAAATGTAAATATAGCTGCTGATTAAGACATCGGACACTGGCAGGGCCAACCCAGCCGTTCAGCCTTCAAAGAGATGCACAATGCGATTCATGAAGTAGGACACAGATATTTTACAGAGTGCAACAAAACAGCAACAGGATTCAGGGGCGAAAAAAACGTTTTAAAAAACCACTTACCTGTGAAGGACGGCCTGCCGCCTCCTCTCCTTCGTCCTCTTCTTCCTGCTTTGTCCTGCAGCAGGGTACAGCAAGAAGCAGGAAGCCCCCGGCTCCCAGGCTCCTGATAGCCAACCACAACACTGCAATGCAGCGTTGTGATTGATTTGAGTGCAATGGATCAGAGCCCAGCCATGGAATGGGGACCTGGGCATGTTCTCCATGCAGGTTGTAATGCAGCCTGCATGGAGAATATGGGAAGTGCGCATGACTGTTTTGGGTGGCTCGAGAGAGTCGACCAAACAGTCATTGCACACTTAGGAGTGGGCAAACCACTCCTCCCCTGCTCCTCTGTTGTCAGAGTAGCCCCGCCCCACCCAGAAAGCTTAAAATTATAATAACACACGTTATTATCATTTTATGCTTTCTGCTGCGGAGCAGTGGCGAGACGCTCCTCCGCCTTAGCAGAGGAGTCCCACTGCACAATTCCTAAAATCAAGGAGGTAAAGCTCTGGTGAATGCACCAGAATGTAGGGACCATTTTCTTTCAAAAGGGACTCTAAACACGTTTTTGTAAAGAATCGGTGTACAGAGCTGTGTTTTCACCAAACCCTTTGCGAAATTGACATGGATGATGGCATCAAGTTCGCTGCTGGAGTCGGCTCACCACAGCTGCACAGGGAGCTCAAATTGCATTGTGAACTGCACAAGGAAGTCTGGTCTTGACCTGTTAGTACAGAACACCCCACAATGCAAGTCAGTATCTGTTGACATGCCTCAGAGTGACAAGTCAAAGAATTAAAACATCACAAACAAATTCAGTTGAAAACATAGATCACCAGCCGATTACCAGCCTATTTTATGCAGTTCACCTAGACTCCCAGCACAGTTTAATAAGGTACATGGCTTCTCTGTCCCACTACAAATAATAATGATTTTGCTATGAGGCGCCTGTGCTCTGAAGGTTTCACAAGATTCCTAGTTCTATTTATCATTATTTTATTACATATGTGTGAGTAAGCACAACAAGGGGCTAGCCCAAAAATCCAACTATGTGAAGAGCTTTTATAACAAGCATTGGCGAACCCAAAAGGTCTCACTTATGCAAAATTAATTGGCTTTGCCAATGCTTTTTTAGCCATGTTGTACAGTGGTCCCTTATGATCCAGCGGGTTACCGACCTCAGGAACTCTATCACCATATATTCACCTGGACCCATAAACACACACTCACTCACGTAGGCTGGTTATCCCCATTGGGGGTCAAATTTTATAAATACTTTTATAAGATCAGTGCAACAATGTAATGTTTTCAGTATCATTTTATGATGAGTGTCTTGATGCATTTAAGAAATTGAAACAGGGTGTGTGACATGCACCCAGACTCAGGAAGCCTGATTGCAATATGATGCTTTTCCTATTTTGCCATGAGAAAGATTGATGTGCACTTTCAAGTCTCACCCAGAAACATGGAAGGCTTATACACCAAGTGGTGTATCTTTCAGGTGTATTGGATTTAGTAGGTGTAAGTCTTGCAGGTTGTTTGAAATCATTGTAGCTGTTTGTTTGGAAACTGAACAAAGGGAAGGAATTGAGATGGGCCATCATTTAATTGTTTATGTCCCTCATTCAGGCAAGATGCTTTTAACAAGGACAAGAACATGATATATAACGAACAGTAAGTTGAGAACAGTAATTTCAGACATTATGAGCAAATAATTTATGCGGTAGAGAATATTTTCATTTGAAGATGTAATGTCCTGAAACCAGAAACAATCCGTCCAATTTCAGACACAAATTTTGTAGACAGGAAATATGAAAATGAAAGTGAGTTGAAGCATTACTGTATAGAAGTGCATGTATATAATCGATTTGTTAGGAGCAATTGAAAAGCCAAAATAAGTAAAAGAATTTGAGTGTACAAGGCCATAGTTACATTAGGAAATTAAAATGCAGATCAGATGGCAAGATATCGTGCCTTACAAGAAGAGTCCATTGTCCTAGAAAATGGAAATTAGGATTTTCACAAGTGACACTACAAAGAGTTCAAATAATGTGAATTGTTTGTTTATGTATTCACTGCAAAGATCTTTGAGTGAACTGAGGGGCAAGATGCTTCTGAAAATGAGAAAAGGAAATTGGAAATATTGGTCAATAAAATAATTATAGATATAAGATATAAGAGATAGTCTGATTAAGATGTTGAATAACTACTTGGAATAGATTCAGATTTGCTGAAAATATGTTTAGTTGTTGTTTGATAATCCATGTACATAATCAGGGCAAAAAACTGTTAGTGTAATGAATCACATTAGCAAATCAGAAGACCCATTTATGAGATTACAGGCAGACTTTACTGTGATGCCACATTATAATGGTTTGAAATATGTCTTAGTAAGTGTCTGCCTGTTCTTCAAATGGTGGAAGTGTTTCCCACCAGGAAAGTATATAACATTACTGTTGCCAAATTGTAGTTGAGGGAATTGATTCTTTGATTTGGGCTCTCGACTTCTATTGCGACTGATCAACAATGATTCAGCAATGAAGTGTTTCAGATAATCTCTGCAGCTTTTGAAAATGCTGTTTTATTATTAGCTATGCATAAATTATGTATAAATCCCCCTGGTTTTGAAGGTTCAGGGGAGACTTTTCATTTTCCTCCTGAGACTCTGTCCCATTATTTTGAGACTTTTATTTCATCGTTTATGGTTGCTGTCAGTACTCTTCATGAGTTTGACACTTAATATCTTTCTCGATTTAATTACCTAAATAGGTAATTTGGAATGGTTTGTGAATCTGCATTTCTGTATCTGAGCCTTCATGGCAGATTTATGCATTCCTCTGTATTGTAATATTAACAATTCTGTAATAAATCCATTTTTTCCCCAATTTTTGACATAGAAGAGAGGGGTAGTCTCTCTTACTACTCTTACTGATAGATCAATGAGAGATCTCGGAGCTGGCGTGCCTACGGTAAATCTGAAGGTGCATACACCATTGGGGCTCTCTCAATTATAGGAGGGTCGGCTAACACATGCTGGTGACATCCATGAAGGGCCCATCTTTCTACTGTTTTAAGATGAGAGACTATTACTTTTGTCCTTCCTAATGGATAACATTTTGTTCAGCTGAAATCAGTAGGACAATGAGCACAGCTGAATTGGCAACCTGTACTGCACTCATGGGTTAGCATTAACCAATGATAACCATTTGGGACTCCAGCTATGCACTTAGCTTCCCTACTGGTCCTATTACTATACCTGCTGTAAACATCTCCTCATTCATGATCATCACATTAGGAGAATTTCAGGTTATTAATGTGCCAAGCCAAGCTTCCCAATAGGGGATTTATGCCAATGCTGCCACTTGAAACAGTTAGCAGTCTGAAATAAATAATGGGAACCTTGCTGTCACTACATTCTAGTTTGGTAATAATGCTGCATATTTTCAGGGTACAGGCTATAATTCTACAGAGGTGTCTAAAGGACAACCATGCCACGCAGTTAGTAATTGTCCCAGCTAGTTATGCTATTAGCCCCTGCTGAAAGAAGACTTCTTGTTAAATCAACTTGCTGGGGTCCAACCTCTGTCCAAGGCAAGAGGTAGAGCTTGTTTCCTTGCTAATGCCACTACAGCTATTGGGGCTGCTTCAATGTGAGGTTGATGCTGGTGCTACTACTACCTCCCTTTGTTTGTTGGGGGAGGGTTCTGACTTAAGCCTCCCACTCAACTGCAAGATTCATGATGTTAGAGACAAAGCAAGGAGTTTCGTAGCTGACGAGAAATAACTATGATTTCTAGAGAACATCTAGTCACTGGAATGCCTGGAAGTAAATTTGATTTGCGGGTTCATACCTACCAGAAATTCGAAATGCAGGGATGCTTTTTGGTTGGCCTTACAAATCCCTGCTTGAAAGTTCTTTGGGAAGGTTAGACTAAACCATTTCAAAATGACATGCCTTTAAGTAATTAAGGAGGACTGAAGGTGACCACAAAGGAAAAAGCTGAGATTTGTCTCCTACAGATTCATATACAGATATTGATATATAGAGTATCGGGTTGGTAATCAGAGCCCTTATCACCCTTTGTGCTGTTAAACTCTGCATAGCTTAAATGAAAAAGGTAATAAAGGTTCAGAGAAATAGATCTTTGTTTCTGCCGTATGTTTAACAAGATATGGGTGTGGTTCCTTGTATGCTTTGTAGTCAACTGGATACTGTTACATTTTAATGAGCATAGGGTAAATAAGTAAAATATATATATGTATTGTGGACTGGAATTCAGCAGCTGGCTTTGTTTTGCCCCCTGAGTCCGCTCCGTGATAGCTCCTCTGCACACACATCCTGCCATCTTAGGTTGATGTACTGGCTAAGGGTTGCTGGAATCGCTGTGCCTGAGTCGGGGAATTCGACCACTATGCGCACAAATACTAGCAGTAAGTAAAAGTTCCTGAGGAAGGGTGCATGTTACAACATCATATGGTGTGGCATTAACATGTGCGATTAGCTATATTTTTGTGAGCAGGCAATCTTGCTTCCGGCGAGGGCTCTCTCACGGACATCCATATCACCATGGCAGAATCAAAATTAGGAAGTGCTGCATGGGATGCGGGGAGAAAACAAGAAGAAAATGCATAATTTAACCAAATCAAAACTGATCTGAATATTGAAAATGGAGGTACTGCTTCAATTTCAATTAAGCAAAAATAAAAAAAAAAACTGGAGAAGTTGACAAGGCAAGAAATCAGAAAGTGGCAGGAGGCTACCACTCTAGAAAAATACATAGAATATGACAGGGTCTCTAAAGGCCCTAGAATTATGATTGTTCCAACTTATGAAATGTTCAAGGAGTGGGCAGCAATTATGGATAACTGCTCAGTGGTAATCCTGTGCATTCTGGTTAAATATGCATAACAAGAATGCAAGAACCAATTACAGGAGATCGATGCTCCCACACAAGACATACAAAGCACAGAAAACAAAGAGATCTTTGAAAAAACTATGAAAAAGATAAATGAGAGAATAGTGAAACTAGAGGAAGAAACAATTCCTAAAAAACAACATATTTTCCTAAGAGATCAGAAAGAAAATGAAGATGCTAGAATCGTGACTTTTAGTGTGAAATATGACAATGCAGAGCAGTGGTGAATGATCAACAAAACATATTTGTACAGAAGGACCCCAGTACAAGTACCAACTAGATGAGTGAAAGTGAGGGTTCTGAGGATGGAGGACCAAGTACACCAATATCAAGTACAAGCAGACCATCACCTTTTTAGCAGGTACAACGGCTAATCAATATGGAAAAGAGTTAAGTGAATTTGCCAAAAAGGTTGTGGAAAAGGAAGAGGCAGAGGTCGAGAACATGGAGAAAAAAGAAAACAAGAAGAAGTCGACGTAGAAAAACAGCAAAAGCCCCCCATGGTAATAAAGACAAGGTGTCAGAAATCAGGACAAAGGTGGTACACAATCGGAGTGTAGTTAATCTTTCTGAGCATATTCTCACTAAAGATTAACTTAAAGTACTCAGATTGGGTTTAGCATGCTGCCTCTCAAAACCTTTTAATAATTCACAATGCTGAATTGACCTTTTCAAATTCACTAGAAAACTCAAACTGCACAAGTGGCACTCATTAAAACGATACCTCCTTACTGGGCTGCCGATGACCAAACCCAATACAACCAGTAAAAGACCATCCTTAACACTGATCTACTGCATACATTAAATGAATTGGATCGCAGTAAGGGGGTGGTGGGGGACAAATACATAGATTTGGCCAACCTGGACACTGACTTGGACCTACGCTGCCCCGCTGGTTTCAACACCAAATCTACTTTCATGCTTACTGTACCCTTTGATTCTATTGATGCCTTTGCATCAGTGACTGTAGAATAGCTTTAAAAAACTGACTAAAATAATTAGGCGTCCAAGATACAAATGGAATAGGCACAATCTCAAAATAAATTAATGAGCAGCCATAAAAAGTCTGCAATCAGGAAAAAACATTGCCATTGAAACTTTAGACAAAGGGGCAATGTTTCTATCCTGTCTAAAGCAACATAATTGAATGAAGGATTCAGGCAATTGAATGATTCAGAATGTTATGAGATTGTACAAAAAAATTGTGGTTTCTAAACTTTAGAAACCACTGCCTTTCCCACTCGCTGGCGCCCTTCATACTCTGCAGTGATTAAAAGTTGTAATCATTGCAGAGTATGCAAGGGATTTGCGCCAAGTGATATGCTGTGGTAGAAACCACTACATACCACTCGGTAAGTTTGGCTGCGCAAAATACACTGTCACATCATTTGTTGGACGTGAGGGTGCATTTAGCACTATAAAAAAGTGTTAAGTGCCCACTTTGCCACGCAGTGGAATTCCACAGAATATCGCAGAACTTTCATGTAATTCTCCATGGAATGAAATGCTGCCAATAATGCACACCTCTAATTTAAAACAGTATTTGGGCAGATACCATAGTTTTTCCTTGCACTAGGACAGGCTTGGCTTTTAGAACTTAGGGCCTGATTTAGATCTTGGCGGATGGGTTATTCCATCACAGCGGTGACGGATATCCCATCTGTCGAAATATAAATCCCATAGGAATTATATTTTGGCGGACTGGATATCCGTCACGGTTGTGACAGAGTAACCCATCCACCAAGATATAAATCAGGCCCCTAGTGAGAACTGGATACTATCTTTTTGCAAAGCAGACAATAAACAATATCTCCTGAGGGCAGTCTCCCTCTCCCAACCCCTTGCTTTGGGTTTAATTCTATCTATGGCAAATAAACTAAGTAGGTAACTTGACTTGTGAGATTGTGCAAAGTATCTAGAAATGGGGTAATGCCTGTCTTCATGTGAGATGGCGCTGATATGCTCCAAAACCCTTTTCTTCACTGGGTGGAATGTACTTCCCATGCACCAATGATTGCAAAATCAGAGTTGCATGAAAGTGTTTTTTTTATCTTTTTCTCTTTACCTATGAGAGGTGGGATATATTTGCATGTCTGATTGCTGTTCCTACAAAATTTAGTTTTCTGCAAAGTAGGAAACCTTTCCTAGTATTCATTAGTCAAGTTCTGACACTTTGTATGTTATTGTTCGACAGTGTTTCCCCGAGACTAGTACCGGGGCTATAGGTGACTTGGGGGTGTGTAGTAAGTACCCCCCTGAGACTTTCCTCCTTGTAAAGAATTTTCCAGTGTTCCCCAAGAATTTTATTAACCTCCATGGATTTGTTATTGTATGTGGTGATGCATCTGATAGGTTCAATGTTCTTAACCAGACCCCCTGTGGTTTTGGAATGAGTAGTTATTATCTAGGTGTTCCTTTAGCTTTTTCAAGGGCTGTCTGTAAGGTATTCTCAGGCTATCCCATTTCCCTGAACCTTTTCTGCTTCATCTCACTTTATTTTAGAAAACCCTCCTCAGTACTACATTTTCCTCTAGCTCTGAGTAGGTCCCCATATGGGATGCTTTGAATGAGAGCTCTAGAAGGACTGCTATTGGTGTGAAATACCGTATTGCCAGCTGTGCTCTTTCTTTGTAAATAGGTAGTAACCCCATTATTCCCTACTCTGACTGTTACATCCAGGAAGGTAATCATCTCACATGTAGATTTTCGATTCAGTTCATTTTGATTCTGTTAGGAAGATCGAACGAACCTGCAACTTTGAACAATTCAACATGTAAACAAGAATGTTGTCACACTTGATGTATTTTATGTTAAAATTGTAATCTTTTTTTAATTAACTACACAATAAAGTCATTCTTCACTTTTTTGTTTCTGTGTAGACACAAATCTGAGTGCTTCATCCCTTCTTCCCTTCCAAATAATGGAAAGATCGCCGATGAAGCAGAACTATAACACCACGTATTCACTGAAAGTTTCCTTGGGATCCACCACCTGCTCCTCCCACCATCCTAGGAACAGATTTACAAAGCTAGGGGAAAAGCATGTCCCCATGGCAGTCCCCTGCCTTTGTCTGAAGTATTTGCTGTCAAATATGAAGAAATAGTTTTTAAGCAAATTTCAATCCTCTCAATGACCCTTTCATTGTGTAATAGATGTGAAAGGGATCTTGCTTTAAGGAAAGTCTCTTCATGCTTCTACATCTGCCCTATGACTGGTGCAGGTGTATAAGCTGCCTGTGTTGAGAGGTTAGGCTCCTAAGATATTCCATCTATCCTGTTCATAAAATCATTGATGTCCTGAATGTGGGAAGGTAGGGAGCTTACAAAGGGTCGGTTAAAGAAGTTCACATACTTAGATGTATTTTCTAAAAGTGCGTCTATAGAGGACACTATTGGTCTGCCCCGGGGATTAGCGGTGCTTTTGTGAATTTTGGGGAGTAAGTACAAGATCGGGATTATGGGATGTTTACAGAATTAGAACTTGTACTCATACAAATCTAGTAAACCTTGCTCCCTTCAGCTCAATAGCTTCTCCCAGAACATTTGATTTGTATTAGTGATAACATTTTATACGAGTCCTTTCTCCATCAATCCCCTCTCCGATGGCATTTGTGCCATCACAAAACTACCCATACTAATCAGTTGTCAAATTTAATACAGCTCAATTCCCTTTCCTGTCTTTTCATTTCCCTCTTTATTTTTATCTTTAAAATTTTTCATTTTCTTATACAATTCGCCTTTCATTTCTTTGAGCTGAAACACTTCATATTTTCCTTTCTTTCCCTTTTTATTTACTTCGTATCTTTTTCTCTTCCTACAACATTTGCACCGTCATTATTACTAAAGCTAGTGTTGTTACTCAAAGTATAGATAGTATTATTTGGTCTACAATCCCCTTACCTATATAAGCAAACCAAGACCCTATCGATGTTATGCTATTTGTTAATTTCTTTCAAACATTATCAACTTCCAGTGGTTTCAAACCTTCGTCCAATGTTGAGATATTTTTAATGTATCCTCCAATTTCCACACTTTTATCTGGAATATAAGTGCAACAATGTTGCACCTTCAGCATTTTACAGACTCCGCCCTCTTTTGCCAATAATATATTAAGAGCAAGTCGATTTTGTAAAACCAAATATCTAATTGCAACCATTTCTGTATTGATCAATAGGAAACCTCCAGCAGTAACAGTCCATAAGCGATCAACTACTGTGGATAATTGACAAATTCTACGTGAATTCAGAATTTTTCCCACTGAAGGTATCAATGCACTAAATAAGTCACCTACTATTTTTGAAAAACTGGCTCTTTTATGACGGATTAGTCCTTTATAGTGTTCATTGCTTCCGGTGATTCTTTTCACATGGTAAACTTTAGGGAATACTATTCCAAAATAGCAACTCCCATACCATCGAGCAGATATACCAAACTTCAGAGCTCATTGACTGAATTGACCTCCAAGTTAAGTGGGATATCGAAGGAGATAGAAAATCTTCAACAAAGAGTAGTTGGTATTGAAGAAAGTTCAGCCCACACTGAGACTTCACTAAAGGATCATGAGAGCCAGATTCTGGCATTACAGCTGAAGGTCGAGGACTTGGAAAATCGCCAACGCCGATCAAACTTGAGACTCTTTGGTGTATCGGAGGGTTTGGAGGGGTCAGACGCAAAGGCATATGTGGTGGCACTACTTAGCAAAGCTCTACCTGATCTAGCTGACTGGGACTGGGACTCCCAGGTCCAGAGAGCCCATCGTCTCCCCCCATTTCAGAAGAAGAAGGACAGTAAATACCCTAGGCCCTTCATAATCTATTTTGGGAATTTTCTCCTGAGAGAGGCAGTAGCACTCAAAGCACGCCCCAATTCTCCTATTAAATATGAGAATATGTCTTTATTTGTTCGCTCAGACTTGAGCAAACATACGATGGACAGGAGATGGAGACTAAAAAATGTATTGACCCCTTCAAAGCTATTGGGGGGCAAGCATTTTTGCAAGAGCCTGCCCGTCTCAAAGTTATCAAAGGTGCTCACACCTATTATTTTTTGGATGAGAAAGAGGCACAGAGTATGCTATCAAATTTGAGCTAATGGCTGGGCTGAAGATAAAAATGAGGGTCTACTATATGTATAAATGACTTTTTTTTGGTGTATTTTCTGTGTGTTCACTAGCACTCGGGGGGGAAGGAGGAGCTTAAAGAAAAGCAAAAAGAGGAAAGGGAAGAGATACTGGTTAGGGGGTGGAGGGAAAAAAAAAAGGGGAAAAAAAGCAGGAATGGGTGGTCGGTTAGCCCCGGTGCGTCTGTGTTCTATGCTGCCCCTTTAATGGCAGCAGAAATGGAAGGGGCTCCCTCTGGTTCTGGGCTGAGGGAGAGGGGGGGTGGGGGGTGGGCCCAGGTTCTCCGAGGGGTGGGTGGTATAGGAGGGGCTAAAATTTCTTAAAATTCAGCACATTGTGATAAAAGTTTACACTTGAAAGGATGGTATCACTGTTTTTTTTGTTTATTTTCATTCCTTTATAATATACAGTTTGGCAAAACGTACTTAGATTATATACCAAAATGCATACTTTAAAATGTCTTGCATGGAACGTAGCCGGCCTAAATAATAGGAATAAAAGAAGACTTATATCCGAAGAATTTAGGCTTTATAACCCTCAGCTAATTTTCCTATCTGAGACACATATTTCGTATAAAGATAGAAAACTACTTAATCAGCTGGGCTATGAGGTCGTAGTCTGCTCTTCTCAATTGGTTTCTCTCAGAGGGGTTGCCATACTACAAGATAAAAGATCTAAAATGGAAATAACCAGATCTGGCACTGATAAATTGGGTCGATGGGTGATTGCGCAAGTTTGCATTGGTAATAGTAAATATGTACTATGTGGAGTCTATGGCTCCAATAGAGATGAAGCTTTTGTTTTTGATGAATTAAATATGGAATTATTGGGCTGGGAGAGGGAGCTAATCATGATGGGGGATTTCAATTGCATTATTGATTACAAACAGGACACCACTAGACCGGGGACTCGTCAACGTATGCATAAAGTCAGGGCTGCTATTTTAGATTTAAGCAGGGTACATAATGTTAAGGATGTATGGCGCTCTCTTTACCCTGCTATCCCAGGTCATACGTTTTATTCAGCTCCCCATAAACTCTGCACGCGGATTGATATGGCCTGGGCAACGGATCAAGTCATTCAGAATAGTATTATGGAAATTTGCCCCCGGGTGTCCTCGGATCATAACCCTATTCTACTAACTTATAGTTATGATGACGGTCAAAATAATTTCAGATTGTTCTCGTTCCCTCGCTACCTATTGACTGACACAGTTTATATCTCTCAACTTAAGCTCCATCTGTGTGAATTTATTAAATTAAATCTTCATACTGCTTCTCATATTTGTGTTTGGGATACATGTAAGGCCAGTATCAGAGGTCATGCGCAACAATACATTTTTAAACAGAACTATGAACGTCGCAAAGAGAATAACAAATTAATAGCAGATATTAGGGAGTATGAAATCTTATTGGTTAAGGCACTTTGTTTACAATCTACTAATGTTCTAGAAATAGAACTAAAATTGGGATCGTTAAAATCGAATCTAAAAAGTTTTTTAATGGAAAAAAACTGTGCCAAAATGCTTAAGACTAAAATTCAGTTCTATGAAGGAGGGGATAAGATCGGTAAGTTACTGGCGTATAAAGTGGCAGATGACAGAGCCTAGACCCGTATTAAATGTATAAAAGGCCCCAAACAAATTCTGTATAATCAACCCGTGCAGATCTTGTCTCAATTCAGAGATTATTATAGCACCCTTTATACTCCGGAGAATCAACCCCTTATATCTAATATATTAAAATATTTAGAAAGTAACTTTAAGGAAAAATTTAATTTTCCAGGCTTGGAAACTCTTTCGGATGATATCACTGAGATGGAACTGAGACATGCTATCATATCTCTGCCAACAGGGAAAGCTTCAGGGGAGGACTCAATCCCGCTGGAAATATACAAAATGTGCATTGAGGAAATATTACTTCTTTTTCTCCTTGTAACACAGCATATCGGGTTGACTGGGAAGGCCCCGAATTCTTGGAATATTACGAAAATAATCTTTTTTTTAAAAAAAGATAAACCAGCGGAGGAATGTGGGTCGTATAGGCCTATTTCTTTAATCAAATCTGATGCGAAAATATTCGCCAAAGTGTTGGCAAACAGGTTCGCCCTGATTCTCCCTGGGATTGTTAATGAACAACAGCACGGTTTTGTACTGGGCAGAGACACAACAACTCACATCAACACAGCTATCACAGCCTTTGACATTGCCGAAACTGAAAACTCCCCACTCGGTATGATTTTATTAGACGCTGAAAAGGCTTTTGACCGAGTGGGGTGGGATTATCTGTGGTCGGTTTTGTCTTTTATCGGTCTAAGGGCCAATATAGTTAGCTGGATTCGGGCCTTATATGACCAACCTATGGCTAAAATCAGCTACTCAGGTCTACTATCCTCTACTTTCTCCATAGCACGGGGCACTCGCCAGGGGTGCCCGCTATCACCTTTGCTTTTCTCAATCTCTATGGAACCATTTCTATCTGCACTCCTGGCTCAGCCCAAGATAATCCCATTTAGCTTTGGACCCCACAGCTTGAAAATCACCGCTTATGCGGACGATATTGCAATCTACTCATCAAATGTCATAACAGCATTAGAGGGTATTATGGTCGAAGCAGAAAAATTCGGCAAAGTTTCTGGCTACAAATTAAATACGAATAAAACTCAGTTAGTGGCCAACTATAAACTACCGGGGGGAATTATGGGGGTTTGTAGGGCTGCTAACTATCTGGGGGTAAAAATTTCATCCAAGATTAATGACATAATTCCCATTAACTATGATGTGCTGGTTAAATCAAATAAACAGCTTCTTAAAAAATGGCATAAAATACCATTAAACATCATAAGCAGAATAAACTTAATTAAAATGAAAATGTTGCCGAAATTTCTTTATCTTTTCCGTTCTATCCCTTTGGCACTTAACAATATTTTTTTCAAAAAGTTAGATGGAATTTTCAGTAGCTTTATTTGGGGTTATAAGAAAGCTCGAAAAAGCTTATCTTCATTAAAAGGATCAACTGATATGGGTGGTCTTTGCTTCCCCGACTTTAAACTTTATTTTTGGGCAACTTTTATAGGCCGCCTTCGTTCCCTACTTAACCCTGAGCTTAAAACTTACTTTTTCCATACTATAATGCTGAATCTGGAAGCAAGAATGTTTCTCCTTAGACTGAATGACCCAAAGTTTTACAAAAGAGTCAAATTTAAGACACTGATACTGCTTAAATCTGGTTTGGTATGATGTGTTTTGTAAGACCTCTTTCTTTCACTCAAAATTGAGGCTTTGGGATAACCCAGGACTTCCGGCGATATTTAATGATAGTAGGGCTAGTGTTTGGGCAACCTATGATATTCTAACCTTAGGGGACATGTATGGTGCTTATGGCTTTCTAGATTTTGAGACTTTAAAACGTTTGTACCATCTTACGGATTCTATGAGGTTCAAATATATTCAGGTACATGATTATCTGATACGTCGGATGAAAATATTAACTGTCTCAGAATCTGATATTTGGGATTGCCTTTATTCATCTAAAACCAAATCGCTAATAAGCACTGGCTATAACTGTTTAACTTCTTATATAAAACAAGATTGCTCCAAATTAGCGGAGAAGTGGAGCTCTAAACTCGGATTGATGATCAATTCGGATCAGATCTCTCACTCTCTTTCTAAAATTAACAGTTTGGTTCATTCAGCCAGCCTTCGACTGCAACAGTTTAAAACATCTTGTTTATTATACCATACCCCGGAAGTGATTCTTAAATGGTCTTCAAATCCATTATATACTGATCATACTAAATACCCCAAATGTGATACAGTTGGTGCTAATATAGTACACATGTTATTTTCTTGCCCGCAACTGAAAGATTTTTGGCTTAACTTGGATAAAGCTTTGAAGCTTAAATTAATAAAACCACCAGTATTATCAGCTTCAAGTCTACTTTTAGATATACACAGTACTACGTTACCTCAAAAAGCTTTAATTACTATTCTGTTATCCTGTGCCAAACTTACTATAGCTCGGGCATGGATTTCACCACAGCCACCGCAGATTATGCAGTGGTGGTCTCTGGTTAATGAAATTCACAATATGGAAGCAGGATTAGCCCGTATTAGGGGTACCAGGGCTATGCTCAACTATCAGAAAATGTGGGGCAACTTTATTTAATAATTTCTTTGTGGGGAATGTACTTCTTTTTATATCCTATGAATTTATGTATATATTCTGTTTTTTTTTTTTTTTTTTTAGTATTATATGCCTTTCTGTATAAGTATTATGTATAAATTTTGATGGTATACTGTTTTTTTCTTGAGCTTCACTATGTGCTGTTAATAAAACAAAAAAAACAAAAAAAAAGAAGGAATCAATGCACTAAATATGTCACCTACTATTTTTGAAAAACTGGCTCTTTTATGACGGATTAGTCCTTTATAGTTTTCATTGCTTCTGGTGATTCTTTTCACATGGTAAACTTTAGGGAATACTATTCCAAAATAGCAACTCCCATACCATCGTGCAGGTATCTTAAAATAAGCTTTATTCCCACATACATAATAAACTCCAGGAAATACTGGATCAGTTCTCCCTTGTAGTCCCCAACCTCCGAGAATCAAAAAGTTATGTTCACATTCACTGGAACCAATAAATACGTTATTATAGTCAGTCTTTAATCTATGGAGACAAATCTTCCCATTTTTTTCGAAAGAATTTCTACACTTTTATCCGGAATATAAGTGCAACAATGTTGCACCTTCAGCATTTTACAGACTCCACCCTCTTTTGTCAATAATATATCAAGAGCAAGTTGATTTTGTTAAACCATTGATCAAATTGCAACCATTTCTGTATTGATCATTAGGAAACCTCCAGAAGTAACAGTAGATAAGCAATCAACTACTGTGGATAATTGACACATTCTACGTGAATTCAGAATTACTCCCACTGAAGGTATCATTGCACTGAATATGTCACCTACTATTTCTGAAAAACTAGCTCTTTTATGACGGATTAGTCCTTTATAATTTTCATTGCTTCCAGTGATTCTTTTCACATGGTAAACTTTAGGTAATACTATTCCAAAATAGCATCTCCCATACCATTGTGCATGTATCTTAAATAAAGCTTTATTCCCACATACATAATAAACTCCAGGACATACTGGATCAGTTCCCCCTTGTAGTCCCCAACCTCCGAGAATCAAAAAGTTATGTTCACATTCTCTGGAACCAATAAATACGTTATTATAGTCAGTCTTTATTCTATGGAGACAGATCTTCCCATTCTTTTCGAAATCTAGAGACATCGCAGCATGAGTCTTGCCAGGTGTATAAATTCCTTCCTTCTCAGCCCATGATGGAGTATGGCTTTTCTGTTCAGAAGCTTTCTCCTGAATGTCCTGTCTCCTTTCTTCAACTAAATTCAAAAATATATTTTCTTCTCTTAATGAGCAAGTTAAGTTATTCTTGTGTGCTTCTGCTATATCTATTGTCTTTTGTGTTAAGAAAAATTCACCCATAAACTGTGCAGCTTGATTACTAAGTACTGGATTCATATTCTTTCGAATAGAAACCTCTGGAAATATCACATCTAACTTTGAATAATAATATTGGAACTTTGCTGTTTTATAAAACAAACTTGTTAATACACTCCATGAAATGCCATATGTTAACGGTAAATGGTGATATGTGACACCTTCCGCTACTGAAGCTGGCAATTTTACATACATAACAATCACTAATTTCCATAGTGTCTACATACTGAAACACTAACTTGGTGAATATATTTGAAGCAGTGTCATTATTTGTCACAGTGTGATGTATTTCTAAATCATCTGGTGGTTCTAATTCTATTCTACCTCCTTTTATGTTAGCTAACTTTCCATTAGTGTCAGTATTATTTTTCTTTTCTACTTTCATGAAATAAGGAACTGCTATTGTTAAAATTAACCAAACTACAATCACTAACAGCATGCTACATATACAGATTCTACAACATATCATTAAACAATTTCCTTTTGGTCTTCTAGCAACTTTATCCTCAGCCATTTTAGTCCAAGAAGATTTCTCTTCTTTCTTCACTTTATTTTTCGAAGTTTTTCATTTCTTTTATTGGTTCAAGGAGGTCTCACTTCTCCTTTGTCTATCTGTCCTGCAATTATTTCTTCGTCACTTCTTTCATTTAAATATAGATTCCCAAGTTCTTCAAGAATCACACAGGTTGATTCAGGGCCTTTGAATTTATTATTCAAGATTTTTAGTCTTTGACTCCTTCGTCGAGGTTTTTGAATTAACTGTCCTGACTGACTAGTGATTTCATTCACTTGTTCAGGTTCCTCACTTATTGTCTTTAAGTGATATTTTAATATTTTGACACCACCTGGCCAGTTATCACCCTTTCTGACCTTTTTGGCTTGGACTGCACTTTCACTTACCTCGTCTCTCTCGAGTGTTCTTTTATTTTCGTTATGTTGTGCCACAATTGGATTTTCTTCATCTTCTGAATCCCTTTCTATCTGTCCTTGTTCAGGGCTTATTATTGTGACACCATTCGTCTGAAAGTGTTCTTTTTCCTCTATCTGATCCTGTTCAGGTCTTACTTCAATTTGTTCTTCTTCCAGAATGTGTTCTTCTTTTCCTAACTGGCCCTGCTCAGGTCTTATTGCACTTGGCTTGTCTGCAAACTGAACGTGTTCTTCTAAGCCTATCTGTCCCTCCTCAGATCTGTGAATATTTTGGTTCACCTCTGTCTGAGTATAATTTTCTTTCCTTATACCTGATCCTGCTCAGGGTCTCCAACAATCTCATTTTCATTTTCCTGTGCTTGTTCTTCTACACCTGTCTGGTCCTCTCTAGTTTCTTGCCTTTCTAATCTTGTTCTATTCTCGGTTTAATGATCACATCTGGTATGTCAACCACTGGTATACAGTCTTCCTGACTTGTGCTAGGTTGTTCTTGGTCAGCTACTTCAGAATCTGTTATTCTAGATTCCCTCACTGTACAACCTTCAGCAACCGTGGCTTGCAATGTGCAGTTGTGCTGTTTTCATTGTTTTATTTGTGGTTATTTAAGATATGTTGAGCAACAGGGTGTACCTGTTGAAATAATACATGCTTTTTAGTTAAAGTGTTTTTCTCTTAGAACATCTTGTGTCCGTGAATCCCTGCTTTAGGGCAGTAAGTAACCCAAAAGCATTGGCGCCACTTCAACTAAGTATTGGGTGGGGTTCTGCTGGACTAAAAAAACCCTGTCTTTCACTTTCAAGTTTTGGTGGATTTAACTAAGTTCACTCTGCTACCCATTGGTGTGAACGAAAACCTTATGCTCTTCCTAATTCATACAAGTCACATATAGGGGCACATGCATCAACAGAAATTGCATTCGCAAACAGTGCGAATCGCTAAAATTAGCCGTTTGCGAATGCAATTTCTGTTTTTGGTATGCATCAAATTTTTCCATGTTAAGGAATCGCAATATAGTTTGCGATTCCTTATTTACTCGCAATCGGGTTTGTGAGTCGCATAAAATTCGCAAATGTAAGGAATTCTTAAAATATTTGCGAAAAACGGTATGCATGAAAATTCGCAATTTGCGAATTAAGTAGAAATCGCTATTAGGAATTCCTAAATTAAGAAGTGTGAGCAGGTGCTAATTTTTTCTAAAAAAATGAAACATGTGCAATTGATCAGGCAACTATAAAAGGGCTCTTACAGACCCTCTGGAACTCTTCCAGGATGGCAGCAGCAATTGTGATGGCACGTAGGTTGCGTTTGAGAGCAGCAGGGAGGAGGCGAAGAGTACTGAGTGAAAGAATCTTTAGATTGCGCATCACTTTGCTTGGGCAGACACAGGCAGACATATATGACAAGTATAGGCTTAATGTAGACTCTATTTTAGATCTGATAGCAGAACTTGACCCCATATTGCAGAGGCAAACAGC
Source organism: Lissotriton helveticus (assembly GCF_964261635.1). Taxonomy (NCBI): domain Eukaryota; kingdom Metazoa; phylum Chordata; class Amphibia; order Caudata; family Salamandridae; genus Lissotriton; species Lissotriton helveticus. Next base: position 1,138,875,125 of record NC_136067.1, on the reverse strand, counting down.
TAGGACTCAAGCTATACCCACCCATGTACAGGTGTTATGTTGTCTTCATCTACTAGCCTCTGGCTCCTTTCAAGGTGTAATAGCTGTTGCTGGGGGGGTGTCACAGAGTGCATTGTCCAGAGTTTTTTAGAGACTTTCTAAATGCAATGCTATAGAGAATAAACCATCACATAAGATTCCCTACAACTCAGCAGGAGTTACTGCAGACTAAATTAGACTTCTACAACATGGCACATTTTCCACATGTAATAGGATGTATAGATGGAACTCATGTTCCCATTTGTCCCCCTTCTGCCAATGAATACATTTTTAGAAACAGGAAAAATTATCATTCTTTAAATATTCAAACAGTCTGCAATGCTAAAGGAATTATCACTGATTTAGTTGCAAGTTATCCAGGGAGTGCTCATGACTCCTACATTTTTAAACACAGTGCCATCCATGCTCGCTTGCTTGCTGGAGAATTTGGAGATGGATATTTACTAGGGAAATTAAATCTTAAAATATGAGATGTTTTTAAATGTCATGCTCTTGCATGTAATTGTTACTCATTTTCAACATGTATTTTTTTGACTTAGGTGATAGTGCATATGGTTTGAGATCATACATTCTCACACCTTATCTGACTCCAAATACCCACAAAGAACAGCAATACAACCATGCCCACATCTCAACCCGCAGTATCATTGAGAGGACTTTTGGTGTCATGAAGTCTAGGTTTAGGGTACTCCATATGACAGGTGGTGCATTGCAATACCTTCCAGATGTCTGCTGCAAAATTGTTGCAACTTGTGCTATCCTCCACAACATAGCTACTAGGAGAGGCCTTGAACTTGATATGGAGGATATGCTGCCAAATATTGACAATCAGCCTCCACAACCTCAGCACAGATTGCATGGACCTGACGCAGCAGAAGGGAGGAGAAGAAGGGCAGAAATCACTCAACACTATTTTTAACCAAAGGTGAGTTTAATGTAATGTCTTTGTCTTACTTTTGTTAAACAGATCACAAACGATGGTAGAGCATGGCACTTCTAAGTATAATATTGCTTACAATGTTATGAGTAAAAGAATACAAAGTGCAATCAGTGAAGGTGTGAATTAGACAAAATAATGAAATCAAAGCACCATTATGTATTTTTAATTGCAACTTATTTCTTTCTACCACGCAAACCTAATGCTCTGGTTTTGACATTTTCAGATTTTGTACAATTTCCTGCAGTCATATGTAGACCTCTTGCACTACGGCGGTCAGGCAAATCTTTAGGTTTTATTATTTCTTTGCTGGCTTTATTATCTACATTTGCCCCCCCTTCATCAAGTTTAAGAAAATTATCTTTAGACTGCATGTCAGTTGCAGCACTTTTCATGGTCATCATACCATCACAGAGTACATCACAACATTGCTGGATGGCCTTTTGCATGGAAATTGTATTTTTCATTACTCTTGCATTGCTGCATGTAACTCTGTTTAATGCCCTGGCATATGTATGCATGCCTGCAATTGACCTCATATGTCTATTGCAATTTGCAATTCTCTGGCTTTCCATTCCCTGAGTGATGTTCTCCAAAGCAGTAGCTATGCGGTCAAATTGTGAAATGAGGCCTTTTGTGCAGATTCAATCACTTTTGTTAGTTTAGTTAGATTTTTGTTCATAGAAATTACATTTTCATTGATATCACTGAGTTTCCCCTTCATGATTCTCATGTCCTTCCCTTGCAGACGCTGCACTTTCAATAATTTAACCTCTACAACATTGGCATGGGTGCTATCATCTAAGGAGTCTCTTTGGACTGTGGACCTTGGCTTTCTCCTTATGAATTTTTGAAGTCTTTTGCGCTGACATGACTGTTTTTCAGTGTTGTCTGGGATTGCTGCAGTTTGTTTTGTGACTTCAGTGACAATATTTTCTTCCTCAATGTCTGAGTCCAGAAGCTGTCGCACTCTCTTCCTAATTTGCAAATTATTATCAGGAGTAGAAAATGATTTGGACTGTGGCTCACATGTGTTCTCAGATTCCTTGTTGTTTTCCTCTGAGACATATATTTCAGTTTCTTTCTCATTATCTACAAATGAAAAATTCTATGTATTATATGTATGTTTTCAAATTACTTGAGTTAATGTATATTGCTTTGCACTTGTCTACATTATTACATTTTTTTGAAAACAAGCATGTTTATTTTTATTTATGTGATGTTTCCAGTCATTTTTTCATGTTTGAGAATTTTACATGTGTATAACATTTTTTAGGAAAAACTACATTTCCCATGATGCACTGCTTCATTTGATTAAATGCCTTTTTCAAAGCCAAAATGAGAAAGTGTCCTACTCTTAAAGGGATGTTAAAAAGGGATTAAATATGTCTAATGACATCAAGCACAACAAAGGGCTGGAAAAATAAAACATGAGCTATTTACAATGTACACATACCTTGTGAAGTGCCAGCATGCTCAGATGTGTCAATCTGAATGACTCCAATCACAGCTTCAGTCACAAGCGTCCCCTCAACCAAATCCTCAAGGGGGGTAGTAGGTATGTCCTTTGGAGGGCCTCCACCAGTTTTTTTCGCACTTTTTATCCTTGTCGCAATCCTTTCTTTTGCGCGTGAGCGTAAATCATACCACCTTTTCTGCAGGTTGGTGATGTCTCTGTGGGCAACCCCCACAGCATTTACCTTGGCTTGGATGGCCAGCCAATGTTTCCTTTTCACTGCTTCTGGAACCTTCAAAGATAATTTCCCAAAAAGCTCCTCTTGCCTTTCAGCAACCTCCTCTATTAATATCTGCAACTCCTGCTCACTAAACTTAATCTTTCTTTTTCTTGGATGTTGGTCTTGACTTCCACCTTCTGATTCCATTTCTCCCTCTGCAGCAGCACTCACAAAACAGTCCCTCAGGTTCAGCAAAGAAAGCAGTACTGATCAACTGCCACTCCCTAGTTCAAACTGTCTCTCAGGTGCTTTCAATTAGTGTAGGCTTCCTGGGTGTGTCCTCATTGAAATGCATCATGCAAATTCGCAATTTTGCGAATTTTTTGCGAATTCGCAAAATAAGGAATCGCATTAAAATTCGCTCTTCAAAAGCGAATTCGCAATAAATAGCGAAAAATAGCGATTCCTTAAAAAAATGCAAAAATGATGATGCATTCCGTTTTGCGAATCGCAAAATGCGATTCCTTAAAATTCGCAAATAACGATTCGCAAAACGGAACATTGATGCATGTGCCCCATATTTTCTACTACTAGTTCTTAGCAAGATTCTACTACTGCCATCCTTTTAAAAAATGCCTCCTTCTACACCAAGAGCAATAAAGATATACTGATAGATTGTATAAAATAATTTTCTGTGTATCAAATCTCAAACTCCTTAATGTCACTAAAAAATGGGTTTCCCCATTTATACAGAAAATTGGGATTACCCACATATTCCTAAGACCTTTGTAAGATGGACAAAAAAACAGTAAGTGGGTCATTGATTCAACTGAAGAGTTACAAATCAGACAGGTTATAGACAAACAAGAGTGATAACATTGAAATAACGTTCTTAGGAACTAATACATTTGATGTCCATAAAAGCTGCAGTTAAGGACCTATGTTGGCAGTTGGTCATTTCTTTCTCGAATACATGAGCCTAGTATCATTCCTTTAGTTTTTCTTTGGTTAAAGTCTTTACGCTTCTTTTCCAAACCAATCATTACAATAATTGAATGCACATTCCTGATCCAAGAGTTTTTGCATTGCTCATCAAGGCAAATTATCTTTCCCAAGGCCGAACAGTAAGGTTCTAATTCCAGGGTGTACCACATCCTCGGTCAGTACAGATATATTAACTTGGACAGTAGGTTCTTCAACCCTAGGTCCAGAAAAAGTGAGTGCAATGGGGTACTCTAGGACAAATTGATCCAGGATCGTAAACATTTATTATCAATCGTAATAAGGACACCAGACTGCAATAAACTCCATAGTTGAGCTCCATAAAGTGTACCTCATAAGGCTTCTACACTGTAGATGTTACGAGTTGGTGGCACTGATCTAGTGTTTGATGCTTTACAGAGTCCAAGGATCTCCAAAATACTCTGCTGGAGTTTTAAACAACTCTTATTTATGTGTTTTTCCCAAGACATAATATTTATTCGTTTTTTGCTCAGAAACTCAAATTTGGTTATCCTTTCATGGTGTACTACTCCCGTATATATTCCCCACAACACTGTGTGAATTTATAGTCATATATTTTGTTTTTGAGGGGTTAACCTCCAGCCCTTTCTCAGTATAAAACCCCACATAGCCGTTGATTAGCAATGGTAGCCCTCTAAGTGTTTTTGAGACCAGCGATGTACATCTGGCGAAAAGCAAAGTGGGAACTTTGCTTTCTGCAAGAATTGGAGAATCAATTGTGCAATTTCCGAAGTACGCGAATACATCATTCAAATACAATGTTAATAGGATCTGGACCAGGACACATGCATGTCGCACTCCTTTTTTGAGAGGGATACAGTGAGTCAATTGCTGCCCCACTGTACCTGGACGTAGCTCTCATTGTGTAGTGGTATAAATAGTGACAATATACTAATAAGGAAACAATGTCCATAACTGCCCAAAGCTTTTTCCATGGTACCATATTGAATGCAGACTTTAGGTCCAAAAAAACAACATGTGTAAGTGATCTTTGTTTAGAGCCACAGTTTTCCAATGGATAGTAGAAAGTCTAAACAACTTATCAATAGTACTAATATTTTTCCTAAAATCAGCCTGAAATGTGAAAGTAATTTGCACTCTTCCATCCTTTGGTGTAGTTTGTCAAGGACTTGGTGACAAAACACTTTTTGAAGACTTTCTATCAGATGTATGGTTCTGTAGTTGCATGGTTTAGTGCCTATCCCCTTCTTATACAATGGAATTATTTTGACAACATTTTATTTTATTTATTTATTTTATTTATCAGGTGCCCACATCATCCCCAAGGGGAGAGCCCCCAGCACTAGATTCAAGCAGAGAAGCTCTATACATAAATGCCTATAAAGAGGGTACAGCCATGTTTTTAAATGCTTATGGAACACAAGAAGGTCCTCCATGAGATACATTTCCAAAGGAAGGGATTTCCAGTAAAGGGCCGCCAAATGCCCAAGAGAGTGGCCACCCATCCTGGGTTTCCAAATTCTGGTACTAAAAATCAAAGCTTGATGGGAGAAATCCAATGCTCTAGTTGGCTAATAGGAGGCTACTTTGCCACGCAAAATAGCAAGTCCTGACTTGTGAAATGACTTGTGCACATAGCAAAGTAGTATAAACCTGACTCTTTTCCACACTGGAAGCCAGTGCAACTGATTGAGGCAGGCTGATGCTGAGCTCCTTATGGGGCTATCACAGATCAGTCCACATGCTTAATTCTGCGTAACCTGCAAGCGACTGAAGAGACAGCCGGTCATCCTTAGATATAAGATATTGCCATAGTCCAATCTACTCCAAATGAGCGCTTGAGTGACTTTCCCACGCCAGGCTAAAGGGATCCATCTGATTAGCTTCCTCAGTATGCGTAAGAAATCAAAACATCTTCCACACACCGAGTTTACCTGGTTCTGCATAAAAAGGCAGCTGTCTTATACGACTCCCAAATTCTTCGTGGCTCTCTTTTGTAAATGAGCTGCACTCAGGGAAATAGGCCACAAGGTATTATTCCAGACTCTGAACAGCAGGACTTCAGTTTTTGTGCATTCCACTTCAAACAGTGTGAACGCTTCCAGCTAGCCATGTCTGAGAGACAGCACAAAAGATGCTCACAAGCTTGAGGCTGATTCTCATCAATGGTAATGAGCTGGGTATCATCCACATAAGAAAATGTCTCGAAGCCCCAAGATTTGACAACATCCACCAAAGGGGAGACAAAGACATTAAGCAGAGACAGGTATATGATATAGTTGTGCCACACAGTACAGCATTTGTTCTGAGGTTTATGTAGATTGCCCACCCAAGGTTCCCATAAAAATATATCACTGCGTATTCCATCAGGACCTGGTGTTTTACCTGGTGTGCTGGTTTTGATTGCCTGTAAATTGCCTCTGGTAATGATCACATGTTGTGTGTTCTTGTGACAAGCCACTTTCCTACTTTACTATAATATACAATTTCCCCTAGTGGCTTTGTACAACTCAGAAAAGTGATTATACTAAATTCTTGTTTGAATACAATTATTATTTGTGTTGGCCACTACATGCCAGAATCTTTTACTGCTGGTATTTTTAGCTGCTATCAGCAAGTTCTGCCAAACATTTTTGTCACACTCTTTCCGTGCCACTATTTGGGATGTTTTATATACTCTCCCAGCTTCCTTTTGCATCTTGTGCCTCTATGCCTGGCTTTCCTTTGCATGTCAGGCCTTCCAGGGCACGATTGTGTGGTGAGGCGGGCTCTTGAATGACTCGCATGTAGGGAGATGGTTAGAGGCGTGACGCGGTTGAGGCGACACTTGTTCTGTTGCAGCTACGGCCATGCAGTAATAATATAATAAACTTAATTTAACTTACCTGGATGTCTCCACCTTATGTAATACTCCTTGCAAAACTAGAGACAAGGAATTTACGGACCCTGCAGCATTTGTGCTGACATCGGTGACCAATACAAGATTCTTGGTCAGGGCAGCTGCAGGGTTCTTCGTGGCTTGCATAATTATTAGGGGAGTAGCCACTTCAAAAGACCTACCATTTTCATTTTTTTTATTTTTTTATTGATCAGCTTGAAGACATAGTAAAAAACCAAAGATAACAGATATTATAATCATGGTGGTTAATACAGAAGAAAAGAAAATACATAATCCATTTACATTGAGGATCAAAAATGAATAATGGGTTACATAAATCTATTAACTCAACCAATATCTAAATGCGCCCATATTTTCAAACCCCTCTCACGCCTCCTCCTACCACTTCTTAGGAACGCGGCTGATTCCAAATTATGGAGAGCTAGAATCCTTGCTCTCCAATTCAGAAGAGTGGGAGGGAGCGGATTAATCCATTCTGAAGTTATGCATAATCGAATTAAAGCCATTGCAATACAGAGAATAGCAGATTCATGGAATGGTCTATCAGTTTCAGTTTCAGAGCCCGTTATTACTAACTCGGAGGAAAGTGAGACCGAGATCTTAAGAGAGCTATTAATAAATGATTGAACGTCTTGAAGGAATACTCCCAATTTAATGCAAGAGAAGAACATATGGACATCATTGGCTGCCGGTAAGCCACATCTTGAACAGCCCTGAACTGCACTACCTCCCCATTTGGATATTTTAGCAGGAGTAAAGTACAGATCAAACAGAGCCATATAACTTTGGGAGCGTAAGCTCCTGGAAATTAAAACTGAGTTAGAAAGGTCCAGAGCCGCGGCAATGTCTATACCGGCTTTACCTAATTTACTATCTAATTTTGTATTTTGGGAAGAAAGATCATCAGGAAGGCCCAATAGTGGATTTTGATAAAGGACCCGATCCTGGCCTTCCTCAGGATCAAGTCCATAAGTGTGTTTCGGACAAGCACGGTAGGGGAATTATGGAGAAGTTTATCTTTGTAACTACGTATCTGTAGATATTTAAAAAAATCATGTGAGTCCAAACCAAACTTATCCTTTAAAAATAAAAAAGAAGCCATGTTGCCCTCATGAAATAGATCCCCCAAAATGAAAATACCGTGGGATAACCACCTGATTGTAACTAGATCCTGAAAAATAGGGGGTAGTAGCCCAGCGGCAGCCAAGGGTGTATAAAAATTAATGTTGGGAATTAGCCATTTCCGGTGCACCTTCCTCCAGACTGAATACATTGCTACAACAACCTTAAACTTGTTTTTTTTTAATAAATGGGCTCTAAAACCGAGGAAAGAATCCCCTTAGCCTCCTCCCCTAAACCAATCTCGAATATAGAGGGACTAAGAAATGGTGGAAGTGAGGCACGTAGACCAAAAAGAGTAGAGAGGCCCAATTATACAACAACAGATTAGGGACTGACCACCCGCCCCTGTCCAGTGATAGGTGCATCCATTTAGCTGCCCTGCGTGAAAGATGGCAACTCCACAAGAACCTATTACAGCACTTTTCTGCACTTGCAAGACTAGACTGAGCAAATTCCAAGGGGTTGGTCCTAAAAATGTGCAAAAAGTTTGGCAAACTCAAAATTTTTAATACGTACCTCCTACCAAATATTGACAGATGTAAATTATCCAACCTGCGGAGAGTGGAATTAGCAGTATCTATTATAGGTAGAATATTAATTTCAGGTAACTGCTCTACTGCCGCCGCAATTTTGACGCCCAAATAGGGCACACTTTGGACGACTGGAGCATCAGATGGACCCATAGTAGACAATTGGGTAACTTGAGTTTTCTGAGCATTGAGTTTATACCCTGAGTGTCGGCCAAAACGTTCGGCCAAGTTCTTAATGGCTGAAAAGGAAGATGACACATTACTGGTTAAGACAATAATATCATCGGCATAGGCCAGGACTTTAAAGTCGAATAAATTGACCCTAACAGGTAGAATATTATAAGAAAGCTCTATTTTATTTATAAATAGATCGATATAAAGAGCAAATAACAGGGGCGAGCAGGGGCATCCCTGTCGGGTGTCCCTGTTGATATCAAACGGACGTGACAGCAACCCTGAAATGGACAGAGTTGCTTGGGGGACAATATAAAGGGACTGTAAAGCATTTATAAAGTTTGGACAAAACCCTTCCAATGGAGAACTTTCCACAGAAATCCCCAAGCAACCGTGTCAAATGCCTTTTCGGCGTCCAACAGGATTGCACCGAAGGGGGATCGTGTGGTTTGGGCCCAGTCCAGAAGAGCTATGACACGGCGGACATGATCCGCCGTGTCCCTTCCTGGAATAAACCCATGTTGCCGAATGGAAACTAGTGGGGATATCACCGATGCCAGTCTAACTGCTAAAATCTTTGAAAAGATCTTACTGTCCGTATTTATAAGTGAAATTGGATGAAATGAGGCGGGATCGAGCTCTTGCTTATCTTTTTTGTTTAACAAAATGATTGTTGTAAACCGCCAGGAATCAGGAATCCTACCTAGCTGGGCATCTCTGAGAGTTGTTAACAGGTCGTCTCTAATCTCCGACCGGAATGTGCAATAAAATTCCAAGGGAATAGAGTCAGGGCCAGCTGCCTTGCCGCTAGCCAAAGAATTTAACGCTGAATCTACTTCCTCCCACACTATAGGTGTGGCAAGAACCGCATTTTGATGATCCGAGATTTTTAAGGTGTTAAGCTCTTCAGTAAAAGGGTCCAACTCAGACTCAACAGTATGAGCACCGACTTCTTCCGTATAAAGGGAGCGATAAAATAAAAAAAACTGATAACACCCCCTCGGGCGTGTCGTGAATATACCCCTGGAAGTCCTGAATCCTAGTAATATGGTTAGCTAGGTCTCGCTGATGAAGTCGCTTGGCAAGGACCCTGCCAGATCTTTCACCATACTCAAACATCGTCGAGCGATACTGCAAAAATTTGGCAGCAAGATCCTGGCCAAGGAACTCAAGCAGAGAGAATTTAATACGTGCGAACTGTAGCTGCATATGGAATATATATGAGCCATCCGTAATCGCAGTTGTTTTTTTTTTTTTTAAACCTTTTTATTTGTGGGTATCACAGGCAGATTTAAACAAAGTAATCAGAATTTTGTTGTACATAACTACCAGTATTTACACAAATATTTCAAAAAGTAGTTAACCAATACTTGCAAATAATGAGCACTACTCCGACGGGCACTTAAATACAGTAATAAATAAAAAAATAAATAAAAAAAAATTTAAAAAAGGGCTAACACAAATAAATACAGTCTTTACTAAATTAGAGATAGACATAAATACAAATCAGGTTAGTTAATTTCGGATGTGTAAAACATGCCTCCCCATATTCTCTTTACTTTAATCATTGCTTTCACTCCTCTTTTCCTGGCTAGAGATAATTCCATATGATGTATCTCTTTAACCAAGCACCACCATTCATTCGCAGTGGGTGCTTGAATAGCTATCCAGGCTCGAGCCAGTACTAGCCTTGCACATGCCAACACAATAAAGATTAAATCTTGAAAAGGTGTAGGATTGGTCTGTATACCTGTCAGAATCATTTTAGATGTTAAAGGTGCATCAATTAGCAATTTCAATCTCAGTATCTTTCCTATACCGTCCCAAAACGGAACTAGCGCAGGACAAAGAACCAACATGTGTTCTAAATCAGCGGCCTGTAGATGGCATTTTGGGCATTTAGTTCGATCATTAAAGGCGTTATTCGGGGACCATTTGCTTATTTGTAGAGGTGTATAATAAAGTTGGCATATTGTTTTATATGCTTGCAGTTTTAAGCATGAAGAATGGACTAGCGTATCAATTTTCTTTAAAGAGTATGATATTTCATTTGAGGTAATACCTATGGGAAAGTGTAAGGCCCATTTCTCTGCTATTTTTGGACATTCATCTTGTTTATTTTCCATGAGACACTTATATCCCTCACTAATAGTTATTTTTTGATTTTCCTCTCCCTTGTATAAGCAGTGCCAAAAATCCGAGTCCAAAATCTCTTTCAGTTTTAATTTACTTACAAAGAAGTCACAAATGTGTACATATTTAAAATAAGTGTATTCTGGTAGCTTATATAATAGTCTTAACGTTTCGAACTCCAAAAAACCTGAGGAGCCATACAGATCCCCAAGTTTCAGTATACCTTGACTCGCCCATATTTTACACCCAGAGTCGGAAAAAATGCTAGGCAATCCTGGGTTGTTCCATAGGCGTAAAAGAGGATGATAAAATGACAACTTATTATAATTCATAAGTATCCTCCAAATGCTAATCATGTCCTTTGCGGTCTTGAACCTCACTCTTTTGAAGTAGTTTGGGTCGTTACTTCTAGCCAAGAACTGCAAGCAATCTGGCCCCAGCATCAATTGATGAAAAAAATATGGGTTGCTGGAATTAAACAAGCTCTGTAGCCGCCCCATAAATGATGCAAAATAATATAGTCGAAAATCTGGGAAATTAAGCCCTCCCTTTATAAATGGGAGTTTCAGAGAAGAAAGTGCTCTTCGGTTCTTTTTATAACCCCAAATGAAGCTGCCCAATATGCCATCTAGTTTTTTAAAGAAAACTGTGTTTATTTTCAGGGGTATGCATCTATATAAGTATAAAAATCTTGGCAAAATATTCATTTTAATAAGGTTGATTCTCCCGATGAGATTTAATGGTACCTTATGCCACTTTTTAAGGAGGGTCTCAGTTTCTTTTAATAAAGTATCATAGTTCAGCATAATAATTTCCCTTATATTAGATGTTAGCTTGATGCCGAGGTAAGTTGCAGCATAGCATACTCCCATCAAAGGTATTGGCGGTTTATAGTTGGCTATAATTTGGGTTTTATCTAAGTTTAACTTGTAGCCCAAAACTTTTCCAAAGGTTTCAGCCTCTTTAACTATACCTAACATGGATTCTGTCACATCGCTAGTGTAAATTGCCAGATCATCGGCGTATGCTGTTATTTTAAGAGAGTTTGCCCCAGATATAAATGGTTTTATCATAATTTGAAGCTGTATGGCATTAATAAAAGGTTCCATAGAGAGTGCAAATAAAAGGGGAGATAAAGGGCAACCCTGCCTAGTTCCTCTTCTTATGGGAAATTTGGTGGAAAATAGACAGTCATATCCAATTATTGCATTAGGTAAATAGTAAAGTGCTTTTATCTTTGTAATGAATTTACTCTTAAACCCCATTGCTATCAAAACTGACCACAGGTAATCCCACCCCACTCGGTCAAAAGCTTTTTCAGCGTCCAGTAGTATAATACCGAGTGGGGTGGAGTCAGCTGCGGCCATGTCAAGCACTGTGATGTCAGTATTTACATGTTGCGTCGTATCTCTACCAACTACAAAACCATGCTGGTGTTTGCTAACCAATCTCGGCATTATAGGGGACAGTCTCAAGGCTATTAATTTGGCAAACACCTTGGCATCAGCATTAATCAAAGAGATTGGGCGGTATGATCCGCATTCTGTAGGAGTTTTATTTTTTTTCAAAAAGAATATAATTTTGGCGGTGTTCCAGGATGATGGGGCCCCATTATCTGTAACAATCTGATTAATAACCAAACAAAGTACAGGTACAAGTTCCTCCCATAATAATTTATAAATTTCAATAGGGAGGGTATCATCTCCGGCAGCTTTTCCAGATGGGAGGGAAAAGATAGCTAATTTTAATTCTTCATCAGTGTAATCTTTTTCTAGCTCTTCCATATCTATCAAATCGTTCTCCGATCGCCAGTAATTTTTTATATAATTCTCCACCAAATCACTAGAGGGCATATTCTCAGGGGTATACAGCTTAGTGTAATAATCAGTGAACTGCTGCATTATCTTATCAGCTCGAGTATAAATAGTACCGTCTGTTCCTTTTATACTTTTAATTAGAGAGGTGGTTCGTTCGTCAGCTATTTTATAGGCAAGTATCTTTCCTATTCTGTCACCGCTCTCATACTGTGTGATTTTATATTTGTATAGTTTAGCAGTAATTTTATCTCGCAGCGCATCGTAGTTAATCTAAGTTCGAGTTTATCTTTGTTTAAATTTTTAGGAGCTCCTGCACTTTCTTTTCTAGCAATCTCAGCCAGGTGTTCTTCTAACCCTCGAATTCCTGAAATTAAGCATTGAGTCTCTATTTTCTGATTTATATTCTGCTGAATGATATATTGCTGTGCAAATCCTCTGATACTGGCCTTGCAGCAGTCCCAAACTAGAGTGATTTTAGTCGAATCAATATTAAACTCTAAAAATTCCTTTATGTGGGCTTTCAATAGAGGAATGAACGTATTGTCTGATAAAAGATGTCTGGGGAAAGAAAATAGCCTGGGTTCTTTTTTTGAAGGAAGTACCTTAAAAATTACCTTTATAGGATTGTGATCTGACGTCACCTTTGGGCAGATCTCCATTTTACAGCCATTGATGATTTGGCTCGTTGCCCATGCCATATCTATACGGGAATACATTTTATGAGGTATAGAATGGTAGGTGTATCCCGCCAGTGTAGGGTATAGCTGTCTCCAGACATCTTTTAATTTATGTATACGGGCTAGCTCTAAAATAGATGCCCTGGTTTTGCACATTCGCTGTGAGGGGGTACTCTTGGTCGTGTCTGTCGTATAGTTTATAACACAGTTGAAATCCCCCATGATTAATATCTCTCCCTCCCACCCTAGTAGTTCTATATTCAAACGATCAAAAACTGCAGCATCATCGTGATTAGACCCATATACTGCACATATGGTGTATTTAGAAGCTGATACCGTAATTTGTGCGATGGCCCATCTACCCGCTTAATCGCAGTTGTAAGCTGAACCTCAGCACAGCGTAATTCAATGCGTAATTTAGTTGTTTCTTTGATTCGCTTCTGACGAAAACACGAAAAGCTTTTGGTCTCACCGCAGACTGCTTCCTTAAGCGAGTCTCAAACTATGTTACTGGGGGCTGAACCTCTATTATTGTTCAGAAATTCTGTTACCCAAGGTCTCATATGGTCTAGGTACGATGGTTCTAATAACAATTTCTTCTCAAAGGTTCAAGGTCCGAGGAATTTTGCAGTACCGGTTAAAGTACAGTCAATTGTCATGATCCGAAATGATTCTGGGGAAGATAGCAATTGAGGTAGAATCTGCCAATTGATCTGAAATAAAAAAATAATCAAGCCGGACCATTTTTTTGTGGGAGGCAGAGAAATATGTAGAGCCATCTATGTTCATACAGTGGTGAAACCAAAGATCGGTCATAAGATGTTCTTGAACCAAAGCTTGTAGAGCTCTATAAACTCTGGGTTTCGGGCCCCTATAATTCTGCCCACCAGCAACATTAAAATTAGCAGGTAGATTGATGTTGAAATCCCCACAGAGAGAGATGGGCTGCAGCCATATAGCCAGTTCTACATTTAGGTAATCAAGCACCGCAGGATCATCCAAATTTGCACTGTACACTGTACAAACCGTGAGGGGTGTACCATTAATCAAAAGCTCTGCGATTGCCCATCTCCCCCCGATGTCTTGACTAGCTCTTACACAAGAGACGAGCCCACGTTTCATTAGTATTGCCACCCCTCTTATTATAGAGGTCTGATGAGAGCATACTATTAAGTCAAACCCTGAATTTTTAAGACACTCCCTCCTATTCCATGGAACGTGGGTTTCCTGCAGACACAGTACTTCTAAATGAAAAGCTTGAATAACACATGCAAACAAAGCTCGCTTTTTCCCATTATTCAGGTCACAGATATTCCATGAGGCAATACGTACCCTACCTGACGCCAATAAAAATCTTAAAGAAAAACATCAAATTTAGGATTATTCTCTGATTTAATCCATATTTGCCATGATAAGAAAAATTCTTCAAGCTTCTTTTTGAATGCGCCCCAACCCAGCCCTCCCAGACCTCCCCCCCGCCACCCACCCACCCCCCATCCCAAACCCCTACTACCCCCCAAGTAAGGCAACAGTACCGGAGTCCCAGTGATGGAGGAGCTGATAAAGCGGACCCCCCCCCCCGAGGGTCACTACCAACTTAGCCAAAAAAAAAAACTCTGCAAAAAGGGAATATGCCCACCACAAATTCACAAGGAGTCAAATAATGAATACAAAAAGAAAAAATCAGGAAGAAGTACATCCCTTAGGAGAGCATAGACCCGGCTAATAAAAAAAAAGGATATAACATTATACACATTTGTTTACAACTGTTAAATCTATTACAATGAGTCCAAAAAAATCTTTGCCTGAATTTCCGACTCAAAAAATCTAGTCTGGCCTTGGTGAATAATTTTAAGCTTAAATGGAAAAAGCAAAAAAAACTCCGCCCCCTTAGATTGAAAAGGGGCAATCAGCTGACGGAGCTGCCACCTCTGTTCAACCGTGGCTGGACAAAAGTCCGGCCTAACAAAAAACTGACAGCCTTTTCCAGACCTTTGCCTGTCAGGCCTGGCTAGATCATAGATCCTTTCTCTGGCTAAGAAGTTGTGTAAACAGATTAGAATGGCACGGGGTCTGTTCTCTGTTTGACCCAGGCAGTGTTTTGGTTTAAAGGGAAAACGGTGGGCACGTTGGATTTCTAACCGCCAGTCCCATTCCTTAACCTCAGGAAATGCTTCTGTGAAAAGATCAACCTCAAACTGATGGGTATCTGACCCTTCTGTGCCCTCAGGAACCCCCAAAAGTCTTAAGTTATTTCGGCGTGCCCGGTTTTCCATATCAACAAGTTTTCCTTGAATATAGACCCGTTGAGATTGAATTTCCTCCAGGGTAGATTTTTGGGTGACTAAGTCATCTTCAAGCGTGGAAATCCGAGTTTCTGCCTCTGTAACCCGGGATGCAATATCGGTACAGGTATTAATTACTCTGCGCAACGAGTTTTGGACCCTACGGCATGCCCCCTGTGCGCGGTCGCTCTCTTGATGTGTCTCTTCGCGATGAGTCATAATTGTTTAATATATTATGGCAAGCGTCTTTTCACCGGGAGATGAACCAGTGTTGGATTCCGAAGCGTCGGCTGCTGTATTTGGAAGAGTCCCCGAGGCTTGGGGCTGAGCAGAAAAAGAATAATCCCAGTCCAAAGAACCAACATTTGAGCCAGGCTCTTGGGATGCTTTTCGTACTGTAGGGAAAGAACTAGAAGTGCCAATAGAGTTCAAAACATCATTGGTGCACCAGTCACCCATATCGCTGCCATCATCATCAGTCCAATCCTTATCCAGGCTGTTGTCGTCAACCGAAGAGCCCGTATGCTCAGATAAGGAGAAAAAAGGATCTCCGTCCGTATCAGCATCAGTGTTTAATGAGACCATGGGTGCTGAAGTCAGGAGTGATTCAATGTCAGAAACTTGGGGTACTCCAATTTGAGAACTAAGGGCCGTATCTGAAAGGACTGTTTCTCCCAGCAGCCCCTTGATGGTAAGGCCAGATCAGGAGAAGTCTTGGTGCCTAGAACATTACTCATCAGATTAACAGCAGACTGCTTCACCTCAGATTGTGTAGAGATATTCTAGGAAGCGTCCCCATCAACATTTTTAAGCACAGCTACAGAAGATGAGAGAACAGCATTCGTTTTACCAGTTGGAGGCTCTGTAATAGGGGTGAGAGGAGCAGGAGGAAGACAAGAGGATTTCCCTGCAGCAAGATTCTGTGCAGTTGTACCAGTTGTGCTCACCCGTGGTTTGAACATTGCTGGTATCGGGACCGGGACCGGGACCTGAGCCAACTTTGACATTTTGCCGACCGCTGCCAGTGGCTGAACATTTTTGACTGTATGCGGTGAAAAGCGGTGTGGATTGGGCTGCCGAGGGATTCGAAACAACAGCTGTGGTCTTTGCCGCCGCTGCCGCTGCCCAAGGGAGAGATTTTGTTTGGTTTTTGGGAGGCATCTCAGTGCTACCGCAAGCCTGATTAAAGTGAGCAGGGTGCCGGTGCTGATTGAAGCGGAGCACACACAGGCTAACGCTCGAGAAACGCCGAACCACAGAAGCCAAGAGTTGCCGATCTCGACGTAAGTAACAAAGCCGCCAAAGCATCTCCCATCAGCGATAAGGTGTCTTTCTTTGATGGCGGAGGCCCCGCGCTATAGTTCAGTTTAGCAGCGTCTTCGGGGGGGAGAACGCAGGTACCGGCTCACTCGGCCAGGAGCATGGCCGCCATCTTGCCGCTAAGACCTACCATTTTCAGACGTGATTTTGATTTGGGAATTTGCAGGAATTGGGCACAATACTATGGCAGCCACCATTGCATGTACTGTGGTGAAAAGTTTGGATTTGGCATCGCCCAAACATGGAAAATGCATCGGGTCAAATTCTTTACTAATTCATTATGGATCCATTTTTTTTTAATCATTAGCCCATTATTTTGCTTTATTCAAGTAACATTTTTGGTTTGGACAGATTTTTCTAGGAATTATCTGTTTCCCAATTCATACTTCTTCGAAAGCCAGCACTATTATTTTTCTACACCTTTTTTACAAAGTCTGAGGTTCAAGATGCAATAAATCCATCCACCACCACCATTTCTACAATCTGAAAGAGAACCTCCTATCAGGTGGAAACAGTAGTTAGAGCACTCAATGCGTATTTGGGAGCAATAGATGGTTTTTAATTCAAACTAGAAAGGAGAAATGGCTTTTGGAGCCGGCTCTTTCTTTAGAAGGACAGGAGGTTCTCAAACAACTATCTTCATTTTTTTCAGATGATATTGGTGATGAACTGGACGTATTTGAAGATGTGGTGAAAAGACTTGAAATAACTTTTTCAAAACCACCTAACATAGTGGTTAGGAGGCACAGATAATTTACATGGGAACAACAAGCCAATGAAACCATAGATATGTATGTGGCATCTTTGAGAGCATTGGCTTCTAAATGTGAATTCTCAAATTTTACTGACAACTAATTTGAACAATTAGGGGTCCATTACGATTGCGGGCAGATATTGTCCCTCCGCCAAGTAACGGTAAACGGGTCCGACCGCCAGAGGTGCGGCGGTCCCTCTGTGCCCATTAGGATGTGACCACCACCCTGGCGGCAGCATCCCACATATTTAACATTGTGGCGGGCGGTGTTTTAAGCATTACCCGCCACATTGTTAAGTATGCATGTAGTGCATTGGCATGCACAAGGTGACAGGCACTTCCCTTTCACCACATGCCTTTCCATGGCAGAGTCTCCACCATGGAAAGGCATACAACCGCAGGCACTTCCACCATATTGTGTCCCTTTTCCGCCGTACTGGAATGAGACCAGTGGAAAAGCTGCGGAAGGCCTTTCCGTCCGCTGTGGTGCCCCTCTCCATGCTAATATGACGGGGATGAACCAAGGACATTTTGCGGGTAGATCGCCACCGCTGGGCCGGCGGGCCGGCGGTGGCGATCCGCCCAATATCATAATGGGCCTCAAAGTCACTTGGTGCCCTAATAAGAAAATTCAAGAGAAGCTGCTAACGTGTTAGGATACTTCTCTGGATGAGGCAATTGACAATGCTAGTAGCAATGCTAGTAGCATTTAAAATATGAAAGAATTTGCTAAAGTCTTAAACAATTCTTTAGAAGACACAGTATGTTTTGTTTAGAGCATAAAATCCAATCTTGAGAAGGATTCCATGTTTAAGCAGAATAGCAATTCTGAAAGTATGTGTTTTAGATGCGGTTTAAAAAGTCACATTGCATCTTTTAAAATCTGTCCTGAAACGAGGGAAAGATGAGAACCATCCATTACAACGCAGTCATTACAACGACCCACCTTTACGACACAACTATTACAACGCAACTGCCTTTGCATCGCATACCATTACAATGAATGCCATTACAACGCATGTCACTACAACGTACGCCATTACAACAGATACTATTACAACGCATGCCATTACAACACATTATAAGGTAAGTAATGGAGATTTCTTTTGTATTAAGATGGGTATGGGTTTTGGGGTACATGGGAATAGTAATTTACACCCCTACACTATCCAACACTTACCCTACTGTAGCCCTAAAACTATTATGGGTTGTAATGGTATATGTTGTAATGGTGTGTGTTGTAATGGAATGCATTGTAATGGCAGTTTTAAAAAATGCATTGCAATGGCATGCGTTGCAAAACATGCAATATAATGGAAGTTGCGATGCGAAGACTGCGTTCTAAAAGCATGTGTTGTAATTGCATGCGTTGTAACATCATATATTCAGGAAAGATGTATGAAATGTGGCACTGTCGGACATTCTGTCAGAGTCTGTTGTTCTTCTAGAGTCCCTTGTAAAGTCGACACAGTAGCTCATTTACAAGAAGACCATGGGATAAATGACAGAATGAGTTGTTTAGTTTTGTGAGACCCGGTCTGGTACTGCACAGGGGTAGGGATACGGAAGGTCTTCACACCTACAACTGACACTATATTATAGTGTCGGCCACTACCAGCAAAGGATGTTGTATAGCCATGACTCGATTAGGGTTGGGGTATAGATCCGCCAGTACCACTTTTTAGGGTGCTGTATGGATGGTCACTCATGTACTCAATGAAGTCCTGACCACCACCAAAAAGTATAGGTCGATCAATGTTTGGTCCTGAGGAATTGCCATCAATAAATAACAGGCAGGAATCATGTTGACCTATTACACCAGCACATATCCCCACATACTTTAGAGTGGGAGTGTGCGTTTCTTCTAGTTTTAACCAGAGTAGTGACCACAACTCATTAAAACTTTTCTGAGTGGACCACTATTCCCTGTTTTAATTCACACACACACAGTATCACCACCTATACCCCTATCTCACACCAGGGCTCTCACACGCACTGCACCCAACGGCTTAAGGAATAAAGATCTCCGCCAAGTAGGCCCCATCAAGGGCGCCTGATCAGGTTTTGCAGCGCCAACCCGAGTAGGAGCAGACTCAATGATGAAGCAAGACACCTGCTTGTTGGGTGTGTGAGGGTCTTTTTCCAAAAAGGAGGAATTTACCTCTCCTTCCCTTGTGAAATACCCACACAACATGGTTCACTTGCGAGATCACATACCTCCACCTGCAACACTCATTAGAAAATGCATACCTTATTGGTTACACTAGTTTTGCCTGTAAGCAACTATAAAGCAGATGCTCCCTTGTCAAAAGTTCCCATTGGGCATGTGTTGAGGTTTTGTGGTTCCTTAACTGACAGATTCTGTACCAAAGATCACCATTTTCTCACAGGCTATCATCGGCAAGAAGGGTTTACAACGTGGTCTCATTCCTCCTGATATAAATCCTAGAGAGTATAAAGGATTTAAAATTGATCTTGAGATTTTTTTTTAACTTCTATTTAATTCAGAAACAGAATGGCGCATGGGAAAGTGTATGTTCCAGTGGAAGGACCAGATATTCTAGGATGGCAATGCCAGGGATGTCTAGGAATCATCTTGAAACATGGGTGTTCCCAAAATGTTTTGTGGTTGGGGGACTTAGAGAATGTGGTTTGTAGGAATAGGTTACCCAAACTATTGTCCTCTTTTCTTGATGTGTTCAAAGAAGAGTTGGGGGCAATAAATGACTGTCAGCATGTTATTAAGGTGAAGGGAGGATAAGAACTGGTTAAACACAAGCTACAATCTGTCCTGCTGAGTGTGTGGGGTGAATTGACAAAGCTGTTGGTAAAGATGGTAAAGATGCGTGCAGAAGATGTAATAGAGCCCATAGAATCTTCCTTGTGGCTTTCGCTCATTGTGGTGGCGGTAAGAAGAACAAGTAATTAAGGAATGTATTGATTTACATTGCCTCAATAAGACAATTTGGTTGATGGTCATCCCATGCCTAGAATTGATGACATGGTCACTACCTTAAATATAGCTAAAAAAAATGCCTAAACTTGATTAACAGTCAGCGTACCAGCAGATGATACTTGCTGAGGAATAGCAGCACCTGACTGTTTTTGTCACCCCAGTTCTGCAGAATGCTGTTTGGTCTTGCTTCGGCTGCCACGGTTTTCCAAAGATTGATGGATTAGATTTTGCATGGGTTTGAAGGCATCTTGGTGTTTCAAGATGATGTGCAAATTTATGGAGAGACTGAGGAAGAGCATATTGAGAGGTTAGCATGAGTTTTGAGTGCTTTGTTTAGAGAGAGGCATTAAGCTCTGGAAGGATAAATGTGTTTTTGGTGTAGGTGCAATCAAGTACCTTGGTCATATGATCACTCCGAATAGTATTAAACAGAGACCAGGACTTATGGAGGCAATTGAGAAGGTGCCCAAGCCTGTGGGTTATGAACAATTGTTAGCCTTCATGGGATGTGTGAATTCTACTCAAAATGAATTCAAAATACTGCAACCATAACTGAACCCATGTAAAAGTTGTTTAAATAAAATTACAGTTTGTGTGCGGTAAGAAACAGGAGAGAGCTTTCAGCATTTCAAAGACTCCTCTTTTGAAATCTTGTTCCATGCAAAATATAGTGTGTTACTGTTGATGCCAGAAGTGTGTGGGCTGGGGATGATTCTAACACAGGGAAAGGACTGCGAAGACCACACTCTTACCTTTGCTTCCTGCACTTTGAACCACTATGAACATCAGTACTTCATGGTACAGAGGGAAATTCTTGTTTGCACATGGGCTACTGATAAGTTAAGACCGTACATTTGGAGAACAACATTTCTTTTTAGAACTGACCATAAACCATTGGTTCACGTTTTGAATAAAACAATATTAAATCATCTAAAGCCACATTAAGACTGGTGCTGTAATGTTCAAAACTGCTGGACTATCGCCTTGATGTAGAACATGTAGCGGGCAGCAAAAAAAAAATGAATGTTTTTCTTGGTTGCCAGTGAGTGAGAGTTCAGAGTCTTGGGTTTCTGATGAGCACGATGAAGAAGACACTGAATGCCAAGTTGCGAGTGTGTCTTGGATGTCTGATAAACAAGTAGGTGAAGATTAATGAAGAAGAGAACTTTCGGATGATGATAAAATGACCAAAATTATGAAGAACGTGGGGAAAGGCTGGGCATGTGAGAAGTTTCTTTCTCCCCAATATCAACCTTTCAGCACGGTACAAATTGAACTCACACCAGAAAAGCGTTTGTTACTTCGCAATGACAAGTTGGTTCCTCCTTTAAAGTTTTGTAATAGGTTGCTGGAATTATCTCATAAGGGTCATATCGGAAATATTTTTGTGGACTGCTCTGGATAAGGACGTTGAGTGTTGAATTGAAAAATGTGCGGTGTTTTAGACTAATGAAAAAGGTTTGCAATACAGGACTCCTGCTATGAGTATGGTAGAGTGTCCAAGTGATGTATAGGAAAGGCTTAGTGTGATATTCTTGGAACGTTTCAGTTGCTGCCAGTGCATCAAAGGCATGCTATTGTCATGTTAAACTATGGGGCTTATTAATGAGAGAGTTGTGTCACGTTTGTACCACACAACATGGTACATGCGTGACGCCCACCTCAAAGTTAGAATTTTGAAGCCACTCAAAGCCATGTTACATGGCTCTCAATGCAGTGAAAATTGCATTGCATTACACTGTCCTGGGTAGGCGTTCCATGGGCATTGCATGGGTGTTCTCACAAAACTCCCATGGATTTTGATGTATCCCCAGATTTACAAGGACTTATAAACCTGGGGATTGGCCAATATCTTACACCTACCCAGGGAAGGTGTACAATTTTGGTGTAGTTTCTTCCTCTTTCTTTATGTGCTGCATTGTGCAGCACACATAGAAAGGAGAATATGCTATCCAGGATTATTTTTGTGCAGGAAAGTGCCCCTTCCTGCACAAAAATAATCCTACATGCAACACAGACACAGTACCATAATGCAAGGGTGCTTGTGTTGATGCTAGGCTGCCAAAAGGTCACCAGTGCAAGGGGAAGGACAGGAATCTGCTATATTGCCTTAAATACTGGCCACTGTGAATGCTGCACTGCACTGCAAGACTTTATCATTAATGAAGCTCTATGTTTCCAAGTAGTTGGAGGTAAGGTTCTTGAAAGAACCTAATACTAGGAGTTTGATTGAGTTTTCACTAACATCTTTACGAGAGATGGGTTTCCTTATGACATTATTTCAGAGAACAGAGTACCATACACATCACGGGAGATTAATGCTTTCTTGGGTGATGCCGGTATCAAGCACAAGAGGTGCAGTTTGTATCATCCCCAAATCAATGGCCATATGGAAAGCATGAATTAATTGGTCAGTGAGCGCATCAGAGGTGCTAACAGCAAGAATGATGGGACCCCCTCAACAATTACTTACAGCCAGGGAACAGAGGGGAAAGAAAAGACACAACTAGAAGAACGGTGTTCCCACAATGGCCACAATATTTCAGTACTGGTATGAATCCTATTCTTCATATAATATAGGTGACAGAGACACAACAATCCTTTTTAATTTTTTTGAAAATATATAAAGCTTTTTATTTTCAATTTATCGATGCTTTGATATTTTTATATTTTTTTCATTTACTTTATAAAAGAAACATTTTACTACATATTCATTCCATAAATATTTTCATGGTTCATACAATAGGTAAGACATGATCTAACAATAGCTATACATAAAAAACCAATTTACCCAAATAATTGTAACCCTGGAATAATACAATCAAGCACAACATACCAACACAATCATACTCATACTTCATTCAAACCCACAGTATCTGAAAAAAGGAGGACTGAATCTTGATTGGCAGGACTACCCTGCCAATTAATAGGTCTCAAGGCTCAGTATAAGACCCCGCACTTGGTTGACGCGCGTTTCGGCGGCACAAGGCCACCTTCCTCAGGACCTCTTTCAGACAATCAAGCCCAAATATCCAGGGGACCTAGAATACATATAAAACATATATTCTGTCACCATATATACTCTCAAGAGGCGAGAGAAAGCATCACAATAAACCAAAGCATTCAAGAGGGTCTAAAAAAGCCAAAGGCTGAGTGCGCGGTCGGCAAGCATTAGTTGAACAACAAACCAGAAGGTGACCCTAAGAAAAGGTACGCAGTGACAACTCGTTCGATGGTCAAAGAGTACCCATCAGTCACCACACGAGACCGCCCTTCATCATTTGGGAAATTTTCATAGAACCATCGATGCAAGTTGTGAATATAAAGGAAGAGGGAGACTAGGTGGTTATTAGTTCTCCTTTCCTAAATAGCAACAGTATGGTTTAATCACTTAATGAGACTGATAAGTGATGTAAGTGTGGTATGACTGCATTGAAATTTGAGAATGGTCAGTGGTGGAATTGTGAAGGTGCGCTCAAAATAAAACACACTGAAGGGAAGTTGCCCCCAAAAATGTCTGTATGTCAGTGTAAAGATGAAGCGGGTGATGCCAGTGTTGTTTATAACCAATCTTTTCAGTATAAAACCAGATTTTAGAAGGTGTTACTTACCCACCTGAGGAGGCAAATTCAACAAAGAAGTTGTTGTGTACCTTCAAAGTATAAAGATTTTGTTTTGTGGTGATTTATAGATAATATTGATTTTGATATGTTCTGTCCAGTGTCAAATGATACTTGTGATTTTGAAATTTTACCAGGGATCTTATAAATCATTTTTACTAGATGTCATGAGTTATCTTCCAACTTTTCTTGGGGCATGTTTTCAATTGTTTTAATGTTGTATTTTTTTTGTTACGGTCGTTTGGGAGATGGTAGGTGTGCTGTATCTTGCAACTTTGCTTTCCTTTGCGGGCCCTAAAATGCGTCGGACATTTTAGGGCCCGATTGTGGGGTGACGGTAAGAGGTGTGACGTGGTGGAGGCAACAGTTTTTTGTTGGGGCTGCTGTCTCACAATAATTACCAATAAACTTAATTTAATTGACCTCAATATCTCAGCCTGGTGCAATACTCGTTGCGACACTCCCCTTATACGAAAGTAATCTTCATTTTTTACTACCAGTACCAGGTTACTTTTAGCGCTTATGAACTCCTTATTAAACCAAGTTTGACATAAATTTAAATTTTTAGACGCTAATCTAATATTTCTATAAAAAACTTCACTTAGGGTGGTAAAGAGAGTGGTGTGTACAGAGAGTTGGACATCATTACTATTGCTGGTGCTTAAAGCAGTACTAACCTTATTGATGGCTACACTCAATTATCTATCTATGTTTCCCACCACTTCTGGCTGTCGTTCAACAGTGGGTCAATTAATAGATCGTTTAATAGTCAAGACCCACAGCTCTCTGAGTAACGACTGACTACCTGGTCTCCAGCCCAGCCCTGGTAATAGCCTTCAGTGAAAGATGGATGGCATTATCGTCACTGTCACATTTATCTATAGTCCTCATATCCAGTACATCTCTCCAAAGACGCAGTTCCTCCATTGTTGGACCTGACATCCTTGGCCAGGCCCCCCCCCATCATTTTGCCTTCAATCCTCAAGTTTTTTTACTGACTTAGTTTTGCTGGCCTTAGGACTCTGCAAACGTTGCCTATGCTAACCAGTGTGAAAGTGCTTGTGCTCTCTCTCTAAAAGATGATTTATTTATTTTTTGTTTTATTTATTTTATTTTAGGTGCTTTATATAGCGCTAGCTGGACCCGAGGGTATTAGAGCACTTTACAACAAGTAAATTATGAACAAGTATGCAGTACAGATTAAAGTCAAGCATGATAGCATTGGCTTCTACCCTATTGGCACATTTAATTTACTTTTAAGTCCTTAGTAAAGCAATACTACATGTACCAAGAGCCTGTAAATTAAACGGTACTAGTGGTCCTGCAGCACTCATTGTGTCACCCACTTTAGTAGCCTTTTAGCCATGTCTCAGCCCTGTCATGGCAGCCTGTGTGTGCAGTTTTAAAATGTAATTTCAACTTGGCAAAATAAACCTTTTGTCAGGCTTAAACCTTCTTTTTAATACATATAAATCACCACTCGAGAAGGCCCTACCCAGCCTATAGGGCAGGGTGCATTATATTTAAAATGCTGGACACATATTTTAAGTTTTACCTATTCTGGTAATGAAAACTCTTAAATTCGTTTTTCACTACTCCAAGGCCTGCCTCTTCCATAAAATAATATTGGGTTCCCTTAGTACATTAAATAAGGGCTACCTTTCAATTGGAAGCAGGTAGGAACGTCAAGTTTTCTGTCTGACAATTGTAATTTAAATCCCATTTTAAAGATGAAGTCAGATTTTCAGTCACAATTCGGAAAATGGCACTTTTGAAAAGTATGCATTTTCTTGTCCCAACTATTTCGTGCCTGCAGCCTGTATCCCCAGTCACACTGATAGAGCGCGCGAGGCCACCCGACCAATAATTTTCGCCGTTTCCGGCTTCAGGGCCCATATACTTTCAAATCACCATATACATTGACCAGGTGACTTCACGAGCTCTACCAATTTGTGTGTGTGTCCCGTACTATTATTTCTCAGTGCACCCGACTTACCATCCACCGATGCGGGTACCTAATGACCACAATGAATCAGGGAGCTAGCTGTAAAAGGAAAGGCAGCAAAATACAAACCCAACCAATAACATTCAAATACTGTTTGAAATGACCACGGACAACGGGAAGTTTTAAAATGTTTATCTAAAGTTCATTTGCTTCATGTATAAGGTACATCAATATAAGGCAATCAATAACCAAGATAACGTAAATGATATAACTGTAAAGAAATAATGACAGAGTAATCATTGAAATACTGATATAAATGTAACGAGAAGATACTATGCTATTCAATAATATTTAAGCATGGGCGGATTATGTAGGTATAACTACAGGAGGGCCTATAAAGAGTAACACGCTTCACTTAAGGTGAACGGGCCTTTAAACAATCTAGGCAATGAGGTTCTAGACCATATCAGAAAATGACAAACTGCAATGCAAAATATAATTTCTAACAAGTGAGAAGACATAGGAACAAACTTATGGAAAAATGCAAATGACTTTCAATAGTTGCGGAAAGACATGGAAAAATAACATGTGCAATGGTAAACTTTATTGAAGCAAAAGTTAGAAATTCAGAAGGTGCAAGATTTAAGAGGTTCAGAGCAATATTTACCTAGAAAGGTGTGGAAACCAAACCCTGGCCACGGGTCAGTTAAGGACAGGAAACCCTCAAGGAAGGATACCCCTCAAAGGACAGCAGGTGCAGAATGGACACCCCGGATAGGACAGAATACCCTCGGATTAGGAATCAGGACAGGACCTCAGGACAGGACAGCAAACCCTCAGGACAAGACCGCTCAGGACAGGACCGGAACCCACAGTTCGGAAGCAACGCCTGCGCTCCACCCGCTCTGCAGTTATCGATCAAGACCCCGATTGGGTCAGCGAACTTCCAGCAAAGTGCTTCGCCAGCACTTTAAGGTTCAGTAGAACCTTAGTCTATGGTCAAATTCGGACAGAGTGCTCTGCAGCGCTCTGTATCTTCAGTCACCTATTGAGTACGATGGGTCAGTGACAGGTCAGCTAAACCAGACAAGTCGGACGGTTCCCTAGGTGAACCCAGGGTAGATATACAGTTTGGGGACAGTGTACCACCCCCCAATGTTGCAAAGTGTCAGAATCCCTCAATTTCGATTGGTCCTAAGGTAGGATTTGGGTAACACACCAATCACAATTCAACATTTCAAGCCTGTATTTGCATGTTTGGGCACCGCCTAGTAAGATTGGGGTTCCCATGAGAAACTACACGGCAAACAGTAGCGTAATATTACAATGTAACATATAA
Organism: Lissotriton helveticus; assembly: GCF_964261635.1. Lineage (NCBI taxonomy): Eukaryota > Metazoa > Chordata > Amphibia > Caudata > Salamandridae > Lissotriton > Lissotriton helveticus. The sequence continues at coordinate 1,138,847,918 of NC_136067.1, read as the reverse complement.
GGAGCCACATTCGCTGTTCTCGCAGGGCAGAGGTGACTTTCTCAGGAGCATCTCGCCCATCGCTGCCAACTGGCTATGTTCCATCAGTCAAGGTCTACTGTGCTGCCAAAGTTGCGCAGGTGCAGAAGGGACCTCCAATATGGCTCTCCTTTCACTCAGACCCCCATTCCCCGCGGTACATGAAAAGTAAGCGAAAACAAATTAATACATAATAATGTCATCATGAAAACACATCACAGGGTTTGTACTTTCTACTTATCATTATAAAATATACTTATGCAGGTTAAATGTTAGCTACATTGATACAGACACAAGAGCAGTGGCACGAGCAGTACCACATGATGAGCACAGCTATGGATTACGCATGCGCATAAATTTCCCTCCACTTCTGCAGACGCGTCAGGACACGTGAGTGTGGCTGACGCATGCGCAGTAACTAAAATACAAGCGGCGGCCATTTTAAAGTACACGGGTTAAATGTATTAGAAATACACGTAGGCAAGCTTCGCAAACTTTGCCTAAACAAAAATAAACGTTAGTAAAACATACGTTTTTGTTACCTTATTACACATAAACGAGGTTCTTGACTTCGGCAAGCCGCAAAATATGCGAAGCTTTGCTTCATCAATCCCCTCTTTGATGATATTTACTATCATCACAAAAATGGAACCAGATGCCAACTTTCTTTCACACTTTATATAGCTCTATCTCTTCCAGCAATCGTTCTAACTTTTCTCTCTCAGTTTTAGTAGGGTGAGAAGTCTTCACCTTTTTGTATATCTGATCATTCACTTCCTCCAACTCAATCTCATCCACACTCCGTTTCAACCCTCTTGCATTTACCTCGTGCTTCTTGGTGCGCTTACGGCATTTACAACAGATAAAAATGAGAAATATAATAAGACCTATAATACCAATTGGCATCAGTATCTTGAACAATAAGCTTTTACCTACGCTAGCAAGCCAATGACCTACATTTGAGAGACCATCTACCAGTCTCTTCCAGGCACTATCAACCTCGAGTGGTTTGAGTTCCTTTGTCAAATTAGTAATGTTTTTCACATATCTTTTGATCTGTACACTTTTATCCGGAATATAAGTGCAACAATGTTGCGCCTTCAACATCCGGCAGACTCCGCCCTCTTTCGCTAATAAGGTATCAAGAGCAAGTCGATTCTGCAAAACCATTGATCTGATCGCAACCATTTCGGTATTGACCAGCAGAAATCCATGAGCTGTTTCAGTAGACAGCACATCCACTATAGTAGACAATTTGCAAATTCTGTGAGTGTTCAGAACCACTCCCACTCCAGGTATCAGTGCACTGAAAATACTACCCATAATTTCACCTATACTTTCTCTTTTACTACGCACTAAGCCATTAGTATCTTCATTGCTTCCAGCTTTTCCATTCACATGGTATATTTTCGGGAAGACAATGCCAAAATAGCAGCTTCCATACCAGTGATCCGGCAATTTGAAATAAGCCTTGTCCCCACAAATATAATAAATTCCAGGAAACACAGGCTCTGACCCATTTTTGAAACCCCAACCTCCAATTACCTTGTAATTATGTTCGCATTCACTGGAACCAATGAAAACATTATTATAATAGCTAGTCTTCTCGCGGTGAAGACATAGCTTGCCTTTCTTTTCAAAATCCAGCAACAGAGCAGGTCCCGCCCCACCATTTGAGGTGCCTTCCATGTTCTCTGCCCACTTTGGCTTTTTCTGACTTTCGTCATTAGCCTTCTTTTGTATTTTAATTCTTCTTTTCTCTGCCATGTTCAGGAACATCTTTTCCTGTTCACGCAAAGAACAAGTCAAGTTATCTCTGTGTGCATCAGCTATGTCAATGTTACCTATAGTCAAGAAGTAGTCTCCCATATATCTTATGGTGTCGCTTTTGGTATGTACAGGATTCAAGTTCCCACGTATAGGAAGTTCAGAAAAGATTACGTCATTATTAGAGTAATAGTACTGTAACGGTCCTCTTTTGTAAAATAAACTAGCTAAAATGCTACAGGAGATTCCATATGTCAATGGCAAGTGATGGTATGTCACGCCTTCAGCCACAGACGTAGGTAGCTTCATGCAGACATAGCAATCTTCAATTTCCATAGTCTCTACATAGTGTATTAACAAGTTTGCAAAAACATTTAAGTGTGTCCTGTTCTTAATTCCATGATAATGTAGTCCTCCCTCATCTGATGCTTCTAAGTCTCGTTTTGTTTGTCTCAGTGCTCTCTCATGTCTTGCTACACTCTGTGTTGTCAACTCCTCACTGTCTGTATTTACAATTTCAGTAGGGACAATGTTAGTATCTTTACTTACAGTGAAGGGTATAAAGATTGTTAGTCCTATCCAAATTACTATCAGTACTACTATACTACATATACACACCTTGCAGCACGTCTTGAAACGACTGCAACTAGGTCTACCATTCACAGTTGAATCAGACATTTCGGCTCAGAAGAAGTTTCTCGACCCCTCTTTGTGTCCTTACACAGCTAGCTTACTTTGTGCAAATTCACGGTGGTTCGTCTTCTTCTTCAGCAGAGTACTCAGGGACGGGCTCTCCGTCGCTTACGTCAGTTATATCAAGATCTTCAAGTTCTTCCAAAACGAGTGTCCATTCAGGAGACTTGTACTTCTTGTTTTGTCTTTTTATTCGCTCACTCCTTCTTTTGGAAGAGTTTTCTTCTTGCTCTGCTATCCGTGCACTTCTCCTTGCTTCTGCATGTTTTTCTTCCACCGTCTTTATCCTTAGCCTTAGTCTCTTTACGAACCTAGGCTCAAGGTTGTTTCTTTTCTTTAGTCTCTTAGTTGGTACTTGGACTTCGCTTTCTTCTCTTATCCTCTTATTCTCTTTAGCTTGTGGCAATTCTGCTTCACTTTCTTCTTCTTCTTCCCTTATCTCGCTAGTTCCAGGGCTAGCATCAAATTCTTCTGCCTGGTTACTAATCTGGCCTTGTTCAGGAATATGTTGTTTTTGGCTTTCGATTGTCTCTGTTTCTGATTCTGTTTCTGTTTCCTGAACCCGTTCTTCTAACCCTATCTGATCCTGTTCAAGCACTTCGATCTCTTGATTTTCTTCTGCTCGAACTATCACTCTATGTCTAAGCTGTCCCTTATCCACATCAGGAGTTAGTGGAGGTGTATCGAACACCTGTTCTGTCCCTGTCTGACCTTCTCCTTCCTCAGTTTTGATGTGAATCTCAGGCGGCTGAGGTTCTTCGCCTGTGCCTTGCTTTTCCTGACTAGTCCACTCTCTACCTTCACAAAGTCGCTCTCTTGTTCTGATAGGATCTTCGGTCAGATCAATCATCGGTATCCATTCTTCTGGCCATATGCTTGGCAGCTCGTCATCAGCTACTCCTGGCTCAGCTTCCTGGACCTCTTCAGCAGGCTGGATTCTTGGCAGTTCGTAGTCAACTACTCCTGGGCCAACGTCTGCTGTTCCTGCAGCCTGACTGGTGCTGGGCTGTTCGTTGTCAGCTGCTTCTGGTCTGGCTCCTGCAGAGTCCTCTGCTGGATGCCCTTCTTCTTCAAGTTCTTTGTCTGGTAATACCTTCTGGGTGTGGCCAGCGTGGATCCACTGGGGAATACCTGCGACCTTCACTGCAGTGGTTGTTACCAGGATTACTTGGCGTTTCTTTCCCCACCTTGGTGCCAGACAGCTTGATCGAGTGTGTTTCTTTATTTTGACCCAGTCTCCTGGAACCAAGCTGTGGAGAGGAGTCGTTGGATTGAGGATGCCGTCGTCTCCAATCTGGCGAGAGATAGAACGCACTTGGTCACCCAATCTTCTGCAGTATTCAAGCACCAAATCATCAGTAATACTCAACAGTTTGCTTCCTGGCACCCATGCTTGTCTCATCACTCTTCCCATAATGATTTCATGGGGACTTAGGCCTGTCTTGCGGTCAGGAACACTTCTCAGTCCCATCAGGACCAGGGGCAGGGCCTTCACCCAGGTCATGCCAGTTGCATCAGTCAGCTTTGCTAGTCTGTTTTTGATAGTTCCATTTACTTGTTCCACTATTCCAGAAGCCTCTGGATGATATGCACAGTGAAGTTTCTGCCTTATTCCAAAGGCCTTACAGAGTTCAGCCAGTATTTCATTCTGAAAATGTCCACCCTTATCTGATTCAATAATGAATGGCACCCCGAATCTAGGTATCAGTTCTTTTAGTAAACACTTCGCTACTGTCAGTGCGTCACTTTGGGGAGTAGGGTAAGCTTCTACCCATTTTGAAAATACGCAAACAATGACAAGGACATATCGCTTCCCTTCACAACGGGGCATGGTGATGAAATCAATCTGTATCCTTACAAAGGGACCCCCTGATCTCCCAATTTTGCTCAGCTCAACCATTGTCCTCTTGCCTGGGTTCATCTGTTGACATGACAGGCACCTCTGGCAGAGGGACTCTGCTACTTTCCTGAACTTTTTACTGTACCAAGTCTGTTGAAATACCAGAATCATGGCATCCCTACCAATGTGTGATCCTTCATGTATTAATCTTGCCATTGTGCCAAGCAAGTGTCGGGGTAACACAGGCATACCAGTTGGGCCCAAAATGACACCATCCACACGTCTCGGTCTACACCCATCCTCCTTCCATTTCTCTCTTTCTTGCCAAGGAGCCGACTCCTGCCACTCTCTCACTTCATCCCAAGTAGGCACTTCCTCAAACACTTAAAGTTGGCAGCTGGTTCCTGGCCCCCCTCGTTTTGGATTTACGATATACCGATCTCTGGCGCACCATTGGGCCACTCGATCAGCATAATCGTTTCCCATTGATACTTTGTCCATGCTCTTCTTATGAGCAGCACATTTTACCACTGCCAGGTCCTTTGGCAATTGTATGGCCTCTAAAAGGTCATGAACAACTTTTGCATTCCGAATGGGAGTACCTGAGGAAGTCAGGAATTCCCTCTGTAGCCACAATTGGCCAAAGTCATGCACAACTCCATAACAGTACTGACTGTCAGTATACACTGTTATGCGTATGTTCTTCCCAATTTTGCAAGCTTTTATCATAGCAATCAATTCGGCTACTTGTGCAGACTTGATGTTATATAGGTAACCTGCTTCTTCAATTTTTGTTAAAGAGACTACCGCATAAGCAGCACTCAGGCCTCCTAGTTCATGTCTTAGACAGGAACCATCTACAAACAGCTCTTTATCATGCTCAGGCAATGGCGTTTCTTTTATGTCTGGGCGTGGTTTGGTGCTGAACTCTGTCAGATCAATGCAATCATGTTCATCATCATCCCCACCTTCCATGTCCATGGGGTCGGGGAGTAAAGTGGCAGGGTTCAGAATACCGCACCTAACAATGCTTACATTTGCTGCACCCACAAGAATCCTCTCGTATTTAGTCAGCCGACTAGGGGTGAGATACTGCGTTTTAGTTCTGGTCAATAGAATTACCACTCCATGTGAAACATACACAGTCACAGGATGTCCCATGACTATGGACTCACTCTGTTCCAAACTTGCACAGGTAGCAGCTACTGCTTTCAGACAGCCTGGTAACCCAGCAGCTACTGGGTCCAGGGTGGCAGAGAAATAGGCCACAGGCCTTCTGGTCGTGCCATGTTCTTGAGTCAGGACTGACAATGCGCAATTATCGCGAGTGTCACAGAATAGGGCAAACTCTTTGGAATAATCTGGCATTCCCAACGCAGGGGCTGTACACAGACAGTTTTTCAGTCTTGTGAAAGCCATTAGGCTTTCATCGTCCCATTCTACAATGTCTGGCATTCCTCTCGTGGTCATTTTTATCAAAGGCCTGGCTAAGACTGCAAATCCCAGAATCCACTGCCTGCAGTATCCTAGTACACCCAGGAACATTCTGACGTCTTTTTGAGTACGGGGCAACTGCATCTTTTGAATTATTCTCACTCTTTCTGATGTGACTTTTCTGACACCCTTTTCTATCTGGTGTCCTAGATATTTCACTGATTTTGCACAGAACTGTAGTTTGTCAGGGGCCACTTTATGCCCTTTCTCACACAGATAATTTAGGAGGGCAATGGTGTCAACTACACAGTCCCTATGACTTTTAGACGCCAGTAGAAGGTCGTCTATGTATTGCACTAAGACAGAGTTCCCAGGTAAGATCAAAGTCTCTAGACATTTTTTCAAGATCTGATTAAAGATAGAAGGGCTCTCTGTATACCCCTGAGGGACCCGGTTCCAGCAATACACGTGACCTTCGAAGGCAAACGAGAAAAGAAATTTGCTGTCGGGGTGCAGGGGTATCGAAAAGAATGCATGACACAAATCAATCACAGTGAACCACTCAGCATCCCAAGGAATCTGGTACAATATCACTGCTGGGTTCGGGACAATAGGGCAGCAAGGAACTACAATTTTGTTTACCTTTCTCAGGTCTTGCCACTAGGCTTCTTGATGCCCATAATCGGTGAGTTGCATGGGCTGCTCATCACTTCCTGTATGATGTTTCCTTCTAATAATTTTTGTATTTCCAGAGTGACACCTGCTTTCACTTCAGCATTCATTCGGTAGGGCTTAGTGTTAGGATATACTGCATTGTCCTTGATGGCTATCTGTATGGGGTCCACATCTTTCATTAATCCCACATCTTTTCCAGTGAAATCCCACACCTCTGGCTTTACCGCTTCCTGGAGTTCTTGGGGCAAATCCTGCAGGGTCAATCTTTTAATTTCTGAGTCAGGTCTAAGTAACAATAGTTTATAAATGCCATCTTCATCCGGGGTCTGTATTTCAACACCTTTTGGTGTGCAAAAGATGGTACAGTTCATTTTGCACAGCAAATCACGACCCAGTAGATTCACTGGACTGGTGTCACAGACGACAAACCTATGCATTTGTTTAAAATTTCCAATTGAAATCTCCATTGGTTCGGTAACAGGAGTACTAATCAATTGATTAGATACACCCACTACTTGGATATTTTCTCCCGAGAGGGGTAGGTTTGGAACGTCCACTGTTCTTACAGTAGAACGGGTAGCGCCAGTGTCCAATAGAAAGGTGACATCATTTCCGTCGACCTTTCCTTCAATGTATGGTCCAGACTGGTCTACCGGCAAGGAAGCGCCAAGTACGCACTCCTCGTCCTCCCCTCTCAGGCCCCGTCAGTACTGATCATTACAAAGGAAGGTATCATTTAGCAGATACTGCGAAGTTGCTGTATTTCTGTTCTCACCGCTTTCCCAAACTTCTATCTCCTCACCCTCTCCCTGTTTTCCCCTGTATACTTGCTTTGGCGCACGAGGCACCTGAACTGTTTTTACCTGTGGTTGCGTTTTTCTTGGTCTTTCTTTCTGCGTCTGTGGAGTTAAATCAGGTGTTTTGGGGTTATCATCTGTCAGTTGGGGACACTCGTTTCGCCAGTGTCCAATTTCGCCGCACTGATGGCAGGGAAATTTCTTCATAGCCTCTTCGCCGCTAAATTTGGGCCGGGGCTTTCCTCCACCCCCTCCCCCAGGACTTTTGTTCTCAGCATTTTTAACCATGTTACTCAATTGTTTTTCCTGCTGTTCTGCGAGCTTTACTTGAGCCCACATCACTTTTTCCTTAAGGGCCTTTTTCTTTTCTGCCATCTCGTCCTCGCAGTACTTAGCGTACCGCAGGACCTCATCCATTTTCTTTGTATGCCAACAGATTTTATTATCTTTTATCCACTGACAAATTTCAGGTCTTAAACCATTTACAAACCTGTAAATAAAGTGCGTCATGTCCTTCAAATCGATGTTATCAATACCACTGTATGTTTTAAATACCTGCAATAACCTCTCATAGAAGGAGTGCACTGTCTCGTCCCTTTCCTGTGTTGTTCTATCTATTTTTGTCCAATCAGTTTCTTTTGCGGGCACCTTTTCTTTCAAATGCTGAATTACCTGCTCATATTTTCGCATGACATCCTTTGATGGCTCCCCTGTTTCCTTATTTCTTGGGTACTCTTCAGTAGGCCAGTCTATGGCTATTTTACACTGGGTCCATAAATCTACCGGAACCACAATGTCGAAAAACCCATCCAGGTCTTTCCACAGACATTTCTGTACCTTCACGAACCTTTCCACCTGCCTGTACCAGTCTACTGGTTTCTCTCTTAATTTTGGAAAATCGTTCGTAAAGGACACAATATCCTGTCTAGACCAGGGGACATGCACATATTTCCCTCCAGGTACTTCGCGCATGGGGCATAACTGCTCAGGTTTCTCTACCTCCCTTAAAGCAAATTCAGGAGTCACTTGTCGGGAGCGAGCCTCTTCCCTCTTTTTCGCCCACCTGCTTCTCCATCTTTCCACATCTCCCCATTTCTGCAGTACCCCCAATAATTCTTTAATCTGCAACTTTTTTCCCGCCACATTCAGGTGCTCTATATCTTTGTCTGAGAAGTCTGCTCTGTACGGTTTCTGTAAGGGCTTGGATTTCGAGATATCTACCCCCATACTAGCTGCGGTTTCGGTCAGTTTTTCGTGGAGCACTCTGGTGTTCCTTGTAAAGCTTTTACATATGAACGACAATTCTTCTTCAGAGTAGGTATTCAATCGATCCAACCCCACATTTCCTGCCATTAATTCTTCTATTTCTACCCTCAGCTTGTAGAGATCTAAAGGTTTCGTTTGCGGAGTCTGTTTCTCTAATTCACGACTCCAACTCTCAATTTCATCCGGAGTTACCAGAGAGACATTCCTAGTGCCTGTTGCTGACTCTAATTTAATTTCTTTCGCATTAAAAGGGTTATGCCTCTGCTGCATTCCCTTTCCGGTCGGTTTGTTTGGCAAGTCCAAGAACGCAACTTCAGACTCGCACTCACTGGACTGATCATCTATGATTATCGGTTCCTGTCTCGGGGGTGCCATGACTGGGGTCATAACTGGAGTAATCGGATTTCCCTGACCATTTCCGTATAACGGGACCACTGGTCCAATAGTTACTGGAATAGTCAATGCCTCAGGACTGGTATTTAACTGGGAGATTTTCTGAATTATTTCTGTCCTTTGTCTAGATAGGGCCTCTTGCTCCTTTTCCACTAGTATCCTTCTTAAAGTCGTGTCATGTAATATCTGTGGGGTCAATGGAGGAGTAAAACTCGGGGCAGTAGGATGCGTTTCACTTGGTCCTCCACCATAATTTGGTTTCGGGAATAAAGTTCCAGTGTTAAAGGACCTGCGTTCTTCCTCATATGGAGGTTGAACAAAAAGCAGTCCTGAATTCGATGGTTTCTCTTCGTTTTCATACAGGGGTCTGGGAAAGAAAACTTTTGTGCGTGAATATTTTTCTTCCTGGCTTGCGGGCACTTTGGTATATATATCCCTTGTTTCCGCCGGTTCGGGTTTCTCAAAATAGGGCAATACTTGACCACCCCCTCCCAGTCCTAGGGATCTGTCTTCTTCCTTGAGGAAGTGGCGTCGGGGAGCATCTCCTACACTGGAAGGTCGGGTTCCCTCGTTATAAGGTGGCGGACTTCTGGTACAGATGTCATCTATCAGTTCATCATCTGACTCCCCAGGGGCCCCCCAATGCTTACACTTTTCGGTACTTTTCTCACCCGCTGCAGGGTTATGACATGCCGGCATCATGGGAAACAGACCCTCAACAATCATGCTCTGCCTCCACTGTTTCATCCTTTTATCCCTGGACTCCTGTTTCAGCCTGGGGTACCACTTGGTCAAACCCTTGTCCATTCGGGGTCTTTCTCTTTCAAAAGCCTCAATCTCCCATTCCTCAATGCCTCATACTGCGTTAGTCTCGGTCTGGGATGCAGTTCATTCATCCGAGTTCTTAAATTAAATAGGATCCTACCATTGAAAGTCCCATCTAACGGAAAAGCCAATACTCCGTCATCTTTTGTGTACTTCACCCAATTCTCCAACCACACACAGGTATTGTATCCTCGGTCAAACATCATGAATGAGGCGGGAGTATTGGGTGGTGTGGGACAAGAACACCTTCTCTAGATTTAATTGGTTTGTCCGTTTTAAAATAATTTTTCACCTTACTTACAAGGGACAATTTTCTCTTTGTTCCGTACATAATATCGTATCTATTAGTTTTCCACTGATCCCTTTCAAACCCTAGGTGCCTTGGATCAGGTCGAGTTCCTGTAGTCTGCGAGTGCCACATACGACTTCTACGCTAAACTTTGTTTACAAACTACCTCCAATCAGAACGCGCTTCAGAAATCTGTGCAACCAATGGGTGCGCGACTCTAAATAATCTCCGCCAATGGGTGCGCGGCCCCTTCGTGAGACAGTTCCCACGCTCTGGCGCTCACCCCTCCTTTACAATCTCAGCTCCGCTACCCGCCCGCTGCTTCTACCAATCCCAGCGCGGCACAGAGTGACGTCAGAGGCGCTTCGCGACTGACTCCCTCCCTTCACAAGGTAACGGAAACTTTCTTTCTTTTAAAGTGCTCAGTGCTTGGTTATTTTACAACAAATACACATTCGCCACAGTGCTCAAGTGTCTAGACAGAGAAAGAATTATTTTACTGCAAGTAAACTACTTCCATTTACTTTTCACTCGCTGCGGGTAGATCTCTTCCGCCTACCCTTCACTTTAGCATCGGTGAACCTGTTATTCCCCTAAACTCATCCACTTCTTTCCGGGATATATTCCGAGTTTAAGGTTTCCCAGCGGACCCCTCTGCTTTCACGCTAGCTCCGAGGAACCTGCTACTCTTCCGATGTGACCCTTACCAGGTTACGCCACTATGGGAATTTTGCCAATGAACCCCGTTACTGACATTTATTCACACATGTATTCAGAAAACCCTAGTTAGTGCTTCCCGGTTATCTTAACCTGCACCTAACTTTCCTCGAGCCTGTGACCTCAGGACAATGGATTCTATTCACCACTTGCCCTTTCAATTCCCCGGGGAGTTCGGACAACAAGAAACTAAACGGTTGACAAACGCATGGATTAATACCTATAACAATATAAGAACAAGAATAATAATGAAAAAACAGTTCATTGATTTCAGCAGCGTATTCACAAGAGAGTGATCAGTCCCCTCGGAACAGCCGCTCTTATAGCAGCATTAATGTACTAGCAGCTTCCGACTCAACTAGTCTAACTAATCCTGCCTAACCTTTAGCTAGTCCCTAACCATACCTCTGCTTACCAGTAAAACTGATAGAGCGCGCGAGGCCACCCGACCAATAATTTTCGCCGTTTCCGGCTTCAGGGCCCATATACTTTCAAATCACCATATACATTGACCAGGTGACTTCACGAGCTCTACCAATTTGTGTGTGTGTCCCCTACTATTATTTCTCAGTGCACCCGACTTACCATCCACCGATGCGGGTACCTAATGACCACAATGAATCAGGGAGCTAGCTGTAAAAGGAAAGGCAGCAAAATACAAACCCAACCAATAACATTCAAATACTGTTTGAAATGACCACGGACAACGGGAAGTTTTAAAATGTTTATCTAAAGTTCATTTGCTTCATGTATAAGGTACATCAATATAAGGCAATCAATAACCAAGATAACGTAAATGATATAACTGTAAAGAAATAATGACAGAGTAATCATTGAAATACTGATATAAATGTAACGAGAAGATACTATGCTATTCAATAATATTTAAGCATGGGCGGATTATGTAGGTATAACTACAGGAGGGCCTATAAAGAGTAACACGCTTCACTTAAGGTGAACGGGCCTTTAAACAATCTAGGCAATGAGGTTCTAGACCATATCAGAAAATGACAAACTGCAATGCAAAATATAATTTCTAACAAGTGAGAAGACATAGGAACAAACTTATGGAAAAATGCAAATGACTTTCAATAGTTGCGGAAAGACATGGAAAAATAACATGTGCAATGGTAAACTTTATTGAAGCAAAAGTTAGAAATTCAGAAGGTGCAAGATTTAAGAGGTTCAGAGCAATATTTACCTAGAAAGGTGTGGAAACCAAACCCTGGCCACGGGTCAGTTAAGGACAGGAAACCCTCAAGGAAGGATACCCCTCAAAGGACAGCAGGTGCAGAATGGACACCCCGGATAGGACAGAATACCATCGGATTAGGAATCAGGACAGGACCTCAGGACAGGACAGCAAACCCTCAGGACAGGACCGCTCAGGACAGGACCGGAACCCACAGTTCGGAAGCAACGCCTGCGCTCCACCCGCTCTGCAGTTATCGATCAAGACCCCGATTGGGTCAGCGAACTTCCAGCAAAGTGCTTCGCCAGCACTTTAAGGTTCAGTAGAACCTTAGTCTATGGTCAAATTCGGACAGAGTGCTCTGCAGCGCTCTGTATCTTCAGTCACCTATTGAGTACGATGGGTCAGTGACAGGTCAGCTAAACCAGACAAGTCGGACGGTTCCCTAGGTGAACCCAGGGTAGATATACAGTTTGGGGACAGTGTACCACCCCCCAATGTTGCAAAGTGTCAGAATCCCTCAATTTCGATTGGTCCTAAGGTAGGATTTGGGTAACACACCAATCACAATTCAACATTTCAAGCCTGTATTTGCATGTTTGGGCACCGCCTAGTAAGATTGGGGTTCCCATGAGAAGCTACACGGCAAACAGTAGCGTAATATTACAATGTAACATATCAGGAGCCACATTCGCTGTTCTCGCAGGGCAGAGGTGACTTTCTCAGGAGCATCTCGCCCATCGCTGCCAACTGGCTATGTTCCATCAGTCAAGGTCTACTGTGCTGCCAAAGTTGCGCAGGCGCAGAAGGGACCTCCAATATGGCTCTCCTTTCACTCAGACCCCCATTCCCCGCGGTACATGAAAAGTAAGCGAAAACAAATTAATACATAATAATGTCATCATGAAAACACATCACAGGGTTTGTACTTTCTACTTATCATTATAAAATATACTTATGCAGGTTAAATGTTAGCTACATTGATACAGACACAAGAGCAGTGGCACGAGCAGTACCACATGATGAGCACAGCTATGGATTACGCATGCGCATAAATTTCCCTCCACTTCTGCAGACGCGTCAGGACACGTGAGTGTGGCTGACGCATGCGCAGTAACTAAAATACAAGCGGCGGCCATTTTAAAGTACACGGGTTAAATGTATTAGAAATACACGTAGGCAAGCTTCGCAAACTTTGCCTAAACAAAAATAAACGTTAGTAAAACATACGTTTTTGTTACCTTATTACACATAAACGAGGTTCTTGACTTCGGCAAGCCGCAAAATATGCGAAGCTTTGCTTCATCAACACCACTAGGTGTAGCTGGAAGTTGGTCTCTGTGTAGTACTCCCATCCAGTGAGACAAAGTGGGAATAGTGGTTGGCAGGATGGACATTCTCTGACTTGTTAGCGGGGGTGGAGCTGTCACCTACCACACTTGCACATCATAGATACTGATGAGCACACTCACAAAGGTTTTCACACTAGTATTTTGTGCCCCAGACTATCTGGGCAAGGGTAGGGATGAAGGAAACTTCTGGCACCTCTGTTAGGTGAGGACACTAAAAGCTTCTCGCATTTCAAAGTAGGCACCTGGTATAAATAACGGTCCCTCTGACCAAACTCTTTAGGGCACATCTCTACCTGCAGAAGACTCTGAAGAAGAACTGCTGTGCTGCTCTGCTGCAAGAAGGACTGCTATTTTGCTACCCAGCTACTCTGCTGTCCTCCTACTTGACTGAGAAGGAATGGAATGCATTTTGAACCCAGGACCACCAGAGTGACTCCAAGGGATAGTTGGCTGGCCTCCTAATCAGAGCCTCAGGGACAGAAAAGGCTCCAACCATCTTGAACCCTGCCCCTTGACTTTGTCTGCTGTGAGTCCCAACCAACCCCCAAATGTGCCTCTCCGGTTCTGGGCTCTTGGACGTAGTGATATAGGTGCTCTGCCAAACCAGCTGTTCTCCCAATCTGAACTAACGTGAAGCAACGTGATGCATCGCAAAGCCCAAAAAGTCTGCCACACAGCTGCCAGCCTCATCTGAATCAATGCCGAAAGATGCAGCGCCCTGCAACACCATAGTGCACAGCTGCAAGTTTCATCAGAACCAACACAGATTGACATAAAGCCCCGCCAAGCTTTGCTGCACAGCTTACCTGAACTAAGACAGAGTGATGCAAATCCCCACAAAGCCTTGCAGCAAATCTTCATCAGAACCGATGCCGGACGATGCAAAACCTCACAAAACAACGGCTTGCACATCAAGCACTAAGGACAAAAGGAACTTTGTTTAGCGGGCTTAACTTGGTTCCTGTATCGGGTCAGCTCTTCATTGCGATCGGCCTGAACAGAGTCAGCATGACCAGTTAACCACAGTTGGCGCTTTGTGTTTTAAGCACTGTTTTCACTGAAATCTTTAAAATTGCATATCTCCAGTACTATTGATTGGATTTTTGTTGTTTTGTTCTAAAATCATTTATTATATTTTACTCAATTTTTCTAAATTGGTGTGGGATTTTTTTTGTGTTGTGATTTCACTTTATTACTGGTTGAAGTGCTATATGAATACTTTGCATATTGCCTCTATGTTAAGCTAGACTGCTTTTGTGCCAAACTACAGAAGGTTGAGCACAGGTTAATTTGGGATTTGCTTGTGTTTCACTCTGACCAGAAATATTGTTACTGCTTGAGTATAGTTTTACCCCCCACAACCAGTAACCCAATTTGCTACAACCATAATTTTATCAATTCTATTTCTACATTTGGTTTTATTAAAGGTGTTACTTCCATCAATACCAGAACATGTTCGGCCATTATATGTCCTGGGTCCCTGTGCCAATGTTAGGGCAATCAACTGGAGTGCAGCAGAAGTCTACTTTTTTTATAGGGGAGAGTGCAAGAAGGGGCATTACCTACTTCTTGTCTTCTTCTTCTGTAATTGACATTTTATTACTAACAGTTCAAAAGTAGGGCTAAAGCCACCTGCAACTAAACTAGTTCCAGATTCAGAATTCATAGCCCTATGGTATGGCTTTATTTATGACCCCATAGGGGAGTCTCAGTGACTCCTAAAATATCTCTGAAATAAATCTATTAGTTTAATTTTGTAATTTAAGGACATTTTGATACAGAGTACAAGTCCTCCATATTGGCGTCCTGCATGCTTACTTTGGACTGGTATATATTGATTTGTACATCCTGATCTGACTATCAGTGTGGGGCTCCATGTCTCCTGGAAGAGTCAGATCTCATACTGTTCTATGAAAGAACTGGGTTCTGGCACTACTACTTTTGATTTGACTCATGCTACCTTCTATGACAGAATATTCAGAATATTAGTCTCTGCTTCGCAACTGACATTTTTGTACCATAAATCAGTGCTCGCTTCACCCTGGCATCCTTTCCTTTGTTTTTTTGTGGTATCCTCTTCTACAACTGTTAGGGTTTGGGCATTACCTGTATCATTGATTCCTTCACTTGTTCAATCCAGTAAGTCAACCTGTGTAAGCCATGAATCCTGTACAAGGAAAACAACAGTGTGTAACTTAACTAAAGTGTTGTGATGAGCTGAATCTGCGTGAATCTGACCTGAGAGTTTGTAAGAGGGCCCATAAATAAATCCACCCCAATAATCCCATATAGCAGTATCCTACTTTTAAACCATACGTCTATGTAATCAAAAAGATTTACAAAGATGACAACCGGAGAAGTCGCCTTGCCCATAAAAGTTTAGCACTTATCACAGATTGACACTTTCAAATTGTTTGTATCCAGTGAATTCATTTATTAATCAATGAGCACTCGTCCTCTGTAGTTTGAGAGGAGAATTTGGCTACATTAACCATATATACAGATCGAGAATCAATATCCCTGCAACTTCTGCTTATGACCCTATCTGGCCGAAGGTATGGGATTCCCTCATATATCTTGTGCTCCCTTCTCTAACCTTTCTCCAGCAGATGATTTGGTGCGTGTAAGCCCCCCTGAACTTGGGGGCATATTAGCAAGAACCTTGTTAACATGATCGCCATTTTAGCGGCAGGAAACTGACGCTAAAACGGCGATAATGGGCTTGCTAATATGCGTTATAGAATTCCAATAGAAGCACAGGTTAGATATACTGCACATCTAACCTGGGCTTCTATTGGAATTCTATAACGCATATTAGCAAGCCCATTATTGCCGTTTTAGTGGCAGTTTTCTGCCGCTAAAACGGCGATAATTTTAACTAGGTTCTTGCTAATATGCCCCTTGGTATCGTGACTCTATTACCGATGACTGAATCCTGCATGGGCAATACCTTTTTTTTTTGTGGCGTAGAGTTCTTTGTTACAAATGGACAGGGTGGTAGGCTTGATTTTGCCTCTCCACAGGCACTCCACTCCCCACCAGTGCTGCTTGGGTATAAACAGGTTCCCCTTGCTCTTGGGTGTCATGCAGGGTATTTACTAGAACTATTAGTTCTTCTGCCATGCTTGTAAGCGAGGGCACCTTTGCTTTCAGCTCATTTACCTCTGCTGCCAGAATTCTAACGGGTTGGGGGTTGCTGCCTTTCCTATGACTATCACCATAAAATGTGTTGTACCCTCCCACTCTGGACTGGCAGCAGTATCTATTCCCGGCTCTGCAGATTTGTGGGGGGATATTTTTACATATGATTAAAGGCTTCAGTGGGATGACAGCAAGTCCAACAATGGTATGGTGCAATTTGCTTATTGCTCTAGGTAAGTTTCCACTGTTATCACTTCATCTTACTTTTGGTTCAGGTACTTTGGTTTCTGATGGATTTATTTTAAACATACAAAGTGCCCTAGGAGATGTATTAATCTCATTCGCCCTACAATTCACCCCTATTTTTGGGGCAAGTCATCTTTTTTCCCCAACCCTTGAATAGGCTCAGCTGCCTTGCATTTATTCATTTGAGCAGGCAGTCATTGGTCCAACAATGTTTCCTCTCAGAGTCTCAAGGTCAGCTTGTCATAATGCAGTGCAAAATAATTAAACTTTCCAATCTTCTGCTACAAAAACTAAGGAGAAGTTAGGAAGATTGTTAGGTGCTTTTCAAACTCAATTTGAGAGGAGCAAATAAGATTTATCAAATGTATATCTCACCGCCATCGATGACTCTGTCTTTACTAACAAGTCTAGGAGGGGGGACCCAGGGTCTTCTGGCCGATGACGAACACAGACTGGTATGCCATTGGCCTGGGCATTGGCCGGGTGCAGCCCTCGAGTGTCCCACACAGCAGGAGTGCCATTGGAGCTTTGTAGTGCAAGCTGCAGGGTGGGCCCGTCTCTTCCTCCACCTTCCTCCTGCTGAATTCTAGGGCTTAGAGTCTACTTGCAGTCTCTTCTCTCCTGTGCACCGGAAGTACCACTGGTGCTTTGTAGAGCAAGCTGCATGGTAGGCTCACCTCCTCCTCTCCTTTGCGCCTGCTGGATTCTAGGGCTTAGAGCCCGTTTGCAGTCTCTACTCTCCCCCTAATCTAGTCACTATTATGTATTTCTATATTTTTTATATTATCTATATATTTAATTAGTAGGAGAATATTTTTGTTACAATATTTGTGTGTTCAATATTGTTAAATTTAGATATTTTTGATGCCGAAATTTTTTACATTGATATTTGTGTTATTTTTTATTAAGTAAAAGATATTTTTGTAAAACTATATTATTTTGACAATATTTGGGGAGTCAAGTTTGTTTTACCTAATATTCTGTCATGAAACTGACTCCAGGAGTCTCAGGATTTTGACACAAATTGATGTCTGCAATTCTTTGTAGATAGGGATTTGCTTCAAAACCCATGGGTGCTTGTATGGGAATGCCCATGCACCATTCAAGGAATGCTCCCTTGGTGCAAAACAACGCAAGGCAACACATTGTGCAGCTTTGCATTACTTTTGGTTATCCCATACAAATCACAATTTGCGTTGTATTGTTAATTCTAACACAACACTTTGGGCCCAATATGAATGTCAGGCAGAAAGCCTTCCGTCTGTCTGTCGGGGGCTTTCTACCCGACATCCAGGGTTTCCTTCTGACCGCTGTATTATGATGACAGCACTTGGCAGGAAACCCATGAAAGCTGAAGAGCAGAGTTGTAATCCCTTGAATGACAGCAGAGCCAGCCTCAGCTCCGCTGTCAAGATTACAATGTTGGTGTCCGACAGCCTTTTCATGTAGGGCTTTCTGACATGAAATGCTGTTGGAAAATGACTTTGGGGGCCCCAAGCAGGGCCCTCTTTCCCCCGGTCCTCTGCTATGGGGCCTGGGGGGCATCTATGGTGCCACCTAAACATGCCTGCACTGTGTGGCAGTCACCGCATGGTACCTGCCACACGGTGCAGGAATGTTTGTTAACATTTTTAATGGAAGCTTGTGCTGCAGACCTTTTCCACCAATAGCAGAAGCTTCTATTGACAAATGGAAGCTTGGGCATTCACATCACAATCCTGAGGTCGGAACCACTGACCTAAGGTCAGGCAGTTCCAAACCGCAACGGTGTCGGGCTGAGTTCGTAATGAGGCCCTTTGTGATGGGTTTGTATTAAAAAAGTAATGCAAAGCCAAAGCAAAGTCTTTGTAAATCTGAGTTTAGACCTATCAAAGTTTCAGTTTCTCCTCTGCTACAGTCCATTCACTACTTTGATATATTTCTGTCTCCTTGACCCCCCCATAATAGAATGCTCTCGTCCTTGAGCTTCCAACAATGCCTTCCCTACCCATCTTCAAGATTTCCCCAAAGAACCCCCTATAGAGGGTCTCAGCATTACACTTCCCTAATGGTCAATACTTAATTTTGAAAATAATAAGCACTGGTGCCCAAACTTTTTCTCATAAGTATGCAGTGGTGCTTAAATATTTCAGGATTGTCAGATAACAGGTCTACGCCATCTTGGTTCTACCTTATGTCTCTTTAATCCAGCAACAGACACTCTTCTTTATTTCGGTCTTGCAAGGTGTTTCTGCTCAATAAATACCTAAATCAATACACCTACATAGCAATTCATGTATCTATTCATCAATGCATGCATGCTTGTGTGTCGTATTATGTGTAACTCTATATTTATTATTTGTGTGTATGGGTACCAGTGTGTGCACACGTGCCCTGTATGTCTCTTGGGCTACGGGTGTGAGTGCCTTTAAATAAGCTTTTCTGTGTGTATGGATGCCTGAAGGCGTTTTGGTCTGTGCTGGCATGTTACTTATCTCTTTATTCACATGCAGTATACAAAATTCAAACCTAGTGACATTGTCAATCCATGCTGCCTATGATTTAGCTCAGATTTTTCCTTTTTTTTCGGTTGTCTTTAGAAAGTCTTGTGTTGGTCCTTTTTCCCACATTTCAGGATGTCTTTTACCAGATGGTTTATTGGGCCAACTAGGCCCAGATTATACATTAAGCAAAGTGGAATTTCCTTTGGGGAATTATGATAGCTTAATCATGAGTGGGCTAGCGCAGGATTTAATGGGTGTGAAAAAAATAAACCATATTGTATCCATCAGAAAATTCAGCGGGTAAAAAATCACATTGGGAAAGGGATCCACTTCAGATTGAACTGGTCCCTGGCACACATCCAACCCTCATGGAAGGACTGGAGGTAGCATGTAATGTGCCGCCTAGCAGCCTACATTTTCCCTTACTTTTCCTACCATTCAGGGCTGGACTGGCCGTAGCGTGCACTGGGCAATCCCCCGGTGTGTCGCATGGGTGGGGGGCCAGTTTGGGGCTCCTTGGGGCCGTTTTTGTTACAGTGCCGTTTTTGCAGCATAGCTGCAAAATTTGCCCTGCAACAAAATCGGCCAAAAACCGGCCCTGGCAAAGAGCATGGCGGCACCCACAACCCCCCGGGGGGGGGGGGCTGAGCACTTTGCCAGGACCGGTTTTGGTTCCCAGTCCGGCCCTGCTACCATTCCAACACTCTTCTTCAAACCACTGATTTAGAACAGCCTTAACAGAAACATTTACCAACTTCTCAGTGCATGGAGCAAAATGTGCATTTATCACCCCTCAGAGCAGTTTGTAAATGCTTACGATAATGGAAACTGAAATACTGTTCATAAATCCAGCTAGGAATTCCTAAACCTTGGACTTATTCCACATTGCCAGGGGGTTAATTTATAACTGAAAGAATTGTATGTGCAGATTCTATTCAGTATTTATAATTCTGACTGCCAGAAACTCCACGTTTAAATCCTCGCAGATCGTAATGAGGGCCATTCTGGGGGGGTATATTTATGAAATAGTGGTGCAGTGCACCACAGCAAGTCACCTTGGTGCGCTGCACTGCATCGCTGAGAAAGGGGAGGAATGAGCAGTATTTAAGGCCTACGACACGTTCCTTGCTTTTTTCCACTGCCCTGGCACACAATCGGCTGCCTAGCGCCAACACAGGCACCTTTGCACCATGGTGCAAGGGTGCCTGCGCTGCATGCAGGATTGTTTTTGTGCAGGAAGGAACACCTTCCTGCACAAAAACAAACCTGACAGGCATTTTCCTCTTTCAATGTGTGCTTGCAGCACACATAGAAAGAGGTAGTAAGGAGAAATAAAGATATTTCTCCTTGTTACTCCTCTTCTGGGAGGCTTACCATTTTGGTGCATTCCCAGGTTTACAAGGTCTTGTAAATCTGTGAATGTGTAAAAAACCATGGCAGTTGCGTGGGAACACCCACACAACGCCTGCCCAGGGCAGAGTAATGCAGAGCTTTGCACTGCATTACACCAAATTTTGGCTTCAACAATCTGACTTAAGGTTTGCTTCGCTCTTGCATCAAGAAATGGCCTTGATAGTGCTGGCAGAGCCATGCGTGCAATTTCGCTGCAAGCACAACACGCATGCCTTGAACACACATTTGCGTGGTTAAGGCAGTACGCGGTCTAGATGCACAGTTGGGTGGGCATGGGAAGAGGAAAGATCGAGAGAGGATGCAGACTGATAAGTGGGGTGGGGTTAGCTTTAGGGGTGAGTCATTTTCAGAGCACAGCAGTGGCGCCTGCCTCAGATCTGGGTGGTGCGGTGGAGGGTGGATTGGAAAAATTTAAATAAACTTACTTTCTCTGACTCTTGGTCACACCGCCACGCCACTGCACATCTCTCCCACCACTGCACGCCTCTCCTCCGTCTGCTGTGCTGGAAGCACCTGAATCCTCCAGGCTTTCGGACTCCCCCAGCCAATCATGATGCTGTAGGCGCAGCATCGTGATTGGTCTGAGAGACCTTTTTCGATGTTCAGTCAGTGTCTGGGGAATCTGGGCATGTACGTCACAAGGCTGTGCAACACAGCCCAATGGAGAAAATGCCAAACCGTCATGTGCACTTAGAGTGCAAACCACCCCCCCCCCCCCACGCTCTGGTATCACAAGCCTAGCCCTGCCCCGTCTCCAGCATAGAAAAATAAAGAGATAACAACATCCTGTTATTATTTTTTTTTTTAATGTTGTGCACTGCTAAAATAGCAGTGGAGAGACGCTCCTCTGCCTTAGCGGAGGAGTCGCCACTGGGGCTCAGGGGGATAGGGTTTTTTTATAGGGCAGGGGCCAGGATTTTAGGGCTCGGAGGCAAGGTGGTCAGGGTAGTTTAAGGTTTTAGGGGTGGGGCTAGTTTTTAGGGCTCAGGGGGTCGGGTTAATTATAGGGCAGCGGCCAAGGTTTTTGGGCTCAGGGCTGAAGGGCTAAGGTGTGAACCTTACCACTCATCCCTTTACCAATCATGCCTTTACCACGAAATTATGTGGTAAAGGCATGCTTGATAAAGGCATGCGTGGTAAAGGAATGCATTTTTGAGACACATCCGTTGTTCGGGCTGCGTGGTCGAGGCACGCACGGTTTAGACATGCCTGCTTCTGTGATACAACCTCTTACACTACGTTGTGTGGTGCAAGAGCGTCGTAAACTGGATCATAAATATGGCCTCGGGTCTCTGCGTACTTAGCACTAAGACAACGTAAACCGGCTTACAATGTGATTTGCACAGATGGAGATCGAATAAATCTATTTATATCATACAAACCCCCAGATTCATCATTGTCCTGTTTTGCGAGTCCTTAATAGCGATTATTAAGGAATCGCTATTAAAGACTCGCAAAATCACAATATTATTTGCGATTTCTACAGCTTCCTTATTTGCAATTAGCAAATTGCTAATCGCAAATAAGGAGCAATTTGCTAATCGCAAATAAGGATGCGATTTCAAGGGTGCCAGGGGTGTCCAAAGGACACCCTGTAGCACCCCTGAAATGAAAATGTAGACTGATGTTGCGCACACACATGTCCAAAGGACATGTGTGTGTGTAACATACAACTTAGAAAAATGCCCTAAAGTTTTCGCTATTTACCACAAAGTCAGACTTCGCAGGAAATAGCGGCCAAAAATTGCGATTTCGCAATTCTAAAATGGTTCATGAATTGCATTTAAGGAATCTCAAATAGAGATTCCTTAAATGCAATTCCTCGCAATTTAGCGATTTCGCAATTTGCGATTTTTGCATTTGGGATGATGAATCCCAAATGCAAAAATTGCGCTCGCAGAGGACCAGATTCTCAGAATCTGGCCCTTTGCGAGACGATTTTCCGTTGATGAATCTGGCTTACAAATTAGTGCTGTAAGAGTGCCCCCAGGCTTGTCAATCAGTCCATTTAAATGCACCAGTACCCCCTATTGAAAAATCGGAATTTGGCATAGCTTGGAACCATAGCATTTTTGTCAAATCCCTTTTCACCAGAGTTTCCCTCAGATCTTCTCGAACAACATAAACAAAGTTTAAAATAGCTCTTTGTTCCCAAGGCTGCTGGTACATATTTGAAACCATTGAATGCTTTCTTAGCAAACAGGCCAGATATATCAGCTCACTGACGGAAACTCCCTAGGGACATTTGAGGCAGTCTTGTTCTTCACGGTTCATTATAACACGTATGAGGAATGCCATGGAATTGATCAACCGAATAAGGAGTCATAAAATAACTGCACGCTCTCTACGCCGCCGTTGCCCCAGAAAAGCAGAAAGCAACAAAATGGCCTCCCGGGCGTCACTGGGTGCCTCAGCAATCCCAGCAGTGTGTTTCAAAAAGTGCAATAGAGGATGCATGTATGACAGCCCGCAACAGGTGAAGGAAAGATTGCTAAATACAACCCACCACCCCCAAC
Source organism: Lissotriton helveticus (assembly GCF_964261635.1). Taxonomy (NCBI): domain Eukaryota; kingdom Metazoa; phylum Chordata; class Amphibia; order Caudata; family Salamandridae; genus Lissotriton; species Lissotriton helveticus. The sequence continues at coordinate 1,138,824,861 of NC_136067.1, read as the reverse complement.
TGTGGAGCCGAGAATAATAAATATCTTCAGCCTATCTTTGAAAGTATTTCCAGTTAAGTGCTGTTCCACCGAGCTCCGAGCGTAAATGCTGAAGCATCATAATAAAAGCGGCCCAGGAGCAGATGGGTGTTTATTTTGCAGAATGATATGCACCGCACGATCTTGTTATTCTACATGAAGGTGTTAATTCTTGGCAGCGGACAATCTGTCCAAGAATAATTGCTTTATTTCTGGCGCTCGCCTATGTGGTGGGAGCACGCGCGGTGTTTTAATATCTTGCATTCGCTTCCATTTAAATCCTTGGGTCAGTGTGGCTGCTGAAGGCAAGCAGCAGAGGCATACAGTCAGCACATTTGTTCCTTTATAAATAGATGAGATAGACTATCTAAACCTAATGGGACTTTCTGAGGAGGGGATGCGGGGAAGAGATGGGATCCTCTCTAGGACGTGCTCATCATATAAATTACTTGATTCCCTGGTCCCTTGATTGCTTTAATGTGTTTTTGCTTCAGAAAGACATGTTGCCCAAGAGCATCGAATGCGCATCTTAAGCCAAAACTAAAAATATTTGAATTAAATATATGGAAATTGAAGGATAGAAATAAAGTGAATAAAGCAAGTTACTATATGGTTCATTGAACCTATTTACATAATGTCATGCATTTAAAGAATGTGAACAGTAGGAACATTTTAAAGTAACAAGTAACATTTTATTCTACATTGTCTTTAACTGTTTTTCAAGTGTACGTAATGGATACAAGCCCCAGTAGTGGGAAGAGAACGGAGCAATGTATATAGATAGGGCCAGATGTAGGAAGGCAAATACCGGTTGGTAACGGCCTTACCGACCGCTATTTGGAGTTTGGGATGTAGGGGCATGTTAAAATACAGATTCGGTAATTTTACCGAATCAGTAAAATACCGAATGGGTAAAATTTCCGAATCTGTATTTTGACATGTAGGTAGCACTGTCATCAGTGTTACAGGGGTTTAAGAATTCGTTATTTACCACCAACTAGAAGTTGGTGGTAAATAATGAAAACCCTTTAAAAAGCATTTCTTTTGCTTTTTAAACAGTGCCATGTTGCAGACATACAAGCCCTAAGGGCATGTATGTCTGCAACATGTGCACCCATGCATAATTGAGAGGTGCAACAGGGTGTCAAAGTGACACCCTGCCACCCTTCAATGTTTCCCCCAATTACCGAATCGGTATTTACCGATTCGGTAATTGACATTCATTCCTATGAGCCTCCAGGCCCATAGGAATGAATGGCAATTACCGAATCTGTAAATACCGATTTGGTAATTACCGAATCATACCGATTCGGTAATTAAATCGGTAAATTTACCTACATCCCGATTGCCAGTTCTTAAATACCGAATCAGTATGATTTGGTATTTAAGAATCGGTAATCTGGGATTACCTACATCTGGCCCATAGTTTCGGAAGTAGTAGATGAAAGGCAGCTGAAAGTCACAGTGCAAAAAAATGTTCAGCTTGAGCTGAGATCGGATGAGCTGTGATTTTATGTGTGATACGAAATGTTAGGTTCATGATTTTTAAAGCACTGCTTGCTAAAGGTTCTGTTTGGCCATAAAAGAGCAGATATATCTCCTGACCCGGCGATCTGTCTAAATAGGCGGACAAGTATACACGACTCAAATAAATGGGCACCTCAAGACAGTCCAAATACATTTATTAATGCACTTTCGGCGTGGACATTGATTGAAATCCCATATTAAAATAAGACAGTGCAAACTTTTAAAAATAAAAAATAAGACAGTGAGAAGTAAAGAGTAAAAAGCAAGATACGCAAGAAGAAGGAACAATACAAAAATGTAAATATAAAAACATTTTCAGCTGTCTTTATCTCTCCATTGTTGTCATGTTAATGTCTGAGCCCCTATCTTTCCGTTATGCTAATTTCAAGTGGTTTTATTTCTCTTTCAACGATGCACAGTTTTACTTAGTTTGGGGCCTCAGTTTTTTTTTTTTATAACTAAAGTGCCTTGTGCTTGTTCATTGTATTATCTGTGAGTGACTTTTTTGTCCCATAGTTTCCATGTTTGGACAAAAACATTACAATCTTAACCGTGACTGAAGAAGAGACATAGGGGCATATTACGATGGACCTTCGGTCGGAGGCTTTCCAACCACCATTGTCGGTTTCAAATCCAACTGGCCGATTATGTATCAGACGGTCTGAATTGAAACCGGGCAGTGATTCTGGCTGGCTTCTGACTGGCTCAAGGAGCCCGTTGGCCAGTCGCAACCGGCTGGTAATCCTAAAGGTTGGGCCTTTCCGCCTTTGGGATTACGATGCATGGTTTCCGGCATGGTTTCCATGCCGACCTGGCTGACTTGGAAACCATGTCGGAAAGCCTGTTTAGGGGGCCCCCTTGTCAGCCCCCTTGCGTGTGCAGCCTCCAGTTGAGGGCCGAGGGGTCACTATGGTGATAGAGCACGCAGGGACCAACTAGCTCAGTTTACCATACTCACCTTGGGCCCATATAACATTCACACTTTGAACTAGTAGTCCTGCCTAACCAATTACTAAATTAGTCACCCTATCAGTTGCCCAGAGGTCCGATTTGGAACTTATACCTGTAAACCATGATTTACCAATCCTTGTCACCTTGCTATAAGTCCTGTTAATCAGAGAGTTAGAATAAACAGGTTGCATTTAAACTCATTTTACTTTCGTATATAATAACCACAGACTCGGGGAACGTTTTAAAACCTTTATCTATGAGAGATTTTCTGAGTCAAAATAAAAGGGCCACAATCTTGTGACCATTAATTTTACGAGCAAGATTATAACCAGTAGGACATAAAGTTTGTAAGAAATCACAGCAACACCTTTAGACATTGGTACCTGGGAAGGGTGAGAAAGGGAAATAGCACATGGACACACCACATAGTGGTGACAACCTGGACACCCTGGACAACCTGGACACACCTGAAGCCGACATACACCTCGGCGGGGCGAGGCTGCAGTGGTACCCCACCACATTCCGCTATTTAGGCATACGTGTATATCGGAATCCAGCAGACATATTAGACGGAAACTTGATGAGAGCGATTGCCTCTATCCGTGCTCAGATTGGCTTTTGGAAAACCCTGCCCCTAAACGTGCCTAGCCGGGTAGCACTAGCCAAGATGATAGTCCTGCCGCGACTATTGTACTACTTCTCCAATGTTCCGACCTACATCCCCACCAGAGTATTTCGGGACCTCGAGATACTGCTTCGTGGCCTCATCTGGAACACGGGCCGACCCCGCGTAGCCGTGACCAAACTATATATGCCTACAGGCTCAGGAGGTCTGGCGATTCCCAACATGGAATTGTATTACCTGGCGGCGCAGATGCAGTGGGTGTCGGGATGGCTCAGTGGCAGGAATCTGGAAGATACAGCCTCGGACATTGATGCCTGGACCCAGGCACAGATTTGCGTATTATTCCACCCCCTGGCACGACCCCCTTGTCCCTCCCAGTTACACCTGGCGGTGGCACGCAAGTGCTACCTCCGCTGCTTGCGCCTCACCCGGACCACGATGCCGTATGCTCCGGCGATCCCTCTACAGGGCACCCCAGGGGCGACGGGAGCACTGACGGACACTCAGCTGGCAAGCTGGACACGATCAGGAGTGGAGACACTGGGTGACCTCTACGCTGAAGGCGACCTACTCTCTTTTGACGCTCTAGCCACCACCACGGACCTCCCAGCCTGGCAATTCCTACTACATGCAGCCATAATGCGCACGCTGACAGCCCCCTGGGGCGACATCATGGAGGAACCGCCGATGCACCAATCCATGCAATATCTGCATGTTATGGACAACGGCTCCCATGTTATACATTAGCTGGCGCAAGCCCTATTGGCACACACGCAACCTTCACTCGCGCAATTGAGGATGAGATGGACGGCTGACAGAGGCAGGGAGTGGACAGACAAGGAGTGGGAGAGGATATTGCAGGGACCGACCAATGTTCCACGCAATCCCCGTTTTAAACTTATACAGCTGTACATTCTGCACCGGGCTTATCTCACACCTCACAAAATCAATAGATACTTCTCCCTCACGGACGCAGCCTGCCAGCGCTGCTCCCTGGTGGGAGCGGATCTTTTACACATGCTCTGGCATTGTCCCAATATCCAATCGTATTGGGAAGACGTTACAACTGCACTTGCACACTGCACTGGCGAACGTGTGCCACACACGTGGGAAGCCTGTATACTAGGGCTATTCAAACACACGAAGTTGAACAAAGTGCCGACACGGTTCTGGGACATGGGACTTATAACAGCCAAACGCCTACTCACCAAACACTGGAAGGCTACCACCCCCCCACACATCCGACACTGGCACACATCCTTCATTAATTGGGCACGGGCAGAGAGTGCGGTGCTCTGCCGGGAGGAAACGGCTGGCCTCCGGAAATTCCCTATAGCACAAGCTTGGGACACTTTCGTTACTTCCTTTCAGCGCGCTTGCCAGGAAAGAGAGTCGCACTGAATCAACGTGACTAGCTGCCGCAGTATGGGAATGAGAAGAGCCGTAACTCTATGGCCCTCGCCACCCCCCTTCTCTCTCCTCCCCCCTCCGACACCCCCCCTTTTTTTGACCCCCCCTCCCCCACTTTTTTCCTGTCTGGCTACCGCCACACCCAAACCATGACCAACACTTTAACCTCACGCTCGCCCACTATGACCGCGGACACACCGCACTGTGCCCATACCCGTGCGCTCGCTCCCCCCCTTGAACACTCTTGCTGTCCGCCCCGCAGCTATTGCCAACTCGCTGCCCTCCCCCCCCCACCTCTCCCCCTGGGCTCGCTGACAACGGACCTCTCATCGCACACCACACTGATAACAAGACAGGTTTCTCACCCCCGCCCCGCTATTACTCCACAGTTGCACATATGCCTATTGTTGTTTACTCATCGGTCATGTTCCCCGACCGGACCTTCTATTGCCATAGACAGAGACATCCCACATACGGTGACACTGCTACGGAACACTGAGAGCGTTGAGGCGAGATGCTCTCCTGTCAAGACATCTACAGATCCTCCCCTGCACACGCACGTTGCACACCATGGTGAATGATGCCCCCCCCACCCCCACCCCCTCCCCCTTCCCTGACGCTGAAGGATTAACCGTGGGAACAAGCTAGCGCCACTGCTGCGAGCACACTCATGGCCTCTGCTGAGAGATGCCACGGATGTTCAACTGACGAGCATCCCAGCCTTGGCTGTGCTGGCCAGGCACTGCCGTCACCAGCGCTGCGAGTTCATTTCCTTGCGTTAGTGAGCTCACTCCATAGCGACCCTACATGCATGATGTCCTCAAACCCTCGGCAATGTATCCACAACATGCCCAGCACTTACCTCTGTCACTACACACGAGCTGTGGACATAGATTGCTGTCTGACTGTTACAAGCGTCATGGGCGCACTGTCGAACCAACCAGATTTACTGCAGAAAATGGGAAAATGAATGGACCTAATAGTTTGTTGTACCCAATGCTATACTGTGTCCACACGTTCTCCACACAATACGCCGCCGGACCCCCGGGTTGTCGGTTGAATGGCTGTGTCACACTGCTCAATACTCCCTGTCTAACAACCATTGCGGCCGGCCCTATGGGTTGCAGGCTAAAAGCTGTGTGAATACGTGAAGGTCTGTCTAGAACAATAAAGGTTTAAAAAAAAAAATCAATAGTCAATATACAATTAACTACCTATGTTTAACTAATCCCTAACCATCATACTGCTACCAAGAAAAGTATACTGAGAGAGCGCGCAGGGACCAACTAGCTCAGTTTACAATACTCACCTTGGGCCCATATAACATTCACACTTTGAACTAGTAGTCCTGCCTAACCAATTACTAAATTAGTCACCCTATCAGTTGCCCAGAGGTCCGATTTACGACTTATACCTGTAAACCATGACTAACCAATCCTTGTCACCTTACTATAAGTCCACTGAATCAGAGAGTTAGAATAAACAGGTAGTATTTAAACTCATTTTACTTTCGTATGTAATAACCACAGACTCGGGGGAAGTCTTAAAACCTTTATCTATGAGAGATTTTCTTTTAAAAAAAATATATTTTTATTAATCCATGAAGCCACATCAGAGAACAATAAATACATTTCAGTTATACAATCAATGGTTAAAATAAAACACGCACATGGTCCTATACAGGAAAGAGAAAAAAGAAGAATCAGCAGTGCTAGCATAAAATATGCTTGGTACGGTGCACAAAATATATTGAATATTGCTTTTGATCAAGGGAGAAGAATAGAAGTGCAAAGTGCAATATAAGCTGCATGTCATAATTCCATAAAATACATATGTTTATTTCATAGCATTTCATTAATCCAAATAGGAGACCACCGGCCCCCAAATGTCTCTACCTAACTTCCTCTTCCGAGCCCCCTTTAATGCATATAGGCTGTATTCTAGATTAAAGATGGAAAAAAATCTTGCCCTCAATAGCTCGAAAGTCAGGGCATCCTTTTGCAGCCACATTGATGCCACGCACAACCGGGCTATAGCTGTGGCTACAAAAATCTGATATTGGTGTCTGTATGCCAGCTGGTCGCATCCATCTCCCTGCGTTACCCCTAACAACACATGGGATGCAGTTAATTTAATCGGGCCCCCAAGCAGTTCCGCCAAGAATTTTTCTAGGTCTCTAAAAATTTACCACATATAAAAAATATATGGACAATTCCTGCATCCTCTGCTACGCACCTAAAACATTTGACATCATTAATGCCACTCCATTTTAACAACCTAGTTGGAGTATAATAGAGGTTAAAAATGGTCTTATAGTGCTGTGCCCAGAGGTTGGCGGACATCAGTAATCTCCCCGTCAATTCAATGGAATTTTCCACCTGTGTCCCTTGACACCCAAGTCTATTATCCCAATTAGTCTTTTGCCTATCTAAATCCCCTTCCTTAGTTTCTAGTAATAAGTTATATAACAAGCCAATGCATGCCACTTTCCTTACACCTTCAATTACGGGGTTTATATGAATCTTCCATTGGCTCTTAAGTAGGTAATCATGGATTTGTAGAAATTAAAAAAATTCAGTTCTGGTGTGGTGGTACTTCTCGATCAGCATCTCAAACGGCATCATGTCCCCATTCTCATATAGGTCCCCGATGTATTGAATACCTCTTGTCCTCCATCTATCTATAATCTGCCAAAATATTGGTGGCAAAAGCATGGTGGCAGAGAACGGGGTATACTTGAGAGCTTGCTGCACAGCAGAAGGGTGAGATTAGTGGCAGCCACAGGGTCTGTTGGGAGGATGAAGTTCTATACACTGAGGCCAGACTCCCCCCTCATCCTCATTCAAACTCAGAGAGTGGTAGTACCTCAGAGGTTTAGCCATACTCCTCATTTTGGCCCATGCTTTCCCCCAAACTGAGTTCAGGATAACATTTAACTAGATTAGTCAGTCACTCCTGGTGACTCCTGCCAAGCCAGTGGTAAGGCTGGAGGCCACAGAAAGGCCACCTTAATTCCACTTCCTGTGGTTGGGGTACCCTTTGAAAGGGTAAGGGTTGTCATTGTTGGCTCTCTGAACCCTCAAATGACCTCAGGCAACAGATCTATTCTGGTAGTTGTGGATCATGCCACCAGGTGTCCTGAAGCTAATCCACTTGGGACCACTACTGCTCCAGCAGTGGCCAAGACCATCCTCAGTATCTTTACAAGGGTTGTTTTCCTAAGGAGGTAGTATCAAACCGAGGTACAAACTTCATGTCTGCATACTTAAAACACATGTAGGAGGAGGGTTTATTGATTTATAATCACTAACCCGGACCACCTATAAATTAATGCATTTGGAAAACCATGGATATATGTTCATTATTTTTCAAATCTGAATCATATCCTAGTGTACACAATATGATTTGCAACTACAACAAAGACAAATTGAATGGTGTATGTAATTTTTGTGTGGATACTTTTTGAAGTGGACCAACAGATGCGGGACCCAAATCAAAAAACGGTTGACCTTCACAACCCAGTAAACCTCTCATACAAAGATTTGTTTTTATTTTTATTATCTGTGTAAAATTTTTTGCATTTATTACAATTTTTTTGTTGTCATTTTGCATTTTTAGTTCCATAGTGGGATGTGGGTTTATAGGGGAATAGGGTGAGAAGTTATTTAATTGAGATTAGAGGTTACCAACTCCTGAGGCAGAAAGCCGGGAGTACGCTCGTTTTTTAAAAATTGTGAAAATTGGAACTGATTGTTTTTATCTGTTGTGCACTTCCCCCTGACCACTCCCCCGTCCTTATTTGCATCAGAAATCCCTGCGCAGCCGATCTAAGTGCTGCCGCGCGTCCGAGATCTTTTGCCGCCATTCGTCTCCAAGCCCACAGGCCACGCCCACGGCAGTAAGGCCACGCCCCCTCCTGGACCACTACTTAAGGCGCGCTGACTCACAGAGCCCGCATTAGGGGTTACCAACTCCTGAGGCGGAACGCCGGGAGTACGCTCGTTTTTAAAAATTGTAAAAATTGGAACTGATTGTTTTTATCTGTTGTGCACTTCCCCCTGAGCACTCCCCCGTCCTTATTTGCATCAGAAATCCCCGCGCAGCCGATCTAAGCGCTGCCGCGGGTCCGAGATCTTTTGCCGCCATTCGTCTCCAAGCCCACAGGCCACGCCCACGGCAGTGAGGCCACGCCCCCTCCTGGACCACTACTTAAGGCGCGCTGACTCACAGAGCCCGCATTAGAGGTTACCAACTCCTGAGGCGGAAAGCCGGGAGTACGCTCGTTTTTTAAAAATTGTAAAAATTGGAACTGAATGTTTTTATCTGTTGTGCACTTCCCCCTGAGCACTCCCCCGTCCTTTTTGCATCATAAATCCCCGCGCAGCCGATCTAAGCGCTGCCGCGGGTCCGAGATCTTTTGCCGCCATTCGTCTCCAAGCCCACAGGCCACGCCCATGGCAGTGAGGCCACGCCCCGTCCTGGACCACTACTTAAGGCGCGCTGACTCACAGAGCCCGCATTAGAGGTTACCAACTCCTGAGGCGGAAAGCTGGGAGTACGCTCATTTTTAAAAAATTGTAAAAATTGGAACTGATTGTTTTTATCTGTTGTGCACTTCCCCCTGAGCACTCCCCCGTCCTTATTTGCATCAGAAATCCCCGCGCAGCCGATCTAAGCGCTGCCGCGGGTCCGAGATCTTTTGACGCCATTCGTCTCCAAGCCCACAGGCCACGCCCATGGCAGTGAGGCCACGCCCCCTCCTGGACCACTACTTAAGGCACGCTGACTCACAGAGCCCGCATTAGAAGTTACCAACTCCTGAGGCGGAAAGCCGGGAGTACGCTCGTTTTTTAAAAATTGTAAAAATTGGAACTGATTGTTTTTATCTGTTGTGCACTTCCCCCTGAGCACTCCCCCGTCCTTATGTGCATCAGAAATCCCCTCGCAGCGGATCTAAGCGCTGCCGTGGGTCCGAGATCTTTTGCCGCCATTCGTCTCCAAGCCCACAGGCCACGCCCACGCCCACGCCCACGGCAGTAAGGCCACGCCCCCTCCTGGACCACTACTTAAGGCGCGCTGACTCACAGAGCCCGCATTAGAGGTTACCAACTCCTGAGGCAGAACGCCGGGAGTACGCTCGTTTTTTAAAAATTGTAAAAATTGGAACTGATTGTTTTTATCTGTTGTGCACTTCCCCCTGAGCACTCCCCCGTCCTTATTTGCATCATAGATTCCCGCGCAGCCGATCTAAGCGCTGCCGCGGGTCCGAGATCTTTTGCCGCCATTCATCTCCAAGCCCACAGGCCACGCCCACGGCAGTGAGGCCACGCCCCGTCCTGGACCACTACTTAAGGCGCGCTGACTCACAGAGCCCGCATTAGAGGTTACCAACTCCTGAGGCGGAAAGCCAGGAGTACGCTCGTTTTTTAAAAATTGTAAACATTGGAACTGATTGTTTTTATCTGTTGTGCACTTCCTCCTGAGCACTCTCCCGTCCTTATTTGCATCAGAAATCCCCGCGCAGCCGATCTAAGCGCTGCCGCGGGTCCGAGATCTTTTGACGCCATTCGTCTCCAAGCCCACAGGCCACGCCCATGGCAGTGAGGCCACGCCCCGTCCTGGACCACTACTTAAGGCACGCTGACTCACAGAGCCCGCATTAGAGGTTACCAACTCCTGAGGCGGAAAGCCGGGAGTACGCTCGTTTTTTAAAAATTGTAAAAATTGGAACTGATTGTTTTTATCTGTTGTGCACTTCCCCCTGAGCACTCCCCCGTCCTTATGTGCATCAGAAATCCCCGCGCAGCCGATCTAAGCGCTGCCGCGGGTCCGAGATCTTTTGCCGCCATTTATCTCCAAGCCCACAGGCCACGCCCACGGCAGTGAGGCCACGCCCCCTCCTGGACCACTACTTAAGGCGCGCTGACTCACAGAGCCCGCATTAGAGGTTACCAACTCCTGAGGCGGAAAGCCGGGAGTACGCTCGTTTTTTAAAAAATTTTAAAATTGGAGCTGATTCTTTTTATCTGTTGTGCACTTCCCCCTGAGCACTCCCCCGTCCTTATGTGCATCAGAAATCCCCGCGCAGCCGATCTAAGTGCTGCCGCGGGTCCAAGATCTTTTGCCGCCATTCTTCTCCCAGCCCACAGGCCACGCCCACGGCAGTGAGGCCACGCCCCTTCCCTTCACCAATAAAGCAATGTACCTTCCCCGGACGCGCAGCGGGCGTGGCGCCAGCGCGCCAAAGGCAAGCCCGTCTGCGCCCGTCCACGCCAGGCCGGGCCAGCCATGCCGGTTATTCCATCTCATACTCGCCCGACTCCCTCAGAGAACTGCAACTCCCATACCCACCACCCTCCCCTTCCACCATCAGACGTATCACTACAGCTGGCCTCGTGCGCTCAGACTTTCACCCCCCCCAGCCGGAGCATACCTCCCGCTAAACCGGCCAGGAGTGTCACTTCCACCCGGGTGTTGTATTTTAACACCCGCTCCCTGGTAAAACACCAAGCTGATATCTATATCCTCCTGTCTAATGAGAAACCACACGTACTTCTGCTCACAGAAATCTGGCTGACCACAGATTCCCTCCCTGACATTCGGGCGGCCCTCCCTCCAGACTACTACATCCTCCATGCCGACCGCACTGGTAAACGTCCCGGGGGTGGGGTGGCAGCCATTATATCAAAACATCTTAACTTCATCTCCACATCTTCCCTTACCCTCCCAGAAGTAGACAACCTAATCATCAGTCTTAAAACTGACGCAGGAGCCCTAACACTCCTTCTCTTATACCGGCCCCCACACTTTATGCCATCCTTTGCTACCACCCTGATCGAACACCAGACTAGCTCTCTTTGGCGACCTTAATTACTGGTTTAATGACGTCAACGCCGGCCCCCACGCCACATAACTCTTCGAAGCCCTCATTAGCCTTAACCTGACCCAACAAATTTCCTCGCCCACCCAGATCAAGGGCCACATCATGGACCAGTTATGGTCCCACAATTTAGCACTCTCCCAGCCATCCGTCTCCCCCTGCGTTTGGTCAGACCATTACCTAGTCGACACCACCCTCACTGTCACTGGCAGGACTTCCGTCCCTTTGATGGCTGGCGGCCTCTCTCGTAAATGGAACTCCCACGACTCCCAAGGCTCTCTCGCGACCTTAGCCGATACCCGTCCAGCTATTAACACACCAGCCAATATTGACACGATGGAAGGTGATATCGGCACCTGGCTAAAGTCGGCCAGTGACCACTTTGCCCCCTTAACCAAGTTCCCCCGCACCAGACACCACAACTCCCACAGATGGTTCTCTGGCGACCTTAAGAAACACAAACTGAAGGTGCGCCAGCTGGAACGGACGTGGAGACGCAATTACTCTGAGTCAGACAGACTACAACACACTACAGCTCGCAGAGAATACAAAAACGCAATCCTCCTAGCCAAATCGGAACATTTTTCAAACAGAATCTCGTCCGCGGACAATAAATCAAAGGAGGTCTTCAAAATCATGAATGAACTTACCTCAGACGACAGAACTCTCCCGGCTCAGACCCCCACCCAAGAGACCTGCGATGCTCTCAATCTTTTCTTTATCGAGAAAATCAATAAAATCAAGGACTCAATCCCCCCCTCCCTTAGATACCCCCCAGACACCCCTCCGAACAATTTACTGACCTTCACCCACTTCCCCACCCTCAACCCCAACTCACTAGCTGAACTTGCGACACGGGTAAAATCAGGCTCTCCGAACGACTGCTGCCCTCCTTCGGTCCTACGGGACGTCTGTCCCAAACTACCCAACTGCATCTTACCCCTGCTGAATGGCTCTCTCAGCACCGGCATTGTCCCCAGCACCTTCAAGGAGGCCATTTTAGTGCCTCTCCTGAAGAAACCTGGCGCGGACCCGGCGGAACTCTCTAACTACCGTCCCATATCGCTCTTGCCCTACTTTTCCAAGCTAATGGAGGCCCACGTCACCCGGTGTCTCTCCAACTCCATCGAGACCTCCGGCCACCTGGAGCCTAACCAGGCCGGCTTCAGGCCAGCCCATTCCACTGAGGCCGTTATCCTGGCAGTCTTGGACACGTTGAGGAGGAACGCTGACACAGGGATTCCCCAGGCCCTCGTACTCCTGGATCTGTCGGCCGCGTTCGACATGGTTGACCACAACATCCTTCTTCACTGTGTCGAGCGGGCAGGAATCCAGGGTCCTGCCCTCAAATGGACCCAGTCCTTTCTGACTGGCAGAACACAAGCCATCCTCTTGGGCCCCTACACAGCGTCCAAAACCCCCACGACTTGTGGAGTCCCTCAGGGTTCTTCCCTGTCACCCCTATTATTCAACCTCTACCTCCCGCCCCTGATTCACTCGCTTCAGAGCTGGGACATCAAAGTGTACAACAACGCCGTCGACCTGCAGATCATCTTCCCACTCAACACCTCGGACGCCGTGAACAACTTCCATTCCGCCATGATACACATCCAGCAGTGGATGAACTACAACCAACTAAAATTAAATCCTGGGAAAACTGAACTCCTCCTCCCCGGCTCCAGCCCTTCCCACTGGGGTCCGCAGTTTTGGCCTAACGAATTAGGCCCCTCCCCGGTCCCTGTGAAATCAGTAAAAAGTCTTGGTGTGACCATCGATGCCGAACTCTCCCTCAGATCTCAAGTGGGCGCTGTGATCTCCTCATGTACGTTCCAGCTTTGTAAAATCCGTAAAGTCAGTCATCTTCTACCACCAGCCGCTCTGGTCCAGGTTATCATCTCCCTATTACTATCCCGTTTGGACTTTTCCAACTCCCTGTATCACGGACTCCCACAATCTCTGCTGCGTCGTCTCCATGTCGAGCAGAATCAAGCAGCCCGTCTCATCTACAAAACTCCTAAATGGCAGTCGGCCAAACCTCTGCTACACAAACTGCACTGGCTACCTATAGAACAAAGGGCGGCCTTCAAGCTGGGCTGTCTCACGTTCACATCCCTCCTCTGCTCCAGCCCCGCCTTCCTGACAACACTTATCAACCCACACCGTCCAACGCGCAATCTCCGTTCAGCTCACCTCAACCTGCTTGTTGCCCCCAAAACCCAAACCAACAAATTCGGTGGCCGTCGGTTTGCCCACCTAGCCCCCAAATTTTGGAATCCTCTTCCCCTGTCCATCAAATCCAGTAGCTCCCTTCTTCACTTTAGAAAACTGCTCAAAACCTTCCTTTTTCCCCACCCGGCTAAACTCCGCCTCCTCAGATCCCACACTCACCTCTGTCTTACAGCGCCAGGAAACCCACGGTGTCAGTGCGCTCTACAAATTTCACCTAACATAACATAACAATTGCCTTAAATTGTAAAGCGCTCTGATATCCTTCGGGATCAAGTTCGCGCTATATAAAACTTTATAAATAAAAATAAATAAGGTAACTACACGGCTAATATGATTAGTAGACCCATCATCTGTTTGAATCTATGTTGCCGTGCTGAGACTAATGGGGTAATAATGTCAGCCAACTGGGTCGCGAGGATTTTGGCATAGATTTTGCCATCTGCATTCAATAATGATATTGGCCGATACGAGCCTGGCTGTTCGGCGGGCATGTCTTTTTAAAAAAAAAACCTATTATGCTAGCTTCATCCCAGGACAGTGGGGGGGGGGCTCCTGTCTGTGCCTGAAGAAAGGTGGTATGCATATCCATTTTATTTTATATACTTCTAACGGTAGCTTATCGAGCCCTGCTGCTTTACCCGAGGCTAGAATATTAATAGCTCTTTCTAATTCTTCCATAATAATGGGTTCCTCAAGTCTTTCTGCATCTAATATAGCTATTTTTTTGCAGTCAAGGCCCTGTAACAGCTTTTCAGCGGCCTATTTATCAGGAGGTTCACCTGCATAAAGTGCCTCATAATATCTCTGGAATACCTTTAATATCCCTTCGTCCGTACCAGCCAAGTTCCCTCCAGCATCTACTACTGGTCCAATTCTTTGGGCTGCTTTCCTTGATCGCAGCCTTTGTGCCAAGCAGCGGCCAACTGCCTCCCCGTATTCATAGATCTGACCCCTATTAATAACGTGCTTCTTGGCTATTTCTTCGCTCCAGTGTAGGTTTATTTTAGCCTTACACCTAGCTACATGCACCTGCATATCAGAAATCTCAAGTCCAGCCTGAATCCCCTGCATAAGTCTTTATTTCACTGCAGACAAATTGCCACATAATTCCTGCACATATGTATGTAGCTGCTTCTGCTCATGTAGCCCAAAGCTCAGGGTTTCACCCCGGAAACCCGCTTTTAGGGCATCCTACACTGACCCAATCCGAGCTGTGCTTCGGTTAATAGCCAAGAATTGCTCAACCCAGACTTTCATATATGCCACATACTCGCTGTACAGAAGCAAAATGAAAATGTACGAGGTCTAGTTCCAGTTTTAAACATATTAAGATTCAATACAAGAGGGCCGTGGTCTGAGGAGATCCTCGGGTGAACCTTAATGTTAGCACCTGACAGTAACAGCCCGGATAAAACAAAATAATCCAACCATACCAATTTCTGGTGCGGATGTGAAAAAATAGGTGTACCCCGGACCCTGACCGCCGCAGTGTTGCCCATGCATCCACCAGGCAATGATCTACTACTGGAGACTGCAGTGGCTTAAAGACTTTCGGTTTTCTTCCCTTATAAGACTTGTTATTATCATGTAACAGCCCTACCTCCAGATGTATATTTAAATCTCTGCATATAACCAGTGGAGTGGGCCATAATGCGAGTTCCAGATTTAGACCTTCTCATACTGCAGCCTCGTTGTAATTCGACCCATATATTGAACAAACAGCGCACTTTTGTTTACCCATCATACATTCCACAATGACCCATCTCCCGGCTTTATCTGCTAATACTCTTCCGGTCCCCTGTGTAGTGTTTTTAGCTAAAATAGCTTATGGTAGTGGATTGCTCTGTGCATGCCAACACATTAAACCCCAATTCTGCCAGCAATTTTTGTATAGTCCATGGGATAGGAGTTTCTTGAATGCATACCAGATCTAATTGAAGCAATCTCAACTCTGCCAAGATCCGTTGTCCCTTGTTATAGCTATTCAATCCACAAACATTCAGGGAGCCAAGCCGAATGCCAGTATTTTTATGCCTATCCCCCATTCATATTCATCACAATCTTGAGCATTAGGACCATATGGCCAAAACCATTGAATTTCTTGATTACTCTCATTATAGCTTCATGGATTCTTTTTCCCCGTACCCAACCCCCTTCCCCTCTCTCTTCCCCTGCACGGTTTCAGCCGAAGCATGCACTCCCTCCACCTTCCCCCCCAAAAAAGGCTAGGAGACCAAGGGCCTCCGTGATGGAACGAGCTTTTATCCCCCCGGACCCCCCCCCCCTGTTCCACTGTCTGCAAAACCATGCTTTTTTTTTCTTTAGCACCTGCTTTGCCAAAAATCAAAAATAAATTCCCAAAGAGCCGCTAAAAGAATACAAGAAGAATGAAAAGAAGAGCTAATCTAATCCATACATATCACTGTTATTAAATAAAAGTGACACATCTAGCACCCCATATCACTTTACCGAGGTTTAACCCAATATCAATTCTTCAATGAATGCAAATACTCCTTAGCTGCTGCTTCTGTGGTAAAACCGCTCTTGCTCATTATATATGATCTTAAGCTTGTGGTGATCTTAAGGCCTGTGCCTTTCTATCCCTGAATGGAGTAATGAGCTGACCCAATTGCCATCTTTTCTCTACAGTAAGGGGGCAGTAATCAGGGCACACAAAAAACTCTATCTTCTTCCCCTTTTTCTTCCGATCTGGTCGTGCCAGGTCATATACTGCCTCTCTTGCCAGAAAATTGTTGACTGATATTAAGATTGCCCTTGGTCTGCTTACATTCTGCCCCGCTCTGTTGTTCACTGTAAAGGAGAACCTATGTGCTTGGATGATTTCCTGATCCCAATCCCATTGGATCAGCTCAGGAAAGGCCTCAGAAAACAAATAGCAAATAAACTTTTGCACATCTTGCCCTTCCGCCTCCTCTGGAATGTCCAATATGCGAAGATTATTACACCGTAGGCGATTCTCAAAGTCCGTAATCTTCCAAAGTGTATCGTCCTTTGCAGTGCGGAGTGCTTCAGTTGTTGCTTCCTGCGCTGCAAGCTCGTCCTCTAGGTTTGAAATGCGTGCCTCTGCCTCGTTGAACCTCTCAGCGAACTCGGAGCAAGATTTTGCCACCCTCCGCACTGGATTCTGGAGCTTGCGACACGCTCCCTGAGTGCGTAAGCTCTCCGTGCGGGTTGCCTCCCTATGGGCCATGATGCTCCGGTAGATGAGAGCCAAGGAGATATATTCGGGGTTCTCTGTCTCATTCAGATTGAATTGTGTCCCAGAGGCTGCCCCATTTACTCCGGTGTCACCCATAAATGAATAATCCCATTGGAAGGAACTGCCATCATAGAGCCTACATTCTCCCCTGAATCAACCTTTTTACGGACTGTATCATGGAGGTCCGCCCTGTTTGGACAGAGTACTCACATCTGTCTCAACCCCCGAGGTATCAGATGGTTCAGACATTGGGAAGAAAGAATAATCTCCCGAGTCACTTTCCTTTACATTGTCCTGGTTGTCAGTCTTACTTCCCCTTGCCCCCAACCCTGCGCTTTCCTCGTGTGTTTTGGCTCCTTTTCCACTTCCTTCCCCCTTTTTCCCCATTTCTCGGTGTTTGTCACCCACTATGTTGTCCTTATCCAATATCAAGTCCGGTGTTAAGTCCTGAGAGAGCTCCTCCCCCAGTGTATCAGCTTCAGTATTTTTTATTTTGATGCTTATTTTAGATGTAGGGGGCATAACTTTCTGTATCTGTCCAGCCAAAAACAGCGTGGGAACGGACTTTTTACTGCTCTCCAAGCAAGTTTTCTCTGTGGTATACTCCAACTTCTTCTTCTGGGGCTCTTGTACTGGCCCATTGTCCGCTGCCTCCATAGTGCTCCTCGACTTTCCCCATCCTACTTTCTGGGGCATTGCAATGTTGCGCGGTCTAGCTTCCTGGGCACCTTCCGACCTCGTCAGGGTTCTGCATGCACCACTGCGCGCACACACGGAAGACCGCCCAGCTGGTGTCAGCAGCCTCCAGACCTTCACTCTGGGAACCCAGCAGAGGCTCAACAGCAGTGCCGCCGTCGCGCACCAAACCAGTAGCTGAGTCTACAAACCCCTCACAGCCCTGCCTGATGATCAGCTCCGACAGAGCGCTGCCTTCGGTGTCTTTGGCACCATCGGCGCGGTAAGCTTAACAGGGGGCGAAAGCTCCGGGAGCTGTGAGCTCACGGCCGCCATCTTTCCCTTTACATGGGCATGGTGCCTCTATGAGAGATTTTCTAAGTCAAAATGAAAGGCTCACAATCTTGTGACCATAAATTTTACAAGCAAGAATATAACCAGTAGGACATAAAGTTTGTAAGAAATCACAGCAACACCTTTAGACATTGGTACCTGGGAAGGGTGAGAAAGGTAAAGAGCACATGGACATACCACATAGATTATTTTTACCTAGAATAATGCAATGACCAATCCTGGCCACGGGCTGGAGGAAAAATATAGACCAGGACAAGGCTCCCGACTAATCAGGTGCCCACGGGAAAAGACTGGTGCAGATCAGGACTGGTGACCTCAGCTAAGTGCAACGCCAGCGTCACACCCCTCTCTCTAGGAAAGCCAATTAGTACACTGATTGGGTAATCTATTCTTCTGGCAGAGTGCTCTGCCAGCACCTCTGTTCTCGATCGCCTATTGAGTGCGTTGGGTCAGTGACAGGTCAGCTATTTGGACAAGTCGGACAATTTCTCTATCTAAGCCTACCTTAGTTATACCATTTCGAGGGCAATGTACCATCTCTAAATGTTGCAAATCTATGTGTTTCCCTTCAGTGACTGGTTGGAAAGACGAGGAGAGGTTATCACACCATACTAAGATGAGATAATTCCAAATGAATTGCATTGATCAAGTTCCCACCCATAAATTATTTCTCACGATTTTATTCCGCCCACCAATATTATTTCATTTTAGCATACAATGTTGAAAAATGTTGTCAGTCTACTTCCTTTTCCCAGGTCATGGGGTGAGATTCTCAGGCGCATCGTGGGTAAGACAATCGCTGGCACAGTTTCAGTGCCACAGTTCGAGGTCTCTCGTTTCTCCCAGCACATGTGCAGTGCGTGTTCAAAATGGCAATTCAGGACACCCCTCAGGCCCACATACGAGCTAGTAACAAAGTGAAAAATAAACATATTAGAATACAAAAATAAAGGAATGCACTGTATACCACTTATCTCTACTCTAACCCCATTACTTTATTTTAACTTGTGCATTAATAGTTAAGCAGAACGAACAAGCTTAGTACCGCTAGAAAAAAGACAGGGGTTATGCCCAAATCAACCTCCTATACATGAGCAAGGGACATCAAACGATGTGTATAAACAAAGAAGTAGTACAGAGGGATCAATTCAACATTTATTTACATACAAGGTACAATTAATTACCCTGATGTTCAATATGATATTTTAAATCAGTTATATTCGCAAAACACAACACAATATATATACGTGTCAAGGGACAAGGTGGGGCACAAAGAAAATAATACTGAAATAATACATATACAATAGGGGCTGTACAACAATGTAACACCCTAGCTTGCATTCATCTCTATATACACTACAATATACATCAATATATATACATCACATATACAATATATACACTACATACACAAAAAGATTCTTTAAATAACACAAATATATATCCATATATACCCTAAAAGAACACACAATTTTTTTTTAGTACAAGCTGCAGCACAAGCATTAGCATGTGAGATTTAAAGCAGCCATCTTTGGCACTAGTGCGCAGAAGCAAAGATTTCCCACCAAGCAGAAAAGACGTCACACTACGTGAGTGTGGCAGACGCATGCGCAGTGAAATTCCCGCATTGCGGCGGCCATTTTAGGGCATTCGAGTTATTGTTAGTAAAAGCACATTGTCAAGCTTCCCCTAGATACTGGAAATGTCGTGAAATGTAAATATTAGTAAACACATTATGTTGGTTAATATATTACAGGTTATTTAGAGATGGTTGAGTAAAAGCAAGTCTCAGTATATGTGAAACCTTGCTCCATCATTGGTGCCCCACTGTTGATCCCTGCACCCCGTGGCAGGCACAGTGAGGTGCCTGCTAAAGGGTGCAGAGAAGAACAATACCTCCCATTTCCCTATGGGAGCATGTATTACCGCTGGTTTACAGCCGTAATGCATGCTCCCATAGGGAAATGTCAGAATGCAACTGAACAGTATTCAGTCACATCCTAATGAGGCGGGTGGGACCGCCATCCTGGGGTCAGTCCCATTTACCAGAAAGTGTCTGGCTGACACAAGTCTGACCGACATTGTAATCACCCCATAATGTTTTTTATGGGCCCCTCTTTTTTCTTGATTATTTTGCATGCTTTAGTACTGTGAGCACTATGCTACTACATGTACTGTGCATTGGATTTTTTCTAATTGGCTTAAGTACCTTTCCAGTAAGACCATGTTAGATGATAAAAGAAAAGAAAGTTAAATGTTGTATGTTGTCTGCAGTATATATGTACACCACCTGCATATGTAAAACAAATCAGAGGGTGCTTGGGCACCATTGTTTAAAACAATTGCAGTGAGACATTGCAGGGAAAAGTGTATTTGCAATGTAGGAAACTTGGTTTTATGTATTAAGTAAGTTGCTCCCACAGTGTGATTTCTAAACCTACAAGGGTAGGTGCTTAAAATATTTAAAAAGTGTAATGCTATATTTTGAGATTGGCATGGACACTCAAGCACAAAATACCCCAAAGTTGTTGTTGCTGTTTGGGAAGGCTGCATTTTCATTGAAAAGGCCTTATGTTCACTTGGGAAAATGTTATCAGAATGATTCAAAGTTATTTATTATTTAGTTTAAAAAATCCAATTTAATGGTAAAAGAAATGTTTGGATAGCTGGAGGAAAAAAGTAACTTTTAAAAGTGTACCTTTTGCTGTCTATGAGAAAACAGTTTCAGAACCACACAGTTACTCAGCCCTTCTCCATAGGCTTATT
Source organism: Lissotriton helveticus (assembly GCF_964261635.1). Lineage (NCBI taxonomy): Eukaryota > Metazoa > Chordata > Amphibia > Caudata > Salamandridae > Lissotriton > Lissotriton helveticus. The sequence continues at coordinate 1,138,804,206 of NC_136067.1, read as the reverse complement.
ATATATTATCGGTTGTGATTGTATGTATGTATTTAATCTTTATTTCGGCAAACAATGCCATAAAAGAATCGAGCACAAAAACATTACAATAATAAAACATTTTTAGACTGTTATACAATTCTTACAAGGCATAAAAAAGAAAAGGGAAAAATATTAAGCACATCTTTTAGAATATTACAAATGTCCCTCAATGAGAGATTGTTGTCTGTTGGTTCATTTATGAAATATACATTAATCAATTATAGCTGTTGTCCCTTCCTTTTCCTTAGAAAGAATATTGAATGTAGAAAACGGCTAACACTAAATATTATTATTTGGTTGGAATTTGTTTTTACTATTCTTAGTGCCTGGTTACATGAATTTAGCCCTAACAGTAAGAAAAGTGGTTTGATCCATCTTTTCCTGGCTATCGTATAAGCAGGACAAATAAAAAGAATATGAGCCTCGGTTTCAGGATGTTTACATTCGCACATGGTACATAGATCATCGGTTTCCAAGGAAGGATCAATTATCCTCCTAGACCATGTTTTTGCTGTGCTTTTGATTAACAAGTTGCCATACCTAAATTTTAGGAATAGAGTCTTGGCTAAGGGTGGTTCAATCTCGTCGAGAAAAGTCTCGAAGAGAGGCTCATCCTTGAAGCTCAAGAATTTTGTTGCCAAAGATCCTGCAACCGAAGCATTTGTTGCCCTGCTCACCATACAATTCCAGAATGCCCCTTTTAAGATTAATTTTGCATTGGGTGGTAAAAGTTCCGGGTTTTCCCAGAAATGGATTAAACCTATATCAGTGAGCCAAGTCTTTACATGCTTTATCCATGGGATGGTTAAGGAATTACCATATTCCATAATTTCTTTTAACCCATCCCTGTAATCCTGTAGTTCGGGCACTCTCCATAATCTGACCCATAGCATCAACGGTCGGATTATGGTGTAATGGTCAGTTCTTTTGAAGTTCAGGTCCAGTTCAAGAGGTACTAAAGGGGTTCCTCTTGGGACTCTTACCAAGCTCCTCATAAAGTTATTATCCAAAAGACGAAAGCAGTCTCTCGACCCAGGCCCCCAAATTTCCGCGCCATAGAGCGCTGACGGTTGAACCTTAAATTTGAATAGCTCAATTACCGGGGAGACCGCTTTACTAGTGCTCAAGCTTTGTTTTGCGAGGATTGGCTTAGCATTCTGATTAAATACTAGCTTGCTTTTTTCCCTTTGGGATTTCCAGGTAAACTTTGAATCCAAGGTAACACCCAAATACATAAAGTGCGAAACCGATTCTAATTTAGTTCCTTCCAAGGTCAAGCATCCTTTGGATGTTTTTTGTGGGTTAAGGGACATGCATTTGGTCTTGTTCCCATTTATCTCCAGGCCTTTCTTCCTGCAATAACTGCTGAAAGAATTCAGTAAAGCTTGGAGGTCTCTTTTTGTTTGGGAAATCAAAATGGTGTCGTCAGCAAACAACAATGACGTCACCCTTTCGCCATTTAATTTAGGTGAGTCGTTGATGCATCCTTCTAAAATTTTTGGAATATCATTCACAAAAAGTGAAAAAAGGGTGGGGGCCAAAACACAACCTTGGCGGACTCCGCGCTCGATAGGGATGTTTTGGGTTAATTCCCCATTTGGGCCCCTTCCGATTTTTGCGAAATTCCTTTCGTGTAGTTCTTTTATTTGTACCAGAAGGTTATTTGGCAAACCCATATCATACAATGTTTTCCATAAAAGGTTGCGAGGCACTAGATCGAACTCTGCTCTCAGATCAACGAAGGCAACGTATAGATGACCCTTTTTGATATGAACATATTTCCAATATAGACAACAAAATCTGAATATCTGATCAATTGTGCTTACTTTGCTACGGAACCCAGCTTGGAATTTCGTTAAGATTGTATTCTCGTCCATCCAATCACTGACACGAGTTAATATGTGCCGTGAATAGATTTTCTGAAGGATGTCCAGCAAGCTGATTGGCCGGTAGTTAGAGGGATTCTTCCGATCCCCTTTTTTATAGATTAAAACTATTTCAGCCCCGCGCCAACTTTCCGGGAATTCTAAGCAAAGGGATAGTACATTACACAAGTAATTTATATACGGTGCCCAGGTAATTATATCATGTTTGTACAGGTCACCTGGGATCTTGTCCAAACCTGGTGCTTTACCCGATTTTACTAATTTAATTGCCGATTCGGTTTCGGCTATTGTGAAACCTGTAGGGTATTCAAGACATGGGGCATCCAAATCTATTCCAGTGCCCTCATATTTTTTGTATAGGTCAGTAAAGTGGCTAACCCAAGTTAATTCGTCCAAATGGACGTCTTTAACCACTCTCCCTACATGATTCCTATTGGCAACCAGCCTCCAAAAGCCAGCGTTGTCATTATTTTTAACAGCCAACAACATGTCGGCCCATAGTTCATCTTCCCAGGCTTTTTTGGAGGCCTTTTGTACTTGCTTGTAGTTATTCCTAGCATTTTTTATCTCAGGTAAAATATTTGATTTTATAACTGAGATGAGAACTTTTTTGGATTCCCTACAGTTTCCATCATACCATGGTTTACTATGGGATAGATTCTGTATATTTTGTTGGGCTTTTTTGGGCATTTTAGTGACAAGCATTTTTAGTTCGTTAAAAAAGTTTTTGTGCAAGGAAATAAAATGGGTGGGATTACCTTCTATGATAGTAAAACCTACAAGGGAATCTAAAACCCCGGCAAGGAGTATATATATCTGAGCCAGAATCTCGCCATGATCCAATATGAATGGCCATTTTAAGGCTCGTCTGTTGTTACTGACATGTATCTCTGTATTACCAGCATTATCTGATGGCAAAGTACCCACTTCACCCTGCAGTAGTGGTTCTATTGATAGGCTCAATGGAAAGTGGTGACTTTCTGTTCTGTCCTTGACCTCGAAGTCTAGGATATAGGGCCAAGTAGAAATAGATACTATTATAAAATCAAGATTACTCCTGCAATTATTTCTACTGAAAGTTGGTTTTTTCAAGATGTCGGACGAAAAGCGTCCATTACAGGCCCTAAGAGAATGAGTTGCACATATATTAGTTATCTGGACAGCCAAAGTTGAACATTTGATTGGTTTGGCGTTCTCTAGTGCGGGAATTTTATTTGCATTATCCTCATCTTCGAAAATATCACTAAGTCCCATTACTGGTTCATAACTGCAGTTTAGGTCACCAGCCAAAATAACATGTTCATCTTTCCTGTCTAACCTACTTAAAAAAGTGTCTAATTTGGATAAAGTTAGCGAAACTTTTGATAAGGGTGAAGGTCTATTATAAACATTTATTAAGTATAGTGTTTTCCCTTCACAAGTAGTAATCTTAAGCGTTAATATGTCGGGTGAGTTTACATCTACCACCTCGATTTGGACCTTTAAATCAACTTTTACCCAAGTTAAGAGACCCCCCGACGGCCTGTCGGTTGTGATTTAATGACACTAATCCTAGAAGACCATAGCCTGGCATCTTGGCTCATGAAGGCAAGGGTGCTATTGACAACTGTCCACTTTGAAGGAAGTAGCCATCTGGGACAGGGATAAAAACATTTGGATAAAGAAAGGAAACCTTCCCACTCCATCTTTGACTTGGTAATGCCAAATCCAGGTGGATGGATCTGCTCACATTAGGGCCAATGTAGACTCTATGGCTCCACCCCAGCAGGACGGAAAACATTTTTTACATAAACGAAAGACCATTATTGGGTTTTGGATAGACAGGGTGAGATAGGGTGAGAGACTAGACATAATATATAATAGAAATTCTCCACCCACTAGCTGGTAAACAGCATAAGACTGGCATTTCACCATCACTTCCTCTAAACACTCATGGAAAGAGAACATTTAAAAAATGAAGATCCTTTACAAAACCTCAGGAACTCTTGATGCTTGATGGTACCCAGGGATTGGAACTGCTCAAGTGGTTGCCCTTCTGTCTGCTTAATCAAGGAAAAAAAGCAGAAATATTCCTTATTCCAAGTAGGCCCAACTGATCACAGAAGACTGGGCTCTGCAGAGACCCTGGTGGGCAAGCAAGCTGGTGCTAGGAAGACAGCCTTTAGATCAGGAGTTTATAGGTGTGACCAGCAAGCTCTTTCCCAGCAGGTGGAGGGAAGTGGGGCTTATTAACATGGTGCTTGTAGACTTGCTGCATTTCATTTGTGAACAGAGAGGGACAGATTGTGTTGTGGGCTCGGCTGGGCAGTGTCTGGAGTCTTATCTCCAGCTCGCCTGAGTTTTCTTCTTGAGAAGAAAAAAGGGTTGGTTTTCAGTATGGGAAATTTCAACCTATGCACATACCAGCTGTAACAGGCATATATCTTCAATGTTGATTCAAACTTGGTGGTCGATTAGGATGGCGGATGGACTTGCGTCCGTCCGCCACCCCGAGGTGGAGGGACCGTCCGCAAGGGCAGCGGCGTTCCCTCCATGCCAATTAGGATTTGACCGCCACCCTGGCGGTCACATCCTGTATCTTTAACATTGTGGCGGGTGCTGCTTAAAGCAGGACCCGCCGCAATGTTAAAAATGCATGCATTGCATTTGCATGCACAAAGCGGCAGGCACCGCGCGGTACCTGCCGCTTTGTGCATGCAAATGCAGGGGGGTACCATAGGTACCCCCATGTGCACCCCCACCCCCTTCACCCTGGGGGTCCGCAAGGGCCCCCCAGAAGCAAAGGTCCACATGCTTTTCCACGGCGGAAAAACCGCAGTTGAAAGCATGTTTGCACACGCTTCCTAATTTGGCGGGCGGTGTCTTGCAGACGCCGCCACCAAATAGCGGTCTACACCCCGCGGATCAGCGGCGGACAGTGGCTTCCACCGACCCGGAGGATGCGGATTCACCACCATCCTAATCGACCCCCTGGTCTAGGACAGAACATAGAAGGTATACATGTTGTGTTTATAGGTACATAATATAGCTTTTTTAAATGTCGTAGTATGTAATATCGTTTTATTTACTCTAAAATATTGTGTTTCAATAATTTTTATTAATATTAGTTAATATGGCATTATAAGGTATTAGTATTATATTATTTGTTTTTTGTATTGTCTGTAATTTTTCATCTGATATTTAATTGTTTTTAAATGTAATTAGAAACTTCTGATTTAGAGAGTCGCGCTAGCGCGTCGACAAGATGGCCGCCGCCACCGGAGCTCCGTAATTTCATCAGCCTAATGAGCTGATTTACGACGATTTTCACCTCAAGGTTTGCTCGTTTTTAATAGCGCTTGCCTCTTCTGCCGGCCCCTTACCTTTTGAAGTGATTTTTGGGCGTTTTCATCGTGTGGAGTTTCCTCTGCCTGCTTTCTGGCTCCTCTCCCCAGCCTCTGCTCTGATTCTGCCGACTGTCTCAGCTCAGGGGGCGGTGCATTTCTAAAGAAAGGGCCTGGCTTGGGCCTAGCCACTCCCATGGCTCTCATTAACTCTTGCACTGCCTTTTTCTCATGCACTTTGGACGCTTTTAATACTCTTTTCCCTCACATTTATTAAATTTTTGAGGTGGGATTGGTATTTCTACATTTTCCTGACGCAAAAAGTTGTTTTTTCTCCTCAACATGGATAACAAAAATCTTGCTACCAACAAAAGGAAGCAGCAGGTGTCTCCACCCCCAAATAAATCGAAAGTTGTTGAAACTTCTGAACCTTCACTTACCCTGATACTGGAAGAAATAAAAGCGCTGCGTATGAATACTGATGCTATTGCAAATGAAGTAAAAAAATTTCGCAAAGATATGGCGTCAATGTCCATGAAAGTTTCCGACAATTCTATTAAAATTCAGGACAATAAAACCAAGCTCGACGCATTTACACCTTTGATGGCTCAGATAGTACCAATGCATAACCAATTATTGGAATTGGAGAACCGTAATAGACAATATAATCTCCGTATTTTCAATTTGCCTGAAGAAGTTGAGGGCTCCGACTGTCGCTTGTACCTGGAATCCTTGCTGCCCGGTCTTCTAAATATCAAATTTCCAGAAAAATTTGAGGTGGACAAAGCGCATAGAATTCCCTCACACAGGAATCCACGCCATACAAAACCTAGGCAGATGATTTTTAAGGTCTTGCGTCACCATCACTTGGTTCTCATCAGGAAAGCTGCCAGAGACATTCCTTCACTTCTGGTAAATGGCTCCAAAATATTTATCCATCAAGACTTTGCTAAAGAAACGGTTGCTATTCGCAAGGAATTTTCTTCTATGCGTCCACATCTGAAAAGCCTTGGTTTTAAGTATGGTCTATTTGATCCGTCGACAATGAGAGTTTGGAAAGACACCTTCTCAAAATCTTTTCATCGTCCTGCAGACTTAAGACTCTTTTTGGACCAACAAGCTTCGTCATCAATGGAGACTCAAGCTTCTATTACTTGATTGCATTTAATTTGAGCATTCCTGGCGATTCTTTTTTCTTCATGGGCTCCAACGGTTTCTGGCCATGCTTGTGCAACGGGTGTGCGACTCTGTGTCCTTATTTATGTGCCTTGTTTGTACTTTTTTCTTCCTTTTCTGTTTCTTCCTTTTGTGTCTTTCCCTGCCTTTTCTAGCTTCCTACGTAGAGTTACTTTTCTTCCATGGCTGTTTTCCCTCTTCTCTTTCTCTAACTCCTCTCTTCATTCTCTTTTTACTTCTTCATGGCTACTACACATGATATTAAAATTGTTTCTCTTAATGTTAAAGGTTTACGACATCCAGTTAAACGAACGAAGATTCTAGACTACTTGGGGGCTTCTAAAGCTGATATCTGTTTTCTTCAAGAAACACATGTTGATGACACCATTTTGCAATATATGAACAAAAAGTGGGTAGACACTATTGTTTCCTCACCTGCCCTTGGTAAAAAAAATGGGGTTGCGATTTTCTTTGCAAAGAGGTTACATTGTCAGGTTATTAATAAATTCACAGCTACCAATCCTGTTATAGGTACTATAGATATTTCAGACCATGCTTTAATTTCATTTGTCTTAAATATTTCTTCTAATTTTACTAAACAAACGAGGTGGCGTATGAACTCCGACATTGTCCTTACTGATAAGCATAAACCTAAACTATTGCAGGCTATAAAGGATTATTTCCTATTCAACCCCGAAGACTCCACATCACTTGTCACCAGATGGGATGCATTTAAGGCCTACATTAGAGGTACCACTATTTCAATTATGGCTCATGAGAACAAACAATTTAACGCTACCATTAAACATTTGGAAAAGCAAATTGCTAAATTTGAGCGTTTGTATATCTCTTCCAATGACCCCCAGTACAAACTAACGCTTCAAAAACTCCGCTATGAATTTAATACCATTCTCAGTCGCAGAGCAGGAGTCCTACTTTCAAAGTCCAATGCTGAATTTCGTTTTAATTCCAACAGATCAGGTAAACTCCTTGCTAATTACTTACGAATTAAAAGAGATAAACTCAGATTACCTCTATACGAGCATCTCAAGGCACAGTAGCTATTTCTCATAAAGATATTGTGCAATAATTTTTACGTTTTTATTCTACCCTTTATAGTAAACCTGACACCTGCCCTGACTCTTTAATCGATTCCTTTTTAAATAAGTGCAATTTACCCCATATTTCCTTATCAGATAGAGCAGGTCTAGATTCGCCAATTACTTCTGAAGAAATTTTGCTTGCCATTAAGTCACTTCCCAAAAATAAATCCCCAGGTCCTGATGGTATTCCAGCAGAATTTTACAAAGAATTTCACTCCCATCTCCTCCCTTATTTGCATGCCCTTTTCTCTCATTTTGGCTCCTCTGGTACTATCTCGGGCTCGTTTACGGATGCCTTAATTATTGTTTTACCCAAGCCTGATAAAGATCCTACCTTGGTCTCTAATTATCGCCCCATTTCCCTAATAAACCAGGATTGTAAGCTCTATGCGAAAATCCTGGCTACTAGACTAGCTCCTGTACTACATTCCATTATTCATCCAGATCAATCTGGTTTCATGAAAAATAGATATTCTGCTAATAATACTAGAACTCTATTACATATTATTGAACAAAGTTCTCAACTTACTTCTCCTGCGGGAGTGATGGCATTAGATGCTGAAAAAGCGTTTGATAAGATTCACTGGCAATTTTTATTTAAAACTTTACTGTCTTTTGATTTTGGTACCCCTTTTATTCGTATGATTTCTGCTTTATATTTTGCCCCTACTGCTCGTTTGTTCATTAATGGTCAAATTTCTAGTCAATTTTCGCTCTTTAGAGGAACTAGGCAAGGTTGTCCCCTTTCCCCACTGTTATTTCTCTTAGGTATTGAACCTTTTCTTAATTATATTCGCCTCTGTGATGACATTCAAGGTATTATGATCAATGATGTCACTGTTAAAACTTTAGCTTATGCAGATGATGTTTTATTATTTATTAATAACCCTCTTTCTTCTGTTCCTTCCCTATTAGACATTATTGCTCAATACTCTATGGTTTCAGGTTACAAATTGAATGTAAACAAAACTGAATTTTTTCCTTTGAATGTGTTTTGTACCTCAGAGATGCTCCCAAACAAAGATATTCTTTGGCAAACAACCAAACTCAAGTATTTAGGTATCCTATTTGCTTCATCGCTACCAGCTACATTGAAACTTAACTCTGATTTTATAATTGACTACATTAAAAACAAAACGTCTAAGTGGTCCGCCCTTCATCTCACTTGGTGGGGAAGAATGGAATCTATAAAAATGACTATAGCGCCTAAAGTTTTTTACTCTTTAGCTATGATCCCCACCCAATTTCCTCTCAGTTTTTATAAAACTATTGACATACTCTTATCTAAATTCCTTTGGTCTAACAAAGCCCCTCGTATTGCTTATAAAAAGTTACAAATTCCCAAGGCTCAGGCTGGTTTTTCCCTTCCAGATTTTCGCCTTTACCATAAAGCTTTTATCTTGAAACAGAGTGCCTTTTGGTTTAATACGTCACATACGGTAAAACCTCCAATTTGGTTGGACATTGAAGCATCCATTGTTTGACCCTTTTCTTTACCTTCATTGCTGTCAATGTCATCCACAGCGAAGATTGTTCATCTCTCCTCCATCATTAAGTCCTCCAGATTGATAATTAATGATTTAGATTCTAATTTTGAATTGCCCCTACTTTCCACAATCCACTTGTCTTTGTGGCACAGTGCACTCCTTAAATTGAACAGAAACATTACTTTCTGGTCCTCCTGGATTTCAAAAGGAATTTTATATCTTAAAGATGTCTTTACTGGTAATGCTTTTATTCCTTTTGACCAGCTACAGTTAAAGTTTGGTCTCCCTGCTATTGACCTTTTAAAATATCAATGCTTATGTAACTCTATTTTAGATTCCTTTCCCAATGGTATTCCCTCTTCCACCACAAATGACCTATTAATCTACATCACAGCTGCAACATCGTCCCCTAAAGCTGTATCTGTTTTTTATAAACAGTTTTCCTCCTCAATGGGTTCCAATGTTCAGATTATTTCGTCGTTCTGGAATACTGAACTTTCCATCTCCCTGTCAGATGACTCATGGTCCTCTATATGGCTTGCCAGTATCTCAGGCTGGCTCCCAGTGTCCCTTTATCAAACTAATGCCTATATTTTATTTAATGCTTTGTGGACTCCATTACGTCTATTTCGTGCAAAACTGTTGCTTTCTGATGTTTGTTGGCACTGCCATGCTAGCTCTGGTTCACTTCGCCATATGTTGTTTGAATGTCCAGTTATTATGAAATTTTGGTTAGCAGTATGGAGTGTAATTTGGAAAAATTTACCTTTACAAGATGATATTTCCTTTAATTTATTAATTTGCAAATCGATTGCCTTGACTTCTCCCCTTTCTGAATCAGAGGCAAAATTATTTAATTTTCTAGTCACAGCTGCTTTAAAATCCATTACTTTCTGTTGGAAAGATGCTTCTTCTCTTTCAGTCCATGCATGGTGGTCATGGATTACCTTTACGAGAAGAGGTGCGCAGCTATCTCTTAATGGCATTACTCATAATTCACAATCATTTCAGTCGTTTTGGTCTTCTATTGATTCATATGTTTTACAATGAAATTATTATGCATTTTCTTATGTTCTATTTTTACATTACAATATAACAGTAACTCTGTAGTTTATGAATTTATGACCCTATGACATGTTCTTTCCTTCCCCTCTTCCTCCCTTTCCTCCTTTCCCTTCCTCTTTAATTGCGATTCTATTCTATTATTATATGTTAATATTGCGTATTTTGGCTTAATGCATTTCATATTGATTAATGGATTGCTTCTGCTTGTAATTTCCTTCCTCTTTTTTGTATTGTATTTATTCTTTTTCTTAAAACTTAATAAAATCTTTCTGAACTAAAAAAAAAGAAACTTCTGATTTATTAGCGGGTTGCAAATTATTGCTTGTAATTTATAGTTAATTATTAATTTAAATGAATGTATTAATTGATAATTAAGTAACTGGATAAATAGATAGCATAATTGCTATTTTGTTTTTTAACTAATTGTTAACTGATTAGTTTAAAATAATGTTATTTTTATCATCATCTTACATGACAGAGGCAGATTGGACACATGGCAGGTAGTAGCAAAAGGAAAGCAAGGTGCAAAAAGATCAGTTTCAGGCTTAAACTTTATAGCAATAAAACACCCCAGCACTGTATTGTTTTACGGTACACGGCCCCCTCTATCTGCACTGGTAACTAAAGGCCCCGGAAACTCCAACGCAAGTAATATCTGGCTCCTGAATTTATGCTGTGTAGCCGAGCTGTTACAAGCGTTATTATATAATGAGCCTTGGTTCTAATTGCTCTCCTATAGTGTTGTCAGTGTCATTCTTATCTGCGTCTCTAGCTGACAGGTACGTCATGTACAGCCCCCAGAAATGTTTTGGTCTACTTCGAGGGGGGGGGGGAGGAGGTCACTGAAATTTTCGGTTTGAGTGCTGCAGTATAGCATGTCGTGTGACCACTTCGCCATAGAAGGGATAGGGCCCCTCAACCAACTAATTGCTCCTCTACGCGTAGCCAGTAGCAACCCTTTGACTACCAATCTTCGCACTCCCCATGGAATATATTTTGAATATTTATAATTTTTGTATTTGTCATTTATTTTTCATATAAAAAGTATATTACAACATGTAATTTAATTTGATTTAAAATTAATGAAAATATGGTTTGTTTTAAATATGTTACATTTGCTATTTTCTTTGATATTTATATATTTTTATAACAAAAATTACGAGTTGCTAATAGTAAACCTAAACGCTTTAAACTCAAAATTTTCCCTACTTCCCTACTTTTGCTTATGCTACAGTGGAAACAGTAAATCTAACTTCTTCAAAGTCCAGCACTTTCACAAATGTACTTACTTTGGAGAGGGAACAGTAAATCTAACACCTTGCTGGGAGTGCTAGCCCCCCAGAAGTTTGGCTCTAGTTGTGCCCCTGAGCAAGCCCCCAAAATTGGAAGGGCATTAACTTAGCTAACCTAATCGTGCTGTTAAAAACATAATGTAACTAATACAGCCCTGCAGCCACAGGCTGTCACAGAACTACACATCACTGGCACTGACACTGACAAGGCGTGACAATTGGTACGGGCTGCTTCACTGTTACAACATTCTTGGAAACGCCGGCCCGAACAAGATACTATGGCTCAGTAGAAGCTGCACCAGGACAAACTTTGGCCTCTCAAGAAAACTGTACAAATGGCCGGTATTTTTCTTAATGTGGAAACCATACACCCAACCAGGATGTCTGGCTCGGCCCTGTCAATCATATGACGACTTGCCCTCTTGTAGAAAGCAAATATTCTAATCCACAAGAGACCTAGCAGACACGGTGTGAAACAGGCAAAGGAGGCGCACGATAAGGAGTTACATATTCAATCCTTATGTCGCACACTTGACTCCACGGCGATAGGTGGCTCCACCATTCCATCAAGTCATACTTGCCCAGCACCCATAACCATGATCCTGTATCATTCCTCGTAATTCCCCCTCAGTCACTCAGAACTTATCACCAGGTTGCCTTCAACAGCGTGGGCTATCGCTGCTTCTGCACCGCTTGATCAGGGCGTCGATGGGCCAACTCCAACCTTCAGTCACTATGGCTCTGCCCTCTCCTGCCACGCTCACTTTAACACTCACCCACTGCCTAGCCCCACCCGCATGTAGTGAAAGTTATGATTCTGACTCAGCTTTGTTTTGCTTGGAGGGAGCATTCAGTTGAAAACTGAACCGAAAGAAGCGCACAGGAGTTAAAGTCAGTCAGTTAAAATAAACACAGGAGTTAAAGTTAGTGAGTGAAAATCGGGGCGCAAGAGGGCGCACACACGGAATGGCCGCCTGACGGTGAGGCTCCTGTTCCCTGGAGAGTTTATCCTTCATTAATCCTGCCTTACTGGAGAGCGAGTGACCCCAAACGCTAATGATTCGGAGACGCATACTAACATCTAGACTCGGTCCAACTTTGGAGTCTCTGCATGCAATTGAAACCGAGAAAGTGACTTTGATGGTTTCCCCCGGAGCTGCCACTGGAGCCGGCGAGGCGAGAGGATCGGATTACGGCTGCCAGGCGAGGCCGGGGATCACCACGAGGCGACAGGCCCTGACCGTTGGCCTCTGCCACGGAGGTCGGAATTTCTGCTTTTGCCAGCGAAACGATTGATCCCCTCCCCTGCCACCTGAGGATCCCCCACACGGAGCCCTGGACCCGGACGGAATATAGGTATTAGATCTGCCAGCCCATGCTCTGATTATACGCATACCCGTGCCCTGTCTGGGCAGACGGGGATAGGCGCCCTGGGAGAGACTCAGCGCTGACTGCGGAGCGTGCTGCGAAGCCCCGTAATTATCACTGCGGGCTACGGCTGCTGCCGAGTGAGACGCCTCTCCGGAGCTGATCCCTGCTGGTAGTGAGAAGGTACGGTGAGCTGCTGGTGAAGGCGAGACTGACGCTGTAGACACCACGGTGAGACCCATTGGCGACAGCTGAAGCTGAGCGCTGGAGGCATTGGTGAAGCCTGGGGACTGTACTCGATCCCTCTGGCTCGTGACAGCGTCTGGCATTCTCATGGCACACTTGTTGTGGGGGCACCTGGTGAAGCAATATACTTGCTGCTCCCCTGATCCCAGAGAGGCATATCGAGGTCGTCCTGCGCACCATTGGTGGAGACAAGGAGGGGAGCTGCGAGGGCGACTGCCGGCAGCCGCTGGCTTGCGTGAAGACCTGACAAATTGCCCCACCATAACGCTGTCGTGTGGAGACGTGGAGCGGTCAACTGCGCCTTGACATCGCGCACGCTGTGGCGACTGCTGATGGTGCGCTGGGTGCAAACTGAGGTGCCAATACTTCACAGCACGTACCCACGCCAGAACAACTTCTGGATTAAACAACGCCTCCTGAGAGGAGACAGGCGATAGACAATATCAGTGAGACATTGCCCTTGTCAGTGGCCTATGAGGACTTCCTGCTATACGTACCATCCCCAACATCAGTACCCTGACTGGGCAACATCCCGTGGGGCATACATATTCGCTGCGAAGAGACAACGCAAGAGGGCACGCGCTGCAGAACTGTCGCAATACCTCGAAAGAGGGTGAGCCACAAGGTATCGTGACTTCCCACTGGGCCAGGTGTGGCACACTCTTGTACCGCTGTACTCCAAAGTGGCATGCAGAGAACGGCGCAGAGGCACGATGGTGAGGCCAGACAATCGCCAATCGAAAATTAACTTTGAAACCACGAAGAAAGGATCGAAGTCAATGGCGGAGGGGCCTAGGTTTAGTGGAGCAGGCGATGCTGACAAAGACTCCCCCTGCGGAACTAGACATGCACCGAATATTGCAGGAGATGCGACAAGGTTTTGCCACAGTGGTAGAGAAGGTAGATAGAATGTCCTCCAGGTTGCACGCCTTAGTGCACAAAGTAGACCAACATGAGGAATGGTTAACAGCGACCGAACAACGCATCTCAGACAATGATGATATCACCGCGTCACATACATCCCAACTAGCCCGTTTGGACAACCTCTTACTTCTTATAGCAGCCAAGAATGAGGATTTGGAAGCCCCCAGCAGACGCAACAACATCCGCGTCACGGGCATACCGGAGTCCACAGACACGGGCAGGATGGAATTATACGTGGAGAAACTCCTAAGAGCGGCAGTGGGGGAGGATGCCTTCTCACCACAATTCATTGTCGAAAGGGCGCATAGATCGCTGGCCCCAATACCTAAACCTGGAACACCACCGCAGCCTATCATTGCCCGTCTGCTGAACTATCGTGATCGGGATGTAGCACTGAGAGCAGCTCGCACTAAACAGAACTTGAACTACAATGGTATTGCCTTTTCTATCTACCCTGATTTCACTCCAATGGTGCAGGAGGAGAGACGAAAATTCATGGCTGTCAAAAAGAAACTGCGCGAAGCTCAGATAGATTATGCATTGCTCTACCCAGCGAAACTGCGGGTAACGCACCAAGGAAAGCAGAGGTTTTTCACAAATCCGCAAAAAGTGGAGGACTATTTGAAAGCAGTGAAGGACAGCACAGAGGGGAGGTCAGGGCAGGAATGCCGAACACGATGACGACGAAGACAGCTGAGGCAGAGTACCTCCAGCGAGTTCTGAACCTCCGATGCTGTCGTGGCTGACTGGAAATTGAGAACATTATGACCGAAGGTCCGGATGCGATACTGAAGTTGGGGTCGTTCGAACTCTTCCAGTGGTAAAGTACTCCAGGGACCACTATCCCTCCTTGGCCTCCACCGAGGGTGGCACAGAACAGGAGGCTAAAGGGGGGTTAAGTGGTTGTGCGCTCTTGATGTTGTTTCCCCTATGGGTATACCCCAACCATGGGACTTGCGTACTAGGGTTTGTTGCATTGCATGGGAGGGTGGCTGAGAGGGGGATGAGGGTAGACTTCTCTTTCTTAGCATTTTGGTGTTGTCATTATGGGGTGAGTTGGGGCGGGGGAGGGAACAGGTGGCTGCCTGCATGATTGGGATGCGGTGGTGGGAGAGGGGTGGAGAAACTTAGTTGGGGGGTTTCATTTTGCAGAGGGGGCGGGACGGCGACTAACTCCACACAGGGGCGTACGGCATCTGTGGAATATGCATATTGTAGACATGTACGAGATATATCCTATTCTTACAATATATGCACGGCTATGGCAGGGATAGAGAAAGACAAACTACTAAGATGTATGTCATGGAACATTAGGGGCCTGAATGATGCGCAGAAATGTCGAAATGTGCTAGCGTATCTGGACCGACATCAGGTCCAACTTGCCATGCTGCAGGAAACACACTTGTCACCACAGACACGAGCAACATTTGCCAGAAAATGGGCTGCTACTCGAGCTTTCTCCTCTTTTTCCACATATGCCAGGGGAGTTGCTATCTTGATAAGGCGTACTGTGTCATTCCAGGTCATTGGCGAGAGCCTTGATAACGAAGGGCGTTACGTTATAATATGGGGCCGCCTTGGACAAGACACTATTACCATAGTAGCCTGGTATGCCCCTAATGTGAATACACTGACCTTCTTCACGATGCTCTGGGGTAAAGTTGTGGATATAGGCTCCAAACATGTCATCTGGGGTGGAGACTTCAACGTCGCCCTGGTAACTACTCAAGACAGGGCGGAATGGGGCGGCACTATATAAGAGTAGAACCAGAGATGCACTGCTGGGTATAATGGACGAAGGCGAACTGATAGACGCCTGGCGACATCTTCACCCCCGCAAGAGAGAAGGTACCCACTTTACATCGTTAACGAGTACTTGGGCGCAAATTGATTACTTCCTACTGTCCAGAGGGTTGGGAGCCGGTCTGGTAATGGCAACACATCTACCCAGAACGTACTCAGACCACTGTCCAGTCCTGATACACCTACAGATGCCTGGTTGGGATAATCCCTGACCGCACTGGTGGCTGCAACCTGGGGCCTTATTGGACAATGTCTTCCGCACAGAGCTAGGGGAGGAAATAGCTGATTTCTTACCTCGCAACAAAGGTACGGTCGACTCTGTCGAGACAATCTGGGAGGCATTCAAAATAACGGTTAGGGGTCACTGCATTTCGAAGAGCTTCGGAGTCCTGCGCGATATACAGCGCACATTACGCACACTAGATAGTGATTTGAAGAGACTGGAGGAACAGATGGTGACGGGGGATTATACAAGGACACATGCAGAATTCAGACAAAAACTGACGAAATATGAGAAAGAGGCAGCCAGAGAGGCTAAATTCAAGGGGAAATACTGGACGGCTAGGAAGTATGGGGAAGGTGATAGACTGGGCAAGGCTCTGGCGACTCTGACTCGTAATCCCCACCTCAGTACCACGATTCTCGAGATTGAAGACGAAGGGGGGTGAATCATCAGGGATGCCGAGGGGCTAATGAATGTCTTCACGGTACATTATCGTACGCTATATACCACTGCTACGGCAACTGACGTACACTATGATCCCTTTCTCAGCGATGTAGCACTATGCTGGCTAAGCGACGTACATAGAACTTTCTTGAGTGCCCCCTTTGAACTAGACAAGGTCAAGGATGCCATAATGTCACTGAAAAATGGTAAGGTCCCCGGTCTCGACGGGATCCCTGCTGAGTTTTACAAAACCTATATCGATATCATGGCCCCCGTTCTTCGAGAGGTCTTTGAAGAAGCTCTTGCTGACGGGATCCTGCCCCGCTCGATGCGGGAAGTCATGATCACATCCCTTTTAAAACCCGGAAAAGACCCTCGTGTTTATGACTCCTACCGCCCACTATCACTATTGAACTGCGACGTGAAAGTATTGGCCAAGGTCCTGGCCACCAGGCTGTCCCTTCTAATGACAAAAATAATACTGCCCGATCAGTCAGGATTTGTCCCCGGCAGATCCACATCCCATAACCTTCGAACTTTATTCTCCCTGATCCGGACGGTGCATCCCGAGGTCCCCGTAGCTGTGATATTTCTAGATGCCACTAAGGCCTTCGACTCCGTCGAATGAAACTATCTATTTACCGTCTTGGGGCGTATGGGATTTCCCAAGTTATTTATCTCCTGGGTCCAATTGCTGTACACACAGCCATCCGCGAAAGTCCTACTTAATGGCCGTTTATCGCCCTCGATAGCTCTCACACGGGGCACCAGGCAGAGATGCCCACTCTCCCCGCTCCTCTTTGCGATAACGGTGGAACCGCTTGCCTGCCGATTGCGCCAATTGCATCCGGAGGGGGCATTTCGCTGCTTTCAACGTCAGATCGCTGTGTCACTATACGCAGATGATATGACGTTATTCGTCAAGGACCCCATGCACAATTTAAATCCCTTGCTGCGGGAATTCGTTGTCTTTGGTAGATTATCGGGGGTGAGGATTAACTGGGCAAAATCACAATTCTAACCTCTCACGAATGCGGTCACTGACTTTCCGTTAGACTATCCGTTTGAGTGGTGTCGCACGGACCTACGCTATCTAGGAATCCAAATCTCTAAAGATAAGGACGAGACGCTGAGACTTAACTATGGAGTTGCTGTCACTAAACTTGCCACCACTGTTGATCGCTGGCTCTCCCTCCCCCTTTCCATGGCGGGCAGAGCCTCACTTATCAAGATGATAGTACTGCCCCGCTTTTTTATCTGGTTTTGAATATTCCCTATTATCCGGGTGCTTTCTTCTTCAAGACATTGAGGATTGAATTGTGCCGATTGTTCTGGGGAGGTAAGCATCCGCGACTTTGGTGGTCGGTGTTGACACAGCCATACGACAAAGGCGGATTTGGCATACCTGATTTCGAAGCCTACTACGCCTGTGCTCAGGCGCATTATGCGTACTACTGGATGGTCCCCACGCACTTCATACCTCAGATAGCAGCGGAGGACTGGATTGCAAATCCTCTTCCACTGAGTGAACTCATACAATGTCCGTTGGCGGCTATAGAAACACCATTCACAACGGTTACGTGCACTATCGATGCCTGGAGACGCATCGCTAAGCTGCTGGGTTGCACCATGTTCTATTCTGCTCGGCTGCCTTTGACATATCACCCTAAACTAGCGCTCCTTCAGGAAAAAGGCTTTCAACTTCTGTGCGAGCGCCTGCAGATATCTACTTGGGGCGATCTATTCACTGATCGCCAATTCAATAGCAGGGATGTGTTTTTTAAAACTCATAGTCCCACCCCGCTCGATGTTTTTTATTACATACGATTGCGACAGGGAATGAGGGAGATATTGCCGGACTTTCCCTGTGAGCCAGAGGCTCTGCCTCCCCTACACTTTATGCTCTGCTCACAGGATGGCTCACACCTGGTGGTAGGTATGTACAAACGGGTTCGGATATCCAGGCTGAGTATTGCGTCCTCTGCTCGATCTCACTGGGCCACCGACCTAACGGTGGAGATTACTGATGAACAATGGCTCTACTGCTGTGACATCACGGCCAGGATCTCCGCTAGTTGCAGGCTCAAAATGATTCACTACAAATTCTTGCAGAGATTATATTATACCCCGGTCAAGAAGTATAGATTTCATTTAACTAATGACGATAGATGAGAGCGTTGTCATGCGGAGCGAGCTGGCTTCCTTCATCTAGCCTGTGAGTGCCCTGCAATACAGGATTACTGGCAACAGGTACGAGATGCTCTGGAGACCATGGTTGGGGAGCCCATAAACCTCAACCCTCTATTGATGCTCCTAGGATACACACTGCCTATCCCAAAAACGTGTAGGAAATTCCTAGATGTCGCCATACTCCTGACA
Organism: Lissotriton helveticus; assembly: GCF_964261635.1. Lineage (NCBI taxonomy): Eukaryota > Metazoa > Chordata > Amphibia > Caudata > Salamandridae > Lissotriton > Lissotriton helveticus. The sequence continues at coordinate 1,138,785,466 of NC_136067.1, read as the reverse complement.
AAACGACGAGTGGCATGTCGTTGGGGTCGTGGCAGGGCCCCGAAATTTAAGGAATGGCTGGCAGATGTGATTTACTGTTAGGAGCAATCGGCAATCTTTGCCAAGACACTGCCGATGCCCAGTATGCCTAGAGACATATGGGGACCATTGACCACATACTTGCTTTCTCGGGGGAGTACCGATGACGACGGAGCTCTGGGAGAGATGCAAGATGTAGATGAAGAGAATGTTGCTTTGTGAATTTGCATGCCTATAATGGTTATTGCCCCAGTGCAGTGAGTAGAGATGTTAATTTTCATATGGGGCATTCCTGGGACGTTATCCTATCTATGTCAACACTATGCATGCTATATGGCAGATTGCACTGACGCCCTCTGAATATGAATCGCTATTATGGCTGAGACATTTCTGATTTGCTTAAAGTTGTTGTCCATGTTCCGGACCCCTGTGGGATACTAAGTGCCAGACCTGTCACCTGCCTAGATACATGTCGATCCAATTACAAGCTGTGCTATGTGTACGATGTGAGATGCAAATGTCCCTGTGATGCCTCCTTTTGTTTATTTTCTTGTTCTGAAAATGTCAAAAAAATAAATAAATAAATAAGAAAAAAGTTAGTGAGTGAAAATTAATCAGTCAGTATTAGTGCATGATTACTAGCACTTCTGAGGACCCGCAATTATGTATGACTTTACATTTCAGTGCAGTGATGCGGACCACCACACTGAAATGTGTTAGTCTAGCGCATTGATGCGTGGTACTTGGCTGGGCTGATAATGATAATGATATTTATAAAGCGTGCAAATACCCAAAATGGTGTCTCGGCGCTAGAACCATGAGCAGAACACCAACCGACACCCCTCACTTGAACAACCAGGTTTTCAAGTTCTTCCTAAAGCTCATAAGAGAGCTGGCCTTCCTAATCTTGGGTGGCAGCAGGTTCCACAACTTAGAAGTGCCGTGATGGAAGCTTTGTCCGCCCCAATGCAAAGTCTGAATCTTCGGCACTGTTAGTAGTTTGGCACCCGTAGAGCGGAGTGATCTGCCTGGCTGGTACCACACAAACAGCTCCTGCAGGAACAACTGACCCTTCTGTGTCAGGGCTTTGAAGGCCACGCAAAGCGCATTGAATTTGATCCGTTGCACCACTGGAAGCCAGTGCAGCTTCCGAATCTCTTCTGAGATGGATTTTTGCCAGGGTAGGCTCAGCAAAAGGCGAGCTGCTGAATTTTGAACTGCCTGAAGTTTTTTCAGGCACTGCTTCTGGGCATTCAGATAAAGCCTGTTACAATTGTCCAGCTTGGACTGTATAAGGGAGGTGATGACCACTTTCTTGGTTTCCTCAGGGATATAGGGAAGTACCTTCTTGATTTTTTTTATCAGGGAGTAAGAAGCAGACACGATGGCATTGGTTTGTTGAATGAAAGTCAGTCTATTGTCAACCAGAATACCCAAGTTTCTAGTCTTAGTCATTGGAATGGGCGGTGGGCCCATTTCTGCAGGCCACCAGAGATTACTCCAGGAAGGTTGTAAGTTGCCAAAAATCAGCACTTCCGTCTTCTCGGAGTTTAATTTAAGGCAGTGACTACTCATCCAGATGTTAATGGCGGCCATGCAATTATGAAATTGCACAGCAGGGGAGCTCTGTTTTTTATGAGCTGCAACCACAATCTGAGAGTCATCTGCGTACGATGTTAAAGAGAAGCCATGATCTCTGACCAACAGCGCCAATTCCGTGACATAGACATTGAACAGCAGTGGACTCAACGAGCTTCCCTGAGGAACTCCACAAGGCAGCACATAAGGCTCTGAGTTAAACCCGCAGAGTGACACTGCTGATCTCCTCTCCTGCAAAAAGGAGGCCAGCAAGGCCAACGCCTTGCCATCCACACCTAAAGTTTTTAATCGGTGAATCAAGAGAGTATGATCAACAGTGTCAAACGCGGCGGAGAGGTCGAGTAGAGCCAGTGCCGCGGTACCTCCACCATCCATGACCGCTCTAATTTCTTCGGTCACCTTAATAAATGCTGTCTCGGTGCTGTGTTCCTTGCGGAAGTCAAACTGAGAATGGTCCAGCAACCCATTGTCATCAATAAACTGCGTCAATTGGACGTTCATAATTGTGTCCACGATTTTGTCAGGAAGAGGAAGGCGTGCAATGGGACGATAGTTTGATGTCATAGATGCATCTAAAGTAGGTTTCTTAAGAAGCGGGAGAACAGAAGTCTCCTTCCAACTAGTGGGAAAGTTTCCTGAGGAAAAACATACTATTAAAGATGCCTGCCAACACAGGACTCACCAGATATACTAGTTCCATCAGAAAGGCTGACGAACACGGGTCTGAGGGGGAGCCTGATTTAGAGGCCAGAATGTAATGGCTCACTGTATCAGTCGACACAGGGGAAAACTCGAGAAATCTACTGGTGCCGGCAGCTGCAACCTGCGTGCTGGGAGCTGATTGAGCACCTAAGCAATCCTTGAAATTGCAGACAATATCCAGAACTTTGCTGAGAAGGCTGAGACTTCAGAGATGATTTAAGGCATGGCAAAAGTGGGCTGTGGCCCAGGCCCCCAGCCTTTAAAGGGAGCCTCCTCATAGTCTTGCTGTGATGACCTTGAATAATTACTAAACTGATTGTTTTGAATACCATTATCCCTTAATTTTATTTTTAAGGTGAGTGATGTGTGAGAGTCTATGATAGCAATTCTGCAGAAAAATGTTTATTTTTCATGCAACATCCATAAAAACGTTTCTTTTAGATCGCAATAGGACCATACATATGAGAAATATGAGAACATATAAGTCCATGCCCTGCAGGAACTTGGGGTACATGCACACAGGGGGGCATATCATGTGCCCCCCTGCATGTATCCCCAGGTATGCGATCTTGTATAAGCTCCCGACGTTTCCCCACCCTATGAACAGAGCTCTAGTTGACAATCTTTAGTGAAATCCTATATTGGTACCACTATTGGAGTCCTGTGATTTTCTAAAGCTGAAGTGTACTTGCCTGTGTAACCAATTCATGTCATGGTGTATGTATGTAAATTGCAAACCTGCCTTAAGAGCCATCTTGTGGCGCTGTATGTGTGGAATGCACGGTATTTTAATTTTTCAAGCAAAAGTTTGGAGTGATGTTTGCACTGATATTTGTTGCTACACACATATTTGCGGTCCGGTTCTTGGCACACATAGCATGGGCTGCAGCGCACAAAGACCTTACACTGCTGCACACAGATGAAAAAATGGTGAGGGAACATTGACCAGGATCATAATTGGGTCCTAAGTGTGAAAGTAAAAGTTTGGACCAGGATGAGGTGGCAAATCTATCACAACAACAAAACAACCTCAGCCGCTACACAATCCATCTTTCACCCAATCTGTTTCTTTGGTGCCAAAACCAATAGCTTCACCAGGAGCTGGACTACTATGTATCCAACTTTGATGGACAATTACCAGCTTCAGCCTTGGACCTTGTCCTGCCGGTGGATTCTTACTTCTGAAAAAGTAAACTATCAGCTTTGGATGGAATGGCTTGTTTTGTTTATCCAAACTCTGCTCCATCATAGTTGATCAGAAGATTTAGGTAGGCCACGGCCAGCCACAAACTAATAATTTTTAATGGCTCTTTACATTTTCCATGCACTAGGTCTTAAAATTTAATAAGAAGCGTTTCTCTAGAACAGCGTATTCAGCTTTGATCATTTTTGACTTTTTTTTCCTATAACATTTTACTTTATTTGTGTATATTGGTTGGGGAACTGTGTTGTTTCCTTGACTTCAAAATTATTGGTAATGTGTGCGCTTAAGACATATTCCTCTAGGGAATTCTCTGCTACTTGTGCCATTGCTACAAGGGTTGAGCTGGCTTTTTGGGCTTCCTGTTGGGCTAATACTGCCAGATCGACTTGCTTAAAAGGACTAGTATGAGGGCTATTATTTTTAGTTCCATTATGGCATATAGAATAAAAGAAATGACCCACACACTGGCTCTTTCAAACTATCCCATCTGGTAGAGCCAAACTACCCAGGGGTTGTGTAGACGTTCTTTAAGAACTATTGCGTTTATTTCAGCCTAACCAGATTGTGTTTATTAAGGTGGTAGGCTTCTCCACCACTCAAATTAAAGATCCAATCCTGACTGTGACTTAAAGGATCAGGTGAGTGAGGAGCTATATCTTAATTTCCTTTGTTTTTCAGATAGGTGGTGTTAGCATGGTTGCCTTTAACTTCTTCCTCTTTCACAATTTTATCTTCAGTATGAAAGCATAAAATGTATAAAATGTACTTCTTGCTCAAGACCAGTGTCTATTCTCCAATTTATTTTATCTTGATTTTTCTCTACTATAGAGAGAACATTGTTTCATATTTGCTTGAACAATTTGATTTCTTCTACTACAGTTAAAACATAAGGTTGTGGTAAGATGCGTGTGAACTGTTTTCTACGTAGAATATATGTAATTTTTGAAGGAATTACAGGAGTTATTCAATCTTTGGTTGGGCTGTTGTTTGCTTGAAAATTACATGTGAGAAATTCTGTCTTGTGCATAATGCACATGAGGTACTAGCTCAATGTATGGGGGCTAATTACAAAGCAACCCGGAAAGGTCTGAGCCTTCAGGGCTGCGTCTTAAAGGGCCACGTGGTTTACTTTCGGTCTGCCTCATTATGATGGAGGAGATAGGAAAGTAAACCAGTCGGTCATTACGGCTGGCTTCCGACTGGCTCAGAGAGCTTGTCAGCCAGTCGGAAGCTGGCCAGTGATCTCAAAGGAAACCATGTCTGAATGCATGTTTGGGGATCCCCAGCAGGACCCGTTGGATGCACTGCCTTCGGTTGGAAGCCGAGGGGGCACCAAAGGTGCCCCCCTGTTGATCCCTGCACCCCATAGTGGGCACCTTGAGGTGATGCAGGGATGAACTACACCTCCCTTTTCTCAATGGGAGTGTGTGTTATGGCCGGTTTACTGTCGTAACATGAGCTCCCACTGAGGAAACAGAGCATGCGACAGACCAGAGTTTGGTTGCATTGTAATTGGCAACTCAGGACCATCAACTGGGTTTCGGTTGGTCTCAGGCCCGAGTCAGTGTCTGGCAGTAGCAATTCCGCCCAACATCAAAATCAGGCCCAAGTCACTTGATGAATAGTGCTGGTGCAGTTCCCATGGCTGCAGTACACATCCAGTTTCACAGTTCCTGTAAGACATTTTTGCACAAACACATTGCCCATGCACAATTATTACATGAACAGTGTAAGCGTAAACATATCATGCAAAAATTGTGAAACCCAATAACAACTGTTTACACGAGCCTTAGATACAATTTGTCACCTAACACAAGCATTATTTTTTTTTCATAGAGCTGATTTGAGTTAATCTAGGGTTTTTATGCCATTTTTCCAACTCTTGTTCTTTTTTCTCTGTGTATCAGGACTGTTTTTAATGCCATCAATAATATGGACAAATAAGTTTGCCAATTCTAGCTATGTCACTGTCTTTTCCAAATACTTCATCACTTGAAATTGGGTTCTTGACTTCAAGGAACTCTTTCCAACATCTGTCCACCTGATGGAATATTGGATGCCTTTTCATATATCCTTGTACCTTTGACTGCCTTCTGAATAACATAGTTCCATATTGGGCCAACCACGTTTTTTAATTTATCCTAACATCAGTGATTTGTTGGAAATTGGACTTTCCAGTGGCTGTTAAAGTCCAAAATAGTTTGAGGTTTTAGCACCACTGACTTCCAAATAAATCTGCTCATTCCTTCTATTGTGGAGTTCCTTTTTCCCTTTTATTAGATATTAGTAGTTTGTTCTGATGCCCATTATTCCTTTGTTGCTCATTCCTTGTTCGAAACTTTCACGCTTTCTTACTTTCCTGCACTAGATTGTTGAGGCACTAGGATTAGTGATCTTGTATTGTCATTATCCAAAAATTGCATCCTTAGCTAACAGGTCACACTAGTAAAAACAGTTCTTTATATTAGAATCTTACGGACCCTGTATTTAGAAGGAGAGCTAAAAACCATGACAGTTTGACTGAAAGAAGAATAAATAACATTTGTTTTAGGGTCTACATCAGTGGTCTTCAAACTTTTTAATGCCGCGCCCCCCCTAGTGGGGGAAATAAATTATCGAGCCCCCCTCAAAAATTTTCCCATTCTTTTATTAAATTGGCAATGTTTAAATATGTCTATACATATTTAAACATTGCAGTTACGTTCTGTTACATTTTTAAAAATGTAATCAAATACTGTCCCTTCCCTTTTGACACCATCTCCCAGCTAGGATATAAATGACAAAACATGTTAGTGATGGGCCATTACAGAGTGGCTTCGTGCCGCTCATTTTTGTCAGCTTAAAACAAAGCACAATGCTTCTTTTGGGCAGAACCTGGCGCCCCCCCTGGGATCACCTGGGGCCCCCCTAGGGGGGCCCGCCCCCCAGTTTGAAGACAACTGGTCTACATGAATGCCTATGAATGGGTTCCTCCCACAGCTTTGAGAAGCGAATGCTCCAAGATCACCAGACTGAGGCTTCCACAGAGATCTTCATCAGTTGAAACTCTAATCCTGAGAGCCATCCAAAGACTTATATGCCTGATAGTGACTTGATTAGGTAGGTATTCTGGGTGTTAGGGTATAAGGGATCAAAAAAACTATGTTTAAAATGTCAATTGAAAGGCAATTATTTAAAGATATGCAAATTAATAATTTAGAATGTTTACATTTATTTTCTCATGTTACTATTTTAATATAACTACATTTGATGTTAATTGAGATATATGTTAATTGTATTACATTTTATAAATGCAAAAAATATTATCAAATATTAAAAATATTCTTTTTTAGTCAAGTAGAATATTTAGAAATGTTTTCCTGTTAACATAATATTAATTAAATAACACATTTAGAATTGGGTACATTTTTAAACATTTGTTATAAAAAATTAGTTTTCGTGTTGTTACTTTTTTAATTTTGTAAAAGATGAAATTCATATAATGTAAAACAATTATGATTGTTAATTTTGTGTTTGTGTATTGTTTAATATTCATGAACGGTAGTAAATATTTTGGACTATTTATTATTTATTAATAGTAATTTAATTATAATTTTTAATTTAAAATATTAAAAATGTAAATATGTATATAAAGGTTTGTAGTTCAGATTAGTGCGTTTTTAGATAACATTTTAGTAAAGATTATAATACAAAAGATATGTGAGAATATGAGTATTGAATTTCCTTGTAATATTTTTTGTTGGGAGTGAGAATAGTAAATGTCACCCCTTTAATGTCCAACACCTTCCCCAAATTGGTTTAGATTGGAGTGGGAATAGTAAGTGTCAGCCCTTGAGTGTCCAACATCTACCCCAATATTGTTAGATTGGAGTAAGAATAGTAAACGTCACCCCTTTAGGGTCCAACACCTTCCCCCAACATGGTTTGAATGCAGTGGAAATAGTAAATCTTTTAGCGACTGATTACGATGGCAGGCGGATTTATGTCCGCACGCCACCGTTTCAGAAACGAGACCGCCAGTCATGCTGTTGGTGGTCCCGTAAGAGGCATTACAATGCGACCGCCACTATGACAGTCGCAATGCCTATATTTTGCATTGCAGCGGGTGCTGCTGGCTGCAGGACGCATGCCGCAATGCAAAAAGGGGTCACTTTCAATATCCCTGAACTACGTAGCAGGCACCATGCGGTGCCTGCAACATGGTGCAGGGATATGTAGGGGGGCACCATAGGTGCCTGCCAGTGCCCATATCGGGGTACCAGGGGGGAATGGGGGCCTGCCACAGGCCCCCAAATTCCCTTACCACTGTCTTTTTAATGTTGGGTTACCCGCCATGAAAAAGGGAGGCGGAAGAGGACATCATAATCCCTATGGTAGTGCCTGGTAGGCACTGCCACTGTTGTTGGGGTATGATTCCCCTCCGACGGTACGATGGACTCCTTGTGCCCATCCGCCCGCCTTTGTAAAATGACGGGCATGAAACCTTCTTACAATGACAGTGAGACTGTCACCAACAGCCTGTCATCGTAATTAGGCCCTTAGGGGCTGATTAGGATGGCGGGCGGTCTTTGTCCGCCCGCCACACTAACGGAGAACGGGATCACCTGCCATAAGGGCGGGGGTCCCGTAGGGGGAATTAGGATGTGCCCGCCACTGTGGCGGGCACGTCCTCCATGTTTTGCATTGTGGCGGGCAGTGCAAATGCAAAACAATCGTGCAGGCATTTGCATGTGCAAAGCGGCAGGCACCGCGCGGTGCCTGCCGCTTTGCATATGCATATGTGTCCTCCCCCTACACCAGCATCACCTGGGGGCCGCGCAGGGGGCCCCCGCAGCACACACTACCTGCCTTTCCGCGGCGGCATTGCCGCCGCGGAAAGGCACCTCTCAGTGGCCATTGTAATATGACTGGCGGTGTCCATTGGACACCGCCACCATATTATTCCATTACCGCCGCGGTCGCCTTGCGACCGCGGTGGTAAAGCGGCGGACGGTCTTTCCGTCCGCCGCGCTCCCCCCGCCATCCTAATACGGCGGGGTTGAATCCGGGCATAGGTGTCGGGCAGATTGCCTCCCTGGCGGAGGCAATCCGCCCGACATCATAATGGGCCCCTTAGTGTTCAACACCTTCCCCAATATGATTACATTGGAATGGGAATAACAAATGTTATCCCTATACTGTTCAACACCTTCAACAAATTGGTATAGATTGGAGTAGGAGTATGTAATGTCACCCTTTAGTGTAAAAAAACGTCCCCACATTAATTCTATATACATTTTGACTGTACTGGGCCCAATTAAATTGGCTTTTGGAATGGTTAAAGGGACTTTGAGTCTATTCTTAAATCTTTTTGGTGTGACATGTTGGTCTCTGCTGAGACCCGCCCGACAGCACTACCACAGATAGTAGGCACAACCACATGCACAGCTATTTCTCACTCTCCTTCTCTTCATTCCATGCATAAGAAAAGCAAAACATTATCAAATATTCAATAAAAGCCCTATATACCAACACTAAAATATATCAGCACAAGACTCAATTTTCATCTAGGCACACTTGAGCAGAAGTGTGCTAAAGTCCACAAATAAATTTCATGGTCTCTTTAGGGTACAAAGGGACAGATGTGCTGTGCAATGGTTGCAAAATACTGGTTGCAATTTGTGACCATTGTTTTTGCAAATAGTGCAGTATTTTGCCAAATCGACCTATGTACTAATAGCTCTGTTTGCAAAGTATCAAAGCATAGTGGCTTGCAATTTGACCTATCTCATGAATATTAATATGGTAGGTCACATATTGCCACCCACTAAGATTCTCAACTATCATAGTGATTGTGGCCTGCTGGGGTCAGCAAACCCCCATGTCTGTGATTGCTTTTAAAGGAAGCCGTCATTTTTTTATGTGCAGCCCATTTTCCTTAAAGAAAAATGTGATGCATAAAAAAATTAAAGTTTGACAAAATATGTATCATTTTTTCAACATTCACAAATCGGTTTGCCACTATGTTTATGGAGTCTGTAAAACATTATTAACGTTTTGAGACTAGACTTGGGTCGCAAATCGGTATTTTGGAAGGGACGCCTTAAACACACCCTTTCCAAATATCGATTTAGAATGAAGTTACAAACCAAATTTGTGATTTGGTAACATGTTATATATACAAAGGGGTTTTTGCAATCGCAAATGGCCAGAATTTGCAAATCAAACCCTTTGCGAACACAAAAAGCTGTAGTGAAAATATGGTACCATACAACTTCCCACATTTATTCAAGCACCTAGCATACATAGTGCAAAAAATGGTGTTGAATGCACTAAGAAATCCGATTCGTACAGTATGTATACAGGAAGGACGCCCTTAGGTAATTTGTAGCAAACAATAATAATTAACACATTTGGGGGCACATGCATCAACCAAAATACCAGTCGCAAGCGGTCCGATTCACAGAATCGACCCCTTTGCAACCAGTAATTTGGGATTTGGGAAGCATCAACCCAAATGCAAATTCGCAAAATAGGTAATCGCTAAATTTGTGATTACCTAAATTGTGAATGCATTTAGGGAATCGTAAATTCTGCTTTCCTATTTGGAATGCGACAAGCTTTTCCTAAATGCGATTTCGCATTTAGGAAACGCTAATTACCATCAACTACAAGTTGATGTTAATTTGCAAAAACTTTGAAAAATGCACAAAACTGCATTTTTCAAAGTGCCATGTGGTGCACACACATGCTCTTGGGGCATGTGTGTGCGCCACATGTGCACACGTGCCAATTTCAGAGGGGCATCAGGGTGGCCTTTTGGCCCCCTTGCACCCTTGAAATTGTATGCGCAATTTGCGAGTACCTATTTGGTACTCACAAATTGCACATGCAATTCCCATTTATTCCTATGGGCCATTAGGGCCATAGGAATGAATGATAAGCTATTCCCTAATTGCGAATCGCAATTTGCTATTCACAATTAAGGAATATGTAGGAATCACTAATATTGTAGAGAAACCTACATGGATAAATGTAAATGTGAATGTACCGGTATTTATAGAGCGCACAGCTACTTCCCTGAGGTAGTGTCCCGGCGCTGTCCATTTACCGCTTAGGAACCCTTCCTGGTTTTCCCTGTGAGTGTCCACTCCTGGGCACCCCCCAGGGTGAAACCAGGCATCCCAGCACTTTTGGGGCCCTTGTGGAGATTAAGCAAGCTATTGCCCAGAGTCGCAGAGTGGGACCCATGATTAAAGAATAGGCACCGAGGCGAGAATTGTCAGGTCTGAGGAAATTGAGCCCAAGACCTGCCAAGGAGGGTATTGAACCCTGGTCCCAGGCCGGACCTCTGCATCAGGGTCTGCCGCTCTAACCATTTGAGCCACACTTCTCCACAGGCAATTGCGATCCCATAATTGCGATTCCTTAATAATCGCAATTAAGGAATCTCAATCACCCACCTTGAGACATGTGCCCCTTTAACTTTAAAATGCTTCCACCCTGACATGGGCTTAAATTAAAGTGAATTAACACATACATAGGGTTAGAAAAAGGAACGTAAAGCTTCATTGTAATTGAAAATTGTACAAATTCATCCCTATAACAAGATATTCATACTTTTAATGTGAGTAATACTCATTGCTTACTTTATTGTTCTTGTTAATTACGACTAGCATAATGCACAATTTGCCATTAGCGTTGTATCGCAAAGCCTTCTGATAGTCGCACGTATAAACCACTGGTCACACTCGTATAGCCTTATCCCACAGCATTGTGAATCAGCCGCAAAGATATTCACAGCAAATGGATCTAATTTACCTTAATAATTCTTGCCAGAATGTTACTTTTGGATATTTCAAACAATTGTTTTATTACGTGAGTCATCTTTGGAATCTCGCTGTAACAGAATTAAGAAAACGGCTTCACAAGAGCCCCACTCCAGTCAGACACACAGACCAAGATTCCATCACTTGAGCACAGTAGCTCGTTCTACCCTCAATCACCACTGCAAGATAGTACAACCTGCAGCCTCTTTCAATAATTTATCAACAACATGAGTGGTGAAATTATGGTGCATTTTGCAATAAAATTATATTGCGGCTGAAAATTACACCCAGGAGAAAGCCCAGCTGTCCGGGCACCAGATTCATTACGTAGCTCTGTTGGAAAACACATCTAGGATGGCAAGGCGTGCAGTTTTTCTAACACATATAAATCAAGCATATGAGAAAGCAAATAGGTTTGCTGTTTTTTTTAGTGTATGTACATGTGCAACTTGTACGCACAGGTTGTCTTAAATCACACACACATGCTCATATGCAGAGTAACATGCATGTAGACACCCACAGTTGTAGACGAGCAGTACAACAGGCACCAGGCGTACAGACCACCAGACACACAGCTACCGACACCGATCATCAGATGGTATACTGATTGCTGTAATAATCTTTAATGATGCGTTAAAGTGATGGATGTGAATGGAAAGTATGGAATTGGAACAAGAGTAAATGAGGAAGCAGACTTGTCAATGAAATGATGTTTCACAAGGCAGGTATAGTTTATTGTTTATTTTTATTAAGTATCAATTTTTTCCTACCCCATACTATATTTAGTCCTCCATTGGTGTTATTTTGAGTTGTTTCTTAAAGGAAGAAGACACATTTGGGTGCTGCTGTTCATCAGGAAGGGTAAGTTAACTTTTACCATTTTTAAGGTGTTTATAAGGTTGAGGGTATGTAGTAAAGTTGTGTAAAAGTATGTAAGTGCTGGTGTTGCTAAGAGGCTAATTATAAGTACAGTAGTCTTGAGACCGCTGTACCATTGGCGGTGGTCTGACCACAACCTCTTCAGTGATCTGACCTCCTGATTGTGAGGAGGGCAGTGGGACCTACACAAGGCCGTCGTAACCACCAGCATCTTGGATCCTGCAGCAGCAGAGGTGGTCAAAGCGGCACTCTATGGCATCAGTGCCGATGCTGGCACTGCCGTACTGATCACCATCTGCCTTTCCACCAACCTTTTCATGTTGGTGACCCTGCAATAAAAAGGTCAGCGGAAACGAAGGGAAGGGGCCCCAGATAGGGCCAGAGGGGACTTTGCCCATTGGGGACTGTGCATGGGGGCACATGTTGTACCCCTGTTTGCACTGTCGCACATGCATTGTGTGCACAGCATTATGCCACACCATGCAGGAAGGTGCAGTCGGCACTCTGCAGCCTGGACAGCTGGGCTTTCTCTTGGGTGTAATTTTCAGCCGCAATGCAATCTTATTGCAAAATGCACCATAATTTCACCACTAATGCTGTTGATAAACTATTGAAAGAGGCTGTAGTTTGTACTATCTTGCAGTGGTGATTGAGAGTAGAACGAGCTACTATGCTCAAGTGATGGAATCTTGGTCTGTGTATCTGACTGGAGTTGGGGCTCCTGTTAAGTTGTTTTCCTAATACTGTTACAGCGAGAGACCAAAGATGACTCGCATAATAAAACAATTGTTTGAAATATCCAAAATCAATATCCGGGCAAGAATTATTAAGGAAAAGTAAATCCATTTCTGTGACTATCTTTGCAGCTGACTCACAACGCTTTGGGACAAGACTATACGAGTGTGACTAGTGGTTTATCCGTGAGACTATTAGAAGGCTTTGCGATACCACGCTAATGGCAAATTGTGCATTATGGTAGTCATAATTAACAAGAACAATAAAGTAAGCAATGAGTATTACTCACATTAAAAGTAGGACTATCTTGTAGGGATGAATTTGTACAATGTTCAGTTACAATGAAGTTTTACGTTCCCTTTTCTAACCCTATGTATGTGTTAATTAACCAAACTATATTAAGCTTGTGCCAGAGCGGAAACATTCTAGAGTTTAAATGTGTTAATTAGTATTGTTTGCTACAAATCACCTAAGGGCGTCCTTCCTATATGCATACTGTATGAATCGGATTTCTTAGTGCATTCTCCATCATTTTTTGCACTATCACCCAGATTCATGAAGGTGCCATTCTGCGAATTGCAATTTGCGAGAAATTGCGATTCGCAATTTGAAATTCGCAGAATGGCATTCATGTAGAAATGCGATTTAAAAAAGCGAATCGCAATCGGCCGCAATTGCCGATTGCGATTTTGCCACAATCGCTTACATTTCGCAGAATCGGCATTTTTCCATGTAGAAATTGCGATCTCGCAATTAGCGAAATCGCAATTTGCGATCTCGCTAACTGTGAGATCGCAAAAACGGGAAGTCACATTTCGAGCCCATTGATGACATCATAACCAGGAAGTAGGCTTTTCCCACCCACAAACAGAACACAGAGCCAGAGAGTGGAAGCAGCATTCTGAGGAGCTCCAAACCTTTGACTGTGCAGCACCCCAGTAGGACACAAATCCTCAACATGTCCCAAGATGCAGCAGGGAGCAGTGGGCAGGAGAGGAAGAGAAAACTCAAGTTCTCAGAACTAGAACTGGAGTATTTGATCGAGGGGGTCACAAAGGACCATGCACGCCTCTTCGGCATAGACTCCCGGAGGGTGCCAGAGGCAGACAAGCGCCGGATCTGGCAGCGCATCCGCGCTAAAGTAAATTCGGTTGGGTGACCCAGCGGTCAATTGATGACCTCAAAAAGCGCTGGTACGACCTGAGAGGTCGTTCAAAGGAGCGTATTGCCGAGAGGCTTGGGGAGCGACTGGCCACCGGTGGAGGGGAACCTATAGCCACACCAAACACTCCATTGGAGTACCTCATAGAGGACACCATCGCACCCGAAGCCTGCGTGGGGGTGATCCAGCTGGACTCGTCCCGACCCAGCCAACAATCAGAAGGTAAGTGCCATGCGACTGCGACCCTGTCCCCCAACAATGCCCATGACTCCTGAGCTAGCAATATGACATCCCCAACAATGCAGGCCATGCACACCTGAAATGCCCTATTGCATTGTGGTAGTTGTAGTGAAATCATATATCCCCAGTTAGCTCAACACAGCCAGACCTGCCAATTCCAAAAGCCAGTCAGGGTAAGCAAGCCTGCATGCATGTATCAACATCACATGTGCAAGATACATAACATTAATCATGCACCCTTTCACATTACAGGTGCTGTTGAGCAACCCAGCACAGATAGCGAGGCCCTGCACATCGCGGAGACCCAGGAGTACACTGAGGGCGAGGGCCCGTCCAACCAACGACCCGGTCCATCACAGCCACCTGCAGTGCCATCACCACCACCACCACCCCGTGTGGACAGGGCCACCCCTGAAGCCACAGGTGTCCAGCCAACACCCCAACAGACACCCACAGCAGTGGTACATGCCCCACCACCAGCGCCTAGGAGGCAAACGAGGCGCACAGCTGGAGCAAGAACACACTCCAGCGCACTGAGGCGCCAGCAGCGTCAGGCCTCAACAGGCACGGGCAGGGCACTCCTACTTCCAGATCCTAGAATGGCCATTGAACGCCGCATGCTGACGGTACACCGTACCCAGGCGCGTCACCTGGCAGCAATACACACACAGCTGCAGGCGACTGGCCAAAATATCGCCCAAATGACCGCTGCTGTCAGAGAGAACAGCCAGCTGCTGGTAGCCCAGCAGGACATGACCCGCCGCCGCCACCGCCAACTACTGGCCTACACCAGGTCGAACCACGTTGTTGGTAATGCAATGTCACAGCTGGCACGCAGGTCACTTACCATGCAAGGCCAGATGGTACAGTGTTGCCAGGATGTGGCCAGGTCACTAGATCAGCTAACAGCAGCAGTGCTCGGCAGCCAGCCCACTGCCCATGGAGAACCAGGGGGGCCTGACGATGTGAGCGAGGTAGCGTCGCCAAACAGCAGCGCATCCTTGCCGCCTGTGCCTGTACGTCGCCGCAGCAGCAGGCCCACAGCATCAACTCGGGCCGACCCCGTCCCTCAGGACCCAGAGAGACGACTTGGTGCGTCTCGTCGCAACCGACAGTGAGAACTTGGACACTCTCGGGGAGGCGATGCTGGACACCCCGGCAAGCCCTCTACCCCTGCATGGGGAGGTATGAAGTAATACTCTCTTCATCTGAGACCAAAGTTACAAAAGGCCAATTTATTGTGCATTAACAATAAAGATTTATGGTCTGACTTGAATCAAACTCATGTCATTATTTCATTTGTCATGCATGAGTGCAGTGTCTTGTGAGGGGAATGGGTACACTAGAAACAGTTAATAGTGATGTGGTTGCTGCGCCTGTGTCCTTCAGCAGGATTTTCTCCGCGTGCATGACGCACATGTGGAGGTGGGCGGTTGTCCCCTTCCGACTCACTGCCAGATATCTCCACTGGTATCCTGCGCTTGGTAGCAATGTTGTGGAGTATTGCACACACGGCCACGATGCGGCAGCAGACCTCAGGTCTGTATTTGATGGCCCCACCAGTCTTGTGAAGTATGCGGAAACGGCTCTTCAATTGGCCAAATGTCCTCTCAATGCAATTTTTTGTGCGTATGTGTGCAGCATTGTAACGCCGTTGCTGTGGTGTGGCAGGGTTGAGGAATGGGGTGAGGAGGTACTCACGTAGACCGTAGGCGCTGTCACCTGAAGGTAAGAAGCACAGGGTGAGTGCCTGTTCTGCGCAGATACATGATCACAGTGTACTATTTGGGGGCATGTGTACTTACCTAGTAGGTGTCCTTCGCCAAAGTCTCCCCTGGCCAGTCGTGTGTGCATGCCGCTGTGCCGGAAGATGAAGGAGGACGCCCTCGCCACCGTCCCCCGCATCCAAAGAGCCACCACAGGGGGAAGGTCCTTCTCCTACCTCGCCGCCAAGACCTGGAACTCCCTGCCGACCCACCTCCGCCTGACCCAGGACCACCTCGCCTTCAGGAAGCAGCTCAAGACCTGGCTGTTCGAGCAGTAGCGGACCCCCCCTAGCACCTTGAGACCCCCCGGGTGAGTAGTGCGCTATATAAATGCTTTGATTGATTGATTGATTGATTGATTGATTGATTGATTGATTGATTGAAGGAGTCATGTGTGCTCCCCGGATATTGTGCCACTATGTCCGTGATGATAGTCTTGGCGTTGCACACCATCTGGATATTGAGGGAGTGGTAGGACTTGCGGTTGCGGTACATGTATTCCGTTTGTGCTGGTGGGCAGATGTGGATGTGGGTACAGTCAATGCATCCAATTACATGTGGGAATTGTGCAATGTTGTAGAATTTCCGCTTGGTGTCATTCAAGTCCTGTTGGGTAGTGGGGAATGAGATGTAGTGGTGTAGCCGGGTCAGCATTGCATCCAGGAAACTCCTTAGGCAGCGGGACATGGTGGGCTGGGATATCCCCCCTTCATCAGCGACTATCCCCTGGAAGCTTCCGGAGGCCAGTAGGGGCAGGCTGCACAATACCTGCACATGGGTGGGCACGGCATTGGTCCTCCTTGTTGGGTGCTGCATCAGGGGGTCCAGGTCCCGGATCAGCTTGATGATCATTGCCCCATTCAGGTGGTACTTCGAGTAAATTTGCTCATCAGTTTGGCCCAGGAGGGTGATCCGCTGGCGGAATATTCGCTCCTGGATCCTGCGTCTGTTCTGTGCTGCTCGCTGTAGCCTTCGCCGCCTGACCACCATGTAGAGTCCTGGCATTGTGAGAGTCCTCATGCTCCAGCTGCGTCCCCTTGAGTGTGTTTGGTCAGAGCTGCACCTGTTGGTAGTTTAGTAAAGTTATTTTTTTTTTTTTCCTTAATGGTTACCACCTGGTTTGAGTTCTCCTTAAATTGCGCCTCGCAAATAGCGATTTTTGGGTTCTTCGCTCTTTGCGATTTTTCTTGATTTGCGATAGCGAATATTTTGCGAAATCGCAACTTGATTCCCAGAATCCATGGTATCTCGCATATTCTGAATTGCTAATGGGCTTCTTCCAGGATTCTGCGAATTTATTTGCGATTTCGCAAATTTTATTTAGCGAATTCGCAAATATTGAGTTTTCACTTTCAAGAATTCCTTTTCTTCAAATTGCGCTCACAATTGCGAAT
Source organism: Lissotriton helveticus (assembly GCF_964261635.1). Lineage (NCBI taxonomy): Eukaryota > Metazoa > Chordata > Amphibia > Caudata > Salamandridae > Lissotriton > Lissotriton helveticus. Next base: position 1,138,767,959 of record NC_136067.1, on the reverse strand, counting down.
TTGCAGCCATTGCGAGCGCAATTTGGCTTCATGAATCTATCTGCAAGTATGCTAGGTGCTTAAATAAATGTGGGAAGTTGTATGGTACTATATGTTCACTACTGCTTTTTGTGTTCGCAAGGGGTTTGATTTGCAAAATCTGGGCATTAGCGATTGCAAAAAGTGCTTTTAAAATATAGGAAACACAAATTGTGATTCAGTAACAAGTTACCAAATCACAATTTTGGTTTGCGACTTCATTCCGAATTGATATTTGGAATGTTTAGGGCGCCCCTTCCAAAATACCGATTTATGACACAAGTCTACTGTCAAAACATTAATAATGTATTACAGACTCCATAAAGGTAGTGGCAAAACGATTTGTGAATGTTGACAAAATTATACATTTTTTGTCAAACTTTTTTTTAACGCATCACATTTTCCTTTAAGGAAAATGGGCTGCACATAAAACAAGCATTTGCAATGCAATAGGTCTCGGGTTGATTAAGTTTGAGCTATTGGCATTGCTAAATATTGCAACACCAACTGCAACCAAAGCTATTGGTGTTGCATTATTTAGCAATGCCAATAGCTCAAACTTTAATAATGCGAGACCTATTGCATTACAAAATGCTTGTTATACCCATGTTTTGAAGTTGATAAAGCGGTGTTTAAGCGTTTTTATCCCCAGCATACTAGGATGACAAACTGTTATATATCTCTTATAATTCTGGAAATATGCACTTCATACCGATTTCAAACGAGCAAGATTGCAATGATTTTAATTGTGCAATAAAAATTATCTAACTACCTATCTAAATCCACTACTAGAGACTCAATGTCCCTTTACACCACTCGTGCAAGTTCCTGCGTTCTCCCTCTGTTAAGGGTTTTCCACCGTCCTCTTCCTCGTCTTTCTGCTTTGTTTGTTTACCCTCTTTAGCACTGGACAAATGTCTGAAGTAGAAAACTCAGATGCCTTTAACGCTTGATTGTCACCGAGACTTCCTGGGGAACAATGTCAGTTTATTCACTCGGTGTTTACACGCACGTTCAACTACTAAAGGCGCATTATCAGAGATTGGGAACACGTGTCTCGCTCTAACTCAGCGAAAACAAGAGCATTTTGTGGTTCACCGCTCTGACACACTAGAATGAGTGTCCCTTAAAATCGCAGGGGTGACGAATTTACACAATTCATATGCAACCGCGGCTCACTGTGAGAAGAAGCGCCGTCGCGACAACACTCTAAAGTGACCGCGCGCTTCACAAAATTACTTCGCACATTAAACAGTTTTGCTTTGTTTAAACAGAGTAAAAATAAAGAAGAAACATAAAAGCGGGCGCGCATTATAGACAAACGGCTGCACACATACAAAATAAACAAGCAGTGTCCTGAGGCTCACATATGGCTCGGCAGACCAGGCTCGAAAGCTGAACTCGAGGAGAGGAGATGAGCTAAACCGAAGACAACAAGAACATTTATGGTCGAGTTAATAAGTAAAGCAAGTTATAACTCTGATTAGTGACTAAGTGTAAAAAAGAAAAGGAAAACACAAGCCAGCAGGACTTTTCCATATGTGAAATGCTCGGTTTGTAATTTGAATCCGGCCGCATTCCACGCTCAGAGACGAGACGAAAAAAAAAAAACATGGCTGTTTATCAGCGCCGCGCGCCTCTCTGCAGACTCCCCCTGCATTCCAGAGAGGCGCGCGTCGCGATCCGGTCTGCCATGCCATGCTGTGGAGACAAGACCTGGCCGCGCGCACAACGTTATCCTATGGGGAAACCCTGCGCGCGGCCAGGTCTTGTCTCACTTCGTCGTTCTGAGACTGCTGAGACGCCGACTATAGTTCTCTGGCGAGAACGCGCTTCGCGCTTTTCTAGCCGAGACCTAAAAAATGATGGCTTCCTTTAAAGCAATCACAGACGTGGTGGTCTGCTGACCCCAGCAGGCCCCAATCCCAGTGATGGTTATGAATCTCGGTGGGTGGCAATATGGGACCTACCTCATTAATATTCATGAGATAGGTCAAATTGCAACCCACTATGCTTTCATATTTTGCAGATTGAGCTATTAGTACATAGGTCGATTTGGCAAAATACGTTAACAATTTGCAAAAATACTGGTCACAAAACCAGCATTTTGCAACCATTGTGCAGCACATCTGTCCTTTTGCACCCTAAAGAGACCCTCAAATGTATTTGTGGATAGTAGCACGCTTCTGCATCAGAGTGCCTGGATAGAAATATGTGGGTTACCAGTGAGTATTGTGTTGATATGTTTTACTGTTGTGTATATAGGGCACCAGCTGCTTTTATCGAATATTTAATCATGTTTTGCTTTTCTTTTGCACGGAATGAAGAGAAGGAGAGGGAGAAGTAGCTGTTTATGTGGTTGTGCCTACCATCAGTGGTAGTGCTGTGGGGCGGGTCTCAGCAGAGACTGACAAGTCACACCAACAAAAGAAGATTTAAGAATAGACGCAAAGTCCATTTGAACTTCCCAAAAGCCAATTTAATTGTGCCCAATACAGTCAAAATGTATCTACAATGAATGAGGGGAAGTTGCTAGACTCGGAAGGGTGACATTACATACTCCCACTCCAATCTATGTCAATTTGGGGAAGGTGGTGAACACTAAAGGGATAACATTTACTATTCCCACTCCAATTTACCACATTGGGGGAAGGTGTTGGACATTAAAATGGGGGCATTTACTGTTTTCACTGCAACCAAACAACATTGGGGGAAGGCGTTGGACCCTAAAAGGGTAGCGTTTACTATTCTTACTCCAATATAACAATATTGGGGTAAGTGTTGACGCTAAAAAAAGTGACATTCACTATTCCCACTACAATATAAACTACCTCAAGAAGGTATTGGACACTAAAAGGGCAACATTTACTATTCCAGCTCCAATATAGCCTAACTCCGGGAAGGTGTTGGACACTAAAGGGTTCATGTTACTATTCCCACTCCATTATAAAGTAACTCAAAGAAGGTGTTGGCCAACATTTACTATTGCAACTCCAATATGATGTAACTAAGGGAAGGTGTTGGACACTAAAGTGGCAACATTCACTGTTCCCACTCCAATATAAAGTAACTCAGAGAAGGTGATGTACACTAAGGGCCTGATTAGGAGTTTAGCGGTGCAGCGGCAGGACCACCCCACAGCTGCACCGCCAAACCCACGTAAGACCCGCCCGCCATATTATGACTTCTTTTTTAGTCACCGGTTAGTGGTTTCTTTGGCGTTTCCACGGCGGTGTCTATAAAATAGGCACCGCAATGGGAACATCAAAAGAAGCTCCAGTACAGCATGGTCAGTGAAGTGTATGCCGTACTGGAACTGGGGGTGCATGCACACAGGAGGGAACATGTTGTTCCCCCCTGTAGGCTTCACCATGGAGTGAGGCACAAGGGGACCCAGCAGGTCCCTGTTTCTTTCCTCACTGTGGCTGTTTTCATGGAGGGAAGACCTCCATGAAATCAGTGGCGGTGAGAAACGTCATAATATGTTTGGCTGGACTGCGACGGTCCTGTCAATCATATTACTGCCTCAAGCCACCACCCCACAGCCAGGGAACAGCAGTTCCCTGGTGGAGTTGGTGGTCCCAGGGAGGCACCAACGCCAAGGTTGTAATGTGGTGGTCAGAAGACCACCACTGCCGCCCCACCACGAGTCTGACGGTTCGAGTGCTGCCAGACTCATAATTAGGCCCTAAATAGGCAACATTTACTCTTCCCACTGCAATATAAACTAACTCAAGTATTGGACACTAAAGGGATAACAATTACTATTCCCATTCCAATATAAACATACTCAGGAAAGGAGTTCGACACTAAAAACATTCAATTTAGTATTCTCACTGCAATATAAACTAATGAAGGGGTGGTGTTGGACACTAAAAGGTAACAATTACTGTTCTTACTACAATATAAACTAACTTAGGGAAGGGGTTGGACACTAAAGGGGCAACATTTACCATTTCCACTCCAATATCAACTAACCTGGGGAGGGAGTTGGACTCTTAAACGGATAGCATTTGCTATTCCCACTCCAATATAAACTAATTCAGGGAAGGTCTTGGATGGTAAAGAGGTAACGATTCATGATTCCCTACCTGCTACAAAGTTAAATGAGAGACAATATTGAACATTACAAAAATAACATTTACTATTTTTGTATTTATGGATTTTACTGGGAAATTTTACTAGGGTTTGTGCTGTTTTGTATTGTATGTCTTTTATGATGTAAATCGAAATTAAGACCTTTTTGACTGACTGACATTTACTATTGCCACCACAATGTCAACAAACTTAACAAACATATATCTAAATATTTTAAAAAAGAATGTTATTCCAAATAAAAACAAACATCCTTAACTGCAGTATATTTTTCTCCAAAAATGATTAAATATAATTGATACAAAATTTTAGACAATATTATGTTCTAAAAAAAATTGCGCACTTCAATATTTTTTGAAATTATGTAAATCGAAAAAATTTTTTTATTAAAAAATGAAAATATGATAATTTAAAAATGAACAAATGTGTTTGAGAAAAAAAATATATATATATATTTATATATATTTTTTTTCAACACCGAATACATTTAATTACAAATATAGTATATATATATATTTTTTTAAATACTGTTTTCCCAATTAAAATGCTAAATATGTTTAAAAGTGTGTAAAATTGTATTTTATTTTTTCAAACAGAACTATAACATATTTGTAAAGTATTTTATAATTTAAAATGTATTTTCTAATTTCTCTAAAATTCCAAAACATTTCTTAATTTAAAAGAAAATATTTATTCCAAACAAGAATTATATCATTTTTCATCTAACAATAATATTACTATTGTAACAAATATCAAATTGCAATATTTATTAAAAAAAAATCTTTAAACGTTTAATGTTTTTTATAACAATACATTTATACATTTTGAAACTTTATTTACAATATATAAAATTGACTTCCAAATATTCAAAATATATACAACTTTAAAACTGAATAAAATAATATTTTATAAAAAACATGATAATATAAAAAATTCTCCCCACCATAATCCCCTATAAACCCAACATCCCACCCCTAAATATATAAAAATAAATGAAACAATTTCAATTACAAAATAACATTCTTATATGTGCATGATATCCAAAAATTAAAAAATGTCATATAAATTAAAATACCATATAAAATGAACATACAATATATAACACACTATTTATCACTAAAGTATGATACTATTAGCAATGATATAAACTATGCCAATATTAAATACATCAATATTTTAAACAACACATAAATCAATATGTTTGATGACAATATTAAAGATAACAATATTTTTGTTTAACAATACTCTTGACACAATATTTATGTTACATGATATTTTTGATTCAATATTTTGTCCAAAGAGCGATAGAGCACTTCAGTCTCTATGCTCATCCAAGCATTGCCCTTTAACATATAAACATATTTAAATATTTTCTATACATGCAAACTCTATCCTTGGCCTCTAGGGTTTGTCCAAGAGGTGCAATATCTACCAATATGTCTTTAATGATAATATATGGTACGGTTTTGCCTGTGTTATTAATATCAAGTTCCTTGGTCCCACAGTTGCAAGCAAAGACTACAAGTCCAAGAATGGTTGGATTTGTGTCTAATGGAAGGCCAGTACAGAAAATAAGATTTCCAGCATAAAAGGAGTTTTCTAGCAACAAATAGACTTGCTTGTTCGTATTTGTACTTTCAAACAAATTGCACCCATCTTGGCTTTTTGAAAAAAGATTGAAAAGACACTACCCACACATATTTTAATTATTGTACTATGATGATCTTACATTTGGTGTTTATGGTGTCGTATTGTTGCTTTCCTTCATATTTAATTTGTTTCTGTTACTGTTTTGGCTATCAGTTTGTTTATTTATTTTGCTGTCAATCACTTCCATGAAAAAATCATTGTCAGTGGTCCAGGGAGGAGACAGGCCTGGTTTAAAAAGAGGATGTTTGATTTAATATGGATTTAATATGGATCACATATCTATCATATTAACTACCTGACAGTGTTTTCAATACAAACTCCACTTTTTTAGGTCTGGAGTTTGCCAAGACCTTTTAATTAAAAAAATATATATGTACAAGATGCTAATATAAAGGGACTTTCAGCCAGCTTTCTTCATCCATTGGTCGGTTTATGTGTCATTCACATTTTGCTTCCGCCCACTACAGCATACAGCATGGGGCAAGCGGTCATGCGGTCAGTCAACCATCAGGCACTCAATAGCTTCACTATGAATTACTGCATTTTGCATTTTCACAAAGAGCACATCCACACATAAGCTAGTACCCTTCTGTACCAATGTTTTTTTTATGTTTTACTTTGATGTTGCCATTGTGTCTCCTGCCAATGTTGTTGTAAATCCCCTCCGGAGTATCCTTTGTTTACTGGTTGACTGTTTGTATTTCACTGCGTAACAAAAGCTTGAATATTATGCATGTGAATTCATTAGCTGACAATTCTACAGAACATGTTTATTCTGAACCTAAGTACATTGATGTTTTTAATAAACTTTGCACAGGAAGAAAACCAGCCTTAATGTGTTTAATTTGCACCATTTGTAACACTTTCATTTGTTGCTTTCTTACATTTCTAATTTCTTTCTGTTTCTTACCTTTTTCCTTCTTTCCTTCCTTTTTTCTTTCATTTGTTCTTTCTTTCCTTATATTCTTTCATTCCTTTTAATTACTTGCATTCTTTCATATTTCATTCTTTCTTTTCCTTTTTCTTTCATTCCTTATTCATTTCTTACTTTCCCTTTTTTTATTCCTTCTTTCCCTTTTTCTTGCTTTCCTACTTCTTTCATTTTTTATTCCTACATTCATTTTTACTTATTTTTCTTTTTTTTCAATCTTTCTTGCCATTTTTCTTTGATTCATTCATTTCGCTTTTCATTCCTTTGTTTTTAGTTCTTCTTTCTTTCCTTTTCTGTCTTCTTCTTTCCATATATCATGCATTCCTTTTTTCTTTATTTCTTTTATTCTTTCCTACTTTCTTTTTTACTTTCATCCTTTTTCTTTTTTTTCTTTCTTTCATTCTTTCCTTCCTTCTTTCTTTAGTCGTCTTTTCATATTTCATGCTTTTGTTTTTTCTTTCATTCTTCCATTCCTCCTTCTTTCTATCTTTTTGTTTTATTCGCTTTTTCTTTTATCCTTCCATTCCTTCTTTCTTTTTTCCTTTTTTCTTTCATTCCTTCTTTTCTTCTTTCTTGCTTTAGTTTTTTTCTTGAATTCTTTCATTACTTTTTTCCATCTATCTTGCTTTATTTATTCTTGTATTCCTTCTTTTCTTCTTTCTTGCTTTCTCTCTCTCTTGCCTTCCTTCTTTCTTTTCCTTCCCTTTTCCTTCCTTTCTCTCTTGTCTTATTGCTTTCCTTCTTTCCTTCTTTCTCGTTTTCTTTGTCTTGCTACGTTCCATCTTTCCTTAGCTTGTTTGCTTTCAATCCTTCTTTCATTCTTTCTTGCATTGATGTCTTCTTTTTTGCTTCTATTTCAACTTTCTTGCTTTTCATCTTTCTTTACTTCTTCCTTTCTTTCTTTCCTTCTTTCTCTCTTGTATTTCTTTCTTTTTTCTTTCTTGTTTCTCGCTTTCATTGTTTTTTCCTTTTTGTCTTTGTATCCATCTTTCTTTCCTTCTTTGTCTTTTTTTCTTTCTTTGATTCTTTCTGGCTTTCTTTCTTGCCTTCCTTCATCCCTTCCATTTTCTTTCTTTCCTTCTATCCTGCTTTCTTTCTTTCTCATAGGCAAGAGGTTGGCAGCCAATGGCACAAAGATTTGCTTTTTTAGGTCTGTGTTAGCCATGACCTTTCCATTTTAATAAAATGATGTATATGATATAGTTACTTAAAGGGGTTTTCAGCCACGCTTCACCCATTTGCCTGTGGTTGTGTTATTCACTTTTTAGGTCTCACTAGCGAACGCAGCGCATGTGCTGATTCGCTTGAGAGCCTCTATTGCTGCCGCTTTCTGTCCAGAAGGGAGACATGAGGTGGCATGCGCGGACAGGAGATGTGCACGGGTACGGACAGAAGATGTGCACTCCGTACACATGCACATCTCCTGTCCCCGGAGGCTGGATGTGCGCGCATCGCGCGCTTTCAGTTTCCCTTCCCCCGAGAATGTTCTTCCATTCACTTCCTAAATGCCAGTTTGCGCATTTAAGTACGTATTTATGTGATTTGTCCAGCTTTACATGCCCCCACCCAGACTAATGGCTTAATGAGAGGATGCGGCTTAGCGGCTGGCGGGGCCGACTTTGAAGCTGGGGAACCAGGTTGCCGTCTTGCAGGAGATTCAAGCATCCTGTGATTCTGGGCAAATCACTGAATCTCCCCGTGCCTAAAATGAATGTGTCTGCCTGTAATACAACTGGTGCTCACGTAAAGCGTACTGATATCATCGGGTCGATTTTGCGCTATATAAAACTGCAAAGATGAAAAGTATCCCCTGACCATCAAGGAACCTGTCCTACATTCACAGTGTGGTAGTAAAAACAACAATATTTGGGTGCTGGGGCCGCTCCTGCCCCTGGGCCCTCATGGCACTGCACATATTACGCTTTGAGTAACTTCACCATGACGCAGTCTTCAGGCGTCACCAGTGTGTGGTACAGGATGCGGCAACTATGTACATGGAGGCTGTCTTTCATCTCTTCCATGGTGTGGGGTCACTGCACGACTTGAACGATGGGATTAGAGCCCGGCCTCTGCTTCTACCTGTGCAAAACATTGTCTATATTTAAATCTTTAGACGTTAGAATGTGTGTATAATTCTCAGGCTTTTTGGCATTTAGTGCATACGTTTTCTCGTGCCTAAAACAGGGTCCTCTAAAGAAAGGTATGAAATTTACTTAGATAAAACAATGGGCATTAACCTAATTCCTATATCGACGCAAGCCAATTGTAAGGTATGCAATAAAAACTGCTGAACATCAGGCCCTTTCAGCCTTCGCTTCTTCTTAACTTTCGCAGCTTCTTTAAATAGTTGCTCTGATATGTATAGACCCGGATTGCATTTCCTGGTGTGACAAGCCTCAAGCAGGGAGCTCCCCTGTCCCATCCTTTGTTAAACAAGCCCCTGAAGATGGCCTCCAGGCGCTACTTTCAGCTTTTATTTCCTGCACTAATTCCTCCTGGCGTTGAGGTGAGGTTGCAGGGTGGGGAGCTATTAAAGTGATTGCTAATTGTGGGATGTTCTTAGAGGGGACAGGACAGGGTGCTCACTGTCCCCAGTTAGTGCCTGGTTGCAAAGTTGAGGAGCAGGGCATTAATGTGGCATGAGTGCGCGGTTTCACCAACAGGTGTGCACACACAGGCAGGAACCCGGGACAGGTGCAAATTGAGATCAGGGCTGGGGCCTATCCAGGGAGCAGGGCACAATCAGGGGGCAAGATCAAACCTTCCTCCTCTTCAACTCCTCACCCTCCTCTTCACAGTGGCCTTCTCCCACGACCCTTTTACCTTTCACCTCTCCCCTCTCTTAGGCATTTGTTTCTTGCTCACCCATGTCCCTCCTGCCTTCCTTACATGCTTGTGTGAGTCATGATGCACGTTATATATGACTCATGTCTCCAAGCGTTCTAATATCATATGCCACTACCCAACTCATCATACTTCATTCATTGACTCAGAAAGATGAATGTCTTTGATGGCTCTGCTTTCATACACACACAACTCTTCAGCACTCATTTTATTGTTCCCTTTAAATGCTTTCATTTTGCTCTTGTGGTATCAATTTCTCTCTTTCTTCTTTTTTTTGCTTTTCTACATCCTCACGTTCTATTTTACCTTTCTATATAATTAATTTGTTCTTCTGGATATTCCTTATTTTTATATCTTTACTTCTTTTTTTCTCATCTTACCCTTAAATCCCTTCTATCTTGTCTATTCCATCCCCTCCGCTCTCCTGTTCTCTTTTCCTGACGTTTTCCTCTTTCACCAGATCTTTTCAGTTTATAAACAAAAATGGGGTTATTTACTAATATTTTACAGTAGCGCTTCTGCAAAACGACAAAAAGCACTTACGTTGATTCATGCACCACTTTAAAAGCTGCAGGTGCAACGCAATATTGTGCAGCGTAAGCCTTAGGAAAAAAAAACACGTTATTTTGATTCTTGCTCTCTTGCCTACTCCTCCCCCTTTGCCTCCTTACAAGACTCCGGTATTTGCCCCTCAACCCCTCCTCCCTGTTTGTCTCTATACAAACTCCAGTATTTCCCCCTTACAATCAGCCCACACTGCCCCTGCTTAATGTGGTTTGGTTTGTCTGCCTTTATTAGTAAGCACGCCGTGCCCTTACCTGCAGCAGTGTCTATAGCAGCCTAAATTAAACCCAAACTCTACCCCCTGAAGAACCAAAACAAGCATTGGCAATGCCAATAAGTCCCACCATCTTCCCTAATAACTATATTTTGCACAAACCAAGATAAAACAAAACTGCCAAAAGGCTGGCGGATGATACCAGAAATATTCGATTTGCCAGTGCTTGTTCTGCAATGGTCGGGGGGAAATCAATGAAAAAAATAGCAAGGAAAGTGGCATGTGAGAAATCGAACACTCCCCATTCCTAAGGCATGATTGTTGCATATCACTCATTCTCAACAGTTACATAAACAGCGATTCCTCAAAGAAAGAAATCCTTGACCATTCATTTATATTATTGTCACTGCTTTTTCATTTTCTCACACCTGCTAACGTACAAAGTATTTTCACTATGTGAGGAACAGGCAGGGCCTTAGAGGGGGTAGGGCCAGGTACTGAGAGCTAACTAAGAGGCACTCTGCTCCTCACCAAGCCTCCCCACCCCCTCCCAAAAACAAACAAAAAAGGGTCATCTGGGCTGTCACTGATGTCCTGGGGTGTTTTCACACTACTCGACATCGGCTGCTTACAGTTTCCGAGAACGAGTTGGAAACTCCGAGAGCGTGCTGGAATTCCTCTGTTTATAGTGAGTTTCAGCTTGTTTTGTCTGCGACCGTGGAATTTCGGCTCCTCACCTGGTGACCGTGTGAAGGGAGCCAAAATCGCAGGACACACAAGGAACTTTGGGGCATATTACCAAGGAGGGCGCTAGGCGAATATCGCCGCGTTAGCAGCCGTTTTTGACCACTAAGCGGCGATAATTCGATCGCCCTATTCACAAGCTGTCGCTAGCTTGTAGGCGATAGCGAGTGGTTTGGGGCCCGCTTTGCATGTCAGCGATATTTATCGCTAATGATGGGCGTACCCAACCCGTTAGCGACTGAAAGCAGTCGATAACGACGCTATCACCTATTAGCAAGTCAGGCATAGTGATGGAAATATTCGCGCTAAGCGTGAATATCTCCAAATACTAACACCTGCCCAGACCAGTTCTTAGCCATGTTATCCAATGGGAGGTGGATAACATGGCTAAGAGCATTTTGTCTCTAATGCGTGAATATCGCTCTATTCTCAGCGATATTCACGCATTTTGCTGCTATCGCCTGGATTTTTATCGCTTTTGAGATAAACGTTGCTAATAGCAAGTTATCTCAGCGATAAAAAACGGTGATGCGCGGCGATAAAAATATTGCCGCTAAGCCTACTTAGCGATAAATATCGCTATTTGTTGGTAATATGCCCCTTTTTTGTGAGTTGCCAAGTATGCATTCTCATGAATAGCGAAAGGGTCTACGAGACAAGCCTAAAATGTAGCTCAATATTCAATGAAGTATGACTGTGCTTGGTAATGCACTCGATAACACACAGCGCACTGCAAGCAATCAATTATGTGAGTGAATACAGTCAATTTTAGCCCACTGCAATTAAAACGGAGGGGAAGTGGACCTTAGCTTTTACTGCACAAATGAGAAAGTGTTACATATGGCTTTGGATTCTGTGTACCGGAAGTTCAAGTTACAGTCAGTCAAGAGTTCTGACCAGAGCTAGCAGCAGAATGCAGATTAATTAGGTAGCCTGGTTAATGGTGTATTAACCCGGGGGATTGTGGGCCTTCACCTTCGTGGAGGCCAAGACAGCACGGTGGCCCGTTTAGATTTACACAGCCGCTAAGAGGTTCTCATTAGACTGGGTACATTAATATTGATGTGGCGCTTTCTTTCTCTCCAGAGTGCGAGCTGCCCATCTGAATTAACTCACCACACAAAACTTCCAAATCGAAGCTCAGATGCAAATCGAAGCGGTTTTTGGAGGTTCTCCCGCGCATCGGTGATCAGAAGATTTTCTTGTTCTTGTTAATGGCTAACAGGTCGTATTTCTGAGAGGTGAATCCCTAGTGGAGTGCACATTCTGACATTTTTTCTAATTAAAATACCATAGGAAAAAAAGCTATATATTGCAGGAGGGCACGGTTGCTAATTCAGTTAGCTAATGAAGCTTTAAGCACAGAGAATGTAGGTGTCTGTTCAATGTCTCATAAAAGCTGTATTGTGCAAAAACACATTTAGTTTCAACTTTCCAATAACACTAAAAATAATTTCTGTTAAATCAGAAAACCTCCTTCAATAACAATTTTCATATTCAATGGCAAGCAGCCACTTACTGCCACATAAAATGATGTGAGATCCTGGGTCATTGATTGACCAATGCTGCTCCACCACCCAAATCTCCTGCCTCCCAAGCTAGCTTAGGGCAATTCATGCATTAATCGCAAGTATCTATATGCAAATAAGGTAGATCATTACAACTTCACCCTCTTATGGCCTAGATGTTCATTTTTCTATTTCTAACAGTGGAAAAGGTCAAGATAGCTTGCACTCTTTAACTTTTGGTTTATCCAAAGAATACAAGCTTTGACTTCTTTAGCAAAAACAGAAATCCTCCCCTTCCCCCGTGCATATCTGAGTCATAACCAAATATAAAAAACTAAATGTAAAGAATATTCCTATGGGAAACCCCACTATGTGTTTTGTGCTTCCTACTAGACAGAAATATATCATGGAATGCAATCTTATGTCATGCAGCTTAGAGTTTTCCAAGTCTGTCTATAGAAAATATACTTGTGATAACATCAGGTATGTGGGGTCCGATTTCGAAGTTGGCAGTGCGACACCTGGTCCGCCCCACCACTGCACACCAAAGCCGTGGCCGGAGCACCTGCCAGATTAGGAGTTTCTTCCTGTCTGGTGGCCTTTTTTTGGCGTATCACCAGGGTGCCTCTATAAACGGGCACTGCAATGACCACACCAGAAACAGTTCCTGCACGGCATGGACTAAAAAATCCATACCATGCAGGAACTGGTGTGAATGCACACAAGGGTCCACATGTTGTACCCCCTTTGTGCATCCACAGCGTGCAGAGGCATCGGGGACCGTGTAGGGCCACCTTTGTTTCCTCTCCGCCAGGGTATAAATGGAAGAGGAATCGCCATGAAAACCCTGGCGGAGAGGAAACTCCTAATATGATTGGCGGAACCGGTGCGATCCTGCCAAGCATATGGATGGCTCCACAGCACCGCAACACCACCAGGGAGCACCAAACTTGTTTAATTCCCTATAGCATAATGACACAGAATTACCTAGGAATTCCACAAGGTTACACTTGAATTATGCAACAAGAGTAATTCTGCATTTAGCGCTATTTTGTGGCGCAAAAATGCAGACACCACCGCATTGTCTGGAAGGACACCATACTGACTGAACCGGTCCTCCTTGCTCCTACGCGATTAAATTACCCGTGACGCGTGCTCCCGGCTCCCGACCCTGGGAGGTCAGTGAATCCTGTCTTCCCGCCATCACCGCTTGGCAAGCGCCCCGGGCTCCCCGTTGGCAATAGAGGCTTACATCAACTAGGCACTAAATAATGTCCTGATGATGATGCCCATGATTACTTAGTGGGATCGAAAGGCCCTCGACTTTTATGTGCACTTATACAAATTTATACCATGTGTCATGTATATGTAAAGGTGCCTCATGAATTTTCTGTTTCTTTTGAAATCACAGAATCCTAAAGCTTTTGCCTAAAAAAGCCCTGTTTTGTTCTTTGTTCTTTACTGTACCTACCTGTATGTGTTTTAGTAGGGTACAGGCTTGTGCCCCACTACGTTGAACGTTGAAAGAATTCTTTTCTCTTATCCCTCCGTAAGTAAACATTGAGACCACTGTCCGGCTGGACATGTCATACTAATATAGAATCAACTGTGTCTATATTTATTGTGCTTGATATTCGCTTATGTAAGGGACCATTGTTGCTCAAGCAAAAATGCCCCCTGCATCCAAAATGAATGTGTGGGTACTTGTTGCTCTGAGAAGAATCTTTTGCAAAATGCACGCTTGTGTCCATTATGGAGAAGAGGATGCATTTTGCAAAATAAAAAACAGTGTTAAATGCAGCCGAACATGAATAGTGAACGGCTACTCACATTCGCTAAATGTGGTCTTGCTGTAGGATTTTTTTCTACCAAATTACTATTAATTGAGCAAGGAGGAATAATTGCGCAATTATTGGCAACTCAGCATCAAAGAGTAATGCAGAATTGTCGAATTCATTCTGATTACACCAGCATGATTAAAATTCTTCCCAGGCCTAATCTAGGTCTGCACTTTCATACAAAAGGCTCAAACTTAAATGATGATCTACATCTAATGTGTAATAACAAGATTTTGTGTTTGGTTATAAGCATCTACAATGACATGTTTATGTATTTATTCTCCTTTTTGGCGTTTTTCTTTCCACCCTGTGTATTTTCTATTATGAATGAATTTTGTATCTGACTTTCTTGCAATAAAAAATAAAACCTAAAAAAAAAAAAAAAGGCTCAAACCAACACTCACAGGAGAACATTATGCTCCTATGTAGGTACAAACAAATTGAAAATGTGTAAACTACAGGTATGAAAATAATTGCAAAGTCCACAAGAATTTGCTGGCATAATTAATGCTTCCCGCTCCCATATTTATGTAGAACTATCCATGTGAATGACTTATGAACACTGACTAACACAAACACTCGTACTTCAGCAAAAAACCTGCAAATCATCTTTTTGACCAACCGTTAAAATCCTCAAAAAATGAAATCTGAGGCAAGGAATGCTCCAGAGAACTGATAAATCTAATAACATTGGGGTATATTACCAACAAGTAGCGATAATTATCGCTAATTAGGCTTAGCGACGATTTTTTTATTGCTGCCTATCGCTGGATATGTTAGCGGAGAAAACATGCTATTAGCAACGTAGTTCTCCATTGTGCTAAAATATCCAGCGATAGCGGCGAAATGCGTGAATATTTCTGAGAATACAGCGATATTCACGCATTAGCAACGAAATGCTCCTAGCCATGTTATCCACCTCCCATTGGATAACATGGCTAAGAACTGGTCTGAGCAGGCATTGGTTTTTGGCGATAGCGGGAATATTTCCATCGCTGCGCCTGCCTTGCTAATAGGTGATAGCGACGTTAGCGACTGCTTTCAGTCGCTAACAGGTTGGGTACGCCCATTTTGCATGTCATTAGCAATAAATATCGCTGACATGCAAAGTGGGCCCCAAACCGCTCGCTATCGCCTAAAATCTGTCGCTAACATCAGTTAGCGACAGCTTGCTAATAGAGCGATAGGATTATCACCGCTTAGCGGCCGAAAACGGCCGCTAAACCGGCGATAATTGCCTACCGCCACCCTTGGTAATATGCCCCATTCTGTTCTAAAGTAAGTTGGTGAAGTAATGCAGACAAGTAGCTAGACTATGAGAGGGGTAAATGTAAGCTCCCTTTAGGAGCTGGCATAGTTAGTTGTTCAGCCCTGGTCACTATCGCTCAACTGCCCTCCGGGCAACCCTCATGATTCTGACATTCCATTGCCTTATTGGGTAACTTGCCAAGCAAGACACAACATCTTCTTAAAGTAACTTTTAAATCCTTCTAACTTTGAGCTGTTCAGAGGAAGTAATCATTTCTCCTTCCTAGAAGGAATAGGGGTGGCAGAAAAATCTCCTGCGACTTAGGGGAAGTAAAGCAGCTCTTATGGTCAAAATCTTGATAGGACCCAAGGCTGAACAACTCTGGTCTAACCTCTAGGAATGAACATCTACCAAAAAGGCACTCCAGTTCACCCAACCACATAGCTAAAGTATTGGCCAGTTCTAGCAGGGTAGTAGGGCTACACAAATTTCTGAAAGTGTGAATTCTGTACAAAGCCAATTAATGGACCTTAGCTCCAAAGTACCTATGTTCTATGGTATCAATAAGACAAAAGCATATAATAATGAAAGGCTAGAATATCAACGGTAACTAGGAGTAGGAATCAGATTTTAATACTGTATGATCGCAGCTTAACACCAATGAATGAATGAGCAATAAATGCAAATTACAAAAAGAGGCGTTTGGGCAAGGGAACTCAGTGAAAGACTATGAGGCAGTGAAGTGAGGGCCCTTGCCCGCGGGGCCCACGAAAATAGGTCTTTGTCCCGCAGTCTTTTTTCCCGCATGGAATCACAATGTGGTTGTTACAACGACCGCGTTATGATTACGCATACCATTACTCCGCAAGTCGGAACAACGACTTGCGGAGGGGGTGCTCTATGTTGGAATAGTATAATTTACTATTCCAACTCCATCTGTGCGGACACTAGTGAAGGTGTTGGATTTTAAATCCAACACCCCCCCCCCCTCCGCAAGTTATTGTTCCGACTTGCGGAGTAATG
The DNA here is from genome assembly GCF_964261635.1 of Lissotriton helveticus. Lineage (NCBI taxonomy): Eukaryota > Metazoa > Chordata > Amphibia > Caudata > Salamandridae > Lissotriton > Lissotriton helveticus. Next base: position 1,138,751,281 of record NC_136067.1, on the reverse strand, counting down.
GTATGAAGAATGACAAAGCGGCCGTTGTAACGACTGCGTTGTGATTCCATGCGGTAAAATGTTTTGTCATAAACGTTTTTTACCGGGACCCACAACTTAGGCCCAGCCCACCCTGGCCCGCAGGCAGTGACCAACCATGCTTTATGCTTTCTACCACACTATGACCTCAAGCGGTCCAAGGCTCTTTATTTATCCCCATGGGCTGCACCCAGCCCTCGGCATGCTACATCATCTGGACATCATGTGGCCGGGTGGCTCACTACATCCCGTATAACCATTGTTTTTGAAAGAAAAGGAAAAGAGGGTATAGAAAAAGTTTTAAAAAGTGCAGGAACGGGGGCGTGGCCAAGATGGCGACGGAGTAAGACGTGTCTTCGGTCCCTCCGGCGCCAGGCGGCCCTTCATAGCATTGTCCAGCTTCTGCCCCGGGCTTCTATTTGACTTTCTGGACACCCTAGCGTCCTCCTGAGGGCAGTGTCCGGTGCCTGACCTGAGTGAGCTGCCGCTGAGCCTGGGAGCGGCGCCGCGACTGAGACAGGTGCACCGAGGGCCGCTCTGCAGCATCGGGCCGCCGCGAGCAGCGCCGGCCGCGTGGCAGGGAGCGGTGTGCTGAGGCGGCTCTGAAGTGCCTACCGGGACCCGGGGACTCCAGCGGGAGACGAGGCAACCCCCCCCTGCCAGACCGCTGAGACGGCGGCCTCCGGACTCGGAGCGGAGGCGGAGCTGGAGACGTGGTGAAGCCGCCTCTCGGACTGCAGCTCAGGCAAGTCCGGGGCTTGCGGCCTGGTCGCGGAAGGCGGGCCGGGTAGCTGGGGCCCGCACCAGAGGCACTGCAGCTACAGCTACGACGGGGCCCAGATCGACGCTCTGCGGAGGAGTGCGGAGGAGTGCGGGGGCCCATACCGAGGAGGAGGAAACTGGGCCGCCCGGCCTCTCGACCTGCGGAGCGGGTGCACAGTGTCCGGGGAGCCACGTGGGGGAGAGCCGGATGCCGGGGATAGCCAGGACCCTGAGCCCCCTGCACAGCAACGGAGTTAGTGGCGGTGCCTAGCGCTGTCCGTGCGAGGGCCCCACACAGCCCACAGTGGGGAACTCATAGAGGCGAGTGCATTCATCGCGGGGCCCGGCCACGTGTGGGGTGACCGGGGACCGGCGTGGAGCCATTCAGGGAGCGCGGAGGAGCGGAGATTTGGGAACGTGAGTGCCCTGGCGATCACCGGGTACCGAATCGGACGAGGAGAGAGCGGTGAGCCGTCGGGGGTCCACCTTGTCCCCCCCCAACTACAGCACGTATCCTGCATGAACGTGGAGTGGCAGCGCTTTGGGGAGACGGTCCCAGCGTGATTGTGAAGGCCAGTCACACGTGAGGAGGCAACTGGGAGACCGGTCCCTGGGCCCGACGGTAGGTTGACCCTGAGCTGGTGGCCCCAAGTGAGACAGTGGCCCTTTGACCATTCCTTGCCGCCCTACAACAGCAACTGGTAACCACCTGGTAGGCTGGGTGGCTAAGGAATAGCTCCGTGTGCGCTGCCCTGTCTTTCCGGGTCCCGGCTCGTCTGCATACTGTGATCAAGGTCGGGAGACGACTTACGCCGCCTGGAACCTCCGCTTCTGTTGAAGGGGCTTTGGCATCATCTGCGGTCGTGGGGGAGGCATCCTTGCTTGAGACCGGCTGCGACCATCTTGACGGAGCTCCGCGCTGCTGCTCGGTGCTTCCTGCCTACCTTCCCTGACGGAGTGAAGTAGCGGTGATGTCGGCCTCGCAGCGCAAAGGGAAGCCCGGCAAGGAGGGCCAGGCCAAGGGTTCCCAGCCACCAGCCTCTCCTGGCCCTAGTGCCTCGCCTGGGCAGAAGGATGATGAGGCCCCTGCTACCAAGGCCTTCATGACGGAGCTCTTCGCATCTATCAAGGAAGATATCTCGGAGCTTCGCTCTCAACTAGCGTCTGATCTCCGCGAAGTGCGACGGGATGTCGATGGTATTGGAGAACGTGTGGCTACATTGGAGGACCACGACCTGAGCATGGCGAATGATGTCCACCAGCTGCAGCAGGACGTGCTGAGGCTTATGGAGCAGAACTTAGACCTGCAAGCTCACGCGGAAGACCTGGAGAACCGTTCCCGTAGGAACAACATCCGGATACGGGCGGTGCCGTGGGACGGCGAAGCGGGCGACCTTAGAGGCTATGTGCAGGCACTTTTCCTGCAAATACTGGATGAAGAGGACTTGCAAGAAATTAGGATGGACAGGGTTCACAGGGTGGGACTGCCCAGACGTGGGGGCGGACCGCCCCCAGACATCTTGGTCTGTGTGCATGACTTCCAGCTGAAAGAACGAATCCTGAGGAAGGCGCGGGACATTCCTTCCTTGCAATTCCGAGAGCATCACCCTCAGCTTTATCAGGACCTGGCAGCCACGACACTCCAGAAGAGACGCGAGTTTCGACCAGTGACCTCCTATCTGCGAGAGCATAATATCTCATACTCCTGGGGCCATCCCTTCCGCATTGTTTTTCGGTGGCAAAACAGACTGGCGCAAATCCGTTCTCTCCAGGAGGCAAAGGAGCTTTTGGGCATAGATGACTCGTCCCCAGCGCCTGGAACTGGCAGCCCGCCTTCACGAAGACAGCGCCGATCCTCATCATGGAACAGAGTGGGCTCGGAGGCGAGCCGCAGGCGACCTGACCGCATGACTAGTTTGCAGGAGAGAGGAGCCGCGGTGGCGTCCGTGGCCTCGGCAATGGAGATGTCCTCCCAGCAGAGCTCCGGGGCAGCCTGAACTCTCTACTGGCCGTCCGGTGCCGGAGGGGCACATGAACTAAGGTACCGAGGGTATGTTTGTACTTTTTGAGAAGACAACCCGGTCCTTGGCCCTGGGGGGCCCTACGATTGGTTCCCGACCCCAGCCCTTGGGAGGTCCTTCGGACTACACTACTCCTTTGGGATTGTTTTGGTTTGTTCTATGGGGGTTCTGGTGTGTTGGGGTGGGGGGGAGTTCTGGGGGAGGGGGTGGGGAGGGGGGTAGTTGGGGTGGGGAAAGGGAGGGTTCTCCGAGTGGGTTGCTGAGGGAGAGGTGGGGGTGGGGGTTGGGACGATCGGGTGGATTGTTCGGGGGGGTGGTGATGACAGGAATGCTTGGATTGTTATGCGTGTCGAATTTGTTGGGGAGCTCTTTCCTGGTCCCGTGAGGTTGGGGCTCTACGGAGGTTACAGGCCGCTTCTTGTCTCTGCTGGCCCTTATGGCGGGAGGCTTTTGAGGAACCCCGGGGGGGGGGACTGGGAAGCGGAGCTGGCTGCAGCAGAAGAAGGTGATGGGGCATGTTGGCACGAGGGGCGCTGAGATTTGGAGAGGCTGGAGGACTTGGGCTGATGTGCTGGCGGGTACAAGGAGGCGAGGGGATGGGATGACTGCAAGGCGGGGGAATCTACTCTGTTTCAATGCCACTTAATATTGCTACTTGGAATGTGAGGGGCCTGAACTCTCCGCAGAAGCGCCAGAAAGTTTGGAAATACCTGACTGATCATCAGCTAGATGTGGTGGGCCTACAGGAAACCCACTTGGCGCGTAAAGATGAGCTCCGTCTTAAGCATAGACACTTTCCTCTTATTTATAGGTCCTCGGCCTCCACCAAGCATAGAGGGGTGGCTCTTATGTTTCGAGCGGCCCTCCATTTTCAACCACTGGGGATACAGGGTGACAAAGAGGGCCGTTGGCTGATGGTCAAAGGATTGCTGCACGAAAGGCTTTGTACGTTTGTGGTGGTGTATGCTCCTAATTCAGGGCAAAATAGTTTTCTCCAGGATCTGCTGCGTAAAGTTGAAAACTTTGTTGAGGGTCATTTGATTTTCCTAGGAGATTTTAACTTGGTGTGGGACAAAACCCTGGATAGTTCAGGTACTCTAAGAGCCGATGCCGGCTCGTTTTCTTCAGCCACGCAGAGTGGGATTGGTGAAATGGGTCTGATTGATAGCTGGCGCGCGCTGCACCCCCACTCCCGAGACTACACTTTTTTCTCTGCTGTCCATCGCTCCTACTCCCGTCTGGACCATATCTTCCTGAGTCAGGCCCTTCGGGGCGATGTCCGCGACTCGAGCATCTTTCCACTCTCTGTCTCAGACCACAGCCTGCTGGTCCTTGGGTTGTGCTGGTCGGCGAGGGGAGACGGGCTACGCAAGTGGTATTTCCCAGCCGCCTTGCTCCGAGATGATACTTCGTGTAAGGCACTGCGGACGGCCATCCGGGACTTCCTGGCTCTAAATCCCATCTCGGACACCTCCATCTTTAATACTTGGGATGCCTGCAAGGCTTCCCTGAGGGGCACATGCCTCTCCCTGAACGCTAATCTTAACAAATTGCGGAGGGCGGAACGGGAGAAGTTGGAAGTGGAGCTTGCCTCCCTGGAATCAGCACATAAATTGAACCCCTCCCGACTCACCCTTCGCCCCCTTACGGCGGTCAGGGGGAAACTGAGGGCCCACTACAACAACAGGGCGGAATTTACTCTACTGCGGCTGCGACACACTTCATATGCGCAGGGAGACAAGGTAGGGAGACATTTAGCCCGTCAGCTTCGAGACAAGCGAGAAAGAGAATATATTGGGGGCATGCGGGACGAGACGGGTGACTCACTCCATCGAGACGAGGAAAAGGCGGCCCTGTTTGGCCGTTTTTATGCTGACCTATATAGAAGCGATGTCCTCGATCCTGAGGCGCAAAGGAGATATCTAGCAGACTTATCACTACCTCAAGTCTCTGCTGACCGTAATGAACTCTTAACGGCCCCCTTCTCCCGAGAGGAAGTTCTAGACACCATCAAAGCCCTGAAACCTCACAAGGCGCCGGGGCCGGATGGGTACACCGCCCTATTTTACCAGACTTTTTCCACCAAGATCTGTGACTCCCTGGTTGACCTCTTCAACGCGATGGCCGAGACAGGAGGCATCTCTGGCTCTATGGCCGAAGCGGTGATCTCTGTCATTCCGAAACCAGGGAAAGACCCCTCTAGTTGCTCCTCCTACCGACCGATTGCCCTTTTAAATGTCGATGCGAAACTATATTCGGCTATCATTGCAAGGCGCCTCCAGGATCTAATGCCGTTCCTCATCCACCCGGATCAGTTGGGTTTTATCACGGGAAGACAGACTCACGACAACTTGCGTCGGGTGATTCATTTGATTGAAAAAGCCAAAAGATTCCGCATCCCGGCAGTGCTAGTGGGACTGGATACAGAGAAGGCCTTCAATCGGGTGGATTGGGGGGTTTTGTTCCATACCCTGGCGGCCTTCGGATTCTCGGATAAATTTATCACGATGATCCGGGCGAACTACAATACTCCCCGTTCCAGGGTGTCGGTTAACGGCCACTTGTCCCCCTTTTTCTCCCACTCCCGCGGGACCAGGCAGGGCTGTCCCCTTTCCCCTCTGCTCTTTGCGCTGAGCATTGAGCCGCTGGCGTTGGTGGTGAGGGAGCATGAGGGGATTCGGGGCATCCCCTTCACCGGGAACAGCACAAGATTTCACTCTTCGCGGATGACGTTCTACTATCCGTCGGGGAGCCAGCCCGCTCGCTCCCACATATCCAGAGGGTCCTGTCCGAGTTTGAGGAGGTAGCCAGATTTAAGGTTAACTTTGGGAAGTCGTATATCCTTAACCTTACACTTTCGCCGGCTGAAATGGAATGTGTACGGCTTTTGACCCCCCTGTCCTGGGCAACCAGCTCCCTCTTGTATCTAGGGGTCCGCTTGACACCTACTGTAGGGGGCCTGTTCTCTGCAAATTTCCCCCAGATGCTGACGTCCATGAAAGCTGACTTAGCCCGATGGAAGCCCAAATACATCTCGTGGCTAGGCAGAATACATGCCATCAAGATGGTTCTCCTCCCCAAACTTCTTTACCTTTTCCAAGCCCTTCCCTTTCCACTGCATCTGGACTTTTTTATGCGCCTCAAGACTTTGATGCTCCGCTTCATCTGGCAGGACGGGCGAGCCCGTTTCTCTTTTTTTACATTGCGCCGATTGCGGTCAGAGGGGGAAGTGGGTCTTCCTGATATGCACTTATATTACAAGGCTGCGCAACTACGAGTCCTTGTGGAATGGTCCCAGCAACTCTCAGAAAAACACTGGTTGCATATGGACAGGAGTGTCGCGGGACAGTCCGTTTGGGACCTGGCCTGGAAGCCCAAAGGTGATAGGCCCAGGAATGCCTATATCAGTACCCCCACTAGCACGGTGCTGAAAGTGTGGGACACAGTCTCGGGCGATGACCGCTGGACGACATTCCCGTCGCCCTTCACCCCCATTCATTTCAACCCGGCCTTCCCCCCGGCGTTGCAGGAGGGTCCCTTCCGACTGTGGCGTGAGGGAGGCTGTAGAGCGCTTACTCATCTCTTCCACGGTACCGTCCCGCTTACCTTCGCTAATTGCATGAGAGACTATGGGGTTCCTCCATCTGAACGGTATCACCATCTCCAGCTCCTCCACTGGGCTACCTCCACCGGGGTAGGGGATGCGGCCACAAGACCGCCGTCCGCCTTCGAGGCCTTCCTCCTGCGCACTACCTCCATGAAGGGTGCCATCTCCTTTCTCTATAAGTTGCTTCTCACTACGGCGGCATCGCCCCGTCCACGTTATATGGGACACTGGGAGGAATTGCTCGGAAGAGACATCGCCGATGCAGAATGGGCGGGCCTCTGGCGGGACATCACGGCGCACAACCGATCGGTGGCGCTACGGGAAGCCCATCTCAAAACACTGATGGACTGGTACTTGTACCCATCCAAACTGCACCGCATCTTTCCGTCCTCATCAGACCGCTCCTGGAGGGGCTGTGGTTTCTTGGGGGATTTCCGCCACATCTGGTGGGACTGCCCGATCATTCGCCCTTACTAGGAGGAGATTATGTCCCACCTCAAGGACATACTGGGCTACCCAATCTCTGACTCACTGGAACATTTCCTACTCGGGCTTCGAGATCCTGGTCTCGAACACCAGACGAGAGCCGACAAGCAGATTCTTTGGCTCTGTCTTGGAGCGGCTAAACTTACCCTTGCGGCAGCATGGAAGAAACCAGCTGCTCCAGCGATCTCCCTCTGGCACGCTCGGCTGTGGAGGCTCCTGAGTGTGGAACGAGTGGCGGACATCTTTCTGGGCAACTTCAAGAAATTCATCTTCCGCTGGGGCCCACTAGTTCGATTCCTTTCACGGGGATTACCATCAGCAGTCTGCCCTTCCTCAGTGCGCGCGCTCCACCTGTTTCAACTTTAACTACGCAGATAGTATGTCTGTGTGTATGAATGGCTGTCATCACCACGGGGGGGGAGGGAGGGGGGGGGGGTTCTTTGTTGGTTGGTCCTGATATACGACACCCCTGGCACAGTTAGAAGGGTCCAGCGATTTGTGCACAATGTTGCCTGCTTCTGCTCCGGCTACCCTCCTTGGCAGGACTTAAGACATGGACTTTGGATTTTCTCTGCTGAACTGCGAGGTGCTTGCTTCCTGAATTGCTCTGCCCATATGTAGTCTGCATTACAGGGGTGTCGCTTGTTGTACTGTTTTTTCTTCTTTTTCTCCTATTTTGTACTTTGGAAACCGAAAATAAAAATGTTACAAAAAAAAAAAAGTGCAGGAACATGGAGAGCATTATAAACACAGGAAATGTTTGACACCTAGGGGTAGGTGAGGCTGTTAAGTGGCTAGGTGAGATCAATATCCATCTGGGGTAAACCCACTGAGCCCGAGGTCAAATCCCTGACTAAATCCCCTGCAGTTTTTAACCTGCTCCCTAATGTTTCCCACCCTACGCACAATAAGGGCCACACCCTCGACCACATTTTCTCCAATTCCGAGCTCAAGGTGGATCTGTCCCTTCCATTAGTGTGGTCAGATCAATGCCTTATCAGTTTTAAGGTTTCTAGGTCTGAGAGGGGCCGTCAGTCCCCTGCCAAGAAATGGGTAAACACTCAAAGACCTTTCCATCGTGTCACTCCATCTGCTTTAGGTGAGGTGCTGGAAACCTCAGGTGATCCTGAGAGAGATGCTCTCCAACTAGAGACTGGGTGCAGAACAGCGCTTATGCATTAGCCCCTATGCCCACAGATACCCCCAAGAAAGCAGACTGTCGTCTCCATGGTTTAATGAGCTACTGAGACTGAGCAAAAGTGCCTGTAAACGCCTTGAAAGGAAGTGGAGTAACATTTTTAATTCTGATGATAAATGCCTTTAAGGCCCATTCTACAAAAATTCTCGATGTCAAAACAAGCTATCTGAAAGCTAAAATAGAGACGTCCTGCAACAAAGGCAAGGAGATCTTTAATATTTTGAAAACCTTCTCTGCCCCGTCATCTGTTGCTAGGGCTTTACCCCTCTCTACAGAATGGACTAACCAAGTAGCGACTTTCTTTCAAGACAAAATCATGACTATTCAGGACTCCTTCTCTAGGGGGTCTCCAGAGGCCCATGAGCCTGCTGATGGTTTAGCCCAGAGGGCGCAACCCGCCACAATCCGCTGCCCAAATCTTGTACAATTTCCTTTACTTCAAGCAGAAGTATCCCTGGATATCATCAATAGTCTGAAGTCAGGGTCCCCTACTGACCCTTGCACAGCTAAACTGTTGGCCTCGGTGGCAACGTCATTAAATCCTGTGACAAATAAGGTACTTAATTCTTCCCTTACGGCCGGCCACGTGCCTGGTATTTGGAAAGGTGCTAAGAAGCCCCCTGATGACCCCTTAGAGTCAGAAAATTACAGACCTATCTCACTATTGCTGTTTTTCTCCAAGGCCCTAGAGCAATATGTCAATTCAGTTATATCTGACTACGCTGAAAAGAATAATCTCCTACACCAGAGCCAGTCGGGTTTCATCGCCAACTCTAGTACAGAGACTGCCCTATTAGATGTCTCGGAGCATATTAAGGAGAAGCTGGATCAGAGCGGTAAAGCCATTCTGATTTTATTAGACCTTTATGTGGCCTTTGATACAGGTCCTCACACTAGACTCCTGGACAGTCTACAGGACTGTGGAATAGACAGCACTGTTCTGAAATGGTTTTCCTTCTTTCTAGAGGACAGAAGCCAGGAAGCCTGGACCCCCCCTTCCTGGCCCCCATCCCCAGAGTGAATGTGGGAGTTCCTCAGGGCTCTATACTGAGCCCTACTCTTTTCAACCTATATATGTCCCCCTTGGCACCACTGGCAGAGGCTTGTGCCACTAAAATGAGTTCTTACGCAGACAACATGCAGCTCCTTTTTACCTGTGACAAGTGAGCTGACTTTGAGGGTGAGAAGATCAGTACCTGCCTCTCGAAGGTGTTCTCGTGGTTGAGGAAGAACCTGTTAAAATGTAACCCAAAGAAATATGAATTCATCTTTTTTGGCTCCCCACCCGCTGATGAGTGGAAACACAGGTGGCCCTCGGATATGTGACCTCCTCTCTCTGCACAAAGCTCTGCTCAAGGCTCTGGGCATCATGATGGGTAGCACTCTCTCAAAGAGAGCTCAGGTCCAGTCAGTAGAAGGCTCCTGTTTTGGGCTTCTACAGATGCTTGGAAAATGTCTCCACCTCTTGCCTCTTGAACACAGGAAGACCACAGTCCAGGCATTGATTATCTCCAGATTGGACTATATCGATGTCCTGTATCTGGGCCTCCCTGAATATTTGCTTAACTACTTACAGGTGGTCCAGAATGTAGCCACTAGAGCGGTCCGTTTGCTTAAGCCCAGGACTCATATCTCCCCGCACCTCAAGGCTTTACACTGGCTCCCTATAAAAAAGAGGATCAGTTTTAAGGTTCCGGTACTATTCTTCAAGGCCCAACATGGAAACGGTGCGGAGTATCTCAGAAGGAGAGTCATTTATTATGTGCCACCAAGAACTCTGAGGTCCTCCACATTGAGCCTGGCATCCGTCCCCAGGATACGCCGCATCCGATCCAGCGGCCGTTTCTTTCGGTTCCATGGAGTCCAAGCCTGGAACCTTCTCCCACTGACAATCAGGAAAGTGACTGATGTAGCTGTTTTTAGGAAGGTGCTTAAAACCTGGCTTTTCCGTAACTAATTCCTGGTCTCCCGCTTCTAGGGTTTGCAGAGGGTCTGATATAGTCTTTTCAGTGCTGGGACACTCTTTCTGAGTAGCTGCACACTTTATAAATGCTCTTTCATTAATTCATTATCCTTCTCACCCCTGGTCACCATCTGCCCTGTTGCGTTGCATACAAAGTCTCTGAACCTCTGACTGAGTAGAAGATTTTCTCTCAGGCTATAGGGATGACTGCTCGTGCCTGTATTTGCTTGATAGAGTGGCTGACAGGATCCTTCGCTGCTACCCTGGTCAACAAGTCTGTTGCTCCCCGGACTGTTAGAGCCGTTGTTGCTGGTACTGTCTTAAACTTGATCCAAATCTCCCTCTGCTCTGGGGTTGTCCATGGGTGAATCTGACTCCCATTCAGGCTCGCCACAGTCAGAGGAATCTTCCGTAACCAGGACACGTTTTTCGAGACCTCATGATTTCCTTTTCTAGCCACCACCATTGTTCCTTTCACATGCACCACTATCCATGTTTCCCTTTCAAAGGCTGTCCAGAACTTTCACCCCCGATGGTGATCTTTAATGACTACTTTGTCGCCAACCTTCAGGGTGAGGCTCACTGCTCCCCTGTCTTGGCTGGCTCATCCATTGTTAGCGTTTCTCTGCTTCTGTGTAGCTCGTACTTCAAAGATAGTGATTTCCAAGGTGGGTCCAGCAGGCAGGACGTCTCACATTGCCATGTTCATTAAAGTTCACTCGGGGCAGACACTGTGGGGTTGTGTGGCTTTTGTCGGTAGGCATGTAGGAATTGGTTTAGGCTGCACTCTGGATTTTCACCTCAATCTACTCCGATGCTCTGGGTCTTGTTCAGTGTTCACAAAGACCGCTCAACCTCCCCATTGGCTTGAGGCCACAGCGGTGTGATTCATTGATGTTTGATATGAAGCTGGTGCAGGTATTACTTGAATTCCTGCCCTTGAAAAGGTGGCCCGTTATCGGTCTTGATCTCCTCTGGCAAACCTAGCATTTTGAGCACTTTCTCGAAGGCCAGGCTTCACATAGTCGAGCGCGGTAGAGCGAATAAACTCTACCGCTGGAAATTTGGAGCAGATATCCATTTTCTAGCATTGTTCGGCTGTCTGGTAAACTACCAAAGTCCATGCTGATGGAGGACCAGGGCTCCTTGCTGGCATTCTCGGTGATAATCGGTGTAACAGAAGGGTCCCCTCCCATGACGATGCACGAGTTGCATGTTCTGACTTTGTCTTCCACGAGGCGATCCATGCCGGGAAACCCCACTTTGCTCCTAGACTCGCCTTTGTCTTAGCAACGCCTTGGTGTCCTTGGTATGCTAGCTCTAGGACTGCGAGGGATGACAATTTGATGACCTCTTAGTAGGAATCCTTCCTCGCTTTCACTGAGTTCGTCCCAGCATTGCCATAGTTGAGTCTGTGACTCGTGTTCTTCAGTGGTTAGTCTGCCTGCTTCATCGAGGAAGTTCCTCTACTGATGCCCCCTTAGTGCACTCCTCACTTCTGCAGGCAAGGGTCTGACTGGGTATGCTCAGCAATTTCAGAGTGCGATAGTGCCCAGGGGTAGGTTGATTGTGTAATCATTCTGACAAAGTCTTCGGTGCCTTGATCGTCATGCACCATGTCCGTCTTCCTCATCACAGGGTAGCGCAAGAGATAATCCACATTGTTGTTGACCCATGGAAGATAGGCCACTTTAAATGAATACTGTTGTGGCTAAACGGCCCACCTTTCGATCCTTGGTGGCCCATTGCTGACTGTTACGGCAAACATTGGAACCAGGGGCTTGTGATCGGTCACCACTTGGAATCGTTGCCTGCACAGGTAGATATGAAATTGTTTGCATGCTCATTGAATAGCTAGGGCCTCTCTCTCTAACTGTGCGTAACAAGCCTCCACGGCTGTCAGGGCTCGTCTTGCATATGCTATTAGGACCCTTACACCTTCCCTCTTCATTTGTAACAGCACAGCTCCGACTAATCCATGATTAGTTCAGTTCTCTGGGTTGGGTCTAAATATGCCATGGTGTCTTCATGTAGTAGGTCGTCTTTGACAGCCACAAATGCCTGAGCCAATTTGTCATTTCACTCCCATGGGACCTCCTCTCTCATTAGCATTCTCAGGGGTTCCGATAGTATAGCGAGCTGTAGAATGAAGTGACCAGAGTAATTGGTCATATCAATGAAACTACAGACTTTAGAGGGGTTTCCTGGAATAGCGGCTATCTTGATGGCTCCAACTGTGCTGAGATCAACTTGGAGGCCGTCCCTGGAGAACTTATATCCAAAAAACTCAATCTTATTTGCCTTGAACATGCACTTGCAAGAGTGGAGGGGCAGCCCTCAGTCTGACATTGATCACGCCCATCAGCCCGGCCAGGATTTCTCTGAAGGTGTCTTGAAAAACCTCTGCAGCCAAATACACACAAAAACGGAGGCACTTAAAGTGGCGTATCCCCACACCGTTGGTATATATTGGGTCGACTCTTTGAATAGCAGTTGGTGATAGCCAGAATTAAATCCCAAATAAGAAACCAGTTTGGCACCATTCAGGTCTGCTATGAATTTATCAATTGTAGGTATAATATGCCATTCTCAGTGAAGGCTTTGTTGGGTAACCTCATATCAATGCAAAGGGTTATTGCACCTTGCTGTTTGTGCTTTGGAGCAATGATCAATGGCTGTACCCAGGGAGTTGGCCCTGGAATATTCTCAATGATGCCATCTCACTCCAACTGATCCAGTTCCCTGTCCACTTACGGTCACAGATGAAAAGGCACACTGTGGTGCTGCAGGGCTACTAGACACACTGTCATCGATATGAAGCTTTATGTGTACATTCTTAAGGCCCCCAGCCCTGTGAACAGTTGCAGGAATTCAGATAGTATGCTACCCACATGCGATTAGTGCAGTTGCCGGGCAAAACAGACTAGCCCTAAGTCTTCTGCGGTTTGGCTTCCCAGCAAGGTTCCAGTCCTGTCTTTTGTCACATTGAACTTTGTCTTTGTCTTGATGTCGCTGTTGTTGACTTCTACTTCTATGACTCCCCTGAGAGGAATCGGGTCAAGGCCCCTATACATATACATTCTAGCCTTCTTAGGTAAGATTGTTGGTTGAAGACTTAGCTTCAGGATCTGCTCGGAGTCAATGGCGTTGACTGATGCCCCCATGTCTATGAGAGCTGAAATTGGTACTCCATTAACTTCGACCTGGCACATGGGGGTGGTCTTATTTTTTTATTATTCCGGCCTGTGAATGAAATAGAAAACATATATTTATCATCGTCCTCTTCTTGTAGACCCTTCCCAATTTCTTGAGGTGAGGTGTGGTTGTCCTCTAGGTCTTCCAGCTATAGATTGTGGACGTTTCATGTTTTCTTCCCTCAGTTGTTAGCGCCTGCCCTGGGTTTGAGTTGTGACAAATCTTTGCAAAGTAGTTTGATCTTTCACATTTCAGGCACATTTTATCCTGCGCTGGGCACCCTCATGGTGGATGGCGTATCATTCCACAGCTCTCACATGGTCTTTCAATTGTTTTGGGAGGGTTCGGTCTCCGTCCTTTTGCAGGACTCCACCTAATAGCTTCCACCTGCTCTTTCTTGACTGTCCCTGTTCCAGCTTTCGTGCTGATCGTGGAGCATCTGGTCAGTGCCGATTACATGGCCAGGCACAGCTGTCCACTAATTAATGTGACCTTGCTAATATAAGGATTTCACCCAGAGTGATCCCCAGTTGCCGGAGCATCTGTTTGTGAAGGTTAGATGACTTTCATCCTTGAATGAATTGAGCCCTGATTTCGTCCTGACAGTCTATTCCTGGGCACCTGGTGGCCAGTTTGCACAGCCATGCAAAGAAGGTGCCCACGGATTCACCATCTTTCTGGTGGACCTTTTGCAACTTGAAACGCTCGTAGTCAGGATTCAATTGAGGATCGAAATGTCTATCCAGCGCGGCCACAGCCACTTCATAGTCATAGTCACCAGCTGTGTTAGGCAGATTCTCAAACACGTCATAAAGTTAATCTCCAACCATGTGGAGCATGAGTGAGGGCTTGATAAGTGCCATCTGTTTCCTATGTGGTGTGAAAGAAGTGATTCAGTTTGTGCCTATCAATGGTGCCAATGGGGTGCTGCCTTTGCAGGGTCTTCCAGTTGGCTGAAAGGCTTGAGTGCAGCCACCGGGGCCTGTACATTTTGTTGCTGTACTTGTGAAACATCTGCCACCGTGGTTGCACCCTGTGCTTGCATTTTAATGATGGGGTCGGCGCCACTGCTGCTGTCGCCGAGTGCTTGCGTCAGGTACCAGCCACAGGGGAGGGCATGGTAATGGTGGTAGTGGTGCTTACAAATCCACCCAGGACAGACTGGGGTTAATCAACCTCATGGTGCACATCCAATCTATGTTCCTCTATGTCCACGTGTGCCTGAAGCACTAAGCATGTGATTTGGCACTCCCAACTCCCATGCAGTTAGACACCTTGGCAGAAGCGTGGAACTGGATGCAGTGGGAGAGGCCCTGGCTATGAAATAACTGCCCTGAGAAACCATGCTCAGAGGCAGCCCTGTCATGTATGGCAACAGGTAATTTTGTCTGCTGTCCTCCTCCAGGAAAGCAGCTCCATCAAATGGCACTGAAGCCCACCAGTGCCGATGCAAATTTACTTATTGGCGCCTAGAGCAGTCACTGTGCACCACCTTCAGTGTTAGAGGCAGCGGGTGGTGCAGCTCCGACTTGCACCCTCTGCTGATGCTCAAGGGCTACTAGCACCGCAAAACTCTCCCCGTCAGCTGATGCTCAGGGGCTACTAGCACCGCAAAACTCGCCCCGTCAGCTGTTGGATGAACCTGGTGGGTGTCACCCACCTCATCACCAGTGTAGTGAGGGCCCTTGCCCACAGCACCCATGACTCAGGCCTAGCTCACCACCGCCCACAGACAGAGACCAAGCGTGCTTTATGCTTTTTACCACACTCTGACCTTGAGCAGTCTAAAGGTCTTTATTTATCCCCTGACCTCCAAGCAATATCTGGAGGCCCATTAGATTGGTGGTGGTCATTCCTGTGGTGCATTACACCTGTTTCCCTGGGAGGATAAGGCCATGGCCATCTGCATTCAGAGGGATTGATAGGAACAGCTGGGTGAGTGGGGTCTGGTACGTTACTCCTCACTAACTGTCAAAACACTTCAATGTCCGGTTTGTTCTTATCTCAGCTTTAGCTATTCTGTAGTCTATCTACTTTCCTAATATGCGATACCTAAAGTATCAGAGATGTTTGATTGTCAGTGTAAATGTGTATTGTTGCATATAAGATCACAGGTATAATTCTTCATTACATGCCACATGTTGGAATGGTGTTTGTGCGCGTATTGCTATTAAATTATCATCCCAGGACCCATGATATGTGCCAATATATAAATATATGGTCCAACCCATTTGCATTCTGGCAACAGATATGTAAGACTAACCATCTGTCAAGTGTTGGGAAGTAGAGATTAAAATGACTACAACTACCATGAGACACTGTTTCTGTAACAGAAAACAAGATGTAATATTGATTTTGCCCATTCTCACCTGTCTGCCATGTTACAGGTGATGTTCACTTCTCATCGAATTAGCCATTTGCTAAGTGTTGGGCAGCAGAAATTGAAATAAATACAACTACTATGAGGCCCTGTTCCTGTAACAGAATACAAGAAGCAATAGTGATGTTGTTCATTCTCATGTGTCTTCCATGTTACAATTGATGTTCACTTCTCATGGTGTTAACCATTTGTCAAGTGTTAGGAAGTAGAGCTTGAAATGACTACAACTACAATGAGGCACGTTTTCTGTAACAGAAAACAAGATGCAATAGTGATTTTTCCCATTCTCACTTGTCTGCCATATTATAATTGATGTTCATTTCTCATGGACTGATCAATCTACATACAATGCTCTACTCAGAGGCATGTCTGCGTACTTACCTTGCTGGTGTCCTGGTCTCCTCAACTGAAACTATGGATGACATGAGGGTCACCATACCAAGTTTGTACCTCAAATATTTGTTAGGCATTATGGTAAGTCAGCACATTAGAAATGGCAGGTGACCCATTGACTGTGCACTGCTCACATGGTGACCAATGCTAAATATAAAAGCAAGTTGTGTGTATCCCATATTGTAAACAACTAGGTCTTGAATTGGTCAAATACACATGTTACTTCTCCACTGTGTTGGTTTAAATGTTTGTCATGTTCATTCCTTAATCCAAAATGCAACATGTCAGCACATCTAGTGAGGTGCTCATTTCTAGAACATGTATTGAATACCTGCAAATGTATTGTTGACAAGTTCAATGCCACAGTAGTAATGTCTACCTAATTTCTTTAATAGGTCTCCACTTGCTGTGACATAAAAAAAATTGGACATAGATTCCACACTTCCACCAGTGTTCTCTATTTCACAACAGGTCGATCTGGTACAACACCTGGGCAGTGTTTGGCCACCAAAACAACTCCCACTCCACCCCTAGATGAAACCCTCAGTGATGACAACACTCCTGGACATGTGGATGTGGATGACAGTCCTGGCCCATCTGTTCAGCCTGGGCAGACAGCAACAGTGAGTCTCACTGTGTCCACACCAACGTCTCCCACCCCAGCTGCAACACCTCAGCCAACACCAATCCTCCCAACCTGTGTACCTAGCACAGTTTCTACCACCTTGTGTCCCCCAGTCCTGGATTCTGAGGTGAGAATCACCAGCCCAGTCACAGTGGAACTAGGACCCAGAGGAAGAGGGCACCTGGTACCAAGGGTGCAGGCTTGTGGGGCTAGGGGTTGTGATTGGGGTACTGTGGGCCTGCCTAGTGAGGCCACTGGGGTCACTCACACCCAGGCCACCATTGACCAAGTCGTGGGAGTCTATCATGAGTCCCAAGACGTGATGGGCCAGGTATTGCAGAAATCTGGAGATGAAGCAGCTGCAGAGGGACTTACACCAGGACCTGGCCACCTACAACACCAACATGGGTTGGATGGATTGGGGTGCTGCAGGGCATCAACACAACCCTGTGCAGGGCTTTTCCACCGCTATCTACCTCTTCCAATGGTCCAACTATATCCAGGCTATCTACATCAGCGGCAACCACAGGAAGGGAGGCCCTGACAGAGGAAGACATTCCTGCAGTTACCACTGTCCCTGCAGCAGTTGATTCCCCAACCCGTGCAAAAATCCAGGCAAGACACCCACCACCGCCAACAAGAAACCTTAAACATAATTTCCTCCAGTATGTGTAACACATTCATTCTATGGACTATTTCTGGACACTGATTCCTTTCTGATGGGAGTAGTATTTTGGACTTTGAACTTCTGACAATTTGTCATCACAACTATGGTTTTATACACCATGACAGACCACTTCACTTTTTTTTATTATGTTTGTTTTTGCACAATATATCTCTTCACCTTTACCACTTTAATAAATACACAAGTAACACACTCATTGTCTGCTGTAGTAAATTTCACATCTAGCAATATATATGTACTGTCATGTGAACTTTACAATGCCAAAACAAGCTAATTGTGTATGCCTGTATATGTTGCATGTACATAATGTTTAGATTGGGATCACAACCATGTCACACCAACACATACATACAAGTTTCTTGCCTTATAACATCTTTATTCCATTGTTCCAAACATGGGCTGGCATGATTTCAGAAACATAACTAATCATACATGACTCAAATATTCTTTGTCAATGATCACATTTTAAGGTGCAGACCTTAACAACATGGAAGGAGGGGCTACAGCAGACCATTTCCTATAGAATAGGAAAAATAAAATTGATGTATGTCAGCAGCCACGGCCATATCGCCTACCTCACAAGAGGAATCTCACATCATTTATACCAATAAACAGGCGCATGGCAGTACAACAGTTTCTGATCACAGGGTTATTCTAATCCTGTGTTGCTGCATTTGGTGGAATGTCACAAACAAATGTGAGTGATGTACCATAAGCATGTTGGCTTACAATGAGAAGACTCATCAACAGCTACATACCGTTTATACACAATGAACATTTAGCCAATTTGAACGGAGACTAGAATGATTTGGGCTCATAACAACATTTTGTTGTAGCACATGATGGCACACATATTGCATTAGGACCACCACACAACAAGTCCAAAGGATTCATCTGAACTTCAATCCTATCACTGTGCAAGCTGTCTTGGTACAGGTTTTGTACACCCAAAGTCTGTGACAGACATTTCCAGGAACAATCCATGCCGACTTCATACGTCCAAACAGCATAATTTACCTGCTAATGTCACAACTTTGAAATGTCTAAATGAAGATGCCATGGCGAAGGTACCTAAAACATACCAAAATAAACAGATTAGCTATGAAAACCTACATATGGCACAATTCACATGGTCAACTTTTATAGAACAGAGCCCATGACAAAAATCTAAGTTAAACAAAGCAACACTAACAAAGTGAACATATGTCATAACCTTCCTCCACAAACACCTTTCACCAGAATTTTCCAAAGCTTTCACTTCCTAATATTTTCCCTAAACATACTCTTCACATCATCACAACAGATTTGCTTTAATAGTCAAAGCATGACATCTCGCAACATACATAGAAGAGGTGTGGCACAATGGCCAGGGTGGCTGACTCCGGAACCCGGGGGTTCACGGTTCGATCCCCGGAGCCGGCGAAAGATCAGCCCAGCAGCATGTGACTCCGAGCAATAGCGTGCATATTCTTCCCGACGGCCGCCTGCGCTTTGACGACTTTGGGTACTTGTTAGCACTTTACAAATACTGGAAATTTACATACATACACTCATGAGAAGACGTGCTGATGAGATCTTGACGTACATCAGCTCCTTCCTCTACACCACTTTCATCATCATTTGGCATTCCAGGATCCTCACCTGGTGGCACTTCATCGTCTCTATCCTCTGTGATATAAGAGATGTTCAGTCGCAGGATGAAGTTGTGGAGCATGCAGCAGGCCACGGTGACTTGACACACATTTCCCAGGCGGGTCCCCCAGTTTTGTCAGACATCTGAATCTAGCCTTTAAGAGCCCAAAAGCCCGCTCCACTGGCCATCGTGTTCTTCAATGGGCCTCATTGACACAGAATTTCCCTGGTGTTGTTGGATTCCTCAGCGGTGCCAACACCTATGGACGGTTGGGATACGCTTAGTCTCCTAGATGGAAGATGCTACAATAAATTGCACACTTTCTGACATCATCCACACAAAGTTAGGACAGATCAAACTTACCAACAAGCCAGGCCCTCTCCGGTAGTAGCTGTGACATCAGCTGGGGTATGGGACTGTACCGCAGTATGAAGGACTCATGGGCTGATCCTGGAAACCGAGCAGAGACATTAGAGGTGTCCATATCCGGTAAGCAGACAACTTGCACATTGTTAGAATGGAAGTGCGTTCTGTTACTATAAACGTATTCCCTGGCTTGCGGTGGTATTAAGGCAATGAGTGCCATCAATGGCTCTAACCACATGTGGGATTCAACCAAATCCATAAAAAAGTCAACCTTCAAATTGGCTAAATCCTCATGTCTGGGAAAGTGGATGTAGCTGTTAATGTGTGAACATTGGTTATGACATACCACTAGATATAGCCACAGTGTATTGAAAGGCAACTGTTTCCAGAAAATGCAATACTGCCATAAGTCTCGCAGTAGGTGGGATACATGTGCGATTAATGTTTTCAGGAAGGAGATCATGCTCCAACTGATGACATATTTATATTTATAGGTTTGTACCGCGCTAGAATAGACTCCCGAAGGAGTATCTCTGCGCCTGTGACCTAGTGAGCGCTATCAGCAAGTCCAAAGAAAATGATTTATAACTGAAACAGAAAGGTCTTAAGTTGTTTCCTGAAACTCAAATGTTCTGTGCATCTCCTAAGTGGCAGAGGTAGTCCATTCCACAAAGTGGGACCGGCTACGGACAGAGCCCTACCACCCTGCCTTACTTTTTTGGCGACTGGCGCTGTTAGGAGCAGCTGGTTACTGGACCTGAGAGATCGCACCGGAGTGTAAGGTACAAATTTATCTGTCCAGTATGTTGGTCCTAGTCCATTTAAGCTCTTATGAATAAGGCAACAGGTCTTAAATATCACCCTTTTCCGAACAGGGAGCCAGTGTAATTTATCCAAAAGTGGTTTTGGATGGCGTTCTTGGAGGGGCATTTAAAACCAGCCTTGCTGCTGTATTTTGCACAACCTGGAGTTTGGCTTTACCTCCCTCGTTGGCTGACAGCAGAAGCCCATTGCAATAGTCTAAACGACTAAGAATCAGAGCTTGCACCAAGGTTTTTCTAGTGGCATCTGGTAGCAAGGGAAAAACTTTACGAAGAAGGCCGATCACATGAAAACAAGTGCCCACCACTGAGTTGGCATGTTGCTATATGGAAAGCTCTCGATCCAGGCGTACCCCCAGGTTTTTCACGACCAGTTTGGGTTCAGGTACTGGCCCCAGTTCCTGCGGCCACCAATATGGGGTCCTCAGGATCTTAGCTTCTCCAAATAACAGGACCTCTGTCTTCCCTACATTGCATTGAAGGCAGTTTGCTGACATCCATTTGGCTACAGCCTTCATACCATTGGAAAAGGAGACCTTCACTTCGTCCGTGAGATGCCTAAAAGGATACAATAGTTGGGTATCATCCGCGTAAGATACGGGGACGAAACCAAACTCTCTCATGATATTTGCCAGGGGGGACACATAGATGTTAAAAAGAGTCGGGCTCAAATCCTGTATTCTTTGCCTATTCAAATGATTCTTCTTGATTACATACCTTTCTTCCATGGTCTGAAGGTCTGGTAATGGGCAGTACACTGGAGGTTGGCATCTCCTCCCACTCCCAGAGTACCTATGTGTGGAGTGAAAACTATTTTAAACATTCGTCACAGTGTTCAGCATAACACATACAAAGAGTAAGCCAAAAGTAATATGGAAAAACATAACTGCTTCAGAAAGAATTACACATAACAATTGTCTACCAAAAATCTCCATTGTGGTCTACACATGTGTCTGTACAGAAATGTGTACATTATACATTCAAAAATGAATCCTGAGCAGTTTGAATTGTTCTCACAAAATACAGAAACTGGTGGTGTGCAGTGCACCACAGTAATATAGGGCCCAATTAGGTTTGCGGTGAATCCGCATCCTCTGTGCGGCGGCCACAGAAAAGACCCCCCGCCAGATTAGGATGGGTGGGGGTCATTTTTCCGTCCGCCGCGGTCGCCTTCCGACCGCGGCGGAAAAGCTCTAATATGGTGGCGGTGTCTGTCAGACACTGCCAGCCATATTAGAATGCCGGCGGAGACATGCTTTTCCACGGCGGGTTTTCCGCCGTAGAAAAGCATGTGGAGTTTGGGGGGTGGGGGGTGCACATGGGGGGGTACCTATGGTACCCCCCTGCCTTTGCATGCACGAAGCGGCAGGCACCACGCGGTGCCTGCCGCTTCGTGCATGCAAAGGAACACATGCACATTTAACCTTGCGGCGGATGCTGCTTGAAGCAGCATCCGCCGCAATGTTAAACATAGGGGATGTGACCGCCAGGGTGGCGGTCACATCCTAATTCCGAGGGAGGAAACGCCGCAGCCCCTGCGGACGGTCCCTCCACCTCGGGGTGGCGGACGGACGCTGGTCCGTCCGCCATCCTAAGCGGGCCCATAGTGTGTATGCATAGTAACACACTACACTGATGTTTGGGTAAAGGAAATTACAGAGCAGTGGAACAATACATATGTAAACCTGTTACAACACATTAGTAGTGGTGGTGACAAACTTAACAGTCACCAATACTGTGGTTCCAACTGCTAAGATGGACGATGCCTGACCTCGCATATAGGACATTCGGAACCTACCCCTGCTGGTGGAAGTCGACCACGCATTGGGTAGTTTCATCCCTGAGAGAAACAGGTAACTATCTCACATACAAATTTTACTCTGTTCAACTCCCAGAGTGAATTCAGATTACTGTTGCAACATTTTATGGTCCCTAAATAGGACATTCATGAACTGGATTGTAGAGCACTGCACTTTGTGTATTTAGCATCACCATTGTGATGTGTGATAAGCCCTATATCCTATATCCTACTTGTGTTGCATGCACTCTATGCATGTATACATTTAATGGTATCTATGACATATTTGCTAATCAGATCATGGTAAATGTACAAAGAAATGTATAGGCTTTACAGCATGAGCTGTGTATGCATACTGTATGCATACTGTAAGAAGCAGTTGAGGATGATGTTAGTTATGTGTACAGTCCCACATATCACTCAGACCACATCAGGCCTCGCCAAACTATTGTCTGGGACCAGCTATACCTCATAGACCCCTTTAGAGTGCCACACAACCTTGAGGTAATGTATTGGAGGACCACAAGATGTACTTTTATTTATTGAATTGATGGGAATGTGATGTTCATTTGGGCTCAGTATGCTCAGCCTGCAAAGAGGAAGGAAGGTCTTACAATGAGATGAGCGCAGTCTGGGCCATGGCCCAGGTGGGGGCAGAGGTAGTGTGGCACTACAACTGATGCACAGAGTAATCTCACTGTAGACCTGCAGATCCTTGAATGTTCCCAAAATGAGTTTTCTTGACCAATAGTAGCCTACATTTGGCATGGTGACTGAGGAAACCCCTGGACCTGGCACTTCTTTCCATTGACCCTTATTGTCAATGTGTGACATTTACGAATGACAGGCCCCTTACTCCCACAGGTCTGTTGTCACTATTTCAAAAGTCATGCTTGCACTGTATAGGCCTATTGCATATGTGGCACATTAACAGTGCAGATAATTGGTTACTTCTGAAGAGATTTTGATATGTGAATTACCAACTTTGTTACATTCAACCAATCAAACAAGATATACAATGGTATGTTGAATGTCATCCCTGTAACAGTTAAAAAAAAGTGTACCCCTCCAATTGGGGAGAGTCCCCAGGTCACTACTGGTATCCCCTGATGGGGTTTAAATGTTTGCTCTTAGGTTTTGCTGAAATAGTTACAAAATTCTTCCACTATTCCTTTTTGTTTTGAATCAAATAATTTTATTTTTCATTTTTCATCATTCGAGTTGTAATTCACTCCAATCGTATATTAATTCATGATTCAAATACATGTGATAACCTAATCCAATGTATTTCGGCTAGGTAGTTTTCAAATATGCACCCCGCCTAGGTTTCACTTACTAACCACGTTTGGAACTTCACACCGTGGCATGAATTCACGATGATTATAAAACAGTGTTATGTTAAGAGAAGAGGTCACACTATGTACATTTAACCTAACCACAGTGATATAAGAACTCTGTTTAGACATATATGGCACATAGGCATCCTCATGCATTAAAAATAGAAATGTTTATGCTTATTTCCAGATACATGTTCCCTGATGAAGGCTAGATATAGCCGAAATGCATTGGATACAGTTATCACATGTATTTGATTCATGAATTAATATACGATCTATTTCAATGGGCCTGGCTGTAAAGGTGTCTGTACAGTCATGCACAAGTAGTTTACCCTTCAGAAAGTCACAATGGGGTTGTGTTTCATATAAGCTCAAATCACAGTACATGTACGATGGTCCTGGGCTACATGATGTTAGTGGGCTGGCTTAGTCAGTGTAGGACATGACAAGGGTTGAGGATAGTCAGCAGATGACTAAAACATGTGTATTCATGTATTTGCAGTGCTTATCATGTGAAAATTACACATGTAATGTGTTAACTATTGATTAATGCTAATGCTAGATGTGTCAACCAAACAGATATCCTAAAACTTGCAGTTATAATCTGTTTCTCCATCCATTGCATCTATATAGGGCACCGCCTATAGAACGCCCATCAGAAGCAAGCCATTTGGAAAGCCATCGTCCAGAAGGTGTGGACCCTGGGGTCTATCACAGTGACCATTACAGGAAAAAGTGGGAGGACCTGAGGCACTGAGCTCGGAAGATCACCAGGATGTCCTACCAACGTGGACGGGGCACGTGCCAGACTCTAACCCACCTAATGTCCTGCATACTGGCGGTGGCCCACCCGGAGCTTGATGGGCAGCTGAAGGCCCAACATCAGCTACAAGGGGGTGAGTCCTGGCTAGAGTCATACATGTTATATTGCCAACTTTGTGTGTTACAAGCAGTTATTTACCCATTAATATTGGGGGTGGCCCATATGCGACGCGCACAAAGAGTTATTGGTTGTGTAGGTCTGGCAGTAGGTGCATGTGATGTGATTTGCCTACTGTCTTACTGACTAGGAACACAGCAGAGTACAGTCCACTACCAATGTTCTGTCTTGAGCAGGCACATGACTGAGTAAAGTGATTAATCAGCTCATGTTGTTTGATGTTGTCTTCAGTGTGTTAGGAGTGATGCTCCCTCACTATTGTGTCTCATGTGATGGTGGCCCTCTTACATGTGACATAGTGTACAGTGCACTTTGGATGCAGTCACTGAGCAATACTCCCCCCTGGTAAGTGGGGAATGTAGAGAAACATGATATAGCAAACATCACTGGTGCCATCAGTATTAGTGTGTACATGCTGGCATATGTACCTTCCCCTGTGTGAGTGTCTACCCTCAGTAATACACTGGAATTTGTGTTTGTGAGACACAAATCTATTGTGATGTGCCTTTCCATTAGGACACAGGTTAAATCATCACTTCATGTAATGGAGATTCCCTGAGCCTCAACAACCTTCAAATGTCTATTGGCTTTTGGGAATGCAATGTAAGAATGGTATTCTCACCAGTACCAATCTGGACTGAGGATGTCCCTAGGCCTATCTGATTCATTATGCTGAGGGTATTTGAAGACATAGTAAATTCGGCTGAAAGGCACATCATAATTGGGCCGGTGGTAACACTGGTGACCTGCCCCCTGACAGGTGCATTTGCTATCCCACTGTGGTTGAGTTTTCCTGCCCGCAGCAGCGGGACTGCAGCAGTCTTTCATCTATGTAACCCAATATACAAAAGAGGGTCCATGTAAAGCGAATATGTAAGGGGAAAACCAGAGAAGAACAACAAAATATACAACACTAAACCCCTTACTGAATATTCACATCCTACATTACTTCATAGATAATGTCCCATAGAGGAAAAATGCAAATTCTCTTCAGAGTTTTTGTTTTTATTATCAAATAGTAAACATATATTCTCTCTTTTCTTTAAATATATTGTACATCACATATAATTAATTCAACATATACAGTATTTTTTTTCATTTATCTCAGACAGAGGAGCCCCAATCTAATAGGGAGCAAACCACATAATTTCGGTACATGTCTCCACATAGAACATCAACAGACAAAAAGAAGAAGAAAAAACATATACTCAAAAATCACAGTATTACAAAGACTAACATAATTACAATACACTACAACTCCGGTCACAATTACAAATCAAACAACATATTTCAAATATACAGTACACAACCAACACAATTGTGCCGACGCGCGTTTTGGAAATACCATGTACCATCCTTCATCAAGGCGCTAATTTAATAGGATGCTTAAAAATCAGGTAAACAATCTGTCTAACATATTATACAATAGTATACTGATACATTTGACGGCTCCATATCATATGCGCAACCGGCTCTATAGGGACAAATATTACATAATTAATCATTCTATACATAATTTACTCATGTAACTATTGCTTAAAATCACACACAAGCTTTTACATCTGAGCTGCACAACCCTTTAGAGAAGGAAGCAAACGTTTATGCTATTTCAACTGGATAGGTTGTTTTGTGGCCTTCTTTATTATGTATTGCAGTAATAGACTTCTAAGATTCTCTGTAATAAGGTTATAGACTTCCAGTCCTACCACCTGTAAGAACATGATACAGGGAGGACCTGGCTTGGCAGGGTGGGCTGGAGTGTTCGCCTGAGGAGCAGAGTTAAAAAAAACAAAAAAAAACTGATTTGTATATGGCTGGGTCTACATTGGGGTGGCATGGTGTGCAAAAGAACAATGGATTAATCCAGATCTCTTGACTGGGGGGTGTGAATGTTTGATTTGTTCGCATTCCATCCATCATTTGCGTGTCTTTTGGGTATTTAAGGTAGGACATATAAAAGATAATGTGGACACGTCCTTACAGTGAAGAGGGTCCAAAAGTTATTTTGACTGTAGAAGGGTTAACTGTTCTCTAGAAAAACACTGCCAGTTAATATTATACGTGCTATCTCAGCCTAGGAACCAGACAAAAATATTATTTCTTACACTCTTTGATCAGATTTGTTACAACTAGTTTACGAAAGGTGTAAGAAACTCAGCTATTAGTTGAGAGAGGTGTAAACCCTAAGCAAATAACAAATACACTTCTTACCATGGTGAACCACAAAAGTCACTAAATTAACCTGTGCTTAACCATCAGTCAATCTTAACTGAGAGACAATGTGTAAAGTATTTATGCAGCACACATATAGTAATACAATGAAAATACAACATAAGAAAAATCCCAAACCAATTTAGAAAAATAGTGTACATTTTAATAAATAGAATTGAACCAGAATGACAAAAATCAAATCAATACAACAGGATTTATTCATATTGAAAAATCTTAGGTGAATATAGCGCCAAGAAGCATAAAGAGCCACTTGCATTTTTCTGGTCGCAATAGAGTGGGGGACGTAGCAAGTTCAGGCCAAGAGTGATGAAGTAAGGCCGGATACAGGGACCAGGTTAGTCCTGCTTGCCTGGAGGCAGGTGCAAGTAGGAGGCTTTCGGAGCAAGGTGTAGGTCGAGCGTTGTAGGCATTTGTTGATCATCACGCATGGTTTCTGTGAAGTACAAGTCTCAGGTTTGCAGACATCACAAATGATCACTGTCGGCACAAAGAGCAGGTCCCTTTGGAGCTATGTTTCAAAGGTAGTCAAGTCTATTCTCTGTCACTTTGCAATCACAGGGAGGCCAGAACATCATGTTTTTCATCTGTTCTTGAGTATGAGTTCACACTGATGCCAGCCGAGCACACTGGGCATGGGGGCCCTTCATGGGGATCAGAACACCCTCCAGCAGATACCAGTAGAAGGACTCTTGCATGTCCAGCTGATGTTAGTCAGCTGGGCAGTTGCAGGGAGATCACTGAAACATTGTTGTGTCCCTGTAGCTCACACAGGAGGTCAGCCAATTGGCCACTGGTGTCACTCTGGTAGCCTGAGGCCAAGGAAAGCAGGTCCAATCCTTCTTCAATTAGCAGGGTAGTCCCTTTTCTGAATCTTCCACAGGCCCAGGAGTGTTCTAATAACTGACCTCACTTTTATGCTAGGGGTGGGCAGAACTCACAGAGCTTGACTCCACGGAATTCCACAGAATGACAGAAAAGTGAGATTCTGCAGAATTGCACCAATGGGCAAAAACTATGCAGGTTGCACTCCAATTTACCTCTGGTAGCACAAGCAGCACTAAAAATCAGCGCAAATGGCACCATGCATTGTGCAAGAGCACATGGCCATTTGAGTTGATTTTGCTGCTGCTCAATGAGAAAATCTACTCAAGAGACTGCAAATCTACTTGAATGGCATCCCTCTCTGACCGCGACCGCTAGTGTCCGCCGGCGTTATAAAATGCTTCGGAAGACTGTGTGGCGACTGGAAAATGTTCCAGGGGCCAGCAAATCTCGCTCTCAAGCGTGAGTAGTGGAGCCTTATGTTATTCCTGTGAACATCGCAAGGCGCTATCAGCAGAATGATTCTGCCATGTGTCCATTGGTGGAATTTGGCAGGAACTCTGCATTATAAACGTAACACAGAGTTACCAAATTCTGCTATTTCCTTGAGCGGACTTATAATTCTGCCCGGGTCTATTTTATACCTGATTTCAGCCTTTGTGTGGGGGAATTCCCAATGTACCCCCAAAACTGGTTCTGGTCAGTTCTTCCCCTTTCCTTGTTCCTGGCTCCAAGCTAACTAGGGTGTCAAAGGCAAGGACCTGGTGTCAGGTTCCTTTGATTGTGCTGCACCTTAGAGGCCTTTGAGTGTAATTAGGGCAGGGTAGAGTTCCTTCCCAGCCAACATGTCAGATAGTCCCTCTCCTCTCATACCTAGGATTATTTTGTCTCACTGTCTGGAAGCAATGCACAACCCACAACAGCAGAGTTATTCACAGTCATGTGACCGAGGATACTGGCAGTAAGGTACAATTGGCTTGGGCAGAAAAATGTCAAGTTGATATTTTAAAATTGGAACTTAAAATCCTTCTTCACCATCAAAGAGGATTTTAAATAACACTTCAGTTGAGTGTAAAAATAATTTCTCTATCTGCTCTTAGTCTTGTTAAAGGTAATAAGGTGACCTAGTGATAGTCTATAGGAGAGATGGGATTAAGATTGTTAGTCTATGCGAGAGACATATGCTTTACAACAGGAGTTTTTCGCTGTTAGGTCATGTGAAACTTAAACACACATATTCATCTTTTAAACACCATGCACCCTGCCTGAGGGATAGTTAAGGCCTGCCTTAGGGGTTACATATACATTTTAAAAAGGAAGGTTTTAGCCTGGCAAATGGTAAATTTTTCCAGGTATAAATGACATTTTAGAAACTGCACTACAGGCTGCAGTGGCAGGCCTGAGACAAGTTTTACAGGGCTATTTATGTGGGTGACACAATGAGTGCTGCTGCACACAAGTAGCATTACCATTTACTTGAGACTTACAAGTAAATTAAAGGTCTTAATTAGATATAGACGAACACTAGCATGTTTTAAGCCTGGGCGGAGTTCGCTGAGTTCTGCTACAAAAAAAACTCTGCTGCGCTACGCGGAGCTCCACAAGCGGCAGAGTTTCTTTAGATAAATGCTGTTTGCACTGATTTTCAGTGCCTGGTGCTTGTCCGCACTGTCCAATCATCGTGAAAGGCACCATGCACAGGGCAAGCGGGTCCTGCTTCCTTTCTGCCACTCGAGTAGATTTTTACTCGAGCGGTAACTTTCTCAACGCAAACGGACGGTTTCTCATTGCGAGCGGTCGCGAGCACGGGCAACCACTCGCAATGAGAATTCTGACTGCCCGTGTTGAGAAATTTCAGCGGGAGGTTGAGTTTCCACGCTCGCGTTTGCCAACTTGATGCTGGCGAACGAGGAAAAATCTCACCAGGAGGTGCATTTTCCTCGCCCGTGAACTTGCCATTGATGAACGCTAGTGAGGGAAAAAACTCCACTCTGCTATGCGGAGCGGAGTTTTTGGGAACTCCACGAGCTCCGCATAACGCGTAGTGCGGAAAACGCCGCAAACTCTGCGAGCGGAGCAGAGTTCACCACACAGACTTAGTTTTAAGGAGACAGCACAAGTGTTTTAGCACTGATGATCAGGGGTAGAGTCCCAAAGACAACAACAATTAGTTTAGCCAAACATCATGGAGTCTAGCAAAGGGTACTTTTAAAAAGTCACCTTTTACTTACCTAAAGCTTTAAGAAGTCTATTTGCTTGGGGCCATAACCCAGAACCAGAATGGTCCTTGATGAGATGTGAAGTGGCTTCCAGAGCTGAGACAAAAGCTTGGGTGGGGGAGAGATTGACTTTCTCCTTGGCCGGATGGGCAGGGGGCTCTCTCATACCTCTTGCATAACTTCAAAGTATGCCTACCCCTGTCACTGGCAGATGTAGTGCATACCTGCCCTTCATTTGTCCTTCTAACCAGTCAGGCTCCAATCCTCATGGGAGAGGAGCTGCCCCCATAACCGGTCTGACCACAGAAGGGGATTGCCCATTACACTGGCCACACCTCTGGGTGGGCACAGGAGCTCTACACAGGGGAATAAAGGTTCTTCTATGTAGGTGTTATGTATAGAGGGGCACTGTGGGACTGTCTGCATTAGGCCACCCAAGAGGTGCTACTAAAGCATATATGGTTACCCCCTAGGAACATTTTTGCTATTGGATAGTGAGGGGTCAGTAGTCACCTCCACCTACAGGCTACTGTCAGGCATAATTAACTACTGGACTTGTGGAAGACAAAAGAAGCACTGCACCTGCTGTTGAGAACCCTAAGGGCTTTTCCTGCTCCCAACTTGTACCCAGGGCTCCAAGTGTCAGTTGGCTGACCTCCTGTTAAGCTATATGGACTCAAAAGAAACCCACTTTCATGAAAGAGCCCAGCTGACTAGTTTCAACTGAACCTACCCTGCTGGTGGCTTTTATTGGCATGCTTTCTGACTCCCTACTGATGATCCTGAGATCTTGGAACTCTTGGCTAGTGTTAGAATGTATTTCTCCTGTCCAAACCTTAAAAGATGTGACTTAGAAACTTCTTACTAAATTTCATCCTGGAAAACAGTTGTGGGACCAGTACCAATCTGCCAGCTGTTCTGCCATAAGTGCATGGCTGGTGGGCCTAACTTTGCCTAAGCTCCCACTACATTCGTCACTGCTGCAGCAAATCCAATTCAGTGGGGATGATGCCAATTGGCATTTGACGACTTTGAACTGTCTTCTTTTACAGTCTTGCCCTGCTGAGGAAATCAGAATTCCAGAAATAAGACTAAATCCATGGTGGAAATATTCACCAGGCCTGACGCTGAGCAGCATTGATCGACATCGATGACTTCCTAGACTATTCTCACTCAAAGCTTTTCCTGCCTTCACCAACAGATTCAGTAAGACCTCGTCCTTCAACAATCCATCATCAGCGATCAAAGAATAGAAACACGGCTATGGTACAAGATTGCACCACTTTCTATAGTTCCTATTGAAAATGCGCACACTCTCAGGGTCAACCGTTTAGAAACTCCCAAATAACACAAATCATGAAAACTATAAATGAAGGAGCATTGTATAGTTGGCTAGTTATTCCTTAAGAAACTAGTCATTTGTTTCACACTGATCTAAATATCTATAAATAATCAAACCTCCAATAGTTAAATGGCAAACATTATCCAAAAGAAAGCAACAGAATGTCATGTATATTCCTTATGTTCTTTCTTTTAATGCTTTTTTCAAATTTTTAACATATGAAAATACAGCCAATGCGTTTCATCCCACAACATGGGGACTTCTTCAGGGCAAATGCTTGTGCGTACAGACTATTAGTCGCTAAATAATATTGTTGTGTTGAGAGTCCATGAGTGAGCTTATCATATCGAAGTTACATCTGTAGGACTGCGGTCAGGATGAGAGACACCATATGTGAATCCAAGCCCTGTATTCTATACAGGTTTGTAATAGTAGCTGTCTTTTAGAAATCACGTTGGCTCACGCTTGTCATACGATAGTCTCCAATTTCTTAAATTCATCCAACCACAAATGTCCGGGCGTATCTATTGGCAGGAAAACGTTTCTGTCTGTCCATCCAAAACACCACTCGCCGGTACCCCTCCCCTTCTGGTCCATTGAGAAAACACATTTTACCCCGAACTCTCCTACAATCAGATATGACCCACAACTCATAGCTCGCCACCAATATCAGACCTTGAACATTACTCCCACAGACGCACCATTCCTCTCCAACCTCCTGCAAACTATTATCTCCCCCTCTGATTGCAGCCACCACCCTTTTCTTTGCCCCCAAGTTGGCCCATATGTCTCCCCCTCACTCCCTACCATAATCATCCCCTGCCCTGACATCTCCCAAAAGCAGATAACAACATCCGGTGCCTCCCATACCTGCACATCAACCCCTTAGAGCCCATTCCTGACCGTCCACCCGTCTTCCTTCCACAATTGCTGAACATAACTTGCCTCTGTTCAACAAGCTCCTTTCCTTGTTCACTCACCTCTCTCAAAGAATGGACATCCTCACATCAGCTATATTTCATCTAAGTGACTCTCTGTCCTCTCATCGCAGCTCCCCCATCACCCTTGTGGACTCTTGCTCCCATCCTTTCAGCATACCAAGAGACAGCCGCCTACCCTACCACAAACTATGAAGTTATTAATTGTTAATTCTTAATAGCAAATATCTGCATGTGGTTCGATTAGATGGAAAAACCGGAATGGAGAACCAAGGACTTCAACCACTTTTAACAATAGGTTTTAGGCTTTTCAATTGTTCCTCTAATTAAACCTTACTTTTTAACCCCACTATGATGGTTCAAACGCAAGTATTTTAACAACTATTCATGACACATGTTTTATATTGTTCGCATGTTCACCATTGTAATGATGTTTTATTAATCAAACAATAAACTTCTTAACCGGAGCCGCCTACTCAGATCCTAATGGACACAATCCCCCAATCAAATCAGACCTACTCTATCTCCTGGACAGTTACACAGTTTCAAATTACGCTACCCTCTCCTCCTTGTTTCCCACAAGGGTCTGCCACCTTCATCTATTATGCCATTCAAACTCACATACACCATCCCATTGCATGATCATCCCCTCTGAACTTTAAACAGATACCAACTGCCCTCCAGGAACAGCCAAGTCAGAAAACACCAGCTTCTCCCTGAACTTCTTGCTACACAATTGTTGGTCTGCAGTCAAACACTGTCTAAAGATATCAGACTTGATCCTTACTCATAATGTTCACATCCTGATCCTCATGGAAATGTGGCTCAATGCCTCATCTAACCACGCTACAGACCTTCTACTTCCTCTCAACTACTCCATTTTGTGTCAAGAACAAAGACACTGTGGAGTGCTCGCACTCATTAACAAAAAATCTCTGAAATATAGTGCCCCTCCCAACAGCCCATTTCCAGTCTTTCGAATGTTTGTCAGTGGAACTGTCCACATTCGCTGCCTCCAACCTCCAGACTGAAACCTCAGTCCTGAAGTGCAATTTATCCAGATCAAAACCCTCTAGGCCCTGATTCTCATAAGAACACAAAGAAACATGGTCATCATTCTCTCCAATTTCCGAACAGGACCTACAATGAACAATCACCAAAGTAAAACTCTCCAGCCACCTTCCGGACGCCATGCCACGGTTCCAGCAGAAAATATCTTGTCACACACTATCCTCCCAATGTGACCACTATGGTCAACTCCTCACTCGAATAGGGCCTTTCCCCAGAATGACTAAAAGTGGGTGAAATCTCTTTTCTCTTGAAAAAAACAACCTCTTGATCCAGAGGTCTTGAATAACTACCGCCCAGTCCCCACACTCTTTAGGCCAAGTAATTTAAAGTTGCCTACCATCCCAACACGCTTCACATATTCGATTGAACAACCTTCTTGAAACTCTCCAATCAGGCTTCTGCCCAGGTCACAAAACAGAAACTGTGAACCTACAGATAGTTGATGACTCGTTTAGAATCCTTAGCTCTGTTAAATCCTTCTTTCTGGTCCTCATGGATTTCTCTACTGCATTCAACACTGTCAACCAGCTGGATGACCTTCATACTATGGAACAACATATGGGATGTGGAGGCACAGTACTCAACTAGTTCTCCTTATACCTTACCAAACGTTCCCAAATTGTGAAAAATGGGCAATTTGTTCTCAAGACCGGTCAGCGAGGGGTCCCTCAAGGTTCGATCCTCTCCGCAACCCTTTTAACAGCTACCTAGAACCAATATGTGTGATTCTCAGAAACTCTGTGTTGTGTTGTTTAATATGTAATGTACCTTTAACGTTGCACTTTCCACATTCTTTGAATGGAGTGTACTGTGTTCCACCTTCCTTTGTATGTTCTACATTTATCCAGTTGACGCTGACTGACTACCTGTCAGCTGTGTACCTGCTTGCTTTAAGATTAAACTAATTTCAACCTACATTGAAGTGGCATTCTTCAATTCTACAAGTGGTGACGATCGGGATGTTCTACTCTTCATAATTTTTTTCTTAAAAAAAAAAAAAAGAAGATCTTTGTGGATTTACAAGCAGAGACGACGTTACGGAGCAGTTAGATACGCTTTAAGAGAAATTAGAAAAGACTTCAAGTTGCTGGACGGCGGTGAGCACGTTTCTTGTGTTTTGTGAAGCTGTAAATATCTTTTAAATTGGATATTTCACATGTTAAAGCAAACGCGCATTGACACTCGCAGCTCTTACCGTTACAGTTCAAACAATGCCATTTGGAGTCTTCGCGCGTGACTGCCTCTAATACTCTTTTCATCTGCACGCTCGCAAGTTCTCTGGCTACCTCCAGCTGCTCCTACGTCAAACGTTCAACGTGAACGTGTGCGTCATACGCGGCGGCCATTTTGGATTGGTCTAGCCTATTCGTGATCGGAAAATCATTCGACTGACACGAGTGAATTCTGCTCATTTAGTCTCACAAGAAGGTGACTATTTCAAACGTTCTCAAGGTATTTACAGCCTTTTCCTATACTATTTAAGGAATTCTACGATTTGGCATTTATTCTTAATTTTTTTTGCTGTAACTAACTTCAACATTCCTCGAATTTAAATTCATTGACGGTCAAGAAGGGACAGGGAAGGAAAGACTATTCTACTTTCTAATATCTCAAGTAAATATTTATTATTTCCTTTTTCACTGAACAATTCCACCAGAATTCATCGCATTTTTTTCTGTAAAAAAAAATCATTTGGAAATGAGTCAACAAACTTTCTCTTTAAGCAATCCGCAAGACTTTTGGTCCAAAGGTTCTTCACCAGATTTGAAATGGTGGGAGTGGAAGGACTATTTTCTTAATTACATGGAAACTGTGGACTCTGATGGCAAAATGTCTGTAGAACAAAAGAAACGCATTCTTTTACACTCTTTAGGTCCACAAGGTCTTAAATGCTATAATCAGATGAACAAACCTGTTGTTGGGGCTGGGGACAGTAATGTTTTTGTCGTTGCTTTGTCTAATCTAGATAAGTACTTTGCCCCCAAAGTTTGTATTGGTATTACGCGGTTTACATTTTTTCAGAGAAAGCAATCCAAGAATGAAAGTGTTGATGACTATGTGGGTGAGTTACAAAAGATGGGGAATGATTGTGCGTTTGGTGGCTTACTGGATGATTTAATTCGTGATCAGGTGGTCATGCAGGCAAACAATCCAGCAATTCAGGAACGTTGATGGATGAATGGCGACGCTTGTCTAGATGACATCTTAAACCACTTCAAATACTGGGGCGTGTTGACGCCCCAATCCGGACGCACAGCTTTGAATAGTGCATTGCAATAATGCCACAGTAAGTCCATTTTCATCAATTTTTATTCAATTAATCCACTAGTTAAACATTTCAAACTCGTTAATCCGTCACATGTACGCCACTTATGGATGCCTGTATTCCTTTAAACGCTGAAGGTATGCACGTGGCTTTGTCCTAAAGCACGGAATGCAACATAAGTATTTCTCCTGAGATAATCTTTTTCACCCAATGCATTTCGAGCCCCTTACGGCTCTTCGTCAGGGGTTTATCTACAAAGTTAAAACATTTCGGTTAGACTAAACATTCACAAATTCCTGTCACAAGAGTATTATCCGCAGATGCAACAATAGAGAGATATATACATACTATTTCCGTTCTTCCCGCCACTAACGTTTTTGCCCACTGAAATCAATTAAACCTGAATAAATGCTGGTCCCAACTTCTTTAACTAACTCATTTCATTTTGTTTACACCATGTGAACTTAAACACCCACTGCTTAGTTCCCATGAATGTGAATACACCACTTTTTACAACCCCCAAACATAATCCCATACCTTCAATAAAACGTTCTGGTTCCTACTCTCCATCCGATCAAAAACCCAACTCTGTACATCAATGCCTCACTCCATTTTCAACGGCTGTGTTGTGATCCCACCCCTTCCTCATCATTTAAACTCTCGCTTTGAACGAAGAGCCGTAAGGGGCTCGAAATGCATTGGGTGAAAAAGATTATCTCAGGAGAAATACTTTTGTTGCATTCCGTGCTTTAGCACAAAGCCACGTGCATACCTTCAGCGTTTAAAGGAATACAGGCATCCATAAGTGGCGTACATGTGACGGATTAACGAGTTTGAAATGTTTAACTAGTGGATTAATTGAATAAAAATTGATGAAAATGGACTTACTGTGGCATTATTGCAATGCACTATTCAAAGCTGTGCGTCCGGATTGGGGCGTCAATTCGCCCCAGTATTTGAAGTGGTTTAACCAGCACGTGATTTGGCAGCTCACGATACCGGGTCTCGCACGCAACATAAGTGGAAACTCAATATACAGAGACTAACTGGAGAATTAAGGTGTGCACGGCGTCATTTGTTTTTAGATGACATCTTAGCCTTAGTTCGTTAAGCTGAAACTTCTAGCAGGTGTGCTAGCGCCTTAAAATCCGATAGCACTACAAAAGATATAGTTGCTAAAGTTGGTTCCAATTATAAAAAAATCAGCAATTTCAAACAAAAGAATGAGACTTGGGCAAAACTTAAGATGAGTGGTGAGACTCCTAAATGTTACCGGTGTGGGAGCTCTGAGCATTTGGCTTTTGCTAAGTCGTGTCCGGCTAAGAAGAGTAAATGTGGTGCGTGTGGTCTGTATGGCCATTATACCAAAGCATGTAGAAGGAGGACTAAGACGGTCAAATGCATTCAAGAAGATATAGACTCTGATAATAACTCTTCCAGTGGTGATGATCAAGCCTCTGAATGTGCAGTAGTCCTAGAAAAGAAACTCCTTCTCAACATTCGGGATGGATGTTTATTGGTTGACAATAAACCTGAATGTTGGATGCACATAGGTGGTGTGCATGTTAAAGTTTACGCAGACTCTGGCTCGCCTTACACTATTGTCAATGAGGATGTGTGGCGTAGCAATTTTGTTGACCGAATTGGTTCAAATTTATCCTCTCCCGATATTGACCCTGAAGGTTATAATGGTGGGAAGATTGATATCATTGGTTATCGTTGGTTGAAATTTGAATTCAAGAATCGCAAATCTTATGGTAAGTTATACATTTAAAAAAAGGGACCATCAGTTTTAGGATGGAAAGATCAGGGTGAATTACATATAATCCTTGATCCCAATTCTGTTGAAAAGGTTCTAGTAGTGGATGAAGGGACCAAGACTGGTGATGTATTGCTAAAAAAAATTCCTACTGTTTTTCAGAAGAAAATTGGCAAATTAAAGGATTTCGAACATAAGATAATCCTAAAGGATGATGCGATTCCCAAAATTCATAAAGTCAGAAGCGTCCCCATTGCTTTAAGACAAGATGTTGCGTCTGAGCTTGATAGATTGGTATCCTCTGATATAATTGAGCCTATTGAAGCATTTGCTTGGGTTTCTCCCCTGGTTGTGGTGAAACGTGCAAACGGAAAATTGAGACTCTGTGTGGATTTGCGCCATTTGAATGATAATATAGTGGTGGACCAGTTTCCTTTACCAAAAATAAATGAGATGCCAGCCTTGCTCGATGGTGCCAAGTGGTTCTCCACAGTTGATTTATCTGCCGCATACCACCAGATTCCTTTATTTAAAGACAGCAAGCAATACACTGCTTTTATAACTCCGCAAGGGTGTTTTCAGTTCAAGAGAATGCCTTTCGGCTTAGCTTCTGCAGCTGCTGTTTTTCAGCGTTTAATGCACAGATTGTTCTCCACCGTTAAAAACACAAAATTCTTCCAGGATGATATCCTCATTTTTGGGAAACACAAAGAAGATCATGATAAAACTCTATAAAAAGTTTAAAACATTTTGGAGGAAAAGGGTTTGACAATTGAGTTCTCAAAATGTACCTTTGCTAGTGATCATGTTACCTATTTAGGCCGTGTGATTGACTGTGAAGGGATCAAACCTAAGCCCAACCTGATTGACGCTATCAAATGTGCACCCTCTCCTAAAGGGAAAGATGATGTTAGATCCTTCATAGGACATAAAAAGCTGCATTATCAATATTGCTTCACTAAAAAGTTTTAATCCAGAAGCACAAACCATTATTACTACTGATGCCAGCATCAAGGGACTAGGTTCAGTTTTGTCTCAAGTTGGAGAGAATGGAAAAGAACAAATAGTGGCTTATGCATCCAGGTCTTTATCCCCTACTGAGGAAAAGTATTCGACCATTGAAAAAGAAACCTTAGCATGTGTGTGGGCTGTGAATCACTTTAGAGCTTTTGTATGGGGTACACAATCTATTTTACGTTGTGATCACAAGCCGTTACTCAGGGTTTTAACCACTGAAGGAACCATAAATACTTCTGCAAGAGTAGCCAGACTTGCGATCAAGTTACAAGATTATTGTTACAAGATGGAATTCGTACCTGGGAAAGAGAATTGTATAGCTGATTTTTTGTCTAGGATGCCCAAACAACTAGTAGAATGTGAAGATGATTTGTGGAATTCTTTCCAAGTTGCGTATGTGCAAGACCTGGAAGGTACGGGTATTATGAAAGAGAAGTGGGATGAAGAATATCTTAAAGATAATGAATTAGCATCTGTGAAATCACATTTAGCTGGTTCCTGGCCAAGGAAAGTTGATAGCAAACATCTTTTAAAGTCTTTTTGGGAGGTCAGATTTGATCTAAGTATCAGGGAAGGCAATATCTGGTTTGGTGAAAAGGTCATTCCTCCCAAAACGTTGCGTTCATCTATTATGGCTTTGTGTCATGAAGGACATTTTGGCATTGTCCGTTCCAAACGCACTGTTAAAACTTCATTTTGGTGGCCTAGAATGGACGCAGATATCGATAAATTTGTGAGGAATTGTAAATCATGTCAAGCTGCTGATAAATCTTTGGTTACGTGTAAGCCCCCTATGGGCACTTTGGTGGAACCTAATTCACCATGGGAGCACACAGCTATTGACATTATGGTCCCAATTGGTAATGACCAGAAGTATATTTTGGTGTTGATGGATCTTTTCTCAAGATGGCCTTTTGTGAAAATAGTTAATAGAGCTGATACAGATACTGTTTTACAGTTTTTGGATAATTCTTTCACCTTGGAAGGCATTCCTTCTGTTTTATTAAGTGACAATGGTGTTCAGTTTATGTCTAGTAAGGCTAAAGAATACTTTGATAGAATTGGTATCAAGCACAAAACCACTGCTTTGTATAATTCAAACAGCAACGGCATGGTTGAGCGCTTCAACCGAGTCATCAAAAACACCATTCAGATGTCTGCAAGTAACAAGGATTGGGAAACTCAAGTATTAAAAATGGTTTGGTCTTACAGAACTTCTCTTTGTGAAGCCACAGGGTTTCCTCCTTTTGTTCTTATGCGTGGTAGAAATCCAAGAACAAAATTTACTCCTGGGTGGTTGTTCAAATCTAATGTTGTTAATTGGTCTGAAAAATTTGTAAAAGAAAAAAGTCAGGCTTCGCACCTAAAGAGTAAAGTTTGGTATGATTCAAAGCATAATGTTAAAAATGTTGATATAGTGGTTGGTCAGTGGGTAAGAGTTAAAAAACCTAACAAAACTCCAAAGGAGGAAAGTCATTTTTATGAGCCTTTGCAGGTTGTGGAGGTCTTGAATAATTCTGTTTGTCTTACTGATGGACGGGTGTGGAATCTTAAAAGGATTGCTAAATGTTGTGATCCTTCGGATTCCTCGGATCAGTTTGATTCTGTTTCTTTGCACTCTTTTAACAAATCCTCTAATTTGTTTGACTTTGAGGATTTAATGTGCTCAACTTCATCTAAGTCATCTGATGTAAATGTTTCAGATGAGGTTGTTGTTAACTCTAATCTACCTGTCCCTAGTGTATCAGGTTTAGCAAATCAAAATGTTTTGACAGGTTTAGCAAATCAAAATGTTTTGACAAATTTGACTGTTTCCACTATTCCTATTTCGTCTTGTGACAGCCAGGAAACATTCAACACCAACAGGAATTCTAGACGTGAAAAAAGGCTTCCTGTTTGGTTGGCAGATTATATTTCTGAAAGTTTTCCATTATAAAGCTTGTTTTTTTTTTTGTTCCAAAAAGAGGGATGGTGCGTGTTATAATTATTTTATGTTTTTATTTGTTTTTATTGTGTTCCGAAGGGGATGTGTTGTGTTGTTTAATATGTAATGTACCTTTAACTTTGCACATTCCACATTCTTTGAATAGAGTGTACTGTGTTCCACCTTCCTTTGTATGTTCTACATTTATCCAGTTGACGCTGACTGACTACCTGTCAGCTGTGTACCTGCTTGCTTTAAGATTAAACTAATTTCAACCTACATTGAAGTGGCATTCTTCAATTCTACACTCTGGGATTCTCTTCCATCTCTAAGACAATGACATCCAATTATACATGTGCATCCTATTCCCGGTAGACGTTGTCTTGCTTTCAAAAACACTCTTAAAGATTCAAAACTGGAAGTCCAACCATGATTTAAACCTCAACCCAACTAAAACAGAATTTCTTTCGATCTGACCTCTGAAAGCAAAAACTCCAGTACAAGTATGGATTGCTGACCTTCCTGCCCTGGATTGCGACTCACCACTGTCTAGAGTGCCAGATCACTTGGCATCACCTTGATAATCATCCCAATCTTCATAGGTACATCACAGTCATGCCCAACAGCACACCACACCAACTTAGGCAGCTTTTGGGCATCAGACAATTGATTCCGGAACAAGATCTTAAAACGGTGGTGCATTCCCTTGTTCTCTTCAGACTAGACTATGGAATTGCCCTTCTCTCAGCCATTCCCAAAGCTTATCGAGGCCCACTGAGAGCAAAACTACATGCTGCAGCATTCTTCGTTTTAGGTCTCAAGAAATCTGACCACATTTCCCCTGCTTTGCTAACCCTCCAATGGCTTCCCATTTGAAGTGCAGGCCCAATTCAACACTGATTGCATTACCCACAGGATGCCTCACTCCACTTTCCCCTTCTATCTAAACGAGAAATTGAAAATCTCCTGAACAAATAAGGGTTCTAGAAATGCCCAATCCCTGCTCCTGGACCCCCCCCTCCTCGCCTTCAGTTAAGAACTATGCATGAACCAGTCTTTCTGTGGATCTCTATGCCTTCCTCCTTCTGCTTAACCACCTGCCTAGTCACCTTCAAAAAGGACGCCAAGCTCCTCCTATTTGACTGGCATTTTGTTTAATCACTCTCAACCAGACACAAGTACTCACGCCACTGCAATCTGAACTACCTTCGCTATATGAGCCTCCCATCTAAATCTATGATTTAACTGTGTATGTCCTCTGACCAATTGCTGCAACTGTCTCCTGGGATAACTCCTGCACACATTTACTGATGTAAGCATCCAAGTTTAATTACTATAACTTTGAACTACTGTAACCAATGTATCCTGCTTACTGTAAAGGGCTCTGATGCTTTTTAGGCATGTCCACACTATATAAAATTACAAATAAATAAATTACCTGTGAAACCATTAACCAACATATTTATCAGAAGCATACAAATCAGTCTACTGCTTGTCAATGCAGATGAATTCCAACTTCATCTGGACTTCAGAGAGATAAGGTTCTCTATTCCCACTCCAGTCTATGCAAAAGTACAGAAAGCATTGAACTTTGGAGGTGTAAAATTTACTATTCCTATTTCTGTCTGTGCAACACCAGGGAAAGTGTTGGACTTTGGATGTATTTGATTTGCTATTCCCACTCAAATACATAACATATTTGAATAACCCTATAAATTGACAACAAATATAAAACTCTTAATGTGAACATTATTATTTAACCCAAAATTATATTAATGTATAAAAATAAAACACATTAAACAAAGTGTATGATAATTAAACAGTTTAATAATTAATTATCAATTACAAATACATTATTATTTATTACTAAACTAACTTCCCTCACTATACCCCACACACCTAGCAGCACACACTTTGAATATAACTAAAATAAATAGATATAACACAATCAACAAAATTAATAATCAATTAAATAATTAATAATAAATTAATAATTAACTGTCACATAAATATCACTTAATTAGCTTCCCACCTGATACCCCTTCAAACCCAGCAGCCCACACCTAATATATAGCTTAAGAAATATAATTAGACAATTTACATAACTAATAATCAATTAAATAATTATTAATGACTCAATAATTAATTGTTATTGAATTATTGCTTAATTACCTTCCCAGCCTATTCCCCGATGAACCCAACAGCCTGTAACTAATATATAACTTAAGAAATATAATTATTATACAATTTGCATAATTAATAATCAGTAAAAAAACTAGTGAATTAATTGTTAATTAATCATACTTATTGAACTTTCCACTCTATACCCCATCAAACCTAGCAACCCATTATGATACTATTATCAATTAAATAAAAAAATATAAAATACTTGACAATTATATTTTTGCATCACAATATTTTTTTTCTAAAATTTCTGTAAATCGATATTTAAAATGCGATAATATGTCCAAATACTGCAATAGCTACACCTACAAGGGTGAAGAACTAAAGACAGTCACTGAAGTAAGTGTTATCATGCATCACCTTTACCATAATGCATTGGGTCAAACTGAGTGCAGGGATATGAGACAGTGTGCTCCCACCTTCCTTTTATATAAAACATTGTATGAAAATTAATTTAGAAATACAATTAGCATATAACAGATTTATTTAATAATGTTAGCTATATATATATATATATATATATATATATATATATATATATATATATATATATATATGTGTGTTACATATATATTGGACGATAAAAAACATACAAACCATTATCTGAATATTAATTATAATAAGAAAATATTAATAAATCCTAAACAAGTTAAAGCTAGCAAACATAATAAAAACAAATATCATGCAAACTGAAAAGTAGAATTAAAATAAAAAACTAAAATTACAATTAATTTTGATAAATAATGTAAACATAATAATAAAATCAAAAAAGATAAAAAAAATAACAACTATCGGAAATTAAAGAACATTAACAAAAGTGTTGGACTTCAAAGTATTCACATTTAATATTCTAACTCCAATTTAAAAAGCTGCAAACGTGTTTTACTTTAGGGGGTACATTTATAATTCCCCCTCCAACGTAATAAACAAAAGGGAAAGAGTTGGCCTTTGTAAGGATTAGATTTAATATTTTCACTCTAATCTGCACAAAAGAAGGTAAAGTGTCGGACTTGGAGAGGATAGATTTACTATTCCCACTCCAATCGGAGCAACAGTAAGGAAAGTGTATAACTTTGAATGGGTTAGATTTACTATTTCTATTCCAATCTAAACAACAGTAGGTAAAGTGTTGCGCTTTGGAGAGGTTAGATTTACTATTCCTACTCAAACGTAAGCAAAAGCAGGGAAAGTGTTCTTCTAATTCCAGATCAGTTAAATAAGCATTTACATGCCTAATAACATACACATATTAACACAGATTCAAAATACAAACTAAATGCATTATAAATAAATATATTTAAATATCATTGAAAAAATCCAAATAAATCAAAAGCAATTTATCAAATATAAAAATGAAATAAATACATTTAAAAGAATTTAACTTCCCTTCCTCCTAATGCAATAAAACCATCAACAAAAAGACCTGTAGATATAATATAAATGAAGCAATAATAACATGAAAATACATTTATAAA
Organism: Lissotriton helveticus; assembly: GCF_964261635.1. Lineage (NCBI taxonomy): Eukaryota > Metazoa > Chordata > Amphibia > Caudata > Salamandridae > Lissotriton > Lissotriton helveticus. The sequence continues at coordinate 1,138,707,804 of NC_136067.1, read as the reverse complement.
AACAAATATTATTACAACAGGCAATACATCTAAAATTAATTTTATAAAACGTTATTATTAAATACTCCTATTGGTGTATTAACAGTCAATTAAAATACAGCGAATAAATTACATGCCAAATAATCAATTTAAAAATTTGCACAATTGGGGCGTGGCCTGGCTGAGCATCAAGATGGCTGCTCGTCCGTGAAACTCTGGAGTCGCTGCATGATAAATGCAGCCATGCTCTGCTTCAACGGTATTCCAGCAGCCACAAAATGTATTTCCATCCTTTGCAATGGTGCCCTGCTGTTCACTGGCAGCGGCTTGACAAGGCTCTTGGAGGCCCCTCGACAACAGGATGAGTCGCAGGGCGGGGTTGTGGCTGGGCCGAGCGGCCACTCTGCAACTTGAGGAACAGCCAGGAGGAAAGCGTGGCAGCGTGACGGCCAATGAGACTTTCCGCCTGCTGCGCCTCAGATCACATGGCCGGCCTGAGATGGGTGAGTCCTGGCCCTTTCCCCATGAGCCCTACCAGCACTTGTAGGTACGACGCTTGAGGGCTGCATTGGATGTGGTCTGACAGTGGCTTACAGCCTGCACTTAGAGCTGAGCCCCAGATCCATGGCACACCTGACATAGAGGCAGCTGGGTGGCCCCCCTTTCCCTGATGCCATACCAGCTTAAAGAAATAAAGGTACTACATGTCATATACGCGTGGGGAAGTGATAGCCTTAGCTGATGCCGTAATGCCCACACTATGAGTAGATCCCAGGCCTTGATGAGTGGTGACAATCGGGCATTTCTTGTTTTTGGGGTGCCCTGCGACTGTTTGCCCCTACCACCGACAGGACAGGAAGGCCCTTTCTAATTTGGAGGCTTGGAAGATAATGGGAATTCTCCTCTGTGATGCTCACTACCAGCACGTGCCGCTTCTTGAGGTTTGGTAACATCGTTGTTACCTTACAGGACCCAGTGCACCATGCGCTGTGGGCACCCCAAACAGCGGCAGCTGTCGTTTGACATATCTAAAACTCCCAGATGGGACGACAATGAGGGTGCCGCCCGAGGGTATCCATCAGGCCCACTGAACCCTCCTGGGACTCGTCTTACTTCTGTAGACAGCGCAGCGGCCATCATGGTGGAGCTACAGGCCGGCTTTAAGGCCATAGGCGCGAGATTCAACATACTCGCCACTCGCTTGGATGACATGCGCGGCTGTATGGACCAACGTGAAGCCTGCATCGATGCCTCTGAACAACGCATCTCTGAGATTGAGGACACCAAAACAATAGTGGATAAGCACCTTGAGCGTGTTAAATGACTCCTGAAGACGAGGGCTGCCAACGCAGAGAATTTGGAAACCAGGTCCCGGCGCAATAATATTTTGCACATCTGGGTTACCTGATTCCACAAACATGGGGGCCATAGCGGCCTATGTGGAGCGGCTCCTAGTGGAACTCTTTGGCAAGGAGGCCTTCTCTTCAACATTCGCAGTTGAGAGGGCCCACCGGGCGCTTGCACCATGATCGTCCCACTGCGATTGCTGTTAGCCTACCTCCTGAATTATCACTATCGTGACACTGCCCTACGTATGGCCAGGGAGAAGGGTGAACTCCAACATCAGGGTATGTCGCTCTCTATGTTTCCCTGAAGTACCATATAAATAACATAAAGAGCTATACCTACCAATAGCCCAATCCCATTACCAAATAATCAGTCAGTTGGCAGTGAAGAAAGCTCAATCATTTATTAAGCAAAAATACTCTATAGAGGAGCCTCTCCAACCCTTACCCATTAGGTGCGCGGAGAAGACTGTTGGCTCGCATTCAAACATGAGGTTATATACTTTTCAGTTCAACACATATCATCACTGTAAAAGGAAAAACAACAGTTGGCCCTTGAGCTCCAGGAAAAGACATATATGGCACACATGATTAGTTCAAAGCTTAACTATTTATTACTGGGAAGGTCAGGAGGGCTGACTCCCTTTCGTCATGGTGCCCGGGAGTGTAGGCACAGTGCCTCCAGGAATGCGCTTATCTCACCCAAAGCCAGATTCGACTTTGAGTCTCAGGATAGTCGAGTAAACAACCTACGTTCAGCTGCTCCCAGTAATTCAAATGAACTGGGGCTTGACAACTGCCAGAGACTAACACGTGATCACAGCCAGTATTCGAGCATAGGTTCGGAAAATGGCGTCTGTATGGTTCTCTGCCTACTCTGTTAGCAGTGTTAACGCAAGGAGCGAATAAACGTTTCCCCCCTACAAGTGCATATAAAATATATACATATAGTTTTAGCAAAAGAGGGTGCGTATAGATGCATCATGCTAAAATAATATAGGTCTGATGCTCCTTATGTCTTGTAGATCTACTTTTTTATCCCTCAGAATGGCCCTTTTAGCATGATGTAGCTAACTAAAACAGCTCAATCTTCAAATATTCCCTCATCAATCATCATTAAATCTTTGAGCTCCTGCTGAACTAACCGAGCCTTTACTGCTGCTCGGGATAGACCGACCACGGAGGTGGTGAGTTTAGTTGCGTAATAAGAGCAACAGGCAGGTCCACATTGAACACAAAGGCAACATGTGAATATGATACCGGCTATACATGCCAGCACTATCAGAATTTTCCATACCCAAGAAGACAACAGACCCCAGAACCAACCAGAGAGGGACCGTGTACCTGTCTCTACATGTATTTGGGAAGCCAAAAGATGTAGATTCTGGATAGCCAAATGAACGGAGGGGCGGAGTCAGGAATATACACACACAGCAGGAACTGCTGACCACACAGCATGCTCCTCCTTGATCTGCCAAGATAACCTCTAAAACCATACGATTCTGAAGCGAAACGAGCCTGGTCTCATGCAGCTCTATGGTTAGATTAGTCAATATTCCTGCAGTGGTGTTAATGACCCCTTCAACTACTCTGGACAAATGGCGTACTTCTTTGCTGGTGATTATAGGCCCCCAGATGGGAAACACTCCTTTTACAATGTCGGTAAAATGCTGTTCAGGAGTATCTGACTGATCTATATCGGTAGTATCTATCATTCTTTTATTTCTCTTAACAGGCATACTTCGTCTATCTAAACGGTGATCCTTATGATAATTAGAAGGGGTAATATAGACTGGTGGGTACAGGAAGGACAAGTAGCAACGTCCAGCTCAACCTCGTGGAAGCCAAGTATAGGCATTTTCTCCACAAACAAAATATACATTAGGAGGGGTTAACAATGTGGGGCTGCTAAAGGTACTCAACCGATAAGTATAATTACATCGGCTTTCTCCTACTGGTATGTACCCTACTCCCTGAACACAGAACGCAGAGGTACTATTTAGTATAGGCACTGGAATAGCCCTATCTTCAGTAACATTACGGTCTTGAAAATGTCGAAAATACTGAGTGAGATTAAACTCAACAAAATCCAAAATCTAAGTTTTCAACCAAGTGGTATTTAGATGTGTTGTATACATATTCATACATGCATTCGGATCTAAGGTTCCCTCTCCATTATTCCCTTCTGGGTCGAATCCTTGATGAACCTCAATATATGCTAAAATCATTTCACAATCCTTTTCCGAAAACCTTTGAGTGTCCACAGTATAATGCATATACATCATTGAAAGTAATTTAAACCAAGCCTCAATCAATCAATCAATCAAGGACATTTATAGAGCGCACTACTTACCCGGAGGGTCTCAAGGCGCTAGGGGGGGGGTGCTGCTACTGCTCGAACAGCCAGGTCTTGAGCTTCTTCCTGAAGGAGAGGTGGTCTTGGGTCAGGCGCAGGTCGTCGGGAGGGAGTTCCAGGTCTTGGCGTCCAGGTGGGAGAAGGACCTTTCTCCTGTTGTCGTTCTTCGGATGCGGGGGACGGCGGCGAGGGCGTGACTGGCTGATCGGAGGTGGCGTTTGGGAGCGTAGAAGTTGATGCGGTTGTTGAGGTAGCTCGGGCCTTGATCGTGTAGGGCTTTGTGTGCGTTGGTGAGGAGACGGAAGGTGATTCTCTTGTTGACGGGGAGCCAGTGCAGGTCTCTCAGATGTCCGGAGATGTGGCTGCGTCGGGGGATGTCGAGGATGAGTCTGGCTGAGGCGTTCTGGATCCGCTGGAGTCTCTTCTGGAGCTTGGCGGTGGTTCCGGCGTAGAGGGCGTTGCCGTAGTCCAGTCGGCTGGTGACGAGGGCCTGGGTGACCGTCTTCCTGGTCTCGGTGGGGATCCACCGGAAGATCTTCCGTAGCATGCGCAGGATGTTGAAGCATGACGAGGAGACGGCGTTGACTTGTCTGGTCATGGAGAGGGAGGAGTCCAGGATGAAGCCCAGGTTGCGTGCGTGGTCTGTCGGTGTGGGTGCGGTGCCCAGGGCAGGGGGCCACCAGGAGTCGTCCCAGGCGGAGGGCGAGGAGCCCAGGATGAGGACTTCCGTCTTGTCTGAGTTCAGTTTCAGGCGGCTGGTCGTCATCCACTCGGCTACATCTTTCATCCCTTCGTGAAGGTTGGCTCTGGAAGCGGCGGGGTCGTTGGTCAGTGAGAGGATCAGCTGGGTGTCATCGGCGTAGGAGATGATGTTCAGGTTGTGTTGGCGTGCGATGGGCGTGAGGGGGCTCATGTAGACGTTGAAGAGGGTGGGGCTTAGCGAGGATCCTTGAGGGACGCCGCAGATGACTTCGGTGGCCTCTGACAACTCCCCAGATGAGACAAGGGAAGGGATATGAATAGGTCGTGCTTGTGCATAACAGACGGTAAAAGACCACAAACCCAACAATTTGTAGTATTGGTGGAACTGTGTGTTTGATGAAGCATTTCAACAAATACATTTTTTACATAAGTCTGACGATGCCTTTCCTTATGTGGGGCTAAAGTATGAAACACATGTTCCGGAGGTGGGGCAGTTGTTCCTAAAATGGTATGCATAGGGTGGCAAAATTCTAAATAGATACATACTCCCATCAATGTGATTAGTAATATTGCTATAACTATAAATGCAATTTTAACTCATTGGGTCCAACTAGAAAAGACAGGCATATATGCAGGAAATAACGTGGTACAAAAGGACGTTCCTCTTCAGAAATGAAATGAGCAAAGGGATACATGCTAACTAAAAGTCCAAAAATAAACTCGGGCAATGGCATCACATGCATTCCTAAGGCATACCACCATCATGCACGTCTGCATGTCCGCATGCCTGACAACAACACCTTCCTGTTTGTCACTCTGAACCACTTCATAGCGCTTCCATGCATGAATCATGGGAGCTGCCTTCTGCTCATATGTGTCTGAGGGAGGATAAAGCAGTCATTCTTCCAGGGGAGGGGTGAGACTCGACAGTGGGTCACCTTCATACTGAATGCATACGTACTTTTTTATTTATAGGTCTATTTAGTGTCTAGAGGAGGTATTTGCAGGACCTTTAAACGATACAGGGCAGGCATTTTTCTTTTGGCAACCTTACTTTATATACCTTTTCATGAAATACATTCTCACACTCTGGCAGTAAATGTAAAATACAAATGTAAGGAGTGGGGACCCAGGGGGTACTGGAACCAGGAAAAAACACTAAGCCTCTATAACCAGTTTAGAAACGCATTTAAATATGCAAAAAAACTCGGACGGGCGTGCCGGAGATAAGACTCCAGACACTGCCCAGCTGAGCCCCCAGCAGCTCGAGTTGCACTGCATTAGCCCGGGCTGAGACACAGGATGGGGGAGAAGGGAGGATGAAGCCCTTAAGCCTGGGCAGAAGTGTGACTGGGAATACGCGACCCCCTTTGCATCACTCCACGGCCCCCCTGAGGGTCACGCCCCAAAGATTGAAGACCCCTGCTGTAGTGTATAATTGTTTAGAACTTCACAATAGTTTTTACATACACTAATTCATAGGTAATACTTACTTCAAACACTCACATATAAATTACTATATGGAACACATGGAACATATTACACCTTGATGCATTACAACAGTTGCCTAATGAGTCATGAGTTTGGCCTGATTTTGCGTTTTCCTGACTTACGCAATTGTATGCCTATCACAATTATTTATCCAAAAACAGACTGGCTTACATGCACATATTTGTGAAGGAGTGAGACATCATGCTACTAGACTGTCACTTGGAACATGTATGAAACAGTATTTCTGATGTAAAACACAATTTAGATATGTTTCAAATAAAAAATGTAGCCATTAATACTGATGTTACTAGTCATTTTAGATCGCATGCTCTTGTTTATGCAGAATCTCAACTTACCAATGTGATGTTTGGAACATCCACTGTCTCATAACCGCCTAGTATGCTATGTCATATGTAATAGTACTACCATTACATCATCACCAATAGTTAAGGAGCATCCCACCTGACACAATTAACACTATTGGCCTGTTTGGTTCAATTGTCCCTCATGGCCTTAACCAACATGATTTATATGTGGAGTTTAGGCAGCTCTGTGTCTGCTCAAAACAGTCCATTGGCTGCTAACAGTAATCAGGTGGGGCCCTTAACAATTTATCAATAGACAAAGCACATCATCATTCACACTGTGTAAAGCTTACACCTTCAAAAACTCTTCTTGTGGTTGGTCATAGGTCCCCATTAATGTTGATGAGATAAAACTCCACAGCAAGCGCCGGATAGGCCACTGCAAGAATGTGGGCTATTAGGGGGGTCAGCGTGCGGCACACTTGTCTCCCACGCTGGGAGGACAGGCCGGGCTTGACTTTGGCTGACTTTCGGGTCACGCATCATAGCTCCTTCTACCTTTTCCGGCAGTGGATGCTGCGCCGCTTGAAGACCCCCAGGGTCAACACCTTCCTGACGATGGCCTTTCATATGTCCTGCTTCTGATGAGTGTTGACCTGTATGCATACGAGAAATGATAGAAAAAACAATGGATTTGTGAATTTTTGTTTTTCTGTACTGATGTAACACAATTTCGCTACATTTATCACTAGCATAACTCATAAATTAGCATACAACATGTGTATTGTCACATGCTGACCAAAACCAATATCTTCATACATACTTTTGTAGTGACTTGTTGCCTAACCTCAACCCATGTCATGGTCTACATTCACCAATCCAGGCCTGTGACATCATCTAGTCCAAGAGACTTCTACATTGTCTGTGATGTGATCCGCTCCCGGTCAGTGAAATAGATAGTGAACTACTGAAGGGTAAACATAACTATGTATGGCACAGTCAATACTGGCCACTGAGAATAAGGGGCCTGCAGTTTGGAAATGACACACTTTGAAATGGTAGTCTAATGACATGTTGTGTTAGCTCAAGTAATTAGGTAACTCTCCCTTTCTACTGTTGTGCATTTAAAAGTATACAGAGGCATATTTTTATGCACACCTCAAAATTTGCCCTGGCAAGGATATATGTTTACGACAGATTTACCTCAGGACTTCAGATGTTTGTCCCTATGATTCAGCCACAGTATGGCCAATAATTCTGACTGAGCACTGCTCCTTGTCAGGCCTTGTTATCTTCAGCCTGATAATCTGGATATGACATGAACACAGGCTTCCCTTAACTTTTCAATGCAAAAGGACCTTGTGTCTATCTAATAACTGGCCTCAAGGCTGTGTGATACTCTGAAGGGGTCTGGGAGCTACTGGTAGCTCCCATCCACCTGTTTCGAAAGGCCGATATAGACTGAGGGCCTGATTATGAGTCTGGCTGTCTGATAACCTCCATATTTCTGGTGGCGGGGCGGTGGCAGACCAACCACGCAGCACCAGCAATCCCATCGTCCCATTATGAGTTGGGCGGTTAGACCTTCTGGGACTGCCGCCAGGGAACCGCCATTTCCTGGATGTGGTGGGCAGTCAGATTCTGCAATAAGCTTGGCGGGACCTGTCATATGTCCCGATCAGGCCCATTTGTGTTTTTCCTATGTTAGCATGAGCATGTTGCAGATTATCTTTTGCTTTGCACATGTTACTATAAAGATGTATTTTGCTTTGTGCCACCCTGTACTTTCACACAGAACCTGCTATTGTTTTTGTGTTCTGTTCTCTCCTGGGATTTAGTCTGCACACTGTAGACAAGGTCAGACAACAATGCCCTTGTTATTTTGTTCTGGTCACGACTCAGCACCTAGACAAAATACACAGATGCAGCTGATGTTTGGGAACACATGCATTGTCATATAGCTGTGCAAAGAAGAGGTAACAACACACTTGGAGAAGGATATTTCCTGGGCAGAAATCGTGACAGCATCTGAGATGTAGAACTTTCATCTGTGCATGCTAAGGTACAGGGTCTGCGGCCAACATCCAGAGATCTTCTCATATATAATCACTTTGCTTCTGTAGAAGGGAAGGGGGTTAGACTACCCTGTCTTATATAATGACAGCTGTTTTTATGATTTATGGACTACTTGGTATGCTGACCGTATTTGTGTTAGGCATCTTCTTACTTATTGTGGCATATATACTGCATACTGGCACTCCGACATACAACTCAGGAGATATGGCGCGAGGTATAGTTAATAACCATTGGAAACTCTCGGCACCACTTACTTTAGTTTGTTTGCTCTCATTTTTTGTAATCTGAGTAGAACCTGCACCTCTGGTGATTCTGCTTTGCTGTATTCGGTGGTCCCGCCCGGTGCAGGTTCTCCCCTGTTCCGCAAGGCAGGTCAACTGCGGAGGGTTGACGGGCAGCAACTCGTTTGGGCTTCCGGGTCATCCAAGCAGCAGCTATAGAAGGCAGCATCGGCGTAGGGCTCTGGAGGCAGAGGCTGCAGCCGCGAGGCTGAGAGGATGATGGGGAGACCGTGGGACTGGAGTCCCCGGGAGGCGAGAGCAAAATACTTTTTGTACAGCCTAAACGGGATGATTCTATTTAGCCCCAGCTCTTAGAAGGGGTGGGGAAACTCTACAAACCTATGACCAGCAAAATAGGTAATAGAGGACGCTCCAGGAAGAAACAGAGGGCCTCATTTATGAAAAGTGACGCATCGCTGCATGAAAACAGCGATGTCCCACTTTTCATTGCGCCCTCCTTGTGACACCAATGATGCGTCATATTTACAGTATGACGCATCATGGCATAAGGAGATACAGATACGTCAGTATTTCTGACGTATCTATAGGCGCAAAAATTACGCATTGCTGGAGTGCGTCACAAAAGTGACGCAACTCCAGCAATGGGTCATTACACATGGGCAAGTCCCATGTTCAATGTGCCTGCATCAGTCTTACTCCATGAGGCAGTCGTAAGATATTGATGCATTAGAGTCCTAGAAGTGGCGCAGTGAAATCTCATAGATTTCACTGCGTCCCTTCTACGACCCTTTCTTGTGTTGCAACGCCCCCCGCCTGCATACATTATACCTGGTGCAGGTATAATGTGGCACAGGGGTTTACAAAGTGACGTATCTCCCTAGATGCGTCACCTTGTAAATATGACGCAACATGGCACATTTGTTACACCACTGGTGCGTCACAAAAAGTGACACACCGGTGGCGCAAAAGTGACGCATGGGTTCATAAATAATCCCCAGAGTGTACAAATGCCTGTGAACTCAGACATGCGAGGAAAAGGGGTAGAATATGTGGGGAGGAAGCAGACAATCATTGATCCTCCAGGAACAAACCCCGCGGTTGAAGCTGTTGTGACATTTAAAAACAGGTACTCCGTGAGCATTTGTTAGCCAAGGGGGTGGGGGAGCCCAATAAGGATAGAGGCTCGAGTATGATAGTGGTCTCCCCTCCCCTGGCTGTGCAAACTAAGATCACTGCACAACAGTCAGGCAACATTGAGAGACGGAGGAAGGAGTTGAGGAACAATAAAATCCCAGGGGGGAAAACTAGATTTACGCCATCTCTAAGGTCCTATTTTAAAATAAAAGAAATATAGCCCGTAGACAAAAGCCTTCTCCAGGATCTAAAATAGCTGAGGTGACTATGGCTACAATAAGGTTTCCTGTGCCCCAGCATACAGTCAGCAATGGTAATTGATCTCCCCACCTCCAATAGGTTTACTGCGTGATCTAAGGACGATCTGGATGGGGGCAGCCTCAAATGCATACCTCGGGAGATATAATAGTTCTCGGCAACTCAATGAGTAAGACACAGCCTCCCAATGTGAGCCATATGTTGATTTCACTCTCTAAGGAAATTAAACAAAAATGTGCGCTATATGAAAATAAACAAGCTAAAATTCAGGAATCCTGCGAGTCTTGATGCTAAAATGGCAGATATTACAGCGAGGCTAACAGCGATGGAGACGGTGATCGGGGTATTGCAGGACGAGGTCAAGTCCAATCAGGAAGAAATTCAAACCCTAATAAATAATGAAAGAGAGATCAGACACTAGAAAATAACTCTAGCCGTAACAATTTTAAATTGTTAAATGTTCCCGAGGGGTTGGAAGGGGGAAATCTGAAAGGCTTTGTGATAAGCATTCTTAAAGAGTCAATGCCTGAAATCCAGAAGTGGGATTTAGACTAGGATATCCAAAGAGTGCACAGGGACCCGTTCAGGAGAGACCCAAAAAGAGATAAACTAATGAAAATCCTTTTACATTTTCGTATTTATATCATCAAAGAGGCAATCCTTTCAGCTGCTCTAACAGTGAAAAGCTTCAAAAAAGATGACTGGTCCTATATTATCAGATCAGAAATAGCGTAGACTACACAAAATCGTCAGTGGGAGCTTGGGAAGCATATTCAAACTCTGAAATCACTGGGGGTTACGGCGTAGTTAAAATTTCCTGCCACCTCAAAGGTCATGTGAAGAAATAAAATGCCTAACATCAGGGAGCTTTCTGAAGTTGAGAGTTTGATTAGTCAGCTCAACGCGCACAAATAGGTATAAGAAATCAGGTCGGAGCATCAGGGGTAATATGTGCTACCCCATTTTGATTAAGGGAGGGTTCCCAGGGTGGGTTGGGGTGGACTAAAAGAAGAAGGGTTACACATACACACTTGTAATTATGAGCACTGTGTAGGGAGCATTAGGGGTAAAATAAAAAAAATGATCCTCATACATAACATTTGTCTGTACACTACAAGGTGGTGACCAGAAGGCGGGATAGGAACATGGGATGCATTTACAGCAAGAAATTAGAGTGTTTTCCTGGAATGTAAATAGCCTCGGGTGCAGAGGAGAAGGAGGAAGATTTTGGAATTAATCAAACTCTCTGAAAATGATACAATAATATTAAAGGAGACTCATCTTCTACAGGAGGAATGGGATGAGATTCTTAAAACAAACAGATGGATATCACAATTGATATGTACTAATCAATCCTGTAAGTAAAAGAAGTAGCCATATTATTTGAAAAATCCGCAGGTGCTAATATTGAGTGCTCCATTGTTTTAAAGGGGCCAGATGGGTAATAACTAACTTCAAAATAGATAAGTCAGGAAACACTTTGTTAGAGTATTATGGTCCCAATGTGGATGATCCGTCTCCTGTTAGAGAGTTATATGGGCATCTGCTTGACTCCAAGTATAATATTATTAATGGGGGGGGGGGACTTCAATATTTTGATGAATCCTTCCCTTTTTAAGTCCTCAACAAAGCATATAGGTAATGCCTCAAAAATGAGGAAAATTATACAGCAGAATATTAAGACTCCTGGCCTATTGGATATCTGGAGACTTAAAGCTAGCTCTAGGAAAGAGTTTACTTATCAGAATAAAAAGTGCTCATATGCTTCCAGAATAGATTTATTTCTTATTGACGTAAAGTTGAGCAAAATATTCTTACAGTCATGCACCAATGAGATCACCTTTCAGATCATGCAGCAGTAAAGTTAGTAGTTTCTGTAAACAGCCATCAAACGGAGCATAGGTGAACGCTAGATAGAACACATTTAGGAAATCAAGATGTGGTAGATGCACTAAAAAAGGATGTAGCAGAGTGTTTGAGATAAATGAGAATTCAGCATCACCTCACATTGTATGGGATACCTTTAAGGATTATTTGTGAGGAAGAGTAAAAGTTATGCAACATTCAGAAGGAAAGAAGGAACTAAGAGAATATGAGGCCAGAATTTAAAAAGCACAGAAAAGTCGTATCGACTGTCATAATCTCACTTTAAGAACCGAGCTCCAGGGAAAGTTGAACAAGACTAAGGAACACTTAGTTGAGTTTTTGGAAAGAAGGATGCGAGAGCGATGGAAAGCACGCAAACTAGCCCATTATGAATATGGGGAAGGGTGCAGGAAATTACTGGCCAGTTAGACAAAGCAAGATCAGTTACGAAATGAGATTAGGGAGGTGCAGATTGACCTTACCCAAGAATGTTGTTTGGACAATTACAGTCTTTGGATGGCATTTAGGGATTTTTTCCACGATTTATACACTGAAGATACAAAGCGTACTCAGATAGAATTGAAGGAATGGTTACAACAAGACTCTCTTCCCAGGTTGGATGCTAGTCAACAATCATTTATCAATCAAGAATTCACCTCTCTAGAGATAAAGAAATCAATGCCCACTTAAAAAGAGGGCAAGCGGCAGGCCCGAAAGGTATCTCTAACGAGCTGAATAAGGTCTTAAAGGAAGTGCTTGTCGCACACCTACATAAGTTACTGAACAGCATCTACACCAATCATGCTCCCCTTCCAGCCTTATGGAAAGAGGCAGTCATAATATTAATTTTGAAATCCACTAAAGCCCCTTTGAAGTGGGAGTCTTACAGGCAAATTTCCCTGCAGAATAGCGACTATAAACTATTCACGCAAATACTTGCCAAAAGGTTAAACAGTGTTTAATAAACATTATACATGAGAATCAAAAGGGTTTCATGAAACACAGGCAGCTTCATGACTTAACGCATGATTCGATAAGCGCAATTGATATTGCTATTGCAACTAGGTCTCCCCTAACTGTTAAATTGGTAGATGCTGCTAAAGCATTTGATAGTGTCAGCTGGCCCTATCTGTATGGATTCATCAAACAAAATGGGGTAGGCAATACCATTCTTAAAGCCATAAGATCAATATATGAAGCACCAACTGCGAGGCTAGTGGTAAATGGCTCCCTTTCATCTAAAATTATGATAGGCCGAGGTACCAAACAAGGGTGTCCATTGTCAAAGTTACTTTTTAACTTATATAGAACCTCTGGCTAGGAGAATCAGGTGAGAACAGGGAATTCTCCATTTTAAATATCTGGACCAGGTTAAAAAAGGAGTGCTATATGCTGATGGCCTCTTAATTTATATATTTAATCAGGAGGCATCATTACCACTCATAATGGAAGTAACTGAGATTTTTGGGAAAATCTCCGGATACTTAGTAATGGAGGATAAATGGAGACTAAGACTTGGAATGGTCTAGTTGACTCCTCACTAGAAATGGTGGGGATCAGGTATCTTCGGGTAAGAATATTTAAAGACTTGGACAAGATGGCTTTTATTAACTTTAACAGAATCTATTCCGAGTCTAAGAGGTTATTGGAATCATGGATGCACCTATCTCTTTCGATTTTGGGGAGAGCAAACTTAGTTAAGATGATGATTCTCCCCAAGTTTACTTTTCTATTTAATACCTTACTGTTATATTTAAAAACTGAGTGGTTCAGAAAGTACAAGGGAACTTGAGCAGTTTCATATGGAAGAACAAAGCTGTGTGAATAGCCTGGAAAAAACTGCGCAAAAAAAAAAAAGATGGAGGCATGGCACTACCAGACTTCTAACTGTACCACTGGGCCTTCCTTCTGAAAAATGTTAGACATCTCCTACTGGATAACTAGCAAAGAATTTTTCCTCATTTAGGGTTTTGAGAAAGAACCTCCTGGAAGAAGGCAATTCGTTCTCATTTAAATATGGTCACCCCAAATTCTTTAAAAAGATCATATTCAAGGTTTTACTAGCAGCCTGCAAACTATGGGTTCAAGTTAAACAGATTCTTGGAATCCCTTAATATAGCTGCAATGCTCCGATTTGGAACTAACCAGGGACCCGAATGCTTTTTATATGCGATAGCTGTGCCTTTATCAACAGTGGGTCTGACAAAATGGGGGCAGCTTTTCGATAAAGGCTCACTGATATCATAGGACACGTTAGCAGCAAGCACCAACTTACCTCTATCAAGGTTTAAATATCATCAATTAACAAGTTGGTCACACAACCAGCAGCACATTGGGCTGGAAGGGAGGGACAGTTAATGAAAGGCCAAAGCTATGTGAAGGAGGTGTCCAAATGGTATTGGATGTTGGTGGAAACAGAGGACCACCCCCTAAACATGCCAAAGGAGATATGGAAGACGGACCTGCTGCTGCCAGATATCCAAAGTCTATGGCAAGTATCTATGGTTACACTTTGGCTAACGGTGAGATCTGCACCTCTGAGGAGGAACCATCTTTTTACTTTATACAGAGTGTACTAGTCCCCGAAGAAGCTGTCAAAGATGGGTTAACGCAAGATGAGACAATGCCCCAAGTGTATGCTGGAAAATGCAGATGACGTCCATTTATTATGAAAGTGTCCGGTAATCCAACTCTCCTGGCAAGATGTGGGTAACCTTTTGTCAAGATTATTCGGGGGCAATATAGACGTAAGCCTTGACATGTTATATTTGGATTCTACCTGGTGGCGGGAGCAATCATATGCTGAGGAAAACTCAGGCCCAGCTTTTTGTTCTGATAATAATTGCACGCAGCGAAATCTGCATGGAATGGGTGGCCCACAATGCACCATCCACATGTGAGTCAGTTTTCTATGTTAGACATATCTGCAGGCTGGACTGAATGGGAGGGTATGCTTGCAAATGATAGATAGGAGTAACCTTGCTAGGGGGAAATTGCATTGTTATAGCATCTTAAAGCTGTCCAATGATTATGACTCACTTCAACAATGGAGGAGGCTGGCAATGTTGAGCAGAATCTCCCTCATAAATGGTTTGAAAGAGGCCCAAAATTAAAAAGGAGACTAAACTATTTGTTATATTCGCTCCCTGATAGATCACTTACAGCTAAGATTTTGAGCCTGTGTCACGTATGAGGACAAAAAAAAGAAAACATGCATACTGCATACTAGAGCACAATAGTTAAAGTAAACAGTTAAACGTGTCTCTATCAGATCTTGTTGTGGATTAGTACGAGTGTGAGAGCAGAAGCGTGTGTCCTGCAACCGCGATTCCTGAGAGGGTCAGGAGTGTTATGTTCTGGGGTGTCTAATCCCTTGTTTCTCTGTGGGTGAGTAGGAGAGTAACTGAGATACTATAGCTATTTGGTCCCGGGCTCATGGGTACTCAGGTGGTAGGATGACTCAGTCCCTGCCTACTAAAGTTCTATGATCCCAAGCATAGTTCTGTGACTCCGCAGAATCCCTGCAACAGACCAAAGCATATTACGAGTTTCTTCTCCTCCGGCTGTGACATGGAGGTTGCTTCTCCATGTTAACCCTGGTGGAGAGGAAACAAAGGGGCTCTAGAGGGCCTCCTGTGCCTCCTCCGCTTGTGCATGCACACAGAGCGGCGTAACATATGCCCCCCTATGTGCATGCACAGAAGTTCCTGCCTTTTTGGTCCATGCCCTGCAGGAACCTTGTGAGGCATTCCCATAGCGGTACATTTATCAAAGGCACCACAGCCTTTGAAAGAGGCACCGCCCTGGGAAATCCACATTGCCTGCTAGACTACAAATAACTTGCAATCTGACAGGTGGGTGGCGGCAAGTCTCGACAGTGTGGGGGCGTGGCGGTGACGTACCGCCCGCCCTCGCAACGCCAAAACTCACAATAGTGTCTAGAGAGAGTTGTTGGATGATACACATATCTAACATAATATCCATTTAGTTTATACATAAAACATTTTTATGTACGGTTATAAAGAGTCTATAAGGTGTTCTCAAATTGCCATGATGTGTGTTTAGATCATAGCCTGTCAATAATACATATACATATACATATCTCTCTTTACACTCCAATTATAGTCTAGGGATTTTATCACATAGCACACACTTCAGTTGTTTAGTTTTCTTGCCAAGGTAAAGTTCTTAGAAATCTCCATCATCATTGTCCTCTGTAAGCAACAATATGTATGACAGTTGACATCATAACTACACTTCACTCAGGTTACTCAAAGGGACATTGTAGACTGTCTCCATGGAAAGAAAAACTGTTAGACAGATTCCCATATATATTTCAGGCATGTACCTGTTCCTTTGTTGAGCCAAAGAGCAGGCCATACAGGGAGAGGACCTCTCGTGCCAGCAAATTGAGCTCCTGTGGCATGAGGGCAGGATCCCTCTTACCTGCTCGTCCCAACATCGTTGCTAACAGAGGTAAAAGACAGCAGGAAAAGTGGAGGCGGTCTTGATAGCAGCAGTGTTAAGAGGGAAGGGAGCTTTTTTACAATTGCCAAGTACATGTACGTGACATACACGATCATCAGCGTAGACGGACACAAGCATTGATCTTTTTACGTTGCTTCATACAACGTTAGCCTATAGATGTGTCCATCGTAGAGTTCAGCGTTCACTACGCGGCTGACAACCGACACACCTGGCTGATTACAAATACCCTATCTGCGAAATCAGTCAGCTACCATTTCAGAAGTTCAAACTAGTATTTTTTTGTACAATGCATCACCACCATCTGAAATGGGGCTATTTCGTTTGCTTTTTCTAAAATTTGATGGACACTCATGCTTTTGAGAATAAGCAATTTATATGTAGTGTGTTAGTGTGCTGAAAAGTGATATTAGTGGGGTGTTGCTTACATCTCCGTTGATGGTATTTTGAGATAAACTAATTTAGAAAAATAAAATTGTGTAAATAACGCATTTAAAATGTATTATTTACATTTTTGTTAAATTTCTCAATCAGGGTAGGCAATACATGTCATTTGTGAAGAATAAAGGACAAAAGCAAATATTGGATTCAAATATGTAGTTAAAACATATATATTTTGTAGGAGTACATGACTTCACTGGTAATTATCAAATATGTTGCTGCTGAAAAAGTAACAAAAGTTAAAATGTTTCACCAATGCAATCATATGAACCCTGGGAGAGTGAGGAGACGACAGCCTCAGGTGAACCGCCTATTTCCAGACCTTGCCACCATAGAAGAAAGGGATATAATCAAGAAGTTCAGGTTGAGTAGGCAAACTATACTGGATTTACATCATCAGCTGGAGCCAGATCTGCAGCCTCACAACAGACATCTCACATTTATAACACCAATTGTCAAATTCATGGCAGTACTTCATTTTCTGCCCACATCCCTCCAATGCACTATGGCAGTATCTTGTGGTGCGTCACAACCAACTTTCAGTAGTGTGCTACAAGAAGTTCTATCATCAATGATGAGACACATCAACAGCTTCACCCAGTTTCCTTGGCACCAGGATTAAGCCAATGTGAAAGGGGACTTTTATGGTTTGGGTGGCCTACCACATGCGGTTGGATCAATTGGTGTCACACATATTAGTGGACCCTCTTGCCAGAGAACGTGTCTACCGGAATCGGAAACACTTTCATTCAATGTGTAAGTTGTCTGCTTATAGGATTTGTACACACAAGCAACTGTGCGCATTTCCGAGGCTCTGCTCATGATTTCTTTGTAATACGGAAAAGCCCCATAGCCCTGCAAATGTCTCATCTTGGACCTAGGATGGCCTGGTTTGTTGCAGTACAATCTTTCATTATATTTTTTGGGGTATTTCTAGTTGCATAATCTGGAATTGTGTTTCATTATTTTGGCCTTTTTTTCTTCCATGTAGTAGACTCAGCTTATCCCAACCGACCATAGTTGTCGGCATCGCTGAGGATTCCAAGAACAACAGGGTAAATCCACTTCAATATGGCCCATAGAAGAACACAGAGACAGTGGAGCTGGATTTCGGGCTCCTAAAGGCCAGATTTCAAGTCTGGACAAAACTGGTGGAGCCCTCCTCTACTCACACCATAAGGTGTTCCAAATCGCAGTGGCCTGCTGCATGCTCCACAACATCGCCCTGCGATGGAACATCCTGTATATCACAGATGTTGGATGGAGACCATGAAGAGCCACCGAGTAAGGATCCTCATATGCCAAATGAAGATGATAGTGGTGAAGGGGACGGAGTTGACTTACATCAAGATGTCATTGACTACTTCTTCTCATGAGTGTAAGCATATCCTTACATGTCAACTCTTTCATCGTTACACCAACGATTGATGTGGTGATGAGAGAAGTATGTGGTGGTACTTTTTTGGGAAGGGCACGTTCAGGGAAAATCACGCCAAAGTTATTTATTGACCAAAGTTTGGACACATTGACTACTATGATCAGCATTGTTCATCTCAGATCGTTTTGTGAATCTGTGTCCTCCAAAAGCTGTCTTTGTATTGTCGCCACCATGTTCAGTGTGATTAGTAATCTTTCTTTTTTTGATCTGTTTTAGGTTCCTTCACCATGTCATCTCCATTTGGACATTTCAGAGTTGTGACATTTGCTGGTTTATGGGGCTGTTTAGAAGTACAAAGGAAACATGGGTTCATCATGGAAAAGACAGACACAGACTTTGGGTGCACAAATCTTGTGCCAAGGCAACTTACACTGTAATTGAATAGAATATTTGAAGATTACATTGGACTTGTTCTCTATCATGTGTTGCCATTAAAGCAATATGTGTGTGCCATCATTTGCTAAACACATGCAGAAGTGTAGCCAAATCAAGCTCATCTCCCTTCACATTCACACAATTCTCATTGTGTGTAAGGTGTATGTAGCAGTTGATGTGTCATATCATTGTGTGACATACGTTTTGTGGCATACCACTGAAACATGGTTGTGACATTCCACCAGATACTGGGACACTGGTTTGCAATGATACAGTGTCTAAAAAATGTAGTGCTGCACAGGTGTTGTCTGTTGGTGTTATTGAGGTGGGATTCCTTCTGTGAGCCAAAAGATCTGGCTCCACCTGATGACATGATTCAACTTATTTATAAAGTTTTATATAGCGCAAACATGACCCACAAGGGTATCAGAGCTCTTTACAATATGATATAATTGAACATTAGATGGGTGAAGTGGTGTACATAGATACAAAGGAGGTAGGTTATAATAAATAAATAGCTTAGGTGCCTAGTAGTCAACAAAGAATGATCTACGAGGAAAGCAGAACCATTCACGTTACACAGTTTTTCAGCTTTATGAGGTTGAGGTAGTAAAGGTACAATTGGTATTTGCAATTCAACACAAGAAAGTAGATAATAATATATAAGGATAGCATAGGTGCCATGTAGTCGGTGGTGAAAGATCCACGACGGAATCGGAGCGCATCACATTACACAGTTATTCAAACTTAGCAGGATGAGGAAGTATACATACATTTGGTATTCGCAGTTCAATTAAAAAGAGGTAGACGGTAATAAATGGATAGCATGGTCACTAGAAGTCAGCGTAAAGTATGATGCCTGAGTATGATGTGAATTTGTTCATTAGAAGCATTCTCACTTCTTTTTTGGAGGAGGTTAAGGAAGGGATTCCACGTGTAGCTGGAAGTAGGGAGTTACAAATCTTCGGTGCGATCCCTGAAAAAGCTCTGCGCCCATTACTCATTTTATGGAAGGACTGTGGTTTCAGTAGTGAACACGCACTTCGCAATTGTCTGCATCCTCCTGATCATTCTAGCTTTAGTGCTAAGTAACTGGGGGTATTGCTGTGCAGGGCTCTATGGGTCATGCAAGCGATCTTTAGGTGTATTCTTGCCTCGTAGGGCAACCAGTTCAGAGCTTTCAAGGTAGGGGAAATGTTTTCTTACCTGGCTGCCAGAACATGGAACTCTCTCCCCGCTCACCTTCGCCTCACCCAGAATCACCTAGCGTTCAGAAAACAGCTTAAAACGTGGATCTTTGACAAATAATTCATCCTCCCCTTCCTAAGCGCCTTGAAACCCTCTGGGTATGTAGTGCGCTATATAAATTTTATGACTTGACTTGACTTGACTGGCTATTTCTTTTAGATCCTGAGACCAGTCTGGCCGCAGCGTTAAGAGATGCCCTCAGCGGTGCCATCTTGTATCTCAGGAGACTTCATAGAGTGGTACTTCCATAGTGCAGTCTTGATAACACTAGGGCTTGTACCGCCATTTTTAGGTCAGTCTGTGGGAGGAAGGGTTTAAGTTTCCTTAGTAAACTCAACTGGTGATTGGCTCCCATGGTAGCTTTAGAGATTTGAGCCTGCATGTTCAGGTGTTTGTCTATGGTGACACCACGGGATTTCACAGAGTCAATGATAATTTGCCTATGCTATCTTATTGTGTGGGACATATCCCCTTCCTCCATGTTGGCAAGGTCTTGAACTGGATAGGTGCAAACTGGCACTGAGTATTGGATTGTTATGTTAGTGCAAATGTTGACAGGGAAATATTGGTTAAATGGAATAAACATAGTAGTAGAAGATTGAATGGTTCTGACGTATTTGGGAGTTCTGTTTGGGATCTTGAGATAAACATTACCTAGTTGAAAATCATCTATGTTTACACAATCTTTTAATTTCTGTCATTGTCAAGTTATGATAAAGGAAATAAATGCACTGATAGAGTTGAGATATACAACACCAGTCTATAGGTTATGGGCCTGTAATTGTATTGTACTAAACGTGATAATATTAAAGTGGGTGAACATAACAAAAGCAAACTGAAAAGGGAAGAAGTCAGTCATGGTGAATGGAACCATATTTGGGGAGCCAAAATTGTTTGAAGTCCTATGCCCAAAATACTACTGCCATCAGAAAGGCCAATGTGTCCGGAAATAGTCCACAGAGTGAATGGTAGGCACACACTGTAGGAAATTAGGGTCTGGGTTTCTAGCCTGGCAATATGTGCAGACATCCCTTCCTGCGAGGGGGAAAATCCACAGTTGCAGAGCAGGTGGTTCTTCCGGGGGCAGGGTCTCCCTTCCTGTGGCTGTAAGAGATGTAGATGGGCCAGACATTATAGGCCCACAGAAAGGGTATAGATGGTGATGGAAAAGCTGTGCACATATGAGTGTAAATGCCTTGCAGCACCCCAGTCAGACAGCCCGTATTTGAGTTGTGAGCCTTCATATGAGAAGTGAGCTCCCTCTGCAACTTCTTTATCTCCCAGAGCTCAGTGGGTACCTGACCCACCACGTCTTGGGACTGATGATAGGCTCCTACGACTTGGTCAATGGTGGTATGGGTGAGAGTGATCCCAGTGGCCTCACTATGGTGGCCTACATTATCCCTCCCACGACCCTCTAAACCCACTACCCTGTGCCCTTGGCGCAGTGGGTCACATCTGACTGCTTCCTGGGTGAGCTGGTGGTGGTATGGTCTCATCATCACCAAGGACTTGGGGGCACACAATCAGTGTCACAGTGGTAGGAACACAGGAAGAGGAGTCTTCGGTTTGCTGAAGTATTACAGCTGGGGTGGGAGGAGTTGATGTGGGTGCAGTCAGTGTTACTGGAGTCTTTTGCTAATACTGACCAGTCTCTTCATAGTCATCCATATTCCCAGAACTGTTGTCGGCACTAAAGGCTTGATCCTGTGCTGGAGTGGAGGTCTCTTCAGTGGCAGATTCCTGGCCACGGACTCTGCCAGTTGGACTTGTTGAGAAACAGAGAACATTTTTTTTTATTAATCGTGTGTATTGTTAACTCAATTAATTTGAGACAAAAAATTAAGCTAGCTAGGAGACAAAATAGGTAGAGATTATTCTGATGATAGCTTTAAATAGTATTGCACATATTATCATAATGTTTAACAATTTCAAACAGTACAAATTCAAATAAGCAGTTAATAAGATGTACCGAAATGTTCATGAAGGGATTAGGAAGTAGATGTAACATCTCCCTACCATTCAGCCCAACACAGTAGTGAGGAGGAATATGTAATTGACAATTACAAGGCCTAGCTGACTTCAAAACAGACATTTTCACAACTAGAATGGAGGTTTGGCATTAGTCATCATGTGAACAGTGCAGAGTCTGTTTTTGCAAGTACCACTTATATTCAGCATAGTAAAGTCCATACCTTAAAATGTTTGCGTCAACATAGTTTGATTTTTGAAACTCATGACCTCAATTCAATTGTTTGAGAAGAACAGCAGAGCATTCAGAAAACAGCACAAACATTTTCAGAGTAAAGCATTGAATAGGGATTGATCATTACATGACACTTTACCATATGTTGAAATCTGCTGGACAAGAGAGAATGAGCAAAATTAGATAGCAATATTCTTTTCAGAAACAGAAACAGGGCATCATGACAGTTGTAGTCATTTCAAAGACAACTTGCCAACACTTGCAACATCATCAGTGGAATGTACCTGTGGACATTATTAAGTGGAAATGGGCCAGACACTTACAATATAAAACACATTTGTGTAATGGGTTATTTGGTGTTGTAACACAGTTACATACCATCATGTGACAAGTAATGGATAATGACACCTGTAATCTTAGATGCAATACAATACATTCCCACAAAAAATCTAAATTATGTGATACTGATAGTTTAAGGTTTCTATGTAATGAAAGTATGTGTAGAAAACATTGGCAAAAGCTGAGTTAAGAACAAACAGGACGTTGAGGTTTATCCAAACTTTGCAAAGTGTACCTTACCAGACTCCACTCCACCAGGTATTCCTGTCACACATTCAGTATGTAGGATCTGCAAGACCTTCTCTTCGAGGGCATGAACGGTATTGGTGACGTGGGAGAACCACCACCATTCCTCTTACCCTCCATGTTACTCTTGTAGGCCAGGAAACGCAACCTACCCCGCAGGTCATTCCACCACTTCCTAATTTCCTCCTGTGTGCACAGTTTGTTTGCTGCAGCATTCACTCTGTCGACTATTTTGGACCACATTCATCTTTTCTAGGATAGGGGTGTATTTTGGACTTGGCCTCCACGCAATTGTAGCTCTACTCTTAGGATTTCATCCACCATGACTGCCAATTCTACTTCAGTAAAATGTGGAGTTTTTGTGGCCTGGCATTGTGCAAAAAATAAGATTAAATTAAATAATTGACCACAAGGTGCTAAATTAAAGGAGGCAATGAGACAGGAGACAGGGAGAATTAACAAAAACCTCTTACACTTGACAGGCAAAGCCTCTGGTAGCAAATGTCGTGGTGCAGTGGAATGGCAAAGGATCCTGGTCCGAAATGGGTTGTGTTTTATTGTATGATACGCAGGTGTTTTTATTTGGCCAATGTTCATGAGGAGTGTTCTACTAGCATCCATCCAATGGGTGCATTGTTGAGCGCGTACCATGACAGACTCAATCCGTCTGGGAGCTGCCACTAGTAGACCACCAGCAGAACTGTGAATTATAAATTTGCTCAGTGGGAACATGCCACCCTGACAGCAACGGAGTAGTATTTGCCAGCATTGGAGTCTGCTGTTTTGGCATTGGTGTGCAGGGACTGTGGCAGGAAACAGTCTGCGGACACGGATTGCAAGGCAGGCTACATTTGAATTTGAATTTACAGAAATGTATATAGTGCACGTATACCAAGCGGTTTCATGGCGCTGAAGGATGCTTAACCCAGGGCTGAAGCGGCGGAGTTACTGAGATGGGAAGGCATGTGAAAATAAAAAGGTCTTAATAGCCCTACGGAATTCAAGATGAGAAGAAATCGATCTAATGTAGAAAGGGAGGGGATTCCAGAAGATGGGGGCAAGGACAGTAAATTTCAAACCCCCTGATTTACTTTTTTTAAACCGGGGGACAGAAAAATTTGGTGAAAGAGCGAAGTTCTCTGTTGGGACAGTAAACACTGATGGCGGATGAGATGAAAGCTGGGGCAGTCCCCGCCATGGCCTGAAAGGTGGTGCAGCCCAGCTTGAAGAGAGCCCGTTCTTTAATAGGCAGCCAATGTAGGGATTTAAGTAGGGGAGTGATGTGATGAAATCTGGGCAGCCCATAAATCAGGCGGGCGGCCTGATTTTGGACTAACTGGAGGCGGCGAAAGGCATATGCGGGGGCGCTATTGTACACGATATTCCCGTAGTCCAGCCGGGAAAGGACCATTGCCATCAGAATCAATTTTAGGGCGGGAAGAGAAAAGAACCGGGATATTTTTCGTATAGTGCGGAGGGCAAAAAAACAGGAAGAGACGACTAAGCTGATCTGGGAATGGGGGGTGAGGTGTTTATTAAGTGAGATCCCTAGTGTTTTTACTGAAGAGGAAGGCGTGGGGGGAGTGCCCAGGGAAGAAGGCCAGAAGTTGGGGGACCAAGGGCTGGGGGAGCTACCAGTGACGACAAGTTCAGTCTTGTCCGGATTTAATTTAAGATGGTTGCTGTTCATCCAATCACTGATGAACAGCATGACGGATTGGAAGTTGAAAATACTAACTGGGGAGTGTGAGAGATGGAAAATGAGTTGGAGGTCATCGGCATAGTTGTACACGGTGACCTCCATTTGCTGAAGTACGAAAATGAGTGGAAAAATATACAGATTAAATAATAAAGGAGAAAGAAAAGAACCCTGGGGGACACCACACTGAACCGGGTGAGGGGGGGCAGAAAAGTCGGCGAGATGAACGGCCTGGGTACGATCTCCTAGAAAGGAGCTAAT
Source organism: Lissotriton helveticus (assembly GCF_964261635.1). Taxonomy (NCBI): domain Eukaryota; kingdom Metazoa; phylum Chordata; class Amphibia; order Caudata; family Salamandridae; genus Lissotriton; species Lissotriton helveticus. The sequence goes on along the minus strand of NC_136067.1, from coordinate 1,138,683,311 downwards.
CCAGGTCAGAGCTGGGCCCCCGATGCCCGCCGCCTTGACACGGGTGAGAAGGATGGAATGATCAACCGTGTCAAAGGTGGCGGAGAGATCTAAGAGAACGAGGACCTGGGGAGTATTGGTATCTAACCCCTCTCTAAGCTCATCCATCATGGATATGACAACCTTCTCCGTGGAGTGCCGGGGTCGAAAGCCAGCCTGGCGGGAAGCGAGTCCCCCACTCTCTTCCACGAAGGCGCCAAGAACCTGGGTGACATGAGCCTCAAGGGTTTTGGCTAGAAAAGGGAGAAGGGAGATGGGACAATAGTTAGAGGGGGAAGCGGGGTCAGCCCCAGGTTTTTTTAAAATGGGGATAATGATAGCCACTTTATGAGGGACCGGTACAACACCCTGTTCGAGAGAATCATTCAGAAAAGTGAGAGGGGGAAGGTAGCAATTAGTAAAAATCTTACGAAGGACATGCGCCAGGACGGTGTCCGCAGGGGATCCAGATTTGACACGGGTCAATAGGGAGAGAAAGGTTTCTCTAGTCAGGAGGGGTAAATGAGTCAGACTGGACGTGGTGGGGGGAGGCAGGGGATCACAGAAGGTAGGGGAGGGTGGCGGGATCTTTGCCTTAATAAGTGCCACTTTCTCAATGAAAAAGTCATTGAGAGAGTTGCACAGAAGTTGGGATGGGGGAGTTTTGGAGGAGGCCCTATCAGAAGAAGCCAACTCATGAACTATGGCAAATATTTCTTTAGACTGGTTCTCTGCTACGAGGATTCTCCCTGAAAAGTAGGCTGTCTTGGTGAGGAGGATATCCTTTTTATATTCGTTGAGGATGGAGGTGTAGCGTAGTTTAGAAAGAGGGCAGTAGGCACGCCTCCAAGCTCTCTCTGCTTGATGCACTGCCAGTTTTTTTGCCTTAAGGGCGGGAGAGAACCATTTGTTTGCATCATGGGCGTGTTTGACCGTTACGCGCTTCAGAGGGGCTGCTTGATCGCAGGCCCTCAGGAGCCAGCTGTTCAAGGCATCCAGTTGCCTAGATGATGCCAGGCCAGCCAAGTCCGGGTCAGAAGCTGATAAAGAGGAGCAGAGGGCAAGGATGTCCACTCTGCTCCAATTTCTCGCCCAGGTGTGTTTGGAAAGCAAGGATTTGGTGTCAACACTAAGAACTAGAAAGAAAGAGATCAGAAAGTGGTCCGACCAAGTACAAGGCTGGACAATGGGGGCCGAAACGGGGGTATTGAGGGTCCAAATTTGATCTAGGGTGTGACCATGAATATGAGTGGGAGAAAAGACGCGAGAAACAAAGTTCAAGCTAAGGAGGAGCTCGGTAAAATTGCGGGATACAGCATCTTCGGCTGGGTTATTGGGCCAGAAGTTAAAATCCCCAAGGAGCAGGACCGAAGAGTTATTAATTGCAAGGGTTCCCAGAAGGTCCGAAATAGCGGGGAGGAAGCGTGGGCAAGGCTGGGGGGGACGATAGACAAGAACACACGTTAGGGGAACCTGAAGGGAGGAAGAACGTATGACCAAGCAATCCGCCGTTGGTAAGGGAGGGGAGGGAAGCACTTGGAAATGAAGGCCCGCAAGGGCAATCAGAGCAACCCCACCTCCTGGTCGGCCCTCCGGCCGATCGGCCCTGAGGACAACATGGGGGGGGGAGAGCTTCTAACACGCTGGGGAGAGAGTCAGTGCGGAACCAGGTCTCAGTCAAGAATAGTAGATCCGGCTTGACGGAATCCGGAAAGTCAAACAGTTCTAACTGATGTTTGACGGCCGACCTAGTATTGAGTAGGAAGGCAGATATATGTGATGAAACAGGTGCCGGGCGAAGAGTGGGAGGGGACCTGGGGGGGACTGGGGAAGGTGAAGGGGGGAAAGGTAATATGGCAGGGAAGGTGGGGGGGGGACGGGCCAAGCAGAGTCCAGTAATCCGTGCGCAAGTGGCCGTTTGAGGGGGCCAGTGGACCTGAAGCGCAAATAATTGTGCAGCAGAGTACGAATAAAAACGGGCAGAGTGGAATGCCCCTAGCCCCAGTCGGCCACGGACGGGCGCAGACGGGCTTGCCTTTGGCGCGCCGCCGGCGTGCCCGCTGTGTGCATCCCCTACGCGTTCGCATGGGGCGTTGCTTTTGAAGGGCTGAAGGCACGATGACTGGTGCGCTGCCCTGAAGACACCACTGCCTCTCCCAAAATGGCGCCCGCTACCCCGTCAGCCCTCCGGAGCAGTCGGCACACAGCCGTGCTGGACCGGGGCTAGGGGAGCGGGGAAGAGCGAGGGGGGCAGTCAGCAATAAGGTGAGATACAAATACAATTGATACAAATAGTGAAGATAAAATTTCGTAAGCCGAGCCCACACACGAGCGCAGCAGCCTCAAACCCACTGCCACTGGGTATCTGGCATCCGCTGCGTGCTCGCATGGGGCGTTGCTTTTGAAGGGCTGAAGGCGCGATGACTGGTGCGCTGCCCTGAAGACACCACTGCCTCTCCCAAAATGGCGCCCGCTACCCCGTCAGCCCTCCGGAGCAATCAGCACACAGCCGCGCCGGACCGGGGCTAGGGGAGCGGGGAAGAGCGATGGGGGCAGTCAGCAATAAGGTGAGATAAAAATAAAATTTTTACAAATAGTGAAGATAACATTTCATAAGCCAAGCCCACACACGAGCGCAGCAGCCTCGAACCCACTGCCACTGGGTATCTGGCATCCGCTGCGCGCTCAAATGGGGCGTTGCTTATTGAAGGGCTGAAGGCGCGATGACTGGTGCGCTGCCCTGAAGACACCACTGCCTCTCCCAAAATGGCGCCCGCTACCCCATCAGCCCTCCGGAGCAATCGGCACACAGCGGTGCCGGACCGGGGCTAGGGGAGCGGGGAAGAGCGAGGGGGGCAGTCAGCAATAAGGTGAGATAAAAATACAATTTTTACAAATAGTGAAGATAAAATTTCATAAGCCGAGCCCACACACGAGCGCAACAGCCTCGAACCCACTGCCACTGGGTATCTGGCATCCGCTGCGTGCTCGCATGGGGCGTTGCTTTTGAAGGGCTGAAGGCGCGATGACTGGTGCGCTGCCCTGAAGACACCACTGCCTCTCCCAAAATGGCGCCCGCTACCCCGTCAGCCCTCCGGAGCAATCGGCACACAGCCGTGCCGGACCGGGGCTAGGGGAGCGGGGAAGAGCGAGGGGGGCAGTCAGCAATAAGGTGAGATAAAAATACAATTTTTACAAATAGCGAAGATAAAATTTCATAAGCCGAGCCCACACACGAGCGCAGCAGCCTCAAACCCACTGCCACTGGGTATCTAGCATCAAAATACGGCGGGCGAGAGACCATCGAATCAGTGGAGTACTAGGGGCCACCGCCGTGGTAGGACAGCTATGAGACCGCCAAGATCTAAATTAGGCCATAGATTTTAACATTAAGAAAAGAGAGGGCAAATAATTGGAGCAAGAGGAACTGGGTACAGAAACAGGGCTCTGGAAACGTAGGGCAGTACATGATAAACAAGAACAGGACAATAAGTAGGCAGATCAAGGACCTCTAAAAAACAAGGCAAAAAATCTGCATGCTACATTGACAGAAGGGCTGTTGCAAAAAGGAATAGGAACAGAGGGGCATATTACCAACAACTAGCGATAATTATCGCTATGTTGGCTTAGCGGCTATAATTTTATCGCCGTGTAGCCATGATTTTTATCGCTTGGGAGCCTTGATATTATCAAGGTTTATCTCCTAAGCGATAAAAATCGTCCGAAATGCATGAATATCGCTGAAAAGTCCGCGATATTCATGCCTTACCGAGCAAATGCTCTTAGCCATGTTATCCACCTCCCATTGGATAACATGGCTAAGAACTGCTCAGGGCAGGTGTTAGCTTTTGGAGATATTCTCGCTTAGCGCGAATATCTCCAAAAGTTGGTAATAGGAGATAGCGATGTTAGCGACTGTTTCCAGTCGCTAACATCTTGGCACGCCCACTTTGCATGTCATTAGTGATAAATTTCTCTGACATTCAAAGCGGGGCCCAAGATGGTCGCTATCTCCTACTAGCTGTCGCTAACTGGTGTTAGCGACAGCTAGGTAATAGGGAGATAATTTTATCTCTGCTTTCTTGGCTTTTAAAGCCAAAAAAGCAGAGATAAATCCCTTGATAATATGCCCCAAAGAAGCTATAGCAGGACAGTAAAACTAATGGAAAAAGAAATGGTAACAAACCCACAAAGCACATACATACTTTGGGACCGATTCACGAATGTAAAGTTAGACAAAAATTCGAACTTTACTACTTTTCGGTATTCACAAATGTAAAGTTAGACCTAAAGTCTGATTTAGACCAAAAGTCTAACTTTACTACTTTTCGGTATGCACAAAGGTAAGTTACTACTTTTGGTTTAACCCCTTGTGTGCTCATGACGAGCTGAGCTCGTCATGGCACACAGTGCTCGGGTGCTCATGACGAGCTCAACTCGTCATGACACCCAGCACAGGAAATCCCTCTGGTGCCCTTTTCTCCCCCAAAGCCTCGGGAGCTGGGGAAGAGCTTCCCCAGCTCCCGAGGCCCCCCTGGTTTCCCTAAAATGACAATCAGCGCTCACGTCGCCCTGACGTAATTTCAGTGGAGCCGAAACTGAAATGAGCCAAGAGGCTAATTTCAGTTTCAGTTTCTAAGTGCTCAGGAGGCTATCTCAGCCCCCTGAGCACGTAGAAACTCAGGAGAGGTATCGCTGGAAAGGGGGGAATCTCCCCTTTCCAATGGTACCCCTCGCTAGTGGATCCCAGCTGGGGGATCGCCCCAGGAGGGCGATGCCCAAGCAGGGATCCACCCACTAGGCACCAGGGAGGGGAGAGCGGCCCCTTGGGCAAGGGCATTTGCTCCCTCCATGTAAATATTGGCATAATTAGTCTTTCTGCCCCCCGGGGGATAGATGGGGGCAGAAGTCCCCAATCTGCCCCCCTCCCGGGGGGGTAGAAAGCCCACTAGACACCAGGGATTTTTTATAGGCTATTTATTAGGGGCTGCCCAAAACGGGCATGCCGATGCCCCCACCTCCGTGGCCACAACAGTACATTCTTTCTGCCCTCCCCTGGGGGCAGTTGGGGCAGTAGCCCCCAACCTGCCCCACCGGGGGGGGGCAGAAAGCCCACTAAACGTCAGGGATTTTGTATGTACACCATTTTTTTAGGGTGGCGCTGCCCGAAACGGGCACACCAATGCCCCCACGCCCACCACCATTACAGCCTTTCTACCCCCCTGGAGGGAAGATAGGGGCAGTAGTTCCAATCTGCTCCACTCCGGAGGCTAGAAAGCCCACTAGACACCAAGGATTTTTAATGGGATACGTATTAGGGGTGGGGGCTGCCCAAAACGGGCATGCCGATACCCCCACCCCCCGGCCACAAAATGACAGTCTTTCTACCCCCCTGGGGGGCAGATGGGGCAGTAGCCCCCAATCTGCTCCCCCGAGGGGGCAGAAATCCCACTAAATGCCAGGGATTTTATTTGTGCACTATTTTTTTTTAGGGTGGGAGCTGCCCGAAATGGGCACGCCAATGCCCCACCCCCCACCACCATTACAGCCTTTCTGCCCCCCCTGGGGGGCAGATGGGGGCAGTAGCCCCAAATCTGCCCCCCGGAGGGGTAAAAAGCCCACTAGACGACAGGGTTATTTTGGGGCAAATCTGAATTAGGGTGGGGGATGCCCAAAATGGGCATTTCCCACCCCCTCCCCAAAGAAATTATAGGGATTACTGGGATTCTGGGTAAGGAAATGTTGGGGGATCCATGCAAGACATACCTCCTTGGAAGCCCTCGGGTGTCTAGTTTTCAGAAATGTCTGGGTTTGGTAGATTTCCCTGGATGGCCGCTGAGCACGGGGCCAAAAACCCAGGTGACCCCCTTGCAAAACCAGGTGGTTTTGAGATAGGCAATTTTGATGTCGCCTCACTACGTTTTGGGCCCTTGCTTGTCCCGGGTACTTGGGCCTCCCACACAAGTGAGGCACCATTTTTATCAAGAGACCTGGGGGAACGCTGGGTGGTAGGAAATTTGTGTTATCCCAGTGATGCTACACTTTCCCACACAAAAATGTGTGAAAAAAGTGAATTTTTCAGCTAAAATTTAGGTTTGCACGGGATTCTGGGTAAGGAAACGTTGGGGAATCCAAGCAAGCCATATCTCCCTGGAATCTCCCGGGTGTTTACTTTTCAGAAATGTCTGGGTTTGGTAGGTTTCCCTACATGGCCGCCGAGCACAGGGCCAAAAACCCTGCTGACCCTCCTTGCAAAACCAGGTGGTTTTGAGATAGGTATTTTTGATGTCGCTTTCCTACGTTTTGGGCCCTTGCTTGTCGCGGGTACTTGGGCCTCCCACACAAGTGAGGCACCGTTTTATCGGGAGACAAGGGGGAATGCTGGGTAGTAGGAAATTTGTGTGAGCTCAGTGATGCCACACTTTCCTACACGAAAATGTGTGAAAAAACAGATTTTTTAAGTTAAAATTGAGGTTTCCAAGGGATTCTGGGTAAAGAAACATTGGGGGATCCACACAAGCCATATCTCCCTGGAAGCCCCCGGGTGTCTACTTTTCAGAAATGTGTGGGTTTGGTAGGTTTTCAGAGGAGCCGGCAGAGTTAGGCTTCACAAACTCCTGCTAGGTACTTTGCCAAAAAAGGGTAATTTTTCACAGCGCAATTGAGGTATGACCACGTTGCGTTTTGCCCCGTTTCCTGTCGCAGGCACTAGGCCGACCCACACGAGTGAGGTACCATTTTTCTCAGAAGACTTTGGGGAACCTAGGGTGGATAGAAATTTGTGGATCCACTGAGATTTCAGGACTTTCTACCACAGAAATTTGGGGAAAATGTGTTTTTTTGACAATTTGTAGGTTTTCAAGGGATTCTGTGTAACAGAACCTGGTGGGAGGAAGTCAATTCACCCCATCCCGGATTTCCCTGGGTGTCTAGTTTACAAAAATGTATAGGTGTGCTAGGTTTCCCCAGGTGCCGGCAGAGCTAGGGTTAAAAAACTACTGCTACGCACTTTGCCAAAAAAGGGTCATTTTTCACTGCAAAATTGAGGTGTGACCACGTTGCGTTTTGCGCCGTTTCCTGTCGTGGGCACTAGGCCGACCCACACAAGTGAGGTAGCATTTTTCTTGGAAGACTTTGGGGAATGGGGGGTGGGTGGAAATTTGTGGATCCACACAGATTCCAGAACTTTCCACCACAGAAATGTGGGGATTTTTTTTTGTTTTTACAATTTTATTGGTTTTCAAGGGATTCTGGGGAACAGAACCTGGTGGGAGGCAGTCAATTCACCCCATCCTATATTCACCTCGGTGTCTAGTTTTCAAAAATGTATAGGTTTGCTAGGTTTCCCTAGTTGCCGGCAGAGCTAGAGTTAAAAAACTACAGCTAGGCACTTTGCCAAAAAAGGGTAATATTTCACAGCGAAATTGAGGTGTGACCAGGTTGCGTTTTGCGCCGTTTCCTGTCGCATGCATTAGGCCGACCCACACAAGTGAGGTACCATTTTTCTTGTAAGACTTTGGGGGATGGGGGGGGGGTGGGTGGAAATTTGTGGATCCACGCAGATTCCAGGACTTTCCACCACAAAAATATGGGAAAAATTTGTTTTTTGGGGCAATTTTTTAGGTTTGCAAGGGATTCTGGGTAATAGAACCTGGTGGGAGGTAGTCAAGTCATGCTGGATTTCCCTTGGTGTCTAGTTTTCAAAAATGTATAGGTTTGCTCGGTTACCCTAGGTGCCGGCAGAGCTAGTGTTCAGAAACTATAGCTAGAAGCTTCGCAAAAAAAGGATACATTTTCATTGTGAAAATGTGGTGTGTTCATGTTGGGTTTTGAGCCATTTCCTGTCATGGGCACTTTGCCTACCCACACAAGTGAGGTACCATTTTTATCGGGAGACCCAGGATAATTCATATTTGTAAAGCAACTGTTATTACCTATTGATTTTTGATGCATTTCTGCTTCCAAATGAAAGACATTGTGTAAAAAAGAAGTCATTTTGAAAAATGACGGATGATTCTCATGCTAGTATGAGTATTCCCAATTTTGAAAATGTGTAAATATGTACTGTTTCTAAACTCTGCAATTTTTTCCCATTTCAGAAATACATAGGTGTTTTTCATATCGATTTTTCCATGTATACATTTTCCCACAATATTTTAAAAATATATACCCGGTACATAATAAGCCATTGCAAATTGCTGATCAGATTTTGACTCTGGGTTCGTCTGGTCCTTGGTGAACCTACACGTCATATATATCCCCACAACCAGGAAGGTCAAGCGGATGTAACGATATATTGCTTTCAAAGAGCTGTCATAATTACAAGAAGTTACAGGCGAAAACGTTGACACAAAAGGCAGTATTTTTCAACTAATTGTCAATTTTTACAATTATTAACTGTTAGTTTCTATAAAGAAACCTTGATGGATCTACACAAATGACCCCTTTCTGTATTCAGAATTTTGTCTAATTTTCTAAAATGTATATCTTTCCAGGAGTCATTATTGCTTTCACACTCATTTTTACCATTAACTGGAAGGAGTTTGAAAGCACAAAAAATAGCAAAAATAGGCTATGTCCTAGAAAAATGCCAAAACTCTGACGAAAGTCTGTCATTCCCTAAAAGCTGGGGAAATGGTGACTTCAGCCCACAAACTCTTTTTTGATAACATTTGCAGGGAAAAACCCAGACGCTTTCATTTGTAGCCCGTTTTTCCCATTTTTCCCAACAAAAACAAAATGTTTCTGTATTTTGGCTAATTTCTGAGACCCCTCCAAGGGAATCCACAAACCCTGGCTACCTTTAAAATCCCCATGATGTTGGAAGAAAAGGACGCAAAATTGGCGTCGATACCTTATGTGGTCAAAAAGTTACAGGGGCCTAAGCGCACTTCCCCAAATAGCCAAAATAAGTCTTAGCACAGGAGGGGAAAAGGCCTGGCAGCGAAGGGGTTAAGTGTACCTTTGTGCATACCGAAAAGTAGTAAAGTTAGACTTTTGGACTAGGTTTACCTTTATGAATACCGTAAAGTAGTAAAGTTAGACTTTTGGTCTAAGTTTACCTTTGTGAATGTCGAAAAGTAGTAAACTTGCACAAAAGTGTAAGTTTACCTTTATGAATTGGGCCAAAGGAGTAAGCCCTATAACAAAGCCACAAGACACAACAGAGTAACCAGGAGCAGTGAAATAGTACTCCACTAATGCTGACAATGCTGCATAGGAATTTGGGGAAGACAAGACTAAGACAGCCAGCAGGGTGATGGGGATGGCAGGGTGGACACTCAGGGGGTCATTAGAATGACGGACGGACAAAGTCCGCCAGCCATCCTATCGGAATTTGGGACCGCCCGCCATGAGGGCGGGGGTCCCGTGGGGGGTATTAGGATGCGCCCGCCACAGTGGCGGGCTCATCCTGCATTTATAACATTGTGGGGGGCGGTGCTCTCAGCACCGTTCACCACAGTGCTATAAAAGCATGAATGCATTTGCATACACAAAACGGCAGGCACCGCGCGGTGCCTACCGCATTGTATATGCAAACGCTGGGGGGTACCACAGGTACCCCCATTGTGCACCCCCCACCTCGCCTTCACTTCGGGGGCCCGCAGGGGGCCCCCGAAGTGAAGACCGCATGCCGCCACGGAAAGGCATCTGTTCTGGCCCATTGTAATATGGTTGGCGGTATCTGATAGACACCGCCACCATATTAAACCTTTTCCGCCCCGGTCGCATTACGACCGGGGTGGAAAAGCGGCGGACGCTCTTTCCGTCCCCCGCGGTCCCCCCGCCATACTAATATGGCGGGGGGTCATTTAGCTGAGGATGGCGGGCGGATTGCGCCCGCTAGGCCGGCGGTGGCTACCGCCAGCCTGGCAGGGGCAATCCGCCCGCCATCCTAATGACCCCCTTAGATTCTTGGGGTTAAGGTGAGAACAAGCCTGAGCCAATGCTCACTTTTGGCCCTGAAACTCGAGTGGTTAGACACAGTTTGGATCTGCATCTGGTAAAATTAAACCTGGTGTTCCTGCATATGGTAACCTAGGGGGTAAGAGTACTTACCCAATTAGAATTTGCTGAAATGGTAATGAGGGCCGAAATGTATGTTTATCACAGTAAATGAACAAACTGGTGTGCAAATCTGTTTCTTTAATTTTCATGTAATGAATTTGTATGAATAAAAACAAAACTAAGCAGCTAATTAGACAACTAACTTTGTGTTTCTGGGGCATCTTGATTTTGGACATGTGATGGATGGGCCAATCTGGCAAAGATAAGTGTGCCAGAAATAAGTATTAAAGAAATCTAGGTACAGAATTGCAGTGTTATTTTTTATGACTAAGAAAAGAGGCCGGGGATTGAGTGGACAAAGAGAGGCATGTATTTTTACAGACAAGTGACTGGAACTGTGTTGTGGGGGAGTCTGTGCATGCCTGTCAGGGCTTAAGTTGAGCTGGTAGTTTCTGGTGCTCATCTCAGGAACTTAGAGGCATATTATCAAGAACAGCGATACAATTATCGCCGTTTTAGCGACAGGAAACTGCAGCTAAAACGGCGATAATGGGCTTGATAATATGTCCTTGTGAATTCCCATAGAAGCCCAGGTTCTGATGTTAACCTGGGCTGCTATGGGAATTCAGAGGGGCATATTATCAAGCCCATTATCGCCGTTTTAGCGGCAGTTTCCTGCCGCTAAAGCGGCGATAATTTTATCGCAGTTCTTGAGAATATGCCCCTTAATTCTCAACACTAGCACAAATGACAGTCCACTATATTGTGTCTTTGGTTTTCTATTTATGAGTTAAGCACAACAGAGGGCCTGATTCCCAAAGGTAAACATTCACTTTTGTTTAATATTAACAAAGAGATCTGGGAGCGGTATCTTTAGGAAAGTGGAGTCTCTCTACATATTAAGACCGATTGTTTTATGTGCGGAGACTCTGTGCTCGTAAACATACTACTCCTAAATCCCTTTGTCAATGGCAAACAATTGTAAACATACACAAAAGTGGAAGTGTACTTTTGTGAATCAGGCCCAGAGTGTTTTTATAATTAAATATATCTTAAAAATGAATAATACCTGCCACTCACACCATACTTATAGTTTTGGGTGGCCAGGAACACTCTGAATTGTCACATTGGTAGGTGTGTGGTGGTTAGTAGCAATGTTGGTACTGCTGCTGGCAGATGTAATGGGTGGTTCAAACTGCAGTAGCCTCCTGAGGAGGGCCCTGGCACCTATGTTTTAAACAGTTAAGCACTTGTGTCTGCATGTTTTTTGTGTGTGTGGGCGAGGCTATCTTTAGCCTATGTTTCTGCATTTCTGGTGTGTGTGTGGCTGTGTATGCATTTGTGTGTGTGTTTTTGTGCCACCATCTATTTGTTGGATTCTGGACATGGGTATCTGCCTCACCGCAGTTTGCTGTGGCACCTAACAGTCTGCATTTCTTAAATCTTTTCTATGCCCTAATTCATCACACTATTTGCCTATTCAGGTATAACACCTATGCTTTCATCATCCTTCTTTTCCACTCCCACAGCCTGCTTAATCTAACCAAACAATTCCTGGTTTTCTACTCCTCTTCTGCCCATGGGAACACCATTCAATTACAATTTGTGAAAGACTGCACAAGCAACAACAAAACATATATCTCTTCAACTGTGTGGATGTGTTTGTATGTCTTTTATTTATTTCAGAGGCATTTCTGCCAATGCATTTCAATGGCATTGAGCACTGAGCACAGAATTTCATAGGTCTCATTCAAAATTAAGGTCCTGTGACTGGGTTAGAAGGATAGCACCAGATGTCGAACAGTTTCGCCTTGGTGTCTGTATAATTTTATTGTATTATTTTCCTGTCCTTTGCAGTGCAAAAGTACTATGTGAACATGGCTGTTGTAATTTTCCTGGTGGACTGCATACCAGGGGACTGCTTTGACAGCAGGATGGGCTGGCATGGCCCAACCGCACCCCTGTTGCTCCATTCTGCTCTTGCTGTGTACTCCTGCTCTACACCTTTTTGTCAGGGCTGATTTTGGTTTCCAGTCCGGCGCATGTGTCTGACAGCCTAGATAAGGTTTATCTGCCATGAAATCATATGTATCTATGCACAGGATCATATAGCCAGACTAAACATGGTAGTCACAAGAGCAGGAGAAAATATAGGTTAATATGTTTTTGTATATTGTTAACCATTGCGCTGCGGTGCGAATTCTGCCGCTGTGCTGGGACATTCCAATCCTGGGCGTGGCTCAGACGGCCTCCGGCCCTAGTGCGCACACGCCCACCATGACTCATGACGCCCGGGGGCTGTCATGCACACGGAAGAGATTAAAGGTCCAGCTCAGCCTTCCTTCCGTTCACAGTTGTTGAGGTGAGTACTATGAATCCTTTAAGTGCAGCCATACCAGAACTCCTTCCCCAGTGCATCTGTCGGCCATTGGCTGATGCTGTGGAGGGTTTTTAAAGACGTTCTGGTACTCGCACAGAGGTTTTTTCTTTTTTTAAGTCAGGCTGATAGAGAGGAGCTTCCCCAGCAGCCCGTCTTTTTTGTTGTTATGAAATGACATCAGCTTGGGGGGCGTGGCTTGGGCGCCGATGGGGATGGCGGCGTGAGCCTGTAGCTCCGCATCCGATCCCGAACTTCTCCTGATTATTCTTGCCTCAGCACCGTTTTCGGTGCAGGCGACCTGTTTGGTGAACCGGGAGCAGACGAGGAACTCCTTATCGCTGACACGGAATGCCAGGCGGAGTGTGGAGTGTCCTTCTCAAGGTTGGTGAGGCTGCGCTCTGAGCATAAGATGGTGGCAGCCCGACTCGAGGAGTGTAGGCTGAAAGACGCGGAGCAGCGCCGGATCAGGAAAGCACACCGGAAAGGAGCTGGAGGAACGAGCGGAGCGGGGTCCATACCACTAGAAGCTGCTGGTAGATGGGGGAGTGGGTTAGAGCCCCCTGCAACCCCTTAAGACCGGGACAGCGGGTGCGACATCTGCTACACAAGATGGCGGCCGCGGGGAGAAGATCCTGACCTCTGTGACAACGGCTGCTGTGGAATACCGGGCCGGTACTACAGAGGAGCTGGAGCGAGTCGGAGCGCCGATCTCGTGGGGGCACAAAACTGTGATCGCCTGGGGTCACTGCTCAGGTGACAGAATCGGCTGACCGCCCCGTATCGAGGGCGCTGGGAGATCCGTTCCGGTGCGGGCCGTGGCATAGGCAGATACCCGATTGTGGGACTAACGGAGTGGGGCAGCTCGTTGGCGTGGCGTGGCCAGACCGGGGAAGGACACACTGGGGAGAGTCACTTACTGCTGAAAGGCGGCCCCCCAGCATAGTACCGAGTGGCTCCCTGGGTGGCGGCGGGCACCGACGAGCTGGTCCTGCTGCGCCTGATTGGTGCTCACATTGCCGCTCGACAGGATCCCAGCCACCTACCGACTCTGGTAGATGTAGATAACACGCAGGGGGGGCACCGGAGTGTGGAACGCTCATAGACGATGGATTCCCTCTGAAAGAGGTGAAGAACTTTGGGAGGCGATAACTGAGCCACTGGAACGGGCTACGGCCGACCGCGAGCAGCCGTTTGGGACACAGCTGGGGAGTCCTGGACTGAGCGCACCTGGAGGGCTGTGACGACTTAAGACTAGGTCCCAGCTGCAACTATGGTGCTGTGGCACAATATACAGGCCTAGCACGGAAAAATAAACATTGGGGGAGAGCACGATTTGATGCCAATGCTGAAAGCTTGAGAGGGGACCACCCTATTGATGCCCAAGTGGTGGGAGCAGCAGAGGCTCACATACGATGTGGGACCCTGAGGTGGTGCATACAAGCGGAGGGGGGGACCAGGACTGTCGCGGAAGCCTCTCCGGAGGGGTATTGCCTGGTGTACACTGAGGTACGGGCGGCCTACACGCGCTTGGGAAGGTGACGGGGATCCAGACGCACAAGATAGCCACAAACAGCCGAGAGATGGCAATGAAACAGGGCCAAGATCAGGCAACAGGATTGGAATCTGACCGCGATCCACAAATCGCCCCAGAGGGAACGGCGCAGGAGCAGCGACTGAATAAGCGTCTGGATGGGATACTGGACGCCATAACGGCAACCAAGGAATCCCTACATCAAGATATCGCGCAGGTCGCGACAGGTTTGGGTCTTCTGAGGGCGGATCATACAAAGCTAGCGCATAGAGTAAAAGAAAATTACCTACTGCTTCAGGAACTCAAGCCTGCGGTGGTGACGGCGGAGCACAAGCTGAATGACATATTGGACCGATTGGCAACACTGGAAAAAAGGGCGGAAGATTCCGAAAGTCGAAATCGGAGGAACAACGTACGGGTCGTAGGCCTGCCCGAAAATTCTGAAGGAGATGACGCAGTCGCTTACATGGAGACCTGGTTTAAAACAGTAGTGGCGCCAGAGGGCCTCTCCCCCTTTTTTTTCTTTGGAACGGGCACATAGGGTTCCGGCCCCGCCGCCTCAACCGGGCTGCCCACCTCGACCAGTGGTGGTCAAAGTACTCCATTTCAGAGACCTGTTGATACAAAGAGCGCGATCGGCGGGGCCTTTTCAGGTGGACACAGTGCGGTCACGATCTTTCCGGACTATACTAAGGAGGTTCAGAAACGCAGGGCCTCGTACTTGGCTGTAAAAAAGGAACTGAGAGATGAGGGTATACAATATTCTTTGTTCTTCCCGGCCAAGCTACGGGTGATTATGGATGGGACGACTCACTTCTTTCAGACTCCTGAAGAAACGTGGACTTGGCTTGAATCGTACAGGGCTGGCACGGACCGTAGGGATAGAGGGGACCGTGAACGGCAGAGACCTGTCCAGGTGCGCAAATCGCAACGCATCCGCAAGCGCAACAAACTCAAGAAGATGATGAAAGATGGCCAAATGGCAGCGGACAGGAAAGGGGCACTGGCGGCAACAGCAGAGATAGCGGGCTCACACCGAAAGGGGTAGTCGGTGGGCTCGGGAACGGAAGACGAAGGTGGAAAGTCTGGAGCGGACCTCTCGGATGTGGACAGCGCTGGAGGTCCACTGGTCACCCCCCAAACAGCAGATGGGATATATAATGAGTGACGATGCAGAGAGTAGACTACTGATGTCCGGCTATGTTGGTGCTGCTGACTCCAGTGGACCGCAGATCGGCAGGTACTGTGACGATCTATTATATGGGATCCTGGGCTCGGGGTGGGGGCGCGTCCTGCCCCCTGCTGGCCCTGACCCACCCTCCTATTGCCCTTAAGGCTGTCTGTGGTGACTACTACAGAATAGAACTATGTGTGCTGTGTTGGGAGTTTGGATGGGGGCTGATACTGTGTTATTAGGTCCGGTTCTGGGGGGGAGGGAGGTGGGAGTTTTCAGGGGAGTTTTGCAAGTGGGGTTATGCTGTATTGATGTGGGCGGCCGTGTGACACTGCTGGGGTACCTGAGAGATGACTACGATGGGGACGTTACCTAATTTGAAATGTCTTACGTGGAACGTCCGCGGACTTCGGACCATGTCAAGGCGTTGCAAAGTGCAGTGAGGCGCGGCATTCAAATAGCGTTGCTGCAAGAAACTCATCTCACCAAGCAGGAATGTAGCGCACTGCAGAGGCAGTGGCATGGCCAGGTGTTTGGCACGGCATATTCCGCATTTGCCAGGGGAGCGTTGATTTGGGTGAGAGCGGGAGTCCCTTTTCAGGCCACGAACCATTTGGTAGATCCTGAAGGCAGATTTGTAGCGGTGGAGGGGAGGTTGTACGGCCGTGATGTGGTTTTATGCAGTGTGTATGCTCCTAATATGGACCAGGCCCGCTTCTTTGATGGATTAACCGGCTCGCTGGCTCACTTTCTAGCAGGGCCTATAGTACTGGGAGGGGACTTCAACTCCATTACAGATGTATCACTAGATAGGTCGCATCCACCACTGGCAGACTCCCCAGTGCGTAGACTGGCCAAGCATAGGCTGGACTGGCAGGAGAGATGGGGTCTCATTGACATATGGAGAGAGCAACACCCGGACTTCAGGGACTATTCCTTTTTCTCAGCCATACATGCTCTGCATGTGCGGATAGATTCTATATTATGTAGTGAACCGGTAGCCGCTATGACAACACACACGGAATATTTGACCAGAACTATATCAGATCATAATCCTTTATTGATATCTGTGCAGTGGCAGCGAGTGAGGTCAGCCGTACCTACTTGGAAGTTGCGGCCTGATACATTGGAGGACCAGGTGTTTGGTGCCACTATCCGTCAGGGTATTGAGCACTACTTTGAGGAAAATGGAGGTACGCCCACCACCAGGTCGGTGGAATGGGATGCCCTGAAGGTAGTGGTAAGGGGCCTATGTATTGGTAGGTTTCCAAGCGAACGGACAACAGTTCTGGCTGATGTGGAGAAGGCAGATAGGGTACTGAGGGAACAGAGACCAGAGCGACCAGAGCTGCATACCCAGTTGCAGGAAGCGAGGGAACTGGTCGCGAAAGAGACGGAACGCCTGAGGGGCTATGACTACAAGCTGTATATTACCAAAGTGCATGCTGAGGGGGACAAGGTGGGCATGCTGCTGGCGAGACTAGCGAACCCGGAGCCTAGGGGGAGCCCGATCATGAGCATACGAGAGGTGACAGGAGAGGTGGTCCACTCGCAGGCTGCGGTCATGTCACGCTTCCTGACTTATTACGCAAATTTATATAGGAGCCAATTGACCGCCGACGCCTCTGACATTGAGGACTATTTGGTGGGCGTCAGACTCCCTGTGCTGGACGAGGACAGCGCAAAGGAACTGGGTGGTGCTATAACGTTATTAGAGATTAGGGTGACTGTCAAGCAGATGGCTAGGAACAAGACGCCGGGGGTTGACGGACTACCGGTCAAATTTTATGTGAAATATATTGATGTCTTGGCACCTAGGCTGCTGGCGGTCTACTCTGAGGCTTTGGAGCTGGGGCGCCTACCTCCATCGATGAGGGAGGCGATGGTGGTACTGCTGCTGAAACCTGGTAGAGAGGCTACAGACCGCTGTCTATGTTGACAGTGGACTACAAAATTTTAAGTCGCATCTTGGCTACTAGACTATTGCCACACATGACCACACTGGTCCATGCGGACCAAGCCAGGTTCATTCCCACTAGGAATACCTAAATCAATATCCGCCGCCTGGTTCAAGTGCTGGAGTGCCAGCCATAGCCGGACCAGACGCCAGCAGTGCTGTCGGTAGACATCGAGAAAGCTTTCGACAGCTTAGAATGGGAGTACCTTGATAAGGTACTAGAGAAGTTCGGCCTAGGTGAACAATTGGGGCGCTGGACGAGGGTTCTCTAACCTTTTGCGACGGCCAGGGTGAAACTGGGTTCTGTGATATCGTCTGACTACGCGGTACGTAGGGGGACGAGACAGGGATGCTCGCTCTCCCCACTGTTGTTTGCGTTGGCAATGGAGCCCCTGGCGGCTCGGGCGCGCTCCGGGGAGGCGTACAATGGGATCGGGATTGGCGAGCAGTTGCATACTATCTCATTGTATGTGGACGATTTGCTGTTGTACATGGAGGACACGGGACCGGCATTGGAGGGTGCGGTTGCAATGTTGTCAAGTTTTGGTATACTGTCGGGCCTTAAGGTCAATTGGACTAAGACATGCGTGTTCCCGTTACGGACGAATATGCCTCGTCCACCCCTGACAGTGGATATCGTTTGGGAAGGATCGTGCTTCACTTATTTGGGGGTGCGGGTATATCACGAGCCTGCGGATATGCTAGAGGGGAACGTGGGACGCTGCATCAGGGCCCTGAGAGGGTGCATGGCCTTCTGGGCGACTCTCCCCCTCTCGGTACAAGGCCGGGTGGCACTGTTAAAGATGGCGGCTTTACCCCGGTTGCTCTACTATTTCCGCACTTTACCGATATGGATACCCCAGCGGGTTTTTAAAGAGTTGAGAACATTGACGATTGACTTCTTGTGGGGCCATAGTCGGCGTAGAGTGGCGCTGAATACGTTGATGAGACCCAAGCCCGAGGGGGGAATGGCGGTCCCTGATTTCGAGCTGTATTATCTGGCAGCTCAGCTGCAGATACTAACGCAAAACATCGCGAAGAGTTGAGAGGCTCGGCTGAAGTCAGAGCCACAGGTATTCGGAGGCATATCCTATCCTATATGATCATGCAACAGAAGTTGGAGCTAAGGGACCTATCCATGGAGGAGAGGACCCTACGACTATGTTGGCATAGGAGCTTAAAAAGAGCAAGGGCGACACATCCGTACGCACCGGAGATCCCTTTGGGATGCTGACGGCACTGCCGCATGGGGGGGACTGGTCCTCGCTAATGGACTGGGAGGACTTGGGCCTTCAGATGGTGGGTGATCTGTATATTGATGGGGTGCTGGTGCCCTTCACTGTGCTCCAGGAACAATTTGGCCTCTCGGATGGGAGCTTCCTCTTACATGCGGCGGTGACGGCGGCGATCCAGAAGCACTGGAAGACGGGGTTGATGGAGCCCTGTACAACTATGGCTTGTCAATATGCAGTAATGGCTGCGGGAACGGTTAAGGCGGTTACCTGCCTTTATACTAGAATGTTGCACGAGGGACTGGAGCCGCTAACAGCTCTAAAAGAAACTTGGGAAGTGAGCATAGGCAAACCCATACCAGATACGGTCTGGGGACATATCCTGAGAAGAACATGGAAGGGGTGCAGAAATGCCCGCTTCCAGCAAGTGCATTTCTTTGTGATACATAGGGCCTATTTGACCCCAGGGAGGATACGAAGGTATTTTCAGGTACAGGATGCAGCGTGTCCGAGATGTTTGATGCATGGGGTGGAGTTGGACCATCTACTGTGGAGCTGCCCGAGGCTGGGGACGTATTGGTCGGAGGTGGGGGAGCTTCTCAATGCAGTCACTGACCGACAGGTGGAGTACGACATGGCGGCATGTCTGTTGCTCTGGTTCCCTCATACGGCAAAGACGAAAATTACAAGTAAATTCATCGACTTAGGACTTATTTTAGCCCAGAGAGAGATCACCTGGCACTGGAAGTCGAGGGAGGGCCCATCGACCAGGAGATGGATGAACGAATTACAGAAATGGGCTGGGAGTGAAGGGGTGGTCAGGTTACGGCAGGACATTCGCACAGCAAATGAGAAGTGCCTAGAAATGGCGAGGGCATGGGAGACGATAGTACAAGCACTGAGGGACTACTTGACAGTCGAGGAAGACTAGGAGATGATTGATATGGGACGTTCCGTGGGACACATAGATAAGAACTTGGAGATCCTTCAGGTAGAGCAGATTTGATTGAATACATAGGACCGGAGCCCACATCAGCAGCTGCTGTGGGGGTGGGTTGAGGGGAGGGTTATCAGGGACCCGTTACAGTTAGTGGAAGGAAGTATGCAGTAACTAGACTCCGATGTGGGCAAATGTAGGGATGCCCTTGGGACGGATTTTCGACAACATACTGATTGGTTAACGGTTAGGGGTTGGGTGATCTAGTACAGAGGAGCTTCGATGTATGAGTGGACGGAGTGAAGTGCATCGGCACTGATGTTATTTACCACTGTTGGAATACTGTTTTTTTGGGTGATAGTATTGGGATGGGGGTTAGGAGTTAAAGAAAAGCAGATACTACATTGTGTTGCTGACCGGACGCCTCAATGAGGTGGCTTCCTTGATAATTTTGACAGATTGGGCACGAACGCCGCCCAGCCTCCGGGATGTGGGCTGACTGGCTGTGTGCAAATTTGTTACCGAACTGTGCCTTATAATGCTCAAGGTTGGGAAGGTCGCATTATTTCAATGCTTGTTTGTGAATCTGCAATAAAAATATATTTTTAAAAAAAAATAAAAAATGAAATGACATCAGCTTGAAAGTGAACATGAATCAAGCCACTTGGCTCATTTCACTTGATTGGTGCTCGGGGGCATATATGAGCCCCTGGAGCACCGATTTGCATAGGGGAGGTAATATTGGAATGGTCAGAATCTCCTCTTTCCAAGGACATCTCTCCCTTTTGGATCCTTGCTGGGGGGTTGCTGCAGGAGGGTGATTCCCAATCAGGGATCCAGACTTTAGATACCAGGGAGTAGTTTTTGAGTGGGAATGTACGCCTCTGGCAATGGGCAAGTGGTCCTTCTGTTTCCAGCTAGAAAAGTGCATTCCCCTCACTCCCTCCCCCAGGACAGGAGCAGATAGGAGTTTTTTTTGGCTTCCAATCTTACCCCGAGACGGCAGAAAACCCAACAGATGCCAGGGGGTGTTTTATTTATAACAAAAAGGAGTGGGGCATCAGGCTGAGCTCCACCCCCTAACTAACCCCAGTAGTCTTTCTTCGCCCCTTCCTGGTGCAGATAGGAGGTTTTTACCATCAATTCACCCCAGGGGGTGTAATAAGCCCTGTAGATACCAGGGAGGTATGTTTTAAATAACAAAAAGGGGTGGAGTGACATACCAGCAATCGGGCTGAGGCCCACCATCTAAACAACCTCAACAGCCTTTCTGCCCCTGCGCAGTTGCTGATTGGACGTATTTACCTTCAATCTTAGGGCATATGGCTCACTAGATGCCAGGAAGTGGGTTTTTTTATAACAAAAAGGTGTGAGGCAGCCTACCAGACATCAGGCTGAGCCCCCACTCCTAAATATTCTCACCAGTCTATCGGGTGCAACAGGAGTACAGATTGGTTTTTACCTCCAGTCTGCATCTATGGAGGGACTGAAAGCCCACTATATGCCAGGGAGTTTTTATTAACAAAAAAGGGTGGGGGACCACCAGACCTTCAGCTGAGCCCAACCCCATAGTAGACTCCAATAATCTTTCTGTCCCCCCCTGAGAGGCAGATATATTTTTACCTCCAAACTTCACCCTGGGGCAGAAAGCCCACTAGACACCAGGGAATTCAATTATAAAACAAAACAAAAAAGGGTGAGGACAACATGCGAGGCATCCGGCTAAGCCCTCATACCCTAAAATGAAGCCAACCCTCTTTCTGTTCCCCCTGCAGACTGCAGATGGAAGGGATTTAACTCCAATCTGCCCCCAAGGGTTTAGAAAGCCTAGTGAATACCAGGAAGACTCTTCTTTATTGCTGCAAGGGGTGGGGTAAGCCCATCCAGGCACCAGGCCAAGTCCCTACCCCCAAACTGACACAACAATTTTCCTGATCCTCCGGGGGTAGATTGCAGGACTTTGCATGCAATCTTCCCCGAAGCCCACTAAAGACCAGGGGTCTTTTATGTGCTTTATAAAAAGGGGTCGGGGTGTTAGCCCACAATCTGGCCCGGAGGGCAGATAAACAGTTGTGTCCATTCTGGATGAGAGGCATGGCACGATGCATGAATGAAGCAACATCCACCCCCTTTTTTATTTATAAGCAAATTTCTCCTGGTGTCTAGAGACCTTTCTGTCTTTCCAGGCCAAATCGTTGGTAAACAGCCTCAATCCACCTTAGTGGGCAGCAGACTAATGCCCCTGTTCTGGGGTGGGAGCACAGTGCAATGCCTGGGTGTCCACCCCATCTACCATTTTTATTTTAAATACATTTCTCCTTGTTTCTAGTGGTCTTTCTGTTTCTTGGTGGCATATTTTGTGTAAACACCCTCAACTCACCCCCATGCAGGCAGTTAGACTGATGCACTCTTTCCGGGAAGCAAGCATAGTGTGATGCCTGGTCCCACAACCTCTTTTTAAATTTTTAGGTCTACTTTTCCCCAGGTGTCTAGTGGCCTGTCTGCCCACCAGGGCAGATTTTCGATAAAGACCCTCAATGCACTCCTGGGGGACAGAAATACTAATGCACCTGTTCTGGGGTGGAAGCATGGCACAATGCCTGGGTGAGTTGCACCCATCCGCCTTTTTTGGGGGGAATATTTTCCCCTGGTGTCTCATGGCCTTTGAGTCGTTCTGCCCCCCAGAGGTGAATTGAGGGGGTCAACCCAAAATCTTCCCCATGGGACAGAAAGTCTACTAGATGTCAGGCATTTCAAGATGGCACCAAACCAAAGAAAATACTAGGACGGCCTACTCTGGCATTGAGCCAATACTACAACCCTAGATTGAAAAATAGAGTCTTTGTGCCGCCCCCCCTAGGGACAGATAGGAGGTTCGCTTTGATTTGGGAGGTTGCCCCTAATCTGCCACCCGGGAGTGTACAAAGCCCACTGGACACCAGATGTTTTACTTTTGGGTAAAGCAAAGGGGTTTTGGCGCCCTATCCTGGAATTGGGCCATATCCACACCACAAGTAGGCCAAACCACTATTTCTGCCCCGTGGTGGCTGAAATGGGGTTTGCCCAAACCTGCCCTGTGTTCAGAAAGTCCACTGAAGGCTAGATAATATTTTAATAAACAGTTGGGGTGGGTCACATCCTGATATCGGGCCCCAGGCCCACCCCTAAAACCTCAAAAGCCTTTCTGCTCCCCTTGCCACTAAAGAATACCCATCCCTATAGCAAGAGGAGAAATCTTGATTCTCTTGGATGTTTTTTTACATATGTGTAGCAGAGTGGAGCTAAGCCGCAATATGGTGCTACTTCCATGCTAATAGACTACAATTTTCAGGATTGGGCCAACTGCCACCTGGGTAAGCCTGTTAAACCCAGTCATTTCTGAAGACTAGACACCCAGGAAAGTCCAGAGAGTGTGCCTCTTGTGGCTCCTACAGCATTTTCTTAGCTACAGTACCCTCCAAACATTAAAGATTTCATAAATTCACACATTTTTTTACATTTCTGTGGCGTAAACTTCTTGAATCCACGTGGATCCACAAAATTCTTCCCACCCAGCATTGCCCCACTTATCCCAATAAAACAGTACATGACCTGAGTGACCTGGCCTAGCCCCTGTGATACAATAGACCCTAAAATGCAATGTGGAGAAATCTGCAAGAGGGTTACCTGCAGTGATTGGGCCTAGGCACTGTGGTCACCCATTGGAAACCTACCTAACCAGGTTTTCCTGAAAACTAGACACCAGGGGGACTCCAGGGTAGTGTGCCTCATATGGATTCCACAACGTTTTCTTACCCACAAAATCTTGCAAACCTAAAACTTTAACTATAATTGCACATTTTTCAAAATGTCTGTGACATAAACGTCTGAAAACTACAGGGATCTACAAAATTCCTACCACGTAGTGTTCCCCCGCTTGTCCTGATAAAAATGCTACCACACTTGTGGCTTGGTTTAGTGCCCACAACAGGCACACATAAAACCAGGGTCAATGAGAACCCCACTGTGGGACTTCTATTGGCCCTGGGTTCTGGCTAAGTGAAGGCCTGAAAACTGCAATCACCATCATTGTGAAAAAGAGTCGGTTTTTGGGAGATACAATTTCATCTGCCCATGTTGCGTTTTGAGCCTTTTCCTGTCATGGGTGTAAGGCCCTCTCACACAAGTATAGGACCATTTTCATAGGGAGGGATTAGGGAATACTGTGTGGTAGGCACAGTTTGAGTTTTGCAAGGACTTCTGGTTAAAAAACCTCATTAGACTCACACAAATCACACCTTTTGGGTGCTTCAGGGGGTCTAGTTTTCAGAAATGTGTAGATATGGTAGCTTTTACAAGGTGGCGACTGGTATAGGTCCCAAAATCCACAACTACCCACATGGAAAAAAAGCATGGATTCTGCTTGGTGAATTATGGTGTCTCCAGGTCATGTTTTATGGTGTATTGCGTCACAGGCACTAGGCTCATCCACACAAATAAGGTACCATTTATTTTGGGAGAAATATGGGAACACAGAGTAGTTGAACAGTTGTATTGCCAATTGAATTTCTCTGCATTTGTTCCTTCCAAATGTAAGCCAGTGAGTAAAAAAAACAAGATATTTTAAATATGCCTTCTGAATCACATGCTAGTATGGTTACACACAAATTCAGAGATGAAAAAATAACCACTGCTCCTAAACTCAGTGTCTGGTGTACGTTTCAGAAATACATATATTTCCTTGATACTCATTTTTCACTCTTTATATTTTACCATACCAATTGCTGTATAGGCGGTATACAATGAAAATCCTTTGTAAGGTGCAGTTCAGTTGTTGGCTCTAGGTGCCGCAGGTTCTTGGAGGACCTACAAACCCTACATATTCCCATTACCATAAGGGTCTAGTGGACACAAATGGCTGTTTTTCCACACTCATTTGTAATCTTTTTTTTATTTTAACAGTTAGTTTCTTTGAAAAACATTGATCGATCTACTCAAAGGACCACTTGCTGAATTCAGACTTGTGTCTCCTTTTCAGAAATGTCAAGCTTTCTGGAATCACTCATGGGTTTCATATATGTTTCCACCACAAACTGCATGTAGGTTGAAAGAGCAAAAGTTATGAAAAATGTGCTACATCTTAGAAAAACGTCAAAACTGTGGTAACAAAGGGGCCGATTTATGATAACTGGCGCATCCCCAGGGATGCGCCAGTTATTTTGCGCTGCAGCTCCGCCACCCATGGTGCGCCGCATTTACAATGCAGCGCACCATGGGGCAAAAACGGCACAGATGCGTGACGCATCTGTGCCGTAAAGGTGGCGCATTGCTGGAGTTGCGTCGCAAACGTGACGCAGCTCCAGCAATGCTCGGGGGTGCCCTATCTGTCCAATGCTGCGTCAAGCCTTACGCCTGCTTCAAGCAGGCGCAGGGTTTTGACGCAGCATTGGCCTGAAAGTGACTGAGTGAAATCTTATAGATTTCACTAAGCCACTTTTGCGAGGCGCACCTGCCCCGGAACGCCCACCCTGCGCCGGAACGCCCAGATATGGCGCAGGGCTTTACAACGTGACGGATCTGCCTAGATGCGTCACGTTGTAAATGGGTCGTAGGGATGCACCACGTTTACGCCGCAGTTGCGTGACGCAAACGTGGCGCATGACCAACATAAATCTGCCCCAAAGTTTTTTTTTATTAATCTCTGCATGTTCCTGAAAGCTGTGAAGATAGTGATTTTAGCACACTAAAGCTTTCATTGATGCCATTTTTAGGAAAAAACAGACCTTTTGGCAGAGAGCTATTTTCCCCAAAAACTCAAAATATAGCTATATTTTGTTTATTTTCACGGACCTCTCCAGAGCATCCACAAACCTTAGATACTGTTAGAATTAACATGATGTTGGGAAAAAAGGATGCACATTAGCTGTGAATACCTTATGTGGAAAAACTTTATGGAGGCATACACACGAAGTACCCAAATAGCCAAAAAGGGCTCAGCACTGCAGTGGAAAACACTCAGCAGTTAAATTGGGTTCTAGTACACATTGTTTATATCATTTAGAAACAGCAATAGTGGATATGAGGTGATAAGTAAAATGTTATTGTATGTACTGTTGCTATAAGAATACTTAGCTAGATACTTCATAACAAGAGTTTATTAGAGAACCTTGGCTCCCTCAACTCCTATAAAGGTGGGTAGATTGCAAAGGTGTTTAGCTTTCTACAACCTTGATTTAAAAAGAAAAGTGTATAAAGGACTACTCAAAATAGAGCTATAAAAAGGAGAAACAACAAAACAACTGCAAACGCATACATTAATGCCGGGAAACCTACGGGTAGCTGAGCGCTTTACAAACTTAACTATAATAATAATAATAAAGGTGTGTAAACATGCATTGGGGTTGTATATCATAATGTAATCACAAAATATCTGGTCACGAGGAAGCCAATGTTGTTCCTGATAGTCTGAGATAAACTCTCCGGAGGGCTGACATTTAGCTTGCAGTCTGGATATAAGGAAGGACTGTGTAAAATCATACATTCAAAGGGCCTCATTTATGAGGCCGTGCGTCACTTTTACGCCGCCGGTGCGTCACTTTTTGTGACGCATCGGCGGCGTAAAACATGCATCCTGTTGCGCACTATTTACAAAGTGACGCATCTAAGCAGATGCGTCACTTTGTAAACCCCAGCGTTACATTATACCTGCGTCAGGTATAATGTATGCAGAGGGGGCGTTCCCCCGCAAAAAGCCTTGTAATAGTGACGCAGTGAAATCTATGAGATTTCACTGCGTCACTTTTAGGACGCTGTTGCGTCAAAATCTTGCGCCTGCCTCACAGCAGGCGTAAGACTGACGCAAGCCCTTTCACATGGGGCTTTCCCCATGTGAAAGGAAGCATTGCTGGAATTGCTTCACTTTTGTGACACACTCCAGCAATGCGTCACTTTTGCGCTTACAGATACGTCAGAAATACTGACGTATCTGTAAGTCCTTGCGCAATGATGCGTCATATTGTAAATATGACGCATCATTGGGCTCGCAAGGAGGTCGCAATGAAAAGTGACGCATCGCTGTTTTCTCGCAGCGTTGCGTCACTTTTCATAAATGAGGCCCAAAGTGTGTAGGGGGCTACCCAGTAATTAGAGTTGAATCTTCAGGAGGCTGGATAATTCCCCAGCAGTTTGAAAATTTGGAAGTGCAGAGTATAAGCACCTATTTAGTCCCGTACACATTACTTGGAAGTTTACTAATGAGCACTAGTTTCTAATTTGACAAACACGAAAAAATTATGTCCTGAAGTTCTTCTGGCTACAACTTAGTTGAAAGGATTTTATTTGGAGATATTGATTTGGGCACATATTTAATATTGGGTTAGCTACAAAAAAATATTTTTTTTTCGTGATGAAGAAAGCCAAAAATGACGAAAGAGTCCCAAAACATTGATGCTTTAGTCTTGAGTGGTAACCAATCATAGCTTGAATGTCAGTGTATTGTCTGTAGTAATTCTAAGACTTCTAGGAAAATAGCTTATACGGGTTCTATACATATGATATTTCACTTGCCCTCAGACAATATATTGCTTTGTGGCCGACAAGAAATGCAATATATAATGCTAATTATTGCATTGCGTGATTAATAATTATGCACTGTTTTATTGTGCTTTTAGAGTTTACTATGGAGAGATTCAATAAAAAGGTGTACTATTATTACTGATGACCTTTTGGATCCTCACAATGATATAAGAATAGAACATTCTCAAAAAATACCTTCCCTATTTTTTCCAGATTAGTCTGAAGGTATGTGACAAACACAACAACTATAGGTTGATTATCCTTCATTCAATCATTATTTTTGTTTCCTTTTTAATGTCAGGCATTATACAAAAAATATGCCTGACATAAATATTGCGTCCTAAATGTTTACAAAAATATCATCCAATACTGTGTAGACGTTATATTATCATCTCCAAGCGGGCGATCTTTTTGTAAGCAATACTTAGTATACCAATGATATTTCCTCCAAAATATTCAGGTACCATACCCCGTAGGGAAATTAATAGAATGTATGTTCCTTTAAGGTACAGCAATCCAAACTCTTTTTTCTTTGGCACTGATGGAAGCAGGAAATGGCCAGTTTGTCTGGTCTAGCATTCTTACAAAGTTCCACCTTTCTGAAGTTGTTCAAGGGTATTCTTTACTATCTTCTCATGTTGTAAAGACTAAAGGATTAACAGTTGTTTCAATGTCTCTTGTTGCCAGTTACATAAGCCCCCAATTAAACTCCCCCCAGCGAGATTTGTCTTAATCTGACCAGAGTCAGGAATTGAAAAACTGGTTAGTACTATGGGGATGGGAATGTACTGTTGGCAGAAAGGGCCACACTGTGGACAGTGATGAGGGGGAACTTCAAGTGATATGCCACAGACCTAGGTAGTGACTCTCCTACTCTATCTCTGAAGAGTCAGATCTTTCCATACTAAATGAAAACTACCTTCCCATCACACATTTCACAAACTGCTTTGTCACTTCAACCTATAATACTTTCTCAGCTTCTTTGTGCCATCTGTGCTTGTTTTGGACCGAGAATGCCTCACATTGCATCTGGCCTATGTAGCATGCTGATGGATGACTACAGATGTGTTTAGATGTGCATGTGAGTAAATGGTAGAGCAAAGACAGAAATGCTTCCTAAATACATAACTTGAGTGCTCTATACTTGATGCTAAAGAAAGAGGTGTGCTTGCGTGCCCTTCTTATGAGACGTGTATATATGAAATATATGAAAAGGGATGGTGGCCTAAGACAGAAAACAAGTCAATTTATTGGTTGGCTTATGGACTGTGTCATACACCATCAATTATCAACAATGAATATACTTTTTGGTAACCTCTGTGAATTTGAGAGTTTAATCTTTTGGGAATTAAATACATGAAGTAAATAAAATCATACCCCATTTCCGAAAAAATGGTGCATTGCTGTGGGCAAAAATAAAATATTAGCCTGCTATGTAGGCATGTATTTGTTTTGTTAGACAATAGAGATCAGGATCTGAAGTTTGGTGGAGCAAGGGGAATGGAAGACGTCTAGATTTAAACCCATTGGTAAATCATTGGCCTAATACCTACTATCAGCTCCTTGTCAATACCCAGCTAACACTACTTGTCATCTGTTGTTCTGTAACACTGCATCCTTGTTACAAAAGATACCAAGAGGAGAGTGCATGATCCTCTTAAATGTGAGATTCTTATGTAGAGCTTGCTGCTGCTGCTCCATTCATACTGTACCTACTCTACTTTGGCTCCAATAGGTGTAACAGCAGCAGTGGAGCCACCTGCCTTCAGCCTCGGGTTCCCTTATGATCCATCCTCATCAGCAATATATCTTTTCTGACCCTACCATCTAGTCCAGGAATTTGTTGAGCGATGTGCTCCTCCTAATTACTGGCATTTACAGCATATTGAAACAAGCATTTACAATGCGATAGGTCTCGCAGCATTAAAGTTTGAGTTACTGGCATTGTAAATGACAAAGCTTTGCATTCATTATTTTTTTAATTTGCAATTGGTATATAAACATTGTTTGTGAATGGTTAGCTGTTGCTTACCCATTTTATCAGCAAAAATCAGCATGTTGCCAACTCCTTGGAAGGGAGGGGTGTCAAGCAGAGGCAGATTTGTTACTGTTTCTGCATCTGTCTGTACATTTACTGAATTAAGTCTGCCTAAAGAAGCCATATGTTCGAATTTAGAAGGAAAGTACAATTTTTTGGGGGGGCGCCAGAGGGCGCACAGCGGAATGGCTGCCTCTTGAGACAGCTCCGCCGGCCAGGGTCCACTACCGGGATTTTATGGCGGAAAGCTAGTGATTTTAAAAACGATACCGGCACAAAGTGAAATCGGAATGGGCCAGGAATGACAGGGAGCAGTGAAGCGGACGAGGCGAGCCTCTGCTGACCGGGAAACAGCCTCGAAATCCGGCGGTGCTGGTGCCCGACTTGACCTAAGATGGCGGCCCTGAAAATCAAATGCTCTGCGAGACAAGACGGACATAACACACGGGAGATATGAGCGCACTGGGATCCCGGCAAAGTAGCGGTGAGGCAGTGTGGATGGTGGCGAGGGCTGGATGACCCCATTGGACACCGTACAGCAACCGCAGTGGATGTTCCTGAAAACCGGTGATTGTCACGGACCGGGGCGCAAGATGGTGGCGCGAGGGCTCAAGAACATGTACTGACCTCGGACCATTCACATGACTCCCGCACCGACAAGGCACCCGACCCCGCCGGATGGTGAGCGTGATGACCCCAAGGCATTTCCTCACTGTTTGCCGATAATGCGAATGCCCCGAAGAACCGCTGGAGGGTGGCGGTGTGTGGTCCGGGGGCTACAAGATGGCGGCGCCCATGAGGGGTTAGGGAGAGGAGGCAGCAGCATAACGCAAGTCTGAGGGCGGCAACGAACCGGCTACAACTGGCGGACAACTGAAGGGCGGTGCAGGTACTATTGCAGCGTCTATGCAGGGGCACACTGCTGCCAACACACTAACACATGCCTTTCAGGAGATACCCTATGCCACAGTAGACGTCAATATATCGGAAGGGCACGGAGAGAGGCGAGAGCAAGCGGCAAGGTGCGCAAAACGGAGGGGACTCTGATCGGGTCCCACTCGTGTCTTGCTGACGACGCAATCGGTGCAACGCACGGAATAACGGGGGCTGGGAGGAGTGCCAACAAGACATGGCGGAACCTCCCCTGTCGGCGGGATCACGGCTCAGAGATGACGATTGGCAGTACTGGGGCGAATCTCTTCCCGGCTGGCACCCTGTAAGGCGCGACATACGCTGAGTTCCCAGCCAACGTTGCTAAACGGCTATGTCTGCACACTGCATGGATATAAGAGTCGGTCACACAACCTATATATAGAATTAGCAGGTATACAGCGAACGCCACTCGCCTGAGCACCCAGGCTGGAGCGCGCAGTACCTCGCGCTTTGAGATCCATTGGGCAAGCAAAAATGGGCAAGCCAGAGAAGGTCCAGTCCAAGCTGGCATTTGATCCCAAGAGGACTGCGAAAGGCGCCAACACGCCCTCACACTCTGATATGAACAACGACACTGAATCGCATAATGTTATGGAGCAAACATTGAAAGCTATACAAAAACGTCTGCAGGACGTGCACGGGAAATTGGACTCCATCACGCAGAGAGTTGACAATATGGCCGCAAAACTTGACAAGCACGGTGAGAGGCTTGAAGAGGCTGAAACGCGCTTGTCAGCAGTAGAAGATGAGTCCCACACAACATCACAGAAATGTTCAGAAATGGACAGGGTGCTAGAGGTCATAAAAAACAAATCTGAGGAGTTGGAAGCGAGGTCCCGCCGCAACAACGTCCGCATCGCGGGTGTCCCTGAAACGACCAACACTGGGAAGATGGAAACCTACGTGGAAGACCTGCTGAAAATAATATTTGGGACTGAGCACCTGTCGGCGGTATTTATTGTGGAACGGGCGCACAGAACTCTAGCACCGAGATCGAAACCGGGTGCTCCCCCACGTCTGATAGTGGCGCGTCTTTTAAATTATAGGGATAGGGACGCAGTGTTGAGAATGGCAAGGGAAAAAACAGACAATTGAACACCAAGGGAGCAAGCTACAATTTTACCCCGACTTCACGATCAACGTGCAAATGGCACGAAAAGAATTCGCACCGGTGAAGCAGAAGCTCAGAGAGATGGGTATTCAATATGCAATGCTCTACCCAGCCAGATTGAAGATAACCAGGGATGGGAAGACGGTAATCTGCCAAACTCCCAAGGAGGCACTATTACTACCCCACGGATGGGATATGGAGAACACTTTCTAAGTAACTATTGGTCAAAAACCTCCCCTCTGTAGCAGTGCTGACGTGGTCCTAATATGTGAGCATAGCGGGAGTATCGAAAGCGGCTGTTGGAGCACTAATGACTGATGCGGCTGATGCACTGCAGAGAAGGAAGCGGGCAGGGTGTTCTGGGACGGTGTTACAACTTGTCCAGCAACACGTAGAGGCCACGGAGAGGCGTGGTAATGTATTGTACACAGTTGCTATGAGACCAGGTAACGTCACACATTCTGGGAACTCTATTGATGTGGAGGGGCGGAGGTAAGACTATAACTAGACTGCCTATACTGGCCGATTAGGGTGCTGCAGGGGTGGATGGGATCGCCTCTTCCTGACAACTTTTGAAAATGTAAGGGCGGTAAACAATAGTCACTGGGGAGAACAGCGTCACGCAATACTACAAATGAGATGGCCATGGATAGAGATGTACTAGCAAAGTAAACAGAACCCTGTTCGCATCCACTATGTTGGATGAAGTCGTGTGACCCAGGTGGATCTCCCGACAGGGTGATCCCCTACCATGGTTTTGTTAAGTTAACTGTTCATGCAGGGGTATGTCTTTGGCATGTTTGGGGTGCTAAAGTGGGTGGGGGGAGGTGTGGGGGTGCTGGGACTGTTCGGTTCGGAATGCTGTATTTAAGAGACACTGCCAGAATCCAAGGGAGGAATGTAATTGTTTATGCATTACAACTGCTGCAGAGCTTACATTACACACTTGAGACTAGTGGTTACAGACTGAGCAACATGACCTCAGAGAAAGAAAATGGGTGAGAATCTAATGTCGGATAGGCTGAAGTTGATCACTTGGAACGTGTGGGGCCTAAAAAATCCCATGAAAATAAGGCAAATACTGGCATACCTCACGCGATTACATATCGACATAGCCTTTCTACAAGAGACACACATAGATCCACATGCACAGACACGTATTGGTAACAGATGGGCGGAAGCGACGTATGGGGCAGCTTACTCATCGTACTCGAGAGGGATCCTAATACTATTCAGAAGAGGACTGAACTTCATAACGGAACACGTGCACACTGACAGTGAGGGGAGATATGTGGCAGTCACAGGCACCCTTAGAGGACACAGAGTTAACCTACTGAATATGTATGCACCAAATGTAGACGACCCCATGTTTTACAATAACTTCTGGATGAAACTAACTGAACTCCCAGATGTACCGGTGGTGTGGGGAGGGGACTTCAATGTGGCTTTAAATGACGAAGTAGACAGGTCACATTCATCGGCAGAGACCCACAGACAGGCGTTGGAGAAACTACAAGACATATTGGTAGATAGGCAACTGGTGGATCTCTGGAGAACAAAACACCCAAACAAGTTGGAGGCTACACATACAACGGCGGCCTATGGCAGCTGGTCGAGGATAGATTACTGGCTGGGTTCCCCTGAGGTACTACAGTGGATTGTGGATGTCACTCACCTTCCACGAACACAGTCAGACCATAACCCGGTGTTATTGACACTAGCTTTGCCCAACTATGTGCCCCCTCCGTTTAACTGGAGGTTCAATGGGAAAGCCCTGCTTGACCCGCTACACAAAGACACAATAGGTAAAGCCATAGCGGAATATTTTGTAATAAATGCACCCACAACGGACGACCTGGGGTTACTATGGGAAGCCTTCAAAGCCACAATTAGAGGGGTATGCATCAGCACAAATGCAGGTATATTGAGAGACTTAAGACAGCAACTGACGAATGGTGAAGCAAAAATAAGAGAACTTGAGTTGGAGTTTTCACGGACACAGGATCCGGGTGTACTGGGTAAAATTCGAGCTGAGATATCTGAATACCAAAAGAGTGCAGAAGCGGAACTAAATTATGCGCATAAAAGAAAGGTTGCTAAAAGATATGGTGAGGCTGGGAGACCTGGAGCTACACTGGCTGCCAAAATAAGTGCGCAGTAGCCGCCACCAGTAGTGGCAGCGGTGAGGGATGCAGAGGGGGAGCTACGACATGACGCGAGGGGGATATTGGAGTCATTTAGAAACACGTACGGGAAGTTATACACAGCAGACACAACGGCTCCGGCGGACGAAATAGCAAAATACTGTGAGGATGTGGCCCTGGCCTGGCTGTCGGATGCACAGAGGCAATACCTGTCCCTACCGGTGACGGTGGAGGAGATCACGGAGATCATACAATCATTACCAAACAGCAAGGCGCCCGGCCCAGACGGGTACACGGGGGAATTTTATAAGGCCTTTGTCGACATACTGGCTCCACATATTGTAGCTATGCTGGGAGACGCCCATGAGAAAATTACATTGCCACCTACCCTAAGAGAGGTTATGATTCTAGCACTGTTGAAACCAGACAAGGATCCGACTGCGTGCGACTCCTACAGGCCACTCTCCCTTATAAATGTTGATACCAAGATACTCTCTAAACTCCTAGCTACTAGGCTTCAGCGCCTGATGACCAGATTGATCCTCCCTGACCAGTCGGGCTTCATCCCAACCCGATCAACGTCCCACAACACCAGGACATTGTTTGCACTCTCCCACTATTTGACGCCTAATACAAAGGCCGCGGCGATCCTATTGGACGCTGCCGCCAAAGCGTTTGACACCATAGCTTGGACCTACCTGCGCACAATATTGGGCAGAATGGGCTTCCCACCAATGTTCCATCAGTGGGTGCAATTGTTATATACAGCGCCCATTGCGCGCATTCGGATTAACAAATATGTCTCGGAGCCCATTGCTATAGAGAGGGGCACCAGACAGGGATGCCCACTCTCCCCCCTCCTATTTGCCATACCGTTAGAGCCCCTAGCCTGCAAGATTCGGCAGGCACATCACTACTCGGCATTACAGTTCCCCCAAAGACCACTCCACATTTCGCTGTATGCGGACGATGTGCTGCTGTATGTGTGAGACCCGAAAGACAATCTGAATCAGTTATTGCGGGAATTTGTTAAATTTGGATACCAATCTGGGCTCAGTATTAATTGGGCTAAATCAACGATAATACCGCTCACTGACAGCACTCTCCCATTCCAAACGGAATACCCCTTGGACTGGCAGACAGACCCGGTGCGATACTTGGGGGTGTGGTTCCATAGGGACCCCGAGGTAGTGATCCGCACGAACTACGGGAGAGTGATTGCAGGGTTAGAACAGAAGATTGACAGATGGATTCAGCTACCGCTATCCATGACGGATAGAATAGCGATTGTAAAGATGGTGGTGCTGCCAAATATACTCTACTTATTTAATAATATTCCGATCAAGCCGCCAGCGCCAGTATTCCGAGCGATCAAATCCACAACCCTAAAATTGATTGGGCGGGTAAGACTGCTACGATAGACGCACGGTGACTTTGCCCTTTGCGAGAGGGGGGTTCAAGGTCCCTGACTTTCTACTGTACTATCTGTGTGCGCAGGCCCAATATGCCCATTTCTGGTACCACAAAGTCCCATTTCTTACACATGTGGCGGTTCAACCATAGCATGGCGTCTGATGGCTAAAAAGGTGAACAAGCAGCCAATATATGCCCCAGAACTGACGTTGCATCATCATCCGGCACTATCGGTTACACAAGAGAAGGCGGGGATGGAGCTCCTTAAACAGATTGGAATAGACACAATGGGGGACCTACACCACGAAGGGGTGGTCAAGACCTTAGAAGACCTTGCATATATCCAAAATCAATTGATGCATTTCAAATTCACAATCTATAGACTACAGAGAGCACTCAAGGCACACTATCCGACTTACCCAGCAGAACCTGACGTATTATTGACCCTACAAATGCTCCTCAAGACACCGGACCCCAGACACCTGGTGTCCAGGCTATATGTATCCCTGCAGGCTGAAATAGGTGTTACAGCACATAAAGCGATTCAGAAATGGGAGGCTTGTTTAGATGCACCACTAACTGAGGACGAGTGGAGCACGACGGGCACAATCACAGAATTACTAACCATAAACGGAAATCTAATATTAATACACATTAAATATCTACATCACACATACCACACACCGAAACGATTGCACAAATATGGCCTGCGTGCAGACACCAGATGTCAAAGGTGTGGAACTGATAACGCTGATTTTATACATATGGCATGGTACTGTGGGGGAGTGGCACAATTTTGGTTGGATGTAACAGACATGCTGGGCAGGATGGTGGACAGCAAGATTGATTGTACTATAAGAACGTGCTTACCGGGTCTCCTACCAAATATTAGAGCGCGCAAATGTAAGTTTTGCGTAATAGCCCTCCTTATGGCCAAACACAGAATAGCGATTTGCTGGGGGGTAAGATGGCACCGCAGATCAAACAGTGGATCCGAGATATGGTTTATTGTAAAGACACCTTGAAACTGTATGAAGAGGAACTACCGCTACGAGCATGACCAAGAGACTACTGGCACTATTTAGTGGATTATTTAACTGGGTTGGAGGAACAGCTGTAACATGACTGTGATGTAATGTGTATTGATTTGGCGAGGCATGTAAAAATTGCGCCCTATTGGAAATGGAGTGTTGTAATGCAGTAAAGTACTAAGGGGTATGAATGCCCCATGTTTGGACGCCGGACGTCCTGTGTTGTACTTGAAATGCGACTAAAAAAATTTTTTAAAAAAAAGTTTACATTTTTTCCCCCACGTTAGTAGTCCAAATGCAAAATCCATCATATCGTAGGTGGTAAATGCATTCAGTCAGTACACAGTCCGCAGGTGTGCTCAATCCTCAGAGGAAGAGAAAAGTTTAGATTAAACCAATGCTAGATCGTGTAACAACAATAGGGTCTGACGTCAGGACAGGTGCCATTAGGTGCTAAATTGAAAGAGAATGACAGGGGGAG
Source organism: Lissotriton helveticus (assembly GCF_964261635.1). Classification (NCBI taxonomy): domain Eukaryota; kingdom Metazoa; phylum Chordata; class Amphibia; order Caudata; family Salamandridae; genus Lissotriton; species Lissotriton helveticus. The sequence continues at coordinate 1,138,647,369 of NC_136067.1, read as the reverse complement.
GGGCGGGAAACGGCAGTAGGCGCTTACACGGAATCTTAATGCGCTGCTTCAACGTCAGGTCTGACACTGCTTACCTAGATATTTATAACATGCAGACTAGGTTTTATACAATATTTCGCAGTCCCTGAGGCCCTGCTGAGATGCTCCTTGCTAATTTAATTTGTATCGTAATTGAGACTTGAGATTTTGTAATTTTATTTGAGGCACTGCATGGAGGGTGAAACTCTTGCATGCTCGGACACCACCAGACCCTGAAGAAAAGACACCCACCAATCTCAGACTGATACAATGGAGAATGAAACGATTTTACATTTTCTACTTCAGTCGTGGGTTCTTTTCTGTAAAGTAGATACTGTGGGTTAAAAGGGTTTGTATATAAGGAAAAGCACACCCATCAAAAGTTCTGTGTATTTGGACACACCTCAGGAATCCAGATGGTAGCCTTGTCCGTTAATTAAAACGCAAAGGACTGGGTCGATTCAGATTATATGTTAAGCATAAATAGTTTTTCATGGCAGTTTTCGGTTTAATACACAGAGCAGAATACACAAGGACGCCAAGGCCGTACAAAGATGTAGGCACTGCGGGGAGCTCCTAACGGATACCAGGGATATGAACCCCACCGTTTGCTTTCATACAGCACCTGAGGGTGTCGAGCTTTCTGGGATTTCAGCTTTGGGATGGAATTATCTGTTCCATGTTTTAGGAAATATGCGCGTTGGCAGACTCAAATTTGCCTGGATTTTCTACCTGTATAACGAACAAACAGCATGAGCAAAAACATGGAGGAGAGGGGTCATGGCAGCAAAACATGATGTCGATCAAATACAAATCATGTCCGCCCTTGTAATTGCAGGCTCACTGCTCGTTCAGGAGTGGGAGGAATGGGACGAGGGTAGGAGGAGTGTGCGTTTCATTCTTCCTTTTATATGTTACTGTGTAAAAGCTACTGTTTTATTCTGTACAACTCTGAATAATTATTGTCATAATAGATATGTTTGCAAATGCAATCCTTATTAAAATCAATAAAGAAATATTAAAGAAAAACTGCCAGGTAACTGCCTTCCTTCTTTCTATAATGTGTATGTATTTTGATGATACTAAATATCTATGGGTTATTTACTAAGCAGTGTGTGTTTGCTGTGCAGCTGTAAACTGTGCGAGGCTTGCTTGAGGAGTTACTCGGGGCCTAGTGATCGTGCAAGTTATCACTCGGTGGCCCCAGCGGGCACCCACAGAGCAGCAGTGGCAATAGTCACCTTCAAAACAGACGCCTGGACCTAGAAGCCTCTCGGAAATAACTGACCACACGAATTTGATTTGCGGGGCAGCATTTAAAAATAGCATTCCTATCCAAACGTCCCATCACTCTCTCTCTTCAGAGTAATCATGGGCTGGTTCAGGCGCCACTCTCTCCGACGGCAAGGTATACTTAATAATCTAACATGCGTTTCAGTGTCACATAACTAGATTTGAATGATAGATACATATTAAAACATGTCTGCCGCTTTGAACCCCCGTGGCAGATGTTAAGTCTTAGTTCACCATTAAATACAATAGTATGTTGTGGTAAATGTATTGTGTGTTTCTTCCGATTGAGGATGGACGGGAAGAGGCCGGCTGCGACAGAACTCTCCCATCACACAGGCCACAGCTGAGACTGCTTGTCACACATAGAGCGCCCCCTGCACAGGAAAAAAAAACTCCCGGGTTACAAGACACATATGTTTCGTTATGTCTGCTGACACCAGCATCCCTCCTCTCCCCTCCCCGCACACTGGATCACCTCATAAATATGCATGTCCATTACAGGTGCAGACAAGAGAGCGGATCCAGGCAGAGGCAGGCGGAGCTCCTGACTTATCAAATATATAACAAGTACAAGTTATCTCCTCCAAGTACACGCGGTACATCCTATTTAGCCTGTACTCCGAGCAGGTAGAGCAGTCAGTAAACGTTACCATCGCGGCTAAGGAGTAAACACGGCAATTACGCCGCTGCCGCTACCTTTGTCGGTACGTTTACGACCTGTGTATTGTGACCCGCGTCCTGTGGTTTGCTGGCACCCTGCATCCTGTACAACTGTCACCATCACAAGTGATCATGAGGTCCGGCCAAGAAAGAAAGACTTAATTTACCCCAAAGCCAAAAGCAACAAAGAGAGGTAACGGTGACGCCTCTTCCTGTCGACTTTCTTCCACCAGCTCCGGAGGCGCGGCGAGGCCGGCCCGAAGGCAGAGAGCGCAGAGCATCAAGAGGGGCAACCGCGACCCAGGTATGCTGACAGCGAACACAGGTGCTCCCATCACAATGCAGAACGAGCGACGGGGCGGCGGCGGCAGGGGGGGAGGTGTGATGTGTGTCTGTATGTGTGCGCTTGTGTGTGTGCGTGCGTGTAGGTGCGCTCGTGTGTGTGCGTGTGTGTGTCTCTCTGTGTGTGTCTTTGTGCGCGTGCGTGTGAGAAAGCAGGGGGAGGCGGGGGAGGCGCTCTTAGTGGCACGAGCAACTGGAGGCTTCCAACGAGCGAAAGTGAAAATGAGAGATGGGCACAGCAAGCGCGTGTTCAAGCGCGCGACCAAATCCTGCTGCGCGTGCCCATCTCTTGTCTCCACTTTCACTCGTTGGAAGCTGAGGCGACGACTATAGTTCTCGGCGAGAACGCGCTTCGCGCGCTTCTAGCCGAGACCTAAAAAGGAATAAACTAATAAGTTCAGGTTTTAATATCATATCTTCTTGTTCAGTAAGTTATATGTAGTGTATTTATTAGCACAAAACTTAAAGTCTTACCTCCATTTAAGTGGGAGAATCTAACTTGCAAGTCCTAAGATCCACAGCCGCTAAAATTGATCTAGCTCCAACTTGGCTTTATTTATGCTATTTCCTCCTGTGTCCCTCATATCGCCTGCTTCCTACGTATATTCTTCATAGAACAGAGGATCTTCCCAGACTGAACAAAAAGGTACCGTTCTTCCTCCTATGAAAAGGGACACTCTAGATCCAACTCTTCAGGTAAATATAGACAAATCACCAATCTGACAGATTTAGCCAGGGTGCTTAAAAATATTATTATGTTATAAGGAGAAAACCAAATCAGTGATATTAACCATTTTTTCTCATTTTCCATAGGGGTTTCGACCTAGATGTGAGTTAAAAATCACAATTCTTGGCTTCTAGAGATTTTGTGAACCATACCCTCCTCCCAAGGGGGCCAACGGTAATCCTGCTACCAGAAAATGGTTCAATGAGTCTTATCTTTGGACCCACTATTTATGCCTTTAGGGATTCACAGCCAGATACTGAATTATGTATATGACCCTCAAGACTATATGAAATGATCACAAAATTCTACATCTGGGTTTGAATGAACTTCCTGAAACAATAGGAAATTTGGAGGCAAGATGGATTTGGGTGGTATCTTGGGCCTGAGAGAAAAGAGGGGTCACTGTTTGATGTTTTAGCAGTGATCACATATTGGCTGATTTCATGCACTCCATATAGAAACCGGAAAGCAGGAGGGAGTGGTTGAGGAGGTTGGAGAGATAGAAGGTTTAATATGTAGGGCATGAAATTGCTGCATAAAGTACTGGGAAGAGTGCTGGAGGTGAAAGGTGAAAATAAATAAGTTAATGAGTGGTGTATAGGAGAGAGAAAGTGTGGTAAATAAGACAGTGCTGAATGAGTTTCTGTTAGTGATGCTTTTAAGCTGTAAGTGTCAATACAGAAACATTAACACAAGCTGTAGAAAGGAATTAATAGTATGAAACAACTTTTGAGGGTTTTGTGTTAAAGAGGATGTAAGGTCAAGATAGAAAGTGGATTCCACAGATTCATGGACAGAGGTGACAGTAGTCAGATCAATTATATTGGCACTGAGGTTATTTGAAGTGTCAGTTTCTCTCAAATTAAGTAGAAGGAAGTGCAGCCAAACTTTAGCATTTGGATGATGGGTATAATCCATGTGTGAGGATTTTGGTGCGCTATATGGTATGGTTGTGCAACCTTACCATTTAATAAACTTGCTCAACTGTATTGGGTCCAGTAATGCTAATTTTTAAAGTGTTTAGCTCAATCCTGAATAGCAATGGCTTTGAGCAGCAAGGCTTAAACAAAGGAACTAGTGAAAAAGATTTAGAAGCACTAAACAATGAAAATGATATTTTTTATACTTTTTAGACACCAATATGTGCAAATCCACCATAGGGTATCGGACATATAGATTTTAAAGTAAAATGTAAAGCTCAGCTTCTTAATCCAAAGCACAAGCAAGAGCTAAAAAGTTTAGAAACTTTTGAAAAGTTTTAAATAGTTGTGTTTGACTACTCTGGCCCAAGTTGGGCGACCAATTCCAACATGGAGAAGGTCAGGGGGCCAATAAGGAGCACATGGACAATTACCTGGTCACCAAAGCAGTCTCAAGCTCAGTTCGGTACTTAACATCAAGACTGCCATAGACGTCAATGTCAATAGAGTGGTCCTGATTCTGGGGGGACAAGATGCTGCAAGATGCCGTGGGTGCTGTGCAGTCATCGGGGATGTCCATGCAGTTATTCCTTGGTCCCTGGGTGAAGTGGGGCGACTTTGGCCACAGGGTCGGTGTCACTTGAAGTCCTCTTTGAGCCAGTAGTAGGTCAAGTGTGTCTAGGTTATTTATCTCTGTACACAGTGGGTCCAGTGCCATATTTAGTGATGGCTGGTGCCCATCTTTGGCAACCGATCTGGCCTCAGATGACACTCCTGGGTCCAGTGGACTTGGGTGAAACTTTTGGCCCTCGAGGATTGGTCTAGTGGGATGGCCAATGGTGGTTAGCAGGGATGTGAAGAATGCGGCTACTGACATCCCTGGAATGAGCTATGTCAGATTTGATACCCTGGTTCCAGCGCGGTCAGCCAACTGACCCTTTGAGTCACTTATTTGCACTGGATATATTTTTTCCACAAGCCGGAAGCAACATGTACAGCTCAAATTTTGCTAGCCCAAGGTCTGGCAGGTGCAGTTCATTAGTAAGTGTGCCTCTGATTGCCAGGTCCAGTGGTCAGCAGGGTAGTCCTTCTTCAGTCCTTTCTCCAGTTCCATGGCAATATCAGGTTCAGAGCACCAGGGGTGTCATATTTATGCCTAAAAGTGTACTAGATGGATATTGTGATCACTAACCATTCTTTGGATGTTCGAGCTTGGTAGCACAGTCTAGAGGTGTAGCTGCGTCTGGGATACACGCCCACTGAAAAATTGGTTTGCCCACTGATTTCCCATCTCTGTTTCTGCCTCCCTTCTGTCTACCTGGACAAAGGGGCAGCCCTACAAGAGTGTGATCACTCTTGGTCCACCAAAGGCAGTTTCCCCCTTTGAAGCTCGCCTTCTAGACCAACACCCTGCATGTCTTCATGCATGGGGTAGGTAACACCTCTTCCTGTAGCAGGCTTCTATTGTTCCCGAACCTGGGAGCCATTCACACTATTCCCCCAGGAGGACAGCATGCTGTCTGGTGGCCAGCAAATGACATTAGATGTGACTCGGATATCAAGTCAGGTTTAATGGCGAAAATGGAGGCTTTGCCATTGTTGTAAATGGCAAAGTCAAACAACAAGTTTTAAAAATGGTCTTCCAGGCTGCAGTGGCAGGCTTGGAGACATTTTGTACTTTGTCACATACAGGGTGGCAAGTGAGGTTTAATGCCACAATTAATTTGATACCGTGAAGTGCCCATTTTAGCAGTCCCATTCAGAAGTTAGTTGGACTGGGTGGGGGCCAGCCTGTAACTCTGTGATAGCCAATGGAGCTACTAACTTTTCCAGAGCAAGAACGACAATTTGGACGTTTTGTTGTCAGGACATATTAAAAATAAATGTCCTATTTGTTAACATTCAGCCCCTGCCTTAGGGTTCTATAGGATTTCCTTACGGGAGACCTACCTATATTGTTATGGGAAGTGGAGGCTTGGCTATTGGTGTAAATGGCAAAGTCAAACTACCAGTTTTAAAATTGGTCTTCTGGGCTGCAGTGACAGGCTTGGAGCCATTTTGTATTTTGTCATATACATGGTGGCACAATCAATGCTACAGCCCTGGGTGGACACTCCAACTTACATACACTGGGCACCCTTGGTACCATATACTAGGGACTTGTAAGTAAGTCAGTTTATGCCAATTCAACATGTACTTTGTAATGGGTTAGATCACTGGCACTGAGGTCTGGCTAGCAGGATTAAGTGCACTCTCAGAGGGAAAACCACAGCAGCATCAGTCCAAAACGTTGTGGTGCTTATGCAAAAAGAGCTATTGGCTTACACCAAAGTTGTGAACACTTGGCCTGGGGGTGCCCTTGAATCTTGACTAATGCTGGTAATCAATTTTGTTTTTGCATATTGGAGTAGCGGTAATATTAAAATAGTTGTTAGTCAATTCCCCTATATATTAACACAATCCTTCTGTTAGTCTTTGATAATTTGTCAAGTGTGGCTCCAGTAGGGTATAAACTATTCTTCATTTGACTATTGTTTCTTAGACTTGATTCAAGTGATGACAATGTGTTTGGGTGTGAAGCTAATTTTGCTAATGAAAGCATGTACTTTGCCTAATTGGAAACAGAGAAGGTAAGAAATGTGTAATCATCTGTGCATTACCTACTGATTAACAAAGATTGTTTGTACTTTTTTGCACTGCAAACCACTTTCAAATTTGAATACATCTACTGTGGGCTGGAGATTGGGTTAGAAGTAATGGATTCACACGTCACAAATGACAGCTGATATTTATTTAACAGTCTTCCTTAAGATAAGTAAATTCTTTTCCACTCCATTGCATGTGTCAGAAGTTGACAACCTCTTAATTTCATGTGTATATGGTGTATTTACATACCAAAACAATATCCTTTGCTCTCAGCTGTCTAACTCTCCAAGTGCTTGGCCACCATTTTGTGAATGTGTGTTTTAGTGGTTTTTTTTAGATGATGGTTGAGTAATGTGTTTTTTGCAATTTTTTAAAGTATTTTTCTGGGTAGTTCTTGCTTAATGTTCTGTATTTTATGGAAATTTAAACTTTTTTGAATCTTTTCTGACCGTTTCCATGTTTTTCTGCTTTTATTACACATTTTGTTGGTTGATTTTTCCTCATAATATTTTTGCTGCTTTGTGCTGGTGTGTAAAGGCCCTCAATGTATCCAGTCACATATTGGGTAAATATTTGTTAAATCCTTTTCCTTCAACACTGCGAGATTATGACTATCTGTAATCAGTGCAGGTCATGGGCTACACTTCTGGTTCTCCCTACGGAACCTTTCTCTCAGCTGTTTATAACCATGGAGTATGGGAGACTTCTCTTCTGACTCCCGAAATGAATCTGTTAAACTTGGATCTAGGAAACAGGTCATTATAATTAGCCAAAGGACAACATTATACATTTATGTAGCCACCATCACACTAGTAAAACAGTTTCACTCTATACGCAGAAGACATGCGGCGCATTCCTGTCCTTTTTCCCTGCGCCGGTGCACAATGTGCTGCCTGCGCCAACGCAGGCACATTTGCACCATGGTGCAAGGGTGACTGCATTGCGGGGATGATTATTTTTGTACAGCAAGGGAAACCTTTCTGTACAAAATTAATCACAAGAGGCTATTTCTCTTTCTATGTATGCTGCAGAATACAGCAGCAGCACACATAGAAAAAGGAAAAACGAGGAGAAATAAAGATATTTCTCCCCGTTGCACCTCCCTTCGTAAATCTGGGGCAGTGCCAAAAGGACATGGATGTTGCTGGGAACGCCCCCAGCAACACCCATTGCACGCCCCTTTAATGCAGAACACTGCATTACAGGGACTGATATTTATCAGGCAGCATTAAGCCAAAAAAAGTGGCTTTGTGCCGCCTGATACGTATCACGCAGGCTTCTGCGCCACAGAAAGTCACAAAAAGTGACGTTTCAATGGCGCAAGGGGCCTCATAAATGAGGCCCTGAGTCTGTAATGACTGAGTCTGTAATGACTATAATGGCCATATGTATCAAGCAAATTCGCATTCGCAAAGGCTGAAATTCGCAGAATTTCGGGCTTAGCAAATGCGAATGTGCTTAACGGCATGTATGGATGCAAAAGCCATTGAATTTAAGGAATCACAAATAATGCGATACTTCATTTTGCGAAATGTGCCATTCTGCGAAAAATTTGCGATAATGTACATTTGCGAGTTTCCAGTTTGCGAAATTCGCAAATGGAAAATCGCGAATGTAGGAAATCGCTTAAAAATCACAGAGTAGCAAATTTCGCGTAATAAAGAATCGCAATGATATGTATGAAAAATCGCAAAATACAGAATCGCAATTACCACCAAGTAGGAGCAGGTGGTAACCAGGTGCAAACTATTTAAGCAGCAACAGAATTCAAAAAACTGTTTACCACAATGGCGGGGCTTTACATCATAGCTAGGAGGATGCGTTTGAGAGCTGCTGCACAGAGGAGGCTACGGCAGGAGAGGATATTCCGTTTGCGCGTCAGCATCTCCCAGCGCCTTGAGGAGGAGCTCTACACCCATTACAGGCTTGAGGAAGACAGCATAAATGATTTAATTGCAGAACTCAGACCCTACCTTGAACACCCCACACGCAGGACAAATGCCATCTCCACTGAAATACAGGTCCTGTGTTCATTACACCTCTTGGCCTCTGGAAGTTTTGAGGGGGTGATTGCATCAGCAGGAGGGGTGTCACAAAGTGCCCTTTCGCGATTCTTCCATGCCTTCCTAGATGCCATGGTTCAGAGGATGCAACATCACATTTACTTCCCCAGCACACCTCAGGCTATAGCACAGACAAAGCAGGACTTTTATCAAATATCGCATTTCCCACACGTGATAGGATGTATTGATGGCACACATGTTGCTATATCCCCCCCTGAAGCAATGAATACATCTTTAGAAACCGGAAATGCTACCACTCACTGAACATTCAGGTGGTGTGTGATGCCAAACACATCATTACTGACATTGTGGCTGGCAGCACACATGATGCATTCATCTTCCGACACAGTGGGATATATCGTAGACTCTCAAGAGGGAAGTTTGGCGAGGAATACCTACTCGGTAAATACCTTCAGACATAGGGGTCATTAGTACCAACTACCATGTGCATGTCACAGGCTAACATATTTTTATCTGACCCACAGGTGACAGTGCTTATGCAGTATGGGATTTCATCTTGACTCCCTACCTCAATCCCAACAATCCAAGTGAACGCAGGTACAACAGGGCATACATTGCTACCAGAGGCACCATCGAACGGACATTTGGGATCCTGAAAAGCAGATTCCGGTGCCTCCATAAAAGTGGAGGTGCACTCCAATACAGCCCCAATACATGTTGTAAAATAGTGGTGGCTTGTGCCATGCTCCATAATATTGCCACAAGAAAAGGGACACCAGTGGAGCTGAGTGACTCAGGATCCTCTGACGTAGAGGGGCCTGGACCTGGACGTATGTTAGCTGGTAGAGCTGTTGCAGCGACTGGCCGCCAGAGGCGTGATGAGATTACGCGCAACTATTTCTAGGTAAGGAAAAACGACACAATGCCAAGTAATGTAAGTGTGAATGATGTTTTTAATCCTTATTAGCAGGATATATATCAACAGAAAACGTACAGTAGTCATACAAGAAATATTTTGCACATGTTTCATTCACAGTGCTCAGAAAAGTAAAGGAGTGACGCACAAGTTAAATGATGCACAGCCTAATGTTCATTTTAAGGGGTAGCCCTATTGGTCCTGTCACTACGGCGTCTCTCTAAGGTTGGCGGTGGGGTGGTGCTGCTTCGAACTGACTTATTATCTTCTTCACTTGGAGTCAGTACTCCCGGCCATGTTGTGCGTACTTGGCGCAACTCATCCACAGCAGTGGTCACTTGCAAAAGCGCATTTGCTATGTCTTGTGCAGTATGTGTGAATTGCTGCTGCATCTCAATGCTGCGCCTGGCCTGGATGCTAGATGTAGCCGCCAAGAGGTTGATGGCCCGGGTGTACCTATCTTGGCGTTGCCAACCTCTGTGCCTAGCACTACCCTCTGTACGCAATTCCTCGCATACCGCCTGTAGGCCATCCTTCAGGTCATTCCTGAGTCCACGGAAGCCCTCCCTCACCTCTCTTTGTAAAAGTTTGATGTTTTTTGCCTGCAGGAGCTGCACCTGCAACATGTTGAGTTCCAGTCCTGCAAAAACTGATTCCTCGCCCTTCAACATTGTTGGCCGTGCGTCGTCTGCGCCTGGCTGCACTTCGTGGGACATGCTGGTCTGTTTCAGGTCCCTATTGCTGTGGCTGTGGGTCCACATTGGTTACATTTTCACCACTTGCATCTGCGTCATCCTGAATTGGCGTAAGTGGTCTGACAATGTGTCTCCTTCTTTGTCTGTGAGTGGTCACAGGGCTGTCCTCACCATCCGTGTTCACATCTTGGCCGGCATTTCCTGACTCAATACTCTCAACGACTGTCCCACTGCCTGAGGGCTGTGTCGAAGATGGTGCTGTGGACAGAACAGCACACATTAATTGACTTTACTAACTTGCACTGTATAAATACATTTTCACACCTATTTCATTTACATTGGTCTCTTGTTTCACTGTCAAGACCGGCAGAATATATGTTTGACTATTTTAGCTGCAATTTTGACACTTTGATTTACATGTGACTACATCTCCCATGATGCATTGCTATGTCTGCCTGTGTGCCTGCTCTGGACTACCTATCTTGTTTCCTGACCCTGGCTCACTGCTGGGGGTGTTGGGGGGTGTGAGGGGTGTGAGGGCATGGTTCTTACCTTTTCCAGATGCTGGCTGGTCAGAGCTGTCCAAATCAGCCACTCCTCCCACACTCTCTGGTTGCAGGGTCCCCTCCACCAGTTCCTCCAGGGGTGTGGAATCAGAAACAGATGAGGTCCCACCACCTGTTATCCTGGACTGCTCCAGTCTGGCAGCTAGTTTTTCCTTGGAGCGCAGGTGCAGGTCGTACCAGCGCTTTCTGAGGTCCTCCACACTCCGGGATGTCACACCCACAGCATTCACCTTGTGCTAGATTTCTTCCCAGATCCTCCTTTTGCGACTCTCTGGCACCTGCCTGGATTTCCTTCCAAAAAGTAATTCATGGTTTGACACCATTTCATGGATCAGTGCCTCCAATTCTGCCTCAGAAAACTTTTGTTTTCTTTTCCTTGAGCTTTCACTCTCCTGCTGCTGGGATTCCTGCCTGGGCGTGGCTCCACTCTCAGCCATGTTTCTCCAGGTGCACACTGCACTGTTCCAAACACACCTTCACTCTGCCTCTGATTCAGGAACTCAGGTGCAGCATGGGTAGTCAATCACTTCCTGGTTGTGATGTCATCATGCTGCACCAGAGTTCCTGATTGGCTCATTTGCGAAAATCACAAAATTGCGATTTTTCGCAGAAATTGCTATTTTTTGCACAAATTGCGATTTTTCATAGCGAATTCGCATATTGTGCGATTCCTACAGGTTAAGAAATCGCATTTGGGGTAATCGCAAATAAATAGCGATTTTTAAGGAATCGGTAATTATTTGCGATTTCTTTCATACATACCGATTTGCGATTCTGAATGTGCGATTCGGTAAAAATCGCAATTTCAGATTCGCAAATCGGTACTTTCATACATATGGCCCTTAGAGTTATGAAGTCACTTCTTAGTCTGAAGAGGAAAAGAAATAGCCAGCAAAATATTTTATTGTAGATTATTTCAACAAAGGCCCGGTATTTCCATTGCATCTTTGCCTGTGTGCACACACATCTTTTCTTAGTTAACAGAAAAGGTGCAAATCCTACACAAGTTATGGTGACAATTAAATATAATAAATAAACGATTAAGGATCGTTAGTGAATACACTGTGGCTTTATAACACACTAAAGCCATAAAAACATTTAAACAGCAAGCCCTTCCTAAACAAAAGAAACGTGAAGAAGCAATGTAACTGTTGTTGTATCAACAAAGTAAATACTCCAAAGTTAAAGTTACAAGCACCACATGCTGCATTTGGAACCCGATATAAGGATTAATTGCGACCCCATGAAAAAACCTGATACGAACATAAAGGGGTAGTATAAACATACGCCAAATGCCAAGTCCAAAATGTGCAGCCGATTCAAGTGATGACAAGCCACAAAAAACACATGAAAGCCTCTGTCTGAAAGGAGCTGACTGAAGCTAACTCTATATGAACTACTCAGTGCACTGTTTTCAAAAGTTCATGGCGGGGCTTCTCTCATAGAGCCAAAGTCAGACCAAAAAAAATCTCTATTTTCAATTTTTGAACTTTTATGGTAGGTGCCAGAAGCCAATGCATTCACTTGTAAGTCAATTTAAAATTAACGGTGTCATCACCATAAAGTTATTACAAGGAAATCTGCACTTCATCAAGGTCAACAGACCCTAGCAGCTGGTGCCGAATAAATTGACCTGCAATAATGAAATGATTTGTGTGCTAGCAAAAACACCATCTGCTTAGTTAACATCTGCAAGGATCAAATAAACATTACCTTCGGATGAGCACCACTAAATAGCTGAAGTTAATGCCCTTTAAAATGTTATGTGAATTGGTTAAAATAATATGCAAACCTATGACATTTCTGACCAAGGTGGAACTTTGAAAAAGTATATAACATCCTATAAAAAGCAAAGGCCCTTTTTTGTGGTATTTTGGGTAGGGCAGTTCTGCAAGGCACCTTGCTGTGCTGCCGGTGCCAAAGTGAAAGGGCAGGAATGTACCATATTTATGCAATATGGTGTATTCCTGTCCTTTCTCCCTGCGCTGGCAGACTGCAGCACACATAGACAGAGGAAAAAACGAGAAGAAATAAAGATATTTCTCCTTGGTACGCCTCACTTCGGGAGGTGTACAGATTTGGCGTTTCCCCATGTTTACATTATTTTGTAAATCTGGGGCAGTGCCAAAATCCATGGGTGTTGTGTGAAAAAACCCACTGCAACGTCCATGGAACCCCTCCAGGGTGCATAGTAAGGTGACACCGCCATTTGCACTGCGTTGCCTTACTCATGATTTATGCGACCACTCAAAGCCACGCAGTGTTGGTTTGCATGGCTTCATAAATCAGATAAAGAGTCGTGTGTCAGGCATGTCCCACTTTACCTGGTGCAAAAGTGATGTAGGGCTCTCATAAATAAGCCCCAAAACATGCTTTTATTGTCTGAGAAATGGTGTAAAACTACACAGAGGTATATGAGTAACACAATTGTTTCTGTAGTTATTTCAAATGACTATGGGGCATATTCTCAAGAACGCGTGATAACCATTGAAAAAGTAACTTAAGGCAACTGTGCATAACGCTGTCTATGATAACGCGCCAAACGACTGAGCAAAATCCAATGCAACTAACAAAAAATGCGAAACACGAACACCCAAAAAGTTGCGATGCCCCAAAGCGCGATACCACAATCACCGATAACCAGCGACAGCCCTACAATACCCACGTGTCATGTGGGAAAAAGCACTATCAAAGCAAAACAAATAAACATGCCAAAACCACTTCAAACAGCCTAGCACCATGGATGCACCCAGGCTGAGTTCAGAGGAGAAGCCGAACCCCACAAGCCCCATGGAGGATCAGCCAGGAACCCCAAGGAGAAGAGGAAGATGGGGTTCGGGCCGCAGAAAGACCCGATCATCGTCACGGAGGTGATAGAACACTACCTACAACTGTTCGTCACTTCCACTGCGGCACTGGCAACCCAAATGAAAATATGGCAGACCATTGTCACCAACGTCAATGCAGTCGGAGTGGCGAGGAGGTCAATGGAGGAGATCAAGAGGCGATGGCATGATGTGCAAAGGCAGACCAAACAGAAACTCGCCCCAAACAGGAAGGCTGCAACGGCAACTTGAAGTGGGAGGCCTGAACACAGGAGAAACTGGATGAGCTGGAGGAAATGGTGGCCACAGTCACCAGTGTGGAGACGGTGGCAGGAGTCGGGGGCCTGGACACAGCACGATATGCCCTGACCCAACAGCGACAGGGTGAGTAACGACTAGGGACTGGGGGGACGGGGGAGATGGGCACAATGGCACACATGCGTAATCATGTGAGGCACACCGCACATGCATAATGACAGTGAAACATGTCCCTGATACCCTTGGCACAGTGCAGCACACATACAAACACCAAGTAGGCCCCCGTCCACCATGTGCATATATGGGCCCCCTCCGAATAACCAACGACACTACCAATCCATGCACATGTGATGAAACCAGGAAAGCAGTGGCTGTGTGAGCCACACTGACAAAGCAAGTGACACTGCATGACCGATAGCATGGCAACAACCCCAATAAATCAACTTGTGCACAAATCGACATGGAGGTGGCCCAATGTGGATCACATCCGTAAAGGAGCAGGTCACACTCTGACACATCCACGTGTACCTACAACCCATGCCGTCCAATACACGCAGCAGACATACAATGCACAAGGCCACAAATTCTGTGCAAGAGCACAAATTAATCAAGTCGCTAACATCCCAGCCCCAGAGAAGCACACAATTCAAAGGCACACCAACTCAACTTTGCATTGTTTAAGCTGAACTCTACTAAGACCGAGGTGATTGTATTCGGTAATAACTCGCATATCTGGACCCCAGATTGGTGGCCCTCAGAGTTGGGAAATCAGCCTACTCCATCCCTGACAGTAAAAAATTTAGGGGTCATTGTGGACAACAGATTGACTTTCAATGACCACATAAGCTCAGTAGTTTCCTCTTGCTTCTTGATTTTGCGAATTCTGAGGAATATTAAACCCTCTCTCTCTCAAATGGATCTCAGGACAGTAGTCACAGTCCTTGTTATGTCATGTTTAGACCACTGTAATGGCCTATATCTGAATGCCCAAAATCAACATCTTAATAGGCTTCAGATAGCCCAGAATGCAGCCGCTAGGCTTCTGACGGGTATACCGAAATTTGCTTCGGTAAAAAGAAAGTTAACTCGGTTACATTGGCTCCCGGTGAGGCAAAGGGTTAGTTTTAAGGCCTTATGCCTTAAAACTGCATAGGGGCACCGACTATCAGACTCTGGGCACTTAAACTCTGCTGGGACATTTACTATACTCTCCGGTCCACCACAATCGCACTAGGCGATTGATTGAGTGGAGAGAGCGCAGCAAGTCTTTACTTACTGTTAATTAGCCTGGCGGTTGGCGGTCTAGTCTTCAACTCGCCGCGGCCATAAATTCCAGCTCCTGAGAGGGCTTTGCGAGGAGCGAGGTACTGAGGGTACTTTTAAAAAGTTGTTTGTGTTTTTAAAATAATTTTTTGTACAGCAGGGGAATTTCGCTGCATAGGGGCACCCACTATCAGACTCTGGCCACTTAAACTCCACTGGGACATTTACTATACTCTCCGGTCCACCGCAATTGCACTAGGCGATTGATTGAGTGGAGAGAGCTCAGCAATTCTTTTCTTACTGTTTATTAGCCTGGCGGTTGGCGGTCTAGTCTTCAAATCGCCACCGCCATAAATTCCAACTCCTGAGCGGGCGCTAAGCGGGCGCGCCGCCGGCGCACCAAAGGCAAGCCCGTCTGCACCCATCCGCGCCGGTACGCCTCCAGATGCCAGGAAATGCTGCCAATTTCATTCCAACGCCCCCCAGGGAGCCGAATCTGTTACACCCAAGAGGTACTCCTGGCCTATAGATATACACTTTCCTGTATGAGAGAGAGAGCCTGGTAAATATAATAGTAAGAGGGCAAATAGGATCATTAGATGTTTTAATTGTGGGTGGGCCAGGACTAAACAACTCCCCTCCCCTCGCGATCATCATTCCTGTACACAGGCAGAACAACAACGACAGGGGATGTACAGTGATCAGAGACTAGGGGGACAGGGCAGGTCAGACATATACCTGACATCCAAGGAGTGTACCTAAATGCCAGATCCATCCCTAAACATGCAACAGAGACATGGGACTCACTTGAGGAGCGAAGGCCTGATATATGCCTCTTCACGGAAACGTGGCTTAATCAAGAGGCGACGCCAACATTAGCAATAGCATTCCCTGATGAATACGTGGTTACTAGGCTGGATGGGCCCGATAAATGGGGTGGGGGACTGGCTATTGCTATACGGCATCCTTATTACATTAGGACACTAGATAGGGTGTCCTCTGCGAATATGGAGCTCTTAATATTTAGAGTGGAGCAGTCCCAGGTCATAGAATGGACAGGGGCGTTAGTATATCATTCTCCGGGAGGCAGCAATAAGGAATTCCTGACTGCACTTTTAGACAGACTGGCGCCGCATGTTCTGAAGGCTACTAAATTTCTACTGATAGGTGACCTGAATCACCATTTAGAGCTGTCCTCCAACTCAGACGCAGTCAACCTTATTACATCAATAGAATCCTTAGAGCTATCGCTAAGAGTCACTAGCTCCACTCACAGGGCAGGTCACATGCTAGACGCCATCTTTTCCAAAGTTGGGCGACCTGGCGGTTGAACCTCCCCAACCCCTGGACTGGACTGATCACATGGCCTTAAGTTTTTCATTACCATCTTCCCACCCAGTAATGCGGACATAAAGCCAGAAAAACTTGCGAAGACCATGGGCAAGAGTAACTCCCCTAGCGTTTAATCAGGCGTTGTTCACCGCCCCCCCACTGGACGGGGACGTAGATCCTAATTGTGCAGGGGAGGGATTGGTGGGAGCAATTCAGGGAGCCTTAGACATTATATCCCCTCTGAAAAGGGCCACAACGCAGGAGAGGGCAGGCCGGCCCCTTGGTATTAAGATACCAGTAGAAAGGAAAGGTCCCTGTGTAGTGTCCTAGAGAGGAGATGGAGGAAAACTAAGGAGGTATCAGATAAACTAACATACCGGACATCACATAGAGCCTACCTCAACAGCTGTAACACAGCAAGAAGGACATATCTGGGTGTACGCATAGTGGAGGCTGATAATTCCTCCAGGGAACTCTATAGGATCCTGAAGGAATTTACAAACCCCAAGGCCTGTAAAGAAGCCCCCCCCCCTCAGGACCG
Organism: Lissotriton helveticus; assembly: GCF_964261635.1. Taxonomy (NCBI): domain Eukaryota; kingdom Metazoa; phylum Chordata; class Amphibia; order Caudata; family Salamandridae; genus Lissotriton; species Lissotriton helveticus. The sequence continues at coordinate 1,138,630,343 of NC_136067.1, read as the reverse complement.
TTGTTGAAGATCTAGCCAGGTATTTTACCAGCAAAATCGATCTGATCTATCAGTTCTTTGGGTCGACATCATACGATCCGGGAGAGGAACATCTACCTGGAAACCGACCGCAAGAAGTGGCCTTGCCCTATGGGTTGGACACCTTTACTAAGGTAACTAGAGAGCAAGAAGAGCCCCTATTAAGCCGTGTAAAATCTGGCTCGCCACTAGACCCGGCGCCCCCAGCTGTTATGCCAACTCTCAGCACGGTCTTGGCAGAGGTTCTTGCTAAGATATATAATATCTCATTGGAGATGGCGTTTTTTCCAAATGATTGGAAGAGTGTGCGGGTAAAGCCACTCCTAAAAAAGGTGGCAGCAGACCTGAACGCCCTACAGAACTATAGGCAAATCTCTCTTCTCCCCTGCTGCTCGAAGGTCTTGGAAACTCTGGTGAACCAATAGCTATCTAATTATTTGGAACAGCACAACCTTTTGGATCACTCCCAGTCTGGATTTCGTGCCTCCCATAGCACGGAGGATGCACTGCTGGAGGTGACGGATACCATAAGGATGACTTTAGATAGCGGGACACCAGTAATCCTAGTCCTCCTCGACTTGTCACCAGCATTTGATACCATCTCACACAAGACGCTGCTAGGCAGACCGAGGGGGATTGGGGTGCACGGAAGGGCTCTTAAGTGGATTCAAAGCTTTCTCTCAGGGCGTACCAAGAGTATCCAGCTAGATACGTTTGTATCATAAACCGTCAAGGTAGATAAGGACGTACCACAGGGATCTGGGCTTAGTCCGACCCTGTTTAATGTGTACGTAACCCCATTGGCCGATATCATCAGGGGCCATGGCTTTCAAGCTATCTCATATGCGGACGACACGCAGCTAATCGTCCCAATTGGGGAGGATGTTATATCCACCCAATCAAGGTTCAGAAGCTGCATGGCTAGCATCGCTACCTGGATGAGGAGGAATTTTTTACAGCTTAACTCCTCAAAAACTGAAATCTTGCTGTTTGGGAAGGCGAAGACCTTCTGGTCCCCAGAGTGGTGGCCCACTGAGCTGGGCAATGCCCCCGCACCCAGGAGTTGTGCGAAGAACTTGGGCATTAAGATAGACAATAAGCTATCCATGGAGGAACAGGTCAAGACAGTCTCAGGTACCTGCTTTGGCACCATGAGAATTCTTAGGAAGGTCTTTCCGTGGATCCCTTTGTCAGCAAGGAAGACCCTTATCCAGTCACTCCTGGTGAGTCGGCAGGATTATGGAAACTCGCTGCTGGTGGGAGCAAGGGAAGATCTTTTATCTCGACTCCAGGTAGTGCAGAATAAGGTGGCCCGCCTTGCCCTCAACAAACCGGCAAGGACTCCATCAGCCCCACTGCTGCATTAGCTACATTGGCTCCCAGTGAGGAAGAGAGCTATCTTTAAGATGCTCTGTGTAGTTTTTAGATCACTACAGGGAAAGGGCACGGCCTTCCTTAGGAATAAACTCAGGTGGTATCAGCCAGCCCGACAACTGAGATCCAGGAAACGCTAATTGTCTGTGAACCCAGAAAATACGGAAGGCACGTATTGGCGGTAGAGCCTTCTCCTATCTGCCAGCCAGCCACTGAAATATGCTTCCACCAAATCTCAGGTCCTGCAGGGAACTAACCAATTTTAAAAAACTGCTGAAGACATGGCTCTTTTAAATACATATCCTCAAGATCTTTCTCCTTGTATAGCGACGAGAGATCCTTTCGGGGATGATTCGTATGCGCTCAATAAATCCACAAATAAATAAATAATGCGTAGTATTAAAGGCTCTCAACGGTATCGGCCCAGACCATTTAAGGCAAAAATTCCAATGGTATGCCCCGATCAGGACCCTGCGGTCCAAAGGAGCAAATATTGTCCAGATCCCCATTGTTAGGAAAGCCAGCTGGGGAGGTAGGAGCTTTGTTACCTGTGCGTCCAAGGCCTGGAACGAGCTTCCGTTTTTTTCTGAGAAATGCTCGAGACCTTCTCTCCTTTAGGAAGGGTCTGAAAACCTGGCTCTTTATTCATTGAACCCCCCTTCGACTATCGTTTAAGCAGAACTTAGCGCCAGGACACCCCAGGGTAATTGTGCGCTTATATAAATTTAATTAACATGACAAAGGAACAAAGATCCACGAAATCAGAGCTGTAGGGCCGACTCCCCCACAATGCAGCACACACACATAGCAACAACAGAACATCACCAATGACGGCAATGTGGGACAAAGTGCGCCAGCTACACCATAGGACAGAGGACTCAACAGGTTCTGCTTGTGCGCAGTTCCTGGCCACTCACATCTGGCATTGCCTGACACTGTGTGAGGACAATGTACGGGTAAAACCACACATCCACCGTGTACTCGGAGAAGACACTGCCTGCCATCAAATAGCCAGCTCCACCATAACAGTCACAATGTGCATTGTCATGCAGTCTGCATCTAAACATCCCCCTAGATTCAACATACATGGCAATCTCTGTTAACATGCATCTCCCCTTAACATTGCAGGGAGACAAACAACACTTACTGCAGAGCAGACCACAAATCCTATCAGTGATGATGAAGAAGACAACCTACACATCTGTTCAGACACCCACCAATGGATATTGGACAGCCTCCACACCCCACCCCCAGGAGCAGGGAAGCCCAGCTGCCTCAAAGTGACCCTACCACCTGCACAGAACACACAGCAGGAAACACACACAACCACAGCTGTCTCCCAGGACCCCCACGAATAACACATGGTTTTCTAATGCTGTGTGTTGGGTTGCCAGGTGGAGTTGACTGATCAGCTGCGGGAGGGTTTCGAGCTCGTGGCAGCCAAACTCAATGCCATATGTGGGTGTTTGAGTCCCATCAGAGACCACTTACAGTCCCTAATGGACACACACTGTCTGCACCATGCTCCACGACAATCCTGGGGCCATCTCTCGGATAAAAGAACTGTCTAGTCAGACAGGCACCTGCGATGACAGCACAGAGTTGGCAAAGATGCACAGTACAATTGAGACCATGGAGCAGATGCAGGCTGGGAGTTTGCCTGCCACGGCTGAAAACCAGCGAGATGTAGCTGGAATCTTCCATGCCTTGCAGTACATCATCCTGCCATTGCTGCCACTGAGCCGGGCCCGATGACTGCAGCAGGAACTGTGACACACCTCTCCGACCCCTGATCTGTCATTGGCACACAGTGATGCAGCCCTATCGCCATCACACCCTGATGTGTCAGTGGCACCCATTGATGCAGCCATTACCCTGCCACACACACCGGGCACACCGGACACTGAGGAAGTATCAAAGGACTGACCCCCAGAACACTCAGCGACGTACACCTGGACCACAAAATGGACTGGCATATCGACACTGATGGACAATAACACAGCACTCCTGCAGCAGACTGAACTCTCCCTCTCCAAAATCACTTGCCAATCCCCAGCGGACTCCGGTTGGCCCACCACTGGGCTCCAATGTAATGTTGGCTTTGCATGACCATGTACAGCTCCTGCTCCAGGATGCATCAGAATGTGAATAAAACATTCAAAATCACACAGATGTGTCATGACTATGTTCACTCAAGTGTGAAAGTATGGATGTATGTGTGGACAATGATTGCACAAGAAGGTACACCCGTGTACATGACATGAATGTGCATGTTGAACCATGAACTACATGGCCAGTTGGATGTCTGTGAAGGTGAGTACTAACTTTGGCCTCGCTGCACATTAATGGAAATCTCGCTACCTCCCAACGTAGGCACATGTCCATGTATTGAATAGGGCTGTGAGTAGGAATGACCAAATCGGTAGCAGGCCAGAAGTGGTGTCCTACATCACATGTGTCCCCAGAACTTCACGTTGCATACCTCCTCACACACATCTGTGTGGGCACAATCTGTTTTGATTCATAGCATTGCTTCACATAGTCAGAGGTTGGACACCATACTCACATTGCTGGAGACACATAAGTGCACATGCCTGCCTGCAACAATCCCAAACACAGTGTTTAGCTCACAGAGATGGAGCAGTCAAAAGGGACCCACCCCCATTGTAGAGGGATCACTCAGTCCCTCCCTGTGTAAGGACGATGCTCATTATGGCACACGATTCGTACATCTAATCAACACTAATCACATTTGGACAGTAGTGAAGTTGCTGAGATTTTATTGGCATATGCGTGTCAGTAAGGACAAGGCAAGGGCCACAACATGCAGGGACATGTTTGACACACTTACTCGCAGCACGGGAACATGTCGAGGTGCAAGACACGGTGGTGCAAAAAAGTACACAAATCGTTACGGATGGCAATGGTCTCAGCCCACCTTCCCTTGCTCGACGAGTAATGGGATGTGGGGCGTCTGCCCATTGCCCCATGTCAGGGGACACGACTCACAGCCCATGGGGTCTGCATAGTGCTGTACCACTGGACTGCGTCGACAGTCTGCTCTGCTTACAGTGATCAGGTAGGAGGGTCCGACAAGGTCACATGTTGTGCTACATTGTCATGTGTGTACTCCCCCCAGCAGTATGTCTGATTTGTGAACGTTGCCGAACAACGCTGTGCTGCTCCAACCATGGAAGTGCCTCACCATGCACAGGTGTGTGTACACACCTGTAGTTCCTCGCACATGCATTCTAAGTCCAAATGAAGGCAGACATGTCCACTGTTGTGGTGGGTTATGTAAGCATTCCCCACGATGCAACAAGGTGTTGGGACCTGTGCTGTGGGTGACAATCCGATGTGGCTGCAGAAACAGTTACTCGTCCATGAATGCCAGCGCAGCTTCATGGGCAATGTGTTTCAATAGTACGTCGTTGTCGGGTTCAAGGAACACCAGGGTGATCCAATCCATTAACTGGTCCAGGCAGATGTGTTCAGCCCCGCCGTTTCTCCAATCCGCAGCCCAATAGGGTAGCACTTCGATGTGGTCACTGCACACGAGGAGTTGGGCAATCTCCCATGCACAACTGCCAGCACATACGCCAAAGATCAGTGCTTCCCATGCACGAGTATCCCTGTGACACTCCTGTTGGTGTGCCAACAGGGGGCGCACTGTCAGGTCATAATCCAATTCAGCTACTGTTACGTTGGCTAGGCAGACCTCCATGGGGCACTCGAATGTGTATAATTGACAGTGGAACCAGGACTGGATGCAGGTGACGTAGGGAAAATGGAAACTCAGATGGTAATTGATTTGCAACACTGCCGTTGGCACAGATCCCAACAGATGCAGCATTCGTGCACGGTACAGTTCCATGTGATAGGGGTTGTGCATGTGCCCCGGAATGCCTGCCATTGCGTTTGTTGGTCTCGTAGCACCGGCACTCATCAGTTCTGTGGACGATCTGCCACAACTCTGGGCAATGAGTCGTATGTATGTACAACGTTTGGACGCATGGGTAGTTTTTGACCAATGTGTCAAGGGCATCCCATGCAGGTGTAGGTCGTGCTGGGACAAGTGTGTTTGTGCTGTGGGCACGTTGGTCTTTATTAGCGTAGTTCGTGCTGTGGAAGTCGTCGGAGCCTGGTTTGGTATCTCACGCAGGGTGTGCCAGCCACATTCAGGACGAAGGTTGGAGGGTCGGTTGGCCTTCTGCCTTGTGTGTATGGACAATGGAGCTTTCATTCCTAATTTTAGTCTGACTACTGCTTGCATTTTGGAGATGTGATGTGGCCTTCACACTGACTTTGATGCCAGGCCTGTGATTTGGGGTACACGAATTTCGAGACACACGCAGCTGTTTTCATGTTTGCATGGGCCATGGGCACAATTGCCATTGCGCTCCTTGTTAAGTCTCTCTCTTTCTCTCTCTCCCTGTCCTTTGCTGAGTGCCTGACACACATTCTTATCTTGGATATTGTCTTGCAGGCTGTGACTCACAGATTGTCCAGGGATGCCCCGCCATGACTCTTCACAATTGTTGTTAGGGGATGAATTAGTATGTGGCATTTTGTTTGGTCTTTCAATGGTGCATGAAAGACTCAGGATTTCTGTACTCACATGTGTGTTGATTGCTTCAATTGTGCAACATCAGGTGGGTGCTTTTTTCCATGTTTTCGGGCCGAGGATGTTCAGTGTCTTGGTCCGGTGGTGGTGGGGTGTACCCAGGGTGGGTGCCCGGGGGGGGAGGGGCCCTGGGGGTGGTAGCGGTGGGTGTTGTGGCCCTCTTGGGAGTCCGGCCCACAAGATCAGTGGCTCCATGGCAACTTTTCTTCATGTGTGGCTGTGGGCTGGGCTCCCTTTTTGATGCACGCTGTGGTCCAACTTTGCACCGGGTCGGAGCAGGTGTTAGTTTCCTGCTGCTAACGCACCTAATCGCATGTTTTGTGTTCTTATCACCAATCTGGCTGGTTGTTGAGAATGTTGGGGAGTGGTGTTGTTTCGGCTTTTGGCACGGGAACGCCTACTCTGCATCTCATTAGCGATAGTTGCGGGGGTCATCTGCAGCAATGTTTTTTTGTGCCTGCTATCGCAGGTAAACTGGTGCTATGGGCTGTTAGCACCTGCTTGTGAATGGGGTGATACATTTATCGCGACTTTGGCTGCGATGAAGTGCCGTTAACTTGTCGATAGCGCCTTGAGAATATGCCTGAAGTGTCTGATTTACACAATTCTCGCAAGAGAGAATGTAACTAGCACATGGATACTGTACACCTGCATCAGAATGCATGAAACAAATGTAAAACTATACAATCTAGTCATGCGTAGGGCATGTATGTATACACACATAGCTTTGCACTTACTCTACTTTACTTCATTTGGCATTCCCTACTGATGATCTGGGAAATGAAATACACATGAGGTAATCAATAGGGTTGTCCAAAATTTGTACAATTTCTTTTTGTGAAATTTTGTGAAATTTTGGGGGAAGGATGGGAAATTACACATGAGGCAAAACTTTCATTTTACCCTATTTTGTGTTTTTGTAAGGTATATCCTCACACCTAAAACAGATGTAAGGACACATTTCAAGATGAATTGCACTAAAACATATGTGCCACTAACAAGTTCTGCCAAAATGTTATCTGATGGCGCAGTTCTGGTGCTCCTGCAAGAGGATGTTTTACCCCGGCAAACCCTAACTCTGCTATGTGACATAATTTTGTGTTATGATTTTTCAGGTAAAAACATAACATGAAATGCCGAAAATTACGTGAGTTATGCCAGCATAATTGACATTTTGTACAGGTCCAGTGAACATCTACACAACCCTAGCTACGCTGACTTTCATCAGCATTTAGCATTTCCCTAATCTTCACATCTAACATACTCCTACAGGGCCAGATGTACAATAGCTTTTTGCAGGTGCAAATGGGTTTTAGACCTGTTTGGGCCTGTAAATAACCTGTGGCCCATGTACTAATCCTATTTTGCGAGTCGCAAATCAATTTGCAACTCGCAAAATAGAATTAGTGACTTGCTATTAGGAAGGGGGATTCCAAGGACGTCACTTCCTAATAGCGACTCCTAAAGCTATGTGAGAATGTTTTGCGACCACAATTATGATCGCAAAACACTCTCAGTACAGCACCCTGCTCAGACGGGTGGTAAAGCACTCGCAAACGTGAAGGCTTCCCTTTTGTGAATGCATCCGCAAATATTTTTAAGGGCTGGCAGTGGTCCCAGGGACCACTGCCCGCCGTTCAGAAATGAAACTGAAAAGTTTCATTTTTATTTTTAAATGCATCCTGTTTTCCTTGAAGAAAAACGGGCTGCATTTAAAAAAAAAAAGAAAAACTGCTTTATTCAAAAACAGTCCGAGACATGGAGGTCTGCTGACCCCAGCAGGCCGCCATCCCTGGGAGTGCCAGCCATTCCCAAAGGGGATGCAAATTGCGACAGCCTCAATAATATGCATGAGCCATGCAATTTGCAACCACATTGGAAATCGCAAACAGTATCTCAGACACTGTTGTGCATCCCAATTAGCGAGTCGCAAATTGCGAATCGCAAATGTGACGCAATTTGCGACTCGCTAATTGGTGGGTCATATATCTGGCCCACAGTGCTCAGTTTAAGTGCTGATATAATTTTGGAAAAATGCACCGAATCGTATGCAAATAATCTGGTGGGTAAAGGAAAGGATCACATGCATTGAAAACGCACTTTTTAGTGGAAAAAAAAGTAAAATAAAACAAAAAATAGATACCAATAACGTCAAAATCCTAGATTTGCAATCTGTAGTTTACATGTGCAGGTAGGGACAGGATAACATTAACTCAGCATACTTCTTGAATTGTGTGCACTTCCATACATCATTTATGACCAGTCAGAAATGAATGTATATCAACATAATATTCATAGGTGATCATGGGAAGGCGTGAGGTTTGCAGTTCTCATATGACAAGTGTTTTTTTTCTGAATAGGAGTACTAGTTTCCTTTTATTACCTAAATATTTCATTTTACTTCCAGAAATTGGCAGGAATAAATTGTCCATAGACATAATGACCAATTCATGCCATATGCACTAAAAATAAAATGCAAATTGCATGCACCGAGAGAACACTGTATTAAGTGTGATTTATTTTGTGAGGAAGATATCTGTAATAGTATTAGCATTGTGGGTTTATAAAATCAATCTTATTCTTCATTTTCATATTTTGCAATAAATCAATTTTGGGGTAGATTGGGTAGGAGTGAAAGAATGGGAGGAATGATAAGAAACAATTCAAAGTGGATCTCTCTCTGCAGGTTCTATATAAATATACATTAACATATGTTGTATAATTTGATGGGTATGTGCAAACTGCGAACTCTGCAGTGTTGGCATTGAGGCCTATCGGGCTTAACAATAATAGTGCCAACACAAGTGGTTACTTTACTTGGGGCACAGCTGCGACTGACTTTGTCACAGCCCGCGTTTTTATGTTTACTCTAGCCCACGTCACGAATTGGGGCAAACCAATTTCCCTAGGAACACAGGTGTGTAGTAGTAGCACCCTTCGATCCCACAGGTTAATGGAACACAACATTCCTCACCAACTTTAATAAAAACGCAACATAGAACGTAAGTAATGGAACTTCCTTACCACAACAGTGCATATCCAACAGTGTTAATACAGTGACCATACCTAGAATAGTCCATGCTGCCTTAGCAGGTGGGTACACCAAATCAAGAGCTGTCTCTCTCTCGTGACACCGGGGAAGAGGCAATGGTTAGCCTAGACCTGGCATTGTTTGTTGGGGACCTTCTGCTCGGGTCATCCAGGGAAGAGGACAGACAATCCGGGGTGTTGCCGTTGTCACTGTCTATAGAGTTATCTTCATGATGGGATGGTTTATCACTGGAACAATCAACCTTTTTGAAGAATGAGACATTACGAGTCACCTCCTCGTCTCTTCTCCGAAATGTGACCATAGTCTCTTGTCTTTTCACAACTCTCCACTGTTTGGGCTTAAAAAACAGGGAAAACTTACTGCCTGGGTGGTGATCTTTTAGGTACACTTGATTTCCTTCACAGGTGTTTGAGGAGGTCGCATTTTGCCTTGCAATGGACTGGTCATTCATGAGCTTCCGTCTGAAGAGCGTCATTGGGCTCCAGACCCCAGCAGGGATGATAAGGGATAGTGTCCGGCACAATGCTGGCATGGCCTGGCACTCTCTCTGTAGTCACATGGGGGTCATGCGATACTCTCACAAGAAACTGTAGATTGTTCTCTCGACTGATGACTCATCAGCATGTGCAATGCGGATTACTTTGTTTAGGGTTTTCATGAAACATTCTGCTTCCCCGTATGCTTGGGGCCTTCGAGGAGTTCCTTTGCGGTGTTTGATGCCCCCTGTGTTCAAATAATCCGTAGATTCTTGCCCATGGAATGGAGGCCCGTTGTCTGTGTTTTCTAATTTGGAAATGCCATGGGTAGCAATGATCTTTTCCACCTTGATGATGACCTCTGCGGCCATCTGTGTTCCTATGATCTCACCTCTGAATACTTTGTGTGGCCGTCGATGATTACTAGAGCATAGCGATCAGCTGGGAGGTGACCAAAGCCCATGCTGACTTGTTCTCATGGATGCTCAGGGTTGTCTACTGTGATCACTGGGGATGGTCGATCTGGGGTACCCGACACCTGGCACCAGTGACATGACTGGATTGCATGCTCTACCATCTCAACCATTCCTGGAAACCAGACTTTGGGGCAAAGTCTACTTCATCTTGACTATCCCTTGATGCCCTCTGTGGGCCAGCTGCACAGCTTGAGATGTGAGGTTTGATGGGAGGACCAATCTGGGACCTCTTAACAAATATGCGCTCTAATCTCTTGTCTGTTCCTGCTTCACCTTAAATAGGGACTCCAGGACTCTTCTTGTTTGGGGGGGTCCTTCTAGCTAAGCTTTTTGTGATTGGCTGCCAGTCATAAGACTGGATGGCAGTGATGGCAAGCTGCAGGCATTCGTCTTCTTTTGTAGCCTTGATCAGTATTAAACAACATAAAGTATCAGAGGGGATCAGTGACTCTAGACCCATTGGGAGGGGGCGAGATCTCTCGGTGACCAGCCTGACATAGGCATCGGTGGCTTCAGCTTCTTCCTGCTCATTCGAGGTGGCATTTCGGGGTACCTCGAGAGATAGTCTGCTGTATTGGTCGATCCTTGTCGGTACTCTACTCGTAGTCCTGGAGTTGTAGGAGCCACTCCCGATGCGAGGAGGTGGCTTGGATGAGGAGCCTTGAAAGAGAGGTATCAGGGGTTTGTCATCAGTTGAGACAACAAATGGGCAGCCGTACATGTACACATGAAAGTGCTGGCACACCCAATAAATCACAATGGCCTCTTGCTCATTATGAGAGTATCTCTGCTATGTCTCAGTCAGAGAGCTGCTGGCATAGACCACTGGGACCCATGTCTCATCAGGGTGCTGCTACATCAAGACTGCTCCCAGGCCGGAAGGCCTGATATCGACAGCCACATTTGTGGGTCTCGCTGGGTCGAAAAACGAGAGGGGAGTTTTGGAGAGGAGTGCATCTTTTGAAAAGCCTGTTCTTGGTCTGGACCCCACTGCCAGGGCGTCAAGGACTTTGTGAGTTCTCTTAGTGGTCAAGTCAGATTTGTGAGGTCCAGTATAAACTGACCATGGCCATAAACCTCCTCACCTACGAGATGTTGTTTGGCACCGGGGCATCCTGGATGTCTTGTTCCTTCTCAGGGTTAGGGGTGATGACATCTTCTGAGATGGTGTATCCGAAAAACTGATCTTTTCTTGAGAAACTTACATTTATCTCTCTGCAGAGTTAGACCAGCATCTTGGAAGCGCTGGAGCACCCCATGGAGCACCCCATGTAGATGTGCATGGTGCTCTTTGAGTGACTTGGCATACACAAGGATGTCAACCCTCATGTTGAGGACTCCCGGTAGCCCGCGGAGCCACACCCTGATTGTATTTTGGAATGCCTCCACTTGAGGTCGACATGAGTTAAGAAAGTGGTGGCGTACTGTGTATCAGGGAGGAGTGGCAGTTGGCGGTACCCCGACCGGAGGTCTACCTTCAAGAACCACATGGCTCCTTTCAACTCCCCAAGGAACACTGATAGTAGGAGTGAGGTGGCATTCTCTCTTGATGGCGGCATTTGGGAGACGCCAGTCCAGGAAAATTCTGACCTGACTCAGTTGTTTTGGCTTCTTTGCCACCAATAGCGGGGATACCCACGGAATAGGCCCAGTCACTTTCTCAATGACTCCTTCGTTTTCCAAATTCTCTAATTCCTCTTCCACTTTGCGCCTAATGTGGAAGGCAGTAGGCCCTTGTCTCAAACCTACCGGTTGGATGGACTGGTTGACATGAAGCTTGATCTCCTTTGTTTTGAGGCATCCTATGCCCTGGAAGACCTTGTGGAATTTGTCCAGTATTGTGGCGAGTTCTTCTTCCTGAATAGTAAGCGCAAAGGACATTAGCTTCAGTGTCTCTGCTGTAGCTCCGCTCAGAAGCATGCCTTGACCTTCCTTAGCTAAGTAGACTGTGGTGTCTGACTTTTGTTCGTCATTAGATATTGTTGATGTGAAGCACCCAAGGAGGGGGATCCGCATCTTTTGGCAATATGCAAACACACAAATCTGTGCATTTTTCAGCAGGGTGTGGACTCATATTGTGGTATGTTTGTGCAGACATGAGTTTAATTGAGGCCCCAGTGTCTATAGTTGCTGTTATGCTCTGGTCATGGAGTCTAACTTGGCATTTATGGAGGTGGCGGCAAGTGGGAGATTGTTTCCCTATGGCAATGATATAATGTACTGGATAATCAATGGCTTCCTCATTGTCCGTGTCGCCTCGGTCTTCATGTTCGCCTACAGCTTGTGTTGCTTCTTTTGCGGGTTTAGCTGACCCGCACACTTTTGCAAAGTGATTTACCTTCCAGCAGGCTGGGCATCCCTTTCCTCTTGCTGGGCATTCCGTCATATGGTGTTGGGGCCCTCCACAGTATCCGCACTCTTTCTTCTTACCCCGAAAGCGTCATGGTGGGGGAGGGGTCGGTCTGGCTCTCACTACCTGAGCCTTTTCCATCTTTATGGGACGATGAATCACAGCTTCCATGTGTGAAGCCCTGGCCTTAGCAAGTGCTTGGGACCTCCCCATCAATAGGCTGTGCTGTAGAGGTATTCTGGACTCTTGGAATGAGCATTTAGGGCATTCAAGAGTGCAATATATGTTTTGGGTGTGGCTTCTACTAGCGTTTTGTATATTCTGTGGATGTCTTTTCCCCCCGAGATGTAGAAATAGGGCCCTCCTCCTGTCTCGGCTGATGCCCGCCCCTTCGAAGTAAAATTGTAGGTGGTCAGTCCAATCTTTCCATTTTGGCACCAACTAGGATGGTACGTCATCAATTACGAAAGGCTCAATAGTGCTGACATGGTGAATGGTGGTCAAGTACTGTGCCGCCTCCCGTGGCATGAGAGCTGTTTGCGGGCCTGAGGTAGACAGCCGCCAGACAGACCGTGTGTCTTTCTTCTGAGGGATCACTTAGGCAGTCACTGTGTGGTTCTCTGAACTGCTATGGTGTGGCCGTGGCTTCCTGCAGGGACCTCTCACTAGAATATGTGTTTTGCCTGGTTGCACTGTGTGTTTAATGGCAATTGTCCTTTGCCTTTGCTTGTGCTTACTGACAAAGTTCACAAATTTGCATGTCCGGAACTGTCTTTCCTCACCCTGGGCACCTTGAGTACTGCCTTCACCTGTGCAGCCTTCAGGGCGGGGGAACATTTTCCTCTTAAAGATCCTGTGTTGACCTTCAAGGCCTCGAGGGGGGTGGCACTGAGTGGCTGTTTGCAGGATTACCCGCTGGAGTAGAGGTTGAGAGGGGGTGCCTTGCCTCACTTGCGATGCACCGCGCCTCACCGAAGTAGATCAGTCGTCTGATAGGTCGCGGAGTTGGCACTGGCCTTACGGTGAGCCGTCTGGGAGGGCGAGAGCGTTGCATGACTGAGGCTCTGGATAGGTGTAAGTAGCATGGTTGGCAGTCGGCGAGCAGAGCACTAAGTCACGGTTACGCTGCGGGGGAGTTCACAGGGAGCCAGTTGCCGAAACTTCCATCGGTTGGGGAGAACCTCCCTCGAGGCCGGGCGCATGGAGGACAACCCACCTCATCGCCAGTGTAGGGTAAACAACCTTTACAACGCAACTTTTACATCGCAGAGCCTTTACAACGCAACCATTACAACGCAAACCATTACAACGCATTGCTCTGGGGGGCGCTATAGGATAGGGAATAGGTTAATTTACTATCCAATAACCTTCCCTAGTGTCCACGGGGACTGGAGTTGGAATAGTAAATTAAACTATTCACTATCCAGCACCCCAAAGCACTATGCGTTGTAATGGACTGCGTTGTAATAATTGCGTTGTAAAGGCTTGCAATGTAAAAGCATGCGTTGTAATGTCATACATCCCCAGTGTAGTGTTCGCACTGAGGCCTACAGGGCCTAGCAATAATCACGTAAACACAAGAGGTTACTTTTCTCAGGGCACGCCTCTGACTGACTTTGTCAAGACCCGTTATGTATGCTCTAGCCTATGTCACGGAGTGGGTCAAACCAATTTCCCTTGGGACACTGGTGAGCACTAGTAACCCTCCTTGATCCCACAGGTTAGGGGAACACTACAAACTCCTTCATCTGATTTGGGCTAGTTTGATAATTTTGAGCATGATGAAGGTGCACAGTCTGAATGTCTCCCGCTCTTCTGCTCTGGCTACAGAGTCATGGAAAGTGGTTGCTGTTAAACAACTATTAAAAACCCCCACTGCCGAACCAGACATCTTAGCCAATGGTAGTACCATCTCTCTTCTTCTTGTCCCAGCTAAGATGTTAGAATATTTCATTAATGTCCAGTTAATGGATTTCCTTGAAATATCCAGCTGTTTCACCCTTTTCAATCAGTATTTAGGCTTTGGCACTCCATTGAGATAGCACTGCTAGAAGTCTCTGAAACAATCATATTTACGTTGGATAAAGGTCATAACTCTGTTTTGATCCTTTTAGATATGATCACAGCTTTCAACACCATATCTCACTCAACTCTTCTCCAATGACTCAGAGAGACTGGCATCTGTGGGCAGGCCCTGACTTGTTATAGTCGTTCCTTCAGAACAGGAGGCAGGTTATGTCTATTGGTCAGTTCTCCTCAACAACAACAAAAATCTTTGAGTTATGGGGTTCCTCAGGGCTCAGCATTGAATCTGACTAATTTCAATGTTTAATATTCTCCTCTTATATCTCTTATCGATTCTTTACATATCGCGTTCACATCATATGCCAATGATACCCAATTGGTCTTGACTTTTGATAAAAATTCCTCTGGCTCCATGCCCAATTTTAAAATATGTATTTTAAGTATTGTCTGCAGAATGGAACTTAATTTCCTGAAATATAATACTGACAAGATGGATATTATTTTATTTGGTTAGGATAATTTCTTTTCTGGCAAAGGAGTGGCCTGACACCCCATGGATATAGTCTTCCTATCACTCCCTCCCGATCCACAAAATAGATCTCATCATTACTATCTATAACAATGGGATCGTTCTAATTCAAGCTGTTAATCGAAACCTAGAGCAGTTCGACACACTCTTTCTGAAGATCAAAAGTTTGGTAGCTACTTATTCAACCCCAGGGCGAATAGATACAACATTAACTACTGCAAGTTCACTCCAAATCAATGCTCCCACTCCCTCCTCGGATTCACATCCCTCTTCTCTCACCACCCTTCCCTTGCCCCTGCAGGCTGCAGAATTGTTTGAATCACACTTGAATCATATTTCGCGATCATTAACCATATCACCACTTCCAACCTCCTTCCTGGCACACCTCTAACAGTCAGTGACCAGCCCCCCTCATGATTCTACCATTGCCGCCACTGACCCCTCCAACACTCATCGGCACCCTTCACCCTCTGCAGCTCCACACACTCAATCAATTTCCAGGACTATGCCTTCCGGAACACCGCTCATTTTCAGGGACACACCGTCTCCCAGTGTATCCCCCATTACCGCTTCTGACCCCTCTAACACATTTAGTCACCCTCTCCAGATCTCCACACTCAATTTCCTCCCTTCCCAACACCCAGACTTGTTGGCACGCTTGGACGATATCTCCCGCCAGCTGCACCTTCTCTCCCTCAAACTCCACAGTTTGAAAACCCTCTCACTTGAATATCTCCCCTAGTTAAGCCCCCTCCTCTCCTGTTTGAACAGGCCCAGAGCTCCAGCCAACGCCACGGACACAGCTCCCTGAGACCATCCCCTGTCACCTACCACCTCCAATTCTGTTCCTCTACCAAACACAGCATATCACCCAAGAAGCATGTCTGGTCACACGCCCAATGAAATCGACAGTCTTCTCAAGTCTTATTCGTCCAACACGGACCTCAACACGAGTCCAAATAGAATAATCCAAACCATTCATTTTAACCCTAACAGAGAATCCTACCACAACTTCAGAGTCATAAATAATGATAACCTCAAGCGAGTGAATATCACGCAGACCCCTCCTCCCCATAATCCGGCTCCACTCAAATGCATTCTACTCAATTGTAGGTCTGCTAGCAAACACGCCTCCGAGATCTTCGACCTCATTCAACAGAATGAGATAGACATCATTATCTTCACAGAAACTTGGCTCAACCCTTCGTCCACTCCAATTCTTGACCTCTTGGTACCCCCAACCCACGACATAATTCGTCTTGACAGAGCTAAGAAGCAGGGTGGTGGTCTAGCTTGTATACATCGGAGTACACTTGCGGTCTCTCTTTCAGAGTCATCTTCGCCGGTAACGTGCAAATACCTTTGTCTCAACATCTCGAGTAACAATCATCTGGTTTGCAAACTACACACATTCTATCACCTCCCAGGCAACAATCTCCCCTTCATTGAACAATTAATGGAAATCATCTCTGATAATGTGGATTTAGCCCAGTCCCACATCTACCTGGGGGACTTTAACCTTCACTGGTCTAACTCTTAAGCAGTCCCATGCCTCAATTCCTTCTTACATGACCACGATTTGATTCAACATTGTGACTTGCCTACTCACATTAAAGGTGAAACTTTAGACCCCATCATCTCCAAAGGTCAATCCATCTCATTGGATTCCATCTTACCATGTGATTGGTTGGACCATTACATCATTTCCTTCCATATCAATTCGGAGGTTTATCAGAGTAAGGCACAAAAAACCAAACCAAAGATTTGGAAAAGGGACCTCAGAGATATCAATACAGCTGACCTAGCAACCCGCTGTAAACAGGCCCTCTCGCCCCATTCGGATATATTTGAAGTCCATGCTCTCACAGACTTTTACAACTCTTCTATTTCCAAAATCATGGATTCTATGGCCAACTCCAACAAAAAAATGCACCTGCAAAAATGTCCAAACCTTGGTTCAATGGCAACCTAAACTAGGAACGGCCCAATCTAAGGGCCATAGAACGTTCCTGGAGAACCACTCCATCTGCTGACCACCTAAAAAACCTTAGAGCAGCAAGACGTGCATATAACAAACAAATCAAGACAGCCAAGGCGGAGTACTTCAGGTCCCAACTTAAAAAAGCGGCGAATTGACCCAAGAAACTTTTTGAACTGGTTAAACAGCAATCGGTGGTAGCCCCTAACCGATCAGCTTTGGAAATCAGACCTCCCTCATGGTTTGATCTGGCTGCCCTTTTCACTGAGAAAACTAGGCTTATTAACATTGATCTGGGAGCCAGGAAGGTGCTATTGCTATCCAATGAACCTGCACCCCCACTGGCCGTACTAGACAAGACAACACCAATTAGCTGGGGTATCAAGAACAATGCTTCCTGGGACACCTTTACCCCCCTTAATGAAAATGATATCAAAAAGGTACTTTGGATTATCAACCCATCTAATCACTTCAGTGACACGTTACCACCTAACATCTTCAAAGTAATTAAGGACGAAATGGCCCCCTTCTGGAGATAGATCGTCTATGCGTCTTTGTCACAAGGTATAATCCCAGAATGCCTAAAAGGGGCTCAGGTGACACCTATATTAAAAAAAACACAGCTGATAATACAGATCTTAACAACTTCCGACCTATCTCCATCATACCTACCCTAGCCAAACTCCTGGAAAAACGCATCAGTCACAACTATGTGCGCCCATCAAAAATGTCCACCTCCTGGATCAACACCAATCTGGCTTTTGTAGTGGGCATAGCACTGAGTCGGCCCTCACTCACGTGATAGATGACATTTTAATAATGCTTGATCGAAACGAATCCTGCCTTCTTATCCTACTTGACCTTTCCTCCGCATTTGACACTGTCAATAATGACAACCTTCTACTCATTCTGGAACATTAGATGGGCCTTTCAGGTCAGGTGCTGCATTGGTTCTCGTCCTTCCTGCAGCACAGTACCCAAAGAGTTAAAGTCCCACTCGCTGTGAGGTGAACTGTGAACTCTGCATTCTGGCCACTGGAGGGGCTGCGTGAAGCGCTGTGTGCCGGGGCAAACGAGGAGAGGAGACTTGCTCTGTCCAGCGGGATACTGGGACTGCGAGGACCAGCATTCCCTTTTTGAGCACAGCTGGTGCCTCTTCCCAGTATCAGCCCGCCCAACTGCCCTACATTAACAGGCTCTATCCGCGCAACGCGGGTCGCGCGCGGGTCGAGCCCGGGCAAAGGGCGGGCCGTCTAAGGCCGTCCAAGGTCGTTCAAAGTCGGGCCGGGCCCGCCCTCTTTGACCTGCTGTGTTCTGTTGAATCTTTTTTCATGATCCCATTCCATCTTATTTTTTAAAGTGATATTGTATGTCTCTCATTCTTGTGCTATAGTCTTAAATTATCTGTTATTATGTCTTTACGGTCAGGGAAGGAGAGAATTGTAACACTTTTATCTTCAGGAGCGGTGGTTACTGGTACCCTGGATCAATTTTTTAAACGGGCTACTATAATTATTGAAAAAGAAATAGCCCTTACTGAGAAGCGCTTGTCCCTGGATCTTCTAACGGGGAAGCGATCGTCCTTAGGTCCAATTGGGTCAGTGGTCTCTCCCGAACCACTCAGACAACTAGATCCTTTAGTTACCAATGTTTGTAGCGCAAGCCCATTACCGGCAGCTGCCGAAAATGTAGCGGGCTGCTCCATTTTAGATTTATCTACAACCAGCACGACCCCTAGTAGTTCCATTGCAAAAATAATAAATTCTCCTTTGATTAACAGATTATCCCCGGTAGCTCAGAACCAGGGGCAACCAGCAACGCCTATACCTAACTAAAGGAAAAGAGGGGGTGGTCCTTTGAAGGGAGGTTTGGCAAAAATTCAAAAGAAAAAAGTAATTTCCTGGTCCAACCAGTCGTTGCTTAGCCCCCTAGCCCGGTTAGGGCTCCATTAGAAGCTACCGAACAATCCCCCTTTTGCGGTTAAGATGATGCTGGGTTTTTGGGTAAAATAGAAATCTTGTTTAAATCTTTGATGTTACACCTTCTGGAGAGAACTAAGATGATCAATAGTAAATTAGATCAAATTGAGAAACAAGTTGTAACAAATTCAATTACATTGGATAATTAGGTTAGAGGCATAGATAGCATTAAGGTCCAGACACTACTTTTAAAGGTTTGGGTTTTGGAAATGGCCCTAGGGCGGCCTTACAAACTACTATTGCCAAGCCCAATAGCCAGCCTGGCAAATCAAGTCTGGAGAACCCGTCAGTAGGTAAAAATCCCCCGGGTATCACAAGGGCTGGGGGTATGGTGGTAGGCGCGGTGCCTAAAACGCTGACTGCACCACGTGTACTAGATGTAGGTAGAAAGTTTACTGGGCATACCCCGCTGGAGAAGGAGGCTTGTAAACAGCGTCTCCCTTGCATAAACCTCCCCCCCAGATTCCGTGCCATATTCGATAATATAGGTGGGAGTACGAGCATTAGGTGAGGAGAAACCGGAATCGCATAGGGAGTTGAATAATAAGGTAATCCACTGGCTCAACAAGAATAGAACTCTTACTCCCTCTTCCAACACAGAGATACTAGGAGTTAGAAGGGTGAG
Organism: Lissotriton helveticus; assembly: GCF_964261635.1. Lineage (NCBI taxonomy): Eukaryota > Metazoa > Chordata > Amphibia > Caudata > Salamandridae > Lissotriton > Lissotriton helveticus. The sequence continues at coordinate 1,138,610,837 of NC_136067.1, read as the reverse complement.
CTGGGTGAGACACAGCCCAAAGGACTTAGAGGGAGACTGTGTTGTTGTGAACTTTAGGGATCCCTGGGTGGTGGACTACATCCGAAGAGCTCCTAGGTTTGGTAGAGTGGGTGACGTTCAATCATTGGGCCGTGATTATTTTGATCCACGTTTAAATTGTGGTCCATTTAACCACCCGTTTAAATCGCGTCGAGGTAGACCCTATGGCGCAAACTCATCCGACCGGATGGTGCATCATCTCCCCCTGTTTAATAGGTTTGACCCTCTTACAGATTTAGATGGGGTGGACTGACTCATGAGTGATTCTGGTGGTCATGTTCTGGCCAAGCAATCCGGAAGCTTCCACTTGGAGGAGGGTTCTTTGGATGATGATGCAGTACTCGGAGGTGCCACCGTACCCTGTGACATCATAGTGAAGGCTCGGGTGGATCGGGAGGTTAGTGTTGGAATGGGAAGGTCTCCCCCGGTCGCCCCCACCAGTGAGCCCCCAGGCAGAGAATCGTTATTGGAGGTTGAGCGGTCTCCAGGGTTCAACCAGAGTGTGCCAGCTCAATCTCAGCTGGCTAGTCAGGTCGCTCTCCTAAAAATAGTCTCATGGAATATTGCAGGGCTGAAAAGCAAAGTAGCAATGGGTGAGTGGGCAGACTTTGCGGATACTCAAGACATTTTAATTTTCCAGGAGAGTTGGCCAATCGACCCTATTCATCGTCTGGGCTATCTTAACTTTTATAAACCCGCTATTAGGGCCAGCATGGGTAGAGCGTCAGGTGGCCTAACTATCTGGGTGAGGCAGTCTCTCAGATATAGGCCCACAGAGGTGATTGTATATAACCCAGATATTCTTGGGATAAAGCTAACCAGGCCTAACCATCAGGAGATTCTTATTGTTAATGTCTACGCCCGTGGCCTCCCGGAGGGCGGAGTCCGGTGACTAATATTAATGAGCTTGACTCTCTAATGGGAGGGACAAGTTCGTAGTTGTGGTGGGGGACCTCAACTGTACCTTTGAGCCCCTTGTGGGGGACGGGGAGGATTTTTATGCAGAAGAAGATAAGATCTGGAATGTCCCATCTCTTGAATTGAAACCAATAAAGAAAGGGACTGAGGCTGCACTACACTGGTTGGGATTCTGCCTCGAGTGGGGGCTGAGAGCAGCTAATGGTCGATCACTTTCTGATAAAAACGGTAGGGCTACATTCGACAATGGCATTAGAATGAGTTGAATCGATTATATCCTAATTAAAGCTGAGTGTTGGTCTTCCTTGGAGGATATGTTAGTTTTTGCCCGTCCGGAGAGTGATCACAATCCATTGGTTCTCAGTTTAAAGCTAGAAAGTAGCCCAGTGAGTACCAGAGCCACTGAGTGTCTTACAGCAGAGGCTATCCTAACAAACGATAGGCGTAGGGTGCGGTGGAGCAGGGTAGTAGAAGACCCCACAGTTTTGGACAGGGCTTCCTATGAAGTCTCAACCACATTGCATGCCATTCTGCTACTGGCCGATTCTTCGGACAATCTGGCGTACATAAGTGTACACCACGAGAAGCTTTTTAGCAAAGCCCTTTTTTCCACAAACACCAAGCCAGGGAAAACATTGGCTTCAAAATCTGGGCATAAATGGTATAATAAAAAGTGCCGTCAGGCACATAGCTCCCTGGTTAAAGCGTTAAAAACCCGTGTTAGTGTAGACATTATAATGGCTAGGCTTGAGTACAAAAAGATCCAGAGAGAGGGACGATCGACACTGGCAGGACCTTTACGAGGCCAGTAGGTCTAGTAATCAGACTAAGTTTTGGCAGATTGTCAAATGGGGAAGAATTTTGGAACTGAAAACCCCATCAAATCATGTAGCAGCGGATGACTGGGTTGATATTTTGAGTCCCAGTTTAGGGGCCCCGAAATAGACACTGCTTGTGGCCCCGCCGTGAGTGCCCCATTGTTAAGGATGCCGTGTCCTCATCCAGTATTTGAGAATAAAGATGCAGAGATCGCATTGGGTCTGCTAAAAGCCGGTAAGGCGCCAGACATGGATTGTATTCCAGCAGATTTATTTAAGTATGATCCAGCAAATTGGGTGCCGTATATTACCATACTAGCGAATGCAATTGCGAATGGGGCTCCGATTCCGGATTCTTGGCGGGGGGCCGAAATATTACCTATATTTAAAAAGGGGGGCCATTCGGCCCCGGGGAACTATCGCCCCATTAGCCTAATAGATGCAATTCAGAAAATTATAGCTAGAATGGTGTTGGCTGAAATCCAGGTTTGGATGAATGCAGAGAATATTTTATCCCCCATGCAGGCTGGTTTTAGACCCTTTGTCAGTACGATCGACCAGGTGTTCAGATTTATACTTATTTACTGGAAGGTGGTGTCCCTGGGTGGAGGATCAATTTATGCTGCATTTGTAGACCTAAAGTCTGCATTCGATCTTGTCCCCAGAATCAAGCTATGGGATGCCTTGGGATCCATGGGTATTCCGAACGACCTATTGGATTTGGTAATTAGACTGCACGAGGCAAACTTTGCGCAGGTTAGATGGGGTAGGCAGGGGCAGGTTACACAGAAATTCTCAGTGACTCGTGGTGTCCGTCAGGGGCGTGCACTCGCAACCAACTCTGTTTTTATTATTTATCAACAGAGTAGTGCAGTATTTTGTGGACACACCAACAGATGCCCCTGTTCTAGGTGGCATAAAGTTCCCTCTTCTCATCTTTGCAGATGACACCCTTATTTTATCCAAAACTCAAAAGGGGCTTCAAATTGTACTTAATAAATTTGAGGAGTTTTGTAAGCATAATGATCTTCGGGTCAATATGAGCAAGACCAAATTTATGGTGCTAACGAAAAATAGGCCGTTGGCGGGTCACGTTAGCATGAATGGCACTGGGTTAGAGCAGGTGGAAGTGATGACCTACCTAGGGGTGGTTTTAGAAAATAGGCTTAGATGGAAACCGCAGATTGATGTACTCTCCTTGAAATTCGCCCATCTGACTGGGTGTCTTATCAAGGAACAAAGAACCTCATTAATAAAAAGGATTGGTCCTGCACTTAAAATATATAATGCAAAAATAAGTTCTGCAATTTTGTATGGTGCGGACCTTTGGTTTTTTTTGGATCTGTCACCGCTGGTCAGAGTACAGAACAAATTTCTTCGCAATCTTGTTGGTTTGCCCCAATCTACCCCTATGAAACCTTTGCTACTCAACTTGGGTTGTCAAACCATTGAAGAAGCTGCTCGGTTTAAGACTGTTGCTTTGTGGAGGAGGATTTGTTCAACTCCGACACTTGCACCCTTTGCACGGGAAATTCAAGATCTTAGATCTATAGTGGGTTCTGGTAATCTCCCCTGGTTTAAGAATGTAAAATCCATATTGGAGAACATGGGCCTTAGTCAGCTGTGGCTGGCCCCTGGAAAAAATGTATTTCATCCAAAAAGGGTATTTAAGGAACTGTACTGGGCGGCCCAAAGAAATCAGCTCATTGTCCAGTCTGACTCAGCCTCTCTGTCTGGCAGGTTTCTGGTTCACAAGCTCGACCCATCGCTAGAAGATTATTGGGATGTTACTTTACTAATAAATGGCGGGGCCAGCCTAAAGACACTTGTCCTTGGTGTAGAGACCGGAAAGAGTCACTTGGCCATGTATTCTTTATCTGCCCAGCCTACCAAGCTCCCCGGAGAAAATGGTTAAAACCAATCTGCATTAACCTGAGAACACGGGTGGGACAGGAGGCCCTATGGCTGCTGAGGATGAATACATCTGCCCCTGTTGCCATAGCTGTAGCAAAATTTCTGGGTTGGACATGGATCATTAGAGCAAGGCACCCGTCTGATACCTGTTAGTTGATTAACTGATTGTTTTAATCCTAATGTATTTTTAGTACGTCTTTAAATGAAATTTAATCATGTTTTAACTATTTTAACCAAGTACTTTGTATGTTTGGTTTAATGTATTATTTGGTATGAAATGTGTTCTGAAATTAATGGCTAACAAAGTTTTAATGTGTTTTTACTAAATAGGGCTTTGTACTGTAATTAGTTAGAACACAGTGTTTTACGATGTCTTTTATGATGAAATATATTGAAATAAAGACGTATGAACTTGAACCACTCAGTCTCCCAGCCATCCCCAGTCAGCATGGGGGTTCGCCGAGGATCCTCCTTATCTCCCATTCTTTTCAATCTGCTCCTGGAACCATTAGCTAATGTTCTAAAATCCTTGGACATTCGCTTCCATATATGTATGCAGACGATACCTCTGAAAATCTCCTCTCCGGATGACATCCCTTCACTCAACTTTACCCTACTGACTACCCAAAATTGGTTAACTACGAACCACCTCCTGCTAAACACCTTCAAAACAGAATTGCTCCTCATTTCTCCCCTGAAACATACTCCTAAAATCGACCTATGGATGAACCAACTCACTGCCTCAACTGCTCCCCCTGCATTTTCGACTCATCTAAATCTCTAGGAATTATCCTGGACAAGCATCTGAATATGAAGTCTCACATTAGCAATGTGTGCAAGGGAGCTAACTACCTTCTAAGAACACTCAGGAATCTCAAACCTTTCCTATCGCAAGCAGATTTCAAGCAAGTGGTCCAAGTGCTTGTTTTACCGAGACATGACTATGGCAGTGCTACGCTATGTGGCCTCCCTAAATACGCTTTGGCCCCCCTAAAGGCTTCACTGAACGCAGTGGCCAGATTGATCACGGGCACCAAGCGAAAAGCATACATCTCCCTGGTTTTAAAATCGCTAAATTGGCTACCCTATGAAGCTAGAATTCAACTGAAGATTGCCTGCCTTTCACACAAAGCCCTCCACTTCAAAACCCCCACCTACCTTGCACAAAAACTAGAACTATCCGGAGGAGGTAGATTGTTAAGGAGTGTCAATTCCCTCCTCTTGAAACCACAGATCTTCCGCATAAAGAGAACTTGCCAACGAGCCTTCTCTGGCTCTGCTCCTAAAATCTGGAACTCTCTTCCACCTGAAATTCGGAGGATCTCGTCCAAGGTTGCTTTCAAAGTGGAAGCAAAAAGATTCCTCATGAATAAATTCTTACCTGACAAACAAAAATCCGAAATAGTGGATAGAGAACCTAGCTGGTAGATCAGATTACTATCAGTGATAGATGTAATCTTGAAAGGAAAAAATATCCTTTTTCTTGAGTCCCCTCACTCACCGGAGTTTCCTCACAGTGACATGCTTCATTATTGGGGCCATCCCAACCCGCTGCGGGTTGAGGCGTGTTACGACTTGCGAAATACATAGGAGCACTTAAAGTGAGGAACTATGTGTGGTGCGGTGATAAGTGTGGGTGGAGTGGTGTGAATTAAAAATACCTACCTAGTGGGCAGAAATACTTTATTCTTGCTCCTAGTTGATATATTAAAAACGGGGTGGGTCTCTAGATTTTCCTGGTTTTTCAATGAGTCAGGAGCCCTAGTAGAGTGCCAACATGTTTCGAGCTGTACCTCTAAGCTCTTCTTCAGGACACCACAGGGACCAGCCCTGTGAGTACCACTCCAAAGTGTAGTGCGAAAAAATGCCTATCAATGAGCATTTAAATTAAATTAGACCATATACATACAACATAACAGTATTACGTAAGTGGAAAAAGAAGAACAAAGTTAAGATGTGGCGCCCTGCCTTCTGCAGGATCTTCACTTTCCCTCGTTTTACCTAAACAAGAGAGACTTTTTCAATGTTCTTAATATAAAAAATTACAAAAAAGGGGTGGTGATGGACAGAGTATCTGAGTTAATCAGAACACTCCTACCCAGTCAACAGATCAGGGCTTGATCCATCACCGTTTTTTAGCTCACTGCACCATCCCAGTTCAGAACCTGGCTATATGCAAATTAGTCTGTCCCTGGCCCAGTGCATCATGGGAACAGGGCAGACCAAACTACCAAGCCAATTCTTCACTGGAAAGGAAACAAGCTTCCGGGGACCGGTTTCTGGCATTACAGCCGTCTTCGGCCCGGCTTGCTTGAATCCTGATGGTGCAATGAGCAAGGGACTCATGTCTGAGCATACCCTTCCACACTCATGGTGGCCAAAATAATTACAAAAAAGGGGTGGTGATGGACAGAGTATCTGAGTTAATCAGAACACTCCTACCCAGTCAACAGATCAGGGCTTGATCCATCACCGTTTTTTAGCTCACTGCACCATCCCAGTTCAGAACCTGGCTATATGCAAATTAGTCTGTCCCTGGCCCAGTGCATCATGGGAACAGGGCAGACCAAACTACCAAGCCAATTCTTCACTGGAAAGGAAACAACCTTCCGGGGACCGGTTTCTGGCATTACAGCCGTCTTCGGCCCGGCTTGCTTGAATCCTGATGGTGCAATGAGCAAGGGACTCATGTCTGAGCATACCCTTCCACACTCATGGTGGCCAAAATAATTACAAAAAAGGGGTGGTGATGGACAGAGTATCTGAGTTAATCAGAACACTCCTACCCAGTCAACAGATCAGGGCTTGATCCATCACCGTTTTTTAGCTCACTGCACCATCCCAGTTCAGAACCTGGCTATATGCAAATTAGTCTGTCCCTGGCCCAGTGCATCATGGGAACAGGGCAGACCAAACTACCAAGCCAATTCTTCACTGGAAAGGAAACAAGCTTCCGGGGACCGGTTTCTGGCATTACAGCCGCTTCGGCCCGGCTTGCTTGAATCCTGATGGTGCAATGAGCAAGGGACTCATGTCTGAGCATACCCTTCCACACTCATGGTGGCCAAAATAATTACAAAAAAGGGGTGGTGATGGACAGAGTATCTGAGTTAATCAGAACACTCCTACCCAGTCAACAGATCAGGGCTTGATCCATCACCGTTTTTTAGCTCACTGCACCATCCCAGTTCAGAACCTGGCTATATGCAGGTCCCCAGAAGCTTGTTTCCTTCCCAGTACAAGAATTGGCTTGGTAGTTTGGTTTGCCCTGTTCCCATCATGCACTGGGACAGGAACAGACTAATTTGCATATAGCCAAGTTCTGAGCTGGGATGGTGCAGTGAGCTAAAAAACGGTGATGGATCAAGCCCTGATCTTTGGACTGGGTAAGAGTGGTCTGCTTAATTCAGGCACTCTGTTCATCACCTCCCCTTTTCTGAATCATTTTGTCCACCATAAGCGTGGAAGGGTATACTCAGATGTGAGTCCCTTGCTCATTGCACCATCAGGATTCAAGCAAGCCGGGCCGACGACGCCTGAAATGGCAGAAACCGGTCCCCGGAAGCTTGTTTCCTTCCCAGTACAAGAATTGGCTTGGTAGTTTGGTTTGCCCTGTTCCCATCATGCACTGGGACAGGAACAGACTAATTTGCATATAGCCAAGTTCTGAGCTGGGATGGTGCAGTGAGCTAAAAAACGGTGATGGATCAAGCCCTGATCTTTGGACTGGGTAAGAGTGGTCTGCTTAATTCAGGCACTCTGTTCATCACCTCCCCCTTTTCTGAATCATTTTGTCCACCATAAGCGTGGAAGGGTATACTCAGATGTGAGTCCCTTGCTCATTGCACCATCAGGATTCAAGCAAGCCGGGCCGACGACGCCTGAAATGGCAGAAACCGGTCCCCGGAAGCTTGTTTCCTTCCCAGTACAAGAATTGGCTTGGTAGTTTGGTTTGCCCTGTTCCCATCATGCACTGGGACAGGAACAGACTAATTTGCATATAGCCAAGTTCTGAGCTGGGATGGTGCAGTGAGCTAAAAAACGGTGATGGATCAAGCCCTGATCTTTGGACTGGGTAAGAGTGGTCTGCTTAATTCAGGCACTCTGTTCATCACCACCCCCTTTTCTGAATCTTAATATAAAAAATGGCATGAATAACATATCTGGTTTCAAGATGCTGACATGTTGTCGTGCCTGGATTTGGAAAAATAACATTTTATATGCACCAAATGTAACTGTATATGCCCTCGTGAAACCTCATGCACCTGTGGTCCTGGAAGGGAAGGACATTAGTTTCTGGTGCGTGGCATTTCTAGAATTAAAAAGACCCATAGTCGTGAAAGTGACACATATAAACACAATCGAAAAAACAACATGTAAAACAAAAACACATAAATTCAAACATACTTTTCGTTAGGCTGTGCTGAGCCTCATGGTCAGATCGGGGGAAAGGAGACCCGCAAAATTATCTAAAATCGGAAAAGTAAGCGTAATTACTTTTCCGTAGGTAGCGGATAACCCGCATCGGGCTGCCAGGGCAAACCTGTGTGTGTCAAACACAGTGGAAGCCCTTGGACTGCTGGTGCTGCAAAGGAACAGACTTACTTGTCACAATTCATGCACTAGATTAGGAGGGTGAACCTAGCAACCTCCCTCTAACTCCCCCCCTCTCTTTTGTATTTCGTAAGTTCTTACCTGAACAGGAGGGGCAATTTTTAGCTCTAAGTGCATCGGACATATTATAGTATCGGTCAGTATTCCAGTATATGATGATTATGCTGGTATTGGTTATTATTCCTGTACATGTTTAATGTATTTACTCCCCTTAAGTCATTATGTTACATCATCGTGCCCAATCTTCGTTCACCCAGGTGTATAAATGATCTATTAGACGTTCACCACTTGATTCAATGCCTATTACACGCCCCATTTGACTCATGTTTATATTATTATTTTGGTATTGGCCATTATTCCTGTATATGATTATTTCACTTATTCCCCTTTTATCACTTCGCTCCATCATATAGCCCACTCCTCGTTCACTCAGGATTTATAAATGAGCTGTTATGTGTGCACCATTTGATTCAATGCCTTTTATACTCCTCATGTTAGACTCATGTTTTTGATTGTTACCTTTCCCTATATTTGTAAAGAGCTCTGATATCCTTCGGGATCAAGTTTGCGCTATATAAAACTTTATGCATAAATACATTTTTAAAAAATATATCCCGTCTCCTCCCTCTCCAGTAAAAGTGGCTTGCAATCGCAGCATCACATTTGATTGCGCATTCTCTTTTCACTCCCAAGTAGTATCTGTTTCTGGCACTTGTTTTTCCCTGATCAAAATTCCCTGAATAAACATTACAAGCCTTCAAGAACCTTGAGATCTTCTCAAGTTAGGGGTCTATTATGATGGCGGTGAATCCGTATCCTCCGGGCCGTTGGAAGCCACCGCTGGCCCGGAGGATGCGGATTCACCGCCGCGGTCACAGAAAACACCCACTGGCAGATTATGATGGCGGTGGGAACAGCGGTGGACGGCAGGTCCGTCCGCCGCTGATCCGCAGGGTGTTGAGCGCTATTTGGTGGCGGTGTCTGCAAGACACCGTCAGCCAAATTAGGATGTGTGTTTAAACATGCTTTTCCGCTGCAGCTTTTCCGCCGTGAAAAAGCATGTGGAACTTTGCTTCTGGGGGCCCCTTGCAGGCCCCCAGGGTGAAGGGGGATGGGGGTGCACATGGGGGGTACCTATAGTACCCCCCTGCATTTACATGGACAAAGCGGCAGGCACCGCGCGGTGCCTGCCGCTTTGTGCATGTAAATGCAAAGCATGCATTTTTAACCTTGCGGCGGGTGCTGCTTGAGATACGGGATGTGACCGCCAGGGTAGCGGTCACATCCTAATTGCAACGGAGGGACCGCCGCTGCCCCTGCAGACGGTCCCTCCACCTCGGGGGTGGCAGACGGACGCAGGTCCGTCCGCCATCCTAATAGGCCTCTTTATTTGATAGCCATCCCTGTTTTTGGATGCTGTAATGGGGTCCAAAATCTGGAATCATCTCTCTGTCCCACTCAGATTTACTAACAGTGAATTGGAATTCAGGAAACTTCTCAAAACGTGACTATTTTCTCTATCTGATGGTTCCTTTAAATGTTTGACCTACTGATTTAAAGGTTTTCCTTTCTTTTCTCAGTTCCTCATACTACAGTTTTATGCGTTAGTCGATCGTTTACTTTGTTTGTTGCTGAGCTAGTGCCAGGATGAGTGACAGTGTACTTTATAAATAACTCATATCATATTATACCAGTGATGATTGTTTTCATTCAATGATGTCTCTTGCAAGAAGCAGTCTCTTGCAAAACATGCAGAATGTATGTTGTCGGAGAAAAAAGTAGCACTCTATGTAGGAAGCTTCTTTTATTTTAGTTTTTTTTATATACGTTGTTTTTGTGACAAGCATATGACCTTTTTAAACCACTTATTAGAACAGTTGAACATCTTTTAAATGAGCTTTGAATGAGTAGAAAAAGAAAGCAGCATTGGCTGATTGATAATATTGACACTAGGCGATCTTTTTTCTCATTTCATCTTCTGCTACTTTTTGGACCAGCTCAAGACAATAGAGTAAATGGGGTACACAGCAAACCCCTGTTTGATTTAAAAATGTGTTTTTTTTAAGTCAGTTGGGATTGGCTTCCAAAAGTCATACAGAGCTTTTATGGTGTGAAACCATTACATCGCAGGAGTTACATTGATATTCATTATGCAGAGGTTTTTACATCGGCTGTCATTACATCAGAGGTAAGTTTTCCAGTCTTTTATTTTGCAGCACTTTATCTCACAGGTAAGTTAATTTTAGGTGTTGGATAGCTTAGGGGTAAAAATTACTATTCCCACTCCAGTGTATGCAACAGTAGGGAAAGTGTTGGATAGCGTAGGGGTAAAAATTACTATTCCTACTGCATTGAGTGCAACAGTAGGGAAAGCGTTGGATAGCGTTGGGTAAGAACTACTATTCCCACTCCAGAGAGTGCAACAGTAGAGAAAGCGCTGGATAGCGTAGGGGTTAAAATTACTATTCCAACTCTAGTGAGTGTAACAGTATGGAAAATGTAGGTTAGCATAGGGGTTAAATTAACATACCTATCAATTAATGAAAAAAAGAATAATAATAATTAACAAAAAACTAATTGAGAAATACCAATAAAATTAAAGTAATATTTACTTAAATAACATTAAATTACTACCCACACTATTCCCCCTTTAACACAAAACACACTACACATAAAAAAACACAAATAATTTAATTATCAATTAATCAATTAATACAAATTAATAATACATTTATTATAATTAATATAATTATAAATTACCTAATTAATAAAAAATAATTACCAACTAATAATTAATTAACAATAAATTAATAATCAATAATAAATAAAAACACATTAATTAATTAATTTAATTTAATTTATTCCCACCCTATTCCCTTATAAACCCACAACCTGCTCAAATACTAAAACGCATTTTTAGTATCATCAAAATATCAACTGCAGAGTACTTTACCGAAAATATAGGGTCAACCTCTCCGGAGTATGTTTGGGATGCATTTATTTCTCTTGGCCTGTCGCCCATGCCCAGGGTCAGCATGTATCAGAATTCAGATCTGACAGGTGGTCTCCTGTTCTGGGATCTGTGGAGGGGCACTTGATCACCAAGCATCTCCCTCAAGATCTTAAGAGGCTGTCACTGTTCCAGGCTGGTAACCCTGTTGCTATGTAAGGTTTCAATCAGCGTTGGTAGGGTCAATATCCCAGGTAAATGTGGGTTGGGCCCATCAGCGATGGCAGGATCCTGCCATGCTGGTCCGCAAAGCCTGGGAGTAAGCAGACTGCATGGGGCCCAATCGGTCGCTGCTCACCCCTTCAGCCTTGACAGCCACTGCCCAAAGCTGCCCATTCAGACTCGCCACTGACCTGGGGTGGTGCTTTTCAAGAGGCCACCCTGTTTTCGTTATGTGGTGCAGTTGCTCTGCTACAGATTCATGACTGACATTGCAGTGCCCAGGATGGAACCGTAGCCCCTATGCCACTACCACTTCTGAATGAATGAATGAATGAATGAATGAATGAATGAATGAAATTAGGTCTTATAAAGCGCAAACTTAGCCCAAGGGCATCAAGGCGCTAAAACGGACTGTACATAAGGAAGGCAGAGAGAATTAAGCTGCAAACTGAGTGCTTCTGCCTCACCATCTCACCCTCGGACACCACTCCTTCCTATGTGGTGCTCCATGGTCCACTCGCAGCACCGCTCACCCCTCTCACTTTCCGACCACGGCAACCCCCGGGTCAGCTGGGTCCCAACTTTGGCCCACGCTGTATGTGTCAGACCACCTGCCCCATTAATCTTTGCTTGCCCAGACCTCCATGGCCATCCTTCGGGCAATGGCCATGGCACAGAGTGCCCCCAGAGTTAGATGCAGGAGCCGGCGATTCTAAGAGGCAGGATGCTGCCGCATGGGGCATGAGAAAGGGAGGATTTAGATTGGCTACGTGAAGTTCCTTTAACCTGCGACTGCCAATCTGCCATCTTTGGTTGTCAGGCCGCACCCCCGATGCACGATCTATTAATGCAGTGATGAAACTGATGTGACTATTAGTGTCCCTGCCTGGAATAAATCCGTGCTGCTCTTTGAACATTAGCCTGGTAATAGCTTTGCTGATTCCATTGGCCAGAATCTTAGTATAAATCATAGAATCTTCATTGAGCAGTGACATGGGGCGGTACGAGCTATATTTAAATGGATTTTTATATATTTATTTTAAATGATGATAAAAGCCTCGTGTCAAGGGATCGGTAAGTATTTAGAAGCTTGAACCTCCGAGATAACCTATAGGAATACAGGTGAAACTATATTAGCTATCGCTTTATACATTTCCACTGAGAAATTGTCAAGTCAAGGGTCTTCCCCACGGTCAGATTGAGGATAGTCGTTGTCACTTCCTTTAGTGTGTGCTATGTGTCAAGCATTTCATTATCACTATGGCCCAGTTTAGGTAGCTCGTTTTTAAAAACATATTCTTGTGTGACCCTATTATCATAGCTCAAGTCCCACTGGCACAGTTTGGAAACGTGTTTATCAAACACCTCAAGAATTTCCGTCCACTGTTCTTTTATTTCCCCCACTATGGTTCTAACTTGGGCAATTGCGGGTGTTTGATTGTCTCATTTTCTTAAATAACATAGGGGCATATTATCAAGTAAGGGCGTTACATTATCGCCGCTTTTATCGGCAGGAAACTGCCGATAAAGCGGCGATAATGGGCTTGATAATATGCTCTATGAATTCCAATCGAAGCCCATGATAGATGTGAAGACATCTAACATGGGCTTCGATAAAAGCGGCGATAATGTAACGCCCTTACTTAATAATATGCCCATAGTCATTTACCTGATATTCCAATCTCGGAAGAATTTGCTAGGTATCGGAAAGCTTTTTTAATTACACGTTGTAGCTTATATTGCAGTGATACGCCCACGAAGACCCAGGGGCATATTACCAAGCAATAGCGATAATTATCGCTATTGCTTGGTTAGAGACAAAATTTTACCGCTGAGCTGCGGCGATTTTTATCGCAGATAAACCTTGGTATTACCAAGGTTTATCGCAAATGCGATAAAAAACGGCCGCAATCAATCAATCAATCAATCAATCAGTGACACTTATAAAGCGCGCTACATACCCGTAGGGTCTCAAGGCGCTGGGGAGGGGGGGTGCCGCTACTGCTCGAACAGCCAGGTCTTCAGCTTCTTCCTGAAGGAGAGGTGGTCTTGGGTCAGGCGCAGGTCGAACGGGAGGGAGTTCCAGGTCTTGGCGGCCAGGTAGGAGAAGGACCTTCCTCCTGTAGTCGCTCTTCGGATGCGGGGGACGGCGGCGAGGGCGTGGTTGGCTGATCGGAGGTGGCGTTTGGGAGCGTAGAAGTTGACTCGGCTGTTGAGGTAGCTCGGGCCTTGGTCGTGTAGGGCTTTGTGTGCGTGGGTGAGGAGGCGGAAGGTGATTCTCTTGTTGATGGGGAGCCAGTGAAGGTCTCTCAGATGACCGGAGATGTGGCTGGATCGTGGGATGTCGAGGACGAGTCTGGCCGAGGCGTTTTGGATCCGCTGGAGTCTCTTCTGGAGCGTGGCGGTGGTCCCGGCGTAGAGGGCGTTGCCGTAGTCCAGTCGGCTGGTGACGAGGGCCTGGGTGACGGTCTTCCTGGTCTCTGTGGGGATCCACCAGAAGATCTTCCGTAGCATGCGTAGGATGTTGAAGCACGCCGAGGAGACGCTGTTGACTTGCCTGGTCATGGAGAGGGAGGAGTCCAGGACGAAGCCCAGGTTTCGTGCATGGTCTGTCGGTTTGGGTGCGGTGCCCAGGGCGGGAGGCCACCAGGAGTCGTCCCAGGCGGAGGGTGAAGAGCCCAGGATGAGGACCTCCGTCTTGTCCGAGTTCAGTTTCAGGCGGCTGGTCGTCATCCACTCGGCTACCTCTTTCATCCCTTCGTGCAGGTTGGCTCTGGCGGCGGCGGGGTTGTTGGTCAGGGAGAGGATCAGCTGGGTGTCGTCGGCGTAGGAGATGATGCTGAGGTGGTGTTTGCGTACGATGGCCGCGAGGGGGCTCATGTAGACGTTGAAGAGGGTGGGGCTCAGTGATGATCCTTGGGGGACGCCGCAGATGACTTCGGAGGCCTCTGATTTGTACGGTGGTAGGCGGACTCGCTGTGTTCTTCCGTCGAGGAAGGAGATGATCCATTCCAGCGCCTTGTCCTGAATTCCGATGTTGCTGAGGCGCCGTATTAGGGTGCGGTGGCAGACCGTGTCGAATGCCGCGGAGAGGTCTAGGAGGATGAGGGCCGCTGTTTCTCCATTGTCCATCAGGGCTCGGATGTCATCGGTGGCGGCGATGAGGGCGGTCTCGGTGCTGTGTTTGGCTCTGAAGCCGGACTGTGAGGGGTCGAGGGATCCGTTCGTCTCGAGGAAGGCGGCCATCTGCTTGTTGACGGTCTTCTCGATGACTTTGGCTGGAAACGGGAGAAGCGAGATGGGGCGGTAGTTCTTGAGGTCGGCGGGGTCTGCTGTTGGTTTCTTGAGTAGAGCGCTGAGTTCGGCGTGTTTCCAGCTTTCGGGCAATGCATGAATATCTCTGAAAAGTCAGCGATATTCATGCATTACCGAGCTAATGCTCTTAGCCATGTTATCCACCTCCCATTGGATAACATGGCTTAGAACTGCTCAGGGCAGGTGTTAGCTTTTGGAGATATTCGCGCTTAGCGCAAATATCTCCAAAAGTTGGTAATAGGAGATAGCGATGTTAGCGACTGTTTCCAGTCGCTAACATCTTGGCACGCCCACTTTGCATGTCATTAGTGATAAATATCACTGACATGCAAAGTGGGGCCCAAGATGGTCGCTATCTCCTACTAGCTGTCGCTAACTGGTGTTAGCGACAGCTAGGTAATAGGGAGATAATTTTATCTCCGCTTTCTTGGCTTTTAAAGCCAAAAAAGCGGAGATAAACCCCCTTGATAATATGCCCCCCAGTATTTTTAAATATGTCTCCTGGGCACTGAGGGAGTGAGCAGTAATTTGTTTGAAATGCCCCAGGATTAATCTATCTATTTCTTTACTTAGCGACATTTCTTCTTCCCTTTCTGAATTTGAGATAAAAAGGAACATATGATGCCTCTGATTTATGTGTTTTGTCTCAGATTAAGGATGTTCGAGCTGACCATTGGTTTATTTGAATCCATTCCCTAATTTGAGTCGGTAGATATCTGATGTAGTCATCACGTTCCAAGACATATTTTGAAAAGCAGAATTGGCATTACTTGTTATCTGAATTTTTAGAACGCCTCATAAATGAAACAACTGAATGGTCAGAGTATAAAAGGTGTTGGATTTTCATCTTCATGTTGGGATAAACAGGGCACTGGTTAGGCATATATTAATCTGAGAGTACTGTTTATGTGGTATAGAACAAAAGGTATACTCCTGTGATTTTGGGTTAGTATATCTTCAAGCATCCACTAAATTTGAAGTTTCCATCATATTAATGATACTGGCTCTTGTTTTTTCTCATGGCCTGTTCATAGTGTCCATAGCTGTTAAAGTCCCCCATGATAATAATAGGGATATTATACCAGCTAAATTCCAGCGTAATTTGGGCTTCAGCACACACTTCCTTGGCAATCGCCACCTTCAGTCTTAGCCAGTGTACTCAACAGCATGCAACTATTGATATGTTCACTGCGGAGAAGTAAAACAAAGCTGGGAACACCATAATGGAACTCAAAACCAAATATATGGGTTCTTGCAGTGAAGGCTTTGACTTACTTTGACACCAGAAATAACGTTTTATGGATAATGGCAAATAGAAATTACTTCTATTGCCCCTGTTTGGAAAGTTTTGTGAACCCCACTGTGTAGGACTCTCTTAAAAAGGATACAGGCTATAGATATAATGAACATTATAGTCATCTATCGAGTTGTGGGAAGATCTGCCATTCTTTTAAAGCACAGACAGGATTACCAAAACTGAGAATAATGAATGTGTTTTCCTCACAAGGTCCCCTATAGGATGTACTGACTAGATGATGTTGAGACGGTATCTGATTGCATGCCTGTTTTAACAATAAAAAGTCATCAGTGACCATGTGATTGCTTTGCAATTTAGAACAATATTGATGCAGGATCATCTATGTATTTGACTCCTCAGTAATGGGAAGTAGCAAAGATCCCCTAAATGTATGCAACTTTTCAGTATTCCACCTATGCTCTAACAGACCTCTGACTTTGCCCGGGGCTTTCGAAAATACCCACTTGAGGCAATAGTTTCCATACTCCCTAATTGGTCTGCATCCCTTCTCTAAATGTGTTCAAAGTCTAGCATTGGCAAACTGGTAGGCCTTGATTCATAGAGTAATTTCCAGCATTATGTTATTTTTCATTTACCGGCGAAAGATCAGAAGATATACACAACTGCTTCCAACATATATAACCTGATGCCGCAAAGTTGGAAAAAACGATTTCCAGTCCAATATTCACATTACCCTAAAATACATAGCCCTAATGCTATGATAGTCTCCCATAGGCTCCACAGCAAAGTTTTACAGTAGTACATACACAACTGCACCAGCATATAAATCACTGTTTCCCGGCCATTTAACCTCATTCATAATGTCAGGAGATGATTGAACATGTTTATTTAAATTAAACACATATAGAGACAACCCAAGAGATTCAAAGAATTTCCCCTTGCTCTATTTAGATAGCACCTTTCTTCCTGGAGGAAGATGTTTCCCTGAGTTATAGACAAGAAACTTTGCACAGGTGTGAGGGCATGCTTTTCCAATAGTACAGACACTATAGAATCTAGCCCTATCTCCTATGAACAGCCTTAAAAGACATTGATGTAGTTATGTGACACTTAGTCCAAAAATACACAGACATCAATCAAGTATTTATCAACAATCTGTATAATTAGAAATATTATAAACAAATAAACCTGACCAACAGCAACTCTCATATCTGTCTGCCCCCTTATGCAGGGAATCCACTTGATGTATGTTCAGTCCTTTTACTATAGATGACCTCAGCAACATACTTCTACCCTCAAGGTTGCCGCTTATAAGGGCAGTGATCGACATTCCTCAGTCGTGAAACCTCCCTTCAGAAGCACCTCTTACTCATGTCAAAATTGTCTTCCTCTCACACTTGCCAGGCACATTCCCCTCTTCATAGAAAACTGTCCATTTGCCCCCTCTATATAACCTCACATACAACTTTGCGAACTGTCCAATTATGGTGGCAGTTATCTTATATTAATTTAATGCAAAGCAGTAGGATTTCTTACACTGAACAATATCTTACACGTTCACAAAACCAGTTTCCACTTCCAAGGTGCAAAAAAGAAACTACCTCTAGCCTGTCTGTTAATGATGCACTCAGTGCTTAATTTGTAAAAGATTTAGTGCTGGTGACCAAAGCTCTGCTCCGAAGTCTCTCAGTTCTTTGAGTTCCACGGCTGTGTATCCTTGAATCCCCCTCATGTCTATTTAATCCACTAACAGACCCTCCCTGTCCTATTATCTCACTCTTGCATGTTTCTATTTCAACCCTTTGTGAGGGTTTTTCCGTATTTCTCTTCCTCCATCTCTTGACTATGTACGCTTTCCCTCTGATAAAACTAATAAGCTACTGAACTGTTTACTGATGCATACAACCGGTTATAACACGTTTGTAAGAAGAATGACAAATGTGCATCAATTGTATTAATTATATATAGAAGAAACATGGGAGAAATCATTATAATACTAAGGGGCCCATTACGATGTCGGGCGGATTGCCACCGCCGGCCTGGCAGAGGCAATCCGCCCGACATCCATTTCCGAATTCCACCCCGCCATATTAGCATGGCGGGGGGGACTGCGGCGGACGGAATGTTTAATATGGTGGCTGTGTCTCATAGACACCGCCAGCCATATTAGTATGGGCTGTCATTAATGCCTTTCCGTGGCGGCCGCCACAGAAAGGCATGCGGTCTTCACTCTGGGGGCCCCCTGCGGGCCCCCAGAGTGAAGGAGGGGTGGGGGCTGCACACAGGGGTACCTGTGGTACCCCCCACATTTGCATAAACAAAGCGGCAGGCACAGCACGGTGCCTGCCGCTTTGTTTATGCAAATGCTGAAATGCATTTCTAGCATTGTGGCGGGCGGTGCTGAGAGCACCGCCCACCACAATGGTAGAAATGCAGGATGTGCCCGCCACTGTGGCGGTACAAAAGGGGGTGGTGAAGGACGGAGCATTTGAATCAATCAAACACTCACACCCAGTCAAAAGATCTGGGTTTAATCCATCACCGTTCTTTAGCCCACTCTGCCACCCCAGTTCAGACATGGCTATATGCAAATCAGTCTGACCCTGTGCCTCATGGTAACAGTCCAGCATGAAATGCCAAGCCATGTCTTCCCTGGACCGGAAACAAGCTTCCGAGGACCGGTTTCTGGCATTCCAGCCGTCTTCAGCCCAGCTTGCTTGAATCCAGTGGCAAAGTGAGCAAGGGACTCACGTCTGAGCATACCCTGCCACACATATGGCGGCCAAAAGCGGTACAAAAGGGGATGGTGATGGACGGAGCATCTGAATCAATCAAACACTCACACCCAGTCAAAAGATCTGGGTTTAATCCATGACCGTTCTTTAGCCCACTCTGCCACCCCAGTTCAGACATGGCTATATGCAAATCAGTCTGACCTTGTGCCTCATGGGAACAGTCCAGCCCGAACTGCCAAGCCATGTCTTCCCTGGACCGGAAACAAGCTTCCGAGGACCGGTTTCTGGCATTCCAGCCGTCTTCAGCCCGGCTTGCTTGAATCCAGTGGAAAAGTGAGCAAGGGACTCACGTCTGAGCATACCCTGCCACACTTATGGCAGCCAAAAGCGGTACAAAAGGGGGTGGTGATGGACGGAGCATCTGAATCAATCAAACACTCACACCCAGTCAAAAGATCTGGGTTTAATCCATCACTGTTCTTTAGCCCACTCTGCCACCCCAGTTCAGAAATGGCTATATGCATATCAGTCTGACCCTATGCCTCATGGGAACAGTCCAGCCCGAACTGCCAAGCCATGTCTTCCCTGGACCGGAAGCAAGCTTCCGAGGACCGGTTTCTAGCATTCCAGCCATCTTCAGCGCGGCTTGCTTGAATCCAGTGGCAAAGTGAGCAGGGGACTCACGTCTGAGCATACCCTGCCACACTTATGGCGGCCAAAAGCGGTACAAAAGGGGGGGGTGATGGACGGAGCATCTGAATCAATCAAACACTCACACCCAGTCAAAAGATCTGGGTTTAATCCATCACCATTCTTTAGCCCACTCTGCCACCCAATTCAGATATGGCTATATGCAAATCAGTCTGACCCTGTGCCTCATGGGAACAGTCCAGCCCGAACTGCCAAGCCATGTCTTCCCTGGACCGGAAACAAGCTTCCGAGGACCGGTTTCTGGCATTCCAGCCGTCTTCAGCCCGGCTTGCTTGAATCCAGTGGCAAAGTGAGCAAGGGACTCACGTCTGAGCATACCCTGCCACACTTATGGCGGCCAAAAGCGGTACAAAAGGGGGTGGTGATGGACGGAGCATCTGAATCAATCAAACACTCACACCCAGTCAAAAGATCTGGGTTTAATCCATCACCGTTCTTTAGCCCACTCTGCCACCCCAGTTCAGACATGGCTATATGCAAATCAGTCTGACCCTGTGTCTCATGGGAACAGTCCAGCCCGAACTGCCAAGCCATGTCTTCCCTGGACCGGAAACAAGCTTCCGAGGACCGGTTTCTGGCATTCCAGCCGTCTTCAGCCCGGCTTGCTTGAATCCAGTGGAAAAGTGAGCAAGGGACTCACGTCTGAGCATACCCTGCTACACTTATGGCGGCCAAAAGCGGTACAAAAGGGGGTGGTGATGGACGGAGCATCTGAATCAATCAAACATTCACACCCAGTCAAAAGATCTGGGTTTAATCCATCACCGTTCTTTAGCCCACTCTGCCACCCCAGTTCAGACATGGCTATATGCAAATCAGTCTGACCCTGTGCCTCATGGGAACAGTCCAGCCCGAACTGCCAAGCCATGTCTTCCCTGGACCGGAAACAAGCTGCAGAGGATCGGTTTCTGGCATTCCAGCCGTCTTCAGCCCGGCTTGCTTGAATCCAGTGGCAAAGTGAGCAAGGGACTCACGTCTGAGCATACCCTGCCACACTTATGGCGGCCAAAAGCGGTACAAAAGTGGGTGGTGATGGACGGAGCATCTGAATCAATCAAACACTCACACCCAGTCAAAAGATCTGGGTTTAATCCATCACCGTTCTTTAGCCCCTCTGCCACCCCAGTTCAGACATGGCTATATGCAAATCAGTCTGACCCTGTGCCTCATGGGAACAGTCCAGCCTGAACTGCCAAGCCATGTCTTCCCTGGACCGTAAACAAGCTTCGAGGACCGGTTTCTAGCATTCCAGCCGTCTTCAGCCCGGCTTGCTTGAATCCAGTGGCAAAGTGAGCAAGGGACTCACGTCTGAGCATACCCTGCCACACTTATGGCGGCCAAAAGCGGTACAAAAGGGGGTGGTGATGGACGGAGCATCTGAATCAATCAAACACTCACACCCAGTCAAAAGATCTGGGTTTAATCCATCACCGTTCTTTAGCCCACTCTGCCACCCCAGTTCAGACATGGCTATATGCAAATCAGTCTGACCCTGTGTCTCATGGGAACAGTCCAGCCCGAACTGCCAAGCCATGTCTTCCCTGGACCGGAAACAAGCTTCCGAGGACCGGTTTCTGGCATTCCAGCCGTCTTCAGCCCGGCTTGCTTGAATCCAGTGGAAAAGTGAGCAAGGGACTCACGTCTGAGCATACCCTGCTACACTTATGGCGGCCAAAAGCGGTACAAAAGGGGGTGGTGATGGACGGAGCATCTGAATCAATCAAACATTCACACCCAGTCAAAAGATCTGGGTTTAATCCATCACCGTTCTTTAGCCCACTCTGCCACCCCAGTTCAGACATGGCTATATGCAAATCAGTCTGACCCTGTGCCTCATGGGAACAGTGCAGCCCGAACTGCCAAGCCATGTCTTCCCTGGACCGGAAACAAGCTGCAGAGGATCGGTTTCTGGCATTCCAGCCGTCTTCAGCCCGGCTTGCTTGAATCCAGTGGCAAAGTGAGCAAGGGACTCACGTCTGAGCATACCCTGCCACACTTATGGCGGCCAAAAGCGGTACAAAAGTGGGTGGTGATGGACGGAGCATCTGAATCAATCAAACACTCACACCCAGTCAAAAGATCTGGGTTTAATCCATCACCGTTCTTTAGCCCCTCTGCCACCCCAGTTCAGACATGGCTATATGCAAATCAGTCTGACCCTGTGCCTCATGGGAACAGTCCAGCCTGAACTGCCAAGCCATGTCTTCCCTGGACCGTAAACAAGCTTCGAGGACCGGTTTCTAGCATTCCAGCCGTCTTCAGCCCGGCTTGCTTGAATCCAGTGGAAAAGTGAGCAAGGGACTCACGTCTGAGCATACCCTGCTACACTTATGGCGGCCAAAAGCGGTACAAAAGGGGGTGGTGATGGACGGAGCATCTGAATCAATCAAACATTCACACCCAGTCAAAAGATCTGGGTTTAATCCATCACCATTCTTTAGCCCACTCTGCCACCCCAGTTCAGACATGGCTATATGCAAATCAGTCTGACCCTGTGCCTCATGGGAACAGTCCAGCCCAAACTGCCAAGCCATGTCTTCCCTGGACCGGAAACAAGCTGCAGAGGATCGGTTTCTGGCATTCCAGCCGTCTTCAGCCCGGCTTGCTTGAATCCAGTGGCAAAGTGAGCAAGGGACTCACGTCTGAGCATACCCTGCCACACATATGGCGGCAAAAAACGGTACAAAAGGGGGGGGTGATGGACGGAGCATCTGAATCAATCAAACACTCACACCCAGTCAAAAGATCTGGGTTTAATCCATCACCATTCTTTAGCCCACTCTGCCACCCAATTCAGACATGGCTATATGCAAATCAGTCTGACCCTGTGCCTCATGGGAACAGTCCAGCCCGAACTGCCAAGCCATGTCTTCCCTGGACCGGAAACAAGCTTCCGAGGACCGGTTTCTGGCATTCCAGCCGTCTTCAGCCCGGCTTGCTGAATCCAGTGGCAAAGTGAGCAAGCGACTCACGTCTGAGCATACCCTGCCACACTTATGGCGGCCAAAAGCGGTACAAAAGGGGGTGGTGATGGACGGAGCATCTGAATCAATCAAACACTCACACCCAGTCAAAAGATCTGGGTTTAATCCATCACCGTTCTTTAGCCCACTCTGCCACCCCAGTTCAGACATGGCTATATGCAAATCAGTCTGACCCTGTGTCTCATGGGAACAGTCCAGCCCGAACTGCCAAGCCATGTCTTCCCTGGACCGGAAACAAGCTTCCGAGGACCGGTTTCTGGCATTCCAGCCGTCTTCAGCCCGGCTTGCTTGAATCCAGTGGAAAAGTGAGCAAGGGACTCACGTCTGAGCATACCCTGCTACACTTATGGCGGCCAAAAGCGGTACAAAAGGGGGTGGTGATGGACGGAGCATCTGAATCAATCAAACATTCACACCCAGTCAAAAGATCTGGGTTTAATCCATCACCGTTCTTTAGCCCACTCTGCCACCCCAGTTCAGACATGGCTATATGCAAATCAGTCTGACCCTGTGCCTCATGGGAACAGTCCAGCCCGAACTGCCAAGCCATGTCTTCCCTGGACCGGAAACAAGCTGCAGAGGATCGGTTTCTGGCATTCCAGTCGTCTTCAGCCCGGCTTGCTTGAATCCAGTGGCAAAGTGAGCAAGGGACTCACGTCTGAGCATACCCTGC
Organism: Lissotriton helveticus; assembly: GCF_964261635.1. Taxonomy (NCBI): domain Eukaryota; kingdom Metazoa; phylum Chordata; class Amphibia; order Caudata; family Salamandridae; genus Lissotriton; species Lissotriton helveticus. The sequence goes on along the minus strand of NC_136067.1, from coordinate 1,138,587,686 downwards.
CACACTTATGGCGGCCAAAAGCGGTACAAAAGGGGGTGGTGATGGACGGAGCATCTGAATCAATCAAACACTCACACCAAGCCAAAAGACCTGGGTTTAATCCATCACCGTTCTTTAGCCCACTCTGCCACCCCAGTTCAGACATGGCTATATGCAAATCAGTCTGACCCTGTGCCTCATGGGAACAGTCCAGCCTGAACTGCCAAGCCATGTCTTCCCTGGACCGGAAACAAGCCTCCGAGTACGGTTTCTGGCATTCCAGCCGTCTTCAGCCCGGCTTGCTTGAATCCAGTGGCAAAGTGAGCAAGGGACTCACGTCTGAGCATACCCTGCCACACTTATGGCGGCCAAAAGCGGTACAAAAGGGGGTGGTGATGGACGGAGCATCTGAATCAATCAAACACTCACACCCAGTCAAAAGATCTGGGTTTAATCCATCACCGTTCTTTAGCCAACTCTGCCACCCCAGTTCAGACATGGCTATATGCAAATCAGTCTGACCCTGTGCCTCATGGGAACAGTCCAGCCCGAACTGCCAAGCCATGTCTTCCCTGGACCGGAAACAAGCTTCCGAGGACCGGTTTCTGGCATTCCAGCCGTCTTCAGCCCAACGTGCTTGAATCCAGTGGCAAAGTGAGCAAGGGACTCACGTCTGAGCATACCCTGCCACACTTATGGTGGCCAAAAGCGGTACAAAAGGGGGTGGTGATGGACGGAGCATCTGAATCAATCAAACACTCACACCCAGTCAAAAGATCTCGGTTTAATCCATCACCGTTCTTTAGCCCACTCTGCCACCCCAGTTCAGACATGACTATATGCAAATCAGTCTGACCCTGTGCCTCATGGGAACAGTCCAGCCCGAACTGCCAAGCCATGTCTTCCCTGGACCGGAAACAAGCTTCCGAGGACCGGTTTCTGGCATTCCAGCCGTCTTCAGATCGGCTTGCTTGAATCCAGAGGCAAATTGAGCAAGGGACTCACGTCTCAGCATACCCTGCCACACTTATGGTGGCCAAAAGCGGTACAAAAGGGGGTGGTGATGGACGGAGCATCTGAATCAATCAAACACTCACACCCAGTCAAAAGATCTCGGTTTAATCCATCACCGTTCTTTAGCCCACTCTGCCACCCCAGTTCAGACATGGCTATATGCAAATCAGTCTGACCTTGTGCCTCATGGGAACAGTCCAGCCCGAACTGCCAAGCCATGTCTTCCCTGGACCGGAAACAAGCTTCCGAGGACCGGTTTCTGGCATTCCAGCCGTCTTCAGCCCGGCTTGCTTGAATCCAGTGGAAAAGTGAGCAAGGGACTCACGTCTGAGCATACCCTGCCACACTTATGGCAGCCAAAAGCGGTACAAAAGGGGGTGGTGATGGACGGAGCATCTGAATCAATCAAACACTCACACCCAGTCAAAAGATCTGGGGTTAATCCATCACTGTTCTTTAGCCCACTCTGCCACCCCAGTTCAGAAATGGCTATATGCATATCAGTCTGACCCTATGCCTCATGGGAACAGTCCAGCCCGAACTGCCAAGCCATGTCTTCCCTGGACCGGAAGCAAGCTTCCGAGGACCGGTTTCTAGCATTCCAGCCATCTTCAGCGCGGCTTGCTTGAATCCAGTGGCAAAGTGAGCAGGGGACTCACGTCTGAGCATACCCTGCCACACTTATGGCGGCCAAAAGCGGTACAAAAGGGGGGGGTGATGGACGGAGCATCTGAATCAATCAAACACTCACACCCAGTCAAAAGATCTGGGTTTAATCCATCACCATTCTTTAGCCCACTCTGCCACCCAATTCAGATATGGCTATATGCAAATCAGTCTGACCCTGTGCCTCATGGGAACAGTCCAGCCCGAACTGCCAAGCCATGTCTTCCCTGGACCGGAAACAAGCTTCCGAGGACCGGTTTCTGGCATTCCAGCCGTCTTCAGCCCGGCTTGCTTGAATCCAGTGGCAAAGTGAGCAAGGGACTCACGTCTGAGCATACCCTGCCACACTTATGGCGGCCAAAAGCGGTACAAAAGGGGGTGGTGATGGACGGAGCATCTGAATCAATCAAACACTCACACCCAGTCAAAAGATCTGGGTTTAATCCATCACCGTTCTTTAGCCCACTCTGCCATCCCAGTTCAGACATGGCTATATGCAAATCAGTCAGACCCTGTGTCTCATGGGAACAGTCCAGCCCGAACTGCCAAGCCATGTCTTCCCTGGACCGGAAACAAGCTTCCGAGGACCGGTTTCTGGCATTCCAGCCGTCTTCAGCCCGGCTTGCTTGAATCCAGTGGAAAAGTGAGCAAGGGACTCACGTCTGAGCATACCCTGCTACACTTATGGCGGCCAAAAGCGGTACAAAAGGGGGTGGTGATGGACGGAGCATCTAAATCAATCAAACATTCACACCCAGTCAAAAGATCTGGGTTTAATCCATCACCGTTCTTTAGCCCACTCTGCCACCCCAGTTCAGACATGGCTATATGCAAATCAGTCTGACCCTGTGCCTCATGGGAACAGTCCAGCCCGAACTGCCAAGCCATGTCTTCCCTGGACCGGAAACAAGCTGCAGAGGATCGGTTTCTGGCATTCCAGCCGTCTTCAGCCCGGCTTGCTTGAATCCAGTGGCAAAGTGAGCAAGGGACTCACGTCTGAGCATACCCTGCCACACTTATGGCGGCCAAAAGCGGTACAAAAGTGGGTGGTGATGGACGGAGCATCTGAATCAATCAAACACTCACACCCAGTCAAAAGATCTGGGTTTAATCCATCACCGTTCTTTAGCCCCTCTGCCACCCCAGTTCAGACATGGCTATATGCAAATCAGTTTGACCCTGTGCCTCATGGGAACAGTCCAGCCTGAACTGCCAAGCCATGTCTTCCCTGGACCGTAAACAAGCTTCGAGGACCGGTTTCTAGCATTCCAGCCGTCTTCAGCCCGGCTTGCTTGAATCCAGTGGAAAAGTGAGCAAGGGACTCACGTCTGAGCATACCCTGCTACACTTATGGCGGCCAAAAGCGGTACAAAAGGGGGTGGTGATGGACGGAGCATCTGAATCAATCAAACATTCACACCCAGTCAAAAGATCTGGGTTTAATCCATCACCGTTCTTTAGCCCACTCTGCCACCCCAGTTCAGACATGGCTATAAGCAAATCAGTCTGACCCTGTGCCTCATGGGAACAGTCCAGCCCGAACTGCCAAGCCATGTCTTCCCTGGACCGGAAACAAGCTGCAGAGGATCGGTTTCTGGCATTCCAGCCGTCTTCAGCCCGGCTTGCTTGAATCCAGTGGCAAAGTGAGCAAGGGACTCACGTCTGAGCATACCCTGCCACACATATGGCGGCCAAAAGCGGTACAAAAGGGGGGGTGATGGACGGAGCATCTGAATCAATCAAACACTCACACCCAGTCAAAAGATCTGGGTTTAATCCATCACCATTCTTTAGCCCACTCTGCCACCCAATTCAGACATGGCTATATGCAAATCAGTCTGACCCTGTGCCTCATGGGAACAGTCCAGCCCGAACTGCCAAGCCATGTCTTCCCTGGACCGGAAACAAGCTTCGGAGGACCGGTTTCTGGCATTCCAGCCGTCTTCAGCCTGGCTTGCTGAATCCAGTGGCAAAGTGAGCAAGCGACTCACGTCTGAGCATACCCTGCCACACTTATGGCGGCCAAAAGCGGTACAAAAGGGGGTGGTGATGGACGGAGCATCTGAATCAATCAAACACTCACACCCAGTCAAAAGATCTGGGTTTAATCCATCACCGTTCTTTAGCCCACTCTGCCACCCCAGTTCAGACATGGCTATATGCAAATCAGTCTGACCCTGTGTCTCATGGGAACAGTCCAGCCGAACTGCCAAGCCATGTCTTCCCTGGACCGGAAACAAGCTTCCGAGGACCGGTTTCTGGCATTCCAGCTGTCTTTAGCCCGGCTTGCTTGAATCCAGTGGCAAAGTGAGCAAGGGACTCACGTCTAAGCATACCCTGCCACACTTATGGCGGCCAAAAGCGGTACAAAAGGGGGGGTGATGGACGGAGCATCTGAATCAATCAAACACTCACACCCAGTCAAAAATTCTTGGTTTAATCCATCACCGTACTTTAGCCCACTCTGCCACCCCAGTTCAGACATGGCTATATGCAAATCAGTCTGACCCTGTGCCTCATGGCAACAGTCCAGCCCGAACTGCCAACCCATGTCTTCCCTGGACCGGAAACAAGCTTCGAGGACCGGTCTCTGGCATTCCAGCCGTCTTCAGCCCGGCTTGCTTGAATCCAGTGGAAAAGTGAGCAAGGGACTCACGTCTGAGCATACCCTGCTACACTTATGGCGGCCAAAAGCGGTACAAAAGGGGGTGGTGATGGACGGAGCATCTGAATCAATCAAACATTCAGACCCAGTCAAAAGATCTGGGTTTAATCCATCACCGTTCTTTAGCCCACTCTGCCACCCCAGTTCAGACATGGCTATATGCAAATCAGTCTGACCCTGTGTCTCATGGGAACAGTCCAGCCCGAACTGCCAAGCCATGTCTTCCCTGGACCGGAAACAAGCTTCCGAGGACCGGTTTCTGGCATTCCAGCCGTCTTCAGCCCGGCTTGCTTGAATCCAGTGGAAAAGTGAGCAAGGGACTCACGTCTGAGCATACCCTGCTACACTTATGGCGGCCAAAAGCGGTACAAAAGGGGGTGGTGATGGACGGAGCATCTGAATCAATCAAACATTCACACCCAGTCAAAAGATCTGGGTTTAATCCATCACCGTTCTTTAGCCCACTCTGCCACCCCAGTTCAGACATGGCTATATGCAAATCAGTCTGACCCTGTGCCTCATGGGAACAGTCCAGCCCGAACTGCCAAGCCATGTCTTCCCTGGACCGGAAACAAGCTGCAGAGGATCGGTTTCTGGCATTCCAGCCGTCTTCAGCCCGGCTTGCTTGAATCCAGTGGCAAAGTGAGCAAGGGACTCACGTCTGAGCATACCCTGCCACACTTATGGCGGCCAAAAGCGGTACAAAAGTGGGTGGTGATGGACGGAGCATCTGAATCAATCAAACACTCACACCCAGTCAAAAGATCTGGGTTTAATCCATCACCGTTCTTTAGCCCCTCTGCCACCCCAGTTCAGACATGGCTATATGCAAATCAGTCTGACCCTGTGCCTCATGGGAACAGTCCAGCCTGAACTGCCAAGCCATGTCTTCCCTGGACCGTAAACAAGCTTCGAGGACCGGTTTCTAGCATTCCAGCCGTCTTCAGCCCGGCTTGCTTGAATCCAGTGGCAAAGTGAGCAAGGGACTCACGTCTGAGCATACCCTGCCACACTTATGGCGGCCAAAAGCGGTACAAAAGGGGGTGGTGATGGACGGAGCATCTGAATCAATCAAACACTCACACCCAGTCAAAAGATCTGGGTTTAATCCATCACCGTTCTTTAGCCCACTCTGCCACCCCAGTTCAGACATGGCTATATGCAAATCAGTCTGACCCTGTGTCTCATGGGAACAGTCCAGCCCGAACTGCCAAGCCATGTCTTCCCTGGACCGGAAACAAGCTTCCGAGGACCGGTTTCTGGCATTCCAGCCGTCTTCAGCCCGGCTTGCTTGAATCCAGTGGAAAAGTGAGCAAGGGACTCACGTCTGAGCATACCCTGCTACACTTATGGCGGCCAAAAGCGGTACAAAAGGGGGTGGTGATGGACGGAGCATCTGAATCAATCAAACATTCACACCCAGTCAAAAGATCTGGGTTTAATCCATCACCGTTCTTTAGCCCACTCTGCCACCCCAGTTCAGACATGGCTATATGCAAATCAGTCTGACCCTGTGCCTCATGGGAACAGTGCAGCCCGAACTGCCAAGCCATGTCTTCCCTGGACCGGAAACAAGCTGCAGAGGATCGGTTTCTGGCATTCCAGCCGTCTTCAGCCCGGCTTGCTTGAATCCAGTGGCAAAGTGAGCAAGGGACTCACGTCTGAGCATACCCTGCCACACTTATGGCGGCCAAAAGCGGTACAAAAGTGGGTGGTGATGGACGGAGCATCTGAATCAATCAAACACTCACACCCAGTCAAAAGATCTGGGTTTAATCCATCACCGTTCTTTAGCCCCTCTGCCACCCCAGTTCAGACATGGCTATATGCAAATCAGTCTGACCCTGTGCCTCATGGGAACAGTCCAGCCTGAACTGCCAAGCCATGTCTTCCCTGGACCGTAAACAAGCTTCGAGGACCGGTTTCTAGCATTCCAGCCGTCTTCAGCCCGGCTTGCTTGAATCCAGTGGAAAAGTGAGCAAGGGACTCACGTCTGAGCATACCCTGCTACACTTATGGCGGCCAAAAGCGGTACAAAAGGGGGTGGTGATGGACGGAGCATCTGAATCAATCAAACATTCACACCCAGTCAAAAGATCTGGGTTTAATCCATCACCATTCTTTAGCCCACTCTGCCACCCCAGTTCAGACATGGCTATATGCAAATCAGTCTGACCCTGTGCCTCATGGGAACAGTCCAGCCCAAACTGCCAAGCCATGTCTTCCCTGGACCGGAAACAAGCTGCAGAGGATCGGTTTCTGGCATTCCAGCCGTCTTCAGCCCGGCTTGCTTGAATCCAGTGGCAAAGTGAGCAAGGGACTCACGTCTGAGCATACCCTGCCACACATATGGCGGCAAAAAACGGTACAAAAGGGGGGGGTGATGGACGGAGCATCTGAATCAATCAAACACTCACACCCAGTCAAAAGATCTGGGTTTAATCCATCACCATTCTTTAGCCCACTCTGCCACCCAATTCAGACATGGCTATATGCAAATCAGTCTGACCCTGTGCCTCATGGGAACAGTCCAGCCCGAACTGCCAAGCCATGTCTTCCCTGGACCGGAAACAAGCTTCCGAGGACCGGTTTCTGGCATTCCAGCCGTCTTCAGCCCGGCTTGCTGAATCCAGTGGCAAAGTGAGCAAGCGACTCACGTCTGAGCATACCCTGCCACACTTATGGCGGCCAAAAGCGGTACAAAAGGGGGTGGTGATGGACGGAGCATCTGAATCAATCAAACACTCACACCCAGTCAAAAGATCTGGGTTTAATCCATCACCGTTCTTTAGCCCACTCTGCCACCCCAGTTCAGACATGGCTATATGCAAATCAGTCTGACCCTGTGTCTCATGGGAACAGTCCAGCCCGAACTGCCAAGCCATGTCTTCCCTGGACCGGAAACAAGCTTCCGAGGACCGGTTTCTGGCATTCCAGCCGTCTTCAGCCCGGCTTGCTTGAATCCAGTGGAAAAGTGAGCAAGGGACTCACGTCTGAGCATACCCTGCTACACTTATGGCGGCCAAAAGCGGTACAAAAGGGGGTGGTGATGGACGGAGCATCTGAATCAATCAAACATTCACACCCAGTCAAAAGATCTGGGTTTAATCCATCACCGTTCTTTAGCCCACTCTGCCACCCCAGTTCAGACATGGCTATATGCAAATCAGTCTGACCCTGTGCCTCATGGGAACAGTCCAGCCCGAACTGCCAAGCCATGTCTTCCCTGGACCGGAAACAAGCTGCAGAGGATCGGTTTCTGGCATTCCAGTCGTCTTCAGCCCGGCTTGCTTGAATCCAGTGGCAAAGTGAGCAAGGGACTCACGTCTGAGCATACCCTGCCACACTTATGGCGGCCAAAAGCGGTACAAAAGGGGGTGGTGATGGACGGAGCATCTGAATCAATCAAACACTCACACCAAGCCAAAAGACCTGGGTTTAATCCATCACCGTTCTTTAGCCCACTCTGCCACCCCAGTTCAGACATGGCTATATGCAAATCAGTCTGACCCTGTGCCTCATGGGAACAGTCCAGCCTGAACTGCCAAGCCATGTCTTCCCTGGACCGGAAACAAGCCTCCGAGTACGGTTTCTGGCATTCCAGCCGTCTTCAGCCCGGCTTGCTTGAATCCAGTGGCAAAGTGAGCAAGGGACTCACGTCTGAGCATACCCTGCCACACTTATGGCGGCCAAAAGCGGTACAAAAGGGGGTGGTGATGGACGGAGCATCTGAATCAATCAAACACTCACACCCAGTCAAAAGATCTGGGTTTAATCCATCACCGTTCTTTAGCCAACTCTGCCACCCCAGTTCAGACATGGCTATATGCAAATCAGTCTGACCCTGTGCCTCATGGGAACAGTCCAGCCCGAACTGCCAAGCCATGTCTTCCCTGGACCGGAAACAAGCTTCCGAGGACCGGTTTCTGGCATTCCAGCCGTCTTCAGCCCAACGTGCTTGAATCCAGTGGCAAAGTGAGCAAGGGACTCACGTCTGAGCATACCCTGCCACACTTATGGTGGCCAAAAGCGGTACAAAAGGGGGTGGTGATGGACGGAGCATCTGAATCAATCAAACACTCACACCCAGTCAAAAGATCTCGGTTTAATCCATCACCGTTCTTTAGCCCACTCTGCCACCCCAGTTCAGACATGACTATATGCAAATCAGTCTGACCCTGTGCCTCATGGGAACAGTCCAGCCCGAACTGCCAAGCCATGTCTTCCCTGGACCGGAAACAAGCTTCCGAGGACCGGTTTCTGGCATTCCAGCCGTCTTCAGATCGGCTTGCTTGAATCCAGAGGCAAATTGAGCAAGGGACTCACGTCTCAGCATACCCTGCCACACTTATGGTGGCCAAAAGCGGTACAAAAGGGGGTGGTGATGGACGGAGCATCTGAATCAATCAAACACTCACACCCAGTCAAAAGATCTCGGTTTAATCCATCACCGTTCTTTAGCCCACTCTGCCACCCCAGTTCAGACATGGCTATATGCAAATCAGTCTGACCTTGTGCCTCATGGGAACAGTCCAGCCCGAACTGCCAAGCCATGTCTTCCCTGGACCGGAAACAAGCTTCCGAGGACCGGTTTCTGGCATTCCAGCCGTCTTCAGCCCGGCTTGCTTGAATCCAGTGGAAAAGTGAGCAAGGGACTCACGTCTGAGCATACCCTGCCACACTTATGGCAGCCAAAAGCGGTACAAAAGGGGGTGGTGATGGACGGAGCATCTGAATCAATCAAACACTCACACCCAGTCAAAAGATCTGGGGTTAATCCATCACTGTTCTTTAGCCCACTCTGCCACCCCAGTTCAGAAATGGCTATATGCATATCAGTCTGACCCTATGCCTCATGGGAACAGTCCAGCCCGAACTGCCAAGCCATGTCTTCCCTGGACCGGAAGCAAGCTTCCGAGGACCGGTTTCTAGCATTCCAGCCATCTTCAGCGCGGCTTGCTTGAATCCAGTGGCAAAGTGAGCAGGGGACTCACGTCTGAGCATACCCTGCCACACTTATGGCGGCCAAAAGCGGTACAAAAGGGGGGGGTGATGGACGGAGCATCTGAATCAATCAAACACTCACACCCAGTCAAAAGATCTGGGTTTAATCCATCACCATTCTTTAGCCCACTCTGCCACCCAATTCAGATATGGCTATATGCAAATCAGTCTGACCCTGTGCCTCATGGGAACAGTCCAGCCCGAACTGCCAAGCCATGTCTTCCCTGGACCGGAAACAAGCTTCCGAGGACCGGTTTCTGGCATTCCAGCCGTCTTCAGCCCGGCTTGCTTGAATCCAGTGGCAAAGTGAGCAAGGGACTCACGTCTGAGCATACCCTGCCACACTTATGGCGGCCAAAAGCGGTACAAAAGGGGGTGGTGATGGACGGAGCATCTGAATCAATCAAACACTCACACCCAGTCAAAAGATCTGGGTTTAATCCATCACCGTTCTTTAGCCCACTCTGCCATCCCAGTTCAGACATGGCTATATGCAAATCAGTCAGACCCTGTGTCTCATGGGAACAGTCCAGCCCGAACTGCCAAGCCATGTCTTCCCTGGACCGGAAACAAGCTTCCGAGGACCGGTTTCTGGCATTCCAGCCGTCTTCAGCCCGGCTTGCTTGAATCCAGTGGAAAAGTGAGCAAGGGACTCACGTCTGAGCATACCCTGCTACACTTATGGCGGCCAAAAGCGGTACAAAAGGGGGTGGTGATGGACGGAGCATCTAAATCAATCAAACATTCACACCCAGTCAAAAGATCTGGGTTTAATCCATCACCGTTCTTTAGCCCACTCTGCCACCCCAGTTCAGACATGGCTATATGCAAATCAGTCTGACCCTGTGCCTCATGGGAACAGTCCAGCCCGAACTGCCAAGCCATGTCTTCCCTGGACCGGAAACAAGCTGCAGAGGATCGGTTTCTGGCATTCCAGCCGTCTTCAGCCCGGCTTGCTTGAATCCAGTGGCAAAGTGAGCAAGGGACTCACGTCTGAGCATACCCTGCCACACTTATGGCGGCCAAAAGCGGTACAAAAGTGGGTGGTGATGGACGGAGCATCTGAATCAATCAAACACTCACACCCAGTCAAAAGATCTGGGTTTAATCCATCACCGTTCTTTAGCCCCTCTGCCACCCCAGTTCAGACATGGCTATATGCAAATCAGTTTGACCCTGTGCCTCATGGGAACAGTCCAGCCTGAACTGCCAAGCCATGTCTTCCCTGGACCGTAAACAAGCTTCGAGGACCGGTTTCTAGCATTCCAGCCGTCTTCAGCCCGGCTTGCTTGAATCCAGTGGAAAAGTGAGCAAGGGACTCACGTCTGAGCATACCCTGCTACACTTATGGCGGCCAAAAGCGGTACAAAAGGGGGTGGTGATGGACGGAGCATCTGAATCAATCAAACATTCACACCCAGTCAAAAGATCTGGGTTTAATCCATCACCGTTCTTTAGCCCACTCTGCCACCCCAGTTCAGACATGGCTATAAGCAAATCAGTCTGACCCTGTGCCTCATGGGAACAGTCCAGCCCGAACTGCCAAGCCATGTCTTCCCTGGACCGGAAACAAGCTGCAGAGGATCGGTTTCTGGCATTCCAGCCGTCTTCAGCCCGGCTTGCTTGAATCCAGTGGCAAAGTGAGCAAGGGACTCACGTCTGAGCATACCCTGCCACACATATGGCGGCCAAAAGCGGTACAAAAGGGGGGGTGATGGACGGAGCATCTGAATCAATCAAACACTCACACCCAGTCAAAAGATCTGGGTTTAATCCATCACCATTCTTTAGCCCACTCTGCCACCCAATTCAGACATGGCTATATGCAAATCAGTCTGACCCTGTGCCTCATGGGAACAGTCCAGCCCGAACTGCCAAGCCATGTCTTCCCTGGACCGGAAACAAGCTTCGGAGGACCGGTTTCTGGCATTCCAGCCGTCTTCAGCCTGGCTTGCTGAATCCAGTGGCAAAGTGAGCAAGCGACTCACGTCTGAGCATACCCTGCCACACTTATGGCGGCCAAAAGCGGTACAAAAGGGGGTGGTGATGGACGGAGCATCTGAATCAATCAAACACTCACACCCAGTCAAAAGATCTGGGTTTAATCCATCACCGTTCTTTAGCCCACTCTGCCACCCCAGTTCAGACATGGCTATATGCAAATCAGTCTGACCCTGTGTCTCATGGGAACAGTCCAGCCGAACTGCCAAGCCATGTCTTCCCTGGACCGGAAACAAGCTTCCGAGGACCGGTTTCTGGCATTCCAGCTGTCTTTAGCCCGGCTTGCTTGAATCCAGTGGCAAAGTGAGCAAGGGACTCACGTCTAAGCATACCCTGCCACACTTATGGCGGCCAAAAGCGGTACAAAAGGGGGGGTGATGGACGGAGCATCTGAATCAATCAAACACTCACACCCAGTCAAAAATTCTTGGTTTAATCCATCACCGTACTTTAGCCCACTCTGCCACCCCAGTTCAGACATGGCTATATGCAAATCAGTCTGACCCTGTGCCTCATGGCAACAGTCCAGCCCGAACTGCCAACCCATGTCTTCCCTGGACCGGAAACAAGCTTCGAGGACCGGTCTCTGGCATTCCAGCCGTCTTCAGCCCGGCTTGCTTGAATCCAGTGGAAAAGTGAGCAAGGGACTCACGTCTGAGCATACCCTGCTACACTTATGGCGGCCAAAAGCGGTACAAAAGGGGGTGGTGATGGACGGAGCATCTGAATCAATCAAACATTCAGACCCAGTCAAAAGATCTGGGTTTAATCCATCACCGTTCTTTAGCCCACTCTGCCACCCCAGTTCAGACATGGCTATATGCAAATCAGTCTGACCCTGTGCCTCATGGGAACAGTCCAGCCCGAACTGCCAAGCCATGTCTTCCCTGGACCGGAAACAAGCTGCAGAGGATCGGTTTCTGGCATTCCAGTCGTCTTCAGCCCGGCTTGCTTGAATCCAGTGGCAAAGTGAGCAAGGGACTCACGTCTGAGCATACCCTGCCACACTTATGGCGGCCAAAAGCGGTACAAAAGGGGGTGGTGATGGACGGAGCATCTGAATCAATCAAACACTCACACCAAGCCAAAAGACCTGGGTTTAATCCATCACCGTTCTTTAGCCCACTCTGCCACCCCAGTTCAGACATGGCTATATGCAAATCAGTCTGACCCTGTGCCTCATGGGAACAGTCCAGCCTGAACTGCCAAGCCATGTCTTCCCTGGACCGGAAACAAGCCTCCGAGTACGGTTTCTGGCATTCCAGCCGTCTTCAGCCCGGCTTGCTTGAATCCAGTGGCAAAGTGAGCAAGGGACTCACGTCTGAGCATACCCTGCCACACTTATGGCGGCCAAAAGCGGTACAAAAGGGGGTGGTGATGGACGGAGCATCTGAATCAATCAAACACTCACACCCAGTCAAAAGATCTGGGTTTAATCCATCACCGTTCTTTAGCCAACTCTGCCACCCCAGTTCAGACATGGCTATATGCAAATCAGTCTGACCCTGTGCCTCATGGGAACAGTCCAGCCCGAACTGCCAAGCCATGTCTTCCCTGGACCGGAAACAAGCTTCCGAGGACCGGTTTCTGGCATTCCAGCCGTCTTCAGCCCAACGTGCTTGAATCCAGTGGCAAAGTGAGCAAGGGACTCACGTCTGAGCATACCCTGCCACACTTATGGTGGCCAAAAGCGGTACAAAAGGGGGTGGTGATGGACGGAGCATCTGAATCAATCAAACACTCACACCCAGTCAAAAGATCTCGGTTTAATCCATCACCGTTCTTTAGCCCACTCTGCCACCCCAGTTCAGACATGACTATATGCAAATCAGTCTGACCCTGTACCTCATGGGAACAGTCCAGCCCGAACTGCCAAGCCATGTCTTCCCTGGACCGGAAACAAGCTTCCGAGGACCGGTTTCTGGCATTCCAGCCGTCTTCAGCCCGGCTTGCTTGAATCCAGAGGCAAATTGAGCAAGGGACTCACGTCTCAGCATACCCTGCCACACTTATGGTGGCCAAAAGCGGTACAAAAGGGGGTGGTGATGGACGGAGCATCTGAATCAATCAAACACTCACACCCAGTCAAAAGATCTCGGTTTAATCCATCACCGTTCTTTAGCCCACTCTGCCACCCCAGTTCAGACATGGCTATATGCAAATCAGTCTGGCCCTGTGCCTCATGGGAACAGTCCAGCCCGAACTGCCAAGCCATGTCTTCCCTGGACCGGAAACAAGCTTCCGAGGACCGGTTTCTGGCATTCCAGCCGTCTTCAGCCCGGCTTGCTTGAATCCAGTGGCAAAGTGAGCAAGGGACTCACGTCTGAGCATACCCTGCCACACTTATGGCGACCAAAAACGGTACAAAAGGGGGTGGTGATGGACGGAGCATCTGAATCAATCAAACACTCACACCCAGTTAAAAGATCTGGGTTTAATCCATCACCATTCTTTAGCCCACTCTGCCACCCCAGTTCAGACATGGCTATATGCAAATCAGTCTGACCCTGTGCCTCATGGGAACAGTCCAGCCCGAACTGCCAAGCCATGTCTTCCCTGGACCGAAAACAAGCTTCCGAGGACCGGTTTCTGGCATTCCAGCCGTCTTCAGCCCGGCTAGCTTGAATCCAGTGGCAAAGTGAGCAAGGGACTCACGTCTGAGCATACCCTGCCACACTTATGGCGGCCAAAAGCGGTACAAAAGGGGGTGGTGATGGACGGAGCATCTGAATCAATCAAACACTCACACCCAGCCAAAAGACCTGGGTTTAATCCATCACCGTTCTTTAGCCCACTCTGCCACCCCAGTTCAGACATGGCTATATGCAAATCAGTCTGACCCTGTGCCTCATGGGAAAGATCCAGCCCGAACTCCCAAGCCATGTCTTCCCTGGACCGGAAACAAGCTTCCGAGTACGGTTTCTGGCATTCCAACCGTCTTCAGCCCGGCTTGCTTGAATCCAGTGGCAAAGTGAGCAAGGGACTCACGTCTGAGCATACCCTGCCACACTTATGGCGGCCAAAAGCGGTACAAAAGGGGGTGGTGATGGACGGAGCATCTGAATCAATCAAACACTCACACCCAGTCAAAAGATCTGGGTTTAATCCATCACCGTTCTTTAGCCCACTCTGCCACACCAGTTCAGACATGGCTATATGCAAATCAGTCTGACCCTGTGCCTCATGGGAACAGTCCAGCCCGAACTGCCAAGCCATGTCTTCCCTGGACCGGAAACAAGCTTCCGAGGACCGGTTTCTGGCATTCCAGCCGTCTCCAGCCCGGCTTGCTTGAATCCAGTGGCAAAGTGTGCAAGGGACTCACGTCTGAGCAAACCCTGCCACACTTATGGCGGCCAAAAGCGGTACAAAAGGGGGTGGTGATGGACGGAGCATCTGAATCAATCAAACACTCACGCCCAGTCAAAAGATCTGGGTTTAATCCATCACCATTCTTTAGCCCACTCTGCCACCCCAGTTCAGACATGGCTATATGCAAATCAGTCTGACCCTGTGCCTCATGGGAACAGTCCAGCCCGAACTGCCAAGCCATGTCTTACCTGGACCGGAAACAGTTCGGGCTGGACTGGGCTGTTCCCATGAGGCACAGGGTCAGACTGATTTGCATATAGCCATGTCTGAACTGGGGTGGCAAAGTGGGCTAAAGAACGGTGATGGATCAAACCCAGATCTTTTGACTGGGTGTGAGTGTTTGATTGGTTCAGATGCTCCGTCCATCACCACCCCCTTTTGTACCTCTTTGGCCGCCACAAGTGTGGCAGGGTACGCTCGGACGTGAGTCCTTTGCTCAATTTGCCACTGGATTCAAGCAAGCCGGGCTGAAGACGGCTGGAATGCCAGAAACCGGTCCTCAAAGCTTGTTTCCAGTCCAGGGAAGGCATGGCTTGGCAGTTCGGGCTGGACTGTTACCATGAGGCACAGGGTCAGACTGATATGCATATAGCCATGTCTGAACTGGGGTGGCAGAGTGGGCTAAAGAACGGTGATGGAGCAAACCCAGATCTTTTGACTGGGTGTGAGTGTTTGATTGGTTCAGATGCTCCGTCCATCACCACCCCCTTTTGTACCGCTTTGGCCCCCACAAGTGTGGCAGGCTATGCTCCGACGTGAGTCCCTTGCTCACTTTGCCACTGGATTCAAGCAAGCCGGGCTGAAGACGGCTGGAATGCCAGAAACCGGTCCTCAGAAGCTTGTTTCCGGTCCAGGGAAGGCATGGCTTGGCACTTCGGTCTGGACTGTTCCCATGAGGCACAGGGTCAGACTGATTTGCATATAGCCATGTCTGAACTGGGGGGGGCAGAGTGGGCTGAAGAACGGTGATGGATCAAACCCAGATCTTTTGACTGGGTGTGAGTGTTTCATTGGTTCAGATGCTCCGTCCATCACCACCCCCTTTTGTACCGCTTTGGCCGCCACAAGTGTGGCAGGGTATGCTCAGACGTGAGTCCCTTGCTCACTTTGCCACTGGATTCAAGCAAGCCGGACTGAAGGCGGCTGGAATGCCAGAAACCGGTCCTCGGAAGCTTGTTTCCGGTCCAGGGAAGGCATGACTTGGCAGTTCGGGCTGGACTTTTCCCATGAGGCACAGGGTCAGACTGATTTGCATATAGCCATGTCTGAACTGGGGTGGCAGAGTGGGCTAAAGAACGGTGATGGATCAAACCCAGATCTTTTGACTGGGTGTAAGTGTTTGATTGGTTCAGATGCTCCGTCCATCACCACACCCTTTTGTACCGCCACTGTGGCGGACGCATCCTAATGCCCCCCGCCCTATGGCGGGCGGTCCCCGCTAGGATGATGGGCGGACAAAGCCCGCCCATCATCCTAATGGACCCCTTAGTTACTGCATCATAAAAGCATGCCGATAAATTGTAGGTTAGATGGAAACATGTACATTAAGTAATATAGATTAGTAGTTTAACCCATTTCAGTTATGAATTCAATGTGTATGAATCAAAAGGTAATTGTTATGTATTTAGGTGTTAGGAGATTTCTACCCATTCGTATCAAATAATGATGTGAGTGTGAAGAATCTAATGAAGTCTAAGATGATTTAGAGATATATACGTGTGGTTTTGAAAGGTTTCATTCACTCTAAGCTCCATGTTTTGCACATGTGAAATTGTGCACCAAGTGAGAAAACAGAAAATGATGCTGCATTTTTATACTAATTCCAAATGCTCATAAATGTTCAGTGAATAATCTTCATACATGTACTAAAATTCATTACTAGAAACAATATTCATAATTTATGTTTTGAAATAATTTTACGCTTTAAAAATGTAGTAATAAGTCATAGTTACATGTGCCATTATAACAAAACTAAATTGCTTCATAAGTGCAAATAAGTTGGAGAAAAAATATAGAATCTCTAAGCATATGAATGAAAAGTATAATATTTCCATTATTTCATATTCTGTATTTCATGAACCAAATTAAATTTAGGCCTGCATTTTTCTTTACTTTGCTTGATTCGGCTCTCATGGAAAGGCTTCATAAACTTGCAGTGCGAAAAGAAACTTTGTCTCATAGGGAGAGTTCAAATGCCAAGACTATTTGCCACCATTTTGCTACTTTGGGATCATCTGTCATGGCAAACTGTCCTATGGAACTCCTCCGTGCGCTTTTTGAAAAAGGAGTATCTTGAAAGTAATATACACTGGATGGTTCAACAACTTACTTAATGAGCACCAACTTTTAATTACATTATGTCTTCTTTATGCTGCATGACAATCAGCCTATGTAAACTGACCAATGGACTGAGTGATTTGACAAAATGAGGTGACCCAGGAGTAGTCACCCCGGACCTTGGGGATTATATTATACTTTGATGGGATGGAAAGACACACAACTCATCACACAACTCCCTCGGACATTCTATTTATCGACGATGCTCCTTACTTTGGAACTTCCTGTCAGACTCTGCTGGTTGAGGCCTACGTTGTGGGTGCTAGTCCCGGACTGCTGGGATAGTCCCTTTAAACTGTCATAGTTCATGTCACGTCATGAACTTCCCTGAGCTTTGGTAATTAATGACCAATCCGCAATCAATCTGCTTAATCGTACATTTGGATTTTAAATGCCTAGTATTGATTTAATTACTTCTTTAATGATTATGGTAAAACTAACCATCCTCATATCCTGTTGCTGTCTCTCCATGATTTGTCTCCAGTAAATGATTGTGCATTCTAACTGAGCTATTGATGGTGGGAGGGAATTTAAATAGAGAGATCTCTGGACAGCAGACACTAATGTTATTATACTGCATAGCTTTAACTGAATTATTAGTTTGCCTGATCCTAGTTAGACTGAATTTCTTCAGGAGATTTGGTCTAGCAGTAATAATACTTTACCGGTATAGCCTAGTTCTGAGGGCTATATACATATATGAATCTAATTACGGGTTTGTAGGTCAGTTGCCCAGTTCCTTGTTCTCACTGGATAACTGGAGTTGGATCCCCTATGTCTGACCCCTCTCGGCACGATTCAAGATCCATAAATGAGAGCCAAGGCAATTTATAAATGATAAAGGCAGTTGATTAAAAAGTGCCCAGTGGAACTACAGCACATCTCTTGTTCTTGGTAAATGACTGATGCCGACAAATAAGTGCCAGTCACAAAAAATGACTGTTGGTGGCCTCACCAGTAACCACGGCTCAAATTAACCACTGCATACACTCAAACACACTGGCAAGTGGAATATTTGCCTTGTGCAGCCAAAGTCTTCTGCAACTTGCAGTCCTATTGACAAACATGATCTCTACTTATAGGGCATCATACAGTCTATTCTTTATCAGTTCCCTCCTTTCCTATGTGGGTACCATAAATTCACTAAACTGGAGATGACCAAATCCCATGGACCCCCTGTTACTTTGGAGATGCTTCGTACTTATTCAAGTTTCTACATGGTTCTTCTATCCATCCTCACCCTGTTGGTGTCCACTATATAAATGGAAATTTAAGGCACAATGTTGTCCAATCAGAAAATTGGAGTACAATAATATAACAACAATATTATGTACCAGGAGCTGGCTGCCTGTCTTGGAGTAGCTCGTTCGCATTTTCTGGATTATATGAAAGTTCTGAATGTTGTGGAAGTGTTATATAGAAGCACGTATGTAGTCTAGGAATGATAATCTAAAAAAAGGAAATGTGAGTGAAAGCTACAGGTATGTCACTTTTGGACCTACCATTTAGGCAACATATCCCCAATACTTATAATGTGTTTTCCAGCTGTTCACCAAAGACCACAATTTTCTGTTGTTGCATTGTTAC
The DNA here is from genome assembly GCF_964261635.1 of Lissotriton helveticus. NCBI lineage: Eukaryota > Metazoa > Chordata > Amphibia > Caudata > Salamandridae > Lissotriton > Lissotriton helveticus. The sequence continues at coordinate 1,138,569,064 of NC_136067.1, read as the reverse complement.
TTGGGGGGATCTCTCAGTAGGCGTATTTTCCATTCTTCTGAGAGGCTAGACCATGATACGTTTCTGTTAAAATTGATCTCCAATCAGTAGCAGAGCATTTGAGCACTCTTACTTTATGCCCTCTAGTTTCTCCACCAGGTTGCTAGTGGTCTCACGTTTCGTGTTTGCGATGGATGTAGATGTATATTCCCAATGATCAACATTTATCACATTTCCCTGGGAAGTCTACTAGCTGAGACGATTTTGACAAAAATAGCATCACCATTCCCTGCCCATATTTTGAAAGCATTACTTGCCCAATTGGATTTTATTTGTATCAAAACTCTTACGCTTAGGCAGCCTCTGATGAGAGATGGCAAGGCTGGGGTAGCAAATATATATTCATGAAAGGGCTCCTCTTCTAGCAGTCAGGTCTCTTGCAAGCATATAACATCATACACCATGAGTCATTTAAATCACTTCTTTTTTCAGGTTTTTTGCTTCTTTTGTCCTTTCCCCCTGAGATCCCTTTTGCAGTCCAAACGCAGACCTTTAAATCTTTTTAGTTGCTTGATGACCTCCTTGTCCCTCATTAGGGTTGCTGGTTTATTGAGCTTGCTAGTCATTCCCAACTTGACTGTTGATACTTTTATTGTTCTTTGTTTTGAGTGGCCTTTAGACAAATGTGCCCCTTTCCCCCCTCATTCCATTGGCTGCGTGTGCTAACAGGGTCACTCACTATTTGCAGGTGTCTGCTTTTTATTCTTATTGTTTTTGTTTCATTTACTCTTGCAACTTTTTTATAACCCAGCCTCATAGAGATTGTCACCTCCCTTGGTCTACTAGGCCTGGTGCTCCAATTCTTCTCATCCTCCCAGAGCTCTGGGGCCAATCATTTCCTTCATTTAGTGGCCACTCATGTTCTTGTGCTCTTTTTGCACTTCTCAGCACAGATGTAGTTTTACCAACCAGCGACTTCCACTGCTGGTGTTTCCATGCTGATTGGGGAGGTGTATTGAGTGTTAACGGATTACAGATCAACTTTATACCCCATGCAGACAGTTAGGATTTGTTTTGTTTGAACGTCTGTGCAGTTATTTCCTCCTTAAAGCCTATCTCTGTCCGCTCATTTATTTTGCCCTAGCCTGGGGTCTTTAAGGCAATGTATTTGATGTCATGGGACTTTAGGTTTTCCAATCCTGGAAGTTTTTTGGCTAATTTGAGCATATTCTATCTATATAATATGTCCCATCTGCCGCTGGATTTATACTCTAGATTAAATTACCCCTTTATGTGGCTCCAGTTATCATTTGCCGCTCGTATCTTTATTTACCAGTAGTAACTGGTAAATAAACCTTAATTCGCCCCTGGAGGCGTCCAGTGGTAGATTGATTGCCTCTGTCACAGAACTCTCTTGTGTGACTTGGGTAAGAGGAAGCCCCATAGATGGTTGTGGCACTCCCTGTGATTCTGACCTTCTTTCTGATTCTTGTTTTCTAGTTTGCTGGTTTAACATTGTTAACAGTTTAGATAATTTTACTGCACCTACTCCAGGTGGTATTTCAATGACTTTCAGTGCATTGTCAGGGGTAGCAGGTGCTGCTGTTTGAATTCTTGCATCCATACTTTTAAGTTTTCATTTGGCCTTTGAAATGTGGGCTCACCATGATATTCCCTCCCCGGCCCATCCTGTCTTTGGTAATGTCTTCCTGTGATCAGTTCACTTTCCCCTATATCCCGCTTTGCAGGGTATTCACAAGAAACTTCTTGATTTCTCCTTTATGTAAAGATTTGGCTGAGGGGGCGTTACAGTCACATGGACTTCTTTTTGGACATTTTCCTTATGCAGTTTTTTATTTTTCCTTGACAGGCCATCCCATTGAGGCTCCTGCATATTTTAATTAGTTGCCTCTAGGGACACTTGACAGCAAACTTTAAGCTTATCATCCTGAGGAATTATAACTTCCTCTGCTTCCATGGAGGGGAAGGCATCACATTCAGTTTTTGTGTTGTCGAGTGAGTTATCCTCTCTTAAACGGATTGGAGCTTGTCCTGTTCCAAATTGATTTTAATTCTGATTAACCCTGGATACCCTATCTTCAAAGATACATATGTGTGGTTCAGGCACTGTAATGTGATTGGGGTACTAAGTGACTCTTCTATTTTTCATTTAGTTCTTTCTCTTCTGTTTGCAGGGCTAGCGGCACCTTCCTCCCTTAAGTTCTGAATAATGGTGGTCATGACTTCCACCATTTGCCATACTTTTCCATTGTGGGGTCACATTAGCAATAAACAGCTTTTATGTTTGGCAAAGTCTTGGGCCTGCCTTATTAGCTGATTCTTTCACTACAATTTGGTGCCAATTACCATGGAGAAGCAGGCTAGTGCTTATAACACCTCAATTTGTATGTCCAATTTTTCTGCATGGATCTCCCTGGCATTTGTGATAGATGATAAGGTTCCTATTAGGGTATTGCCTCCACTCTTTGGCAAGTTTTTGACTGATATTGCACATTGTGGTTCATCCTTCTGCCCCCTCAATTGTATGCAGAATTCATCTTGTCATAAATCTTGTCATACTCTGCTGCTATTGTTGCAAAAATCTGGTCTTACCTACTCCATTTTATTAACTGGTGGAGCTTCCTGCACTTGTTTGTCAGATCTTTTGGGCTGAAGTTATTTGTCGCCAAGGGCTTGATCCTAATCATCAGAGATATAGGGAGAGCTGAGGGGGTTTGGCAAGGTCCCTCGCTATCAACTTGGTGGCCCAGGTCATCTTCCCCTGTATGAAGATCCATGCCACATATGCTGATCTCTTACCCCAACACCACAGCCCACCTCAACGGCAGAGCGGCTTGACTTACAGAGCAACTCATAAACGATACCTGTGTGGTCTTGCCCAGGTCAGTGCTGGTTAGAGCGTAGAGACCCCTATCACTCAAAGATCACTTTTTTTTTTTTTTTTAAACCTTTATTAGCATCAAAAGGATATACAAGTCTAGGCCTACAACCAAATCGGCCGGCATCAATATGTAAAGCGGTCAAAGGTTCCAAGGCAAACAGTACAGATTCAATCAACAAAAAGCAGCGGCAAAACAATCATAAAAATGGGGAGAAAACACCTAGGAACCAGACGGCCAAAAAACAGGAGTAAAAAAGGTTAATTTTATAATAGGGGGATGAGGAGTACGATAGGCTCACTTTCAATATAGAGGTGTCCGAATTCCCAAAACCATCCTCAGCGACAATAAGGGGGGCATGGGGCCGTAATACAGGAGAGGCAACACAATACACACCGGGAGACAGGGAAATTTTAGACATAATCTACACGTGTTCTTTATCATCTTCACATGCCACCACCCAAACCACAGCCGAGCCAGGACAGAGGGATCGGACAAACAGTACATCAAAACTAACCCGTCATAGTGACCTCTAGGAAAAAAAGGGGGGGGGGCGAGGAAAAGGGGAGAGAGGGGGAAAGGAGGGGGAGGGGAGGAGGGCAAAGCGGAAAAACGAGAAAAGGAAATGAAACATAAAAACGAAAGAAAGAAGACCACGCCGAAACAGGCGTCCCGTGGCGAGAGTACAGGAGAGAACAGGAGCATCCGTAACAAGGAGGGTACAGCAGTCGAGACGAAAAGTAACCAACCCAGAAGAGGAGGATCGACGAAGCCACACACCCCACCCCAAACATACCACGGGATGCAAGGACAGACGCGGCATTACTATAAAGAGACACAAAAGGGCCATAGAACCATAAAACAAACAACAAATAGAACCCAGCCCACCCATCCCACCCTGCACCCCTGTAGAAGGCTATGGCCTACCCTTCAGACAGCGTGCCTGTCGCCCTAAACCAGAACCCGAAATATAGCAAGAAAGAAAGAGAGAAGAACGAGACAAAAAGAAACAGAAACATAAAGAAAGAAAACAGGAGGGAGGAGCATGAGAACAGAAATCAATACGGTCGGCCGCAGCCCTCCGCCCAACCAGACAATCGCAGCAAAAACAGACCAGGACGACACCATTTCAAGCGCCATAAAACTTACAGAGGAGAGGACCTCACACCTCGCAATGGGTACAAACAATTGTGCCACGAAGTCGTACCGCAATAATCCCCAGGAGTCGCGCATATCACCCCCAGCCCTTCCGAACAACAAATCCCACCCACCACACGACAATGTAAAGTGAGCTACTCAATACAAAACCAGCACACAATCGAAAAAAAAAAATTCTGCCATGTAGACAAGGGGGGTCAATCGATACGCAAGTGAGCAAAAGTCCGAGTAGAGAGTTTTTAACCATCAGCAATCGCAGCACGGGTGATGAAGAGCAGGAGATCAGTTCCGCCGTTCGGAAAAGCGAGGGGTTCTCTGTAATAAACAAATGCGAGGCCATCGGTGCAGGCGCAGGCGGCAGTCCACCAATATTTCCGGGCATCCCAGCCGAACAGGGCCGCTGCACAATGTCCAAGTCCCCGGGGTCAGAACCTCGAAAAGCAGGGAGTTCCAAAGTCACCGGCACACAAAATGATCGGCGATCTGCGGCGGCAACACTTGCAGCAGTCGAGGGGGGCGAGGCAATGGAGTCTCTGACACAAGAGGGAGGCAAGAAGAAACGGCTGCTCAAAATGGCGGCAGATCGTGGCGGGCTCCCGGGGACATCGGGGGCCAGGAATGCACGCAGGGATCGCAGAGCTTCCAGGATATCTCTGAGTGTAAGCTCCGGCTCACCATACCAGACCCCCTCGCCATCAGGCAACCCAAGCCCGCCGCCACGAGGCGATACAAGTTCCAGATGGTCGGCCGCCATTTCGCGAAGGCAGCCCAGTCGCCACCCTCCGCGACTCTCAAAAACAGTTAAAAAATGTAGGACTTTACAGAACTCCGGGGGGCTCCCAGCAATGGCAGCCTTGGTGCAGAAAGGATGTCCGCCCAATGCGGGTCTCCGCCTACACCAGCACCGGCGTCCCAAACAAGCAGAGTCCGGGCGAAGAGGTCCAGGGCCGCCGGACACAGCAGCGGCGGGGGGGACCCCCTCACAGAATCAGTCCCCGGTGCATCGCCCCCACATCAGCCTCGCGGCCACCAGGGCAGGCCCGGATCAGGATCGCCGGGATGTTCGCACAACGGCTCTCATCATTGGTTCACTCTCTCGACCGGGGCCGACAGTCGTCGGATCCCACAGGCTAGGTCCCGGTCTAGGGTTCACGGAGGCCCCGGTCTTGCGGAGGGCACAACTTCGGAACCGCTGCACGTCGAAACCTCCGGGCCAAACGGTAAGTACAAGCGAGGTGGTCCGTCTCCAATTCTCCGATAATGTGTCGTCTCCGGACAGGATATTATACAGGATATACGATCAGGCCGGAGGGCTGCGGGAGCCGAGCTAAAAGGCGACCATCACGCTCGCGAGCTAGGCTCCTCCCCCCAAAGATCACTTTTTATCTCCTCCCATCTCCTTGGTGTGATGTATGACTTTGTTGAGAATGTTTTACACCTTGAATTGTTAACCTGGCTTGGAATTAAGCTTAACACCACTGATGGAGTCAGTCAGTCAGAATAAAGTTTATTTAGATCATTGATCTTTAAACCTCAAAGAATACTCATTTTTTAAAATTCATAAAATAATTACTAAAACAGCATCTCGTTCCCTTGAGAACTCTGAAATTCCATATCCTCCATCATAGTTATATTAAAAACAATTTCATACAACAACTAAAAAACATTCAAACATCCCATGAGAAAATCGACTTCACTAAAACTTGTTTTAAGATATTAAAAGAATAAAACGTAATTCTCTAATCCTCATTACTAAATCTGACTCTCCATTTCCTATTCCATGAACAACCTTTTAACAGCCTGGATAAACTTTGCCATTGAATGATGATATCAAGGTGATACATGTCTGTGAGGAGCTCAATTGCTTGCAGACGGGACTCAAATACTATATTTTACAAATATCGGTCATAAAAACTGTTTTCGCTGGACTACTAATTTTTGGCAATCTATTAATATATGCAAGCCATTACATTTCATACCAATCCTGCATGTGCATCTGCCATCTGGACCCAACAATTCCTGTTTTATTTTGTTGTTTGACCGTGCTGGGTTAATCCCAATTCTCACCCTTAAAAGTTCCATTCTAAGCCCCTGATTTGGTATGGTGTCTAAATGGGGATACCAATTTTCTTTCCTCCAGCTATTTATCAAAGGTTGCACAGACTCTTTTTTTAACAGATACTCCATATCATTTAATTTGGACAATTCCTTCCCTAGGAGTTTAAGCTCACTGTTTGATTCTGCAATATACAGGGACTGCGGGTCCATTTCCTCTTTTAACTTATCACAGATGGAGTACACTTTCTTTTTTATTTCTTTCGCCCACCTAAGTTCACTCTTCTGAATCTCCTCCATAAACCATCGTGACACTTTCATCTCTTCTCCTGTTCCTAGCCATTTCCAGAATCTTAGCAAACCTACTTGTACCTGGACATCCCACGAAGTCACATCTAGCTCTAACCTAATTGACTGTAACATTGATGAGCTAGGTAATGACAATAGTGCTTTTAAACATTTCCCTTCTTCTCTGTTCCAGGTACTTTTCACTCCTAAGCATAAAATGACTGCACCATAATGCATTTGTGGGGGAATCATTGCATTGAATGCCTTCAACAGTGGTCTATAGAACATGTCACCATAGCTACTATTGACATTTTTTAGCCCGCAAACTGAAGCTAGGGTTTTAACTTTCTCCGCCTCCAGGTGCGTAGTCCATTTTAGAGACTTGTCAAACCATATCCCAAGATATTTATAATGGTTGACAATCTCTAATTTCGCTTGCCCCAAAGTCCAACAACATTTTTGATTTCTCTTACCGAAGCACAGATTTTTTTTTTTCCATATTCACTGTAAGGCGTTTAGATGCACAATATGTATTGAACGCATTTAACTTTCTTTGCAGACCCAACTCCGTTTGGTCTAATATTACTAAGTCGTCTGCATACAACAAACAGGATACATGCTTGCCACTAACTTTTGGGCTTGCACTTCTATCGGTGCTGGTGTAGGCGGAGACCCGCATTGGGCGGACATCCTTTCTGCACCAAGGCTGCCATTGCTGGGAGCCCCCCGGAGTTCTGTAAAGTCCTACATTTTTTAACTGTTTTTGAGAGTCGCGGAGGGTGGCGACTGGGCTGCCTTCGCGAAATGGCGGCCCGACCATCTGGAACTTGTATCGCCTCGTGGCGGCGGGCTTGGGTTGCCTGATGGCGAGGGGGTCTGGTATGGTGAGCGTATGTGTAATATTTGTTGATGAATGAAGATGGTATCTAGTGATCTTTAGTATACATCCTGTTTATTTTTTAAATACTTTCAAGATACTTGATATAATGTAGATCTGAACTTCCTTTATTGTGGAGGTATAGCAAAAATGTAATGATGGTAAACGATAAATTCGATCACTAGATACCATCTTCATTCATCAACAAATATTACACATACGCTTCTGGATCTCAACCATCTGAGTATTAAGATACCAAGACATTCCAAATATCGATCCACCTGTTTCATGTATGAGCTAAGAATAAGTTTTGAGTTCGCATAAAATTTTAGCAGTAGACGGTAACCTGAAGAAGGCTCAAGAGCCGAAACGCGCGTTGTGACATCTACCGCTTTGCCTTCAACACTGTATTCAGCATTATGTCTATTGGTTGTATATTTTTTCCTACATGTTTTTAACTGATCATTTGTTATATAGAAAAATAATCTTAAGAAAACAAAAAAACAAAAGAGAAATACACAAAAAAAGAATATAATATATGTAAATCTTCAAAGAAATGTTTGATATATACAATACACAATAATAAAATCAAAAGATAAGACTTCAGTGTTTTGAAATGATTTACACACAGTTGGACTTTTTATTTTCAATCTTATACTTAAACTATATCAACTAAAAAATTTAAATTAATTTGATTTTGTCACTTTGCTATAGACGTTTTCTAACTCAGTTTGTTCCCTATGTATAGCAGGTGCAACAGTTATCTATAGGGGTCCCCTTCTTTCTAATTATTTATTTTGATAAAGGACTTCTTTTTCTTGGTTGACAGTCTTTCCCTAGTGGAAGCAGCAGGATCCGTGGTGGCGCTGGTTACAGGGGGTGGTCCTGCTTCTTAGGGATCCTTTATGTTAAGATTCTATAACAAGGTCAGGAGCTCTTGATGTTGCCGGGTGTTCCCTCCGGAGTGTGAGCCACAGCGCCAATGGAAACAAACACAAAAAAACAGAGGGGTATAATCAGATCTCCGTCTGAAATATCGTCTGTCAGGCAGCCCAGGGAGTGAGAGAAATCACCGGTGCTTTTGGTCGTCAGACTGCATCAAGTGCACTTTGTGAAGGGGAGTAGTGTAGGAGGGGGAAGAAGTAGGGGTGCCCGGAATAAAGGAAGAGTGCCTCAGAAATATACATACACGGACACTTAACTCTTCTCAGACCTGCCCCGCCTCCTGACCCAGTTCGACACCCTTTGTCGTACCTGGGAGAGCCGCACTCCTCCGTGAGTGTGGCTGGGCGACTCGTGGGAACGTTGGCCTCCAGACGTATCCTCTCCTTCTCCGACTCTCGTTCTTTGCACAGCTTCGCGTCCTTCTTCCTCCGGTATCTGTCTCGGTTCCTCTTCTCTCGCTTCCTCCTCGGTGTCGTCACACGCCGAGTCCAGGACTTCCTCTCTTTTGACCAATCGACAGGCTGCGACGTCATGCCGGGGAGGTTCCTCTAACTCCATGCACGCCCCCTTAAAGGAATATTCCTCTTCTTCTTCTGATTGTCGTCCCCAGAGCGGCTCCGTGTCGGTGCTCCAGTCATTCTGGGATGTTTGGAGAGAGGGGAGAGGTGAGGCATCAGCAACCCACCATTCTGTAGAGGGAGCCATATTTTCGTTTACTGAGTGCTCCCGTTTACAATTATGAACTTCCTCAAAAAGCCACTATTCACAAGACTATGTGTAAATGATTATATCTAGTTTTCCGTAACATGCCAATTTGTAGCTATTTCACAAACGTTTCTGACTTAGACATGCTTGATTTGTGTATGTTGCAAATTGTAATTAACTAGTGTAGGTGCTTTGGATTCACCAGACATGCTGATGTACACCTGCTATTCCAGCCCTCCATTTCTGTATGTATTCCTGAGGTTTGGACATTTGTGTAATACCACTTGTTCTTTTGATTTTTAATAAAAAAGATATGTCCCCCAAAATGAATATGGGAAGTGCATCCAAAGCTTCTTATGAAAACCATACAGTTTAGGTAATTTGTTATTCACCTCATTTGCACTTGACAATTCCATGTACACTACACAGGAGCAGAGTGCACGTTTTAACGTCTGTTGTGCTTTTTGTCAATCAGACTAAACTAGGTATTTATAATTTAACATGTTTCCAGATATAAATAAAGGTGACTAACTCAGATTTATAAATTATTTTTAGAAGGCATGCACAGCATTAAAATGAACCCTGGGTGGAGTTTGCGTAGCCGCGCTAGTCAGAATCCCACAAAGTTGCAGATAAACTCTGCACACTAAGCAGAACTCCGCATAGGGAACAGAGTTGCTTGTTCCGCTTGTTACCGATACGTTTCTGATGTTCGGTAACGCGAATTGCCTGTTCGGGGAAGCTTATTGCATGCTCGGGGGAAACATCGTGCAAACTTCACCAATGGGTGTGGCCATCTTGTTTTTCACTTTTTTTATGTTTCTGGGCCTGTTTTTCTATCCTCCCTATATCTTTTCAATCCTTAGTTTCTAGAAACTTTTTCCTGATCTTTTTTATTTATTATCTATCCCTCTTTATTCCTGATTGTATATTTTGTGTTATTTTTTACTTTTTGTGTGTTTTTTTAGCGTTTTTAACTCTTTTTCTATTACTTGCTTTTTAATTTTTTTTTACTTACTTTCTAACTTCCTACATTTTCTTTTCCACGCACGCCTACCCAGAACCAAGGCGAAGAGTCTTAAAAGACTAAGGGTCAACGAGCGAGAGCCGCACCCGCCTTCCTTGCTTAAGGCGGTGCCCAGAAGGAGTGCACCCACGTGCCTTATTCTCCGAGGTGGAAGTGGCCACACTGTTTTTTTTCTGTAGCGCCACCTCCCCTTAACCCTGGCAGTAGGCCTGGGTCCGGGTACGGGCTCCAGGAGCATCACCGCCAGTGAGAGTGGGTGCACCAGCAGTGATTCACTGTGCACCCATAACCAATTGACACACCGGTGGTCCGACATCCTGGACTGGGAGCAGGACCTATTGGACCTGCTAGGTATAGAGGTCCCGGGGCTTGGTGAGTGGCTAATTATATTACTATTGTGTTCTTCTGTACTGTGTTATTTTGAATATTCTTTTTTTCTCAACTACCTAACATGCTGCTGCTGCATGCAGGTAACTTATGTTTAAAAATCTTATATTATGTGAGTGTTACTTCCAAACAGGTGCTCAGCACTACTAACTAATCGTACTTGTTTGCAACTTTGCACCCTCTTGGACTGGTTATGTAAGAGAGGTTAGAGAATTTAAGTTATGTAATGCAGAAATAAAAGACTCCAGGCCTTTTCTTTGTCCTGTCATTACATTGTGGTTTTCACAACGCAAGTCGTTAGAACGACTTGCGCTGCATGGCGCTCTAGGACAAGGAACAGTATCATTTACTATCAACACCTTCCATACTGTATGTAGACTGGAGTTGGAATAGTAAATTATATTACTCCTAAGTCCAGCGCCCTCCAACGCAAGTCGTTGTAATGATTTGGGTTGTAAATACCGCAATGTAATGTACCGCGATGTAAATGTATGCGTTGTACTGTCATACATCCTTGCAATTGCTGTTTTCTGTCTAAAAATATTTTTAGAGCTATTATATTTATTTATTATGTCTTACATGATCAGCATCCAGGGGCAAGAAGAAGACTTGGTCTTCTGGCAGGGCTGAGGGAGGTGCGGGAGTCGGAGGGGCCTCCCAAGAGCTGCAGGAAGCGGCCTCAGGCACAGGTGGCTCTGCTGCTGGCCCCAGTAAGTCCTCCTGGTGTTGTTATATTAATATTTCCCTAACTTTTACAGCTCTTCTTTCCATTTCCTAATTTTAACTTTTCAATCTATTTGTTTCTAAATTCTTCTTTTTGCTCCATTACCTACTTCTACGAGTACTAACATTGTTTCTAGTATCTGTTTTTTTTAACATCAAATCAAACTGTCTCTGACTAACCTCTGACTCTGTATTAGTCTGTCTGTAGCTTGCTTTCTTCTGGATTTCCACTCAGCTTTCCCTCTCCCCTTATAGGTAGATTGCCCAGTGGTGGTACTGTAAGACTCAGATAACCCATTGGTCCTAGGCTACTACTACTTGTACTAGTAGCACTAATCTGCTGTACAGATTGCATGCGCAAGTAAGGTATTCTGCACCGGTTTGTGAGATGAGAAGGCTTTCTTTTCCTGACTCATGCTCATTCAGTAAATGGGGGTCACTCACGTTGGACACCCCAAAGTGGTGTATTTTACTTTTTGTAATCCAGGCTTTTGTACTTTTTTTATTACCAGCAGTTGATGGTGAACACTGAGCAACTGATTACCGTGCACCATGGCATGAAGTAAGTATGAGGAGGAGGACGGCACCATTATTTTCCAACTAAGAGAGACCTCATGTCTGCACAGTTGGCCACTCTTTCTTCTTTTAAAAACATTTGATGCACCAATAGCTCTAGCCACTGAGTCCAGTCCTTTGGATTGTCCTCTTATTGAGAAGCTTTTAAAAAATTGCCACCAACAAATTGCCAACCGGATATTATTTTGTTATTTTTGATAGGATATACTGTCAATTCTACTCTAGTATCCGAATTGTAGCTAGTGATGTGTGTGGTGTATGTATTATTAATTATGTATTTTCAATCTTGCTAATGAAAAAAATAATTAGGGGAGGCGTATGGCATCTAAAAAATTTGAAATATTTTTTCCAGGCGTACCCGCCACTGGTGCGGGGCAAGCAGTGAGTGCCATGCCACTCCGGAGGGAGCGGATGTGGCAGCTGCTGGGGGTGAGCCAGCAGCAGTGACGGGCGGTGATAAGTCATATTCATTACTTATTGAGAATGATGAATACACTCACTGCTAGGGTGTACACACTCAGTAGTATACTGTACCTCTGCTGAGATTAAGTTGTTGTGAACACTGAACTGTTGAAGAAGACATCCTTTACTTAACATTAGCATTAGCGGTGGGGGTTGAGTAACTCGGCAGAGAAAGATTTCTGATGAAGACAAAGAGTCAGACGACATGTAATATTAGGCTGGCAGCGAAGGATGCATGGGTGAAGGAAAGGGCCCCTGGATGAATATCGATGGCTGATGATAGGATGCATGGGCAGTTGAAGGATGGGTGATAGTGAAAGGAAAGAAAGCCTGCCTGGGTGGGTGAAACTGTATGGGTAAAAAAAATCCTCCAGGTGGTTTGAGGGGCAAACCCAAAAGCAAGCAGGGATGCATGGGTGGGTGGTTGGGATAGTTATATCTATGACAAATGTATGTTGTTGGTGAAAGGTTTATGATAGTCATGTTTGGATGGATGGATGCCTGGTTGGTATCATAGTAGGTGAGAAAAAGAGTCAGGCTGGATGAAGAGAATGAAAAAGAAAATTAAACCGTGCCAAAGTACCAAAGCCAAGGGTAAAGAATAAAATTATGCCAGAAGAGCAATGCAACGATAAATGAAAATAAAACCCTGGAAAGAACAAGGACTGTTGTTTTGCAAAGTTTTTGAATCTCATTCAAAGGTTTGAGGTTGGATTTAAGAATGGAATATTCCATTAACTCACAGTAGTTTGCAAGCACAACATATATATTGTGCATGACTATTATGCACCCTACCCACCCATCAGCAATTGCTTCCCTCTGACTCCGAGGCCCACTTCCGATCCAGTCCCTACACATGTCATTTTGACCGTGTCAGCCATGGGTGGCCTATCGGCTGCATGGTAACTACTTACAAATCAGTATGTCATCATCAGCATCACGTCAGTGACGTGATGCCATGCCGTATATCATCATCATTCATAAGCATGTCATGTTGTACCTTTTTGCAGTAGTCAGGGTGAAAGTGAAATTGAGCATTGAGCTAGTGAATTAAATAAATATTGCAAATTGATTTCAAAAGTTGGAGAAAATGTAGGGAACTTTACAACATGTTCCTATATAAAAGGAAACTAGAAGAAAAATTACATACAAAGAAACTGAAAATACAGGCCACCCACCACAAAATATTTTAAAAAAGCAATGAAAAGTACAAAAAATGTAGGTGCAATGCCCCAATAAAACAAACAACACCAATTTTCCAACTTACTTGTGAAATCTGAAATCCAAAAGTCCTCAAATCCAATAATATATGATGCTGCAGACAAAAAAGGGATTCTTCCAGCTCCAAATTCAAATGAAAAGTGAACAGGAGATGGACAAAGCGCTGGGAGGAGCCTGCTGGACAGAAACAGGAAGTTGGAGACACCAGGGCACTTCCTTCCCCTTAAAAAAAGAAAAAAAGGAAAAAGGACTCCTTGCACAAAAAAGTACAGCCAAATGTTAATCTGAAGATTTTTTCTAATCCAAATCATCATTTTGATAAGGTTTTGATGCTGCTCGAGAGAGATTCTTCTCCAGATTGCAAATTCTGTGTGTTTGGGATCACGATCTTCACAAACTTCCGTCGGAAGTCGGATGGCTTGCCCGAATGACGTGTTCACGATCACACACTCTTGCGGGACCATGCACCCGGCTTCCAAATCTCATGGAGCTCGTGAACGGATGGAAAATCTCATTGGCGATCACATGCATCCCAGTAAGTCGCTCTAGCGTGCAAAAATGCATTTTGAGCACGTGAACACAAAGAAACTCTGCTCCCGTTGCGGAGCACAAAGTTTTCGGTAACTCTGTGTTCTACGCGGAACGCGGAGTTGCCAAATACCAGCAAACTCCCTGAGCAGAGTGGAGTTTTACGCCCGGGCTTAATTAAAATAAAAGAAAACATCAGAGTACTATAACAATAAATTGTATTCACACCCCATCCACAAAAATTGAACACCCCTTAGCTCTGTTTGATTAAATTCTGCAGTGACGTATACGGGATGGCACCATGCTTCATTCAGAAGCTGGCTGTGAGCTGCTGTGAAGGAAAGGCGGATTTATAATAAGTTCCCCACCTCTTAACCACATTTCATGGAAGTGGAAGGAGTCCACCAGAAGCAAAAAAGAAAGAACAAGTAATATAGTTAAGCTAGGTCACGATTTTAATAAAATCAGCAGCCCAATTGAGGGCTGGCACATCTTAATAAGTGCCTTTCAATGTACAACAGAGCAATGCAAGGAAATAGAGAGAGCCCATAATGTAGGATCCCATCCTTTTCGGCATCAGGTTGCTAGGAAATTCAAGAAAAAGCAAAATAGAGCACTACGAAGCTACAGCAATAAAAATGTAACATCTAAAAAGGCTGAAGGAAAAAATTAAAGCTCTAAGGCACACGCATAGAAAGCAAATATGCGCCGATACGAGAACAAAGCATGACCGAAATAGGGCTAAACTGTATGCAGCTCTCCAATGTAAAGATCCAAAGAAATGTTGGGCCCTCGTAAACAATTAAAGTAAAATAGCATCAACTGGCAATATCTCTACAAAGCAGTGGAAGGGATATATACTAGGGTTATATTAAAAGGAGGAAGTCTCGCCAGCAGCAGCAACTATTTTTGGGGAAAACGAGAAAGTAAATACAGCTAAAGAAACCCTGTCTGTGCTATGGGAGCCTACAGATACCAATAACCTCTGTCTTGGACAAAGCTCAGATCACAAATTTTGAGCAAACGGAGCTCCGGTACCTAAGGACGTTATAACCACCTCGCAAACAGTGTTGGAACATTCACGTTTTAGGATGATGGTTTTAGTGTGAACACCAATGTTAAAGAACTTTTCTTGCAGAAATTACGAAGGTCGACATCAGGAGTATCTTAATGGAGATTTTTTATATCAATTCAGATCAATACAAAATAATCTTTCTGTACTGGCTTGGTCTACCTCTCCACCTTTCTGTGGCTTGATGGTGGCCAGTACTCATGTGTAGATGACCAAGTACAACCTCCAGGTGCCTGCACTGGCAAGGGATTTTTTCTCTTCCCTGCAGGCAGCCCTGCAATGGAATTAAAAGGGAAGAAACAAAAAGTGTAGTGTGGGGCTTTTCTTGTTGTCCTTTTGTGGCAAGTAGACATCCTCTTTTTTGCAAAAGCCCCGGAAATAAATGAATGCATATTTACAGTCAGCTAAGATGAATCCTTTCTGGCACACCTGTAGTTAAGCATTTACCATACACGTATTTTGCAATGTTCACAACCCATATTGTAAAAGTCATTTATATAATATTTTTAAATACTTGAAATATGTAAATAAAGTATACATGAAGGTCCCTCCATCAGCTCCAAGCCATTGGCTTTGCTTGCGTGGGGAGGCCAGTAAGTATCACTCTTAGGTGCAACTACCGTACCTCAAAAAACTTTGACTTCTGCCACCATTCTGGTATTATACAGAGGGAATAATGGCATTATAGACTTCTCAATACGGGGTGAGGAGACCAGTGACCCAATCTCCAAGCATCCCAAAGAATGTCTCGAAGGAGCACCTACTTGCAACTGGGGAGTCGATCAGAATCAGAAATTCCACAATCTCTTTCCAAAATTTAAAATGGAACAGCAACTTCAATATCCTAGATCATTAAAAAGTGGTGCAGTTGGCACAATAGGGGCTTTCGTTGTAACTTATATGATAACTACCTTACTCTAAGATGGTAGTTTCTCTGGCCTTAACCCAGTCTAGCAAAATGACTGATTTGGTAACAAAGCATAATTGCCCCCTTTCAGATACAATTGTGACTTCCCTCTTGAATTAGGACAAAGATTGGTTATTTTTATAATTTGTGATTTAAATACATGGTTGTTATATAAAATGGCCTTTGCATTCCAGAGATATTATGAGAGGTACAACGAATATTTATTCTTCTTGTCAGCTTCAATAATCCAGTTCTTGTCCATTACTTGAAAAAGCAAATTATAGAAGCATACAAAGATGTTTCATGCAACATGAGAATGAATGGTTTCAGTGGCATCACTAGCCTTGATTACGTGGTCTACCCCATATGCTGAACTACTGCCAAAAGTATCATCTAAATAGAGTAAAGCCCGGCTGACGTTCCAGTCAATGTGAGAATATCACAACTATAACACATTTCATTGGGGAAAGATGAGCCAATCTCCTCACCAAACCAGCTTTCCCTAGGCCAATGTGTTGAACATTTATCTGGAATTGGTGTACATCGCAGTATCATAACACAAAGATAATTTCTGCTATATATAGGCTCTTGGGTGTTTATTGGTATGCTACACAAGGATTTAACCGACTGATCGAAAATTACTCATAACCCCTCATTGCAATGTTATGGGTGGAAAAAAGGGGGGGTTACAAATGTATCTTTCTAACATATTATTGAATAATTACTGGGATAACAAGTAGTCTAGAAAACTTTGATCTTCCACAGTGGATATATTAATGTTGATAAAATGGAATAAAGATAATTCCAAAAGTAGTTGTGATGGAGCAAGGTTTCGTACGTAAAGAAACTTGCTCGGATTCAATCCTCTCGAATAATATGTAATAATGTAACCAACATGTTTGTGGATACCAATAATTGCATTACACAAAATTAATTTCATCGGGGGGAAGCTTACCAATGTGTTTTTTACTAACAAGTAACTCGAGTGACTAATATGGCTGCTAAATACGCGGGAATCTTCTGCGCATGCGTCTACTGCATCTACGTAGTATGACGTCTTTCGCTTTGGTGGGAAATCTTTGCAGCTGCGCAGTAGTATTAAAGATGGTCGCTTTGAATCTCACATGCTAATGCACGCTGCTATGCTAAGACTAAACCTCACTTTTCTTACTAAACTGCTAATGCAATAGTTAAAATGAATAAAGGGAATTAGAGTAGGTATAAGTGGTATACAGTGCATTCATTTATTTCCTTATTCTAATATGTTTTTCTTTGACTTTGTTATTAGTTCATTTTTGGGCCTGGAGGGTGACTGAAAACTCCATTATGTCTGGTTGTCGCAAGCGCGTTGGACTCTGTAAACCTTCGGGCTGTGACAATGAAACTCTGCCAAGTACAGTTGACCAGAAGATGCGCATGGGAACAGCACCTCTTGCCCGGAGAGGGGAAGGAGAAAAACCAAAGTTCGCATACAATGTATAAATCCAAATGTGAAAAGTGGGTGGGAAAATAAAGCTTGGGAAAATAATTAAGGGGAGGGAACATAGAACAATGAACCTAAGAAAATGACATTACATTAGTATCGTGTGATGACCTCTCCCCATCCCAATGTCCAATCACAAGTAGGGGATTCCCGAATATTGAAACATTGGGGGGTGGTACATTCACTCAGAGTAGTTTAACTAAGCTAGGCTCAGTCAGTTAGATTGTCAGACTTGTCACCGACCTGTCACCGACCCATCATTGCTGCAGAAGACGGCGGAAGCCACAGAGGTCAGAGGCGCTGCTCGAGCACTCTGACAGAAGAATCGAGAAAGGAGAGACGGAGAGAGAGACAAGTCGGAGAGATTGCTGAGGGAGAAGAATCGGTCCATCCAGAAAGGTGAAGAATTGAGGAGAGTAGCAGCAGAGAGGGGTGTAATGCTGGCATTGCACTTAGAAAGGGTACCTGTCCTGTCCTGAACCTGTCCTGATCTGTTGACTCCTGACTACTCGGGAGTCCCTTTTCCAGCTCCTTGGCCAGAGGTTGGTCCTCACACCATTCTAGTAAATATAATTCTGTGTGGTATGTCTTTGTACCGTTTCCTTTTCCACCCTTCCCAGGTACCAACGTCATGAGATCTTATTAAGCCTTTATGTCTTCACTTAAGGCCATATGTATCAAAATCTTCTTTTGCTATTCTCAAATAGCGATTTTTTGCAAATCGCTATTTGAGAATCGCAAAATGCCGTGTATGTAGGATTGCAAAAAACACAGTTGATGGACAGAATGTAGAACAATGTCATACATTCATCCCAGTAAAAGGATCTGGGCTTAAATCCATCGTTGTTTTGCACTCCACACCACCCTGCGTTAGACACTGGCTATATGCAAATCAGCTCTGACCCTGTGCCTCATGGGAACAGTCCAGTCCGAACTACCAAGCCATGTCTTTCCCAGACCGGAATCAAACATCCAAGGACCGGTTTCTGGCTATCAGCCTTCATCAGCCTGGATAGCTTGACTCCAGTGGTGTGGAGAGCATGGGACTCACGTCTGAGCATACCCAGCCCACTCGGGGTGAAAATTGCAAAAAACACAGTTGATGGACAGAATGTCTCAAATTGCGATTTGCAATTAAGGAATACCTCCCCATTCATTCCTATGGACCTAGAGGCCCATTGGAAAGAATGAGAAGACATTTTCAATTTGCGATTAGCAATTAGAGAATTGTAAATTGAGAAGGCAATTTCAAGGGTGCAAGGGTGTCAAAAGGACACCCTGTTGCACACCTGAAATAAGCATGGGTGCACATGTGGCACATATAAATGACCTAAGAGCATGTATGTGCTTCACATTGCACTTTGAAAAATTAAAAAACTTGCATTTTTCAAAGAAATTGCAAATTACCACCAACTTGAAGTTGGTGGTAATTAGTGATTCCTTAAGGCCAAATTGCATTTTTTTTGGTGCTTCTTACATTGCATTTAAGGAATCGCAAAATTTGGGTTCCTTAAATGCAATCGCAAATTTAGCGATCCCTTATTTTGCACGCAGTTTTGCCTTATTACATACCACTAAGCAAAACTGCGATCGCAAACGCAGAAATTCTGCGAACTTCGGCGTATGCGATTGCAATTTTGCTTGATACATATGGCCCTTAGAGCTTTATTTTTAAAGTTGGTGTTTAACATGTATTGGTATTTGACTCACAACATTATTGCATAGATAAAGGTTTTAAAACTCTTCCGAGTCTGTGGTCATTCAAAGAAATAAAGGTAAATGTGATATATACCTATTATGCTAACAACCTGATCTATCGACCAGAGGAAATTAAGAGCTAAGGTGTTATGGTCTGGTAAGAATTGGTGTACAGGTAAAGATACATTTCAAGGTAAATCAAGCCCTAAACACCAGCGTATGATTGCCAGCTTATTGTATGAATGTTTTATGGGCCCAGGTGAGTATGGTATTTTAGAATAAACCCAAGATGGTAATCTCGCTGCATCAGTTGTAACCATCTACCAGCCAGTTTTTGCCTAAATGCCCTGTGCATCTTAGCAGTATTATTTTCCATGTTTTTGCAATTGACAGTAAACATTGTCGTCCCTGAACCATAATGACTCCTGTTCTCTGTTCTTTCCATTGTGATACTAAATCCCTATTCCCTTTACAACTGTATATTTCACAGATTTAGCCGTTTTCTTTCAAACCATGCTCATTCAGACGCTGCCGGCATGGCTCGTGGGTGGCGGGGCGGGCGTGGGGAGGGTCACAAGGAGGAGGAGGCAGTGGGGCGTTGTTCCTCCACCATAGCGGAGGAGCCGCCCCTGTGCACATTTGGTACAACCCGTTTGGCAATACTGTTGGCATCAAAACAGTATTGCTTTGGAACACCAACTGAGGCAGGATCTCTCCTAACAGGGTCAAATATAAGAAAGGAAGTTTTGTGGTGGCCATTCTTCGGCGCTGGAGCAGAGATCCCTACAAAAATGTCTACTTACATACCTTCTTTCTATGGGATGGTAGGGACCCCAATCAAGCAGGGATGGTGTGGGTTCCATAGACCCACGAGTGGTATTAGTGTCTTGTACCATAAAAACAGAGCAAGTGAGCTTCTTCCAATGCTAAACACCTTTCTCATCTCCAAGGGTTGGTGCAACTCTGTCACACCCAGAGGCAAGTAGAAAATGGAATTCAGAATGACTTTTTTTCAATCCAGCTTTAACTACGGAGCTCGGTTTTTGATTTAAAAAGAAACAGAGCTAACTTAAAATATTTTCATTATTATCTTTTTCATTTCCAGTCTGTACGCACAGCTACTTCATGTTTTCATTAAGAATAAGCCTAGTGGTATAAGCTACCGAGAAATAATAACTTTGTGATTGAAATAATGACCTTTGATAATTTGTATTTGCAATTTATTTCTGTGTTTTATGCTAAGATTAAGACTCTCAGACATAGCCTTAGACCCAATAAGTCATCAGCGCCGGAGGCGCCACTGAAATGTAATGACAGGTCTTTTAATGGGCAGAGTGGATTTGGTATTTGCAGAAAAGCCACCAAAGGTGCCACATGCATATTCATTCAATGACATTCAAAATAATTGTAAATCACTCGAAAAAGAACCCATTCCTTAAACATAAAATTTACAGACTACAAAATACAGACATTTCATTCAAATAATGTAAATCGCTTCATAAAATTCTACTGACAGCGTTTTTATTTCATTTACACCTTAGACAGATTAAATTAGCAGTATATGTGCATGTAAAACAGACCTGTTCAAATATGTTAACACAAATACGACATATCTTAATAATGCCGACAACTTCTAAAAAAAACTCTGATGCCATTTACGAACACATTAATCACATTCCAGGCAACATCTGTTCTTTAAAATGGAGAAAGTGTGCTTTTTTGGAATCTCCTGTATGCGTTTGAACAAAATGGCGCCCTCTTCACTATAGAATGGAAAACCACATTGGCCTAACGAACGATATTGCACAATCTGTAATCCAAAATGTGGCCTGGATAGAACTACAAACTTTATTTCTATTTAGAACTAGTGTAGTTTTCACAAATTATCACGTTTTTCACAAGGACACTGGGGCAGATTTATGAGGCACTTGCGCCACGTTTACGCCACTGTTGCGTCACGCAAGGCGGCGTAAACGTGGCGCATCCCTACGAACGATTTACAACGTGACGCATTTAGGCAGATGCGTCACGTTGTAAAGCCCTGCGCCGCTTGTGGGCGTTCCGGCGCAGGGTGGGCCTTCCGGGGCAGGTGCGCCTCGCAAAAGTGGCTGAGTGAAATCTATAAGATTTCACTCAGTCACTTTCAGGCCAATGCTGCGTCAAAAGCCTGCGCCTCCTTGAAGCAGGCGTAGGTCTTGACGCAGCATTGTGGAGATGGGGCACCCCCGAGCCTTGCTGGAGCTGCGTCGCGCTTGCGACGCAACTCCAGCAATGCGTCACCTTTACGGCACAGATGCGTCACGCATCTGTGCCGTTTTTGCCCCATGGTGCACCGCATCATAAATGCGGCGCACCATGGGTGGCGGAGCTGTGGCGCACTGTGGCGCATGTTAACTGGCGCATCCCTGGGGATGCGCCAGTTAACATAAATCTGCCCCCAAGTGTCTGCAATATCAGGATCCAAGCATAGGCACCAGGTTATAAGGATTTGTGGGGTTTAGGCCTCACCAATAATTTATGATGAGTCCAAGGGTGGGACAACACAAAAAGATGATGGACGGAATGCTGAACATTGTCAAACATTCACCCACAGTACAGAGAGGGCCTAAACCCAAGGGGCCTCATTTATGAGCCCTTGCGTCACTTTTACACCGCCGGTGCGTCACTTTTTGTGGCGCACCAGCAGCGTAAAAAATGTGCCTTGTTGCACCATATTTACAAAGTGAAGCATCTAGGTAGATGCGTCACTTTGTAAACTCCTGCGCTACATTATACCTGCGCCAGGTATAATGTATGTAGGGGGGGGGAGTTCTGACGCAAGAAAGGGTCATAGAAGTGACGCAGTGAAATCTATAAGATTTCACTGCTCCACTTCTAGGACACAAATGCGTCACTTTCTTATGCCTGCCTCACAGCAGGCGTAAGACTGACGCAGGCCCTTTCACATGGGGCTTGCCCCATGTGAAAGGACACATTGCTGGAGTTGTGTCACTTTTGTGACACACTCCAGCAATGCGTCACTTTTGCGCCATACAGATACGTCAGAAATACTGACGTATCTGTAACTCCTTGCGCCATGATGCATCATACTGTAAATATGACGCATCATTGGTGTCGCA
Source organism: Lissotriton helveticus (assembly GCF_964261635.1). Lineage (NCBI taxonomy): Eukaryota > Metazoa > Chordata > Amphibia > Caudata > Salamandridae > Lissotriton > Lissotriton helveticus. The sequence goes on along the minus strand of NC_136067.1, from coordinate 1,138,546,954 downwards.
AGGAGGGCGCAGTGAAAAGTGACGCATCGCTGTTTTCATGCAGCGATGCGTCACTTTTCATAAATGAGTGCCATAGTTTTTTTGCTCACCATGCCATTCCAGTTTGGACCCAGACATATGACATCAGTATTTACCCCGGTCCCTTGGCCACAGTCCAGCGGAACTGCCAGGTCCTCCCTGTTATTGAAGGTGCTACCATTAGTCTTGATTTCTTTCCTTGTATTATATTGTGTTTGTCCTCTGTGTGTGGTTTGTTGAGCTGACCTTACTGGGGGGGGGGGGGGTGCTGGCAGGAACAGGGACTGTCTTTTTAAGTGATATTGCTTTTTAATTGATATATGAGAGAATCTTTTTTTATATTTACCATGAAAACATATGATACAAAAAGTTGGATACTTTTATGTGTTTTTTTTATCAATTAAAGCATTATTTACATTTCATTCTTGATGGAATGTTTTAATATAGCTGAACCCTATTTGGATGTGGGAAGTTTTGACTGCCTGCGGGGTGTGACTGAGTGGTTGATTGCATCCATTGGGTGATATATTGGCTCCAAGGAGAGTTTTTCATTCTACTGATTTGTAGTGACCTGTTCCCTCTGTGTTAGGATCTCCTCTCTCTTCTTTCGAAAACCTTATGTTGCCAAAACTTAGAGAAACGTACAAACGGTGTGGCTATCATGCAGACATGAGTGGATGGTCACCTAATGGCCCTTTCTCTATTCTGTAATGTTGGGGAAAATCCTCAGCTGAGGGGAATTTCCTTCCATACATTGCAGGAACATCTCAATCTGAATGCAGGAGCGTGTCCTGATGCCCTCCACTTTTGGTTTGTACCATTCCAAATCACATAGGATCCAATATGGTGAGGATGTCAGAAAAGACAGGACTCAAAATTGAGGAATCACCAACCCTCTTATATGTCACGGAGGTCTGTGGGGTGCTGGAAGGGGAACATCGAAGGACCTGGACAGGACCTGCTCTGATGCACCAGAGATTGCGGAGTTGATGGCCACAACCACCACTTTATCTTTGAGTGGAAGAGGTTAGAAATATTGTAGACCAGCTCACACTGGCAGTCTGAAGGAGCACCTTGGTGAACTGTTAACATGAAGTACTATTTGTGTGAGTAACTCCCACTCAGAAACTGAAGCTTTGAAATAACTGTGCATCACTGCCTCGGCCACCTTGATCATTTTGGACGTTCCTTGGGAACTAATATATACCCCTGTCCTTAGTCTTCTTACTGTAGTGGTGACACTTGGATGTGGCTGCATCATGGTAGGAAGAACCCATTGAAACCTGCTAGCTTCTACTGGTGGAGAAGCAGCCGTGGAAACATATCCTTTATGAGGCCCCTGCCCTAGTGCCCTGGGGACACTCATAAGGCCTCTTAAGAAGTACCACACTTCTTTCCTTCTGTTATCCACCATATTGCCAGGAAGAAAGTGTTGACCATCCAAGCACAAGAATCTGAGGTACAGGCCCACTCTGGCACCACCATGGACCTGACCATGGTAGAATTTATTGCGGTGCTCCAGACCTTCAACTCTGTACTGAGAAAGTGAAATCAAAATCAAGCCAGCCCTAGACACAGGTTTTCAGTCATTGAACTCCAAATTGAATTTGCTATAAAACTATGAAGACTTTGTGGACTTGAAGGTTTTGTAAATGGAGAAAAAAGTTGAACAACTGGAAACTATAAATACAGCCCATGATACTGCATAGGACACACTGCACTAACTGGTCAAAACAGCAATTTTCAAATGTGTATATCTTGAAAACCACTTTCAGCGTAATAAAATCTTAGTCAGGGGCCAAGGGGAACGTGTTGAGGGGCTTGACTTACACACCTTCATTGTCGGTCTCTTTTCCTCAACCTTAGGCAATGAACTTTTGGAGGCTAATGAGATACCACTGCTTAGTTTCGATGTGTCAGAGAAAATGAAGAGGTACTTAATACAGTGAGAAACTTTCCTTTCAAGACTTTGAATGCTGTCTCTGCCACATTACATTGGACACACAGCAATGCAGACTATTGTTCTGTCCAATTACTGACGGACCTTTCCATTTTTTGTGGATAAACCAATACAGTGCAACAACTCATGGAATGGGAGGACACAGCAAAAACCATGAACATTGTGGCTCCACCACAGTGAGGTGGCCTCTAAACATACAGTGATGTAAGAAGATCACAGAGGGGGAACTTGGTTGGCTGGTGGGAAAACGTGAAATACCAACTGTAAGAAATTGTAGTTATTGGTTGAGGGGACCGAAAGCCCCACTCAGCCAAAAGCCACAATTCTTCTAAGGCTGAACAACAAAAGTCACAAAATTAACCTGATCTTAACCCTCTAGTAACTTGTCACAAAGCAGTCAGGCTTAATTAGAGGCAAAGTGACTTTTTTTTATGTAGCACACAAATAGGAATAAAGTGAAAACACAACACAAGAAAAATCCCAAACCAATTTAGTATAATAGAGTAGATCTTAATAAACAAAATGATACCATAATGGCACAAATCCATCAGTAAAACCAGAGTTCTGAATTTTTAAAGTTACAAATGTAAAATAGGGACGGGTCAGAAGATTCTCCTCTCCATCTAGCCCCGGAGTTGTTGCAAAGTTATCCTCTTTAGCCTCTATTTAATTCTCCTCCTTATCCACTTCATTTTCCTCATCATCATTCTCCTGCTCCTCTGCTGCAGCTTCCATTCTGCGGACCTACTACCAGGCTCCGAGGGCTATCTCAAATGGAAATTTTGGAGAGCCTTTGGCCGTCTTTAGCCCCCTCTCCCGGCAGAACATTTTCAGCTCAGTCATACTGCAGCTTTCAAGTTTGTCGAGATCCAACTCCATCTTTGCAGGAGTTGGATCTCAATAAACTTGAAAGCTGGAAGGGTGCCCAAAGGCAAGACAGGAAAAGAATTTGGAAAAAGGAAAAATACATATGGCCAATCAAGAAGAATGTAAAGAGGTTGACTGATGTAAGATTATTTATGTGGGATTTTAGGTTTGTACAAATTCACTGAGTAGCACTGTAAAAACAAGTACTGGATCCCACCACAGAGCACGAATCCAGGAATTTGGGAGTAGTGGTGGGGGGGCACCCCACTCGGGCAACAACTTCAATCCTTGTCAGGGTGAACTATAAAAGTCATTACATTACCTTGTGCTTAACCCCTTGGTAGCTTGGCACAAAGCAATGAGGCTTAACTTAGAGGAGAAATGCAAAGTTTGATACAGCACACAAACAATAATAAAGTAAAAACAAAATACAAGAAAAATCCCAATCCGATTTAAAAAATTGAGTACAGTTTAATAATGACAAAATTAAAAAAGTACAATCAATAGATAAACCGATGTCAAAATATTTATATGGGATGTTAGGTTTGCACAAAATCACTGAGTGGCACTGCACAAAAACAAGTACTGGATCCCTTCACTGAGCACCTATGTAAGAAATTGGGGTTAGTGGTTGGGGGTGCACGCCACTCAGGTAAAAACCTCAATCCTTGTCAGGATGGACCACAAAAGTCATCAAATAAACCTGTGCTTATCCCCTTGGTAGCATGGCACAAGGCAGTCATGCCTAACCTTGAGGCAGAAAGCAAAGTAGTTATGCAGTACACAAACAGTAAAAAAGTGAAAATCCAAGACAAGAAAAATCCTAAACCAATTTAAAAAACTGAGTACATTTTAATAAATACAATAATACCAGAAGGACAAAATCCAATCAGTAAAACTGGAATTATGAGTTGTTATAACTTGTAATGTAAAATAGCACTAAAAAGATCAAAGCGCCAGCTGCAAGCATCTAGTTGCACAAAACCATGTCAGGGTCAGATGTTCAGGCCGACCAGTGTGGAGCATGAGTTGGATACACGAGGTGGATTGGGACCAGTATCATCTTACCTTTGGACTTAGAAAAAAACCTGAAGAAAAGTTCCTGGGAAGGTAAAGTTCAGCGGGGCAAGGCAGGAGTCTCTCTCCGAGGAGGTGTCGTCATTGTTGAGGAGCCACTAGATGAAGTCTTGGTGGGGCTGACAAAGATTGCAGGAAAAATCTCTGAGGGGGACAAGCCGGATTTCCAGATCGAGGAGCTTATTGTTGTTGATGGGGAATGGGGGAGATTTTTTCCTTTAGACTTGGACAACTTTTTGGAAGCCTAAAACCTCCAGTGGAACAAAGCTGCTGGCTGTAGCCAAAGAAGGCTCCACACGGCTGGATACCGTTGTTGAGAGGTTCTACTGAACAGAACTTTCTACTGTGACGAGGAATGTAACTGGAGCTGCTGGAAGCCATGTCGACCGGCAATGTTCCTTTGGTAGATTGGCTAGCGGGTATGTCTCAGTCTTCTGTCTGCTCTTAAGGCACTTTTTGTTGAAACTCTTTCTAATTCCCAGCTTTTTGGGTTAGGCAAAAGCAGCACCTCTAATACCACTTCCAAAGGTAAAGCAGAAGCCAGGTGCAGGATTTCAAGGTGTCTGGAACTTGTTATATGACAGAGAATAAAAATGTTATTGTTTTATTACTAAGAATCATTACAAAAGAAGAAATCCAAACAAAAGAAAAAAATCACAAAATATATGTTAAAAAATTGCAATAATAAAGCACATATATAACCTGTGTTGACAAAGCCAAGAATCATACAAAATCTTCAAAACTGGGGGTGATAATTATATTTACCAGATGATATATGCCCCCCTTGATAAAAGCACCCAAACCTATAATTTAATTAATCAAAAGTGGTTCTAGTAATATGTGAATGAAACAAAACATCCTCAGAGTTGTAAAAGCAACTTCCTGAAACTGAATCAGTTATTATTATAATGTGGCATAAACCATTAAATAAATACCTTCACACGAAACTCTGACAAATTTGAATATAAAGTGATTAGATGCTAGTGGGTGTCTTAGGCGCTAGCAGGACCAGGGCACGCTATCTTTTTAAAAATTTGCGCCGCATTGACACAGTCGGCAGCATAGTCGCGTTTACCTGCCATATTTGCATTTCGCTGTGTTTTTAACCTCTTTTGTTGTGCAGGTCCCGGAGCTGTTTACACTGGATTTTATTTGTACTTAATCACCCTGCTCGCCCCCACCTTGCTGCTGAGTGCGCGCTGGGACCCTCCTTGGTCGCGCTGCACTCCAGTGCGGGACTTCTCTGCCCCACCTCCTGGCCCGCCCATTGCAGACGAGATTGGCTCTGCCTGGGTCGCGACCTACTGTGCCTCCACCTTGGGTGAGGGAGCAGGCGAGCGGACTAGCGCTCGGCCCGTCCCGCCCTCGGCTCCACAAAATGGGCCCCCCTCCCAGGGAGCGCAGCGGATGGGCGCAGCGGGCGCGCCGTCTTCGCGCCGAAGTCGCGCCTAAGTCCAGCCCGTCAGCGCCCGTCCGCGGCCCGACGGGTCCAGGGGCCAGGGACGCTGCCTCTACGATCTCTTACACCCCCTCTGCTCTAAAGAGCCTACAATCTTTCCCATGTTCTCTTTCGCCTGCTGTCAGAGCTCGCATTTCTACACTGGGAATCGCGGGGAATATCCCTTTCCATCTGGGATTGGATGCGCTACATGCTCCACCCGTCCCTATCGAATCACACATCCGAATACTATACCTAAACACCCGTTCTCTCGTTAGACACCAAACTGACATCCTTCTCCTACTCATGGCTGAGAGTCCAGATGTCCTTTTACTATCAGAAACATGGCTCACCGACGACTCCCTTCCTGACATTCTGGCGGCATTTCCCCCAGACTATTATCTGCTGAATGCTAATCGCCCTGGGGGCCGTTCCGGTGGTGGGGTGGCAGCGGTAATACGCAAGAATTTAAAAATCATCGCCACCGCCTCCATGATCCTCCCCGAAGTGGATAACCTGGTTCTCAGCCTGGGAACTGAGGCGGGTGCAGTTACTTTAATAATACTCTACCGCCCCCCTCACCCTATGCCTTCTTTCCCCTTATCCTTCACTGAGCAGCTTGCCAATCTCATCACTTCTTCCCCTCGTGTCGCCATTTTTGGCGATTTTAATTATTGGTTCCAACACAAGGATGCCGGGCCGCACGCCACGGAGCTATTTGAAACTCTCTCGAGCTTAAATTTCACACAACTTCTTAAGTTCCCCACCCACAGTGGTGGCCACATCCTCGACCACATCTGGATTCATGGGGTTAAGTCTTCTTGCCCGCAGATCACCCCCTGTGTGTGGTCTGACCACTCCCTGATCGAGACTATAATCTCTGTCGATGGTCACATCAGGGCCCCCCCACTGGAGGGCGGTGTCGCCCGCAAGTGGAGGGCTGCTGACTCCTCCAAATTGCTCTCCCATCTGTCACAGACCTGTCCCTCTCTCCCTAACGATATCTGCATCGATGAGCTAGACGGTAACATTTCTCACTGGCTCACGTCAGCTAGCGATATCTTTGCTCCGTTAACCAAGTTTCCCCGCTCCCGGCATAGTAACTCCCACAAATGGTTTGACTCCCAACTAAAAACCCAACATCTGGAGCTACGCCAATTGGAGCGCAAGTGGAGGAGAGTCTACTGTCCCACGAGCAGAGACACTTACGTGGCCGCTCGCAATAAATACAAAAAAGCCATCATTGCGGCCAAAACAGCATATGCCTCCAAGAGAATCCTATCTGCCCCCTGTAAATCGAAGGAGATTTTTAAAGTTCTTGACGAATTTACCTCTGACTCCAGGACGCTCCCGACCCAGGCTCCTACACAGGAATCATGCAATGCTCTCAGCATGTTTTTTTTAGAGAAAATTGTTATGATTAAGGACACTATTCCGGTCACCTTTCCTGGCGCTGATTCTATTTGTCCCCCTCATAATGCACTCTCTCTCACACATTTCCCCTTTCTTGATTCAAAATCTTTGGCCACACTGGCCGTTCGTGTTAATTCTGGTTCCCCGGACGACTGTTGTCCACCATCCATACTACGGGACATATGCCTTTCTTTACCTGATAGTATTCTCCCTCTGTTGAACTCTTTCAAGGCGGCCGTTCTGGTGCCTCTTTTGAAGAAGCCTGGAGCTGACCCCGCAGCCTTGGCGAACTACCGGCCTATCTCCCTTTTGCCCTACTTCTCTAAAATTCTGGAAGCCCACGTCACCGCCTGTCTCTCTCAGTTCATCGAGAGCTCCAACTTCCTTGAAGCCAAACAGGCCGGTTTTAGACCCGGCCACTCCACGGAGGTAGTGATCTTGGCCGTGTTGGATGCTCTGAGAGACGGGGCAGACAGGGGTACCCCCCAGGCCCTGGTTCTTTTAGACCTGTCGGCCGCCTTCGACACGGTGGACCATAACATCCTTCTCCACCGTGTCGAGCAGGCCGGCATCCAGGGCCTGGCGCTGGCATGGGTCGAATCCTTCCTGACCGGGAGGTCTCAGACAGTCAGCCTGGGTACCTTCAGGGCACCTAGGGAGCGTTCACTCTGCGGGGTCCCCCAGGGCTCCTCCTTCTCTCCTCTTCTCTTTAATCTGTATCTCCAACCTCTTCTCTTTTCTCTGAGGCAGTGGGACGTCACCGTCTTTAATTACGCTGACGACCTGCAACTCATCTTTCCTTTCAATTCTCTCTCTGCTATCTCTAATTTCCAGGCGGTTATGGTCCACATTCTCCAGTGGATGAGCCAGAATCAACTTAAATTGAATCCCGGGAAGACGGAGCTCCTTCTCCCTGGCAAGAGCTCTACCCACTGGGGTCCGCACTTCTGGCCGGCAGAGCTTGGCCCTTCTCCCACCCCTGTGGCCTCGGTGAAGAGTCTCGGGGTCACTATTGACTCCGAGCTATCCCTTAAACCCCAGATAGGGATGGTGGTCTCTTCCTGCATGTATCAGCTGCGCAGGATCAGGAAGGTGGCCTATCTCCTGACTCCCGAAGCCCTGATTCAAGTCATCATGGCTCTCGTTCTTTCCCGCTTGGATTTCTCGAATTCTCTCTATTATGGTCTGCCTAAGGTCATTCATTCTAGATTACAGATCGTCCAGAACCAAGCGGCGAGACTGGTCTTTGGGACTCCGAAATGGCAATCCGCCAAACCTCTTCTCACCAAATTACATTGGCTCTCTGTCACTTCGAGGGTAGCCTTTAAGATCGGCTGCCTCACTTTTAAATCCCTAACCGGTCCCTGCCCTGCCTTCCTGAAATCCCTTATCAGTCCCTATTGCCCTTCACGCAACCTCAGATCTTCTCACCTCCGCCTCCTGGTTGTTCCCTCTTTTAAATTCTGCAGAATCGGTGGCCGGAGATTCGCACTTTTGGCCCCCAAATTCTGGAACTCTCTCCCTCCCTCGCTTAAATCCTCCAACTCGCTTATCCAATTTCGCAAATCCTTAAAAACTTGGCTCTTCCCACAATCCGGTTAATCTCCTCTGCCTCCCTTAGTATCAAATCAGCGCCAGGAAACCTACGGTGACAGAGCGCTCTATAAGCTCACCTTAACATAACATAACATAACAAGTGAACTGTAATATTATTATTCTATGTTGAAACTAATTATGCAATTGGCCAGACAATGGTTAAATACCAAATCTTGCATACAATCCCATAAACTCAACTCAGCTTGAGTACGATTTAAAAATATGAAGCCACCTGTGTAAAGAAAGAGAGTAATACAGAGACAAAAAAGAGTGTGATGACTACAGCAGCAGTAAAAACTTAAACACACTTGGGACTAAGCTGAGCTAATGCTCCAGAGAACAGTGTATTTTCTTTTAAATTAAAGTGTAAAAATTTGGCGTAATGACACAATTTAGATATGTACTTGAGGACACATTTACAAGCCCCTTACGACACGTTTGCGCTGCCGTTGCGTCACTTTTTGTGACTCAGCAGCGGCGTAAACAATGCGCCACATTGCAGCCCATTTACAACGGGATGCATCTAGGGAGATGCGTCACGTTGTAAAGCCCTGCGTCAGGTATAATGTATGCAGGGTGGGCATTTCCACGCAAAAAAGCCATGTAGAACTGAAGAAGTGAAGTTTACAACATTTCATTGTCACTCTACGCCTTCACTGCGTGAAAATCCATATGCCTGCTAAGACCAGGTGTAAGGAATGACGCAGGGCTTTTTGAGTGGGACTCACCTATTTGTTGTGGCGCAGTGCTGGAGTTATGTCACTTTCGTGAGCAACTCCAGCAATGCGTCACTTTTGTGCCAACAGATGCATCAGAATTTCTGGCACAACTGTTAATCCTTGCGCCATGGAGCACTGTATTGTAAATACATCGCATCCATGGTGGCTCAAGGACATTTGGCGCTGGCACAAGGTAACTGATGAATCTATGCAGATGTGTCAGTTCCTTGTAAATGAGGCCCTTGATGCTCAGGCAGTGCATTAGAGCGTCCTTACAGGTGGTTACCTTGTTTGATAGCATGCTGTGCTTGATATAAAGAGTCATCCTCAATGCCTGACAGCCACACAGAAGGTGAGCAAAAGACTCGAGTTTGCAAGAGCAGAGCCTGCAACACAAATGAGAATGCGAGGCTGAGGACCACGACACCCTAACCTCTTTGAGAACAACTGGAATCGCATCAGCACATTTAAATGCCTCGCCCAGCTATTTTCGTTTGCCTATAAATAATACTGCGTGTGAAGAATGTCATAAGATTCCAGACTATGCGATGCAAATGTATTCTTAGTGATCTCTGTCAGGTCTCCTGCCGACTTATTAATAGTGCTTACGTATCCAATGAAGCTTTAAGAGACAAACTAGTTAGATTGTTGTTCCAAGTGTCGAAGATTTCTAGCAGTTGGATTGTTTTGGTTTGGTCGCTTGCCCATAAATTTGGAGCTGCGTTGTCCCCCCACATCCAAAAATGAACTCCTGATAGACTTCAAACTGCCCTGTTTTGATCAGTGTATCAGATAGCTGTGTTTTGAAACGTCAGTTTTACAGACAAGATCTTGCTACATTAACCCAAACTCTAGGCACAGCTGAGCCCCGGAAGTACTTCTGGGAAGACGAAATAGATTCCTGTATGCCTTGCAATGGATCTGGCCTGCCTGGGAACCCATGGTTGCACATAAGACAAAGCTGGCAATAGTTTCTCGCTGGTCACAGTTGAAATGGGCGCGACCGATGGGCTAGAAAGTTTGGCTTGTACTCTACAACGACCATAGGTGAGGCTAGCTCCTTTACTTTTTAATTTTATCTGATGGAATTTAGGTGACTCTTTGTCAGTTAGCCCCACACCAAGGGAACTGTAATCAGCTGTGTAGCTCTGGATGACAGGGCCCATGTGCCATTTCCTCAGTGCTTTATTTAAGTACTTGCCAAAGACCATTACCTTGGATTCAGTTTAATTCAGTAAAAGCTAGTTTTATCAAATAAAACCATATAGTTTGTATAGCACTCTTTGGAGGCCTAAGTATGCTTTATCCAATAAAATGATATTGACATTTTGTAAAAGTTGGACATGGTAACTGTGGACTTTGTGGCTAAACAATCTACCAGAGTCTAACGTTAGACTAACATCGGCTGTGTAAAGGTTAAAAAGAGTGGGGGCCAAAACACACCCCTGTTTTAAACCCCTATTGGTTTAAATATTGTCTGACACCCTTGGGTCGTCCCCAATTTTTATTTGCACTCAAGTGTCCAAGTGTAGAGAAATTTGAAGAGATTCCCCATGCCCATAACTTACTCCAGACTATGTGCCTGTCAACCCTGTCAAAGGCAGTTGAGTGGACGATAAAACTGTCAAATAATGGTAAACACTTATTAGAGATCACCTGCCGTGCCAGAAATTATACTACCAACATGTTATCTATCATTCTACAACCTCTCCTGAATCCCAATTGGAAAAATCATATTTGTTTTCCCATGAGGCACTCTTTCATTTCTCTCAATAACGTTCTGGCATATGCCTCCCTTTCGATGTCTAGGAGGGCGATGAGGGGACAGCAAGAGGGGTCCCCATGATTGTCCTTTTTGAACAGTGGGCAGAGAAAGGAACCGCTCCAGGAGTTCATAACAGTAGAAAATTGAAATGCAGCTCCGTATAACGGGGTTAATTAGCCTGCCCAGAAGACTAAGTTGGCTTTCAGCAGACTCCACTCCGGATGTCCTTAGGACCTGGGGCCTCATTTGATCTGCCCAGCACTATGGCCAGTTTTATACTTTGGATGTTGATAAAGTCAGCAATATGGTGAAACCACTGATCATACATAGGTGCACCTCGGGTGGAAGCTCTCTTAACCTCATTCACATACAATTGCACGATGTAGCATTCCCACGCCTTGACACTAACACTGCTGGGTATGGGACTTCGATTTTATTAATAAAATTCCAAAATTTACTATGATCATTGGATTTGGAGATCTTACTCAAAACTAGCCATTGAGATTCTGAATAATTCTGTTTTGCCTCCCGGGTCTTTTGCTTGTACTCTACTTGGAGAATCCAAATTTGTGCGAGAGATCCAGGGCCTTATTTTGCATAAGTCTTTTTAGATTATCAGTGGCCCTTTTTAATTGATTTGATTCTAAAGTGAACAATTTCTTGAGCGTTGCGGTGATCTATTTGCAAGATGTTAGGCTGCGTTTGCCCGAGCTCATTTTATTCAACGAGGAATGGATTACACCTAGCCACAGTGGTAGCACTTCTCAGCCCTAGAATTGGCAAGGACAGCCTGAAGATTCAGGCACTGTAAACTGTTTTAACACAGGTTTAATCTTACCATGTTCAGCTCATTCCAAATCAGCGTCTTATGTGAACACAGGGAAGAGGGAGCCCCGACGCAGGCATGTGTGCAGTGGAATTTGATGCAATGGCAAATAAAAATACAGTTAAATAATAATCAATCTCTTCTCTAACCATAATCGAGAAGTTCAAACATGGTGTAAATAGAAGGTGGGACTGGCTGCTGAACTAAACTGAGTGCAGCCATTTAGAGGAATTAGCTGAATATTAGAATGAAAGAGTTGACTTATTACCCCAATGGAGCTTGTTTTAGTGGTTCTTGTTTTGGGACATTAGTAAACTTGACTTAGACGGCCGCTGGGACAGGGAGCCAGAGAGATCCTCCTCCCCTAGCAAGATCAGATTAAACTTCCCAGTATTAATGAGCTACTATTCATGGAAAGAAAACATTCATTATTTGAACTTCATTAAAGTGCAACATGTTCTCAGCCTATGCATTATCCCCATATTTCCCTGCAATAAGGGTGGCGTAATTATGCAACATGCCATATTGGTGTGAGAAATTACTCAAATGTTATAAATTACGCCAGTGCAATTGAAATTTCACCCAGGTTTGATTATAAACCTAGCATTATTCCTGATTATAAAGAAATGTTTTAATATCCAGGTATCTTTCTCCAGTCGTGCTTTCTTTTCAGTTATAATTTTATAGCCAGCTGAGAATGTGCAAGTGTACACATTAAATGGATCCTCCGGGCAGGAGTTTAACCCTAACTCTTAACTGCTGCAAAATAAAAGCTGGATTAAAATTACTTAAAAATGATCAAATTAATAGCCATGGAATTTTAGTTTTTCACAACCTAAATGACCCTAAGGGAATCTAAATATTTACGCAAACACAAGGAGATGAAACGTTTCAGACACTCACCCCCAGTCACAGATCTGGGTTGAATCCATCATCGTCCTTTAGCTCACTTCGCCACCCCAGTTCAGACACAGCTATATGCAAATCAGTCTTGATCCTGTGCCTCATGGGAACAGCCCAGCCCAAAATGCCAAGCCATGTCTTCCCTTGACTGGAAACAAGCATCATGGGAATGGTTTCAGCCTAACAGCCCTCATCAGCCAGGCTAGCTTGAATCCAGTTTCAAAGTGAGCAAGGGACCCACGTCTGGGCGGTCCCTGCCAAATTAGGGTGAACAAAGCAAACACAAGGAGATGATGGATGGAGCACTGAAACTTTTCAGACACTCACCCCCAGTCACAGATCTGGGTTGAATCCATCATCGTTCTTTAGCTTACCTAGCCACCCCAGTTCAGACACAGCTATATGTAAATCAGTCTTGACCCTGTGCCTCATGGGAACAGTCTTGCCCGAACTGCCGAGCCATGTCTTCCGTGGACCCAAAACAAGCATCCTGGGACTGGTTTCGGGGTGACAGTCCTCATCAGCCAGGCTAGCTTGAATCCAGTGGCAAAGTGAGCAAGGGACCTACGTCTGGGCATACCCTCCAAACTTAGGGTGAACAAAGCAAACAGAAGGAGATGCTAGACGGAGCGCTAAAACTTTTCCGACAAAGCTCTGGGTTGAATCCATCATCGTTCTTTAGCTCACTTCGCCACCCCAGTTCAGAATTACCCAAATGCTATAAATTACGCTGGCATAATTTATATTTCACCCGGGTCTGATTATAAATTTAGCATTATGCCTGATTATAAAGAAATGTTATAATATCCAGGTATCTTTCTCCAGTCGTGCTTTCTTTTCAGTTATAATTTTATAGCCTGCTGGGAATGTGCAAGTGTACACATTAAATGGATACTCCGGGCAGGAGTTTAACCCTAACTCTTAACTGATGCAAAATAAAAGCTGGATTAAAATTACTTTAAAATGATCAAATAAATAACCATGGAATTTTTGTATTTCACAACATAAATGACCCTAAGAGAATCTAAAAAATTACTCATGTAAGCCTAAGATCATGCTTGGACTGATATCAAAAGACAACAAACATTGGTGAAGCCAATAGGTCTAAATTGGCTGCTAGGAATTTGATTTGGCTTTGTCAATGCTTATCTATCATTTTGTTTTATCATGTTTTTTGAAAACTTTTGTTGCTGGAGAAGGTGCTGGGCCTTCGTCAGAGTCACAGAATTGGCTAAAAGCAAAAACATTTTGGGGTTTCAAAAAGCACTCATTGTCACAGTAGTGTCTGGCACAGAAGTGAACTATTTTGTTTGTGGATTTGCTCATTATGAAGGGCAGATTTCCATCATTGACATTGAAGTTAGCCAATGGCTGAAGTGGTTTACTGACTGCACATGCAGCATGCTGTAGTGGGCAGAATAAAGTTATAAATGAGACACCAACAGAACACGGAATGAAATGGGATTGCTGATGTCCCCTGCAAGTACATTTACTACACCTAAAATGCCAATACATATAATTTTAGTAAAATCAAAAGGTGTTTTAAAAGTTAAAAACACTACCACATCATTCAACAAGAAATATAACAAAGGATTAGCAAAGTCAATAGGTATGTAATTAATCTGTTTATGCCTACGAATACAGGCATTCAATGCCTGTTTGCAATAGCACATTAAAGGCAGACATATTGATGCAGATTATGATGTTGTTTGGAAAGCCTCAGATCCCAGGTTGAAGGCTTTCCGACCGACATCTCTGTTTTCAATACCGACTGCCTATTAACAATGTAGGTGGTCGGAATTAAAACCAGTTGGTCATTCCGGCTGGATTCCGATGGGCTCTAGGAGCCTGTGGGCCAGTCGGAGGCCCCAACGTAATCCCTGAGGACGGCGTTTTTGCCCTCGGGATTACATGTCGGTTCCTGACAGGCTTTACATGTTGAACTTTCCGACATGGAAAGCCTATCAGAAAGTGACCTTGGGGCCCCCATTCCTCCACGGCCTCCGGTTGTTAGCCAAGTGTGCCGCACGGTGCAGGGATTAACAGAATCTTTCATTTTTCAATAGGAGCTTGTGCTACAGCCAGTTTACGGCCGCAGCACAAACTCCCATCGAGAAATGTGAGTGTGCGACTGCAACATGTGTGATCGCATTGTAATGGAGGTGTGTGGGACCGCCGACCGCTGCGAAGTTAGGGGAACGTTAGCCCGCCCGACATCGTAATCAGGCCATTGTCTTCAGAAGGAATCATAGCTCCTGGTGGGGAAGGGAGCGAAAGTGGGAGAAGGTCCGTAAAGGAGACATTTTATCTTTAAGGCGAGGGGAGGACAGAGGAAGTGAAGAGGAGACTGGAATGGGTGTAAGGTGAGAGTAATTTGGTAGTGAAGGGAGAGGAGTTGGATGTGGGTGTGGGTGTAGTGTGGGTATGGGTGAGGGGTGGACGGCAGTGATGCTTGATGACAAAGAAAGAAGGGAGGAAGAGGAGATGAGAAGGACGTGAGAGGTGAGAAGTCAGGAGCGGGTGCAAGGTGCAAGGTGAAAGAGGGGTGATGGTGAAGGGAGACAATGATCAGTGTGGGTGTGAAGAGCAGGACTGTTACTCTGAAAGCAGAGGGGAGGAGGGGCGAGGTGATAAGGAACAGGATCGGATCTAAGGATGGAGAAGGCCAATGGCTAGAGGAGAGGAAGCAGATGCTGGTGAGAGGAGCTGTTCGGTAACTCCTCATGGCAAGTGGAAAATGGAGCAGAGAGTGGAGAAGGTAGGGAAGGGAGAGAAAAAGGGAGCAGGTGTTACAGGAGCGGAGGCAAGTGCTAAGGGAGAGGAGAGGAGGTGCAATTGGTGCAATCCGGTGTGTGGACTAGAGCAGTGATTTCCAGTGGGAAGGTGAGGAGGGAGCTAGTGAGCAGAAAAAAGTGGGAGTGTGTGCATGGAGAAACCAGTGACTCCTGGTGGTGAGGGGAAGAGCGGGGAGAGCAGAGCAGTGGGTGTAGAGTACAACACTCACAGCAGCAAGAGGATCACAAGATGAATGAAGGAGGAGGTAGGGTAGGGAGCGGTCAGCAAAGAAGAGCAGTGAGGGGAGCTGCTGCACTCTCCTGGCAATGAGTGAGTGAGGAGCAAGTAACATGTAAGATGAGCGATGGGAGAGAAGGAAGTAGTGTTTGCTGATCAATGCCACTGACCCTAAAATTGTCACCCAAAGACTCACAAGTCTTGAGATATCAGGATGGCCATTAAAGTGTCAGACACCCCAATCTTAAAACATAAACATTATAATCACACTTCCATTCAAATCCTGATTTTATTTTTTACTGCTGCAACAGGAAAAAAACTGAAAAAGTATTGCTTTAGGTATACAATTCATGTATGACATAAATGAATGTTTGATGAATGAGTATAAAAGAAATATAAACTAAATATAATATAGTCTCGCACCCTCGTGAAATGCAATGCAAACACACCATTTGACACAGACTCATACACCAGACAGTTAATACCATTTGGTGACAGAATGGGCAGGTCTAAAAGCCACTTATAAGCAATGTTAAAGAATTAGTAACACGTTGTCTGGAGGTGGACCTAAAAAGAACTGCACATTCTGCAACACACTTTAAAATACTCAAGAGTTTAAATCACCTAACGCATATGGAGATAATGTTCTTGTCTCTTGATGATCAACATCCAAACTCTGTTTTAATATATATCAATGATATTAGAGAAGACAAAATTCCCAGACTCCTGAGGGTATTTGTCTCCAATTCTGAACAAGTGCAGAAACAGCTACATTCAGCAAGCATTGGCAAAGGTCATAGGTCTTGTCTTTTTGACAGTTGGCATTGCAAATGCTTCTTCTTCCCAATATTGCTCAGCATTGGTAAAAGAAAATGCTTTAGGCTGAGGCAGAGCAGAATCGGCAAAAAAAAGAAAATAATCACAATGACTTGTACTCGCACATGTGTCTTTGGGTATTCACGCATATGCGTCATGCAGGGATTTAACAGCCTGATTCATGTACATGCCGTTTTGCGTGTCCCTAATAGCGAATCATAGCGAATCGCTATTGAGGACACGCAAAACGGCATTCAAGTAGGAATTGCTACTTAAATAGCGATTCCTACATGTTCTTTATTTGCGAGTAGCAATTTGCTACTCGCAACTAAGATAGCGATTTTAAGGGTGCCAGGGGTGTCCAAAGGACGCCCTGTAGCACCCCTAAAATGCACTTTTGGACAAGTGTTGCGCACACACATGTCCAAAGGACATGTGTGTGTGCTACAGGCAACTTTGAAAAATGCTTTTAAAAGCATTTTTCTGAGTTTTTGCTATTTACCGACAGGTCTGACCTGTCGGTAAATAGCGGCCCCAAAAGTCCAAAATCGCTATTTTGTTTTGTGTCATGAATAGCTTTTGAGGAATCTCTATTAGATTAATATCTAATCCAGAGAGAAAAGGACTCTCTTTAAAGGATTTCCCTTCCCCCTACAACGTTCACCTGGCATGACGTCATGCCGTAACTTCTCCACTAGTGAGAAGTGAGCAGTGCGAGCAGGCACACATTGATGTGCCTGCTGTCACTGCAGTCCAGAAAAAAGGACCGCCTGTGCCAGGGCACAAAACAGCCCAATAGAGACCCTTTCGAGGCCTCCTTTAAAAAACTGCTGGTGCTCAGCATCAGTGAGACCCGGCCCACTTAAAGCCCTGAGCCCCGGCACTAATGAGCCAGCAATCATGATGTTTGCACATGCATATGTCATCACCTACAGCATGAAGCTACAATTTGGTTTATTTTTTTAATTACCATTACAAGATGACAGACACCAATCTTGGAGTGGTAATTACAAATTAAAAAAAAAAGTTACATGTTCAAAAGCAGATAAAAAAATGAGGAGGCCCTCCACAATTTTCAAAGAAACAAGCGTTGTGGGGTGCATTTAATGGGGGACGCAAAGAGTGGTAGGCATGGGGTGGGGGAGTAATGGAGAAGCTTGAGGTGGAAGGAAAAAATTATTAAGGAATGAGGCCAAATAGGAATGAGGGATGCAATGGACGAGCTAGGGAAGTAGGGATCAACAATGATCACATGGGAGGGGGGTGCAGGTATTTGTGGGGGGAAGCAAGTATGTGTTTCTCGGATGTAATTCAAGGGTACTTTAAGATGGTGTTTTAATTCCAAAGGCGGGGAATCCTTGATGAAAGGTATGACAACACAAATTCGCAACTGTGAATATTATCAAAGAAGATGCGCTGAAAATTGCGAGAATATAGGTTAAAATTCCAGTCAATGCCATCTACCCGAGTGTTTTTGCAGAGGCGGCTTCCGAAGGGGGCTCAGGAGCCGGCACCATGACCCGGCGGTGAGCCCCCAGTTAGAAGGGGGCGGGGGGACCCGGCTTGGTGCAAAAAACAGGCAAGCCAAGCAGAGAGCGGGGAAAACCCCCAAGGGTCCCCCCCCACATCTCCACAGCCAATGGGGGACATGTGTGATTCGAACCCCCCAATGGCGGGAAGTGGCGCGAAACCCAAGGGCAAGACGGGGGGCTTATCAGCGCTGCTCCCCCAGGTATGCTCCTATCATCAAGGAGCGGGGGTGCAGCACGGCGGAAGAAGAAAAGCTTGTTCCACCCATCCACACCAAAGGAACAGCAAAGTCGCAGGGCTGAGAAAAGCAAAAGACGTGGCAAAGGGCTACGCTGAGAACGGTTGGTACGGAGGCACAACGGAGGGCGGTGTGCCAGCATAGGTCCATTCACCTTCAGATGCCGCATGGCTGGGTGAGGTGGCCTAAGGACAGCGACTCTGGGATGCCTCATGGCTGGGTTACACGGCTACCAAAGGAAGGGGTAGCAAACATAGACGGAGCTCGCAGCCCAGCCCCCGCCGGATGGCAGGTCACAACAAAGTCGGATAAGGTAGCGAGGCGGCCTAACTCTGGGACAAAGGCTATCCCCTTCCCGCGCAAATGAGGCGCAAGAAAATTCAAACCTACCAAAGACCCGGCCCAGAAGGGCCAAGAGACAATCGCAAGGAAATGTATAATGATATAACATGCAAAATGCAAAGATATACTTGTTTCCTTGTAACCCTAATAAACTGCGGCCAACAAATGACCACCACAAGACAAGAAGTGTAGTGGCTTTCTTGGCGGGAAAGGGAAATACCAAAGGGAAAGGTGATGACGTATGCACGTAGGAGTGGGGCAGAGTGCGGGGGTTATTTCTCGAACTATTTCATCGTTTTGATTGGTCATGAACGGCGCATATTTCTAATGCAGGACATCCCTTGGTTGACAATTAACTAAAAAAATATATACTCTATGAGACGAAATTTGGATCTTGAATAATGTTTATTAATAAGTTTATTTTAGCAGAGAGTTTTCACAATAGCGATACCTGATTATACCAAAGCCCCCATGTATGGACTCCTTTTTGTTTTAAACTTCAGTTCGATGCATCACGGGCGCCATTTTCTCTGGTTTCTGAAAAGGCCATAGTCGACAGCGCTGAATGGGAGATAATTTCCCACGAAACTAACATTTTGGGATATGGATAAACGGGTAACAAGAAACCTGTATCGACTTTTTACTGCCCATGTAACTGCAAGAGGGAATGCGCAGCTTGTCAGAAACTGTTGATGTGACCTACACCAGGTACAGCAGCGACCCAAGTGCATCGGCTCACGTTACTCGTTCAAAAGGTCTTCTTAATTTGTGCGTTTGAAGAACATTTTAGTTTTAAGCCTAGCAATCAAGGCTATTGCAGGGAAATAGCTCACTATTCATGGGGAGAGCAACATTGCGCACTTGGGGGCATATTTACAATAAGTGGCGCATCCCTGCATATCAGCAGGGATGTGCCACTTATTGTGCGCCATGCCTCTGCCACAATGGATGCGCCGCATTTACAATGCGGCGCACCATGAGGCACAAACGGCACAGATGCGTCCCGCATCTGTGCCGTAAAAGTGGCGCATTGCTGGAGTTGCATCGCAAGTGCGACGCAGCTCCAGCAAGGCTCTAGGGTGCCCTATCCTTCAAATGCTGCGTCAATCCTTACGCCTGCTTCAAGCAGGTGCAGGGTTTTGACGCAGCATTGGCCTAAAAGTGACTGAGTACTCAGCCACTTTTAGGAGGCGTTCCTGCGCAGGAACACCCCCCCCGCGCAGGAACGCCTCCTTATGGCGCAGGGCTTTACAACATGACGCATCTCCCAGATGCGTCACGTTTTTAATACCCCGCACCATGGTGCATCTTTTGCGCCGCCGCTGCGTCACAAAAGTGGTGCAACGGCGGCGCAAAAGAGGCGCAAGGGGCTTGTAAATCTGCCCCTTGTTTTCTCGTAACGGGCTCACTCACAGAAGTCGCCGCAGGTACACATCCTATCTTCTCGTGATTAATTCGATGTTGTAACTTGGTATCGAAGAAGCCTTTCGGTATTAAAAAAAAAAAGCATCATTTCGTCCCTCCAAGCTAGAATACAAAGGTCTATGAAACACGGGGTCACAGTTAAACGGCGAGTCGCAAAAAAAGTATTGTTCCAAGGTCATCCTGTGGAGCAAAGTATGCAGTTCTTCTGAGGTGGTGTGTCGCGTCTCTTCAGCAGACATTTCCACAACTGACCCCAAGGCAATATCTTGTAAGTGGTATATCCGCATACAAAAGCAAGAAGGCTGACATTTTCACTGCTGGCATGATGAATAGCAGTAAGGTCTCTGGTTCCCAACTACTGTATTTTACTAGTGAATTCGTCAAAACCCAGAAAATGTGCAATAAATAAAAACGAACGCTGCCGGTTAGTAACGAAGGATGTTGGACGGAGGACATAAATGCATGACTGTGAGGCCGATCGAAACCATGAAGTTACTAATTAAAAATTACTGGCCTCACCTAATTAGTGAGAGATGTCAAGTGCCGCCCAGGTCACTTGATTATAAGCAGGGTTGTCCTCTCACTGCTAAACGCGTGGATCTACGTGAACATGTAAAATTACTTTATAATATGTATCTGCAGAATTGAGATTAATGCGTATGTTGCTTTGAATGTAATGGAGCTGTTGCAGAGAATCAAAGTATTTAACTATGTAGGCAAAATGTCTAGGGTTCCATCAGAACAGAGAAATTAAACTGTCTTAATAAAAAACATTCATTTATAGCTAGAGGCTGGGCTGATTACGGTCCATAAACAGAACATAAGGGGAACGTTTGCATAAGAGAGGACAAGCCAAGCAGTCTGAGAGAGTAAAACTGAGGATCGAGGAAGTTACATATGAATATGGAGAGCGTGTGGGAGGCAGAGGAAGAACTAGTGAAAGAGAGTTAGGGTAAGAAAAAGAGACAGAGGTGGGAAAGAGTGTGTGGGAGAAAGCGAGAGGCTGAGAGTTATAGCACACAGATAGGGAAAGGGGAGACAGACTGAAGAAGCAATAGTGAGAAAATAGGCAAAGAGAGACTTAATGAGACAGAGAGGGAGTCAGACAGACAATGAGGCTAGCGGTTTAATGGGGCAGGGTAGGCCAGCTGAGACCTGCTAAAGTAAAAGAGTGTAGGCAAGATTCCCTAACCTTTCACGCACTGTACTGTGTTGCGTGAGCTGGAAAGAGGTCAGACATGCGCCATATCTACCAAGATATGGTACCTCCATTCTCACAGTGCTGGTGCACGTCAGGCAGCAGAGCGCCACCCATGTCCCACGGTGCAAGGTTGCCTGTGTTACAAGGAGAACTGTTTTTGTGCAGGAAGGGATCTACCATCTTGCACAAAACAATCTGTTGGGGCATTTTCCTCTTACTATGTGTGCTGCAGATTGCGATTTCATGCAACCCCAGGTTTACAAACAGTTGTAAATCTGAGATTGAGTGTAATCAATGGGTGGATGCATGAAATCACCCATGTTTCACCCATTGAACGCCTCCCAGAATGAAATGTAATACAATGCAGTTCAAGCCGCTGCACTGCATTACATTTTTTTTTTACAAAGCCACACAAGGCGGCACAAATTGCCCCGTGTGTGGCTTTGAAAATATCTACTGCTTTTTGCGGCATGGATGTGCCAAAAAAGTGGCGCAACCATGTAGCCAAATGTTAGTAAATCTGGCCCTAGGTGTTGTGACAGACCCCATCAGGATCTGTTTGCGGCCTCACTGCATCAGCAACAAAAAGTGGCTGGCTTAGAGGCTATTAATAGTGCAGTAGGCAGAGTGGTTCAGAGGCTCAGGTGTGTGAGGGGACTTTTTTCCAGTGGGTTGAACATCACTTTCAATGTGACTTCAGCCTGATGAGGAAATTAAAAAACCAAATAATCTATTTAATTTGAAAGTGTAGGAGAGTAGGGTCCGCTTCCTATGGTCACCCCCAATTTTTGCTGTGTTTCTCTGGTTTTTCGACTTTAGTGTGGCTGTGGGCCTGCTAATCAGACCCACAGCCCAGCTGTTCTCTCTCTAATTTGATACCATGCACTTTAGGTGCATACCAGATTGGTTACTGGGTCACTCTTGTGAGCTCCTGTATAGTGTACCATAGGTACCCAGGGCACAGGTGTACCCTAGGCCTACCAGGGACTGCAGCATATATTGTGCCACCCCTGGTTTGCCTTACAAACTGACACCACAGGTCTGTTCACACAGCCTGGGTAAGGTGGTGTAGTCACCCCTTACTTAGATATAGTATAACTATAGCCACCTTTACATGTAGACATATATACACCTATAAGCTACTCCTATGGTAGGCCTCGACAATCCTGGAGGCAGAGTGCTTGGTTTTATGTGAGAGGGTGCCCTAGCATGAGCTGAGCCCCTCTGCAGCTTTCGGAACCATCGCCTTATAGCTGTTCTATGATATAGCCATACCATATACTCTTAAATGCATTATAATCCTCGCGGTTAATGCTAACTTTGGTTTGGCTTCATCAAAACATGTTGTGTAAGGTGTCAAACACTTTGGAATACTACCCCCGCCAATTCTGGTGGCGGGGGTAGCATTCCACTCTTCTAGAGGGAAAAGACATGTATGTTACTGCTTTACCCGGTCAAAGTTAAACAGAGCCTCAGCATCACAAAATGGATGCTGCTGCCACAGACACAAGTCTGATCTCCTGTTGCGGGGGGAAACTCCAGCAAGGGCGGCCTGGACAATAGGTTTCCTGTCCGGGGAGGTGCCAGCATCTCCCCAGACCGGGGTTTTGTGTATTGGGGCAGGGAGGGCTGCATTCAGTGAATGCATCTAGACACTGCCTGGGGCACACAAGGTGCTCCATGCATAGCCCGGTTCAAACCAGTTGCTGGGGCACTCCAGCCCCAGCTCTGGTGCAAAACTGGACAAAGTGAAAGGGGTGTAACCACCCCGTTCTCAGGGCCACCCATAGGAGGGACCTAGTCAGGTAATCCAGCCCCCATCCTTAGTATAAGTAAAGGAGCTGTGTCCCTGGGGCTTTAGATTATCCTGGACGAATCTTTGTAAGACATATCTTGAACCTTCGACATTCCATTCTGACTGGAAAACGGAAGACATCTCCCTTGTGGTCAAGAAGTGACCACCCCGTGCAAACAGGCACCAACAGTAACTTTGCCGGTCTGCAGTTTCAAGGCTCCCGCGGGAACCTGAAGGCTCTGCGACTCAAGAACTGGACTTCCAGACTTCTCTGACCCCAATCCACATCCTCAGCAATGCTGGAACCCGTGGCGGACACGAGAGACGTGGGACCGGACATCTTGGACATCCTGCATTTTGCTACCTGCACTCCTTTCCTGAAGCCTCAGTAAGTTGTGCATTGGGGTACGAGAAGCCCAGCCCCGAGCACCATTTGAACCGAAGCTCAGGCCCCCACTCTCCGCGAGTGTCCCGTGGGCCCCGCCTTTACATTTGTGCTTGATGCGTCTTCCCGGCTCCATGCCCGTTGGCTAGTGAGCCCCCTGAAGAGGCCATCTTGAATCTAATTTGTGATACTGGTTACTCAAGGCTTGCTCCAGCTTCTCTGCAAAAGAGAAGTGCCAGAGACCTTGCTGGTCTGCAACAGAGCCAATCTCAACATCCTGCGTGGGTTGCAGTTGCCAAAGCTTGTTGGGTCCAATCCGGATACTGACACTGCAGTCATCTAGATCCATCGTGGGACAGCTCGAATCCAGCTCCTGGTCATCATCGATGCATCCTTGACCTCATGGCTGAAGAGAAAAACTCACCTTCTTCACCTTCAAGCACCCGACATCGCCTGGTTCCTTCCTGGTACCTTCTGGTCACTGGCTAGTGACCCAGACTCTGTCCCCTCTGCTTTCAGGTTCTTCACATCTCCGATCCACCCTTGGATCCACCCAAACACTTTTCTCCTGGTCGCCTGCAGCACTTCTTTGCAGCTCTCCATAGGAAACGACGACAAAACCCGACACGAAAAGGCACCTATGCACCCGGCTTCCCTGGGTGAGGTAACACGAGTATTCCAGTGCTCCCGTGGGTCTTGACTCTCAAAGTGTCCTAGTTTAAAAGGGTTCCATCCTAGTCCATCCCGGAGTGTCCTTAATCTGTAACTTTGTAACTTTTAAGAACTCCATTGAAAGTCAATGGGAACCCGCGCCTGTGTTTAGACACTGCACCCGGCTCCCGTGGGTCTCCTACTTCCTAACCTTTGGTTGTTTAGTGTAGCCCCAGCAATTCTACAGGCCCCAGGCCTGCTTTTTAACTCTCAAGTGGTACTTATACCACTTTCTTAGTATGTGGTTAGTGAGGCCCCTAGGGCATAACGTATACTGTGCAACTTATTGTGTATTAACTGTGTGACCTGTATTGTATTTTTACCTCTAACCTCATAAAGAGTGCAGAGGGGTTGTGTTTAGATTAAATACATATATATTTGATATATACCTTGTGTGGTGTCCTTTCATTTGGTATTCAAGGGATTAAATATGGTAAAACAACTTGCGTAACTCGCCTACGGAAGTCTTAGCCTGAAGACTGCTGGTTCATGCTACCACTAGGATAGCTTTCTATAAGGTTGACTATACAACCACCATCAATAAGGGTCGATTAGACTGGTACAAGGTGCCCACTAGAACTAGTGGACATCATATGCCAGGCTAACTTCTCACAGAAAGTACATGCCAAAAATTGCCATGGCACTGGCTCACAATCACTCACTCCCATTGGTTTAGCTGGATCCACTCAGAGGGACCAAGCATATGCGCTCTTCCATCTCAGCCCACCTGAGACTTTGTCACTGAACTTACCTGTTCCGATGCCGTCAAGGCCAGAAGAACTAGGAACTGGAAAGGACCAGAGATATGGGCAAACTGCAGCACCACTCTGATGTACTTCAGGCTCAACACTGAGAACGAAGAAGAATGTTGGACTTGACATCCGTAGCGTGGTTTGCCTCCAACATTTTGACTTTCATCCTTCTGTTTTTTCTGATCTTTTTTTTGCTGGCCTTAGGATTCAGCACACTTACCACTGCTAACCAGTGCTAAAGTGGGGCTTGTGTTCTCTCCTTTAAACATGGTAACTTTGGCCTACACCCAATGGGCCCATTTAATTTACTTATCATCATCATCATCATTTTAACTTTATTTCGGTTTGTTTATGAACCATAAAAGTACATCAAAATTTAGAAAAAGACATTTACAAAAATAGACTAATACACAGTTACATCTCATTTTAGGTATTTGCAATAAATCAGTTAGCATGCGGTTTATAGTGTGACGATAAAAACACTAAGACAGTAAAATACATAGAATAAAAGTTTAAAACACGGTGGAAGGCTAGTTATTTCTGAGATAAAACAGTCTACCTACGTTAGAGTAGGTTACTACTACCGGATCAATCTCCGTCTGATTAACCACATTGAAAACAAGAATTTAGCAACAGCAGTAACTATCAGTGCATTAGTATCAGTTTTTAAAATTCAAAAATACTGTATATAGTTCCTGACTCCTAGGTTCACACATAGCTGTATGATCCATTTTTTTCTGCTAACAGAGTAAGCAGGACAAAACAAGATCACATGGATTAAGGATTCGTTTGGATCATTGCAACCTGGACAAGGACGAACTAAACCCATTTTCCATTTATCGGTGTAAGAATGGAGGGGTAGTGTACCATATCTGAACTGTAAGTACAGTTTTTTTGCTAAGACAGGTTCTATAGTATCTAATTCCTTTTCAAAACTGTAGACATTCTTGGAATCCAGAAAGCTGTCAGTGAGGCTAGAAGGCCTGGCTGATCGAAGGACCTCTTCTAGGTTGTAGTGTTTTATAGACTCAGCCAGGGTTCTCTTGGAAATGGATTTGCATGTGTCCTCCGGATTAGACCAGAGATTCTCCATGCCGATCCTAGACGCCTGCCCCCTTATAAAGGATAGCCATTTTATCCTCCCTGCACCCGGGCGTGCCATCACAATCTTTAGTTCTTCTCTATAGCACTCAAGCTCCGGGACACTCCACAATATACGCCAATAGAGGAGCGGGCGAGAGGCAATTACTTCTGCAATGGGCCTCAGATTTATATCCAACCTTAGTGGAACTAGAGGAGTGTTAGTTGGTAAGGAGAGCAGCTGTCTAACAAATTTATTCTCAGATGTACTGATCTCGTTCGCTGGACAATAGCCCCAGAGTTCCGCCCCGTAGAGGGTGGATGATCTGGTTTGAACCTTATATATTTCCAGCGGTACGCTGATAACTTTATGGACACAAGATTTCTGCACTTTGAGGATCCCCCCCATAGACTGAGAAAGGGTTAAATTAGCCTTAGTCATTTGAGTTTCCCAACTCATTTTATCATTTAAGGTCAGGCCTAGATAAGTGAAATTATTTACCCTTTCCAGGGCTCGTCCATCCATTGACGGGCGTGGGCAATTGGTTGCACTGGCATTAAACACCATGTACTTCGTTTTATCTATGTTGATCACCAAATTCCTGTTCCTACAGAATTTGGTGAATTGGTCTAACACCCGCTGCATCCCCATAGATGTTTTTGAGAGCAGCAGGGTGTCATCCGCAAACATAAGTGCAGGAAATTTACCACCAGCTAAGTTAGGAGCGTCACTGTTATGTACACTAGTTAGGTCATCGACAAGGCCATTTAAAAAAAGGGAAAATAGCGTAGGGGCCAATACACATCCCTGCCTAACTCCCTTCTCAATGGGAAAATCTCTTGTCAGCTGGCCGTATTTGCCATAACGAACCCTTGCATAGGTTCCTTCATGGAGTCTTTTAAATTGGTGACATAAATAGGGTGGAATCCCCATTGTTGTTAATATACTCCAGAGTTGGTTTCTGTCCACCATGTCAAATGCGGATTTGAAGTCCACAAATGTCAGGTAGAGGCTACCCCCTTCCATGACCACATGCTTCCAGTAAAGAACCTGGAGACGTAATAATTGGTCAATGGTAGATGTTTTAGCACGGAACCCTGCTTGCAGGTGGGAGAGGATGTTATTCTCACTAATCCAATCTTGCAAGCGTTGCAAGAGCAGTTTGGCATAGATTTTTTGAGTAACGTCAATAAGACTGATTGGTCTATAATTTGACGGGGCCAGCGGAGATCCCTTTTTATAGATCGGAATGATTTCGGCCCCCAGCCAGGTGCTTGGAGCCTCTTGGCCGTCGAGAATAGCATTAAATATGACGGTCAAGTAGGGGACCCAGATCTTCGGCTCATCTCTAAAAAGATCACCAGGGATCTTGTCCAACCCTGGGGCCTTGTTACATTTTAACCCTTGGACTGCAAGTGTAACTTTCGACATGGTGAAGGGGGGAGGAGGGCATCCAGGGCCCAATCTCAAAGACGTTGTTAGTAACGCTTTATGAGGGGAAGCAGGGCTAGAGTAAAGATCACGAAAGTATACACACCAGGCTTCCTCGGCGATGTTGGGATCGATCTTTACCTTACCTTCTGGCTTCCCAGTATGGACCAGGTTCCAAAAGGTTCGGGCATCTTTCGCTATTAATGCCTGTTTAATGGCCTGCCATTTCTCTGTTTCCCATTCGGATTTTGCATGGGAGAGGAGATTTTTATAGGCTTTCCTTGCGACCATAATGGTTGCTCTATGACCTAATTTAATGGCAGAAATTAGAGTAGTCTTCGCCTTCCTACAGGACTGGTTATACCAGGGATTTGTAACACATGCCTGTCGATTAGTCTGTTTTGCCGGTTTAGAAAAGCTAGCGGCAAGGGCCAGCATTAGTTCTTTATGTATGATTAAAAGTTTAGTGTCTTTATCATGATTGTGGGCAATTTCATGCAATATATTTAGGCGCTCAAACTGGGGAATGACACTTTTATACAATAATGCCAGTTTATCTGGCGACGACCTAATAGAAGCCCATCGGATTCTTTTGCCACCCTGTAAGATCCTAATGTCACTGGAGACCACATCATCTTCTTGGTACTCCCCATCGTAGTTTGGCACTTCCAGCTCTACTACCAAGGGGTTATGGTCACTTTCCGCGCGGTCAGATACGTGGAAATATCGGATCAAGTGCCATAAAGACATACTAACCATAAGGTAATCTATTATTGATGAGTGGCCCATTCCATTGTATGTACTCCTTCCTGGACTGTCCTCCGGGAAGCGACCATTGCAAGCTCTAAGTGAGAATGTATATGTCAGTGAGGTGAGCTGCATGGCCATGGGTGTCCAGATTTTAGCTTGATAAACATTTGGGGGTGGAATCCGGCAGGCATCATCCTCATCTGTTGTTAACTGTGAAACCCCCCCCGAGTGGTTCATAATGACAGTTAAAGTCCCCCCCCATTATCACTTTGGTGTCACTTGCGAAGCTGTTTAATAGGGCGGTTAAAGACTCTAGAGTATGAGAAACCGTACCCCCCAAAACCGGACGTAGATAAATGTTGATAATCGCTATTTTGGGTGTATTTCTACGGGTTAGGAGAATACATAAAATATCACAAGTATTGGTGTTAATCCTTTTGACCGAGAACCCAAGATGGACACCCACCCATATGGTCAGTCCACCAGATGGTCTACCTCTAGGACCTTTGGTTGCAAGCTCGGCGTAAGTAACAAAACCCATTCTATGCTGAATAGTCCTGGCCCATGTCTCTTGAAATATACAGATACCATGGTTATTCACATAGTCACACCACTCCATGTTATCTAGCTTTGCAACCAGACCCGCCACATTCCATGATAACAACAATAGATTTTTATTACTACGAGACTGTTGGTCAGTTGGCTGATTGGGGGGTATGACATTTTCTACAATTGGGTCACCCACTTCAGAACGCGTCTGTTCCATAGAGATCTCGTGGTTGGTTATGGTGCAGTTGACATCATCTATACTAGAGGAGGAACTGCCACATTGTGGGGATGTAGTTGGGTACCTTATCCCACTCTGAATATCCACCTCTACTAGCCCCCCTCCACCAACACTTAAGTCTTTAACAAGGGGGGCGGCCATGACTGAAAGTCAATCACAGCCGTCAAGGCCGGAGATGGCACCATATCTGTTCGAAGTTTCCAATGGGGTAAAAGGAATCAGATGCTCCATATTCCTACTCCCCTGCAAAAGCTCTAGCCCCACAGGGGGAAGGCTGCGGCCACTAGCAGGGACTATGTTCCACCCCAAATTGTTCCTGATAGGGGGAGGCCTTTGGAAGTGACACATGTAACTATTAGTTGGAGGCAAGTGGGTGTTCCTAGTACCATTGGAGTCAGGTAGCCCCCCGGAAAAAAGAGCAGGGGTCACATACGACCTTGGGTAGAAATAAGTTAGGTCGTATGGGACTATAGCGGTATTCAAATTCCTAGGGGGCCCTGTTAATATGGCCCTAACTGCTTCTGGGTTCCTAAAGTTAATAACAACTGTGTCTCCCTCAATATTTTTTTGCCTGGTGCCCAACCAGGGCAAGCGTCTGACGTGGACTATCTCCCCGTCGATGTAATATGGGAGTGGTCTATTTTGTCCTAACCAATGAAGAATCTTATTCTTAAGTTGGGGATGGCCCTCCTTTCTGCCTGCTTCTAATGGGGGGACACCTGTGAGTACAACTACAAAAGGTAGCGACTCTGGGGTAATTCTACATTGGGTCCGTGTAGGTTATCATTAATGGGCCTTCCAGACCTCCCCCTACTCAATTGCTTGGTCTTAGTACTAAGATTAGAATCACCCTTCTGGGGTTCTCTTGGAACCTGTGCCGTGGATTTTATTACTGTTTGGACTGGAGCCTGGACCTGTTGCAAAGCCAAGTTTTTCTGCTGATTGTTATTTAAAGGCTTACTAGTTACAGTGTTTGCCTTAGCAGAGATCTTGGAAGGGTCTACAGAGCTCTGTTTGTTGCTGACAGGGGGTTTAACGGCTCCATTATTACCACTGTTGGAGACATATAAAGCCTGCGGGATAGGGGCAGAAACTGTTGGAATCTGGGGTGGAGTTGTCGACACAATAGTAGATCTTGAGGAGGTCGTGGAAACACTTGTTTTATCAGAATACAGTGCCTCTAGGTTGCCTAGTGGGAGCTCCACCCTTTTTAGAATGTCCCGGATCGGGAGCATAAAGGACCTAAGCAACTGCTCAACAGTATTCCGCTCAGTATCAATAGAGGGAATAGTTACTAAACTTGGAGTGGGAACAGCCTCATCTTCCCTCCCTTGAATGTTAACAGGTTGTATAAGGTTTGGCTCTGGAATTGGTACTGCTGTGGGCACTATATCAGTCAATACCGAAGTTTTGGGTGTGATTACACCAATGGCCTAAATTTTAGATGTCTTACCAAACTCGGTGTGACTGAGCTTGCCCCTTTGAGGAGCTCCTAACCCCCTCCTCTTTTTAGTGGGTGGTGGACCAATGGCTTTAGAGGTAGTGGGTGGTCTGCCTAGCCTTTTGGGCTGCTCCTTAGGTAGAGAACAAGGTACACTGGCCACATTGGGAGAGGGACTGGGAACACATGAGAGCAAAACATTAGGTGAAGAAACAAGCAATAGGGAGCCCGTAGGCGGTGGAGTACTTCTGAGGAGTAAGGGAAATTTATCCAGTGACAATGGATCTTCGTAGGGAGTGTCAGTGATAGTGTCCGACATAATAGGTGGAGATGCCAGATCAATTAATGGTCTATTTTTCAAGGACTCAATAGAACGACGTCGTTCAATCCTGCGTTCGGATAGTGAGTCATCCTTATCCAAATCCACAGAAGCCCTAGTAAAGTAATTGTCTAGTGTTCTCTTGCTGATCCCCACAATACTGGAGTTCTCAGAGTTAGCCGCCATGAGTAAAAGCCTACCTTACGGTCTGGGACCAGAAATGTTAGTGGGGTAGCCCGTCCCGTCCTCGGACGTCCCCGGACGGCCACAGACGGTCCCGCCCTTGTCCCGGGCTTCTCCCGGCGCCCTCCCGCGCGCTCCCGCGACGCGGGAAACTGTAAATCTAGATATACTAACCAAGACGGAAAAGGAAAGGGAGGAGCCTGCAGGGAGAGCGTCCCAGGTGTTGGTGATTGGGAGTTGTGGGCGCTCCTGGGACTTGGAGTCCTGCGCCCACAACACGCTCGCAGCCCTGCAGGTCCCTGCAGTTGTAGGTAAAAATCCTTCGGTGAGGCAGATGGGCAGTGGCCTCAGCGAAGCGGGACCCGCGCAGCGGGTTCCGCAAGCAGTAATCCGGCAGGGAAACAAAGCAAAGCACTTCTCCAGGCACACGGCGGACCCTGCGTGGAGCGCGGTGATAGCGGCAAAAATCACAGGAATCCACCAGAGCAAGTGAAGGGGCGGCTTATTACCGCTAGAGCAATCCAGGGGAGGAGCCTGCAGGGAGAGCGTCCCAGGTGTTGGTGATTGGGAGTTGTGGGCGCTCCTGGGACTTGGAGTCCTGCGCCCACAACACTCTCGCAGCCCTGCAGGTCCCCGCAGTTGTAGGTAAAAATCCTTCGGTGAGGCAGATGGGCAGTGGCCTCAGCGAAGCGGGACCCGCGCAGCGGGTTCCACAAGCAGTAATCCGGCAGGGAAACAAAGCAAAGCACTTCTCCAGGCACACGGCGGACCCTGCGTGGAGCACGGTGATAGCGGCAAAAATCACAGGAATCCACCAGAGCAAGTGAAGGGGCGGCTTATTATCGCTAGAGCAATCCAGGGGAGGAGCCTGCAGGGAGAGCGTCCCAGGTGTTGGTGATTGGGAGTTGTGGGCGCTCCTGGGACTTGGAGTCCTGCGCCCACAACACGCTCGCAGCCCTGCAGGTCCCCGCAGTTGTAGGTAAAAATCCTTCGGTGAGGAAGATGGGCAGTGGCCTCAGCGAAGCGGGACCCGCGCAGCGGGTTCCGCAAGCAGTAATCCGGCAGGGAAACAAAGCAAAGCACTTCTCCAGGCACACGGCGGACCCTGCGTGGAGCGCGGTGATAGCG
Source organism: Lissotriton helveticus (assembly GCF_964261635.1). NCBI lineage: Eukaryota > Metazoa > Chordata > Amphibia > Caudata > Salamandridae > Lissotriton > Lissotriton helveticus. The sequence continues at coordinate 1,138,515,045 of NC_136067.1, read as the reverse complement.
GCAAAAATCACAGGAATCCACCAGAGCAAGTGAAGGGGCGGCTTATTACCGCTAGAGCAATCCAGGGGAGGAGCCTGCAGGGAGAGCGTCCCAGGTGTTGGTGATTGGGAGTTGTGGGCGCTCCTGGGACTTGGAGTCCTGCGCCCACAACACGCTTGCAGCCCTGCAGGTCCCCGCAGTTGTAGGTAAAAATCCTTCGGTGAGGCAGATGGGCAGTAGCCTCAGCGAAGCGGGACCCGCGCAGCGGGTTCCGCAAGCAGTAATCCGGCAGGGAAACAAAGCAAAGCACTTCTCCAGGCACACGGCGGACCCTGCGTGGAGCGCGGTGATAGCGGCAAAAATAAGTCCATAGTGAAGTGGGACCACTGTACCCAGGGCTTGTAATTAAATGCTACTAGTGAGACTGCAGGACTGATTGTGCCACCCAGGGCCGGACTGGGGATCGAAACCGGCCCTGGCACGCTGCTTTGCCAGCCCCCGGGGGGGGAGAGGGTGTATGGCCGAACTGTTTGCTCGGGCCGGATTTGGCCGATTTTGTTACTGAGCAGATATTGCTGTCCCCCAGTAACAAAAACGGCCCCAGGGGACCAAAACTGTCCCTCACCCTGGTGGCCCACCTGGGAAATGCCGGGTGCCTGCTACGGCGAATCCAGCCCTGGTGCCACCCACTTAACTCATGCTTTCAACATGTCTCTGGACTGCCAATTCAGCCTGTGAATGCAGTTTTAAAGTGCCATTTCGACCTGGCAAAATAAACATTTTGCCAGGCCTAAACATTCCTTTTCAATGCATATAAGTCGCCCAGAGGGTAGGCCGTAAACAGCCCACAGGGCAGAGTGCAGTGTATTTTAAAAATTGACATGTACTTTTAAGATTTACACATCTGGGTAGTGAAAAACTCTTAAACTAGTTTTTCACTACTGCAAGGCCTACCTCTCCCATAAGATAACTGGGTTACCTTATTGCATTTAATAAGTGATACGTTTCTATTGGGAGCAGATATGAATACTGAGTTTGGTGTCTAAAGAAGTGTAATTTAAAACCCTCTGTAATGGTAAAGTTGGATTTTAAGTCACATTTCTGAAAATGTAAACTTTAGAAAGTTGTAATTTTCTTGTCCTGACCTTTTTGTGTCTACAGCCTATATTCTGGGTCATTTGACTAGGTGTAGTTATCACTTGGTCTTTTTGTATTGCCCCAAGACAGTCAGACAGAGGGGGAATAAGTGTTGGCTGGTGGGCCATCCCTGACTTGATAGCGAGCCAAGCTGTCACTTACCACAATTGCACAACACAAAGAATCTATCTGAGCACACTAACAAAGATTTTGACACTCGTCTTTTGTGCCCCCAGACAAGCTGGGGCCAGGGCAGGTGAGGCAGGAAATTCTAAGCACCTCTTGGAGTAGAAACCTCCAGAACCTTCCTCTATTTCAAAGCTGGCACCAGGTATAAATATTAAACCTTCAAGCCCAACTCTTCAGTACACATCTGGACCTGTGGATACTAACGAAGGACTGCTGTGCTGTTCTGCTGCCAGAAGGACTGCTACCCATCTGCCCTGCTAATCTACTGTTTTGCTGCCTGTTGCAATGCTTGTTGAGAAAGAAGACTGGACCTGCACCTTTCATCCAAGGTTGCAGTGACTCTGAGGGTCAGCTGACTGACTTCCTGTTCGGATCTACACAGGCATAACACGCTCCAGATGCCTCCCTATATCTACCCAGAAAACCTGCTGTCTGTACCTTCATCTGGACCTGCAACTGTAACTGCCAGAGCCCTACTGGCCTCTGCTGGAGTGAGATCCTGATCCCCAAGAGGTGTCCCTCAGGTCCTGGACCCTAGGTGTGGCACAAGTTGAGCGCTGTCTCCAAGAAAAGGAGAAATACTGAAGTTTTGCGATCTTTTTGATCATAAACAGACCTGTTTAGGCTGAGATCTTGTTGCCCATGCTGCCCATCAATGCGAAGCTCCTGTGAACCCAACTCTTCACTCCACAGCGTTCGCCAGTGATGCCCGGCAACGCAAGATCGGCACTTTGTGTTACAGGCTGTGGTGACCACCAACATGAATCTCCAGCAACGACCATCCACCATGCGCAACAGGATCTTTGCACAACAACAATCTGCAAAGCCAAGCCTTCTCTTTGTTCTACAATGACAACCATCCACAATGCTCTCCCTGCTTCTCACGGCCCCCTCCTTGCACATGATACTCTTTGTGCTGTTATTTTGAAGGTAACTCCTTCAGCTGTACTAACCTGGTCCCTGTATGTGGTGCAACTACCATTGTGGCCAGCCTGAACTTGAGACTTTTACCTGGTCTTTCACAACCAGATAGCCACAAGTATCGCTTTTTTCATTTAGGTGCTATACTTACCATAAAGCTTTTAAGTCGTTATGGTCTCAAATAATTTATTAAATCTTACTCTATTTTTCTAAATTGGTGTTGGATTTTTCTTGTGTCGTGTTTTACTTTATTACTGTTTCAAGTGATGCATAAGTACTTTCCACATTGCCTCTAAGTTAAGTCTGACTGCTTTGTGCCAAGCTACCAGAGGCTTCAGTACAGGTTAATAAGGGGTTTGCTTGTGTTTCACCCTGACAAGAATTGTGGTTGCTGCATGAGTAGGGTTTCACCCCCCTCAACCAGTAACTCAAATTCCTGCAGAGATACTGTGTATATCTCACTCCACACTCAAGATAGAATGCAACAGTAAAAATCAATACAACTTCTCCCGAGATTGAAGGAGGTTTGGAATTTGGTTCCCCAGACGGCCCATACACTTAGCAGTCGAAGGATGAGACTGTATGGGACTTATTTTCAAAATTGACTGATCACACACTCTTTTAGACTGGGCAAACACTTTTTGACCCCTATTGCACTCAAATGAACTGGGAGTTTTTTCTCTACATTTAGGAAAGAGAAAGACCACCACTTGAAATACATTGATATGTTTGTGAACAACAATAACTGAAATAAACTCAAGCAACTCCAATGGGCTATATCCCGGCCAGAGTGAGGGACTCCTACAAACAATCTTCAAAAGAGAACACTTGAGTCTGGTGACTGTTCTCCCGATGAGACCTTTATAAATATAATTAGGTTGAAACGTTGATTCACATCTCTGGTGGTAATCTGACGTGAAGCAGATTGAGACCACTGCTTCTTGAATTTGTTTGTCTCAGCTTGACATTGAACAAACCCGAGATGATTTTTTTGCGATTTTATGTGAATGTATAAACATCACAACGAGCACTGCATCGTCTACACTCTCTTTATCAACTGTATAATTAGCTGAATATGCATTTAAAGGAGTTTCCGTCTGGTTCTTTTGGGGCATATTACCAAGCAATAGCGATAATTATCGCTGTTGCTTGGTTAGAGACAATAATTTACCGCTGAGCTGCGGCGATTTTTATCGCATATAAACCTTGGTATTACCAAGGTTTATCGCAAATGCGATAAAAAACGGCCGCAATGCATGAATGAATGCATTACCGAGCTAATGCTCTTAGCCATGTTATCCACCTCCCATTGGATAATATGGCTAAGAACTGCTCAGGGCAGGTGTTAGCTTTTGGAGATATTCGCGCTTAGCCCGAATATCTCCAAAAGTTGGTAATAGGAGATAGCGATGTTAGCGACTGTTTCCAGTCGCTAACATCTTGGCACGCCCACTTTGCATGTCATTAGTGATAAATATCACTGACATGCAAAGTGGGGCCCAAGATGGTCACTATCTCCTACTAGCTGTCGCTAACTAGTGTTAGCGACAGCTAGGTAATAGGGAGATCATTTTATCTCCGCTTTCTTGGCTTTTAAAGCCAAAAAAGCGGAGATAAACCCCCTTGATAATATGCCCCTTTGTTTCTTATTTGTGACATTGATTGTAGTTGAAGTAATGCAAATAAAGTTGAGACTGAGACATAGGTATAATCCATGAGGCATACCTTTTAATGAATCCAACTGCAAATTTGTATTTAGTGTAATTGAGCCAGTTGGATATATTTTGTGGTCCAGGTTTACTAATTCTGATGTTTTGAAGGAAGCAGTCAAATGTGTCTGTTGGGCATGTGCATGAGAAGTGACCGAAAGCAACAATACGTGTTCCAAGTACTTGGACAGAGCTCATGCATATGTTTGTCAGAAGTGTTAGATTAAGATATAATAGGTGGTAAACTCACACAACAGAAACGTGGAGCTAATTTTTAAGAAGCACTTTTCAATTGCAGTGGTTGTGTATGAGTGCTTTTCTATGTGGCATGATAAGCTGTACATAAAAGAGTGACAGTTTACAGAAATATTTAAAGGGACATTTAGCTGTACTTCCTCAGTCAGTGAGGAGCCTTCACTACAATAGAACCATATATTGTAGCCTTTGTAATTTAAACACTATTATATTAAATACGACTACCACTTCACTTTATCAGATGGAATATTTTCGGAGCAGGGCTCTGCGAAAAAAGCTGCACATTTGTAGGGGGCCACATTGTAAATTGCTAACGAGATATCATAAGATATTGACAACAAATGCCATATCATAACAGCAAATTAGAAGCAGAGGGGTGTAATAAAGGACACCTTTGAAATGTGCAGGGACAGCAAGTACTGCATTGAACCAATACTTATCAATATGGTGATATCAATATGGCAATACTAATCATTATCGTGAACTTCAAAATTAATGCTTTGGATATTTTTCCAAGTGTGTCCATCTGAAGTACAATCAGACACCATATTCTATTGTAATAGCACTACCATGGTGGGAAATGCCATTTTACATGTATACTTGTGATAGAGGAATACTCCTGCAGCCCTCAGATGACATCAGAAGTGGTCCAACAAGTGTAAAATACTGGCAAACAGTCTACATACATATTGCATGTCTCACAAATGGTTACAAAATATGTACAAAAAACCCTAGCACTCTGGATACTTATGTATATGTTTTAGCACACCCCATATAAATAGCTCATGTGAACAGTATACCATGTATGAATGCATGACCCAAATTGGTTTTATGGTGAAGGGGAGAAGAGGGAATTATTTGAGAATAGTCAGAGCGATATTCTTTATGAAACGTAAATGAACTGCCTAGAGAACGCATAGGGCATATTTACAAGGGCGTTATCTCTGCTTTTTTGGCTTACAAAGCCAAAAAAGCAGAGATAAAACCAGCGCCCTATTTACAATAGGGTGCTAACATGCATAATCGCATGTTAGCACCCTTTTTTCCAATGCCTCACTTTGTATCTCCACTGAGATGCAAATTGGGCGTTACTGGGAGTACCCAAGATGGACCACCTTGCAAATATCCCTGATGTTTACATTGCGATATTTACAAGGCAGCCCACATGATTTTAGCACACATTAGATTTTGGCAAAAACTGCAGTTTTCGCCAAAACCTAATGTCTGCTAAAATCCTGACTTAGCCATTCCTAACATACTGGGTGGATTATGCTGATACGACCCTGTGGGTCGTATCAGCAAGGTTATCGCCCTTTTGCAGGGAACTTCGTTGGTTTTCCAGCGATGTTCCCTGCAAAAGGGCGATAACCTCGCTTTCTCTGGAATTTTTACCGGCCTGGAGTAACGTGTTGTTAATAACGCACTACCAGGACGATAATTACCAGAGATAGCCTGCGATAATATAATTATTGCTAAGCATGGCCAGCGATAACTATCGCTGGTCGTTGTTAATATGCCCCGTATGCTTTATAACATCACAGTAAAGAAAAGATTTAATGGAATCAAATAGTTAATATTGAAGAAATGAGCCTAAATGGATTTTTACATAACTTGTAAATTTTGCCCTGATGAAGCCACATTGTATTGTTAGACTTGTGACACACATGTTGGCTTAAGCAGAAATCTGAAATCAATAAGCATTTGAAGAATAAAGAAAGAACTCTTTTTACAAAATCATCTTCCTGACCAGTATTTTGAAACTTTTCTTTTTGAATTTTATTTTTTTAGAGCTAGGAAGGACCTCTAGGATTTTCAAAGTCTTGTGGATGTACTCTTTCAGGTATCTCCTTCCACTTATGTTTTTGCTCATATAAAAAATAATACTAATAATAAATATAAAACCATTTTTTCGCTATTTTCTAATTTACTATTTATGAAAGGTGTATTATAAAACATTACGTTTGTTAAAATTTACTGTACACAAATTATGTAACTGCAGATACAAATGTTTGTACTCTACAACTATCAAATGGGCCGCATTCCCATGCACATGGGATATGTCCCCCAGGCTCCGGTAAAGGCCTTCCAATAGAAGGTTTCTCCGTTTTCAAAAATGATAGAGTTGAAACATATAGGAGTTGATATATGTTGTTTAATTCAAAATCTCGTTGTTTTCACAAGACTCTTTGGAATACAAGTAATGGTTCATCCATGCATCATTGTTTTTTAATTTTCAAATTCCCAATGCATTTCGGCAAAGAAGTTGCCTTCGTCCGGGGATATTTCTAAAAAAAGCAAAGTGTGTTTTAGCACTCAAAATTAAGATGTCAGCTATACATGCATAATATACGAAAAGTAAGAGAATGCCAATGACTAGCTATGTTCACAAGAATGTGAGCCTACTTTGATGGACCGATATTAAAACGGGATGTATTATAATGAGGACAGAGCATGCTTTGGAGAGCAAAGGACGGGATATACGTTAGTTAAAGGTTAAGATGTCGGGTTGTGCCGGTGTGTCGAGGCAAAGTATCCAGAACATAGTGCTCGTTCATAAACATTTAAAAAGTGACAACAAGTGAAGGTTAAAGCCTATATATTAGATAAGGTCCAGTGAAAAAGTGAGTTAAATAAATGAACCATAACGTGCGCGGAAGTTAAAAAAGATTATCGGGCTGCGCTTACCGCAACTATCGAAGCCTCATCTTGCCGTGAATGAACCAGAAGTGGAGCTGGTTTACACAGGAAGTGATATGCAGCCATATGTGCGGTCGCTAAGACGCGTTGCTAAGCGCGAAAAAAGCTCAACGTCGACTTTAAGCATGGCATTACGGGTGTATAAACAATGCTCACTGCGCTAAATGAAGCAATGTAAATAAAATTGTAAGGTGAAAATGAGCCTGGGTGCGTTAGTATTTAGACAGGTGAATAAACAAATAAAAATTGAAAAAACTAATCAATAAAGTTGTATCTTAATGTTCGTAAAGAGCTATTACGTGTTGAAAAAATGTATATCGGCATGCCAATCAAAGTATGAATCTACACATTAATAACAATCATTAAGGGTCATTCAAAAGCCAATGTAGGTTGGGAAAAAATTAAATTAAATAGAATTGCGCCACTGCACATACAAAGGGGTAAAGTCATTATAGATAGCAACTGTACTCCATACGGTCATTAAGGCCGTGTGGTTTCATGCTTCACAATAATGAGATCCAATAGTTTTCTCTTTGCAGGAGAGAATTGTGATTGTCTTTTCCTTCAATTTTCGCAACGTTTTCAAGGACACAAAATCTTATTTGACTAACATTATGACCAACTTCAATGAAATGTTGAGCCACTGTCGATTTGATTTGTTTGGTTCTGATGTTAGATATGTGTTCATTAAGTCTGATTTTTATTTTTATTTTTGTCTGTCCTACGAAAATTTGCCGCATGGGCACTTAAGCATATACACCAGGTTAGACGTGTCACAAGTTGCGGTTGCTCTGATCTTAATTTTGTGGCCCTTCATAGTGTGATCGATGGTCGTCCCTTTTATGATGCTGTTGCAATGGTTGCAATTCAAGCAAAGTAGAGTTCCCTTGAGTTGTGTTTTAGCCTGGTCACATTCTGAATGTTTTATTAATTCTCCAATGTTTTTAGCTCTGGTGTACGCGAAAATTGGTTCTGTATTGAAGATGTGATTGAAATCCTGCTCTGCTCTGAGGATTTCCCAGTGCTTTTTAATGATGCTCTTAAATGTTCTGCTCACTGTAGAATATTTAGATACAACGGTGATTATTTCCTTTGTGTCTTTCTGACGAGTGGATAGTAATTCAGATCGTGTCTTATTTGCGCAACGTTGCTGTGCCTGTTCGAGTATATGATTAGGGTAACCACGTTGTTGGAATCTTAGTACCATGTTTCGTTGTTGTAACTCCGATGTTTCCAAGTCAGAAACTATTCTCTTTGCTCTGATCAATTGACTGTATGGAAGATGTTCTTTGAGTGGTTGCGGATGGAAGCTTGAATAATGTAATGTGTTATTTCTATCGGTTACTTTCCTGTACAGATCAGTTTGAAATCCTGTTGGAGTTTTGGTGATTTTTACATCCAAAAATGTTATTGATTCAGTTTGAATGTCATAGGTGAATTGAATGCGTGTGTCAATATTATTGAGTTTGATGAGTTCCTGACTCAGTACTTCCTTAGGTCCTTGCCATACCATGAAAATATAATCAATGACTCTCACAAAAAGTTTGAGATGATTGATCCATGGTTGTACATTCAATACATGATCCTCTTCGAATCTGTTCATAAAAATATTCGCACAAGCTGGGGCTGCGCAATTTCCCATGGATGTACCGGTTTTGTGTTGGTACCATTCATTGTTCCATTTGAAAAAGCTATGTAACAGTGTAAATTCCATAAGTTCCATTAAAACATTTTTAAACTCTTCTTGAAATTCAGTTCTGATCAAGCTATATTCGATGGCTTCTATCCCCATTTGGTGTGGGATAGAGGTATACAATGAGTTAACATCCACTGTGCATAATAGTGTGGTTTCATAATCTTCAAGAGGAATGTTGCTGAGTTTGTGAAGAAAATCTGTAGTGTCTTCAATGTATGTTTTCATGGACATGACCGTTGGTTGCAGATATTTATCTAAAAACGTCCCCACAGGTTTATGTATACTACCGCGTGTTGAAACAATCGGTCTGCAAGGTGGCGTCTTGAGATTGTTATGTATTTTGGGCACCATAAAAAACGTGGAGCTTTTAGGGTGCGTTTGTGACAAGTATTTTTGAGTTTTCTCATTGATAGTCCCTTTATCCAAAGCTCTTTGTAAAATAGTTTGTAGGATTTCCATAAAGTGATTGGAGGGATGGCTTTCTAACTTCATGTGGGTTTCTTGGTCCGAGAGGTGTAGGGATGCCTGCGAGTTGTAATAGGTGGTATTTAAGATGACGATGGCGCCACCTTTGTCCGCTTTAACGCATGTTATGTGTTTGTTGCGGGATATAGCCTTGATGGTACCCATTTCCTTGATGGTGTAATTTTTGTGTTTCGATTTCTTTTTGCAATTGAGTTTTGATATATCGTTCTTGACAAGGATCTCAAACATATCCAAACTCTTATGAGAAACTGGTGCCATATATGTACTGGTAGTACGTAATCCTTTAAGTTGATCATCTTCTTTGCTGATGGGTTTTTCCAGGATGTTCTCAAAAAAATGTCTTAGGCGAAGTTTTCTCATGAGTTTAAAAAATGAGATGTTGAGTTCAAGTTTATTGGTGTTGGCTGTAGGGATAAATGATGTGCCTTTTTGCAGGTTTGTTATCTGTATTTGACTTAACTTATGATCTGAGATGTTAATGACCAGATTGTCCTCTATTTTACTGTCTTTGGTTTGTCCTTCTTGCTGTTACTGTACGCGTTTGAGGTGGTTCTTTGTTTTTTTCTTTTGCTCCTCCTGGGTCTTCTTGTCCTTCGTGGCCTACCTCTAAAAAAGGCTTGCTTGATGTTGATGCTGTGGCTACGTTCATCTCGGTCGGGGGGGTATTCCGTGATGGTCTCTGTGGGGGAAATCGTCCTGTTCTTCCTTGTTTGTTGCTTAGGTCGCTCTCAGAAGATGAGGAATCTGTATTTGCTGTATATGGTTTATTTTGTCGACGTTTCGCGTACATTTCTGCCCATGTGTACACCTCCCCCATTTTGTAGTCAATGGTGTCTCTTATTAGTTTGCGTACTTTGCGTTCACTGACCTCCGCGGTGTATTTAGAAAGTTGAACATTGATATCATCCAAGTGCAGAATGGCAAAGCCCCCGGTATAGATTGTATCCCCGCGGACCTCTTTAAATATGATCAAAAACACTGGGTCCCGTATATATTAATTTTAGCAAATGCTATAGCTAGGGGCACTAGGATCCCAAACTCCTGGAAAGGGGCCGAGATTTTGCCAGTGCATAAAAAAGGGGACAGATCTGATGCGGGAAATTATCGCCCCATCAGCCTCATCGATGCCCTTCAAAAAGTAATAGCCAGAATGTTGTTGGGGAAAATTCATTTGTGGATGATAGAAGTAGATATCCTGTCTCCAATGCAGGCTGGGTTTAGGGCACACATTAGCACAGTTGATCAGATTTTAAGATTTGTTATGATTTATTGGAAAACTGTGTTATTGAGAGATGGGAAGATCTTCGCTGCATTTGTCGATCTCAAATCAGCGTTTGATTTAGTTCCTAGAGGGAAGATGTGGGCTGCATTGAGAAGGATGGGGGTTCCTTCCGCACTTTTAGATCTTACCATTAGGATGCATGAGGGTAATTTCGCAAGAGTCAGATGGGGTCGTCAGGGCCAGGTCACTGAATCCTTCCCCGTGACTCGTGGTGTGAGGCAGGGTTGTGTCCTGGCCCCCACCCTATTTGTGCTCTTCATTAATCAGGTGGTTGAGTTCCTTTCAAACACCCCCACTGATGCTCCTTCACTGGGTGGGACAAAATTCCCCCTTTTAATTTTTGCAGACGATACCCTTATATTGGCCAAAACGCAGAAGGGTTTACAGGTTGCAATAAACAAATTTATGGATTTTTGTAATTTGAATGATCTCGAGATTAACATTAATAAAACCAAGTTTATGGTCTTGACCAAGAAAAAGCCATTTAGGGGCAATATTTTAATGAATGGGTCCAGATTGGAACAGGTCGATGTAATGACTTATCTCGGTGTTACTTTGGATTATAGGTTAAAATGGAAAGAGCAAGTAGAGGCACTCTGTCTGAAATTTGCCCGCTTGACTGGTTGTCTAGTAAAAGAGCAGCGGTGCTCCCTGACTAAAAGAGTATTGCCCGCGCTCAAAATCTACAGTGCAAAAATCAGCTCAGCGATATTGTATGGGGCAGATATCTGGGGTTGTGTGGACTTGACTGTCCTGGATAGGATACAGAATAAATTTCTTCGTAACCTAGTTAGTCTCCCCCCATCAACACCAGTCCTTCCACTTTTGATGGACATGGGCATGCACAGCATTAAGCATCAGGCCCAGTACAGGATGGTGGCTCTATGGAGACGCATATGGTCCACCCCGGAACTGGCCATGTTTGCCCGTGAGCTTCATGATGTGAGACTGCAACAAGGGGCAGGCAACATACCTTGGCTAAAGCAAATTAAGAACACTCTTATTGAAATGGGCCTACCCTTGCTATGGTCAGAGCCGGGTTCCCAAACCTTTCCTACTAAGGATGAATTCAAACTTTTCTTCTGGTCCATGGTAAAAATGGAACATGTTGCACTTTCCGAGAAAATGAACTTGACAGGCAAGTTTTTGCTCCACAAAGTAATTCCTAACAAAGAAGCATATTGGGATGTAATCCTTAAAACATTAGACAGGAAACTGTATCATCAGTTCCGTGTGGGCTCGTTGCCCCTGAGGGCCTTTAGTAGCGGCTGGCAGAGGCCGGAGTCTAGCTCCTGTCCCTGTTGTGCCGCTTGTGAAGAAACACTAGGCCATTTTTTATTTGCCTGTACTGCTTATTGCGAACCTCGTAATAAGTGGCTGAGACCTGTATGTTCTAGACTAAACACCCGAGTGAGCAGTGAAGCATTGTACACCTTGAAAACGAATACTTCTGAATGGCTAACTATAGGATTGGCGAAATTCCTCGGGTGGGCTTGGCTGATAAGGTCTAAGTCAATCAGTTCATAAATCACGATCTAAACAACCTGTATACCATGTTCCCTGACTGTTTCCTTGGTCTATGAATTTAATAGTATTGATGAACTGCTAATTTTATATATGATCAAACGATTTTTACCATCTTCCTTGACGTCTTTATATGTATGTTTAATTGAGATCTTAACTTTATATGTTTTTTTTTCTTCAATGATTTGGTTTTGTCTCTTTTCTTTGTGATTTGGTTATTATATGTATTTAAATATTTATATCGTTATGACTCTGATGTATCCATTGCAGATTATGTAAATTATTTGTATATATGTGTCTTTTATGATGAAAAATCGAAATAAAGACGTTAAAAACTGAAAACTGATATCATCCAAGATTTTGGTTACTTCCTCTGGTGAAAAACTGTTTTCAAGCTCAGTTTTTACCTTGGATATCTCTTTAGTTAAATCTTCTAAGATACTTGACAATTCCTCAATAATTAAGAGTATTAAGTCTAATGAACATTTGTTTAAGATAGCAAACCATCTATCCTTAAATTTCTGTACATTCTTACATAGTGACGGTTTTAATGGTATCCTCAGGCCTCTCGGGATCCTTTGTGCCTTGTGGTATTTAATAATAGTACTCGCGTGGAGTCGTTGGTTAATTTCTTTTTTAGAAAGGTATATTAGTTTTCTAATGTTTTGTTCCTTTGTTCGATTTGTGGCGAATTCAGTAACATCCTCATTAATGAGTGCGTAAATTCTAGATGCTTCATCATTTCCGTAGGCGAAGGTTTCTGCTCTGGTGTCTGTCATATTGAATATTTCCTCATATTGCATGGTGGAGGTAAATTGGGTGTGCAGCCCAGTCCGTATCAGAAATATTGACGTTCAAAAAGGAGTTGGTAGGGCGCACTACTCGTGTTGATTAACGCTGTATAGGTTGTTCGGTGCTCCGGGGTATCACTCTCTGACTGGGAGTGTACAAATATAAATCAAATGGGCCGCATTCCCATGCACGTGGGATATGTCCCCCAGGCTCCGGTAAAGGCCTTCCAATAGAAGGTTTCTCCTTTTTCAAAAATGATAGAGTTGAAACATATAGGAGTTGATATATGTTGTTTAATTCAAAATCTCGTTGTTTTCACAAGACTCTTTGGAATACAAGTAATGGTTCATCCATGCATCATTGTTTTTTAATTTTCAAATTCCCAATACATTTCTGCAAAGAAGATGCCTTCGTCCGGGGATATTTCTAAAAAAAGCGAAGTGTGTTTTAGCACTCAAAATTAAGATGTCAGCTATACATGCATAATATACGAAAAGTAAGAGAATGCCAATGACTATCTATGTTCACAAGAATGTGAGCCTACTTTGATGAACCATTATTAAAACGGGATGTATTATAATGAGGACAGAGCATGCTTTGGAGAGCAAAGGACGGGATATACGTTAGTTAAAGGTTAAGATGTCGGGTTGTGCCGGTGTGTCGAGGCAAAGTATCCAGAACATAGTGCTCGTTTATAAACATTTAATAAGTGACAACGAGTGAAGGTCCAATTTGGGAAGGCAGAAACATTGTATTGCCCATTCTAATGCGGGGGCTTAGTCCAATACCTGGGCTGACTGTCAGGACACCCTGTTTGATTGACATATTCTTCCCTGGTGTGCTGTTGGCTTTCTGATGCCCTAGAGGTGAAAAATAGGGTTACACACCCCCATATGTCCCTGGGGACAGCAAGACTGAAAGACCTGTTGTAGAGTGGAGGCTCAGCCTGATGCTTGGCCTGGCCACCCCATCCCATTCCATAATGGTACCTAAGTATTTCCCTGGTATCTGATGGGCTTTCTGCCCTTGGTTGGATCAGAAATACTGTTGCGCCTAGTGAAGGAGAGAGCAGTAGCCCATTGCCAGGGGCCACTCTCCCACTCTAAAGAAATTCTTGGTTCTAGTGCTCGATCCCTGCTTAGGGTTTACCCTCCTGTGGCGATACACAAGCAGGCAGGGATGTGCTAGAGCGAGATAGTATTAGAAAGGGAAGATTCTCCACTTTCCAACGATACCTCTCTCAGTGAAATTGGTGCTAAGGGGCTGAGATATGCCCCCAAACACCGATGTAAGTGAAAGTAAATTGAGCCAATCATTTCATTTTACTTTCAAGTTAATGACGTCAGCCAGAACAGAAAGGATTCCCTGTCCTGGGTGCTTTGACTTTACCTCCATTTCAACAGTGCCTGGAAAAGAGCACTCTTGATGTGGGGGTCACCAGCACCCAAGCAGTTACCCTTCCCCCAATGATTGTATCTTTTTGGGGGTTTGTCCCCTGCTTAGCACTTCATTGCTCTGGAGATAGACTTGAGCTCTACAAATACGAACACATCCATACAATTCTCTCTGTCCTGAAGACAGAGAATTACTGGAGGGCAAAATACCCGTAGAGCAAATACAGACAGCTATAGCTGATTTCCCAGCCTATGAATCTCCAGGGAGGATAGCTTCTGCTGTGAGTACTAAAATACTTTTCTGCACATTTAGCACCAGTATTTGGGTTATATGTACATTAAAGTCATCAAAATACCTCTTCCCAAGGAAGGAAGAAGCCTTCTGGAAAACAGTGGATGTTGGCCTATATCCTTTATTGACATGGGTATGAACATCATGGGCAGAGTTTTGGTCACAAAACTTCTGAAGGTAATTCCATCTCCCATAAACGACTCCCAGGTAGGCTTTGGGTTGGGCAAATCCTTGAGAAATCACCTCAGATCCTTAAACGCCGAGGGCTTACCGGCGTCTTCCCACGTGTGCTGTAGAGTTTTGCTGTAGCCGCCTCCTGTCTTCATCTACAGCTAGCCGCACCCGCTGCGCGGGTGCCGCGTCGCAGTTTGGGAGAGTAAGGCTGTTGGGAGCACGTTTGCTCACAGCCCCCAGGAAGGACATCAGGGAGCAGGGTCGCGCTCTGCACACCAGCGCTGCCGGTGACGCCGCGGGGACTCAACTAACCAGGAGTCCCTGCGCCACGGCACACCTGCAGACCGATTGCCCCTCCCACCACTCGCTTCACGCCCCCATAAGGGAACGCCCAGCCCCCGCTGTGCGGGAGCACGCGGGAGTATCGCGGGAGAAGCCCGGGACAAGGGCGGGACCATCTTAGGCCATCAGGGGCCAGAAGAGGCCGGGCCGGGCCACATCTCTTGGCTCCGTAAAGTGGACACGCAATTAACGGGAGAATGGCTTCAGGTACCCGTTCCAGTAAAATAAAGAAATCCGCGGGAGACGTTGTCATAGGTACTATGGACCAATTTATAACCCGAGCAGTCTCAATAGTGGAAAAGGAGATAATCCTAGCTGAACGAAGATTATCCTGGGACTCCATGGGCACGTCCAACAAGCGTTCATCTTTAGGCGCCATTGCCCTAGCCCCTAGCCCTGCGCATGTTTCCCCAACTCCATTGGTGATAATTGATTCCCCAAACATTGATGAGAGATTGAGTCGGATTAGGGCAAGTTTAGAAAGGGTGACTACCACTGCACCAAGCATAGTTCTTGACCCAACACACTGTAATTCACCCGCCCTAACTGACCTCTCGTTGGGGGAGCAAATTCTGGATTCCAACTTTGCAACCCACAAAGCTCCTAGTCCCCCCACGTTGTCTAGCGAGGCTTCAAAATCATCACCCTCAGTTGTACACACTGAAGTTAGCACTCCTAGAGCAGTGGCTCAGCAAAATACCCCTGTAGGGAATCCAGCCTTAGGATCAGTCCAACAAAAGAAGAGAAAGCGTCTTGCTAGCCCCCGCAGGGGGGACTCTCAAAAACCACATAGGAAAGTAAAGAGGAACACTGTGACTAAAGGGGGTACTGGCACTAATCAAGTCCCATACCAAAAATCCCTTACGACCCATAATAGAGCTACCGCGTTGGAGGGCACACTTGGTCCGTCGGCTTCTTTAGATACCAGCATTTTCCCCCAGGTTGAGAGCTTAATTAAGTCTGTGGTGCTGCCCCTCGTAGACAAGATCGACAGCCTCACACGCAAACTAGCTACAGTTGAACAGTCAATGCTGGATAACTTTTATGCTGTGAAATCATTAGTCAAATTTCACGCCAAGGCTCAGGTTGAAGAAAATGGAGGGCTATCGAGTGGTGCTGTCTCCATAGCTCCCTCTGCCACTATAGCTCATCCTGAGTTTGTGTCTTGCCAAAAGACGCCTGTTCCGGGAAAGGTTTCCCAATTGCAGCATTCCAATAGTGGAACCATACATGCACCACAAACTCTTAACCCTGTGCCTAGTTTGGCCCGCTCAAGGAATAAATCTAGTTCCCAAGCTCCCAAGGCTCTTAAGGTCAACTCTGTCACAAACACCAAGCCCTTAGTGACAACTACCAAGGCAGCAGGAAACACATCGACTACAACGAAGGGTGATACAACCCCATCCCTTCCCATTCCTGCCAAACAGGTTGTATCCAACCCCCCAGCAAAAATTGTAGCTAAAACCCCGGCTAAAGATAGGGCAAGAAGGCACACTCCAAATGCTAGTCTCCCCCCTGGTTGTAAGCCTTATGTGGTAATTTTAACGGGGGTTCCTGAGCTTGAAGAGGGTTCTTGCGAGTTGTATTCTGACCTTAAACACAAAACGCTCTCCTGGCTCAAAGCAAATAGACCCCTCCCAGGGCACATTGATGGTAGAATAGCCTTTGTCCGACGTGTGGGATGGATTGGAAATAGACGTAAGGATCTAACGGGGGACTGCGTGCTGATCAATTTTAACGATCCCAGAGCAGCAGGTATGATTTGTAGTCAGCAGTCGCATTATAACTTCTGCGACATCCAAACTAGGGACCTGGGGTACTTCTATCACCCCCCTCCTTTAATGGGGCACAAGAAATTTTCGCAAGACGGGGGTAGAGGCGCATGGTTCCCGCATAACCCAACCCTGGATGTTAGAGCAAGGGCATGGACACCTACCCAAGCAGCCCCATCCCAGGGCTGGGGTTGGTGACTTGGTGATATAGTAGTAACTAATGCCCCCCCTCTTAGGGTTAATACACCACACATAGTTGGGCGGGCATCCTTGTTTAACGTTTCTGCACCCCAACCCTCTCTCAATCCAATTACGCCTCCCTTCTCAGGCGATTGGTCTGAGATTATCGAGTTAGTGGATGGAGCACAAACTCTGGGTACACAGGGTAGGGAAGTAGGTTGCGCTGAGCCTTTGCATCATGCAACCCTGAAAGCTATCAGCTGGAACGTGGCAGGCCTAAATAATAAGTTGGATGCCCCGGACTGGGTGGCGCTCATTGAACCCCACTCAGTTTGTGCATTTCAAGAGACGTGGTGTGTGGAACCAAGGCACAGAGTGGGTTATGCCACCTTCTTTGTCCCGGCAGGCATCCCAGCATCGGGTAGAGGTCGCCCTTATGGAGGTCTCTTAGTTTGGGTAGATATTTCTTTAGGATGGAGAGTACATCATCATCCCCAAAAATCCCCAGATTTGATGCGCATAACTATAACATGCCCAAGGAAAGCTGAAAAACTGGAGATTATTAATATCTACACACGTGGGGCTTCTGGGAGAGCCTTGTCACCAACTCTTTCTGCTTTGGAGGTAGCCCTAGGTGAGTGCAGCGGAGACTCGTTAATTATGGTCATGGGAGACTTTAATTGTACATTCGAGCCTCTGTTGCCAGATGAATCTCTGGATCTGTATGACGAAGACTCAAGGAGAGGTGTCCCGTTACTTGATCTTCCAATCATAAATAGATGGACGCCCAGAATTATTCAGCTAAATTCCCTTACACTTGTGCATGGCTTGAGAGCAGCCAACGGGAGAACACGCTCTGACCTAGCGGGGGAACATACATATAATAGGGTTGGTCACTCATCCAGGATAGATTATATCCTTCTAAACTTTTCCCTGTGGGCCCACATGAAGGATATGATAGTTCTACCTTCCCTGGACAGTGACCACAATGCACTTTCACTATCCCTAACACGCTGGTGGTGGGAGAGTCACTTAGCTTGTGGAGACCTTGATGCACCTGAGCTAATGTCTTCGGGAGGGGTGGTTCCCTCAAATTGCCTAAGACGATTAAAGTGGGATAAAGTGGCAATTGATGAAGAAAAACTTCCTTGCATTCGAGCTGTTACCACTGCGGCCTGTGCCATTTTGGAAAATGAGCCTGTCAGCCCAAATCATATTTCAGCAATGTTTAGCGAGGTCTCGACGTCGATTGGGGACCTATTCAAGGCTAAAATAAAAAAGGGAAACAACAACCCTGATAAGCGTCAGGGCAAATTTGGCTGGTACTCGAAAGAGTGTCGTGCTGGAAAGAGAGCACTAATATTGGCAGTAAAAAGTGGAGATGCTACCCTAACAGCCACTAAACGCAAGAGTTACAAAGCAGAGTTAAAGTTAGCAAGGAGAGATTGGGAAGACGCATTTTGGCAGGAACTCCGTGTCGCCAGTGGTGAAAAAATGCAAAAGGCTTTTGGGACTTATTACGCAAGAAAAATAGACCCCTAGACACTGTCATCACATGTAACATAACTGAGGATCTATGGTATTCACATTTTTCAAAATTGTACACAGCACCTGTAGCAGAAGTGATGGACTTCGCTCTACCACAGATCTCTCGAGGCGATGGGAGCTACGAGGAAAGCCTGTTTACTAGGAAAGAAGCGGAAGGTGCCATAAAATCTCTTGTTCCGCGCAAAGCGGCTGGTCCCGATGGCCTTCCTGGTGACCTGCTTCGTGCAGACTTGGGTAACTGGAGTATGCTAATCGCATCAGTTTTAAACGCTGCAATGGCGGGTGCTCCCCTGCCCGCCTCATGGATGGCCGCGGAGGTGGTCCCTCTGCACAAGAAAGGCTCAAGAGAAGACCCAGCGAATTACAGGCCGATTAGCCTGATCGATTGTTCGCAGAAAGTAGCAGGCAAGGTCCTTTTAGCCAGAGTTCAGCAGTGGGCAGATGAAAACAAGATACTTTCAGATTTCCAGGCTGGGTTCCGAGCTGGTACAGGAACAATTGAACAAACGTTAAGGCTACTTATGATCTATTGGAAGGTCGTCGTGATTGGGAAGGGTACCTTATATCTGGCCTTCATCGAACTCCGCACGGCCTTCGATTTGGTCCCCAGAAATAATTTATGGAAGGTTTTGTGTGACCTCGGCATGCCACCCTACTTGCTTCACCTGATCATGAGGTTCCACGAAAAAAACTATGCCCAAATTCGCTGGGGGCCGAATGGTCAAAAGACCTCAAGAATAGATGTGAATAGAGGTGTGAGACAAGGGTGCGTACTTGCACCAACACTCTTCTCGCTCTATGTAAATGGGGTGGTGGACTACTTGACCGGGATACCAGCAGATGCACCCCGTTTGGCAGGCCGTTTAATTCCTACCCTGCTTTTTGCGGACGATACTTTACTTCTGTCAAAATCCCCGATGGGACTTCAGCAGCTTCTCTCTGGTTTTGACGCCTTTTGTAAGCAAAGAGGACTCTGTATTAACACAGATAAAACAAAGTATCTTATCCTGAATCCTCCGCAAAAACTCGGCCCTCCCCCAACATTGGGGTCTGTTGCACTGGAAAGGACCAAGACGTTTGATTACCTGGGTATCCGGCTGGTGGACTCCATGAAATGGGACCACCACTTGACCAAAATGTTGCTAAGTTTGAAAAGAGTAACTGGGGCCCTGTTGAAAGAGCAGAGAGCAGCCTCCACAAAACCTATAGCAGCAGTAATGGACATTTACTCGGCCAGAGGAGTAAGTGCCGCTCTTTATGGGGCGGAACTCTGGGGGACGTCAAGCATGAAAGAGCTTACTCGAGCTGAGAACATCTTCTTGAGAAGTTTGATGTCCCTCGGTCCCTCTGTCCCTATCCTGCCGTTGCAATTGGACATGGGCTGTCGGGCGATTGAAGACCAAGCTAAGTTACGCCCTTTGCTTCTGTGGGCCCGCATCTGGAGAGTTCCTGAGCTCTCAAGTTATGCGGATGGCCTGCGGGAGATAATCAAATCTACAGGCTGGGCAAAAATAAAGTGGCTAAAGGACATCAAAGCATTACTTGTCAATCTGGGCCTAGAAGAAGCATGGCATCAACAGACAGCCCCGCCCAAATTAATGCTAAAACAACTCTACTGGAAATGGGTGGCAAATAAAAGATACTCTTCTGTGACGTTTTGTAAATCGACTAGAAATTTTATGGAGTCTAAAGATGTCCCCATTAGAGAACTGTATTTGGACATTATCTCAGCCCCATGGGAAAGATCCCTGTATTTTAAATTTAGAATAGGTCTTCTCCCCTTAATGGAACTCACAAGCCACTGGAAAATTCCCCACCAGACTGCTCCGTGGTGCCCTTTCTGCCCACAGCGTCATGAATCTGTCCCTCATTTTTTATTCGAGTGTTCTGCTTATAAAGTTCCACGGATGAAATGGCTAAAACCCATGTGTCCTACACTGGGAACAAGACATTGTAATGTGGCACTAAGGATATTACTTTCAGACACTCGTTCATTTTATGCATGCGCCACCTCGAAGTATCTTGGGTGGGCATGGCGGATTCGGTCAAAAAGACTTAGACAAATTGTTTAATCATGTTTTTCTTTTTTGGGTCTGTTTCATAAACATAACTTTTTTAGGTAATTTATACAATTTTTCCCCCAAAAAATAATAGTAAGAATTGCTGATTTCTTCATGCAAGGGGTCTTTTTACACGTTTTATCCTTAATGCTTCAAAATGAATTTTATATGTATGTATGCTTTTTAAGATATTTTTATGTCGAAATAAAGCCTTTTTGACTTGACTTGACTTGACCTCAGATCCTTAGCTACTTTCTATGGAGAAAGTTAAACAGCCATCTCTAATGTTCGGCTGATGTTCAGGGATCCAGCAACACGTGACCTGCGGAGGTTTTAATGTCAAGATCCTTTTCAATTCACCATGATACCCACCTGTCTCCCCCTTGTTGTTCTTTCTTGCATTATGTCCCTTGTCCACGACAATGAGCTGCTTTGAAATCACACATGAATATTGACACCTGAGGGAAAATGCAAATTTGTTCCTCTATGTGAAAACTACTGACACTTACTAGGCTTGAGGTATCATTCCCTGAGACTATTTTGATTACTCATCGCTTTTCACGTATATCAGGGTATAAATTCAACTTTGGAAATTGTGAGGCCTTACTCATGTAGCACCATACTACAAATGCCTGCCTGGGTAGGTATGCTATGAAATGGGTACCTTAGGGTGGTCAGTAATAAGGGGATAGAAAAGATGGTTGAGGATAAAAGATCACCATTAATTATCAAGACCTGATTTGACTCCCCTCACTGGTCCCACTGGTTTCAGATGAACCTGTCACTGTGGTGTAACATCCAAATTATAAAGATGGTTTTACTACCCTGCTACAACTATTTGTTTAGAATACTCTAGCTTCTGGTGTCTGCCGCTCAACTATCACAGATTGATACAAACATCAGAAAGTCTGTATGGGACGTTTTCCACAGTCTATTTGAATAGACCACATCAGGACAGTTGGCCTTCCCATGGTCACTCTTGTTATGTTGCACATCAACTATCCCAATTCTTATACTTACTATCGGGTGATTAGTGGCGCTTTATAAATCCTGATTGATTGATTGATTGCCTTCTGTTTGTTTTGCCCTCTGGTGGGGGCCAAGACCGCCGAAAATTGGGTGATTGCTCGCAGGAGAATGCTGGACTACACTCCCCAGACTCCCTTGCCGCCAACGTCACTGCTGCTGCACCAGGAGGTGCCTACAAAATCCTCCGGCCCGTCCTTGCCCGTCAAAGACCGGAGAAGACTGGGCTGGGCCCGGAGAACACTGGGCTGGCTGGGCCCGGAGAACCACCCTCTGACGACTAACACAAGAGAGGTGGTGCAAACTTTACATCTAAAAAAGATACTGTTTATTATTTAGTTCAGCCTACCATATATTACATAATGGCTAAATGAATTAAACGCAAGGAGACTCGCTCTTCCCTTGGGGGAGCGGGAGGTATTGCGGGGACACATGATGCTTTTTTGACACAAGCGGAATCTGTATTAATCTACAAAATACTGATTACTGAAAAAATATTGTCGCTGGATAATTTGGTAAACCACAAGAGGTCATCACTGGGGGTGATAAGCAGGGCAAAATCCCCCGCCGGTGCTCACATAGATCTTGCACACTCGCAAAACGAGATAGTCCCTATGGACAAACATGAGGGGGAATCGGTTACTGTTATTGAAGGAGCTGATACGCATACCTCTCCAGATATTGTAGGTGTGGGGAAGGCGATAGCGGTGGGAGATGAAGATACATCAGAGCAAGAGATGCCTGCGCCCCCAGAGATCTTGTGTACTGGGCTTTTAGCAGCTCCGCTTCTACCTGAAATACCTAAGCAACACGGTCTCAGGTTAAGAAAGGTGGCTACTAGATCCAAGAAGCATTTAAGAGCTAGCCCAAGAGGGGGGGCGGGCCCGGGATCAACAACTAACAATGAACCGCCGGCCAAACGATCTAGGAGTGGTGCCCCACAAAGACTAAAGCAGAAGCCCAAGCAAGCTAAGCAAGCTCCTTCCAAATGGCCCTATGAGGATCTAACGGGCATAGGAGTGCACTCTATAACACAGGGTTCAGATCTGAGTCCCCCGATATTGGACTGTAGCAACGATTATTGGAGAAGACTAGAGACATTGGCTACAGCATTGTTGGATCCCCTAATATGTAAACTACGGCTGATTGAGGAGAAATTTGCAGCGATTATTCAGCTGAACAATGGGTTCGCAAATACAGCTAAAATGGGGGAGTGCTGTTGTAACCAACCTGCTTGAGCAGAGACCGACCAGCTGTGGTGCAGGGGGTAGTGGGAAGGGTGTAAACAGGGACAAGGATTCCAATCCCAGTACGCCCAACTGCTCTTGACCACGGGCTTTCCCAAAGACATGGGAGGGGAAATGAAAATGTAAATGTAAATTATATGCCTCAACTGAATGTTGCAGGAGCCTGCCCAAAATAAGGTCTGAGAATGCAAGGAGCTTAAGGGATAGGGAGGCAGGACAAGATATGGCTGAGTTGGAGAGAAGGCAGCACACCTCGAATAGGGGCATTGAAACCCAACAATCGAGGGGAGGGGAAGACAGGTTGTTGGTCCTTCATAGTGCAGAGCTCCCAGTAATGGATCTCCCATCTGCAAGCTGCCCATATACAGTGGTACTGACAGGTGTGCCTGGGCATAACAACACACAGGAGGAGACCACCCTCCAGTTGATTATTAAAGAGGCACACTGGATGTGCAAGTATGCTGGACTTAACATCAAAGCGCATCGGCACATCCTTATGGCGAGGAGAGTCGCCTGGATAGGGAAGTCAAGGAAAGTTTTCCCAGGGGACTGCGTTATTGTCACATTCAGACACCCAGAACTACCCCAGGGTATCCTCTTGTATTCAATCGGTGTATTTGCCATAGAGTCCAGCATCAAACCTTTGCCCCTGGGGTATTTTATAGACCAGGGCCTAGTATTAATCATGTCCAATGTTATGCTGGAATGGGTCAGGGAATTGAACGGGCCGCTGGGTTTGGGGTATCCTTGAATGCATTTGCATCACTGAGGCTGAATGACTTTGATTGACTCCTTCCCAGGGAGGCTCGGGGGAGCCAGCGAAAGTCACCTGGCTAATACTGGGGTTGCAGAGAGGAGCGTGGAACCCTTCCCAGGGATAACAATGCTATCCCGGCTATGACTAGTGAAGCTGATGATCGGGAGACAAACTTGGTGGGAGGGTCCGTAAGCCCGTGGAGTAGAAGTGGGCCTATTGTCCCAAGTGGGGGGAGTAGTGGAGGAGAGATAAGGATAATTTCATGTAATATAGCGGGATTATCCAGTAAATATGGTGATGAGCAATGGCTCACCAATGTGACGGAGTTCCACATAATATGTCTTCAGGAGATATGGGAGACAAGTAAGAACTTCTTTATTGAAGGTTATAAATCCTTCTTTTCCCCGACAGTCAGATCAGTATCCGGAAGAGCTAAGGAGGGTTTGATTATGTTTATGGATGAGAGATTACAAGGCAAATGGAAGAATCTGGCCTGGGACTGAAAGGCCGTTCAAGGATTAAAACTCTCAAATATTTCCTTCAGGGTAATTCTAATACATTTCTACAATACAATGTCAAACTCGCAGGGTGCGTGTAGTTTTCATGAACTAAGTACACGGCTAGAAAGGACACAAGAAAAGGGGATGGCTCATTCTCAATTGATTCTAGCAGAAGATTTTAATTGTCACCTGTGCCCTCAGTTGAGGGTGGCACAGGATGACTGGTTATCCTGCCCATTAAGGAAAGGTCCTCATCTGGAGCATACCCAGGTGGGAAGAGAATTTACTGGCCTATTACACTCACACGATGGATGTGATTACTAATAAATAGAATAGACTGGTTCCCCCTACATTTAAATGGAGAGTTTGTCACTCGTTCATTGATCTTATCTTTGTCACCCCCCTATTAAAGGGAGGTGCGCTGAGATTTGATATTGAATATAGTGTGTTCAGTGATCACAACCCACTTATTCTAGTGCTTGGAACACAGTCACAGTTGCAAGTGATAGATAGACAGGTAGGGTGCACGGAAGTCGTTGCTACGGATCAAGGTAGAATGCTCAGATGGCCCAGGTCGATACTGGTACTTTTAATGCCTCTTTATTTGATAGAGGGCAGCAGGAAATAATAAAATGCCTAGATTTAGGTGTGGAAGGTGCGGAACTAATCGAGGCCTTCATGAATATTGCACATCTGGTGGAAAACCTATTGAAGTCTCCCTCACGGGGGTTTAGTGGGGCCAACCCAGGGTGGTTTGACAGCCAGTGTTCGGAGGCCCTGAGAAAGTTAAAAGGGGCACTTAAACAGAATCCTACTGATAGGGAACTGGTAGCTGCTTGTCTTGCAAGCTATACGTTAGCTGTTAAAGGAAGAAAGGGGAAGTTACAACGTGCTATATGGGAAGAACTCACAGAGGCAGCAGAATCGAAGGACTCTGCCCGCTTCTGGAGAGTGATTAACAACCCCTGTTTCTCAGACCCAAACAAGTCAGGGCTAAGTAACAATATTTTGCCAGGTCAGTGGCAGGAACATTTCCATGCACTGTATAACCATCTTGCTAGTCTGGTTGAACAGCAGACCCCAATTATGCAGCTAGGTAGTAACCCTGTTGTCTTCCCGTTGAATGAAGTAACCCTAGGAATAGAGGGTCTGAAGATTAACAAGGCACCAGGGCCAGTCGGGATCCCACGGACCTTTTTAGGTCTAACACAGAGGTCTGGGCCCCTCTCCTAACTAGGGTTCTGAATGCAGCAATAAAAACATCTATGCCAGCCTCCTGGTTTTCTGCTATTATCGTGCCAATTTTTAAGAAGGGCGACAAGGACAGCTAACATTTTTAGCAGCCGATATCTTTGATAGATGTCGCAGCAAAGGTCCTGGGGTGGGTGATTTTAAACAGATTGATGGATTGGGCAGAGGAGACACAAATTATCATGGATATGCAATATAGGTTTTGCCCGGGAAAATCTACCATAAATCAGTGTCTTAACCTGTACCTTATCACCGCAAAATATACTATAGCAAAGGCCATCATTTATTGGCAGTACCGGCAGGTTTTATTATAAATTTAGAGGTGAGAGGGCCCTGCGGCTGTGACAATAGGTCTCCGCAGGACACCCTTCATTTAGTTTTACTCTGCCCGCATTACGCCTTCCCCAGGAAATTGTTTCTGAAGGGCCTGTTAAGGAAAGCTAGATTTAGGCAGGCATGGGTAGCCTTGTTGTTTTTAAAAATGTCAACTGATGTTTTTACTCTCTATTGTGTGGTAAACTTTTTAAGAGCCGTTTTAAAGCTACGAATAACAAGGGGGGATTGAGCATATGACAGAGTTTTATTTCCCTGTTAACACACAGTAAATCATGGAATCACACAAATGAAATTAATTTTAGCTTATTTTAGCCAAACGTATTCTGGCGAAACCTTTTTAATGATTGCTATTTATATTCTTTTATGGTTTGTGTATTAAATCAAATAAAGTTGTTCTCAGACTCAGATTAATTGATTAATAATATGCTCTTACATGAAGACATTTACAAGTTAGAGGCTTGCTGTTTAGTTTCCTAACTCTAGCCCTCATTCGGCCTTTGGTTATGAATGGTTAGTACCTTCCCTTCCTAACATATTTGAAGGAGAATGCTCAATACATAGGGCCTGATTCTGATGCGGCTAGAAAAGCATTCCCACCTAGGGCCTGATTCTGATGCGGTTAGGAAAGCCTCCTAATGGCATTTACTCCTTCTAAATCGGATCGGGAACGTGTCTTCCCGACCCAGGGCCCAATTATGATGCAGTTAGGAACAAATGCTCCCATTGAAGTCAATGGGAGTCCAACCAAATCTTATCTGGAAGCATCCGGATGCATCGTACTCCGTTGGTCGGACTCTCCCGATCCGAGTGGGTTGGAAACGATTTCCAAACCAATTCGGTCGGGAAGGTTTCCAACTCGCATCAGAATCAGGCCCAGAGTATGTGAGAGCAGACTGGGCTGGTATATGCTGACTTGTAATCGATGGCTCTCTTTCCATTTTCTCTGAGCTTATGTTGCTCCTACATATATTGTTTATAAAATGTAAATAACCAACTGCTTCAAATAACTAAATAGTGCATTACTGTGGGAGAGAAAAGCATCTGTAGAAGATATTTTCCATCAATTATTTTCTGAATTACCCTAACGGCATGCTACTAAGAGCACGTGGGCGATATATTCTAAAAATATAGATTGTTCAGTGTACTCAGTAGGCAATGTATTAGGTTTTTGGATGATCAGCCAAAATCAAGGAGAATTTGCACCTAGCGCACAAAAGAATTATGAAATGTATTGTTCTGTCCCACCATGTCACCCTAATATTTACAATACTTGAAGCAGTGCCTTTCTGGAAGGGTATCTAAATATTGTGGCCTACATATTGCCTGCTCAAATGTTGAGTACTTAATATTGTTTACACCATGATATTTATGTGAGATGATATTTTTTGTTATTGATAATCTGATATCCAACACATTTTTAAAATTAGAATTAGAAATGCGAGCATGGATTTAGCGAACCCGAACGAACGTGCGTGCAAAAGTTTATAAAATAATTCTAACAAAATATTTTTGTAAGATATTGTGTTTTTGCAGTGAAAACCCAATAACAGAATTTAAATAAGTAAACCATTTGGCGAACATAACTGACTGCACCTGTGGCAAAAAAATCATCCCCTCGAACCTTTGGGATTTACAAAGCCAACAAGTGAGAACCCAAAATGGATATCCATGTCCAGCATGGAACAGGAGAATGCTAAAATGTATTGCCGCTTTCCCATGTTGTAAGGTCCGTTTCTTTATTACAACCATAATTTGCACAGAATTTAAAAAAAAATCGAACTTGACAGTTGTGGGAAATAACATTACTATTTCATGTTTCATGTCAGGCATTACTTTAGTAGGAACAGCATTATTAATTGCATTAATACTGCAAACTCCTGTGCTTGCATAGCACTGATGTGTACAGTGAGAATGTTATATCAATTAGGCTGCCATTGTTATGAACACCGAATTATTGATCGTTCTACAATTAAAAGGATCAATGCATACATATAAACAGATAAGCACAATCTTCGTTTAGGTTTTTAAAACACCAGGGGGGATATTAGCAAGGCGGGCGATATGAAATTATCTCCGCTTCTGCGGCCGTTTTCAGTCGCAAAGTGGCGATAATTTCATTGCCCTATTAGCAAGCTGTCGCTAACATCAGTTAGCGATAGCTTTTAGGTGATAGCGAGTGGTTTGGGGCCCGCTTTGCATTTCAGCGATATTTATCGCTAATGACATGCAAAGTGGGCATACCCAACCTGTTAGCGACTGAAAGCAGTCGCTAACATCGCTAACGCCTATTATCAACGCAGCATAGCGATGAAAAAATTCGCGCTAAGCGCGAATATCGCTGAAAACTAACGCCTGCTGAGACCACTTCTTAACCTGTATATCCAATGGGAGATGGATATTCAGGTTAAGACCCTATTGGCGTTAATGCCTGAATATCGCTATATTTCCAGCGATATTCACGCATTAGGCCGCTATCGCCGGATATTTTATCGCATTTGAGATAAACGTTGCTAATAGCATGTTATCTCTGCGATAGAATCCGGCGATGCACGGCGATAGAAAATTTTTCGCTAAGCTTATTTAGTGATAAATATTGCTAGTTGTTGATAATATGCCCCCAGATTCTTGATTTTACTAACGAGAATCATATTGCTATTTAAAACATTCTCAAAACAAGTGGAATTTATAAACTCAGTTGCTTTAGGAAAATCGGATAAGCCATGTTTACATCCAGTCTGGTCTCACTTTTCATTATGTCTTTGCTTTCTTCTTGACGAGCTGCGGAACAAAGAAGGGAAACATGAAAGGGAACCGTGAATAAGTGCAACAAATGTTCCTGAAGTAATATCAAGGAAGAACGATTGGATGATTAAGTAAAATACAAAATGTGCTGGGGATTTGGAGCCTTGGTTTTTGCAGTGGTGACTTCAAATATGCACAAAGCTATCATCTTAAGTAGACAGCATGACATGTTTTTCATCAAAGGCAGTTTTCCAATGGAAGCTGAAAACATCTACACATTTGTTCCTGTTTTTGCCTTTTGTAATATGGGTGCTGATGAAAATCCAAGTCAACGATAAAATCTCCTGTTTAGGCTGTAAGTGTACTGTCAGTTGTTTCTAATTACACGAATGTTTTGTCTTTTTTTTCTCTCTCTGTAAACAGTGTTTGTTGAATTTGTATTATAATAATGCAGCGTTAGCACGTGCAGAAACTGTTCTGGCTGCACAAGGCACGCATATAGGAATCGTCGCCCCAATTCTCGAATGGCTCTTCTTGTTGTGCCCTTTGAAAAATTCAAAACTTTAATTCGATTAATATGCTGCTTGGTCACACAGCACGAATCCAATTTTTTTTTTTACATTTCTATTAAGCAGAAATTCAACCCAATGGAACTGAAAGACTCTCCTTGAGCTATTTTACACAGACTCACATAATTTTTATAACACGTGACAATTCAGTGATATGCCCAGAATCACAGGAGGTGGAGCCGCCACCGGGATCTGAACCTGGGGGCTCATTACGATGGCTGGCGGACCTGAGTCTGCCCGCCACTGTTACGGTGTTTGCGACCGGCCGCCATTCATATGGCGGTCTAACCACACGAATTACGATGCGCCCGCCAGTATGGCGGGCGCATCCCGGACCTTTAACATTGCGGACGGTGCTGCTGGCTGCTGGCTGCAGCACCATTCGCAATGTTAATATGGCATGCACTGCAGTTCCCTGCACTACATGGCAGGCACCACGTGGTGTGTGCCACTTAGTGCTGGGAAATTTTGGTGAGTACCATGGGTACCACCCCTTGGACCACCCCCCAAACACAGAGGGAGCCCACAACGGGCCCACGAATCGAATCACCACCAGCCTTTCCATGGCAGTTGCAGCATTGCTATATCCAGCATTGTAATCTGGTGGACTGTGGCACTGCCACTATTTACAAGATCCTTTCCGCTCCGCCAGGCAATCTTAATGATTGCCTGTGGCCGAAGCGTGGCGGGCAGTCTTTGCGCCCGCTGCGCTTGCGGACCGATTCCCCCCGCCATTGTAATGTGGCGGGGGGAAATTGCCAGCCAGATGGCTGAGGACCCACCACCGCACCGCTGGTGGTGGCGGGCCTTCCGCCATCATAATGACCCCCCTGGTTCTCCAGTGCCAGATTCTGCAGCTCTATTAGGCCTTATCTCCTCCCCTGTTAACATGCGTGGCATATGTTACTGAATTATCTACCTATTCATGACTAGATTATGGAGTCCTACTGCCCAATTCATAGATCCACTTGCATTCTGATATTCAATTTAGGTGTAAATCGGAATATTTGAGGATATAAATAAACCTCCCATGTACAATAAGTGTAAATGTATACATGTTATAGTTATCTCAAGTTGCTATATCTTATGCCCTAAAGTAATTATAAATTGTGCCCTCGCCATGCACAGTGTTGTTATCAATGAAGTAATTTCAGATGCCATTAGGGATGTTATCTAGGTCATTTCAAGAGTGAGGTAATATGTGAGGTAATAGGCAGCTCATGGAGAGGGTGAAGGTTATAGTTTATTTAGGGCATGAGTTTTAGGATGGTGGCTGCAACTTTTTCTTCCGGTTGCGGGTAACCTCAGAATATCTGGTTGGACCTGCGGATCCAAGGATCCAGCATGGTAAATCATGGTAAACCAATCAAAACTCGTGGGCATCTGAGTCGCAATATATTCATAAATTGTGGGTCTTAATTTCTCAAAGACTACTGAACAGATTTACACCAAATCACAAAAAGCACACTTTTTGGAAAAAGGTTCAGCTTTCTGCCAAATGTGGTGTACTCCCTTTCAGCTGTTTTGGTGGTAGCTCTGTCTAATTTTTCTAATGTAAATTTGAAAGTGAATAACGTGTTTTGGGACCCCCTTTTTCTAGGGCCCGCTTGACGGACCACCGTGAAACCTTCCAGGATGAAGATGAGATGCATGAGATGTGTATTTGCAAAGTTTTGTGAAGATTTGCCAAACGGTGCCAAGTTGTTAGCAAATGAAAAAAACTATTTTAACTACACATTGGTCAACAGGGTAAAATATGTGTGTATATCTGTGTATGTGTGCGCACTCATGTGTGTGTTTGTGTTTGGGTGTGTGAGTGTGTAAGTGTGGGTGTGTATGTGTGTGTGCATGTTATACATGGCTTCCATAGAAAGCTTCTATTATTGACACCAAATTCAAAATCTGGTAAAGCATTGCTATGATATGGCAGTTGATAGCAAAACTCATTGCCCACTGTTACATCATAAAGGCCTCCCAGGTTAGGCTAACCAGGCTGCCAGGCTCTTTAAGAGCCTGGCAGCACAGCACTGCTTGTCTGCTCTGACTGAAAGCAGAAAGCATAGCAGCAGGGTGTGATGGGAGGCAGGGAAGATGGTGGGTGTTGGATAAGGATAGCATTGAAGGTATTTTTTCATATTTGGGTCATGGCGCAGATACCATGTTATGTATAGCTCCCTATTACTCTTCTACACCTGCATATCAGGTGGGAAGCAGATGATGTTGGGGTCGTACATAACATAAATTTATAGATGCGTAAAAAAGTGATTCACAGGAATACTTTAGACTGAGGGGTTCAGAGTGAATTCAAATAGACAACAAGAGAGTACCCCAATTCACTGTTACCCGTCTGCAATTTTTGCATATATATAAGGTTACAGGGATGTTATAGTTAGGCCCAGTGAAATTCTGAAGTTATAATTACCAGAGCTAACTATAACTTTCGCCCCTGCAAAGCACTGTTTATCACCTCACATATTACGGATCACAGAATATCGACGGACCGAATATCGACCTACAAGAGTATTGAGTACAGAATATCGATGGACAGAATATCGACATCCGATCTCTACAAAGGTAAGTACAAAAATATCAAAACCAACATATTGTTGTTTAAAATTTTGTCGTTTAAAATATTGTTTTTGTTAACTGTCTTAAAAATAATATAAAATTATTAAATAATAAATATAAATATTAAAAACATTGAATTATTTAAAAAAGGTAACAATTATAAATCAATGTAATATAAAAAAAATTAAACATACATATTAAATATATATATATTAACTTAATAATATTAATAAATGAATATTTAATTTAATTATAAAGGGGCCAATTCCGATCCGGTAAAATCCCCCACGAATAGTTGTACGGAGTGTATTTCCCGTATAAATCGTAAACCCTGTACATCTCCGTACGTACGAGCAAGTACGACCCCAACCCACAGTACATCTCCGTACAAACCGTACCAAACACCATATGACAAAAAAATATATGCGATTCATATCCGGGTCACGTAGTACGCGCCATCCGTCCGTAAACAGGCAGCAGTTTCCGGCCCAGCAAGTACGATCCGTGTCGACGACACTCCAAAGACCCTTCTGCTACGGGTGCGGAAAACAGCCGTAAAAG
Organism: Lissotriton helveticus; assembly: GCF_964261635.1. Classification (NCBI taxonomy): domain Eukaryota; kingdom Metazoa; phylum Chordata; class Amphibia; order Caudata; family Salamandridae; genus Lissotriton; species Lissotriton helveticus. The sequence continues at coordinate 1,138,483,059 of NC_136067.1, read as the reverse complement.
CAGACTCTGGCCCGTACCGCACCCCGGTATGCGACAGACCCGCCATGAACCCCCTCGGCCGTGTCATCCCAGTCCTGTACGCCTACGACCTGGTGCACAGAAACCGACGACGGCGCATACGGTGAGTACAACGTACCTCAACGACGGAAGTGTACTTGTACGGTGCATCACACGCTCGCGTATAGCATCATTGCAATAGTGCTAGGAGCCGCACACATGCCATGAAAGTTGGGGCACGGTGTGTTTTACGTTCGCCTACATCACCAGTGCAATAGTGACAAGAGCCGTACACACGCCATGAATGTTGGGGTACGGTGCGGGTCACGCGATGCGCACACACGCCATAAATGTTGGGGTACGGTGCGTCACACGCTCGCGTATGGCACCAGTGCAATGGTGACAAGAGCCGCACACATGTCAATAATGTTGGGGTACGGTGCGTCTCACGCAAGCGTATGACACCAGTGCAATAGTGATAAGAGCCGCGCACACGTCATTAATGTTGGGGTATGGTGCGTGACATCTGAGTGTGTGGCGGATATGACTCCCAGCAGTGCCCAGACATAGGAGGGATGGGTGCACAGGACTCCCAGCAGTGCCCAAACATAAGAGGGGTGGGTGGATATAAATCGCAGTGCCCATACATAGGAGGGGTGGGTGGATATGACTCCCAGCAGTGCCCAGACATAGGAGGGGTGGGAGCACAGGACTCCCAGCAGTACCCAGACATAGGAGGGGTGGGTGCACAGGACTCCCAGCAGTGCCCAGACATAGGAGGGGTGGGTGGATATGACTCCCAGCAGTGCCCAGACATGGGAGTGGTGGGTGAATATGACTCCCAGCAGTGCCCAGACATAGGAGGGGTGGGTGGACATGACTTTCAGCAGTGCCCAGACATAGGAGGGGTGGGTGCACAGGACTCCCAGCAGTACCCAGACATAGGAGGGGTGGGTGGATATGACTCCCAGCAGTGCCCAGACATGAGAGTGGTGGGTGCAGAGGACTCCCAGCAGTGCCCAGACATAGAAGGGGTGGGTGGATACGACTCCCAGCAGTGCCCAGACATGAGAGTGGTGGGTGGATATTACTCCCAGCAGTGCCCAGACATAGGAGGGGTGGGTGGATATGACTCCCAACAGTGCCCAGACATAGGAGGGGTGGGTGCACAGGACTCCCAGCAGTGCCCAGACATAGGAGGGGTGGGTGGATATGACTCCCAGCAGTGCCCAGACATGAGAGTGGTGGGTGCAGAGGCCTCCCAGCAGTGCCCAGACATAGGAGGGGTGGGTGGAAATGACTCCCAGCAGGGCCCAGACATGAGAGTGGTGGGTGCACAGGACTCCCAGCAGTGCCCAGACATAGGAGGGGTGGGTGGATATGACTCCCAGCAGAGCCCAGACATAGGAGGGGTGGGTGGAAATGACTCTCTGCAGTGCCCAGACATAGGAGGGATGGGTGCACAGGACTCCTAGCAGTCCCCAGACATAGAAGGGGTGGGTGCACAGGACTCCCAGCAGTGCCCAGACATAGGAGGGTGGGTGGATATGACTCCCAGCAGTGCCCAGACATGAGAGTGGTGGGTGCACAGGACTCCCAGCAGTGCCCAGACATAGGAGGGTTGGTGGATATGACTCCCAGCGGAGGCCAGACATAGGAGGGGTGGGTGGATATGACTCCCAGCAGTGCCCAGACATATGAGGGGTGGGTGGATATTACTCCCAGCAGTGCCCAGACATGAGCGTGGTGGGTGCACAGGACTCCCAGCAGTGCCCAGACATAGGAGTGGTGGGTGCACCAGACTCCCAGCAGTGCCCAGACATAGGAGGGGTGGGTGCACAGGACTCCCAGCAGTACCCAGACATAGGAGGGGTGGGTGGATATGACTCCCAGCAGTGCCCAGACATGAGAGTGGTGGGTGCAGAGGACTCCCAGCAGTGCCCAGACATAGAAGGGGTGGGTGGATACGACTCCCAGCAGTGCCCAGACATGAGAGTGGTGGGTGGATATTACTCCCAGCAGTGCCCAGACATAGGAGGGGTGGGTGGATATGACTCCCAACAGTGCCCAGACATAGGAGGGGTGGGTGCACAGGACTCCCAGCAGTGCCCAGACATAGGAGGGGTGGGTGGATATGACTCCCAGCAGTGCCCAAACATGAGAGTGGTGGGTGCAATGGACTCCCAGCAGTTCCCAGACATAGGAGGGGTGGATGGATATGGCTCCCAGCAGTGCCCAGACATGAGAGTGGTGGGTGGATATGACTCCCAGCAGTGCCCAGACATAGGAGGGGTGGGCGGTTATGACCCCCAGCAGTGCCCAGACATGAGAGTGGTGGGTGCAGAGGCCTCCCAGCAGTGCCCAGACATAGGAGGGGTGGGTGGAAATGACTCCCAGCAGGGCCCAGACATGAGAGTGGTGGGTGCACAGGACTCCCAGCAGTGCCCAGACATAGGAGGGGTGGGTGGATATGACTCCCAGCAGAGCCCAGACATAGGAGGGGTGGGTGGAAATGACTCTCTGCAGTGCCCAGACATAGGAGGGATGGGTGCACAGGACTCCTAGCAGTCCCCAGACATAGAAGGGGTGGGTGCACAGGACTCCCAGCAGTGCCCAGACATAGGAGGGTGGGTGGATATGACTCCCAGCAGTGCCCAGACATGAGAGTGGTGGGTGCACAGGACTCCCAGCAGTGCCCAGACATAGGAGGGTTGGTGGATATGACTCCCAGCGGAGGCCAGACATAGGAGGGGTGGGTGGATATGACTCCCAGCAGTGCCCAGACATATGAGGGGTGGGTGGATATTACTCCCAGCAGTGCCCAGACATGAGCGTGGTGGGTGCACAGGACTCCCAGCAGTGCCCAGACATAGGAGTGGTGGGTGCACCAGACTCCCAGCAGTGCCCAGACATAGGAGGGGTGGGTGCACAGGACTCCCAGCAGTGCCCAGACATAGGAGGGGTGGGTGGATATGACTCCCAGCAGTGCCCAGACATGAAAGTGGTGGGTGCACAGGACTCCCAGCAGTGCCTAGACATAGGAGGGGTGGGTGGATATGACTCCCAGCAGTGCCCAGACATGAGAATGGTGGGTGGATATGACTCCCAGTAAAGCCCTGACATAGGAGGGGTGGGTGGATATGAATCTCTGCAGTGCGCAGACATAGGAGGGGTTGGTGCACAGGACTCCCAGCAGTCCCCAGACATAGGAGGGGTGGGTGCACAGGACTCCCAGCAGTGCCCAGACATAGGAGGGTGGATGGATATGACTCCCAGCAGTGCCCAGACATGAGAGTTGTAGGTGGATATGACTACCAGCAGTGCCCAGACATGAGAGTGGTGGGTGCATATGACTCCCAGCAGTGGCCAGACATAGGAGGGGTGGGTGGATATGACTCCCAACAGTGCCCAGACATATGAAGGGTGGGTGGATATGACTCCCAGCAGTGCCCAGACATGAGAGTGGTGGGTGCACAGGACTCCCAGCAGTGCCCAGACACAGGAGTGGTGGGTGCACAGGACTGCCAGCAGTGCCCAGACATAGGAGGGGTGGGTGGATATGACTCCCACCAGTGCCCAGACATGAGAGTGGTGGGTGGATATGACTCCCAGCAGTGCCCAGTCACAGGAGGGGTGGGTGGATTTGACTCCCAGCAGTGCCCAGACATAGGAGGGGTGGGTGCACAGGACTCCCAGCAGTGCCCAGACATAGGAGGGGTGGGTGGATATGGCTCCCAGCAGTGCCCAGACATAGGAGGGGTAGGTGCACAGGACTCCCAGCAGTGCCCAGACATGGGAGTGGTGGGTGGATATGACTCCCAGCAGTGGCCAGACACAGGAGGGGTGGGTGGATATGACTCCCAGCAATGCCCAGACATAGGAGGGATGGGTGCACAGGACTCCCAGCAGTGCTCAGACATAGGAGGGGTGGGTGGATATGACTCCCAGAAATGAGAGTGGTGGGTGCACAGGACTCCCAGCAGTGCCCTGACATAGGAGGGGTGGGTGGATATGACTCCCAGCAGTGCCCAGACATGAGAGTGGTGGGTGGATATAACTCCCAGCAGTGCCCAGACATATGAGGGGTGGGTGTATATGACTCCCAGCAGTGCCCAGACATGAGAGTGGTGGGTAGATATGACTCCCAGCAGTGGCCAGACATAGGAGGGGTGGGTGGATATGACTCCTAGCATAGGCCAACAGTATGGGGGTGAGTGCAGAGGACTCACAGAATAGGCCAATGGTATGGGGGTGGGTGCAGAGGACCCCCAGCAGTGCTCAGTTATAGGGGGGCATTATCATCATCATACTACAAGTACATGGGGGTATGTTTACAACGCTAACCTGTGAGAGTCCTGATAGTGCCATAGCAACACATCACTTACTGCAGTGTCCCACTACACGAGGATGGATTTCTGTCACACACTGCGTGACACACCACATGTGGGTGTAATGTTAGATCCCACATGCATACCCACCCATGGAGGTTGCAGGCAACTTACACACCCTACCATCATGACACAATAGTGTATAGTCATGTAACAGCCCACCAAACACAGACAGCAAAAGGGAACTCCCACTGTCATGTACATCCCTGGGCTGATATGAATGTCCAGGTGCTGGTCAGACCACCAACATGTACTCGCTCACGGAAGGAATAGGGTTGAAACCCCTTAGATACAATGCACAGAATTTTGAGTCATGTGCACAAATACCCTGCAGAACAAATCCAAACATAGGGGTAAGGCTGTGATTATACATCTGCATAGTGGGAAAAAGGGTGAATGTGTCCATGAAGACATTTCTACATACTCAAAACACAAGTACAGTGAGTAGCATGGATGGCACAGACTAATGAGCAGTAATCATCTGTGAGCAGGCATGGCCATTGCTGAAGGGAACGTTCAACAACATAGGGAATTTGCACACATGTCAGCACAACAACTGTGCAACTGTCTGTAGTGAAGTTCTCATTGTATAACTGAGAAAGGAACACTCCTTGGGACAATGTCTGTAGGCAAACTGAACACACACAACCAAAGATTAATGGCTGCAACATTGTGATGGCACATAGATACCATGGTCCTCCTCATTTGCATCATAAAATAGACATATTTCACAATACCAAAACATTACCATGACATCAACTCCTAGGCACACAGCACCTAAAGCAAGTATCTGAAATGCAATAGTTTTGAATGAAAAATAAAATGCTTTATTCAGCCCCAAACGAAATTGATTTAAAAAATGTGTCCTGTCTCAAACAAGGCCAATGGCCAGTCCATAGTAAAGTCTGGTTGGGGGACGTTTGGGAGGTTGTCGACCCCAAACTTGCCTGCACATGATGGAGCTAAAGGGTTGTTGACCCGTGGGGGTCTCATCTTGGTCAGGGGCCGGCACCGCAGGGACAGTAGAGGGAATGGTAGGTGTTGTGGGTGCAGGGGGGGAAGGAATCCTCCTCAGTGGCTTGTGCAGCGCCAAAGGTGGAAATAAATTCAGCGCTGCACACTGCTACCAGTTCTGCCGTGCCACCACCTGCACCCGGGGACACAATGGGAGTGGAAGTAGAGGGCTGTGAGTCTGGTGTACTGTGTCTGTGGCTGCATGCCTGCCGTCTGACCCCAGTCCCGGTGGGTGTGCCTGCATCCCTCTGAGATTTTGTGCCAGGAGATCTGTGCTTACACTTAGGTGGTGGTGGTGTGCTGGTTGTGTCTGTTGGCGTGCGTGATCTTGTGTGTCAGCGTGTGCTCTGGACAGGTATGGGAGAGGGGGGGTGTGGATGGGTCAGAAGAAGGGTGGGGGACTGACCACTGCAGGAGTGAAACTGCTGCCGTCAGTGATGAGTCCATGGATGATAGAATCCGACGTTGGTCAGACATCGTAGCTGACATGCCCTCCAAGAATGACAACAACTGTGTCAGGATAGTAGTGTGGCCATGGAGGACAGTCAGCATTGATGTCTGACCAACATGAATCTGCCGCAGTAGGTCCACAGATTCCGCACTGAGGTCAGCAGGGGAGTCAGGGGCAGGGGCTGCGGTGCCGGGGACGAAGGAGACATGGGGGGCAGCACAGACAGAAGGCACCCTAGCAACTGGGAGGTGGAGATGGGTCTGGAGGAGGTGGGGACCGACACAGTGATGGCAGATGGTGTTGCCTCGTATTCCCCCTCCTCCTGGGAGTCAGAAGCCGAGCCATCCGCATGGTAAGAAGTGTCTGCTTCCAAAGGTCTGGCCGTCAGACTCCCCTCACCCTCCGTGCCACTGGCTCCCTCTGACTGCTCAGAACTGGTGGCACTGCGGCTGGGTCCCTCCTCCTGGCCCGTGCTCATGTCTCCTCCTGTGTTGGTTGATGATGCTGTGGGCAAGGAGAAGAAACAAAAATGTATCAGTCACCTGTACACATCTGATACATGAGCACAAAATCAGTTGGTCACACTGCAAATCATGGCATTCATCATGAGTAACACCCAGATAGCTCTGCACATATTTGAGACTAGAACTGCCAAGTTGGTATAGACACAAATCTACTTGGACACAAGGATCCAAAGAACAGACCAGGCCACAACTTGAATGAGAGTCACACTGAGGAGCTTCTGTTTGTTGACAGGAGAGCAGATCCATACAATGAAGTTATGCCACCTCAAGTTCCCAAAGAACTAACACACCTCACTCCCGAAGGTGACACCCCACTCAGAGCCCTGTATGTACATTAATGTCACAATTTGTTGGCATCTTGGGACTCACCATACTTCACACATTCAACATGTATTGAATGTGTAAAATCGCCATCTTGTGAAGATAACACGTATGTGCCTGCATGAAAGTTTGCTCACAAGGAAATGCACACCAAAAACATAGACACATTCATTGACGCAGCTGGCACACATTAAGATGAAACACTGTTAGAAACAAATGGCGTGGACCATATACCATATACATGGTCCAACGGAGGTCTTGATGGTTTGACACATATTAGTCTCTACAATTGGCAACAAAGGAGTCTCAAGCACTCAAGACCACTGTGGACACATGTCAATGGAGATCAAGCCACACCATTAATCACTAACACTGGCCTCCTTCAAAAGCTGCATGCTATTCCAAAACATTGCAAATGTTGCTTTGTGTGCACTACCTTATGAAACAACTATAATGCACTCACATAAGTGTAACCTACTCAATTTGTTATATGAACACAGTCAAAACAGTAACAACTCTCAACAAGTTTTGGGAGTGCCAAGGTACATACATCAATGTGAGACAACTTCAAATGTGTCATTCCACACAGGGACATCTATCACCTGATCATACAGTTGCTAGCACATAAGACCCACTGGATGTCATGTGAAGTGGCCCACACGTCCCAAATCAGGACAATGCTCAAGCTAATGTGCCTGCAATTTTGTAGTACAAAACAATTGCTGCATCGTGGACACACCCTTATGCACATGCAAAATGTCAACACAGTAGTGTGCACTCCAAGACAAAACACTGTTGCACCAGAACCACATACATGTGGCTTAAATTATTCAGGCACAATCATCTCTGGAAGCAAATGATATAGCCTGTAAAGCCCCTAATGAAAACACTGTCCACCATCACAGGGGAAGTGCATGGTTAAAAATCGACCACCCAATTTACATCCATAGGTCACAACTGCCAAGGCCAAACAGGCAGGCCCATTACACCTCTCCTCCACAACACCCACATCACTCAGTCAATGTGATTGATACAGCTCAAGAAGTGAAACCTCAGAATCAGGGTAACAAAAACAGTGCAGCAACATTCCAAAAAGTAAACCAAGGTCACCTTGTGGGGCTGCCAATACATATTAATCACAATCAACCAACAACAGATTCTTGTGAATAGGCACACAGGCACTGGCCAGTGTGAGCATGCACAAGCCAAATCTTGTATCCAGCCAATGTGTACATGTAGCTGACACATGATAAATACAAACTATGCCAGAGGCAGACACATGCTGAACACACATAGAATGGGCACAGTGTTGGATGACACACATGATTTGGAGGCCAGGGTGTCTCAGGGGACTGTAGTGGGCACACAGATCCGTGGGTCTAGAAATTGCTGCCTGTCTCATGATTACACGTCATGACACTATGCATATCTCACAAATAATGTACATCATGTCTGAGAATGCAACATGGGTCATGCATGCTGCAAGGGTGTGCAGTTGAAACCTCACACTCCCATGTTGAAAATCATCATCAGTGCAAACAAATATGAAGCCCAAACACAGTGCACAGGTCATGGCACAGGCAAGGTACTAACACATGTCACAGACCTCCCTCACACATTTTGCGCTAATCAATGTGCAGTCTAATTACCTTGCACCCTAGAGGAACATGTGAAATTGTCAAAATACACAGACCAGGGGACACATGTGGAGGAGGGAAAGGGATGAAAAAGAGCACTAGCTGAATATAGGGAATAGAAAATACAATGCACAAATAGCCTGTCTGACCAGACACCCCAACTGTGGGAGTGTTTCCATGCTTCAGAGCACCTCAAGTAGCAGCTGACACACAACCCTACAAACAGCCATGTACCTACCCCCTCCTTGCTGCTGTCTCTCCTGCAACTGCCTATGGAGGTCTGGAAAGACCACTGCCAGGACCCGGAGCATCTGGGGGGTGAGGTGACAGCTTCCACCATGCCAGCGGGGGCCTCCATCTTCAGCTGGAACAGGGCGATACGCCGGGTCCAGCACCTGCCACCTTTTTCTGATGTTCCTCAGCCGCCGGCGATGGCCCCCCGCACTCCTGACAGCCTTGGCGATCTCCAGCCATATCTCCCCCTTCTCATAGGCAAATACCTGTCAGGAAGACCAAGTGAAACAACATCAGTAGATCTGCTCCATGTCCCAGAGACACACACTTGCACACCATTGATAATGTGAATAGGGCATAGGATGCTGACAGGATTTGAATCATTGTCCATGTGAATTAGGCCTGTGGGCAAATGCACTACATGCCTTTGAACGGCAACAGATGGCATAAGGGGTGCAATACACTCACTGATCATGGCACACACTGTACAACACATGCAACTGCAGGGTTTTGGACAGCACGTGGCAAGCTGTCAAATATCCTACTCCTCTTAAGAACCCTCAGCAGACCAAACAGACACACCCTGGACCAGATCACTCCCCTGTCAGTGTCAACAGTGTATACAACCCTCATTTAGCACATGTGCCACTTGCCAAAGAGGTGCTACAGGTGTCGTGCAAACTGTGCAAGTCAGGCACACAACACAGCATACTTGTCATATCAGATGGCTACAGCTGCTGCATACGCCATGCTTCTGTGGTGCAAAACATCACATACACACTCACCCAGGTGACAAGGAACATTCACAATCTTCAATGTCCATGCGGTTAAACACAGCATTTCTACACTATCACCACAGGTCCCCACAAGTCATAAACTTTTGTGAGTACATTCAGCTGTCACTCCGGGGGGAACACTGTTACACCTCAGTAAAATAGGGAACTAAAACCAGCAAGGTGTGGCACAGCAGAATGTGTCATTGACTATGCGTTGAATGTCACAGTTAGCATAATGCAAGTGGGGAGTGAACACACTTGAACTGCATCATGCTCTGCATGGGAGACACCACAATGTACACACCCGGCACTCACTCCATACCACATTGCATGTCAGTCCCAGCCAATACACAATGCCTGTTGTGACACTCACATAACAGGTGCACAGTCAAAGCTAGTGCAGTCATCCCTCACCTGCTCCCCTGGTCTCCCATACAGCTTGCTGTACTGTGGTAGGAGCATTTCAAATATAACAAATCCTAGGCAACTTGAGGGTCCTGAAAATTGTCAGGTACATTAACACACATTGGATAAATCTGACAGTGTACTCGGCAAAAAACAGCAACTAAGTTTCAAAAATATATTGTTCATTTATTTAAAAAACATATACTCATAAGAATTAAAAATCATGTGATTGAACAAAAATACAATGAATTACAATAATAATAGACACAATATAAAACATAAAATAATGTGAATACAATGCATATATAAAATTAAATAAGAGACTAAACAACAACAGTGGGTAAAAGGTGATCTCTACGCGTGTTTCGGCGTTACACACGCCTTCTTCTGGAGAACCACCGGAAGATTCTAGAAAAAACAATTTTATACATTACAATTACAAACAAATTATATATGTATTGCCTTTAACGTACACTGTCATAGATACAAAAACTACTTGTAGTTGGAGGATTTAGGGTAACGAAAGCTGGTTTAAATAACGAAGAAGTGAGATAGATTATTAGAGATCAAGTGCAAAATGAAACCGCCACACCGGTGCATTGTGTATAGTAAAGAAGAGTCAAGCACAATAATCCCCTGAAGAATCCCAATGTGTCAGTGAACTCTATTAGTCATGCTTCAAAAGAAATAGAAATAGATAACTAGGGGTCCTTACCTAAAAAAGAGTGAAGCATGGGCACAAGATGACGCAAAAGGAAGATTTATGGACGGAAAAAAAATTCAGAACTGAAATAGAAGATAAAGTGATCTGAAGAGAGATTTCTAAAACGGCATGGAGGTACATAATGCACCTAAGAGTCTCAACAGATTGATAAAATATCTGAATAATTGTTTTCTAAATTACTTACAGGTGTCTACTAAGTAGCTTGTGCCAATGATAGATGGCGCCTGCAATAGTTGGTAAAAAATGACCTCCTTTCATGTGTGAATACTATTAGGGAACAAAGATGGAAATATTATTATATAGCTCCATTGTGTGCGTGAGCCTCATGTCGTCTAATAAATAACTGGTGTTAATACCTGTTAAAAAAACAGAAGAGATTCTGCAATAGACTCGACTTATAACAAAATGCCCAATTTTGGGGCGCTGTAACATTAATCAGAAATGATCAACTGCTGGTTTCAGGGCAGCGCTCGGGACCCCTAGCAACCTACGACCAAGATAAAAAAAAGCCCAATATAAAGCTTGTTCATCAGTTAAAAAGTGACACTAAATCGAACATCTAGGTTTAAAGTGAGTACCTTCTATAGTTTTCCAAGTCCAGATGATTTTTGATGTCTCATCGGATACGTGACCAAATGGGTAAATTTTGGATAAACTGAAATGAAAAGTGGGTTATAAAAAGGACTAAGTGATAAGTTGCTCGCTGTGGTCAATGTAATGATAGAAATAGCATGAGTCATATCAAAAGGGCAGGTAAGGGTCTACGTAATGAAGAAGTCAAATGCCGGCAGACCTTCCCTACTACACTATAAGTCTATCTTAAGTGCAAATATCGGCATTTTAAGTAGGGTAGCAGATTAATACAACAATACATGCAGCGATGTCGAATAATATCGGGGCTAGAGGAAGATAAGGCTCCACCCAGTCATGATTACTTACGGAGTGATAGACCCGTGCATAGAGATAATGCCTGCACATGGTTTCTATCGCATTTTAGACAGCTGACGTGATTCTAAACTTAACTTTATTCCTATATGGGGGTCCATGTCTGGCTGATGAATCGAACGGCGCAGGGTTCAAGGGGTACTTACATGTCCACGAAGAGCAGGATTCTCACCATTACAGGGTCCCGAAGCAGAGAATTCTAAATGATTACGAGACCCTCTAAATACCTTCGAGAGGCGCAAACTCTCCAGCGTGAAAGGACGTCATCTGATAATGATGACGTCTTAAGAGTGGGCCGGAACATGGGTAGGTTAACCACTAGACCGGGGCCAGCTCAAGACTGGAGCGACACTAGTAACATGAGAATAAGCAGTAAAAATAGTAGAGGGACTGCTTTATGTCACTATCATGTTCATCGATGAGCACAAAGGGCAACACATCTGTGGTAGGAGGGCATCCAGCAGGGCCTGGTTTTCCTCATCAGTGAATGCTGGTGCCCTCTCCATCGTACGCGACATAAGAGTAACCCTGGGCGGGCAACTTCGCTACGCCCACGAAGTGGGCATAGTGTCGCCTACTTCGCCCTTTGCAAAGTAGGCGAAGTAGGCAACACTACGCCCACTCCTTGGGCGTAGCGAAGTTGCCCACCACCCGCCTCCCTCCCGCCCTCCCGAACATAGCTAAATTTAATTAAATGGGCCCATATAATAAATAAAATACACTTTAATTAAATTTAGCTATGTAGGGGAGGGGGGCATGCAGCGCGTAGTGGGGCTACGCGAAGTGCGGAGGTGGGTGTAGTTTCTCGCCCACTTTGCGTAGCTTCGCGTAGCCCCACTACGCACACTACGCCCACCCTTACAAGAGTCCAGGGAATGCAGAGACAGCAGCAATGAGCTCCACTCCAATGTTGTGCAGGCAAGTGCTCTCTCCCAGCCACAGGCACCCTTAAATCTGTGCTGCTGAGGGGCTTTCAGTCTCAGGAGTACAGTGTGATAGGCCAGATTACTTTGCATCCTACGTTCTATCCAATCCCTTCAAACATAAGGCCCTGACACACATTTGCATGGTATAAAATGTGAGCTTCTGCTCCAAAAACATATTGCAACATTGTATATTTTGGCCCAACTGACTTTTGCAGGGCACCTGTAGCACACACTCAAATCTCAGTATCCATGACAACCAGGCTGCATTCAGGGCCTACTACTCGTCCCCTAGGTGTCCCCTAAGTATTTTTTTAGATCAACATGTCTACGGTGCGATTCACGTCACGTATGGCACCATTTTAATAGTGAAACGAGGCGCACACACGCGCGTAATGTCGGGGTACGGTTCGCTCGCCTATGGCACGATGTCAATAGTGAAACGAGGCGCACACACGCGCGTAATGTCGGGGTTCAGTTCGCTCGCCTATGGCACGATGTAAATAGTGAAACGAGGCGCACACATGCGCGTAATGTTGGGGTACGGTTCGCTTGCCTATGGCACGATGACAATAGTGAAACGAGGCGCACACACGCACGTAATCTCGGGGTACGGTACGTTTCACACGCTCTAGTGAATGCAGAGGTACGGTGCGTTTTACATGGTGCGTTGCACACGCCCTAGTAAATGCAGGGGTACGGTGCGTTTCACACGCTCTAGTGAATGCAGGGGTACGGTGCGTTTTACATGGTGCGTTTCACACGCTCTAGTGAATGCAGGGGTACGGTGCGTTTTACATGGTGCGTTTCACACGTTCTAGTGAATGCAGGGGTACAATGCGTTGCACACGCTCACATATCGCACCATTACAATAGTGATACGAGGTGCACACATGGCAGGGATGTTTGGGTACGGTTCAAACGAAGATGTCTATCAAGATCTTGTCATTGCATACTTACATGAGCAGTGCCTAGGTGTGGCAGGCTGTGATATAGCACAGGGCATCTGATCCTGTTGCACAATCAAAGTGTGATGACCTGTTGACACATGTCTCGTGTTAATGGGGCACTATGTGGTATACATCACCTTAACACTTGTCCCATATTTATCATTATGCGCATGTTGTCATGCACATCAACACTGGGATGGCACAGTCATCACTATGGGCACCTGTCTCGTGATGCCAGGGACCGGGGCACTTTCTCACTTGACAATTTGATGCTCAGCATGACCCTATGTGACAATGTCATGTGTGTGTCATGTTGAAGATTGAGCTAGCTGTTTGTGTTGCGTAAACTGCCTCTGCTGTTGGTGCATCTATCATGGGTCTGTGTTGTGATTGAAATGGTTGTACATGTACGTACACCTTGCCACATGTGCATTTCCACGGATTTTGGGTCTGATGGCATCATACATCATTTATCCTTAGGCATACACGTCTGCATCGTGACAATGGCTGTGGTGTGCCGTTCACACATGCACACCTTATTAGCAATTTGTCTAATATGATATGTTGGAGTGCCAGCAAGCTGGCATATGTGTCCTGGATGTATTGCACACGCCAGACCCCATAGTGACTTGGTGTGTAGTAGCAGTGTTTCATGTGCTCTGTTCAATGGTATCGTTGTCGGCTGACAGTTGTTCTCCATTCTTCCCAAATATGTCCTGCAGGGCACCGCCTCTACCAAGGCCTTTTCCTGACTTGGAGACCATGAGGGAACGTGATTGCATCCGATGTGACAGATTCATTCGAGAGTTGATTTTGCACTTGACCGTCAGGCTGGAACCACATCTCCAACCGCGACACAGGTATCCGACTGCGCTGACACCCAAGCTAAAGGTGATGGCAGCCCTACATTTCTTTGCTACAGGTACGTTTCAATTTACCATAGCTGATGTGGGGGGGATGTCCAAAACCATGTTCAGCCATGTCCTACGTGATGTTTTAGCTGCTATGTTGCAGCACATTGATGAATTCATAACATTTCCAACTGCACAAGAGTTGACAGATGTCAAGGGTGACTTCTATGCCCTGGGAGGGATGCCACATGTCATTGGGTCCATTGATGGAACACATGTGGCTTTGGTGCCACCACAGCCTCAGGAACAGGAAACATTACCACTCAATAAATGCCCTGGTGGTGTGTCTTGCTAACATGCTGATTTCCCATGTTTGTGCACGTTTTCCAGGATCGTGCCATGATGCATTCATTATGAGGCGTAGCAGGGTACCACAGATGATACTGCAGCTGCACAAGGAGCGGGCATGTCTTGTTGGTGGGTAAACTCTGTTTGCCCTGTATGTCTCATTTTTGTTTTTTGTCTGATGACATCTCATTACACACTTATTTGCATGATGTTTATTTGTAGGAGACACGGGATATCCCAACATGCCGTGGCTCATGACACCGCTCCGCAATCCAAGAACAGCTGCAGACCAGCGGTACAACAATGCACACGGTCAGACCAGGCGAGTGATAGAGCGGACGTTTGGACTCCTGAAGAGCCGATTCCTGTGCCTCGATAAGACCTGTGGATCCCTCCCATACGCCCCGCAAAAGGTGTGTAACATATTCATCGTGTGCTTCATGCTACACAACATGGGAGTTGAGAAGGCTGTGCCACTCATCCTGGATCCTGACGAGCTGGAACATCCACCCGCTGAGGATGACGGCCTTGGCCACGATGAAAAAGATGAGGAGGAGGAGGATGATATCCGGAGTCAGCGCATACGCAACTTCTTCACTTAATGGTGAGTCACTGGGTATTATTGTGTAAGCTTGTGGCAGAGAGTGGCATGTGTTGCATACCGTGTGTCCAGCTGACTGTATGCAAAGTCACTTTGATGTATGTTGTGATGTCTCACACAAGTGCTGATGTCATACCACTCACATATGCACAATGAGTGATCGTGGAATGTACATGTGTACTTCATTGATGGTGTATTTTACATGACCATGCCTGTATGGAAATAATTTTGAACGTAACCCCTTGTGTGCCTGGTTTTCCCAGGTTGCTCTGCCTGTTGTCTGTACGTGTCATCTTAGTCCTCCTGCTATTCCCCATGATGATTGCAACGTGTGCCGAATCAGCGTTCCATGCACGGACATGTGGAAAGTTCAGTTCTGGAAAGAAATCCAAACAGGCTGTATTGGGTTGGTATGGTTTTGGAATGTGTGGGAACTGTTTATGTGCATGTTGTTGAAGCATACATACATGTCCCATTACCATGGATCAAATTGCATGTTGCACCAATCCCATGACAGGACAGTCACCCTTCTTGACAGTCATCTGTTGTGGACTTTTGACTCTGGTGAATGCATCAATGTGTGTAATACGGAAAAGTAAGACCCCGTGGTTAATCTCAGAAAAAAGTCAGTGTGCTGACTGTAAAGAAACGTGTGGGGGAAATTAG
The DNA here is from genome assembly GCF_964261635.1 of Lissotriton helveticus. Lineage (NCBI taxonomy): Eukaryota > Metazoa > Chordata > Amphibia > Caudata > Salamandridae > Lissotriton > Lissotriton helveticus. Next base: position 1,138,467,304 of record NC_136067.1, on the reverse strand, counting down.
CCTAAGGAGAGTCCCTAATATGTACTGGACTATGATGGCAGAAAGATATTGTACGCTTGTGACACTATATATCAAAACTTTAGTCAATAAACATATACAACAAAAGTATTAAAAACGATTTGCACAATTTATTGTAGTACCTCCCATTCAGGGTTACACTCAAAGATTTAAAAGAATTTAGTTAAAAAAGGTTTTTCTTCATCAAAAGGTATACATAAACCATAATAAAACAGTCAAAAGAAAGAGTCGACGCGGCGTTTTGGTGTCTTTAATGTAGTTGCACCTTCATCAGGACATTTGACAGTATTGACTTGTGATCTTAAGTAGAAGATTTGTTTCTGGAATCTTCTAAGTCGATTAAAAAATTGGGCACTCCTGTGTTTCGTCTGGTAATTTGACAAGCCTTAATGGGAGCATTGGTGCTTTTAAATTGGCACGGAGGAGCCACCGTGTTATATTATGCGGCCGTCTTCATGTGGGAATAGCAGATTCCTTCATCAATTTGGAATCACAGTTCAAGAACTCGTTTTTCACTTGAGTCATGTGAGAAGTTTTTAATCAACCACTACGAGAGGGCACAATTCCATTCCTTTTCTCGTGAGCCTGTGTCAATAGATTCGGCCTCCCTGCTCCTCCGGGTCCGTGTCGTCAGGAAACCTTGACCCTGACACATTGCGGATAACACCGGTTGACATTGTGTGGGACATCTCAACCACAGGCTCTGTGTGGAATTGCAGCCTCACTGTGTGCAGCAGGATGTGTCTGGGTCATCCCTTTTATCCTGAGGGCCAGTACAGTTTGATTTCCAAACAACCATGTTGTGAAGGTGTGGGCCAGTGTATGTCCCACATGTTCTGTCAACTGTCCTGTGACTCTGTTCGTATGGATGCATTGCCCCTTGTGCCAGTATGTCATGTCACTGTCATGTCGCTACCTCAGTGCCGGTGGAGAACACTGCTTTGCAAGCCTCCTCCGTAAGTTGATATTAACTTTCAATTCCCATGATGCCAGGAATGTAGCACTGATGACGTCACAACATTGTGCTGTGGCAAATGTTAACACTTCCGTGACACCAGTCGGGTGACGGTAATCCAAGGATTCTCTTGTGCCGTGCTGCATATCCTGGTCACGGTAGGGTTGGTTTATTTACTTTGTTACTCATTACTCTCTTTTGAGTTTGTTCCAAACTGCTTGTCATGTTTGGCATTGTAAGGCACAGTTGGAAGAGCCAATGACTGGCTCTTGCGAGGCTTCCTTGTGTCTACATAATTCCCTTCCTCGTTGGTTGAGCTTCTTACGGCTCTTGCAGGTGATGTGTAATCATGACCCTCACTGATTCCCAGGGCTAACTACGGATTGTGGGCTTTGTGTGAGTAGCACTGCGACACATTCTATTTACTGTAATTTTGAGCCTCATTCATATACTGTGAATCAATTGATGACTGCATGGATCTCATTGCATTGAGGCAGGCCCGGTGAGCATTACATCCCCTTCATTTAGGTGACAAACTCTGCTACCTTTTATGTGTCTGTGTCAATCATCAGATCTCATATCATTTCCAAATATGTGATCCCAATTAGGATACGGTGGCTGTGGTCATACTTCACATGTGTAAATGTTACAGTATAGGTCCTGAGGTATTCTGTGATTCTGTGAGAAGAAGTGTGGAATCCTTATGCTTGTTTACCTTTGTTTCAGATCTCACTCCCTGCTGTTCCCATCCTCCCCTTCCCTCGCCTGATCACCCTTTTTTTTCTGTCATTTATACTCTGACCAAGGGGCTATCGGGAGATGGACCACTTTCAGCATTGCACAACTCTGAGGCTCAAAGGTACCGACAGTCCCTTGCAGTCGTGTGGCGATTGTTTCACCAGCATTACAGGTAACATCATTGCATGACTGTTATTTTCATCAGAGCAATGCCACTGGCCATGTACATTGGGCAAAGCAGCATGGCCTCATAACAAACTTGATCTTTTTGTGTAGTAAATATTATCCCCACAGTACATTGTGCCTCATTACTGTCACCACAGATCTTTTGCCAGTCTGCATGCGCCATCTACGTTATTTACAAAGTTTGTACATATGTGGTTATGTGTTCTGTGGCAACATGCATGCTGTTTGTAATGGCTAATGGTCCATATTGTGCATAACGTACATGGTTGTGTATGTATTGTTTAGCTTGCTAAACACAACGGGAAGGCAACACCTGCTGACGTTCTGTGTCCTGTGGCCCGCTTGCCGTTTTGGTGCCTGATCCTGTGTCCGTCATATTTTGTGATTGTTCAGCAATTGTCTTGCAATGGCCCATGAGTAACCAGACACTCCTTCCATTCCATACACATGTTACATGGTGCCTTGCAATAATCCTTCTCTTTGTGTGCTAGTTTTGCATGGTGTCTCAACCCTTCTGCCGCCATGTGTTCAGTCATTCCTGCTGCTGCCTCACCAGCGACATCGCAATACCGAGTGCCCTGTTTCTGCAACACACACGCCTCCAAGATGTTCCTCCATCCATCCATTCTTAAGGCAGTCCGCAACTTGTCAATGCCACTGTTGCACCACCTCCGTGCCAAAGGCAGGCCCATCAGCGCATGCAACGTGCACAGTCCAAGACCCTCTGGTCCTTCCATGACGCAGGTAACATAACAGACTCATGCTCCTGCCACCCTCCACACAGTGTAGGCCAGACATTCACATGACAGCTTCGCAGGCTGTGTGTGCAACTCATACTGCCAACAACACGCTGCACCACATAACAGTGCATGTACGTACAACCAGGTCATGTGCCTCGTACTGCACACACGCTAATTCCACCAGCACCTCATTGTACTTTGTTAACTCATCAACACAACACCACCACACATCACCTTCATTACTGTGACCTGGTTGTACGCAACCTCAGCACACTACTTCTACATTGCCAGTGTCATCGCATTCACATCTATTTGTGTAGCCATGGTCAGCCAATGGACTAGTTGACAAAACGGGGAGATATGTTGTCAAACTGAGACTCCACATGTCATGCGGTCAGCCGCATTTATGTGCGTCTGCAGTATACGTAGCACGCCTATTGTGAGACACACAGATGGGCATTTTGCATAGTGAAAATGGGAGGTGATCAGTGCGTGCACTACCATTTTCTGGGGTACATTGTGCAGATAGCTAATAGATGCGTATATAATTTAAATTTTCCAAAACAAGCAGCACACGCCTCTTGTACCTGTGTGGGAAGGGATAGCTGATTGTCCCATCTGACTCGCAGATCACTGACCAAGTCCTTGTGTGCCGGAGCAATGGACAATTACTGTGGCCACCAAAGATTGTAAGAGAGGGTAGAAGGTTGGTTTAAGGGTATAGGACCTAGGTGTTATCTGGAAGTTTCAAGACGATGTGGTCCATCCAGGCCACATATTTGAGACAATTTTGGAGTGGGTCAACATTTGCTGCTCAGACAGGATTTTAGGTGATTAGAAGCTGAAGATCATCAGCATATGATATGATTTTGACTTCAGACACGGCAAACGATTCAGCCAGCAGGGTTAAGTAAATCTTACAATTCTGCAAGCTCAGAGCAGAGCCCTGCAGCACGCCACACTTCAGTGCTTAGACTGGAGAGAAGAATGGGTAGGTCCGGACCTGCTGTGTGCGGACAGACAGATAGTTAGGACAATATCCAGTTCAGCACTGAGGCACCCACACCTATGGTCTTGATGCGGTTCAGAAGGATGGGACGGTCGACGGTGACAAATGCTTTAGACATGTCTAACAGTACCGACGGCACATTGAAACCTTCGTCGACCTGCCAGCTTATAGAGTCTGGAAGTAGAAATTGTGATTCTTTTGTATTGACTTTTTTCAACTGTGATATTGTGCATTTTAAACGTCTTTTACTGTGTATTAAATGTGTTTTTAAACCATGAATCATGTATAAAATTGTGTTGACCACATAGAGATGTAATTTTAAAGATGTGACATGTCCTAAATTTTTTGTAAACATTTTTTTGTATTAAGGAATAATAAATTCAGACATCTGATATCAGACAAAGTAGTTGTTTTAATTTTAACTTGTAATGTACACACTTGTAACCCAGAAATAGTATATACAGTCTGTTAACGTATCATATATTGAATAATGGATGTTTTGTAAAACCATTGAGTCTGGTCCCAAACCCTGAGTACTTGGAGATATACAGGATAACCATACTGAGGTGCAGGCCATTTCGTTCCTGCAAGAGAAAGGGACACCCCATATATTTTAGCTTATAGAGTCTGCCATTTCAATGAGGGCCGACTGCGTACTATAGCCGGGAGGTCAGCTGGATTGCGAGTCGCGAAGGAGGCTATTATCGTCAACAAAGGGCATCAGTTGCTGCCAGTAACATGTAAATGAATTCTTGGCTGGAACTGATAAATAGAGTTCGGTATATGATTGGAAGGATCTTCAGGATCTGCGTTGCCTTTACTTAAGATGGGCAGGAGTAACGGGTCTCTCCATGCATCCGGACTGGAGCCCAATCTGAGGTACAGGTTACAAATGGTGTCCAAATGGTGATTGGGAATCTTAGCAAGGATGTTGTATTGCTTGGCGGGCAAGGGGTCCGTAGGGGAACTGGATTGACACATCTGCTAATCGAGCAGAGAGGCTTCCCCATTAAGTGTGTCAAAATCTGAGACCACTGAGCTTGGAATCGACGTTACTGATTGCTCCTCAGATATTGGAGTACTACATCAGCATGCAGGGCCACACATACACAGACTACATGGGTCAGAGGTAGTGCAAGTCCTGGCTGGAGGAAAAGCACACCACCATCCAGCATTGGTACATCAACGTTTGCATCCAGTTCTCCAAGTCAACACCATCACTACCTCATGCTGCAAGTCCCTCCACATGCTGGAAATGATCTTCAGATAGATCCACTCCTACTCAAGACAGACAGACACCCTGGCTCTACTACGGCAACAACCCCTACACAGGAACAAGAGCCAGACTCCCGCAGTACTTGTGCACATCCAGGGTGCATGCGCACACCTCATCCTCAACATCCCCTGACACAGCCACATGACCGTCCTCCTGAGATACGTACAATAGTCGCACAGTCAACTGCAGGACCACCTTCATATTCCTCTGCCACACTCAATATGCACTCCACAACCCAGCCAAAAAAAGAAAGAAATATGGACGTCTGCCATCCAACACCCCGTTGCCCGAAGTCCGTCCAGCCACCCTTGCCCTGGGCACCATTCATCACATCCACAGTACAACTGCATGTGGGTGATAGTTCTCCCACCTCAACAAACAGACCTGGTACTCCCTCCGTGGACACCTACACATTACACATGACCTCTAAACATTCATGGGACTCTTCTGTAACTGTCTGTCATAGCAGTATGGCAAGCCACCCCCCCCTCAGCAGATAGTAAACATCTCGGGTAGGTATTGCACTCCATGTATGTAGTTGATGATACATTGTGACCTATGTGTGTCCTCAACCGGGCTCAAAGTTCAGTGTATGGATGGCTTTAGCTTGTTCTACACTTTGGCAAACTTTGACATATCCCCACACGTATGTTGTTGACTCTGGGTAAAATAATTTCAACATCAATGCGTATAGTGTTTGTTATATTTATTTATCCATCTTGTGCATGAAATGTGAGTAGGTGGTAGGTGCTGTACAAAAATGTTGGGAATCCAAAGTTCACAGAGGCAGATGTGATGCCTTGCAGTTTGAGTCAACAGAGTCAAGACCACATTGCTTGGCATCATTGGTCACACTGCGACCAGCAAATCCATGTGGGAGAGTCTGAAAGTCAATTAGGTCAATGCTGTTGCACACTAAGGCAAGCTGCCAGACCAGGTGACCTGGCAGAGGCACATGGCCCGCTGCCTCTCACTGTCTCTTCCATGGACGACCCACCTTCCTTGGGGGACCCTCATATGCAGGCCTTGACGATGCCAGGGACGCTCCGTCGGACGATTCCGCCTCCTCCTCCCTACCTGTGTCTGTTGGCAGTCTTTGCCTCAATGTTTCTGACCTGGTGACACGGGGAGGGTGCTGCATGTTGTCAGCGATCCGACGGAGTGAGAGGCTTATGTCCCTCTGCACCGCCAAGAGCTCAGCCAGTCTTGCCTCCATCAATCCTTGTTGTCGTAGTTGACTGGCGTGTTGCTCGGCCTGCTGCTTTGTAAAGTCAATGAGGGCCCCCACTCCCTGGCTGAACTCCCTGGTGTCCCGCCGGTATACCTCCATGGTGTTTCTCAGTTCAGATATACCGGGCCCTGCAGCTTGCTGGTCAGGTTCTCGCCTCTGCCTTGTGCCACTCCTACCACCCCTGCCCACACAAGCCTGGCCTGCTGTTGTTGGCACATCGGGTCGGTGGGACCCCTGAGGGTTGACAGTGGTTGTGTTGTCTGCCACCTCCTGGGTGCCCGGCGAACCTTGTCCCTCATTGTCAGACTTGCTCAGTTGTGGATCGTGGGCAGGGCTCCGAGCTGTCTGCTGGGATGTGGCAGGAATGGGTTTGGTGGTTGACGCAGATGGACCTGATCCAGCTGCTGCACGGGTTTGGGATCCAGAGGTGCCAGGTTGGCCGGGGTCATCCGTGGAATGGTGAGAGGCGTCGCTGTTGGTGGGATCAGGATCCTGTGGAGCTTGGGACTGTGATCCATCTCCCCCCTGGTTGGGGGTAGATACAGCATGTTGCTCTTTGGGTGTGAGAGACAGAAGATGTTAATGCCATGTATTGCAACATCAAATTTTCATAAACAATGTCGTTGTCACTGTTCCACCTGCTTTGATTTTATCAGAATGTTCACTTGTGGATGTTTATTTTGCGGGGTCAGATTGATCTGTGCTCAGGAGTCATTGACATGTGAGGTTCTATTTACAATGACTGGCACAGCCAGCCATATAAGCAGGTATTTGGCAGTCATCGTGCACCACAGCTATGCCAGCATGGATGCAACACATTAACACTGTGGATCACCATAGTGGGAAAACAGAACAGCTGCGTCACGCATCTGTGCCATGGAAGTGGCACATTGCTGTAGTTGTGTCGCTGGCACAACGCAGATCAAGCAATGCTCTGTGTGGACCTATCTGCACAATGCTGTGTCAATCCTTACGTCTGATTCATGCATGCACAGGGTTTTGAGGCAGCATGTGCATAGAAGTGACTGAATGAAATCTTTAAGATTACACTCAGCCACTTTTAAGAGGTGTTGCTGCACCGTGACAGGCAACCACCGCACACCACACAACGACCAGTACACCTACCTCTGGCGCTGGGCTTTAGAACGCGGCACATCTCCCAGATGCATCACCTTGTCATTACCCAGCACCATGGCACAAATTTTTTTGCTTCCGCTGCGTCACAAAGGTATAGCTACGGCGTCGTGATATTAGTGCAAGGGAGTTGTGAATCAGCAGTGTGCATTTTTTGCTTGGATGCTTCATCATGTCTGTATTTGTTGTGTTGCATGACGATTGTGACAGTGGGGTACTCCATTGCCTGTCCCAGGTGGCTATGTTTATGTAAGGGGTGTGTGTGACAGGCCGTGCTGGTAGTTTGAGTTTGGTTGATGACACTGTAAGATTGCATGCTGCAGCGCGAACGGAAAGCAAGCCGAATTGTTTTAAAAAAAACATTGATACTTTCACTGAATGTTTAAGATTTTAGAACTGCACCTCTTATCTTTTAAAATTGTATTTGTATCACTGTCACTCACCCACGTGCTGTAACGAACGTATGTAGCAGCTCGTATTTGACAGTCCTTGCATCCCGCCGTGTGATTGATATAATAATTGCACTGTGTTCCTTTTTTAAATTGTATTGGAGCTACTGACTACTGAGCCACTTGTTGCCCCTGAAACCCCGGTCCGCCGCAAGCGCTAGGCTTGTTTGAGTGGAGGGTGAAGGGCGGTACCTTCTTCCGGGTTCTCTCCCGGCGCAGGCACCGATTGGGCGAGAGTTGTAGAGGCGGAGCTGAATACGAGCCCGTCCTCTACATAAGCCCATAATATCTCGACAATCTTCCTGATGACACTGTAAGATTGCATGCTGCAGAGCAAACGGAAAGCAAGCCAAATTGTTTTTAAAAAAACATTGATACTTTCACTGAATGTTTAAGATTTTAGAACTGCACTTCTTATCTTTTAAAATTGTATTTGTATCACTGTCACTCACCCACGTGCTGTAACGAACAAATGTAGCAGCTCGTATTTGACAGTCCTTGCATCCCGCCGTGTGATTGATATAATAATTGCACTGTGTTCCTTTTTTACATTGTATTGGAGCTACTGACTACTGAGCCACTTGTTGCCCCTGAAACCCCGGTCCGCCGCAAGCGCTAGGCTTGTTTGAGTGGAGGGTGAAGGGCGGTACCTTCTTCCGGGTTCTCTCCCGGCGCCGGCACCGATTGGGCGAGTAATGTAGAGGCGGAGCTGAATACGAGCCCGTCCTCTACATAAGCCTAATGTCCCCTATAACGCGCAGCGGTCACGCGCAGCGTCAGCGCCGCATACGTGCCGAAGACAAGCCAAAGACCAGCCCGTCTTAGCCCGTCCGTGCCAGGACGGAGCACGGAGCCGAAAGCTATGTCGAGTCGGCCATACAAAACCCAGGTATGACCTCTGATCAACTGCGGGCTCTACGCACCGCCTTTCAGGGTAATTGCACTACTCTTAGGCCTGATCACTCAGGTAAAACTTCATGCCCTAACTGCAAGCTCACTCGCACCAATTCTATACCCTACCCGACCCGACAGAACGTAATATGTCTCTGAGACAAAAATCCAAATCTAAGGCCTTAGATTTTTCATTCTATAGTATAAACTGCCGCTCTCTACCCCAGCACAAGTTCGACATTTTCAACCTATTATTGGAGGACAAACCCTGTGCACTATTTTTAACGGAAACTTGGCTTCACAACAGCGCTGGCCCTGATGTAGCTACTGCTCTCCCCCCCTGACTATGCTATAGCCAGGAAGGACAGAGTGGGTAAAATGGGTGGCGGTATCGCCATTATTGTTAGCAGAGAACTAACTTGTAGCTTTGTGCCGGTTGACATCCCCTGACTGTGAATCTGCTTTTTTTTAAATCACCCTAAATCCCAACTTTACTTTTTCTGGTCTGTTGATGTACAGGCCCCCAGGAAATGCTACCACGTGGGCTATGAACCTAGCGAATAACATCACGCCTTTCCATCTTGCCTCAAAAAATTTCTCGCTGCTAGGAGACTTAAACTTGCATTTAGATGATCTTTCGAACGCCATATGCACTAACCTGCTGGATGACCTAACAGCACTTAACCTGAGATTACTGAACTCCGAACCCACGCACCTAGCAGGACACCTGCTCGACCCAATTTTTTCTAATATTAATGAGCTAAGATGGCTAAAAACAACCCCTGTCTGCTGGTCAGATCATTATTTAATCCAGTTCAGTCTAAAACTACCAGCCCCCACTCAGAGGCAGCCTGTCTGCCAAGTCACCTCCATGAAAAACTGGAAGACACTCAATATCGACCAACTAAATCACACTCTAGCCATAAATCCCCCTACTCTAGGTCATGATATGGAAAGCATTGCCAATGCGACTCATTTATGGCTCAGTGATGCCGCCGACGCATGTCTTCCCCCACATCACATCAAGGGAACTCATCACCGTCCACCAGCCCCTTGGTTTAATGATCACTTAAAATTAGTGACATCTAAGTGCAAAGCACTTGAAAGACAGTGGCGGAAAGATTACGCACCTGAAAAAAAAGAGATATACCTAAAAGCAAGAAATAAATATCATACGGGCTGTACAAAGGCCCGAGCCCTTCACGTTGCAAACACCATAAATACAGCAACAAATAGGGCAAGAACGCTCTTCAACATGGTGAAGGAATTAGCGGGTGCACAAACTACCGCCCGCCCGCTTAACAAAGTACAATGCCAAGATCTTGCCACTTTCTTTACAGAAAAAATCGATAAAATTATCAGCGACATAAAAAAGGACTCCAGTGGAATAGCCTTACAAGACGACACTGATTCCACACCCGGTGCCATAAATTTCCTAGACCACTGGCCCCTGATTACTATTGAGACTCTGAGGTCTACCCTCAAAACCATAAAATCTGGCTCCCCTCGCGACCCTATTCCCATCAGTGTCTTGACCAAATTGGAGGTTCCTTCCTTGAATGTCATAGCGGACACTTTAAATTCCTCTCTCAGACTCTCTACAGTTCCTACACTCTGGAAGTATGCTATGGTCAGTCCACTTTTGAAGAAACCCACTGCCGATCCCGAGATACTGGCCAACTACCGACGTATATCACTTTTACCAGCTTTCTCGAAACTTCTGGGAAGACATATCCACTCCGCTCTGACCCACTTCACCGAAGAAAATTCCCTCCTTCATCCATCACAGTCGGGTTTCAAGGCAGGTTTTTCTACTGAGACTGCTCTGCTAGGAGTAACCAAGAACATCCGGAAACTCCTGGATGAGGGTCAAACGGTCGTACTCATTCTTCTTGATTTGAGTGCGGCCTTTGACACCATCTCGCATACAAAGCTACTTACTACGCTAAGCAGGAATGGCATCTGTGGTACTGCACTTGAGTGGATTAGGTCTTTCCTGACAAATCGGACATTTCAAATAACCTCCCCCCTCGCTTGCTCCGAAACGTTCAGTGCCCCCCATGGAGTACCCAGGGCTTTATTCTAAGCCCTTTATTTTTTAACCTGTATCTTCGTCCTTTGGCAGACGTAGCAGACAAATCAGGACTCACCCTCATGACCTATGCCGATGACTCACAGATCATCTTTTCATTGTCTGAATCCAACCCCTCAGCTCCTTCTTCTCTTAAGCAAGGTCTCCACGACATCTTCAACTGGATGTCTAACAACCAGCTGAAATTAAATGGAGAAAAAACGGAGGTTCTCCTCCTAGGGAAAAACCAAGACCTATGGAACTCCGCACATTGGCCTGCTGGTTTGGGGAAACTCCCCCAACCAGCTACTTATGTGCGTAATCTGGGGGTACTTGTCGATAACGCTCTCTCCATGAGACAACAGGCCAACAAGGTTGTCGGCCTTTGTTTCACCATCATGAAATGGCTAAGAAAAATCCTGTGGATGTTGCCCTCCGCTACCCAAAAGACCGTAGTCAATGCCCTCATAACCTCTCGGCTTGGCTACGGCAACATCCTGTACCTTGGTTCAAATCAGGCCGTAATTAGGCGACTGCAATTGGTACAAAATTCAGCCGCCAGATTACTATGCAAAATCCCAAAAATTACCAGCGTATCTAAATACCTGAGGGACCTGCATTGGCTCAGGGTTGAGAACCGGATTAGGTTCAAAGCCCTGAGCTACATGTTCAGGATTAAAGCCGGCACGGCACCAAAATATCTTCAATCTTTAGCCCGCCCTTACTTTCCCGCACGAAACCTGCGTTCACAATCAGCAGCTAATTTCTGTGTACCTAGGTTTAGGCTAGCAAGAATGGGAGGGAGGTCCTTCTCACATCTAGGCCCCACTCTCTGGAATGCACTCCCTCCCCACATCTGCAAGGAGGAGAACTACGCCAGGTTCAGGAGAAGCATCAAGACCTAGTTGTTTGAGAAATAATATCTGCTTGCCCTAATTCATCATACTATTCTGTACTGTGTCTCGGCGCCGGGAAACCCTTGTTGGGTAGCTGCGCGCCTTATAAGTGTATAAAATAAAATAAAATAATTGGTTTGCAACTGGGCGTCCCTCGTGGTGTGGCTGTTCCCCCATGGAGCATGCTGCCATGACAGTGGTTCTGAGTTCCTGTGCAAGACATCTGACCTTGTTGTCCTGGTGTTAGTGTTTGCACTGGTCACAGGAGGGCCTTGTGCTGCCTACACCAGTGCCCAGTGTCAGCTATGTTGTCAGTACTTTCACATTCCCTGTACATTGAGCATGGTGCATGGGTGTGTACCTGGTCCATATGGGATGAGTGCAATTGGCCATGGACGTGCACAGTATTGTTGATAGGGGTGGCCATATTTTTAGCTTATTCACAATCCCCCTTGCAATCCCCCCACCCTCCTCCCACTTGCACCCCTCTTACCCTCCCCCTTGCAGCCTTCTGGTCATCCCCCATGCACCCTTCAGGCCCTAACCCTTGCACCCACCCCCATACTGTTGGACACTGCTGGGAGTCATATCCACCCACCCCCATACTGTTGGGCACTGCTGGTAGCCATACCCACCCACCCCATACTGTTGGCCACTGCTGGGTGTCATATCCACCCACCCCCATACTGTTGGACACTGCTGGTAGCCATACCCACCCACCCCCATACTGTTGGCCACAGCTGGGAGTCATATCCACCAACCACCATAATGTTGGCCACTGCAGGTAGTCATACCCACCCACCCCCATACTGTTGGCCACTGCTGGTAGTCATACCCACTCACCCCCATACTGTTGGCCACTGCTGGGAGAGATATTCACCCACCCCCATACTGTTGGCCAATGCTGGGAATAATATCCACCCACCCCTCATATGTGTGGCCACTGCTGGGAGTCCCCCATGTTACATGAGTTGTTTGTATACTCACCAGGCTCCACGTCTCCTTCAATTCCATGTACTCCCACTGGTGGTAACAGGGCCATGACCTTCTCCTCCCAGGGCTGGTACTGTACTGGTCTGCGGGGACCACCACCTCCAGTGTACTGGCTCTTCACATAGTCCTCATCCATCTTGCGCTTCACCATCCTCCGCAGATCGTACCACCTGGCCTGGAAACCGTCCTGGTGTGCAACAGCATTGACCCTATTGACGATCCTCTCCCACAGGTGTGTTTTGTCAGCTATGCTGGTCTGTCTGACCAATGCGCCAAACAGCTGTGGCTCAACTCTGATGACCTCATCTACAAGGATCTCCATCTCCTGGTTTGTGAACTTTGGATTCTTCTGTGCAGACATGTTGTGGGGTGAATGTGATTGGGGGGGTGACAGTGTGTGTGGATGGGGTGTGTGGGTCTGAATGTGATTGGTGGTATGTGTGAAGGTGGATGTGTGCAGTTGTTGGTGTGTTGTCAGTCTCTGTTGGTAAATGTGTACGTTGCAAAGGATGATGGTTTGTGTGTGTGAGCCCTTTTATTGGTCCATTTATGGGTGTGGCTTAGTTTGAATTTTTGGTTGGTGTGTTTTAAGGGGTGGATCTTAGTTGGGCCCTCTGTTTGCCAGTTTGGATCTGGCCAGGACATTCATTTGCAATGGTTTGTACTTATGGGACATGTTTTCTGGTGTTGTGCGACTCGTTTGCACCCTCCCTGAGCTGTTTTAGGGGTACACGTGCGCTTGGTTGAGGGGGGGTTCGTTTCGTCATTCATTGTGTAGCTCTCTCATACGTGACAATTTTGCTGGGTACGTGTGCGCTTGGTTGAGGGTGGTTTGTTTCGTCAATTATTGTGTAGCTCTCTCATACGCGATGATTTTGCGGGGTACGCGTGCGCTTGGTTTAGGGGGGTTTGAATGGTATTTGATTGTGTGGCTCGCTCATACGCGATGTTTTCCGTACAAATCACACTTCATACGTGACGTTGTTTTCCCGTACGAATCGCGTTCTCGGTCTCCAGTCCGGATCGTACTTGGCGGATCGCACAGCATGTTTACAAATCGTACGGTTCAAATCCCGAGTCAGTATCGTACGGAAATTCGCTTGTTTTTCGTACGGTTCGTAAAAACATTCGGACGTATTTTTTGACAACGGATCTTACTACGCGATTAGGACGGATTTGTACGATTTGTACGGAAACGGCTCTGAATACGAATCGTCGGACGGTTTTCTTTTCCGAATCTGAATCTACCCCAAAATGTTAGAAACACAATAAAAATTATAAATACATATATATATATTACCTACTGGCGGTCGCCAGTAGGTATATATAGTTAGGATTTTTTCTCTATGGGTTTTTTGAAAATTCTATGTCTAATAACTTTGGCGTTTGTGGACGGAATTGGCTGAAATTTTCAGGAAAATGGCACATTTTGTTTCTGAGCAGCCCCTGAAAATTTTGGGGGGGTTCGTCAAGGGGGGGCCGAGAAAAAAGGGGGGTCCCAAAACGCGTTTTTCCCATGTTAATTTCCATAGGGCGGTTGGCCTCACTTTTAGCCCGAACGGCTGAATGGATTTGCACGAAACTTGGCAAAATTGTAGGGACTGGTAGCCCGATGTGCCTTTTGTAGGTCTCAATATATGTGCTCCAGTGGATTTTGAGAAATTAACGTTTAAAAAAAGATATATATCTGTAACAGCGGACCGGGCAGCGCTCTGGTTCGCGGACTTTTCGCGCAACGGAGCTTTGTGAAGCGAAGCTGATTGGTTCTCCGGCGTCTGTCAACATTCCAAACAGTCCGTAGCGGCCGCCATCTTGTCTCTCGGTAGGATCGAGAGACAAGAGGAGGTCAAAACAAAGGGGGAAATAACTATAAGGGGGCATAGTAGATCCTCGCTGACCCCCTAGGTTTGATGTGGAGGTTTTAAAAGGGCCCCGCGGGGCAAAAAAAAATAATAATAATAATAATCGAACGGCTGAATGGATTTGCACGAAACTTGGCAAAATATTAGGGACTGGTAGCCCGATGTGCCTTTGCTAGGTCTCAATATATGTGCTCCAGTGGATTTTGAGAAATTAACGTTCAAAAAAAGATATATATCTGTAACAGCGCTCCGCTTCGCGTAACGGAGGTTTGCGAAGCTGATTGGTCATTCTGTCTCTGGGCTATAGTTGGGCTACATCTGGCTGATATTTGGGCTACATTTGTTTTTTTGTGTGTCTGGCGGCCATCTTTGGGCTACATTGGGCTACATTGGGCTTCATTGGGCTACATTCGGCTAATTAGCAAATAGCTCATCGCAAACTAGGAATGGTAAAGAATCGCTATTTATTCCTTAAAGTTTGCTATTTAGGAAATGCAAAAAACTTTGATGATACATATGGCGGTTCATCTCTAACAAGATAAGAAGCATAGGGATACATTTATGATGACTGGCGCATCACCAGGGATGTGTTAGTCATTCTGTGCCGCTGTTCCGTCACCTATGGTGTGCTGCATTTACAATGCGGCGCATCATGGGGCAAAAACAGCACAGATGCGTGATGTATCTGTGCCGTAAAGGTGGCGCATTGCTGGAGTTGTATCGCAAGTGTGATGAAGCTCCAGCAAGGGTCGGGGGGCCCCTGTTGCAGGGTTTCTGTTCTCACACAGAACTGTGGACAGAGGATTGGAACCTCGGCGAATGCATTGCTGGAGTTGTATCGCAAGTGTGATGAAGCTCCAGCAAGGGTCGGGGGTGCCCCTGTCGCAGGGTTTCTGTTCTCACACAGAACTGTGGACAGAGGATTGGAACCTCGGCGAATTAGGGTGTCCCAAAACTCACGTTAGTAATCAAAAACTCCTTAGCAAGCTAGGTACAGTGTCACATTGGATATAACAAACTCTCAATGTTTAGACAATCCAGAATATGAACTTATAGTACCTCAGGATACGTGGAACTCATGAACAGTCGGTCGTTATAGATTTCTTAGAAACCAGAACATGGAGTTAAGAAGAACAGATGTGTATTTGAAATGTTTATTTACTAATGCCGTCTTCTCAGGCGTAGTACCTTAGATAATAAAAGTACACATATTATCAGTAGCAAAATTACCAGCATAGTTACTAGTACATAAAAAGTGAATGGTGATAGTATGTTAACATGCTGTAAATGAATAAGAGTTAGCAACACTTATAAGCAGCCGCGGGCCGTGGAGGGAGTTACGGTGAGGCAGGGAGGCGGGGAGGGGGAGAAGCAGGGTGGAGAATACAAGTACACATATTATCAGTAGCAAAATTACCAGCATAGTTACTAGTACATAAAAAGCGAATGGTGACAGTATGTTAACATGCTGTAAATGAATAAGAGTTAGCAACACTTATAAGCAGCCGCGGGCCGTGGAGGGAGTTACGGTGGGGCAGGGAGGCGGGGAGGGGGAGGGGCAAGGTAGAGAGGGCTCCACCCTGCTTCTCCCCCTCCCCGCCTCCCTGCCCCATCGTAACTCCCTCCACGGCCCGCGGCTGCTTATATCTCACCCTCCCTAATACACATATTATATTATTTGCTAAGAAGGTCTCTTTGTGTTGGTTTAGGGCGTGCCCATACTTTAGTGTCTTAGATTTGAAGGAATCACATCAGCATACACCAGCTCTCTCTTCATGTGAACCGCATCAACTGTTGTGTATGTGTGTTCGGCAAAGCAATATAAAACCCGCCTCATGCCCAGAATTGGCAGAAGTTGCACTTATGTTATGAGTATGAAGTCGTGGAGATCAGACCTCATAACAATTCTGTATCGTGTTGTTCTTGAAACTTTAGCACTCGCTGTACAGATATAGTTTAACAAGTAAAGCAGATAGTAGACCAATAACATATTATTCTCATGTAAACCACGATGAACTACTAGGTGGAAAGCTAAAGCAACAACTAAGTGTCGTGTGCAGAAGTTGCAAAAAAGGAAAAATGGCGTTTAAACCGGTAATGAGCCCATGCTAACTTAACACGGTGTAAAGATATCCAGGACCTAGATGACACCTCCTCATGATCCGGAAACGAACTGAATAAGATAATAGAAGTGCCATCTCATGAGAGCAGATTGCAAGTTTATATGTGGACGGTCCGCAAGGTAAAGCATTAAAAACTAGGAAAATTTAATGCTAAAGAAAAATAAAACAGTCAAGTACTTTATCGAGTCTTAAGCCAATAGGCAAGGTAAATAATAAAAACTTGACAAATAAGTCAATGAATTGTCAATGAAATGCTAGTACTCAGCATATCAAACATGAAAAAGGTCTATGACATAACTGTGTATGCAAAATAAGCTGCAACAGCCTCCAATAGGAAGTCACCATCTTCATCCGAAAACAGTTCAGCCATCCAATTTAAAAGCGGAAAAGAACATACGTGCTCTCCCAGCACCGGATCCTCTATCACCATCAGAGGACAGCTCGGTGGGTTTTCAAGAAAGCTCTGTTCCAAGAAAGACTGTGCTGCCGCCAGTAAATTCCAGGGACCAAGTAGTCCATGCATCAATGCCACAGCCATAATCCTTTCGCCAGGACAAACCAACTCGTGAGTAATGATAGGAGTCATCAGCTGATTAAAGTCGACGTCAGGAGAAACCGGTCCGCAGAGACACAAATCAATGGCCCAATCGAAATCACAGGTCAGGCAGTGAAATACAGGCTGGACACAGGTGAAGTAGGAGAATCGAAAAGATAATCCATATGTCGTGCTTAATATCGCCAACGGCATTGTGCCATAATATTCTAGCATGCGATTGCGGAACAGTGTCAGCAGCTGCAGGGTGGGAGGTTGCATAGGAGGGACATCCATATTTAAAAATGTAAAAAAGCACAAGAGCGTCCGCTGGTAATGCAAGTAAAAATGCCAATCCACGAACCAGAGTGCAGAAAATAGAATGAAAGGAAGCAGGGATGACTCCAAAGATTTTCTCAAATGAAGTCACGAGACCACTGGTAACAACTTTAAAAAAGTGCGCCAGGGACCTTGTGGAGGATGCGTTAAAGATAGTCGGAAACATGTTGCTGAAATTGAAAGGCAAATCTTAATTGAAAAGGGTGTGCACCTCTGTACGGGTGTTCGCTATGTGAAGTACGAAAGTTTCACGGGCCGAACTCAAGGCCACCTCTCTCTGAGACAAAAGAGCTCTTATTCTTGCCATGCCGTTGAAACGTGTCCCAAGGTTGGTATTTGTGGCCAGATTGAAAACTCCCTATGTTCATGTGTGGGAGGAAATAGAACATTTCTGCAGCAAATAACCCGTTCACTTACTGTTACGATAAAAGGAATACTTTTAATTAACTCAGAACAATCTTCATTATTGAGCATCAAATAACTACCATTTTCCAACAACTTGAACGTGGGGATGATAGCAGGAACTGGCGTGCCTTGCAACACGCAAGCCATATTTGGTCGGTGTTTGTTGCATGAACCGTGTAACTGTATGTGCCTACACATTAGTGAATGATCTCAGTGCATTCCTCTCCATTCAGATAAACTTCTTGATCATCTTTGAAACATCTGTATGTGTATGGAAGCGACCAGACCTCATGAAGAAAAGGACTACCTAAAGGTTCATAACGACCTATTGGTATATATTTCATACAATTTGAAAACTTATATAAAGCAAAAGGCAGCGTTATTAAACCGTGGATAAGGCATGTTGCCAAAAAACCCGCAATCCTCTGCTGATGATGTCACTGAGCATGTCATGAATGATGTAATATGTGACATCATCAGCAGTGGATTACGGGTAATGGTATCTCTAGTTTACTCCCTTATAGCTGTCTTTCTTTTAACATAAGTGTCTGTTTCCCTCCCTTATACTTACTGTTTTTGGTTCGCTTCCGGTTCGCGTACCGGCGAGCGAACTGGGAAGCGAACTAAGAGAAATAGAGGTTGGCACAGTTCCAAATATTGTACCAATTTTTTAATAACGGGGAGGTAGTTCTGAAAAGAACTTTTTTTTTTTTTTTCTGAACATTTTTTTACTGTTTTTGAATTTTTCGGAACAGTTTTATATTTTTTTGGGTTTTTCTTGGAGGGGGCAATGAAAACGATTCATTGTAAAGGGCTCAACAGGAGCAACAAAACAAAAAAAAGAAGTATTTATTATTTTGGGCGTTTCGGACAAACTTGCATATGATAGTCAATAGCTCTGTTGATCAGAGTGATGCTTTTTTCTCCGTAGGAAATGAATCCATCGCAAAATGCGCAGATGTGTTTTACATCACCAAATCTCATTTGTATATTTGGCACCATCTCCCTGCCCTCTGGTCCCGTTACTTCCGGTACAACAGATCTTCTGGCCATAATAGGGAGATTATCTAGGTCGTTCCGAAACTGTGCAGCACTGTAGTTGTTAGGATGCCACCTAGTCATATGGCGATGCATTGTGTAGTTTCCGAAACTGTATTTTTTGTCGGTCCCTCTGGACAGTCTATCTTGACATATAAGGCAAGTTACGTATCTTGCATTTACTTTTTTCTGACCTTTGGGAATTTTAAAAAATTGCCAAATGAAGTTTTCTTTCCGGTGAGACGTCCTGGGCTGCTCAGGCAAAAACTGCCTCTCTTCGTGCTCGTCCTCCTGTTCCTCTTCTTCTTCTTCTTCTTGTTGAATTATAACTTGAGCAGGTGGTCCACTCTTCCTTGGATGTGGTGGAGGTGGTGGGGAAGCACCAGCTGAAGCTACTAAAGAAGCCATTGCTCAGTGATCACAAAGGGTCTTTCTCTCACAATGATGAAAGTCAGAGTGAGGAAAGAAGGAGGGATTTTCATCATTTGGGAAAAACAAGAGTTCTCAACCAATCAAAAGTGTTCATTTTAGATTATATGACCTAGTCTTACATCATTAGGAAACCAAAAGTGAAATGAACCAATGAAAAGTGTTATTACCAAGTCACATGACTTGCTGTGTTTACGTTAAGCGCTTTGCAGGGCCTCCCGGTTTGCTTCCAGAAACCTGCGCTTTGCGACTCGCTTCGCGTACCAGTTCGCTAACGTAGTACGTCATATGACGTATCACGCGACAACGTGAAACGTCATGCGGACGGGAGGCGTCACGATGTTGTTTTGTAACGCGGCACTTGCGGTAAAGAAACGTTTACCGGCTCGCGGTCTATTTCGCGGCATCAAGGTCAGCTAACGGGAAGCTTCCCGATTTGCGAAGCGGGAACGAAGAAAAAAAAATATTTAAAAAAAAAATTATTCATAAACATATAAAATATATTTTTGGATTTAAAGAAGAATACATTTTACAGCTACAGATATTAGCTGTTAAAAAACCAATGAAATTCACAGAAAAAAACATAGGTTATGGACCATATATAGTTAGGAATTAGCATTTACAAAACCTTGAAAATTCACTGAAAAAACCATAGGTTATAGACCATATATAGTTAGGAATTAGCATTTACAAAACCTTGAAAATTCACTGAAAAAACCATAGGTTATAGACCATATATAGTTAGGAATTAGCATTTAAAAAACCTTATTTTACTCACACAAAACCATTGAAATTCCATATATAGTTAGTTGCACTAACTATATATCGCGCACCCGCAATCCACTGCTGATCATGTCACATATTACATCATTCATGACATGGTCAGTGACATCACTGATGACATCACTGATGACATCTCAAATGACATCACTGATGACATCACTGATGACATCTCATTTGACATCATTCTTGTGCTAATACGATAAACCTCTTCAGACTCTAATATAACCTTAGATACACTCAGTGTATACAGACACTCACACACTGCCACTCATCCATGGAGTTACTCACACACCCAGTCAGTCATGCAAAGAAACAATCTCACCTCCATTTCTTCAACTATACAGTTAAACACACCTTACTTATTGAAACATATACTAACACATATTTACTCTCTTATACAATCCCTGATACAAGTTCACAATGATCGATACAACCACTCACTCATTCAGTGGCTCTCATGCACAGTTATTTATATATGCCAACTCTCACATGTACTGTGTTTTACATATGTACTTACTATGACATGTAGCATTGAGATATCCATTCACTCATCAATACACTCATGCACACAGTCAACTGCCCATGTAGCTGTTTCCACATGCACTCTTGAACTCATACACCTAGTGAATAAACTGCTCACACATCTATGCATAGAGTCACACACCTTCCAGCCACCCCCACACAAACTCAATCTCCCATAGAAATACTTGGGCAACCAATTAATAACACATATAGCCTCTCGTATAGCTAATGATCAACACATGCAGCAGTTTACAGAACAACAGACATAATGATGCACAAATTAAGACAGTTTAGTCACTAACCCATGCATTCAGTGAGACACATTTAATCACTCACTCATACAGTCAGTCATGCACCTACTAAATCCTTCATCCAGACACTTATACATCCACTCAAGACATATTTTAACTTTACAGAAAAATACAGTCACTGGATGTTGTCATCAGTGATGTCATCAGTGATGTCATTTGAGATGTCATCAGTGATGTCATCAGTGATGTCACTGACCATGTCATGAATGATGTAATATGTGACATGATCAGCAGTGGATTGCGGGTGCGCGATATATAGTTAGTGCAACTAACTATATATGGAATTTCAATGGTTTTGTGTGAGTAAAATAAAGTTTTTTAAATGCTAATTCCTAACTATATATGGTCTATAACCTATGGTTTTTTCAGTGAATATATATATATATATATAATTCCAAAGTTCCTCAAAAGGATTTAATGCGAGACCCACCGGTCTCTTGATCACACGATCGTGTGATCAAGAGACCGGTGGGTCTCGAAACGCATAGCGATAATCAAAGAATAAACTTGGTGTTTTCTACCCTCTTTCCGAGTGTGCATTAAATCCTTTTGAGGAACTTTGGAATTTTGTGCAAACTTTACCGGCGCTGGGGTTCTGCCGGCACATGCGCCACCTGCCAACGGGAATCATTCAAGAAGGATCCCTTTCTGTGTATGGATATATATATATATATATATATATATATATATATATATATATATATATATATATATATATACATTGACCTGTAATATAAATATAAAAATAATATATATTTTATATATATATATATATATATATATATATAAATTAAAAGATTAAAAATAATATTTATTTGTAAATAATATTTTACACTACATTAACTATAACAGTAGGGAAAAAGTTGGATAGCGTAGGGGATACAATTACTATTACCACTCCAAAGAGTGCAACAGTAGGGAAAGTGTTGGACAGCGGAGGGGTTAAAATTACTATTCCCACTCCAGTAATTGCAACAGTAGGGAAAATGTTGGATAGTGGGAGGGTAAAAATCACTATTCCCACTAAAGTGAGTACACAAGTAGGGAAAGTGTTGGATAGCGGGTTGGTAAAAATTACTATTCCCACTCCAGCAAAGGCAACAGTAAGGAAAGTGTTGGATAGCGGAGAGGTATAAATTATTATTCCCACTCTAACAAGTGTAGCAGTAGGGAAAGTGTTGGATAGTGGAGGGGTAAAATTTACTATTCCTACTCCAGTGAGTGTAATAGTAGGGAAAGTGTTAGATGGAGGGGGGTACAAATTACTTTTCCCAATCCAGCAAATGCAACATATGGAAAGTGTTGGATAGCGGGTGGGTAAAAATTACTATTCCCACTCCAGTGAGTGCAACAGTAGGGAGAGTGTTGGATAGCGCAGAGGTACAAATTAATATTCCCACTCCAACAAGTGTAACAGTAGGGAACGTGTTGGATAGTGGAGGGGAATAATTTACTATTCCCCCTCCACAGAGTGCAGCAGTAGGGAAATTGTTGGATGGCGGAGTAAATAAAATTACTATTCCCACTCCATCGAGTGCAACAGTAGGGAAAGTTTTGGATAGTGGAAGGGAATAATTTATTATTCCCACTCCAGCAAGCGCAACAGTAGGGAAAGTGTTGGATAGTGGCTGGGTAAAATGTACTATTCCTACAACAGTTAGTGCAACAGTAGAGAAAGTGTTGGATAGCGGAGGGGAATAATTTACTCTTCCCACTCCAGCGAGTGCAACAGTAGGGAAAGTGCTGGATAGCGGAGGGGAATATTTTACAATTCCCACTCCAGCAACATAATAAACATTAATTAACAAATACTTAAATAATAAAAAACAATTTACTACTCACAAAATATCCCTATAAATAACACCACCACTATTGTAAAACATGACACAATTACCATAATTGCTTAACAATTAATTAATTAACAAATAACAATAAACAATAAAATTAAAAACAATGAGTAATGAATTAATTCATGCTATTAAGACTATAAAAGAACAATAAATAAATATTATCCGAAAATATAAAAATGATATTAAATTCCTTACAAAAATTGGACACAATTTACATATTCACCAATTAATTATGAACAATTAATAACCAACTAGTAATTAATCAAACACATTATTGAACACAATTAACAATATGAAATAATAAATACTATTATATTAATTAATAGAAATTATTAATTAATGACATAATTAAATTACTTTCACCCTGCTCCCCTATAAACCAACAACCCACTCTTAAAAAAACCACAATTAAAATATTTACGAATTAATTATTAATAATTAATATCCAATAAATAACCAATTAATAACAAAATATGTAACACAATTAACATAAAATATTAACTACATAAATATTATTTAATAAAAGTATTAATTAATAAATAGTTAAAGTACTTCCCACCCTAGTCCCCTATAAACCCACAACATGCTCCTAAAAAAATGACACAATTAGCATATTGACCAATTAATTATTAATAATTAATAACCAATTAATAACAAATTAACAATATAAACTATTAAATGCAAAAATATTAATTAATTAACATTTTTAATTAATTAATTTTAATTAAATTACTTCCCACCCTATTCCATTATAAACCCACAACCCACCAAGGAACTACAACACCATATTTAATTTCTTATAAAAATTAATAATGTCTAAAAATGTATTAAAAAATATATTATAATTAAATTAATTTCCACCCTGTTCCCTTATAAACCCACAACCCGCTACGGAACTAAAATATGCAAAAATTACTTAACATAAAATTATTTACTTCTAAAAATTTCAAACATACATTACAAAAATAAACTATACTTTTAACACATATAATAAAATACAGTTTTGATATTATTAACAACGATATTTTGACTAACAATATTCCTAACTTCGATATTAAAAAAAACAATATTTCTTACCTGCATGTCGATATACTGGTCGACGATATTCTTGCAGGTCGATATTGTGTCACATCGATATTTAAACATCGATATTAAGGCATATCGATATTTAAACATCAATATTATGACTCTATACCACATATTACATCACTCATGACATGGTCAGTGACATCACTGATGACATCTCAAATGACATCACTGATTACATCACTGAATACATCAATGATGACCTCTTAAAGTGAGTGCAAGTGTTTTTAAGAGTTAATGGGTGTAAAACATATATACTATCCTATTACAAAAGTTACATTAGTATACTAACATATATTAAGTGAGTAGCTGTGTGACTAGGTATCCTTCTGTATATGGGTTTGTAAGTGGTTGCATGGGTGTTTACGTGGGTGTATGAGTAGTTGTGTGAGTGAGATGCTGTTTGAGTGGCTGTATTGGAGAGTGAGTGTGTCAGTGGCTGTATGGGTGAGTGAGTGGCAGTGTGAGTGGCTCTATGGGTGGGTGAGTTGGTGAGTGAGTGGGTATCTGAATGGCTGTATGAGTGAGTGACTCAGTGTATAAGTACCTGTATGGGTGAGTGAGTGGCTGTTTGAGTGGGCGTTTGGTTAAGTGAATTGGTGTGTGAGTGACTGTATTGGAGAGTGTCTGTGTGAATGGCTGTATGGATAGTAAGTTGCTGTGTGAGTGCTTGTACGGATGTGTGATGGGTATGTAAGTGATTGTGTGGGTGTGTGAGTGAGTGTGTGAATGTATGGGTCAGTTAGTGGCTGTGTTGAGAGGCAGTATGGGTGAGTGAGTGGGTGTGTGAGTGACTGTGTAGGTAAATACGTGGGTGTAGGAGTAGCTGTATGGGCGAGTGTGTGGCTATCTGTGTAGTTGTACAGGTGAGTGACCAGTTATATGAGAGGCTGTATGAATGGTTGTGTGAATGGCTGTACAAGCGAGTGAGTGGGTGTGTGAGTGACTCTGTAGAGGAGTGAGTTTATATACGAGTACTGGTATGGGTCTGTAAATAGGTATGTGAGTGGTTGTGTGATGGTGTGTGTGGACATATAAGAGGTTCTATGGGGTTGTGAGTTGTTGCGTGGGAGGTTCTGTGGATGATGTCATCAGAGATGTCATCAGTGATGTAATCAATGATGTCATTTGAGATGTACTCAATGATGTCATGAGTGATGTCATTAACCATGTCATGAGTGATGTAATGTGTGAGGTCATAAGCAGTGCATTGCAGGGGTGTAAGTTATAGTTAGCTCAGGTAACTATAACTGCTGAATTTCACTGGTTTGTACGAGTGAAATCTGAGCCTTACTATAATGTTCCTATAACCTTTGTTTTTTTCAGTGAATTCTAAGTTTTTTTTAAATTCTATTTCCTAACTATGACATCCCTGCAACCTTTGGTTTTATAAGTGAATGTTGATGTTTTCTTTGTCTGATAATCATGTTTGCAGAGTGGTGTGAGAAATGCAGTGGGCCTCCAACCAGCTCTCCGGAATCCTGCTGTTTCAGACTTACTGGAGGTAAAAGAAAGGCTCCTGCACCCACAAGAACCATCAGCATCCAAGAGGTTTTATCCCTCAAGCAGCAGTGTGCCAGGAGACACGTTTGCAGAGTGGTGGAGAAAGAGGGCGTGGCCTCCAAAGACCTCTCAGCAATTCTGCGGTGTGGGACTTACTGCAGGTAACAGGAGGGCTTGATGGCCCCCAAGGATGCTCTAGTGCCAATTGGACTTCATCCCCCAACCAGCAGTGCACCAGGAGGCATGTTTGCAGCATGGTGGAGAAAGGGGCGTGTCCTCTGATGTCCTCTCAGAAATTATGCTCTGTGGGACATACTGGAGGCAACAGGAGGGCTTGTTGACCCCCAAGGATTCTCAGGAGCCAAAGAGAGTTCACCCCCAACCAGCAGTGTGCAAGGAGGTGCATTTTCAGAGTGGTGGAGAAAGGGGGCATGGCCTCTGAAGTTCCTCCCAGCAATTGTGCTCTATGGAACTTACTGGAGGTAACATGAGAGCTTGTTGGCCCCAAAGGGCCCTCAGTGTCCAAGGGGACATCTTCCCCCAACCTTAAGTGTTTGAAGAGTGGTGGAGAAAGGGTGCATGGCCTCTAAAGACCTCTCAGCAATACTGCTGTGTGAGACTTACTGGAGGTACCAGGAGCCCTTGTTTGGCCCCAAGGACCCTCTGAAGCCAATGGGACTTGATCCCCCAACCAGCAGTGCACCAGGAGAAGCATCTGCAGAGTGGAGGAGATAGAGTGCATGGCCTCTGAAGTCCTCTCAGCAATCCTGCTGTTTAGGACTTACTGGAAGTAACAGAAGGGGTTTTTGGCCCCCAAGGACCCTCTGCAGCCAATGGGGATTTCATCAGCCAACCAGTTGTGTGCCGGGAGACACGTTTCCAGAGTGGTGGTGAATGTGGCAGGGCCTCCGGCCTTCCTAATCTAGAAGGACTCATGCAGTAAGAGTTTCAGAATTCCACTTAGCATATTCTAATGGCTCACTCTTGAGTTAGAATCTCCTTTCCTCCTCAATGAGTAGGTAGGGGGTGATTCAGATTTGCACAGGAGCAACTGAGTTGGGACCAAGTGGGATCCCATGTGTGGGACATCTGTTCTGAAGCAGGGAACAATACCCGTGACGTTGCTTTTTATACTTCTGGATAAGTTCAATTACTTAGTCTCCACCTGCACCACAAAATGTGAGGTCAATTGATGGTGCAAATAGATTACAGCCTTTTGTATCTCAGCCAGAGTAAAAAGGTTTAGTGAAAAAATGTATGGATGAGCACAGAAGTTGGGAGTTATACAGCGAGCAGCAATGTAGATTTGCTTTCAAGGGCCTGTACAAAGAGTAGTAGTGTTGTATGCTTATATTTATTCTTAAATGTAGTACTGTACCTTTAAAGTTAGTTAGCCCAAAGAGTTTATGATTGAAATGCTTTCTGTTACCTGTTGCTATGGTTTTAGGATTCCATGTTCCAGACTACCGAACAATTGCTGAATCTGAGGAGATCAGTTGTTGTACAGGGCTCTTCATCAATAAATCCTATTTTTTCTAATAACCCAGGATTGAATTCTTACAAATTTTGGCGACGATCTTCTTTGTCTGCTACAATTTACCTTTGCGGTACAAAATGGGTTGGTGATGGACAGAGCATCTGAACCAATCAAACACTCACACCCAGTCAAAAGATCTGGGTTTAATCCATCACCGTTCTTTAGCCCACTCTGCCACCCCAGTGCAGACATGGCCATATGCAAATCAGTCTGACCCTGTGCCTCATGGGAACAGTCCAGCCCGAACTGCCAAGCCATGCCTTCCCTGGACCGGAAACAAGCTTCCGAGGACAGGTTTCTGGCATTACAGCCGTCTTCAGCCCGGCTTGCTTGAATCCAGTGGCAAAGTGAGCAAGGGACTCACGTCTGAGCATACCCTGCCACACTTATGGCGGCCAAAAGCGGTACAAAAGTGGGTGGTGATGGACGGAGCATCTGAACCAATCAAACACTCACACCCAGTCAAAAGATCTGGGTTTAATCCATCACCGTTCTTTAGCCCACTCTGCCACCCCAGTGCAGACATGGCCATATGCAAATCAGTCTGACCCTGTGCCTCATGGGAACAGTCCAGCCCGAACTGCCAAGCCATGCCTTCCCTGGACCGGAAACAAGCTTCCGAGGACCGGTTTCTGGCATTGCAGCCGTCTTCAGCCCGGCTTGCTTGAATCCAGTGGCAAAGTGAGCAAGGGACTCACGTCTGAGCATACCCTGCCACACTTATGGCGGCCGAAAGCGGTACAAAAGGGGGTTACCTTTGAGCACAGGAGCGACCAAAATTTTTAACCTGCACTTTTGAACTTACATTTGAAGATTTTCCTTCAACTATCTACAATTTTTATGGACTTTACTTGAATGGACCACCCTTGAATGGAATTGATTTTTTTTCTTTCTTCAACTTAATTTTTTTCATGACTGGATTTTGCAATGGAAATATATGGATTTGTTATTTCATGTCAACCTATTGCCGAGTACATGTTTTTATTTTCATGTTGAACGACCTTTTCTACAAACAAGACCATATCTACAGTAAGGTAAACTCTTAATTTTCTTTTGACATTGTTTACCTGCTCCTAGACCTGTTTACTGGCCTCGTTCCTCACCCACGAGCTCTGTTTATTTTCAAACCCCGACCGAGCTGCAATCACAAGCGCATTTACCAGAAGTCTTCTTGTTGCCGTCCTGCTCTAGCCCCGTGAACAGCTCTATGATTCTGTTACGTATGCGTCGTAGCGTAAGGAGCCATTTTGGTTTCCCCTCATCTCCGGTTACCTTGACAACCAAAGTGCTACACAGTACATCGTTGTGCAAAGGAAAATATCGGAACTTGCATAAGACAGTCTCCTGGGCTGACGAGCACCAGCTACTTTTGGATACCGCTACTTTCAGCTTTTCCTAGAGAGTATATTATCGGCATAATAGGTTTTACCATTTCATTTAGAGTTTATTTTTTCTACTTGTGTTGAATTCATATTTATTTATTGTTCTCCGACAAATTTTTATTGACTTTCCTATTGAATATTACTACTTGGCCACATTAGTATTTTTTCTCTTTTTCATTATAAAATTCATATTTATTATTTATTTACCTGGATACAAGCTAATACTGGATTTTACTACTTGAGAACAATATTTTGACTCAGTCATTTATATTTCTGACTAAAAGAGTTTATCAACAGTGTTTATATACAATGCAGTTTGATCCACCCTCTAAGTTCCATAAATCCAAAGGTGAACCTCCTATACCATGGAACAGATGGAAAGACACATTTTTAACGTTTTTGAAAGCCATAGATGGAGATAGATTCTCTGCTGAGAGAAAAAAAATATTATTTTATACTCACTAGGTTCTGACGGACAAGTAATCTTCAGAACACTTCCTCAATTTGATGCGGGTGGTGACAGGAATGTTTTTGAGGATGCCATGATCCGTTTGGAAAACAGATTTAAACCTACATCTAGTATAGCCTTGAATAGGTATAAATTCTATACGAGAGCTCAAGAGGAATCGGAATCCTTTGACGATTTTCTTACTGGATTACGTTATCTTTCAAATAATTGCAATTTTGGTCCAATTACTGACGAGATTATTAGCGATCAAATCATTGTTCATACGAAAAGTAACAATTGCGGATAATGGGTGATCCGGATTTGAAAGAAGTTATCATTACTGCTAAAGCCATTGAACAATCTGACAAGTGGATGAAATCTCATGATAAGAATTCAAAAGAAAAGTCTGATGTTTGTGCTCGTAAAACAGAACCCATTGCCAATTCCTCAACTTCTTCTACTCCACAATGAAACATTAGTACTGCTCAAGGCACTTTTAGAAGAACTGATAAGGAATTTTATTGTTTTAGATGTGGTAGTACAAGTCATGCAGCTTCCTTTCCAAAATGTCCTGCATGAGGAAGGTAATGTAAAAAATTTGGTAAGCGTGGACATTTTGCTACAGTGTGTAGGAACGTTCTCACAGGGAACACATCTACTAGTAATGCTACTAGAGTGAGAATTTCTTATTTAAATAATGAAGAACCTCATGAAGGAGAATTTGAGAGAGGGATTGTTGTGTCAATTACTGATTGGGGAGAACAAGGAAGTTCCAACATTTCTTTATAACAACCAAATTGTTTTGTAGAAGGTTTGGGAGTTTCTCTCAAGCTTATGGCAGATTCAGGGTCACCTTGGACGATAATTACTAAGGAGGTTTTTAATGAAATATTTGAAAATATTATTAGTTTTCAAGATCTCAAAAAATCTGACATCATTGCCAAAGCTTTTGATGGGTCTGTCATTGATATGGAAGGTTACATTGACGTTGATATGCACTCTAAAGGAAATGTTGTATTTGTGAAATTATACGTTGCTACTAAAGGTGTGAATGTACTTGGTTGAAAAGATCAGTGGAGTCTGGGAATTATGCTCAACCCTAGGAAGTGTGAATCTGTGATGGTCATTGGGGAAGATCATCAAGAATCGGATGTTATTAAAGGAGTGGTTGATGTTGGAAATATTATTAACGAAATTATTGAGTCTTTCCAAAAGTTTTTTCAAAAAAATTTCTAAAAAATTAGGAAAACTCAATAACTTCCAACATTTTATTAGGCTTGAGGAAAGAGCTATACCCGTCAAACAAAAATTGAGAAATGTGCCAATCAATATCAGAAAAGATCTCAACATTTTACTACAAAATCTAATTGAAGATATTATAGAAGAAATTGAGTGTTCTGAGTGGGTTTCTCTCATAGTTTTAGCATGCAAGTCTGACCAAAGCTTGAGACTGTGTGTGAACTTGAGGGCGTTAAATGCAAATTTAATTGTAGACTGCCATCATTTGCCTAAGATTAATGAGATTGTGTGCATGCTAGAAGGGGCAAAAGTTTTTTCCACCTTCGATTTACGGTCAGCTTACCACCAAAGTATGTTGACTGAAAGCTCAAAGCATTTGACTGCATTTCTTACACCTGAGGGGCTTTTTCAATATAAAAAGAATGCCTTTTGAACTAGCCTCTGCGGCGTCAGTCATTCAACGTGCCATGCACCACATATTCAAAGATATAAAAGCATATGTTAAATGCTTCCAGGATGACATTCTAGTTTTCTCTCCTAATAATGATTCTCACAAAATACATGTCATAGAAGTTTGCAAACGTTTGGAGTCGCATCGTCTTACTCTTTTTTTTTTAATCCTCATATTGCGAATTTTTATATGAATGGAACTTTAGGTTTCTGCCTCTGAGCGTGATTTCCCTTTGATCCTTTGTATTCGGGAAGTTATGCAGAGGAGTATCCTCAGTCCATTATATATTAGGATATCTGGTTTGCGAGTGAGGTAAGAGCTAGCCACCTTGACTACTCGGCAAGTACTTTACTTGTCCACCAGATGTCATTTCGCATTAATCATAGGACTGTTTGTGCCAACCCTATATTGGAATTTAAATAGTTTTCCAAAATTTCCCAAAATTTAAATTTTTTAGAAGTTGTCCCTTTTCTGTCTAATTTATTAACCCTTATGACAGAGTTCATCCATGACCCATAAGTTGGAGGTGACACATTCAGCCAGTTAACACAAATCTCCCTTCTCGCTAGTACTATCAGTACGAAAAGGAGGTTCTCATGATACTTAGATAACATCATTTCATCATTAGTATCTTCTATTCCAAAAAGAATTAAAGTTGTACTTACAATTAGTTGTTTCTGCATGATCTTACTCACGGTTTTACCGACTTCCTCCCAGTAACCTTCCAAAGACGGGCAGTTTTTAAACATATGGATGTCATCTGCTTTTTCTTCCCCACATTTCGGGCATTTTTTAATGCCAGCATTCTTGAATTTGGAAAGCTTTTTCGGAGTCCAATATGCTTGATGTATTGTGTATAAGTGATTTCTTTTTAGGGCCACTGACTTTAGAGTCGACCAACATTTCCCAACTGATTTTTCCCATATGTTATCCAAGTTATCTATTTGTAAGTCTCTCCCCCAGATTTCATCCTCAATTCGTGTGTCCTTATTTGCTGCTTCAATAAGGATCCAATACCATTTTGCAATCTCTTTTTTGATATGTGAGTCTTTTACCATATCCTTTTCCAAATTCTCACTGTCTTGATTATTTCTAAGGATGGTTTTGGCCCAGCTTGACATTTGGTAATATTTAAATTTAGCTATTGAATCGTTAGTAATACTTTGTAATTCTTCCCAAGTGACCAGAGAGGATCCTTTTATTAGTTGGCCCCAATAGTTAATATTGGCTAGTTTCAAGGGGTTTGCCAGTGCGTCTTTTAGATATTCTGGAGTTCCTGGTGATTCCCATATAGGGGCCAATGTGCTGTAGTAAGAAATATTCAGAGCTATTCTAATTTGTGTCCAGAGTTTCGCTTCCTCTCTTAAGGTCTTTAATTTTATTTTTTTAAAGTATTTTGGGTGTCCGAATTTGAATAAGAAATGATCTACTGAGTCTGTCAATGCTTGCAAGTGTATTGGATAATAATAATGGGTTCTGAGTAATGTCCGTATATTTTTAAATTGAAACGCCTTGTAGTATTCCGTCAGGTCTGGGCTTGCTAGTCCTCCGTCTTGCTTGCTTCTTCTAAGTTTTCTCCAGGCTATCTTCGTTCCCTTTGAAGCCCATATAAAGCTGGCAATTTCTCCTTGTGGTTTTTTTAGCAGGGATTTTCCAAATTCCAAGGGGATAGTATTAAAGAGATAGGTGTACTTAGGCAAAATTGACATTTTAATGATATTTGATCTTCCAATTATACTAAGTGGAAGACAGGACCATACTTTGAGTAGTTTTCTCACTTCTCTTGCTACTTTGTTTAAATTACGTTGTGGGATTTTCTCAAGATCATGATTTATCAGGATTCCTAGATATTTTATTTCCTTTTTGATATTTGAGTTTTTGAAATGCGTATTCCAGGTCATTATTTCAGTTTTGGAGTGATTTACTAGGTATTCTGAAATCTTTCCAAACATACTTAAGATCTTTTCTATGGTCGATTTGGAGGAGACATAATCTTTCGTAAAGATCATCAAGTCGTCTGCATATAATGCGATCTTTTTTTCCCAGTTATGATACATGAATGGAGTTATTTCTTTAGTATTTCTTATCTTGTTTGCTAATGGTTCGATATATAAGTTAAAGAGCAGAGGTGAGAGAGGGCATCCCTGTCTAGTTCCTCTTCCTATAATCACATCTTCTGTCAAGCTACCATTGACTAAAATTTTGGACCTTGGTGTTTTGTAAATTTTCTTCATGACTTGGATAAATGGTTGTCCTATGTTATTCTTATTCATCACCTTTTCAAGAAAGAGCCAATTGACTCTATCAAAAGCCTTTGCGGCATCGATAGTTAGTATTGTAAGCGGAATTTTTTCTTGTGTAGCTATGTCAATAGTGCTCAGGAGTTCATGAGTTATTTCATGCAGTTTCCTTCCTTTTTGGGCCTTATTTATAAGTTGAGGCATTACCTTTCCTAGCCGAGCTGCCATAATTTTTGTAAAGATTTTATAATCTGCATTGAGCAGCGATATAGGTCGATAAGACTCACATCTGCTAGGGTTCTTGCCTGGTTTTAGTATAACAGTTATTACAGCATCATTCCAGGAATCCGGGATTTTGTTTTGATGTATGAGGATCAGGTTTGCCAACTCTGTAATGTATGGTGCAAGGGTGTCTTTTAATGTCAGATAGAGTTCATTCGGTAGGGCATCTGGGCCTGCTGCTTTACCTTTTTTTAAGTTCTTAATTATTTCCTCTACCTCACTTATTTGAATTTCTTTGTTCAGCTCTTTCTTTTATTCTTCTGTTAAGGCTAAAGGTGGTATAGCCTCAAGGTACTCTTCAATCTGGCCTTCTAAGGGGTTTGTGTCTTCCGTGTAAAGTTCTGTGAAGAATTTCTTGAATTCTTGTCTGATGACATTCTCATCCGTGCTTTGATTCATCTGGCCGTCTAGATGTATACTTGTGGTGTTGGGTTCAATCAGGCCTACATACTCTGCTAAACTCTCGAAACACCTTAGTGTAGAAGTTGGCACGGACACTGGAAAATGCAAAAGACAGGTTTATTAAGACCCCATGGGGTGGTGGTACATTCCTACAGCACCCTTCGGCAATGCAAGAAGTAGCACACCGAGTATCAATGCACGACCTCTTTTATACAGTTTAATAGCAATAAAAAGATAGGCGTTTACAAGTTTACACATTTTAGGTACATATAAGGTCATTTTTGGAACACAGCCAGCATGTGGGAGGAGTCCAGTAGTACTGGTCAGTTTGGGATAACATTCCTAAAGAATGACCAGTTGATGTATAATGCGCATGTGTGCTTGACCAGTACTAAAAATAGCTTGTTGCTGGGCAAAGTAGACGACCATGGGTATCGAGAAAGGACAAAAGGGCATGCTGACCACGAGGCAGCGTGTTCATACAAATGGAAGCCAAAGGATTCAAAATGGCCCCCGTATATTTTAGTCAAGTTAAGAGAAAAGATCGTGTAGTTGAGCTAAACGCTAATTCAGGAACTGCCAAAATACGACAGACGGCCCTTTTAGCGTTTAGCAAAAGCTACCTCATAACTAAAGTAATCAGAGTATTCATCATCAATATTGATGGCCATTATCTTCATTATTTCATCATTAATTAGTTTATCTTGCTTAATAATAGCTTGTTTGGACGGAGTACAAGCTGTGATACGTACAGAGCATAAGGTAGGACCACATTGAATACATAGACACAGGGAAAACAGTACTCCGATAATAATACATAGAATAGTTAATAGCTTCCAACCCCATGTACTAAGTAGAGTCCAGAACCAACTAGAAAAGGTCCATGTTCCATTCTCTGGGTGAATCTCAGCAGCTATTTTATGCAGCTTAGTAATAGCATCATACACGGAAGGTGAATTATCTGGCACGTACACACAGCAACTACTACCGATAATGCGGCATGCACCTCCACGATCAGCTAGTATCACGTCTAGAACCATCCTGTTCTGGAGCGTTACAATTCTAGTAATCTGCAATTCTTCAGTTATGTTTCCCAAAGCAGAGGCAGTTTCATTAGCAACTGCTTCCACAACACGTGTAAGTCGTCTTATCTTTCTACTGTTTAATGCAGCTCCTACAAATGAAAATAATCCTAAATTGATATCTACATATTGCTGTAAGGAGGTATCGGTCTGGTCTACTCCATCGATATCTAATGTTCTTTTAACCCTATTTAGTACAAAATCATGATACAATACATAATCATTAATGATGCATAGGTGGAGCAATAAATACAGGCGGTAATACAAAAGATATGTAACAAGCTCCTAACCATCCAATTGGAAGACGATGATATCCCTTATTTCCACAAATAAAATATGTATTACGTGATGCTACGAATGCAATTCCATTTGGTGTATCAAATGTAAGCGTGATATTACATTCGCTTCGGCCTACAGGGATTGTACCTTTATTTCGAATACAAAGATCTGCTTTCGTATCAATAACAGTTATCACATGAGAGGTCGATACATTTATGAATCTTTGATTTTTAAAAATACGAGGTATAGATACATTGTCCGGACGGTATTCTTCCCATTCAAATTTAGTTCCTTCAGCTTGTGGATAGCCATCTTTGTCATTGAAGCATATTTTATTTAACCGAAAAAGTAGTCCACCTTTCGTTGGCCATCGTAAAGTGAAAAGAAGAGTGTACCAAGCATTGCAGGAACCATTATGAGAAAACGGGAGAGGAATGAATGGAGTTCCTCCCCTCTTCTGATGTCCAGGCAACATTCCATATACCCAACAATTGGACATGTTGGTCATGTTATGAGTGTGATGCAAAATCTGAATGAAACTGTTATTCAAATAAGTCTGTCTATGTCTCTCTTCATGATAAGGCAAAGTAAAATGGAAATGCTCAGATGGGCTTGGAGTGGTAGGCAGTAAATGTTCTCGTGCAGGAAACAATTGTTCTATAGTCCAAGCTATTACTGCTATTACCACTATAGTCAAAGCAAACAGTACAGCACCAAAGATTCTCCCCTTTCTTGTCGGAGGAGGTGCCATAGTTCACGAAACAAAATTCTTCAGAAGCAAAACTAAAAAATAAAAAGGTAGTTCTGGACTGAGGCTGCCGTTGGTTTTTTCTCCGAGATTCAAGACGGGTGTCGCTACACTGGACAGAACTGACCCCCCCTCCTTGATATTCCCGGCTTCCGTTTCACAAACCTCAGAACGGTAACTAACCAGTTTCAAAAATGCTAGAAAAATTATTTCCTAGGACGTAGATTGTACTTCACTCCATCAGAAACAGTGTGGTCCGAGAAGGCTCCCTCCAGTTCGTAACAGCTGGGCTCTTTTCTGCATCCAGAATATCTCTGTAGTCAGATAACACCACAGGGCTCACCAGGTCCAGAGAGACACGTCGGCAGTGCGTCGAATGTATCCACCACTTCTTGTTCGTGACGCGCACAGCCGTCCGTGTTGCTAGCAGCACTTGTTCTGGGCCACGCCACCTCGGTTCCAGGCTGCTGGTTCTCTCAAATACCTTAATCATAACATGGTCACCAGGACGGAGATCGTGAGCCTCTCCAGTGGAGTTATCGGGAAGCGCTTCTCGAACCTGTTGATGAATAGAAAGTAAATCATTTGTTAATCGTGCCCAATAATCGTTCATCATTATACAAGGCACATCATGTATCAACCGAGGCTTAGGAACTCCCCAAATATTCATCGGCCTTCCAAACACCACCTCATAGGGTGTGAGGCCAGATCGGGAATGTGGCACTGATCGAATAGACAGCAATGCCAAAGGCAGGGCGTCCGGCCATTTCAAAGATGTGAATGCCACGATCTTTGCTAGCTTCAGCTTTAGAGTTGCATTATACCTTTCTACCAAACCTGCTGATTGTGGGTGAAAGACAGCATGGAATCTTTGCTTGATTCCCAATCCTTTCAGGACGTACTCCACTACTTTCCCAATGAAATGAGGACCATTATCATTCCACATAAACTTACAAACACCATAGCGCGGGAAGTACTCTTTGAGTAACACCTTAGCTGTTGTCAATGCTGTATTATCTTTCGTGCGGTAAGCCTCAATCCATTTGCTGAAGGCACACACCACCACTAAGATATACTTGAGGTTATTACAGCGCTCCAGCTGGATGTAATCCATTTGCAGTACTTCGAATGGTGCAGTAGGTGGAACAAACCCTCCTTTGGGAGTATAAGTCCCTTGTCCAGGATTGTGCTGTAAACATATCAGACAGCTGAACCACTCTCTTGGCCGTACTAGCAATCTCATGATTTTCCCAAACTCGTGTAAGCAATTTAGTAATTGCAAGAGCTCCAACATGTGCCAGCCCATGTGTCATTTGAACCATTGTTTGTAAATAGGCCGTAGGTAATTTCCATCTTTCCATATCTTTACTACGCCAACAACCCTCATCATCCAGCACTCCTTCAGTGGCCCATCTCACAAGTTCTGCTTCAGATGCTGATCTCTGTATGTCTAATATTTCTTCTCTAGCATCGTGCCATCGCTCAGCTTGTGATTTCACCACGTACATGGGAGAGTTATTTTGTAGCATAGCAGTCTCTCTCGCAATGCGATCTGCAAAAGCATTTCCTTGTCCTATTTTATCTGTCACCTTTTTGTGTGCACTGCATTTCACTATCGCTACCTTCTTTGGACATAATAGTGCATTCAGGAGATCACGTACCAATTCTCCATGCATGATATGCACTCCATGTGAAGTCAAGAACCCCCGTTCTTTCCAGAGTAGGCCAAAATCATGCACTACTCCAAAAGCGTAGCGACTATCCGTGTAGATGTTCACACATAGTCCAGCACTTAACTCACATGCTTTCGTTAAGGCTATCAATTCTGCTGCTTGGGCCGATTTCTGGGGTATTCGTGCTGTTTCTACCACTGTTTTAAGTGTCGTGATCGCATAGGCTGCAGAAGTTGTTCCATCTGGTAATTTCACACATGATCCATCAACCCACAGTTCCCCATCTACATCTGGAAATGGTGTATCCTGTAAATCGATACGACCCTTTGTCTGTTCCTCAGTCAGAAAAACACAGTCATGTTGTTCTTCCTTCTGGGTCTCAGCAACAGGATAGGGCAATAAAGTAGCGGGGTTCAGTGTAGCACATCGTCTTAGTGTGATAAGTGGTGCCAACAACGTCAGCTCATATCCTGTTAGGCGTGCACTAGTT
Organism: Lissotriton helveticus; assembly: GCF_964261635.1. NCBI lineage: Eukaryota > Metazoa > Chordata > Amphibia > Caudata > Salamandridae > Lissotriton > Lissotriton helveticus. Next base: position 1,138,429,681 of record NC_136067.1, on the reverse strand, counting down.
AGATGCTGTGTTTTCGTTTGATTCAACAAAGCATCTACCGCATGGGGGACTAACACCAACAATTTGTGTGACAAAACTATCCCCTCACTTTGCCGTATAGCTACTGCTGTCGCTGCAACTGCTCGAAAACATCCAGGCAATCCTCGAGCCACAGGGTCGAGTACCGCCGAGAAGTATGCACAGGGTCTCTGTTTGTCTCCGTGCATCTGCACTAAGACTGATAATGCGCACCCATCCTTCTCATGTACGTACAATGTAAAAATCTTCATGTAATCTGGTGTACCTAACACTGGTGCAGAACAAAGAGCTTTCCTCAATTGCTCAAAAGCATTCTGACATTCATCTGTCCATTCAATGGGAATCGGTGTATCTTTGGACAACAATGCTAGCAATGGTTTAACAATGTGAGAAAATCCCAATATCCATTGCCTACAAAAAGACGTCAGACCTATGAAGGCACGAACATCTTTCTGAGTACGGGGGACTGGTGTGTCTAAAACTGCTTGAATTCGGTCTGGTGTTAATGCACGGCCCTCCTTAGACAAAAGATGACAGAGGTAGGTCACCTTAGGTCTACAGTATTGTAACTTTTTCTTCGAAACCTTATGATTGTTTTTAGCAAGGAAGGAAAGCAAAGAAAAAGTACTCTCCTCACATTGTTCCTGTGTGTCTATTGCGAGTAAAATGTCATCCACGTACTGAATAAGAGCCACCCCAGCCTGTAATTCAAAAGAATCAAGCTGTCTTTTTAAAGCCTGACTATAAATGCTAGGACTTTCTGTATAACCTTGAGGAACTCGACAGAATCTATACGATTTGTTATTTAATGTAAAACCAAAAAGATATCGACTGTCAGGATGTACAGGAATCGAGAAAAATGCATTTTTTAAGTCGATAACTGTAAAAGTAGTTGCTGTCGGTGGAACCAACGTAAGCAACGTGGTGATGTCAGACACCACCGGGTACTGAGGCACTACTATCTTATTAATTTCCCTCAAATCGATAATAAAACGATAAACCTTAGTATCTGTATCTCTCTTAAGAATCGGAAGAATTGGGCTGTTACAAACATTATAGGGAACTTCCTCAACCACCTCTGCCGTAATCAAATCATTTACAATGTGTATCAATGCAATTTCGCCCTCCCTAGATATCTTGTATTGTGGGACACGGGGCAGAGATACGCCCTCCTTTACAGTAATACGCACTGGAGGAATAATCATCTGTCCTACATCAGTATCGGAAGTGGCCCACAATGTTTTTGGCAGGGAGGCTAATACTTCCGATTCTTGGAGAAGACACACTCGCTCAATTTCTGGATAATTTTCATTTAACACGACCCGTACTCCTTCCGGAGCACAACGAATAGTAGCTCGAAAATGTTTTAACTTATCGAGTCCCATAATGTTATCTGGTGTATTTGGGGACAGCAAAAATGGACATGGGGCAGCAAATTTATCAACATAAAATGTAACAGGTTGAGACAGTGGGCTAGAAGTAGGTGTTCCATCGAACCCTATTGCTGTAATTACCTCGCCAGACAGGGGAGCCCTTGGAACCAAGTGTTTGGACAAAGCGCTACGAGTAGCTCCTGTATCTACCAGAAACTGATCAGTAGAACCCAAGACATATGCTTCTATATATGGACCCCTTTGATCAACTGGTACTTCAACCGATTCCACACCCCATCCTACGCAATCCTATGCATGACGCTCGTCACGTGACTCAGGCGAGTTACCCTCATTTATCTGGTATTGATTTCGTCGATCGAACGTGTTATAATCTGTCTGTCCACGACCCCTCGCTTCACTCCTTCCACGGTCATTCGCTCCACCTCTCGATCCCCCATAATTATTCCTAGACTTTCCACTTCCTCGACCACGCTGACTACGCTGTTCTCTCAGCACCGGACAATCTGAAACACAGTGTCCAAACTGTTTGCAGTATGCACACTGATCCTCAGAGATGTCGGAACGGGGAGGAGGCGCATTAATATACGATCCTCGTCTACCCCTATCATTCCCCCTCGTAGCCTGGACCTGAGCCAACATTACCTTCGTCTTCAAATCCTTCACTTTCTTATCACTACTTTCCTTTGCCTCCAATTCCTGTCGTTCATAGTATTGAGCCATAGTCAATAAAGAAGCAGGGGTTGCCGTGGTCCATGAACTTTCACTCGCCTTTAATCGTTTTGCAATCTCCGGTAGGATATTAGCCACATACTTATCAACAAATAAATGCCTGCCTGTATCTTCTGTTAATGATTGGCCACTGTAATCATGGAACGCTTCCTCAAAACGAGAAAAGAAATCAGAGACCGATTCATTTATCTTCTGTTTACAAGAGGCCAACATGGTCCAATCAATTTTCTTAGCGGGAACAAGCGTTTTTAATTTGTTTAGTATAGCCCCTGGGAGTTCCAATATTAATTGACAAGGCTTACATGCTGGTTCCCTGTCTAAATCAGCTTGAGCTATGTCCTTCCAACTTGCCCCAAGAACCGTTTGGTCATCAAACTTACGAATCGCTCTCCACATATCAGGGGGCAATATCAGCCCAAAAACAGATCAATATCAACTAGTGTCATAATACACGAAGAAATTGCACTTTCAACACTTTCATAGAAAGCCGCTGGATTTTTACGGGGATCAGGCAGAGCATTCTTAAGCGCCATAACATCTGCTCTATTCCAAGGCGTATAAACCCAATTATATATAAAATAACCCTTTGCGTCTTTAGACGTTTTATCGTCATCTGTGCCATCCCCTTTATGAGGGACATACAAAGGCGCAGCTTCCCGCATAGGTCTAATATTAATCGCGGCGTTCTTATCTGTTCCAAAGATAGAGCATTCTTTGGATATTTCCGTCGATCCAGACGTAGGTGAACCCGATGTCTTTTCCAACTCCCGTAGCCGCGACGCCTCATTCCGTAGCTGAACCAAACGCTTGAAAAACTCATCCGCATCTGAAAGAATAAAGAGACCTTTACGAAAGTTATCACGACCCTTCGAGATATCCTTAGGTTCTAACTCAGAAGAATACTTTCTAAATCGGTCAACAACCTCATCTCCAAAATGATCTAAGAAATACAATCGCTCCTTATCAGACCACTGTTCCATATGCTTACTAATCTCAGAAACAGTTATAGTATTAACATTTAGTTTTCGTGCAAGCGAACGTAATTCCGCAGTTCGATCCGAAGGTAACCTAGTAAGCTGTGTATTCTGATCTTCCTCATCCGATTCCTCATTCGGAGCTGTAGGTGCAACATACGGAGGCGGGCAACGATCTAATAACGAAAAATTATCTATTTCATTAGTAAGGACCGGATAAAGAGGACTTCGGATAGGGAATTGCCCATTAATCTGCAAATTACGTTCTCGAGTCTCCCTCTCTTTCTGTTCCTGTAACTCCTTCTCCTGTAGCTGTAAAGCTTTGTCACGCGCAGCCCTTCGCTGCACCTTCTCCGCCAAGGCTTCCTCACGCTTCAATCGTTCACGTACCTCTTTCTCCCACATACGCACACAATCAAACATATCCTGCCTAGACCTACGCTGAAACAAACACTGCTCCACATATTGCACCTTTCGTAAATCAAATGACCCATGTAGTGGCCATTGCAATTCATGATCGGCTTTGGTATACTTATGCCACAATGAACTATACATTATTGGCGGAATGCCAAATTTTACATACATCTCTCGATTTGGGGTCCCCTCTGCGGGAGCCGGCTGTGATTTATTTAATCGATAACTGGTACCATTTCCAAGGCAGCACATCCCTCGGAGTGTGCTGAGAACAGGCATGTCAAAAAAAATATCACGAAAACGTGATACTACATAAAATGGCACTTTATACTTTATACACGGTGTGCCGCTCAAACAAAAAGCAAAATCAGAGGAATATCCCTACATGCCTGCCTATGTGAGGTGCACTCCACATATACGTCAAATTCATAGGTCCAAACGTTAGCTAACTCAAACAAATTCAAATTCAAATTCAAAAAGCCACAGTAAGTGTCAGTAGACTACCTTACCAATCATAAGCTTACCAAGTACCTTCAAACGTCCAAGGTCCAACTGCCAAGTTCTTTAGTCGAATCAGCCAAACGGCACTACACGACAATCCAAGATCAGAATCTCAGTCGAGGACCGGCGCCACCTGGAAGGTCGGATCAGAAGGAAGGAAGAAACACCGTGGGTGCCAAGACTCGGGTCACTCAAAGGCAGCGATCGCTTCCATGGCGAGTTTCCAATCCTTCGTCACGACCTCTCCTTCGGGCATCCGAGTCGCCGATGAGTCCCTTCGTGGTCGCCAATTGTGGTGTTGGGTTCAATCAGGCCTACATACTCTGCTAAACTCTCGAAACACCTTAGTGTAGAAGTTGGCACGGACACTGGAAAATGCAAAAGACAGGTTTATTAAGACCCCATGGGGTGGTGGTACATTTCTACAGCACCCTTCGGCAATGCAAGAAGTAGCACACCGAGTATCAATGCACGACCTCTTTTATACAGTTTAATAGCAATAAAAAGATAGGCGTTTACAAGTTTACACATTTTAGGTACATATAAGGTCATTTTTGGAACACAGCCAGCATGTGGGAGGAGTCCAGTAGTACTGGTCAGTTTGGGATAACATTCCTAAAGAATGACCAGTTGATGTATAATGCGCATGTGTGCCTGACCAGTACTAAAAATAGCTTGTTGCTGGGCAAAGTAGACGACCATGGGTATCGAGAAAGGACAAAAGGGCATGCTGACCACGAGGCAGCGTGTTCATACAAATGGAAGCCAAAGGATTCAAAATGGCCCCCGTATATTTTAGTCAAGTTAAGAGAAAAGATCGTGTAGTTGAGCTAAACGCTAATTCAGGAACTGCCAAAATACGACAGACGGCCCTTTTAGCGTTTAGCAAAAGCTACCTCATAACTAAAGTAATCAGAGTATTCATCATCAATATTGATGGCCATTATCTTCATTATTTCATCATTAATTAGTTTATCTTGCTTAATAATAGCTTGTTTGGACGGAATACAAGCTGTGATACGTACAGAGCATAAGGTAGGACCACATTGAATACATAGACACAGGGAAAACAGTACTCCGATAATAATACATAGAATAGTTAATAGCTTCCAACCCCATGTACTAAGTAGAGTCCAGAACCAACTAGAAAAGGTCCATGTTCCATTCTCTGGGTGAATCTCAGCAGCTATTTTATGCAGCTTAGTAATAGCATCATACACGGAAGGTGAATTATCTGGCACGTACACACAGCAACTACTACCGATAATGCGGCATGCACCTCCACGATCAGCTAGTATCACGTCTAGAACTATCCTGTTCTGGATCGTTACAATTCTAGTAATCTGCAATTCTTCAGTTATGTTTCCCAAAGCAGAGGCAGTTTCATTAGCAACTGCTTCCACAACACGTGTAAGTCGTCTTATCTTTCTACTGTTTAATGCAGCTCCTACAAATGAAAATAATCCTAAATTGAAATCTACATATTGCTGTAAGGAGGTATCGGTCTGGTCTACTCCATCGATATCTAATGTTCTTTTAACCCTATTTAGTACAAAATCATGATACAATACATAATCATTATGATACATAGGTGGAGCAATAAATACAGGCGGTAATACAAAAGATATGTAACAAGCTCCTAACCATCCAATTGGAAGACGATGATATCCCTTATTTCCACAAATAAAATATGTATTACGTGATGCTACGAATGCAATTCCATTTGGTGTATCAAATGTAAGCGTGATATTACATTCGCTTCGGCCTACAGGGATTGTACCTTTATTTCGAATACAAAGATCTGCTTTCGTATCAATAACAGTTATCACATGAGAGGTCGATACATTTATGAATCTTTGATTTGTAAAAATACGAGGTATAGATACATTGTCCGGACGGTATTCTTCCCATTCAAATTTAGTTCCTTCAGCTTGTGGATAGCCATCTTTGTCATTGAAGCATATTTTATTTAACCGAAAAAGTAGTCCACCTTTCGTTGGCCATCGTAAAGTGAAAAGAAGAGTGTACCAAGCATTGCAGGAACCATTATGAGAAAACGGGAGAGGAATGAATGGAGTTCCTCCCCTCTTCTGATGTCCAGGCAACATTCCATATACCCAACAATTGGACATGTTGGTCATGTTATGAGTGTGATGCAAAATCTGAATGAAACTGTTATTCAAATAAGTCTGTCTATGTCTCTCTTCATGATAAGGCAAAGTAAAATGGAAATGCTCAGATGGACTTGGAGTGGTAGGCAGTAAATGTTCTCGTGCAGGAAACAATTGTTCTATAGTCCAAGCTATTACTGCTATTACCACTATAGTCAAAGCAAACAGTACAGCACCAAAGATTTTCCCCTTTCTTGTCGGAGGAGGTGCCATAGTTCACGAAACAAAATTCTTCAGAAGCAAAACTAAAAAATAAAAAGGTAGTTCTGGACTGAGGCTGCCGTTGGTTTTTTCTCCGAGATTCAAGACGGGTGTCGCTACACTGGACAGAACTGATCCCCCCCCCTTGATATTCCCGGCTTCCGTTTCACAAACCTCAGAACGGTAACTAACCAGTTTCAAAAATGCTAGAAAAATTATTTCCTAGGACGTAGATTGTACTTCACTCCATCAGAAACAGTGTGGTCCGAGAAGGCTCCCTCCAGTTCGTAACAGCTGGGCTCTTTTCTGCATCCAGAATATCTCTGTAGTCAGATAACACCACAGGGCTCACCAGGTCCAGGGAGACACGTCGGCAGTGCGTCGAATGTATCCACCACTTCTTGTTCGTGACGCGCACAGCCGTCCGTGTTGCTAGCAGCACTTGTTCTGGGCCACGCCACCTCGGTTCCAGGCTGCTGGTTCTCTCAAATACCTTAATCATAACATGGTCACCAGGACGGAGATCGTGAGCCTCTCCAGTGGAGTTATCGGGAAGCGCTTCTCGAACCTGTTGATGAATAGAAAGTAAATCATTTGTTAATCGTGCCCAATAATCGTTCATCATTATACAAGGCACATCATGTATCAACCGAGGCTTAGGAACTCCCCAAATATTCATCGGCCTTCCAAACACCACTTCATAGGGTGTGAGGCCAGATCGGGAATGTGGCACTGATCGAATAGACAGCAATGCCAAAGGCAGGGCGTCCGGCCATTTCAAAGATGTGGATGCCACGATCTTTGCTAGCTTCAGCTTTAGAGTTGCATTATACCTTTCTACCAAACCTGCTGATTGTGGGTGAAAGACAGCATGGAATCTTTGCTTGATTCCCAATCCTTTCAGGACGTACTCCACTACTTTCCCAATGAAATGAGGACTATTATCATTCCAATTAAACTTACAAACACCATAGCGCGGGAAGTACTCTTTGAGTAACACCTTAGCTGTTATCAATGCTGTATTATCTTTCGTGCGGTAAGCCTCAATCCATTTGCTGAAGGCACACACCACCACTAAGATATACTTGAGGTTATTACAGCGCTCCAGCTGGATGTAATCCATTTGCAGTACTTCGAATGGTGCAGTAGGTGGAACAAACCCTCCTTTGGGAGTATAAGTCCCTTGTCCAGGATTGTGCTGTAAACATATCAGACAGCTGAACCACTCTCTTGGCCGTACTAGCAATCTCATGATTTTCCCAAACTCGTGTAAGCAATTTAGTAATTGCAAGAGCTCCAACATGTGCCAGCCCATGTGTCATTTGAACCATTGTTTGTAAATAGGCCGTAGGTAATTTCCATCTTTCCATATCTTTACTACGCCAACAACCCTCATCATCCAGCACTCCTTCAGTGGCCCATCTCACAAGTTCTGCTTCAGATGCTGATCTCTGTATGTCTAATATTTCTTCTCTAGCATCGTGCCATCGCTCAGCTTGTGATTTCACCACGTACATGGGAGAGTTATTTTGTAGCATAGCAGTCTCTCTCGCAATGCGATCTGCAAAAGCATTTCCTTGTCCTATTTTATCTGTCACCTTTTTGTGTGCACTGCATTTCACTATCGCTACCTTCTTTGGACATAATAGTGCATTCAGGAGATCACGTACCAATTCTCCATGCATGATATGCACTCCATGTGAAGTCAAGAACCCCCGTTCTTTCCAGAGTAGGCCAAAATCATGCACTACTCCAAAAGCGTAGCGACTATCCGTGTAGATGTTCACACATAGTCCAGCACTTAACTCACATGCTTTCGTTAAGGCTATCAATTCTGCTGCTTGGGCCGATTTCTGGGGTATTCGTGCTGTTTCTACCACTGTTTTAAGTGTTGTGATCGCATAGGCTGCAGAAGTTGTTCCATCTGGTAATTTCACACATGATCCATCAACCCACAGTTCCCCATCTACATCTGGAAATGGTGTATCCTGTAAATCGATACGACCCTTTGTCTGTTCCTCAGTCAGAAAAACACAGTCATGTTGTTCTTCCTTCTGGGTCTCAGCAACAGGATAGGGCAATAAAGTAGCGGGGTTCAGTGTAGCACATCGTCTTAGTGTGATATGTGGTGCCAACAACGTCAGCTCATATCCTGTTAGGCGTGCACTAGTTAGATGCTGTGTTTTCGTTTGATTCAACAAAGCATCTACCGCATGGGGGACTAACACCAACAATTTGTGTGACAAAACTATCCCCTCACTTTGCCGTATAGCTACTGCTGTCGCTGCAACTGCTCGAAAACATCCAGGCAATCCTCGAGCCACAGGGTCGAGTACCGCCGAGAAGTATGCACAGGGTCTCTGTTTGTCTCCGTGCATCTGCACTAAGACTGATAATGCGCACCCATCCTTCTCATGTACGTACAATGTAAAAATCTTCATGTAATCTGGTGTACCTAACACTGGTGCAGAACAAAGAGCTTTCCTCAATTACTCAAAAGCATTCTGACATTCATCTGTCCATTCAATGGGAATCGGTGTATCTTTGGACAACAATGCTAGCAATGGTTTAACAATGTGAGAAAATCCCAATATCCATTGCCTACAAAAAGACGTCAGACCTATGAAGGCACGAACATCTTTCTGAGTACGGGGGACTGGTGTGTCTAAAACTGCTTGAATTCGGTCTGGTGTTAATGCACGGCCCTCCTTAGACAAAAGATGACCGAGGTAGGTCACCTTAGGTCTACAGTATTGTAACTTTTTCTTCGAAACCTTATGATTGTTTTTAGCAAGGAAGGAAAGCAAAGAAAAAGTACTCTCCTCACATTGTTCCTGTGTGTCTATTGCGAGTAAAATGTCATCCACGTACTGAATAAGAGCCACCCCAGCCTGTAATTCAAAAGAATCAAGCTGTCTTTTTAAAGCCTGACTATACATGCTAGGACTTTCTGTATAACCTTGAGGAACTCGACAGAATCTATACGATTTGTTATTTAATGTAAAACCAAAAAGATATCGACTGTCAGGATGTACAGGAATCGAGAAAAATGCATTTTTTAAGTCGATAACTGTAAAAGTAGTTGCCGTCGGTGGAACCAACGTAAGCAACGTGGTGATGTCAGACACCACCGGGTACTGAGGCACTACTATCTTATTAATTTCCCTCAAATCGATAATAAAACGATAAACCTTAGTATCTGTATCTCTCTTAAGAATCGGAAGAATTGGGCTGTTACAAACATTATAGGGAACTTCCTCAACCACCCCTGCCGTAATCAAATCATTTACAATGTGTATCAATGCAATTTCGCCCTCCCTAGATATCTTGTATTGTGGGACACGGGGCAGAGATACGCCCTCCTTTACAGTAATACGCACTGGAGGAATAATCATCTGTCCTACATCAGTATCGGAAGTGGCCCACAACGTTTTTGGCAGGGAGGCTAATACTTCCGATTCTTGGAGAAGACACACTCGCTCAATTTCTGGATAATTTTCATTTAACACGACCGTACTCCTTCCAGAGCACAACGAATAGTAGCTCGAAAATGTTTTAACATATCGAGTCCCATAATGTTATCTGGTGTATTTGGGGACAGCAAAAATGGACATGGGGCAGCAAATTTATCAACATAAAATGTAACAGGTTGAGACAGTGGGCTAGAAGTAGGTGTTCCATCGAACCCTATTGCTGTAATTACCTCGCCAGACAGGGGAGCCCTTGGAACCAAGTGTTTGGACAAAGCGCTACGAGTAGCTCCTGTATCTACCAGAAACTGATCAGTAGAACCCAAGACATATGCTTCTATATATGGAACCCTTTGATCAACTGGTACTTCAACCGATTCCACACCCCGTCCTACGCAATCCTATGCATGACGCTCGTCACGTGACTCAGGCGAGTCACCCTCATTTATCTGGTATTGATTTCGTCGATCGAACGTGTTATAATCTGTCTGTTCACGACCCCTCGCTTCACTCCTTCCACGGTCATTCGCTCCACCTCTCGATCCCCCATAATTATTCCTAGACTTTCCACTTCCTCGACCACGCTGACTACGCTGTTCTCTCAGCACCGGACAATCTGAAACACAGTGTCCAAACTGTTTGCAGTATGCACACTGATCCTCAGAGATGTCGGAACGGGGAGGAGGCGCATTAATATACGATCCTCGTCTACCCCTATCATTCCCCCTCGTAGCCTGGACCTGAGCCAACATTACCTTCGTCTTCAAATCCTTCACTTTCTTATCACTACTTTCCTTTGCCTCCAATTCCTGTCGTTCATAGTATTGAGCCATAGTCAATAAAGAAGCAGGGGTTGCCGTGGTCCATGAACTTTCACTCGCCTTTAATCGTTTTGCAATCTCCGGTAGGAGATTAGCCACATACTTATCAACAAATAAATGCCTGCCTGTATCTTCTGTTAATGATTGGCCACTGTAATCATGGAACGCTTCCTCAAAACGAGAAAAGAAATCAGAGACCGATTCATCTATCTTCTGTTTACAAGAGGCCAACATGGTCCAATCAATTTTCTTGGCGGGAACAAGCGTTTTTAATTTGTTTAGTATAGCCCCTGGGAGTTCCAATATTAATTGACAAGGCTTACATGCTGGTTCCCTGTCTAAATCAGCTTGAGCTATGTCCTTCCAACTTGCCCCAAGAACCGTTTGGTCATCAAACTTACGAATCGCTCTCCACATATCAGGGGGCAATATCAGCCCAAAAACAGATCAATATCAACTAGTGTCATAATACACGAAGAAATTGCACTTTCAACACTTTCATAGAAAGCCGCTGGATTTTTACGGGGATCAGGCAGAGCATTCTTAAGCGCCATAACATCTGCTCTATTCCAAGGCGTATAAACCCAATTATATATAAAATAACCCTTCGCGTCTTTAGACGTTTTATCGTCATCTGTGCCATCCCCTTTATGAGGGACATACAAAGGCGCAGCTTCCCGCATAGGTCTAACATTAATCGCGGCGTTCTTATCTGTTCCAAAGATAGAGCATTCTTTGGATATTTCCGTCGATCCAGACGTAGGTGAACCCGATGTCTTTTCCAACTCCCGTAGCCGCGACGCCTCATTCCGTAGCTGAACCAAACGCTTGAAAAACTCATCCGCATCTGAAAGAATAAAGAGACCTTTACGAAAGTTATCACGACCCTTCGAGATATCCTTAGGTTCTAACTCAGAAGAATACTTTCTAAATCGGTCAACAACCTCATCTCCAAAATGATCTAAGAAATACAATCGCTCCTTATCAGACCACTGATCCATATGCTTACTAATCTCAGAAACAGTTATAGTATTAACATTTAGTTTTCGTGCAAGCGAACGTAATTCCGCAGTTCGATCCGAAGGTAACCTAGTAAGCTGTGTATTCTGATCTTCCTCATCCGATTCCTCATTCGGAGCTGTAGGTGCAACATACGGAGGCGGGCAACGATCTAATAACGAAAAATCATCTATTTCATTAGTAAGGACCGGATAAAGAGGACGTCGGATAGGGAATTGCCCATTAATCTGCAAATTACGTTCTCGAGTCTCCCTCTCTTTCTGTTCCTGTAACTCCTTCTCCTGTAGCTGTAAAGCTTTGTCACGCGCAGCCCTTCGCTGCACCTTCCCCGCCAAGGCTTCCTCACGCTTCAATCGTTCACGTACCTCTTTCTCCCACATACGCACACAATCAAACATATCCTGCCTAGACCTACGCTGAAACAAACACTGCTCCACATATTGCACCTTTCGTAAATCAAATGACCCATGTAGTGGCCATTGCAATTCATGATCGGCTTTGGTATACTTATGCCACAATGAACTATACATTATTGGCGGAATGCCAAATTTTACATACATCTCTCGATTTGGGGTCCCCTCTGCGGGAGCCGGCTGTGATTTATTTAATCGATAACTGTACCATTTCCAAGGCAGCACATCCCTCGGAGTGTGCTGAGAACAGGCATGTCAAAAAAAATATCACGAAAACGTGATACTACATAAAATGGCACTTAATATACTTTATACACGGTGTGCCGCTCAAACAAAAAGCAAAATTAGAGAAATATCCCTACATGCCTGCCTATGTGAGGTGCACTCCACATATACGTCAAATTCATAGGTCCAAACGTTAGCTAACTCAAACAAATTCAAATTCAAATTCAAAAAGCCACAGTAAGTGTCAGTAGACTACCTTACCAATCATAAGCTTACCAAGTACCTTCAAACGTCCAAGGTCCAACTGCCAAGTTCTTTAGTCGAATCAGCCAAACGGCACTACACGACAATCCAAGATCAGAATCTCAGTCGAGGACCGGCACCACCTGGAAGGTCGGATCAGAAGGAAGGAAGAAACACCGTGGGTGCCAAGACTCGGGTCACTCAAAGGCAGCGATCGCTTCCATGGCGAGTTTCCAATCCTTCGTCACGACCTCTCCTTCGGGCATCCGAGTCGCCGATGAGTCCCTTCGTGGTCGCCAATTGTGGTGTTGGGTTCAATCAGGCCTACATACTCTGCTAAACTCTCGAAACACCTTAGTGTAGAAGTTGGCACGGACACTGGAAAATGCAAAAGACAGGTTTATTAAGACCCCATGGGGTGGTGGTACATTCCTACAGCACCCTTCGGCAATGCAAGAAGTAGCACACCGAGTATCAATGCACGACCTCTTTTATACAGTTTAATAGCAATAAAAAGATAGGCGTTTACAAGTTTACACATTTTAGGTACATATAAGGTCATTTTTGGAACACAGCCAGCATGTGGGAGGAGTCCAGTAGTACTGGTCAGTTTGGGATAACATTCCTAAAGAATGACCAGTTGATGTATAATGCGCATGTGTGCTTGACCAGTACTAAAAATAGCTTGTTGCTGGGCAAAGTAGACGACCATGGGTATCGAGAAAGGAGAAAAGGGCATGCTGACCACGAGGCAGCGTGTTCATACAAATGGAAGCCAAAGGATTCAAAATGGCCCCCGTATATTTTAGTCAAGTTAAGAGAAAAGATCGTGTAGTTGAGCTAAACGCTAATTCAGGAACTGCCAAAATACGACATACTTCCTACTTTATTTCTGGTTTGATCTGTTCTTAATTTCCATGCAAGCCACTTTCCACACCCTTCTCCGTATTCATGGTTTCTTAGTTTGCTTGATTCCCATTTTGTACGTACTCGATCTTCTAATGTGCTCTCAAGTTTTTCTTTCTGATTTTGCCTCATTCTTTCCAGCTCCTTTTTCTTTGTTGTATCCTTTTCCACTTTTATTTCAGAGTCTAGGGAATTGATATTGCTTTCCAGATCCTTTATCTCTTGTCTGATTTTTTTATTTTTATATGCCCCCAAATTTAGTAGTTTCCCCCTTAGTACTGCTTTGTATGCATCCCAAGTAATTTGTTTAGTCGTGCCAATTTTATTGTTTTCAAAGAAATTGTCAGTTTCTGTTTTAAGTTCTCTGACAATTTGTTGATCTAATAGAATTGACCGTTCTACCGTAAATCTTTTTTGAGTTTTTATTGTCTGTATTTGGAGAGTTAATTGGACAGCAGAGTGATCTGATAGATGAGCCGGTATATGCACTAAGTTTTTAACTTTTTCTGATAGGTCTTTATCTATGAGGAAGTAGTCAATTCTTGACCTATGCCCTAATTTTTTGTTGTGCAACGTGAAAGGTTGGTTTTTCTCCCCTTTCTCTCTCCAAATATCTATCAGTTCTAGGTCTCTTTTGTATATTTTAATCCACTCTCTCATTTTCGGTAGGCTTGCCTGCCTGCCCGGGGGAAACCTGTCGATTTTAGGATCCATTATAAGGTTAAAATCGCCTCCCAGGATTATTGGGGTAGTGGCTAGTAATAGATGGGAGTATAATTTTTGTAAGGGGTCTGCATCATCTAAGTTAGGGCCATAATATCCTGCTATTGTGTAAGAGTTATTTTCGATCCTTATTTTTACTATTGCCCATCTCCCCTTGCTGTCTACTTCTTCCGACTCTACTGTGGCTTTAAGTGACTTTTTTGTTATTATCACTATCCCTTTAATGTTACATTCTTGTGTGGTGCATATGTATCTATCTACCCACCTTTGGTTCTTCATTATTTGAGCCCACTCCTCTTTTAGCAGGTGTGTTTCCTGTAATATAATAATTTCACACTCTGATGTTCTAAGGTATTCTAGAATCCTGTTCCTTCTACTTTTTGTCCTCATTCCATTTACGTTCCAGGAGAGAATTTTAACATTTTTACTCGTATTCATATTCCCCTTCTACTCTATTCCTCCCTATCGCTTCGCAAACCCGGGTACTGTTTATTTCATTGTGTATAAAAGGCATCTCCTTTTCAATTCTCTGACGTTTGAGGATTTTTTTCTCCATTTTTTCCCTATTTTGCTCCCCACCCTTTTTCTGAACTATATATTTTTTATGTTTTCTTTTTAGTGTTTTATTTACACCCTCCCTGGGGAAGCCTCCTTCTTCTTTTCTTAGGGTTATTTCTTAACCCTTTACGGCTCCTCTACCCCCTGACTCTTGACATGTATTTAATAAGTTTTTGATTCTGCAGCGACATACATCGTTATTAGAACGAGACATACATATGCTAATAACATTTTCTTTTTACCTTCTTGGCTCTTTCGACATAGTTTCTTCTCGCATTAAGTCTAGGAGAGATTTTACTTCCTCTGGGTCCCTTATGTTTAGCATTTTGTTTCTCCACATTATCCTTAATGACGGAGGGAACTTCATCTGCACAGTTGCACCAAGTTGCTGTAATTCTGGCATTAGGTTCCCTAGCTCCCATTGTCTGGCCTGTGAAGCTGAGAAGTGTGGCTTAATGGTTAGAGCGGCAGACCCTGATGCAGAGGTCTAGCCCGGGACCAGGGTTCAATTCCCCGCCTCGGCGGGTCTTGGGCTCAAAATTCCACGGACCTGATAATTCTCGCCTCGGTGCCTATTCCAATCATGGAGTCCCACTCTGCAACTCTGGGCAATAGCTTGCTTAATCTCCACAACGGCCCCCACAACGCTAAGGATGCCTGGTCACCACCTTGGGGGTGCCCAGGAGTGGACACCTCACAGGGAAAGCCAGGATGGGTTCCACAGCGGTATTCGTACAAGCGCCTTGAGACCCTTGCGGGTGAGTAGTGCGCTATACAAGTATCAATTTACATATATTTACAAGCTTTAGACATGTCCGATCTAATTTTAAAAGACCTGTTCTCTTTGCTAAAATTGCCTTTTTTCAATGCCTCTCCCAGAATCTTTTCTTTTAGCACATAGGTTTTGAAATTCACGAGGATTTTCCTTGGTGTTTTCCTCTCTTTATTTTTGCTGAAAGGATCCCTATGTGTCCTTTGTATATCTTCTTCAAGCTGTGCTCTATCTGCCCATGGGAAGTGTTCTAATAGTAATTCCACCACATATTTTTTGATATCAGATCCCTCTTTTTTTTCTGGTACATTTAAGATCCTTATGTTGTTTTTTCTAGCTTGATTCTCAAGCGATTCCATCTTCTCGTGCATTATTTTGCTATCCTGCCTCAGAGAGTTTATGTCTTTTTGGTTTTTTTCAACCTTTTTACTTAAGGTGCCAACTTCACTTTCTATGGCAGTCACTCTGTCTCCCAATTCGTTGAGTTTGTTGTCTAGTTTCTCGCATGCTTCTTGTATTTTATCCTGCTTGGCTTCTGAGATGGTGAATTTCTCTCTCATATCCGTCCATATTTTTTCAAGAAGTTTATCTGTATGATTTTCTGGGATACTGTCTCCTGTTTCTTGTAATTCAGCCTCGGGCAACCCATTCTTGTTGCCTACTGTTTCCTCTCTTTCCTCTAAGGTTTCAATATCTTTAGTAATCCCGGTGGCCATGATGCCTACTGAAAGGTCGGTATCTACTTCTACTTCAACCTCTCTGGTTTCCTCTCTAGTCGCAGCCTTACTTTGCGTTTTGTTCTTACTACTAACTAGAGATAACTTCTCATGGTCCAAATTTAATTGTACAAGATGTTGGGAGATAGGTGATGTCAGGGACGGTACAATGTTTTGCTGTGTTAGAGTTGGAATTGGAATTAGGTTTTCAGGTATAGTTTGTGTCGACAACTCTTTGGTATGGGAGTCTTGCTTAGACTGGACTTTAAAGTAGGTTCTTAACGATGGTGTTATCTTAATGTTTCTTTTCTGCAATATATCGGGTTTATTTTTAGTTGAAGTTTTTTCTCTTTCCTTTTCAGTCTCAATGCTTATTTTTAGTCTCTCTTTAGGTGGCTTTCTAACTCTCTTTTTTATCTCTCTGGGAGAGATTCCTTTCGGATATTGTTCTTGTCTTAGAAAGGCCCTATTTCGCAGGCTATAATTCGATATAACTTTCCTCTCCTTTTTTTCTTGGATAGCCTCCTGTTTATTTTCTGTGTTAGGCTCTAAACTTTTCAAACTTTCGATTTGCTCAGGGGACTTGCTGCACTCCCGCTCTCCTCCCTCTGTGCCTCTTAACCCAGCACTCATATGCATCAACGTCTTGTCTTTCTCTGATCTGTCAGCGCTTTTTTTACACGTTAAATTTAGAGCTTCAACATAGAGAGATCTGGGCCACTTGTCTTTTTTACTGGAGTTTTCTAGGCTGCTTTCTGTGTTGCGGGTGTGTTTCTTACTTTTATCGTCTTCTTGCAGCCCCACTGCTAGGACTGCGCAGACCGCCAGTGAGGCTCGGCCGCTCACGCCCCGGAAGAGATACCAGACTCTCCCGGCTGCTTTGCCTGCTGTTGCTTTTGCTCTGGCGGCTGCAGCCCAAATCCCGGCTCGGTTCCCTGGACGCTTGACGAACTTGATACTCCGCTCACTTTCGGAGCATCGAGGGGCTTGGGACACAGTTACTGTCTCCGTGGTGTTCACACCGCCCGTCCCCAGCGGAAAATTGTATTCTGCCTCGAGGTAGGTTACCATCCCCGTATCTACTTTGTTTGTTTGTTTTCTCCGTTGCTCCGTCGCTCTCAGCCGTAGTGCTTTGCTTAAAGGAGAGGGGAGCGTTTTGCTCGTATTCTCATATTGGTTGAATTGTATATTATTGCGTGTATCGCTGCAGCATTCCTATATCCTTCATCTGTCTGCACGTTTTCTTCGTTCTTTCAACGCGTTTTCCTCATGTCAGAGGAGTCGGTTTCCAGGAGCTCTCCGACTGAGCGTTCTACTCGGCCGCCATCTTCCTCGTCATGGTCTTACTCTTAAAGATAACAAATGCCAAATGTTTTGCAATTCTGTTGAGTACTTAGGGCAAACACTCTCTGGAGATGGAGTCATCCCAAAGAAGTCACTTGTTGAAGCAATTGTGAAGGCTCCACATCCAGACAACAAAGACCAATTGTTATCTTTCAATGGTTTATGTGAGTATTGTAGCAAGTTTATTAAAGTATTTGCCACCAAGATGGAACCTTTAAGGGAACTGACAAGACAAAAGACAGAATTTCATTGGGGAGAGAAACAGGAGTCTTCTTTTCAATTAATCAAAAATGGAATTGTGCATGCTCCTACCTTGAAGCTGTTTGTGTTAACAAACTCTGCATTGTTACAGTTGATGCCAGTGAGTATGGACTAGGAGGTGTCCTATCTCAAAAAAGTGGAAAGGATGAGTTGTGTGTGGCGTTTGCGTCTTGGACTCTTAATGAGACTGAAAGAAAGTACTGTGATTGAAAAAGAACTTTTGGGATGTGTATGGGGAATTGAACATTTTCAAAATTTATTGTGGGGGAGCCGTTTTCTGCTGAGGCCAGATCACAAACCTTTAGTTTCAATACTTTCTCCCGGTGGAGGACATAATGCCACTGCAAGCATTGGTAGACTTATGTCCAGGTTACAAGAATACATTTTGTCGACTGAGTATGTTCCAGGTAGAATTAATGTGACGGCTGATTGCCTCTCCAGGTTGCCCTGTAAATTTGATGGCAATAATAGCGAAGGGGATGCTATGGAAATTGTTGCTTCTTTAGGAGATTTTGTATCTAGGGAATTTTCGGTCATTTCTGCACATGATTGGAAAAGAAGTGTTGTTGGAGACAAGCTCTGGGACTTGTTGAGAAAGTATATTTTAGAAGGTTGGCCTAAAATCAATATGGTGCCTCCCGAGTTTAGGCCATTTCATCAAGTTGCTAATGATTTGGAATTTGACAATGATCTTATTTTTAAGTGTGGGAAGTGTGTTCCCCCGGATAATATGCAAGATGAGATTCTTAGACTTGCTCATGAAAGTCATCTTGGTATGTCATCCATGAAGAGACTTGTGAGATCCAGTTTTTGGGGGCCCAGTATGGACAAGATGATAGATAGGGTTGTAAGAGTTTGTTCTGTTTGTATTAACAGCGACAAAATGTTAAAAACTCATCCTGTGCCTTTGATTCCTGTTACTTGGCCACAAAATCCCTGGTGGAAATTAGCATTTGATATTTCAGGTCCATTTTATTGTTTGCCCCAAGATGCCCGCTTTGCCCTTGTCTTAATTGACTATCACTCGAACTGGCCTGAGGTCCGTTTTGTTTCGCATGCTACTTCTCAAGTAATTGTAGAGTATTTTAGGGAAGTATTTGCATGTGAAGGGAGTCCAGAGACTCTTATTACTGATAATGGGGTGCAATTGAAATCTAATGAAGTGGAGGACTTTCTTAATTCCTGTGGTATTAAGCACATTACTACACCACTATATGAACCACAAGGAAATGAGCAAGTGGAAAGGTTTAATCATGTGCTTAAAGAGTGTGTGGAGTGTGCTAGGGAGAGAGGAAGTGAGTGGAAGCGTGTTTTAAGAGAAAAGTTGTGGATGTACAGGATTACTCCACATTCAGTTACTGAACTGAGCCTGTTCTGTCTCTTGAGAGGAAGAGAGCCAGTATCGAAACTGTGTCCTTGGTGGATCAAAGAAAAGCTAAGTTGTACTCTTCCTTTGGATAGTTATAGTATTTCTTTGAGAGTTAAACATCATCAAGATAAAATGAAGGCATATCATGATGCTAAACACAAAGTAAAAATTCCCACCGTCACTGTTGCTGATTTGGTAAGAATACGTAAACCTGGTTATGTGGTTAAGGGAACTTCCAAATATGGCCCCATGCGCAGAATTGTCAAAGTTAATATGAATAGCATTGTCACCAATGATGGGAAAGTATGGAATGTCAGACGGGTTGTTAAGGGTCAAAATGGTCTAGCTGATGATTCATCTTCAAGTTGCAGAGGAATGTACCCTTTTAGGAGACATTTTGTCTCAAGGGGAGCATCTTCTTTCCAAAACTTTTCTGATCATAATACTGTAGCATCTAGAGTGAAAACCAGCAAAAGAGTTATAAATTCTCCTGTTAGGTTTAAGGACTATGTATAATTTGTTTGTATTTCTTTAGTATCATTTTCTTTATGTTCTTTCACAGGGATAAGATGTGTTGTCTGCTTATATTTATTCTTAAATGTAGTACTGTACCTTCAAAGTTAGTTAGCCCTAAGAGTTTATGATTGAAATGCTTTCTGTTACCTGTTGCTATGGTTTTTAGGATTCCATGTTTCAGACTACAGAAGAATTGCTGAATCTGAGGAGATCAGTTGTTGTACTGTGCTCTTCATGAATAAATCTTATTTTTTCTAATAACCCAGGATTGAAATCTTACAAGTAGCTTGTGTTGCCCATTGCACTACAGAGTTTCACAGTTTTTCTTTAATTGGTCTTCATTAAAAGTTTTGGATACCATGACAGACAGCGATTAGGATCTTGTTCATTTCTAAATCCACTGCATGTGTCTACTTAAGGTTATGGACCATATCCATGTTAGGGAGGGTCAACAGGGGAGATGTTCAATCAATTACAGAGAAAGCATATAGAAAAAATTAGCGAACAGCAGAGCATGACATGTCAGCTGTGCTAAAAATGCTATGCATTTTGCAGTCTGTGACAAAGTAAGGCTGGTCGGTTTGCACTGTTGCTGGGGGAGGAAGCGTCAGAGTGTGTCGACAATGGTGGGTATCTTGGCACAGGGATCAGCAGTGCAGCCAGTAGGGGCCACCAGCATGACACTCACCCGAGCTGCTTGGGAGGCAAGTGCGGTCAGTCATCGGTCACAGCTGCTGCAAGTCCAAGTCCAGTTCCTGGGCCCATAATATTAGGTCCCACCCTGTAAATTGTCTGCTGCATTATATCATCCTTAGTCTGTGCCCAACGGTGGAGCTCAAGTTTCCACGCAGGTGTCGGGGGGGGGGGTAGAAGTCACTTTCCAGTGCATCATAATCACTAGCTTTACCAGATTGAGGGCCAGGTCGATGAATTTGCTCCAACTTTGTCTCAATCAATCCATCAACCTACCAATCTGGATTTGTATAGCACAGCTAATCACAGGTGAGGGTATCCAGGTGCTGAGAGTACTGTTGCAGGGAGTCTCAGTTGAGCAACCAGGTCTTGAGTCCTTTTCTGAATTCCAGCGGAGAGAATGAGGTCTGGAGGTGAGGTGGGAGGTCGTTTCAGACTTCAAAGAGGGGTAGGAGAAGAAGGGACTTGATGATCTTGTGGAGCATGCAACGGGTGAGGAAGCATGAAACTGAGCTGATCTGTCTTTTCACTTGGGCTTACTGCCCAGGATGATGCCAAGGTTGTGGGCATGGTCCTTCAGAGTGGGTGAGGGCTGTAGTTCAGTAGGGGCACCAAGCATCGTTCTATGGGGAGGTGCTGTTACCAAAGAATAGCACTTCCATCTTTTCTGTATTGAGTTTTAGGCAGTTGTTTCGCTTCCAGTCAGCAATGCTCATCATATATCTGTGTAAGTTGATCAGCGTGATGGAGGGGGTCTTCTGATAATGAGAGGATGAGCTGGGCATCATTAGCGTAGGATATGATGTTTAGTCCATACGATCTAACGAGTTTGGCCAAGGGAATCATGTAGGTGTTGAATAGAGTAGAGCTGAGGGACGAACCTTGAGGAATGCTGCAGATAGTGCTCTTGGGTTCTGAGGGGATGGGAGGATGACGGATTCTCTGGGTTCTTCCAGTGAGGAAGAGGCAATCCACTTGAGGACATCTCCTTGGATTCCAATGTGGTGAAGCCTTTTGTCTGCCTTGGGGTGGTGCATTAGGCCCAGCAGGCATGTTTTCAGACTGTTGATTTGGTGCCTGTCCATTATATGTGTTACATAGGGCCATATGTATGAAGGCAATTTTGCGATTGCAAATGCCGAAATTCGCCAAAATTCGGCATTTGCGACCGCAAAATTGCTAAGTGGTATGTATGTAAGCAAAACAGCCTTGCAAAATAAGAAATCGCATATTTGCGATTCCCTATTTTGCGATTGCATTTCAGGAATCGCATATTGTGATTCCTTAAATGCAATGTATGAGACCCCAAAAAAGTGCAATTTGGCCATAAGGAATTGCAAATTACCACCAACTTCAAGTTGGTGGTAATTAGCGATTTCTTTGAAAAATTCACTTTTTTGCATTTTTCAAGGTGCCATGTGGCACACATACATGCCCGTAGGGCATGTATGTGTGCCACATGGGGACTCATGCACATTTCAGGGGTGCAACAGGGTGTCCTTTTGGCACCCTGGCACCCTTGAAATTGCATTCTCAATTTGCGATTCTCTAATTGAAAATCGGAAATTGAGAATGTCTTCCCATTCATTCCTAAGGGCCTCCAGTCCCAAAGGGATGAATGGGGAGGTATTCCTTAATTGCGAATTGCAATTTGCGATTCGCAATTAAGGAATATGTAGGATTCGCAAAATCATTTGCAAATCCTAGATACATAACATTTTGCGATTCTCAAATAGCGATTCCCTAAAAATCGCTATTTGAGAATCGCAAAATGTAACTTTCATACATATGGCCCATAGTCACAGATTTTAGTCCAAAGTACCTGCAATGGAGTGCACAGCCACTGCAAGTTGTGAAAATCTGCATGGTCTCAGCCACAGCGGGGGTATTTGTGTGACACTGTGGCAATTATCCTGTGTAGCTGGGAGGGGCCAAGAATATGTAGTGGACACTATTAAACTATAAACGTTTCAGATGTGTGTATCTCAACATCTGAGGGATGCAGCTCAGAATGTGGTGTAAGTCTGTGACTGAGAAATTGATTAAATACATTCTAACAATAGCAGTATCGGAGATTAGAGTCTGGGAAGCGCTGGACCCTCTATCTGTCTCCGCACCCTATACATGTTTGGAACTCCACAAATGCGCAGTAGCTTATGTAGGGTAAGGTAAATTACAGGTTCCACTCCCAAATCTTATGAACAAATAGAGGGACAAGTAGAGCTTATATTTAACGGGGTCCAGTGCATATGCCCTAGTAGTATATCCAACAACAGAAATGCACAGTTCCCCTAGATCCAAAAAATTAACAAAAGACAGTTGAAAGGTGGGTGTGAGCACGCAGGAGGGGAATCCTCCTTTCGGAATATAGAGGCCTCACACACCCAGCAAAAAAAGCCAGAGCAATCCATGTCATGAGCCATTATAATTCCATCGCCAGATAGTAGAGCTCATAGTCTGGCACTCCTAGACCCTCAGCCTCCATGGACCAAAACAAATTCCCCAAGGCAATGCGGTGATACAGAAAATGCAGCAAAGCCACCATTTTGACTAATGCTATGGGACCCATAGGTTATAGTGGATTCAGTCTAAAAACCTTTGACGAGCGAAGGGAGTTGATCACCCTGCCAAGGTTATGCTCATGGCTGTCTTTGGAGTCTTTATGAATGCATGTTCCCAGATATTTGAAAGTATTTGGGGCATTAGGGATGGCGTAAGTGCCTGTACCCACCAGAAAGATAGTGCACAAGTCTGACAGAAGGAAGATGCAGGATTTCTGCACAATAACACAGAGGCCTGGGAGCACACAAAAGGAGTCCAGGAGTCACAGCATTGGAGGCCAGAGGTGACATCGTTTAAGTAAATAAGAATGGCATCTACATATAAGGAAATGATGTGGTCTTGACCTGCCACTTTATCCTGAACAAAAATAGGCTCCATTGCCAGCACAAAAATCAAGAGCAACAGTAGTATGCCCTGTCGAGTACCTCTGGGAATTTGTCCCTGGTTCAAGTACTGCTGTCCAACCTGTACCCAGGCAACCAGAGCCACGTAAAGCACCCAAATCCTGGCCATCAATTCCTCCCCGAACCACATGCCATGTAACACTATAAAGAGAAACACCCAGGATAAGCTATTGAAGGCCTTCTCCATGACCACTGAGACTGTCATTGCTTGGGGATAGCTCTCCAGTAGCCCGTCTAAGATAAGAAAGAGGCACCTGATATTTGAAGAAGTGCTTCTCATCAGAGCAAATATGCACTACACTGGGTGGACCAGGGACAGAATGTGTGATTGGATGCGATTCACTAAGATCCAGGATTTTGCAGTCCGGGTTAAGAAGAGACGACAGTCAATGTGCACTCCAATACAAAGGATCCCCCCCTGTTTGGGAATCATCACGATAAAGGCCTCCCATGAGGAGAACGGCAGCCGTCCCACTGTCCATGCCGCTTTGTATAACCAAGCTCATTATCTGATAAGGTCTGCCTGAAAGCATTGGAAGAGCGACAGGGGATGTCTACCACTGCAAATCATCTTGCCTGTCAGCTGCTTTTCACCAGAGTCCTATGCGGGCCATAGAGGCCTCTATAGAAATCCAGAAACATTCCAGTGATACCTGTTTGCCTATGCACACAGTGGCCCTCTGGGTGGCTGATAGCAGTAATCGCAGACTGGTCACTCTGTGCCTTCAGGAGACCTATGAGTGTTCATCCGGCCCTTTCCCCCCAGTGCAGGGGGCGGCACTCCATGTCCAAGATCGCATGCAGTTCCAAAAGACACATGTCTCACTCCATCTGGTCCAGTTGAGTCTGCAGAGCATACCCCAGAAGAGGGTTTAAGGCAGAGCCCCCACATGTATGTTTTGAAAGCATTCTCTTTGACCAGCAGAGTAGAAGCCAAACCTTCATTGAGCTCAAAATAATCATTGTTCTCCTTGCTTAGAGTGCCCTGAATGTGGCATCCTCTATGGCTGAGAACCATGGGTGCAACAGAAGTGTCTATATCCTCAATTGACCCTATCGCAGTGGACGGGGATCTGAATTGTTCATCTCTAAATATTCTATGTTGTGTGCTACCCCTGTGAGATGGCAGGGGGGTCCACCAGTCAATGCCACAGTCTCACCGGGTGGTGCTAGACAGCCAGAGAAACAACCAGTTGAGAGGGGGCACACCCTTCCTGGCCTTGTTCTTAGAATGGAACACACATAGAGCCCTTGGGTCCGGAATCGCTCAGATTGAGTGTGTGTGAGGAGCCGACTATGCTAAAGCGGAGGGGGAATTCCTTTTCAGGATGCTTTCCCTCACACATCAGGTTAACCTCACAGTTAGTTTTAACCACTGTCTACCCAGCACTGCACTCCCTCTACCACACATGATGCTCACATTGGGTTTTATGACCACCACTCATACCCAAAAAAATCCCCGAGCTCCTACCTTGCAGCGAGGGGGGTGTAGCCTGCATCATGACTAGGCTCGTGAGACGAGGAGGCATCCCGATGATGAAGCCTGACACCTCTGGTGTCTGGGGGAAACCGTCCTGAAAAGGGATTCCCCCCTCTGCTTTAGCATAGTCGGTTCCACACACACACTTGCTCTGAGTGATTCCAGACCCGAGGGCTCTTTGTGTGTTCCATAGCATTATTACAGAGAGTTTGCCCTCGCTGGTCCCTTAAACCTCCTCAGACCCCCCTTTTGTTTTTCTTGTTCTTAGAATCCCAACCCCTTACTGCAGTGCCCGTGCCTTGGTATAAAAGCAGGTCAGTAGCCTCACCTCCCTCACTGGAGGGGATCACTGTCGGCCACCACAGGCACTGCGGCAACGCCCCGGTCTTTCATTTCCCTTGCACAGTGTCTCCTTCATGACCCACCACCATTGTTTTCTGAAGTCTCTGGGATAAAACAGCCACCACGCAGCGAGAAGTGGCCAGCTGCAGCCACGCCCTGCTGGCTGCTTCACCCGTCTATGCAAGGCCAAGAGGGAGAATGAATTGGTGATGCCACCTCCCTAGGGCATTTGGGGCATCTAGTGACACTGAGAGATACAGTCCAGGTCTGATATGGAGCAGATTAGCAATGATAAGAGTGGTGGCCCAGTAGAGCTCTCAAAACGGAGACAGTCATCTTCTTTAAGCTGGCCAAACACCCACCATCTTTCACTGTTGGATGTGAAGTTCTAATATACTACAGAGCTTGGGTGTCTTGTTGATGTTCATTGTTCTGTATTGTGGTGCCAGCTTTGCACATCAACAGCTCCCAACTGAAGCACACGACTGAAGTGAAGACAACTAATATTCATGGCATTCATATTAGACACTGCAGAATATCTCCGCTGTACAGGACCTTGTTGTCTAGAACCCTGCATAGGAAGTATGATGTTGTTTTAGGTACAGTGACAATGGTGTAGGGAGAAGAGTGCTTTGATATGTTGACTTTTAAAAGGCCATTTCCCCCATATTTGATATACACACACTGGGGGTGCACTTGTTTCATAAAACAGCCACAGATGTTGAGGCAATTATAGTGTAGTCATTGTTAGAAGAAATTAGAACTGTAATGACACTGTCTCTAATCATAAGAAAGGTTGGTAATATTACCTTGTGCAAAGTGTCCTGAACGCATCAAATGAGATGGATTACTTACTCTGCTGATAAACTGAGATTGATGGAAAAAGCTTAGGGGCACATGTATCAATATTGCATTTTGCGATTCCTTAATTGCAAAAAATAAGGATTCGCAATTAAGGAATTGCAAACTGCAATGCATCAAGAAATCGCTATAAAAATAGCGATCTCTTAAAATTCCTTAATTGCGATTCTCTCATTGAGAATCGCAATTAAGGAATACCTCCCCATCCAGGCCCATAGGAATGAATGGAAAGACATTTTTAATTTGCAATTCACCATTAGAAATTCGCAAATTAAGAATGCAATTTCAAGGGTGCAGGGGTGTCCAAAGGACACCCTGTTGCACCCCTGAAATCTGCTTAGAAGTACATTTTGCACACTCACATGCCCCAAGGGCATGTGTGTGTGTGTAAAATGGAACTTAAGAATGCAATTTCAAGGGTGCAGGGGTGTCCAAAGGACACCCTGTTGCACCCCTGAAATCTGCTTAGAAGTAAATTTTGCACACTCACATGCCCCAAGGGCATGTGTGTGTGTAAAATGGAACTTTTAAAAATGCACTTTAGTGCATTTTTCAAAGTTTTTGCAAATTACCATGAAGGTCAACTTCATGGTAATTTGCTCCCCTTATTTGCGAATTCGCAAATATTTAAAGTTTGATGCATTGCATTTAAGGAATCTCAATTTGAGATTCCTTAAATGCAATCGCAATTTAAGAAATCGCAATTTTGGGATTTCTTAAATTGCGAAAATTACAAAAATGTTAATGCATCCCAAAAAATGCAATTGCATTCGCAAACGGTCGAATTTTGCGATTCACACCATTTGCGAATGCAATTTCCATTGATGCATCTGCCCCTTAGTCTTTGAAAGATCAGAAAGTGGAGGGAAATGGCTTTACTCAGCTCCTATTTGATAAATAATCTGATTGTCTGTGGACTAGGAATCATCACAACTGATAGTAAATAAAAGGATCCGAATGTAGCCCTGATGAAAGACTGGGTATGTGCTTTGCAAGAAGATGAGACTCGGGTGGTAAAGGTCTCCTTCATACAAAGTTAGAGCACAAATAACTGAAGAGTAAAGTCATAAAAGTGATATTTGAACTTCCACAAAATGTTACCAAATGATAAAGATGAGTAGTTTTTCAAAACTGTGCGAGTGAAAATGGTCAAATATCAAGAGGACATTTCATTTATGTAAATTGAATAGCATGTGGAAACTATGCAATGGTCAGGTATATACATTTGTTAAACTATATGACTATATTTTTTTCATAAAGATCAGAAGATAGTATTACATTGCATTACCCAAGCAAGTTTGTTCAGCTCATTGAAGGTGGAGGCAGATATTGAAAATGACCTAATGGGAGAAACTGCTAATGAAAATCCAGATTTTTGTATCTCAAATGCAGATTAACTCTGCAGCTCACATAAAAAAGGGCAATAGAAAGAAAAATATGTAGGGAGAGGAAGGTGAGCCAAGGTTGCTCAACAAAACCTGCCAAACAATGCAAACAAGGTACCTGATGGTTATTGAAACTGTCAAGCACTAAATCACACCACAAATTGCTCTACTCAGCACATTGGCATTGACTCAAGAGTGGTGTAGTCCCTATCAGACTTTGGGGCATATGTATGAGGAAGTGGCGGAACGAGGCGTTAGCCGTCATGGCTTAATGCCTCACTCCGCCATTTCAGAAACGCACGGCTGCACCATATTTCGAAGGATATGGTGCATCTTTGCATTTCCTCCTGTGTTGGAGCTACATTTAGCAGTTTAGCGCCAACACAGGCACCCTTGCACCGTAGTTCAAGGGTGTCTGCGTGCAGGGGAGGATGGTTTATATGTAGGAAGGTGTCCATTCCTGCACATAAACAATCCTAAAATGCCATTTTGTGACATTTTATTTGTACTGCTTCAAGTAGCACACAGAAAAGTCACAAAATTACAGATTGTTTATGTACTGGAAGGGGGGCCTTCCTGTATATAAACAATCCAAGGAAGTGTGCTTTTTCCATGTGTGCTGCACAAGGCAGCACACATGGAAAAAGCAAAAACGAGGAGAAATAATGCATTTCTCCTTGTTTTGCCAACTTAAGACCAGGGATTTTCTGGTTTAAATTTTTCTGGTTTTAATGTTGTCGCTGCCTCCTATGTACGCTGCCCTTGTGCATAGAGGCAGCATCAAAATCAATAGGTGTTGCGGTGGAATGCCCACTGCAACACCCACTGCCCACCCCTTTCACGCTAACTATAGCATGAAAGGGGGCCTTATTTACAAGGCTGCCTTAAGCCACGTTAAGTGGCTTAATGCTGCCTTGTAAATAAGGCGATGCCCCTATTGCCACCACAACATCGGAAAAAGTGACATTGTGGTGGCGATAGGGGCTTGTACATATGCCCCTTTGTTGCTCACCACCAGACCAGCCTCCTTTGTGTTAATACATGATGCTATAATCACTATAATCACAACGCTGCCATTGCAGCGTTGTGATTGGTGGAGGGGAGGCTGCCTTTCCAGATAACGTGGAGAGCCGCAGGAATTGGCGCAGGAAGGCGGGAGTCGGACCCATCCAGAAGCTGAGTACGTTTAATTTTATATTTTTATTTAATTAAACCCCTCCCGCCTCCTCCCCATACCCCCGCAACTACCCCATTTGCACCCCCCCACCCTCCCGTAATGTTGGCAGCGACTGAGTAGCACTTGTTTTAGTATTGCGTATGGGTTCACTTTCAAAAACATTATAAAACACAGCCTTAGTTTGCCACTTCAGTAGGCGCCTTATCTTCTTTGTTGTATGGGCCCAGGAGAAGGAATGAACCAGCTTTGGGAAACAATGGGGCATATTAGCAAGGAACCTCGTTAAAATTATTGCTGTTTTATCGGCAGGCAACTGCAGATAAAACGGCGATAATGGGCTTGCTAATATGCATTATGGATTTCCTATAGAATCCCAGGTTAGATGTCCTGCACATCTAACCTGAGATTCTATTGGAATTCTATAATGCATATTAGCAAGCCCATTATCGCCGTTTTATCAGCAGTTTCCTGCCGATAAAACAGCGATAATTTTAATGAGGTTCCTTGCTAATATACCCCAATAAATGTTGATACACTGGATCGGACGTCCTCGTAAATTAGTAAGTGTCTCTTCTCATCGCGTGTCCACATTTGCTCGCCAGTTGCGTCTGTAGCTTTCCTCTGTGTCTAGTGCCTGGTAGCACTGCGATCTGTGGGTAGTCGATGGAGGCCGGAGTGGGCTGTTACGAGGCTGTACTGGGTAGAAACCACTGCTAGAAGGGGGCAGAGGGAGGCAGACTGCAGGAGACGGGGACCTGGATGTCTTCACTGTGAATTGCAGGGACCTCAGAGGTTTGGCTCGGGTTGCAGGACAGGGAAAGGCCACAAAGTTTCTAGAACTTGGGGGAAGGCACAGTTTTAGTTTATTAGGGGATACCTCGGCCCAAAACTAATAGGAGTTGGGGGACTTAAGAAAATGGGAATCTGGTACATTACCCAGTGAGGAGAGGGTGTTGACACTCCTAAACCTTTTTTTCAGTACACTTTTGAGTGATTGGCAGTAGTTCTAATTTAGGTCAAATTTTTAGCATGATCGGTAATGAATGACACATTGGATGCAGTGTACTGGGAATTGCACCAATGGTGGGAGTTGTGAGGAGGTGTTTTGTCACTGTCTCCTAACAGAAGTAATGGTGCAAGCAGAATGGGACTTACCGCTGCTCGTTAGACGTGTTTGAGCAGAGGTTTTTTGTTAAAGAAACGTTTGCTGAGGAGGTGTGCATAGTTTGGAGGATAAGGTCTTCACACTCATCCTTTAGTGGTTGTGTGCCACAGAGTGCTTTGCAAAAAACACAATTGATGGACAGAATGTAGAACAATGTCATACATTCACCCCAGTACAAGGATCTGGGCCTAAATCCATCGTTTTTTTTGCACTCTACACCACCCTGGGTTAGACACTGGCTATATGCAAATCAGCTCTGACCCTGTGCCTCATGGGAACAGTCCAGTCCGAACTACCAAGCCATGTCTTTCCCAGACCGGAATCAAGCATCCAAGGACTGGTTTCTGGCTATCAGCCTTCATCAGCCTGGATAGCTTGACTCCAGTGGTGTGGAGAGCCTGGGACTCACGTCTGAGCATACCCAGCCCACTTGGGGTGAAAATTGCAAAAAACACATTTGATGGACAGAATGTAGAACATTGTCATACATTCATCCCAGTACAAGGATCTGGGCCTAAATCCATCGTTTTTTTGCACTCCACACCACCCTGGGTTAGACACTGGCTATATGCGAATCAGCTCTGACCCTGTGCCTCATGGGAACAGTCCAGTCGAACTACCAAGCCATGTCTTTCCCAGACCGGAATCAAGCATCCAAGGACCGGTTTCTGGCTATCAGCCTTCATCAGCCTGGATAGCTTGACTCCAGTGGTGTGGAGAGCCTGGGACTCACGTCTGAGCATACCCAGCCCACTTGGGGTGAAAATTGCAAAAAACACAATTTATGGACAGAATGTAGAACAATGTCATACATTCACCCCAGTACAAGGATCTGGGCCTAAATCCATCGTTTTTTTGCACTCCACACCACCCTGGGTTAGACATTGGCAATATGCAAATCAGCCGTGACCCTGTGCCTCATGGGAACAGTCCAGTCCGAACTACCAAGCCATGTCTTTCCCAGACCGGAATCAAGCATCCAAGGACCGGTTTCTGGCTATCAGCCTTCATCAGCCTGGATAGCTTGACTCCAGTGGTGTGGAGAGCCTGGGACTCACGTCTGAGCATACCCAGCCCACTTGGGGTGAAAATTGCAAAAAACACAATTGATGGACAGAATGTAGAACAATGTCATACATTCACCCCAGTACGAGGATCTGGGCCTAAATCCATCGTTTTTTTGCACTCCACACCACCCTGGGTTAGACACTGGCTATATGCAAATCAGCTCTGACCCTGTGCCTCATGGGAACAGTCCAGTCCGAACTACCAAGCCATGTCTTTCCCAGACCGGAATCAAGCAGCCAAGGACCGGTTTCTGGCTATCAGCCTTCATCAGCCTGGATAGCTTGACTCCAGTGGTGTGGAGATCCTGGGACTCACGTCTGAGCATACCCAGCCCACTTGGGGTGAAAATTGCAAAAAACACAATTGATGGACAGAATGTAGAACAATGTCATACATTCACCCCAGTACAAGGATCTGGGCCTAAATCCATCGTTTTTTTGCACTCCACACCACCCTGGGTTAGACACTGGCTATATGCAAATCAGCTCTGACCCTGTGCCTCATGGGAACAGTCCAGTCCGAACTACCAAGCCATGTCTTTCCCAGACCGGAATCAAGCATCCAAGGACCGGTTTCTGGCTATCAGCCTTCATCAGCCTTGATAGCTTGACTCCAGTGGTGTGGAGAGCCTGGGACTCACGTCTGAGCATACCCAGCCCACTTGGGGTGAAAATTGCAAAAAACACAATTGATGGAAAGAATGTAGAACAATGTCATACATTCACCCCAGTACAAGGATCTGGGCCTAAATCCATCGTTTTTTTGCACTCCACACCACCCAGAGTGCTTTGCAGCAGAAAGCCTTGTGCTAACCATTAGCATTGAATTTTCAGTCAGCAGGGCTGACTGCCACTGACATTTGTGAGGTGATGTTTGTGCGGTGTGTTGAGAAAATCTTTACAGGGCATTTGAACACAGTGTGGAGTCTTCGGGTGAGTATTAATAGTAGTGTGCATTTAGGACTGTTCCAATCATACCACCTTTGGAGTAGTCACTACTGAGATCTGCTATTCCTATAATTACATTAGAAAAAAACAGAATGATATGTAGCATATTTTTTCTTGTACACGTTATATACACATCTAATTTCATATGGAAAAAAAGCATTAACTTATCCAAATTATGAGTATGTTTGAAGTTTGGACCATTCACTGCAACCTCATCAGACACTGCCTCTGAAATTCAGATTGCTACTCAAAATAAATTTCCTTGTTGCACTATGCCCATTTATGCAAAATACCTAGGGCAGATTTACAAGCCGCGTATGCCACATTTGCACCGCCGTTGCGTCACTTTTGTGACGCAGTGGCGGCGCAAAGCCAGCGCCATGCTGCTGAGTATTTACAACGTGACGCATCTGGGAGATACATCACTTGTAAAGCCCTGCGCCACATGTTGGTGTTCCGGCGCAGGGAGGGGGGGGCCTTTCCGACGCAGGAACGCCTCCTAAAAGTGGCTGAGTGAAATCTACAAGTCACTTTTACAGCCATGCTGCATCAAGACCCAGTGCCTGATTAAAGCAGGCGTAAGGATTGACACAGCATCTTAGTCATAGGGGCACCAGAGCCTTGCTGGAGCTGCGTCGCTCTTGCGCATCCATGGGGGCGCAAGAGGTGTCTGCCGTGACGCACAATAACTGGCGCATCCCTGCTGATATGCAGGAATGTGCCAGTTATTGTGAATCTTCCCCCTAGTGCGGAATTTGTTTTGGATATTAGCCTTGTACAAGATGACATCTTAGTTTAGTAACACACTTGAAATACATGAAAAAAAACATTTGTGTTTTCTCACTGACATATTGAGCGTTGTCATTAGGCCCTCGTGTTTTTATCATCAGCAGTGTCACCCTGTGTCATTGCCATATGACAAACCTAGAACCTGTGATGGGTATATGGAACCACGTCACAAAATCACCCCTAAGATGTCTGTGGGCCTCTGCTTTTTGTCTGTAATTAATGCAGTCAGATACAATTACAGAGGTGTGCCCAGTCCAGGGTGTTTTTCAACAAGGAGATGTGTAGGCCTGAGAAAGGAGAAATAGCAGTGGTCGCGGTGCGAGACTAAAAGAAGCAGGACTGCAGGGGAAGAAGATGAAATGAATGTCAACAATGGAAAAGAACATTGAAAGAGAGCAGGAAAGAAGGGAGGGAGGAGAGCAAACCAAATACTGCTTGCGAGAGAAGGCAGGCAGAACAGATGTAAAGGATAGAGAGATGAGACAAAAGGGGAACGAACTTTGGAATAGAGAGGAGAGAAACAAAACAACTGAGAAGGAGCAGTGAATAGGTAAAGTGGAGACAGAGCTGATAAGGACTGCAGAATAAACAGAAAAGAGCAACTACAAGGCTGAAACTGGCAACAGTAATGTAAAGAGCAACTGTTGGCAGAACGTGTTGTTCACAAATACAATTGTTTTTACTGAGACTGTAATTGTACTTATGGCAGTGCACACTTACATTTGTGTGGGGTTAGGTCTAGGTGAAAATACTGCGCACTGTGCTGTTGCTGTATACGTTACACGCAGAGATTTCTGTGATTGACAGTGCATTGTAAAATTCACCATTCTAATCAGTTTTCCCCAAAATGCTCTTGGGTGGGGAATACAGCCCAGCATTGTTCCCCTTTTTCAATTTAGGCAAGTTGTTGTGCTTGCTCGCACATTTTCACAGGTCTACAGTTTTTGCCTCACCACATTTAAAATCCACCAGCCCCCACTGCTTTTGTGCCCTCCAAACCAGACACTTCTGGACCTAAAACTAGACTCTGTCAAAATAAGTGCTGTGCTGCAAAAAGGACTGACACTCTGCTGGACTGCTGACTTGGAAGGTCTGCTTTTCTCTTGAGCTGCCCTGTTGTCTGCTGCTCTCTGACCCTGCTGAGGA
This sequence comes from Lissotriton helveticus, assembly GCF_964261635.1. Classification (NCBI taxonomy): domain Eukaryota; kingdom Metazoa; phylum Chordata; class Amphibia; order Caudata; family Salamandridae; genus Lissotriton; species Lissotriton helveticus. The sequence continues at coordinate 1,138,395,903 of NC_136067.1, read as the reverse complement.
GAGCTGGACTCTGCCTTGCACCAAAGTGATCTCCAAGGGAATATTGGCTTGCCTCCTGTAGTGTGAGACTCAGGGATATCAAAGTCTCTATCCCTGCTCTTGTTCCTGGTTCACTGAAAGTGGACATCGATGCTTGCTTCAGAGGCAGGACACATCCACTGACTGCAAGAGCAGAAATCGCTGCATCGTCCCTGTGGCAGGAGCAGAACTTGGCGCATCGCATTGGAGCCACCAGAGAGCATGCAGAAACTGTTGAATGGAACCGCGCTTACCACCCCTTAACTGCGCAAAGAAATCAGGAGCATTGCTTCAAAACCAGCACCACTCTGCTTCTGCGCTTCATCTATGGAACCGATGTATAGCCATAACTGTGTGGGGAAAATTGACGCATCGGTCAGCGGCACCCCACATCTCGCTGTTCTGACCATGATAAGGTACTTTGTTCATCGGCGCCTGCGTGGCTCCAGCACAACCAGCTATCCCTCATTGGTGCTTATTGCTTCTAAGCGCTAGAACTCTTTTTCATCTTTAAAAACTCATAACTCTGGTTCTACTTATTGGATTTTTGTCATTTACTTGTAACATTATTGTCTATTTGTTAAACCTGGCGTGGAGTCTTTTTGTGGTGTTTTAATTGTCTTTTTTAACACAAACATACTGCATTTTTGAGTTATATACATTGCTATCATCTGGTACACTTCAATAAACCATAGCAGTTTACACAGCAGATAGGACGAACATTAACTAAACCAAATTATGAGTATTATTTGAAGTTTGGACCATTCACTGCAACCTCATCAGAAACTGCCTCTGAAATTCAGATTGCTACTCAAAATACATTTCCTTGTTGCACTATGCCACATGCTCTCTCTGCTCTAAAGTTCGCAATTCTAGAACTTGTGGCGGGAGGTGTGTCTAAAAGTGTATGTCGGTGCTGGCCATCAATGAGAGAGAGTGTGCATTTTTCAAATGGGTGGTGAAAAAATATGAGTATGTTGCTTGAGATGTGGGCCGCCGTGCCACCATTGTACTTACCAGGGGAGGGTAAACACCCATTATTCCGCAACTTTCTTTCCGCATACCATCACTCCGCATACTTTCATTACGAAAGTACCATGACTCCGCAATGCCATTATAACGCATGGCATTACATTTTATATGCTTTTACCACGCATACATTTACAACAAAATTCGTTTTAAATGCATGAATGGTAAAAGCATGTTCTTTTTAAATATTTGGATATGGTAAGTATCCAAATCCATACTCTAAGCATCTTGAAAGGAGGTCTGGATGCACTCAGATGGTCTCTGTAAATTAAATGGCAGTTTGAAAAATAAGTTTTTTCTAAAATGGTGAATAAGATGCAGTTTTGAAAAAGAAAACGAAAGATTGGCTGTTTAAAAACATTCAAGACTGAAAAGTAGGGTGTATGTTTCTGTTTTTTAAAAGCATTTTTCTTATCGGTTAAGAAAAAGTGTTTGAAAGGAACATTGCATAGGATATTTTGAAAAGTCGAGCACACTTGCTGTTTGGATTAGAAACATTGTGTGCTGAATATGTGACCTGTGTGCTTAGTTGTGTGGTCCATGAACTGTTACTTTGGAAACAGGCAGTAAGCAGATTGGGGGTAGAGTTCAAACGTATGTCAATTGGAAAGGGTTAAAATGTGTAACCAATAGAAATGTGTTTTAGCTTTTGAATTATTGTGGGAAGCAATGTGATTTGATATTTACATGTATATGTGTGCAAAATGGGAGGGAAACTGTGCCATTTTTTGGTTTTGATAAGAGCAGTGCAGTACAGAGATTCTGAATAAGAAAATCTGGTGTGCAACTGACATACTTCTTAATCTACAAATCAATTTGAAAGGTGAGCTAATAATTTGTAATAATAATAATAATAATAATAATAGATTTTATAAAGCGCATGGTTACGCCATCTCGGCGTGTCCCCGCGCTGTAGTGAGAGGGAAGAAGGCAGCCCAGCCTGCGTCACACTGCGGCTGCGGGATTAACAAGCGAATGTGAAGGGTTGTATGTGGTGTCTTTGTTTTTAATAAGATTACAGTGTTTTTCCTTGGAAAGTTCAGGGAGTACTCTTGCTTGTCTAGAATCACACTGTGAGTCTGTGTGCATTTAGGAACTATTGTGACAGAAGCATTTGGATACTTCATGTGCTTGCAGATACATAACTGCATAAAAACCTATGCTGTTTTCAAGTTTTGGTAGAATTAGAAACCAGTCATTGCTTATGTATTTGTAAAATGAGTCAGGGTTTTAAACTAAACTGCAGTTCTAAAATATGTAGAATGTGTGCAGTCATCTTACCTCCTCCAGATTAGTAAATGATTTTTGGTAATGTCCCAGGGATACTGTTGCTTGTCTCGAATCACGCTGTGAGCCTGTGTGGATTTGAGAACTATTCTGACAGAAGCAAATGGGTACTTCATGTGCTTGCAGATACATAACTGCTTATAAACCTATGCTGTTCTCACGTTTTGGTAGAATTAGAAACCAGTCATTGCTTATGTATTTGCAAAACGAGTCAGGCTGCCAGACTAAACTGCCGTTCTAAAATATGTGGAATGTGTGCAGTCATCTTACCTCTTCCAGATTTGTAAATTATTTTTGGTAATGTCCCAGTGATACTGTTGCTTGTCTAGAATCGCACTGTGAGTCTGTGTTCATTTGGGAACCATTCTGAGATAAGCAAATAGGTACTTCATGTGCTTGCAGATACATAACTGCTTAAAAACCTATGCAGTTCTCATGTTTTGGTAGAATTAGAAACCAGTCATTGCTTATGTATTTGCAAATTGAGTCAGGCTTCCACCCTAAACTGCAGTTCTAAAATGTGTGGAATATGTGCAGTCACCTTACCTCTTCCAGACTAGTAAATGTGTTTTGGTAAAGTCCAAGGGATAGTGTTGCTTGTCTAGAATCACACTGTGAGTTTGTGTGCATTTGGGAACCATTGTGACAGAAGCATTTGGGTACTTCATGTTTTTGAAGACATATAACTGCTTAAAAACCTATCTTGTTCTGATTTTTTGGGAGAATTAGAAACCAGTCATTGCTTATGTATTTGCAAAATGAGTCAGGCTTCCACACTAAAATGCAGTTCTAAAGTATGTGGAATGTGTGTAGTCATCTTACCTTTTCCAGATTAGTAAATGATGTTGGTAATGTCCCAGGGATACTGTTGCTTGTCTAGAATCGCACTGTGAGTCTGTGTACATTTGGGAACCATTCTGACAGAAGCAAATGGGTACTTCATGTGCTTGCAGATATGTAACTGCAGTCATCTTATGTCTTCAAGACTAGTGAATAGTGTTGCTTGTTTAGAATCACACTATGAGTCTGTGTGCATTTGGAAACCATTGTGAGAGAAGCATTTGGTAACTTCATGTGTCTTTGTACTACTCTAATCATTCACTCAGTATTCAATTACTCATGCAGCGATTTAGGGTCTTATCACATGAACTTTTTCAAAATCTTATCAAATAAGCATGTAGTTCTCTAACCACCTACAAACTTGTGTTTCAGGCCTAAAATTCCCCAGTCAAAAGCCATACAAAACAGCAAACACCCTCTCACTGCTCTTGCAGTTCTTTAGTGACTCTTCCAGCTCTCTGTACTAATCTATTCACTGAAGTAAAACTCAACCAATTATGAATTCACCCAGTGTCTCTCCTTACAGTACTGAAATCATTCAGTCAGTATCCACGTACTCATGCAGCAAGGCAGGCTTTAGGACATGGTCTGCTTCAAACTCCTATGCACTATGCATCTAGTGTTCTCACGACCTTCACACTTGTGTTTCAGGCCTGCATTTCTCCAGTCAGTATCCATACACTCCAGCAAACACCCTGTCACTGCTCTTGCAATCCCATAGTGACCGTTTCAGCACCATGTACTAATCCATTCACTGAAATACCACTGAACCAATTATAAATTCACCTAGTGTCTCTCCTTGTACTACTCTAATCATTAAGTCAATATCCATGAACTCATGCAGCAAGCCAGGCCTTAGGACATGGACTGCTTTAAAACTCCTAAGCACTATGCATGTAGCGTTCTAACCACCTTTTCACTTCTGTTTCAGGCCTACAATTCCCTAATCAGTATCCATACACTCCAGAAAATACCCTGTCACTGCTCTTGGAATCCTATAGTGACCCTTTCAGCTCCATGTACTAATCTATTCACTGAAGTAAAACTTACCAATTATGAATTCACCCAGTGTCTCTTCTTATGGTACTGTAATTATTCAGTCAATATCCATGTACACATGCAGTGAGCCAGGCTTTAGCACATGGACTGCTTCAAACTCCTATGCACTATGCATGTAGTGCTCTAACTACATTTACACTTGTGTTTCAGGCCTACAATTCCCTAATCAGTATCCATACACTCTAGCAAACAACCTGTCACTGCTCTTGCAATACTATAGTGACCGTTTCAGCACCACGTACTAATCCATTCACTGAAGTACAACTCAACCAATTATGAATTCACCCAGTGTCTCTCCTTGTACTACTGTAATCATTCAGTCAATATCCCTGAACTCATGCAGCAAGCCAGGCCTTGGGACATAGACTGCTTCAAACGCCTAAGCAGTATGCATGTAGTGTTCTAACCATCTTCACACTTATGTTTCAGGCCTACAATTTCCCAGTCAGTATCCATACAGTCCAGCAAACACCCTGTCACTGCTGTTGCAATCCCATAGTGACTGTTTCAGCACCATGTACTAATTCATTCACTGAAGTAAAAGTCAACCAATTATAAATTCACCCAGTGTCTCTCCTTGTACTACTCTAATCATTCAGTCAGTATCCATGTACTCATGCAGGAAGCCAGGCCTTAGGATATGGGCTGCTTCCAGCCCCTGTGCACTATGCATGTAGTTATCTAACCACCTACACACTTGAGTTTCAGACCTACAATTCCCCAGTCAGTATCCATACACTACTGCTAACACCCTGTTATTCCCATTGCATAACTATACAGTTATGTATAAAACTTTGAATTACAATTTGAATAAGTGATGAGAAAAAAGTGGTTAAATGATTTTTATATAGAATGTGTTTGTATAGTAAAAGAAAATTATAATATATATATTTATTAAAATACATTTATTTATGTTTATTTTTTACAGATACGGTTTATCATCATTAAAATAAAGTTATTATGCCTCAAAAATCAAGAAAGAGAAAAAGACAGCTAAAGGACAATTATTTGAAAAACACTCAACAAGTATTGGATGACCAACATTATGTGGGTAAAAAGAAAAAATGTTCTGGTAAGACAATTAAGGAATTCACAAAAAAACTTTCAAAGCCTACAAACAGTGTGCAGAATGTACAAAGTACTGAAAAAAATTCAACCCGAAAAAATAAAAAGAGTAACACGAAAGGAAAAAAAGTAAATTCACAGTCAGAAGATTTGATGTATGGTAAAAGAAGGCAAAATCAGTATAAAGAAATCCGTAAAAAAAAAATGTATAATAGAGTGGTACATAACTTGCTGAAAGAGGTGAAAAAATATAAACAAAGAGCACTATTTTATAAAAAGAAAAAGCATATTGAATCCATTGTTAAAAAGGCTTTTGAAGTAAAAAGAAAATTATTAATTTTAGTTTTAAACAGAATTTGATCACCAGATAAAACAATCCATTTCATGAAGGCCAAAAGTAAGAGCAAAAGAGTAATTAACAAACTAATTTTTGTGATGTTTTTTTGGGTGAAGGGAAACACAGTTCAAATTCAGAGCCTTTCTTTAATGAAGAGAGTTATTTTCAGACCAATGATTTATTGCATGCAGTTGATACCAGTGGTTGAGCTTATGAGGTTAGAAATGGTTGTCCAATTGAGAAAGAGAAAATGGTTCCCAGAAATGCAGAAGAAGTGTTAGCTGATGAAGTTCTAGGAAGATGTCCTAAAGCCCCAGTATACAGTTGGGATTGCAGTAGTATTTGTAGTGTATGACAAGAATCTATTGATATTTTACGGAATTTCTTACAACAATACAGTAAACAAAGTGTTAAACAAATGATTAAGATGTTGCAAGGACTAGACCCTTGTAGAGTGAGAAAAAATACTGGTTTGCAAGGTCATTATCTGGCTTGTCATTTCTAGAAAAGTATGTCAAAGTGTTTTTCATCATTTCAGGATGTTAGCAGTACATCATTCTCAAATGCGGAAGTTAGTCAGAAGATTGTATTATGCAAAAAGTCCAGCACTAAAATTAAATGAGTTGAACAGTGCTCTTTTACGTGGGTCAGTATCAGATGTGAAGAAGGTTTGTGATGAAATTGAGTTTTGTTACTTTGGTCCTGAACAAGAGAGTTCAGAAACTGAGACATTAATAGAAGAAAATGTTGAAGAGAATGTGCAACATAGTAGTGCAGAAAATCTTGAAGAACAAATTACAAAGTTTAAGGTGATTTCAGGTGAAAGGCTAAATTAATCTTGTATTTGTTGTTGGCAAACTCACTATAAAAATCAGACTAGGACTGTTGATTTGTATTTAAAAAGTGAAAGAGAAAATAATGATACGTGGAAGGGGGCGCTAGAGGGCGCACAAGCGGAATGGCTGCCTAGGCGCGTAGCTCCCGCTCCTTGGTAGATTATCCTTTATATATCCTCTGCCACAGGGTACTAAATCGACTGATTCTTCCCTAATCTGTCGCAGAACCTTACTGCCTACACTCGACCCAAGTCTGGTGGCGCTGCGCGACTCAGGGCCGGAGATACGAGCGCTTGAAATTTTACCGGCGATCGCTCTGGAGCTGGTGTGTGGGAGCGTCCGGCTGCAGCTATTCACGGGACTCCGGGGATGACCACGAGGACGCAGGCCGCTGATCACCGCGACCGTCAAGATCCTGAACGGCCATCGAGTGGGGGATCGGAGCGGAGGTAAGCAGCTGCCGCTGTCACTCGAGCGGGCCCCCCCCTCCCCCTGCTGCTACTGTCCCTCGTCGTTGGAACTGCAGGTGGGCTGCTTGCTGACCGTCTGTGGACGCCGTGTGACGGGTCGGCCCCTGGGCGGACGGAGGATCCCCTCTTCTACCTGGCGCTCTCGGCGGGGCAGCGCGATCCTGCAGGCTGCCCGGAGATGACTCGGGGGCTGTGCCTGGACCCACGCGACTGGCGGAGCTGCTCCAACCAACACTTTACTGCCATTACGCTCCTGCATGCTACTTGGAGCTAAGGGCGCCCTTGCTTGCCACTGCCCTACCGGGACTCACGGTCGGGGGAGCCGTGTCCCCCCCCCGGGACTGCCCTAGCCTGGCCCTCTTCTCGGTGCCTGTGCAGTGAGTGAGGACCCTGGATTGTGCCTCCGAGTTGCTGGATCCCCTGTGACGCCCCTATCGAGCGGAGCTCTGCCACCCCTTGGCCCCCTTCTCTGGGCCTCTTACATCGTCACTGCGTAGCGCGGCTGCACCTGTGGCCTGCTGACATCGAGAGGGGAGGCTCTAGTGCCGATCCTAACTGGACATTGTCGCCCCCTCGCCATCATCACGCCTGAGGGGCGCGTGGATTTGCATGGACTTGTGTCCCCTGTGGTGGGGTTCCTGCTGCCCTATTGGTGCTTTGCCCTGCTGAGCGATTGAGGAGACACTTCTTTCCTGCAGTGCCTATAGAATTGCCACCCTCTGTGATAGCCCGCGGTGCTGATACACTCTACGACCATAGGGTGCTAAGACCACTCGGAACTTGCTCTTCCATCTTGTAGCGGAGTTGCGAGACTGGACATTGGGCTGACCCCGATTTCGGAGAGACCCCCGACGACATACTGCACATATCGGACCGTGCCTTCTTCCTGTGCCTGGCGCTTGAATCACAGCCCACCTGCGGCTCCTTATGTCAGCGGCCGTAGTCTGACAGTCCCGCGAGGGACCACTACAGCGCCACTGATGCCTGAGTACTCTTGGCCCCCTACCACGGACCACCTGGGGTGCGCAGGATGGCCCGAGCCCACCCACGGTGCTTTTCCGGTGATTGCTGCGTGGCGCCCTACCTGCAGGGACTGCACGAGCCTCCTGCCTTGGCGCACCTCTGCATCATCCCTGTCGTTCCAGCACTGATACTCCGTGGTGCCCCAGCGTTGCGACCTGTTGCGCCATCATGAGGCCTGACAACCGCCAGTCTAAGCTTAGCTTCGATGGAGCCAAAAAAGGCGCGAAATCGGTGCCAACGGACCCTGGGCCTAGTGCGGCAGCTTCGAAGGCCATCTCGTCCCCCACCAAAGACATTGACTTGCACAGCTTGTTTCAAGAGATGAGGCAGGGGTTTGCTACCGTCGTTGAGAAGGTCGATGGGGTCACTGCCCGGTTGGATGCCTTGGTGCATAAGGTGGATCGCCACGAGGAGAGACTCACGGCTGCGGAACAACGCCTTTCCGACAATTCGGATGCCACCTCGATTCACACGACACAGTTGGCCAGAATGGACAATCTGCTCAGGGTAATAGTGGCCAAAAACGAAGATTTGGAAGCCCGAAGCCGCCGGAACAACATACGTGTCACCAATGTGCCGGAATCTACAGACACGGGCAGGATGGAGCTCTTTCTTGAAAAGTTGCTAAAAGGCTCGATCGGGGAGGACGCTTTCTCGCCTCAATTCATCGTGGAAAGAGCACACAGATCCCTGGCGCCTGTGCCGCAGCCCGGTCTCCCGCCGCGGCCAATAATTGCTAGGCTGCTGAACTATCGTGACCGTGATTCAGCCTTGCGGGCGGCCCGGTCTCAAAAATCACTGCAGTTTAATGGCATCTCCTTCTCCATATACCCGGACTTCACACCAATGGTGCAGGAGGAACGGCGTAAATTCCTCCCAGTGAAGAAGAAGCTGCGAGAAGCCCAGGTGGACTATGCGCTGTTATACCCGGCAAAGCTGCGGGTCACGCACCAGGGGAAGCAGCGGTTTTTCACGAACCCGCAGAAAGTGGAGGATTTCCTAAAAACGCTCCGGAAAGCACGCAGGGATAATCGTGATGCTGCAGAGGACCTTGAAGACGTAGACCCTCCTCCGGCGCCACATGAGTGATGACCACCTGCTCAACCTACATTGGACATACCATATGTGCTGTTCGAACCTCCTCTACTGCTACGAGCGAGGGCGGAGCGGAGACTACGCATGCTGGCCCTGCACGGACTTCGTACACCTGTGGTAATGTACACCAAGGACCACTCTCTCGGACCTAGCCTCCACCAAGGGCGGTATAGTTCTGGAGCTATGGACTGGGAAGTGGCAGTGCGTGCTCTATGCTATCCCCCTATTGGGTATTCCCCTTAAGGTTGCTGATGTTTTTGCTGTTGTTGCTGGGATTGGGAGGGTGGGGGGGGGTACCGGGAGGGGCTCATTGGCTGCTGGCATGATTGGGATGCTGGGGTGGGTTGTTTTGCTGAGAGGCTTTCATTGAATGGACTAATTGTTTTGACTTTGCTCTGGTGTGTGCGCCACGGTTGGCAGGGCGGAACGGGCCATATACCTTCGCCCTGGCCGGGACTATGGTGCTTGATGTTGGACTATTCATGGCTACTCTAAATGCTCATGCACAATTAACTTGCATTTCCTGGAATATACGGGGCTTGAATGATGCAAAGAAATGTCGTAATGTCCTCGCTTATCTTGATAGACATCGCGTCCAGGTTGCCATGCTGCAGGAAACACATCTGTCGCCACAGGGCAGGACCACCTATGCAAGCAGATGGGCATGGGACTCGCGTCTTCTCCTCATATTCCACATACGCGAGGGGGGTTGCTATCCTTATAGCCCGCAGTGTACCGTTTCAGAGACACGGGGAACTGATTGATGGGGAGGGGCGCTATGCACTGTTGTGGGGCAGACTGGGACACGACACTTACACCTTTGTTGTCACATATGCCCCAAACATAGATACTCCTGAATTCTTTACTACTCTGTGGGGCAAGATCATGGTTGCCGGGTCGCGGCACGTCATCTGGGGCGGGGACTTCAATCTGGCGATGGTACCACAGCTAGATAGAGCGGACGGAGTCTGCTCCTATAAACCTAGAGCGCGGGAGGCACTTGAGGGAGTGATCGTGGAAGGGGGACTGCTAGATGCCTGGAGACACTTGCACCCATGTGGGAGGGAGGGCACACATTTCACCTCACACACGGGAACTTGGGCACGCCTAGACTACTTCTTGATCACCAGTGGAATAGCTGCGGAATTGGTAGGGGCAGTTCACCTGCCGAGATCATACTCTGATCACAGCCCCGTCTTGTTACATTTCCGTACACCAGGATGGGACAGCCCGCGACCTCACTGGCGGCTCCGCCCTGACATTTTGTTGGACAACTTATTTCGCACTGAACTCGGGGAGGAAATAGAAGCCTTTTTTCCCAGGAACAGGGGATCAGTTGACTCGGTAGAACACATATGGGAGGCTTTCAAGGTAACCATTAGGGGATGCTGTATCTCTAAGAGCCACGGGGTTTTGCGAGACATCCTTAACACTATAAACACGCTAGAGAAAGAACTGCGTGCACTAGAACTACGTATGGTCGTCGAGACCGGGCCCGAACTGCATGCTGCTTTCAGAGAGACACTGACGAAGTATGAGGAGGAAGCTATCAGGGAGGCCAAGTTCCGGGGTAAACACTGGCAAGCCCGTAGATATTGCGAGGGGGACAGGCCTGGGAAAGTGCTCGCTACACCCACACAGCCATCACGCGCACAAACTGTCCTACTTGAAATTGCAGATGGTCATGGTTCCACAGTCAGGAACACAGATGAGATACTCAAGATATTTACAACACATTATCACTTGCTCTACACTTCCACCGCGAGGCCCGACACGTCTTACGCTGACTACTTGAAAGATGTGGCGCTCTGCTGGCTCAGCGATGGGGACAGGGCATTTCTTGCTGCGCCTTTCGAGTTGGACGAGGTCCGGGAGGCCATAATGTCCCTCAAGAACGGCAAAGCCCCGGGCCTTGAGGGCTTCCCCGCCGAATTTTATAAAACCTACATTGATATCCTGGCACCAGTTCTCCGTGAGGTCTACTCGGAATCGCTCTGTGACGGTATACTTCCTTGCTCTATGCGCGAGGTAGTGGAGAAGTGTGGCTTAATGGTTAGAGTGGCAGACCCTGATGCAGAGGTCTAGCCCGGGACCAGGGTTCAATTCCCCGCCTCGGCGGGTCTTGGGCTCAAAAATTCCACGGACCTGATAATTCACGCCTCGGTGCCTATTCCAATCATGGAGTCCCACTCTGCAACTCTGGGCAATAGCTTGCTTAATCTCCACAACGGCCCCCACAACGCTAAGGATGCCTGGCCTCCACCTTGGGGGTGCCCAGGAGCGGACACCTCACAGGGAAAGCCAGGATGGGTTCCACAGCGGTATTCGTACAAGCGCCTTGAGACCCTTGCGGGTGAGTAGTGCGCTATACAAGTATCAATTTACATTTACATTTACATTTACATTACATCACCTCCCTTCTGAAGCCCGACAAAGATCCCAGCTCCTGCAATTCCTATCGCCCACTCTCCCTCCTGAACTGCGATGTCAAAATACTCGCTAAAATTCTGGCCACCCGCTTGTCGCTGCTGATGACCAGGATCGTGTTGCCCGATCAGTCGGGATTCGTGGCTGGCCGTTCCACCTCTCACAACCTCCGCACTCTATTCTCTTTGCTTCGTACGGTTCATCCTGATATGCCTGTTGCAGCTGTCTTCCTCGACACATCTAAGGCTTTCGACTCGTTCGAGTGGCCTTACCTGTTTTCGGTGTTGACTAGCATGGGGTTCCCTACACTGTATATATCCTGGGTTCGCCTCCTCTATACCAGCCCCACGGCGAGGGTGTTAGTTAACGGTCGCCTGTCACAGCCCATCGCGATCACCAGGGGCACACGCCAAGGCTGCCCGCTTTCTCCCCTCCTTTTCGCCATAGCAGTTGAACCTCTTGCGTGCCGCTTGCGACAACTACACCGAGAAGGGGCGGTACAGTGCTTCCAACGCCAAATTGATGTGTCTCTATATGCGGACGACATCACGCTGTACGTGAAACACCCCGAGATACACCTCAATCCCCTACTCAGGGAGTTCGTTGCTTTTGGTGGGATGTCAGGTGTGCATATCAGTTGATCCAAGTCTCAGTTTTTCCCCCTGACTGATGCGGTGGCTGACTTTCCCCTCGATTATCCCCTGGAGTGGTGTCGAACTGAGCTCCGGTACCTGGGGATCCGCATCTCTCGAGACAAGGATGAGACACTACGGTCCAATTATGGGGTGGCGATAACCAGGCTGACTGCTACTGTGGATCGCTGGATCACCCTGCCGCTCTCCATGGCTGGGCGGGCATCCCTCATTAAAATGGTTGTCCTCCCCCGATTCCTTTATCTCTTCCTCAACATTCCTTATTTCCCCGGCGCCTACTTCTTCAAAACCCTAAAGACAGAGTTGCGCAGGTTGTTCTGGGGTGGCAAGAGTCCCCGGCTCAAATGGTCCACGCTCACTCTCCCCTATGATAGGGGAGGATTTGATGTCCCCGATTTCGAGGCATACTATCAGTGCGCGCAGGCACATTTTGCCTATCACTGGATGGCTCCTACGCCTTTCATGCCGCACATCGCAGTGGAGGACTGGATAGTGCATCCTCTCCCACTCAATGGGCTGATGCACTGCCCTGAGACGTCCATAACTACGCCGCATACCTCGGTTTCTTGCACCCTAGACGCGTGGCGCCGTATAACCAAGAGCTTGTCATGACCCCTGCTCTACTCGCCCAAACTGCCGCTCACCTATCATCCTAATCTTACCCTGCTGTTGGAGCAAGGGTTCCGTAATCTCTGTGCGAAGATTCGCATTACATGCTGGGGCGATATGTTTTCTAACGGTCATTTTAAGTCGGCTGAACTTTTTTTTGCGGCGCATAGACACACCCCACTGGAGCTCTTTTATTATATACGCCTGCGGGCAGGGATGAGGGACATCTTGCCCGACTTTCCCGATGAACCTGAGGTTCTATCTCCACTTCATTTCATGCTCTGCTCGCAGATGGGGCTCATCTGGTCTCCAGCCTTTACCGTCAGCTCAGGGGCGCAGCTCCGATGCCGGTTTCTAATGCCCGAACGCACTGGACTGCGGAATTGGCCACTGACATTACTGACGAGCAGTGGCACTATTGCTGTGCGCTTACCTCCCGCATCTCTGCCAGTAGCAGACTGAAAATTATACATTATAAGTTCCTGCAGAGGGTGTATTACACGCCAGCGAGGAAGCGCAAATTCGGCCTTGCGGAGGATGATCGTTGCGAACGATGTCGCGCTGAACATGCGGATTTTCTGCATCTGGCATGGGGATGCCCCCAAGTCGAGTGCTTCTGGCGACAGGTCACAGGGGCCCTCGCTGAGATGACGGGGGAAGCAGTGCCCGCAGATCCACTGGTGACACTCCTTGGGTACACTTCGCAGGTCCCTAAATCTCTCTGAAAATTCGTTGATATTGCACTACTCTTGGCCAGGAGGTGCGTGGCGTGCCGCTGGGGTCGTGGCAGAGCACCCAAATTCAAGGAATGGCTGGCAGACCTGACCTACTGTCAGGATCAACATAATACATTCGCTGAGCTACTGCCCATCTCGAGTCGGCCTAGCGACATCTGGGGCCCACTGGTGTGCTACATGCTTGCACGCGCAGATGACGCAGTACCGCCTGAGGGCCCCCTTATTTCTGTTTCACATCCCGATCTGACCTGACCACTGATCCCATTTATGTACTCGTAGTTCCTACTGGATGGTCCGCGCCGGGGCCTCCTGCCCTCACAGCATGCTGTCTAGACTCGCTTCCCGGACCCCGCACGGCCCCCACCGTCGTAGATCACTCCCCTTCCGCTTGCATGTCGCCCCCCCCCTCTGTGCCACTCTGAGGTTCCATACACCATGCTCTACACACACCGTTATTCCTCCTACTGCTTAACATTTCATATTACCACACACATTGCTCCTTTTAGAACTGATGGCTAGTCGTTGGGCTAGATGTGACGTGACTGTGGTACCATTCCCGCCTATGCCTGTCTGGGTTGCCACACCAACACATTCCTATTTTCTCTCTGACGTGAAAGTGAATTGCCTCTTAGTTTCTTTACAGTTGGGGGTTTCTGTTTACTGTTACGGGTATGACCAACTTTATCACAGGAACAAAAGCAACAAAAAAAAAATCCTGTTCTGCTGCTGTCTATCCTTCATTGCCATACTACACCGGCAGTGTCCCTCATCCTCAAGCTTGGATACGCTATGCCGCCGGGCCTCCGGGATGCCGGCTACGGGGCTGTGTTATGATTGACTTCCTATGCTGCCGGCCTCCGGGTTGTAGGCGTGAAAAGCTGTGTCTTGTGATTCTTATTATACAATAAAGCTGTGTTTGAACCCAAAAAATAAAATAAAAAATGATACGTGGAAGGAATTTGCAACTTATTTGTTGGTAGAGAAATGTTTTGATTTGGGTTCTGACCAGGGTATTTGTAAATATTGTTATAACAAATTAGATGAGAATAAAATGCCCGCTAGAGCTGTTCATAATAATCTAGAGTTTGTAACTATTCCTCCAGAACTAATAGATTTAAATACTCATGAGTCTATTCTCATTCAATGTGTGCACCCATTTCAGGCTATTGTTCGTATGGAGCCTAAAACAGGTAAATTGCCTCCTACAGATTTACAGAGAGGATTAAAAGGAAGCGTTGTATATTTACCTCTAGATTTAAAGAAAATTTTTAAAACTATTGGTGTAGAGTGTGTAGAACCATTAGTTATTCTGGTTAATGGCTAGCCTACTAAGAGTAAGAAAATCTGGCAAGAATTAGTGGATGTTAGGAAAGTACAAAAGGCAACTTTGTATCTGATACAAAACAATGAGTACTTTAAAAATGTGTATTTGGGAGAAGAAGAAATAGTTTTAGGAGATGAAACTGAAACGTCAAGTGGACAAATTGAAAAAGTGGACATGTCCAGAAGAGAAGAAATCTATGAACATTGCAGTATACATTCACTTCATTCAAAAGAAATGACGGGGAATACTATTGAGTTATTCCAAATGAAAAAAGTGAAGAGAAGTCCCATGAGTGTATGGGAAGAAAGCTTGGAAGCTCGTTGTTTTCCGCAGTTGTTTCCAACAGGAAAAGGAGGACGATATGATGAACGACCTGTACAGATTCCTGCATCTGAATATCGGACAACAAGATTGTATGCAGAAGATCCAAGATTTCGAAAATGTATCCCATACATACTTTATCTTTTGTTTGAGAGTGACTTGTCTGGAGTTTCAAATGCAGTTAACCACATATTGAAAACAGGAGTACCTTTCATATGCAGTTAACCACATATTGAAAACAGGAGTACATCTGCAAAATGTTTCGGCAAAGGATTTTATGGACAAAGTGCACCAGAGAGATGATCATTTAGAATCTCAGCTGATTAATCTGATGGCATGTCAGTGTGGGACTAATGAATGTTGGTACCGTCGTCATGGAGAACTTAACTGTATGCTAAGGAACTTAGGCACTCCTACATGGTTCCTTACCCTAAGCTATGCTGAGTACGCTTGGGATGATTTACTTGAATTTCTTCGAGAGGCATATTCAAATATAAAAAATATTGAATACAAGATACCAGGAGAATTATGCTCTTTGGATTCTGTTAATGTATGCAGGTATTTCAATCATAGATTTGAAGCTATGATGTCTTTTATCTGGTATAAAAAAGAATCCTCCTCTTGGAGAAGTTGTGGATTTCTTTTGGAGAAAGGAGTATAAAGCAAAAGGGGCTCCTCATATACATATGCTGTTATGGATCAAGGATGCCCCCAAATTCAGAACAGATTCGGATGACACTGTTTTGTCTTTTATTAAAGAATATGCTACATGTGCTATACCCAAAAGCACAGAAGAAAACAATTTAAGATAACAAGTCCTACAATTCCAAAGCCATCGATGTGGAAAATACTGATAAGTTCTATACCAAATGTCGATTTGCATTTCTACGTCCTGTAATATCCAAAGAAAGAGTGAACAGTTTTATGTCTGCAATGTGACATACTATCACAAGAAAGTCTAAATAAATACCTACAATTTGGGAAGAAGCGAAGAATCAAAATACATAAATGATTACAATCCGGTTATTCTGTCCATGTGGAATGCTAACATAGATTTTCAGTATGTTGCGTCCAATTCTATTGCTGTTGCTCGATACATAACATCCTACATTACAAAATCAGAAAAGATGGAATTGAAAGAAATGTAGGAAGAGCTTTCTCACGATAAGAGTCTCAGTAAGAAATGATACAGTTTCAGTTTGAAGATGTTATCCCATCGAGAAATCGGAGCATATGAATGCTCAGATCGGTTATCATCTGCAAGTCTATACTCCAAATCTAGAAGAATCATTTGGCTGAGTCTAGGTCTTGCTGCAATGCGAAATCGAGTACTTAAATTTGTACAAGAAATTGAATATTTAGCAGAAAAAGATCCAGAAAGTATACATATTTTGAAAACGAATATGTTGGACACATATTACCCAAACAGAAGTCATCATCTTGAGAGCATGTTTCTCTATGAAGTGCTGCAAAACTACACTTTTAAACGGAATACTACAGAGAACATCAATGATGGAAAATATGGAGTGATTGGTTCCGACGGATGTTTGGTGAAACAAACAAAAGGAAATTTGATTAATCACAGAAAATTGAGTTGCGACACTGCTGATAAAAGGGAATTTTACTATTTAGCCCTTTTGCAACTGTTCAAACCACGGCGTTCAGAATTGGAATTACTTGGAGATTTTTAGAGCTATGAAGATTCCTTCAATGCTTGTAAAGATACCCTAGAATGCACTGTTTTTTGCAAATTATGTGAAAATGTTGAACGATAAAATTGATCAAGAAGCTACTACTGCAGCTGAGATTGCTAGAGACAGTTCTCAAGACAGTCAAAGTTCTGCTCCACTGAGTCAAGATCCACTAGGACAACCAATTGTTGAAAATGAAGCAGCAATCACCATGAATGAGGTGGAAACAGCAATGCATCAAGCTAAAGAAGATATAATGGACTTAGCAAACTTGGAAGAACAACTAAATGTTGAACAGAAAGAAATACATCAGCAAGAATGCACATGCACATCATTTCAACCTATCCGAATGTATGTGAGTGGACAAGCTGGAACATGAAAACGTTTCTTAATTAAAGTAATCACCAGTTATCTACAGAAAACAACTGAGTCACATTTGTCTTGTGTTGTAACTGCTCCAACTGGATTGCAGCACACAACATTAAAGGAATTACATTACATCGTTTACTTATGCTACCAGTGGAGCATGAAAACAAATTGGAATATCACAAGCTATCTGGAGAAGCTTGTTGTGAAGTTTCAAGAGTGCTAAAGAAAATGAAACTTCTGATTATTGATGAGGTAAGCATGGTCAAACGTAATGCTTGCTTTTGTGCATTTTAGAATGCAGCAAATTCTTAAAACAGAGTACAACGTGTTATTTGGAGGAAAACATGTCATAGTTTTTGGAGATCTATTGCAACTTACTCCCGTAAAAGGACAACCAGTATTTATAACACATGCGCATGAAGACACCAGAAAGTCTTTGGGTAGCATTGGAAACATTAACATTTGGTCATATTTTGAATACCGGGAACTCATTACAAATATGCGACAGGCAAATGATGTTGATTATGGAACTATTCTTCCAGATATAAGAATTGGAGTACTGACAGAACATGGAAAACAAGCTTTGCAGAGTCGATTACTTTCCAATTTGTTTCCAAATGAAAATATAGTTCCTGAAAAAATATTTATGAAAATTGCCGAAAACAAAACTATAATCTGCTTAATGCCAACACTGCGCGTGTTCTATATTCAATGAACAAATTTTGAAGCTGGAAAATGAAGAAATAATAAAAATGGAAGCCATTGAAAAAATACAGCATGAAGGAATCACTATTATTATGACAGGACATCTTTAAAAAAAATTGGATTCTTTAGAAAAATCGATATCTAAAACTGCTGGTTTAGAAAAGAATCTAAATGCATGTATAAACTGTTGGGTAATTTTAAGGCGAACTTTGGATGTAGAAAAAGGTTTAGTTAATGGAGCAATGGGCAAAGTTGTGGATTTTGTTAATTATCAGAATAAAAACAGATTTGAATTTTTAAAAATTAAATTTGATCAGATTGAAGAAGTAAAACAAATTGGTCGTTGTTCAGTTTGTTTTTTGCTTGGTAAAGATGTATATGTCCGTAGAAAACAGTTTCTACTTTCTCTGACATATGCAGTGACTATTCATAAATCTCAAGGTTCAAGTGTAGACAGTGCTTTGGTGAAAATTGGAAGTACTGTGTTTAAAGAGGGTATGGCATATGTTGCTTTGTCCCGAGTCAGAACTTTATCTGGTTTGTTTTTGATTTATTTTGATGACACAAAGGTTACTGCAGATGCAAACTGTGTAAATGAGTATAATAGGTTAAGAAGAGCCTATGCTCCTAATTTAGGTCAATATCCTGTATTTGAAAAGCGTGTGGTAGGTCGAAAAAGAAGGTATGAGAATATCTGTAGTGAAGGTATAGAGAAGAAAAAAAACAAGATAATGTTGTGATTACAAGCAAACAGAAAAAGGATACTCTTAAAGAGATTGTTGGTTATCAGTTTGAAAATAGTTCAGGTGTCAACTGGTATGCTAATGTAGTGGTCAATGTTGTTTTTTTTCTTGAAATTTTGCAACAGCAAATTATGGAGAATCGGGGAAAAGGATTTTGTTCTTTGTTGCATTGTATTTATGAAAATTTGAGAACTGATAAAAGTAAAATACAAAGCGTTTGTGATATTCGTAATTTTTTGGATGTATGTTCTGGTTCGACACATTTTACGCAGAATATCCTACAAGATGCTCAGGAATTTCTAATGTTTATGCTCAGTATCTTTCAATAAACTAGTTACAGCAGCATATCAAAACATGGAGTGTAGCCAATGCAATTCAGAAATGGTATCAACATTATTTATACAAAGATATGGACAATATATAATTTTAATGATGCAACGTTGTACAGCTAATGGAAGAAAATTGGACACTTTAATAAAACGTTTTGTAGCAAGTCAACTATCAATATCATAAAAGACTTTTGTAGCAGTAGCAATAATTTTCCATGATGGTCCTTCCACAACATCTGGACATTACACTACCTATCTAAAATGTGATAAAGGCTCTACATATTGTAATGATGCTCAGTTGGTTTTTAAACAACGTTTGCCAAGGAAATTACCAAATTCTTACCTAATATTTTTAAAGCCAAAGTTTTAGGAACATAATTCGGCCTCAGAAGAATTTAATAATATGTATTAATACGATTACAATTGGACAATTTCAATATAAAGGATTTCAAGAATACCGTTTGACCAAGAGGAAAGGTGTATGTTTGTATTACGGACTTTTTCTTGCACATTCTCTCAGCGTATATTTTTAAACAACAACATTTACAGTGTATATACATTTAAGTTAGAACATTTTCTTAGGAGCAAGCATTTTATATATGTGTGATTTGCATTATATGGTATGTTACTGAGGATGTAGTCTTGTTTTTTTTTTAAACAATCCTAATAATTATTTTTCTTTGCCCGCTGTTATGTGATGAGTACGATTGAAATCACTGTTTCTAGTGAAATTCTATATATTCTGAGAACAGCAAAAAAAGCAAAGAAAATAATTTGTAAAATGTTAAAATGATGCTGTGTTGTAAAAAATATAATAGTATATATTATAACTGTATTTGTTCTTCTCTTTCACAGATTCTAATTCTAAAATATCACATTTTTAGAAATTTTGATTATAAGAAACAACTGAAAAACAATGTGTTGCATTTTTTATTTCTATTACTGTGAAGGCAAGTTTAACTAAGAATTAAAATGCACAATGGCCTCTGTTTGCACACAGGTGAAGAAAGGGGATATGGACGGAGTAGATATGGTGGAAAGATGCTCTGTGGGCGTTTTAAGTTACAGGATAAAGTTAACATGAATACTGAGTGTCACTGGGGGCCAACTAACCCACCAGATATGTGCAGAAAGTGCCTGAGAGTTGCATTGCAGAGAGGTATAAAATTGGATATGGCTTCAGAGCACCTCTCTGCAATGCAGCTATATGGTGTGCAATAGAGAGACATAATGGGCTACTACGGTCCAAGGAGTTTGAAGATTAAAAGAGACTAAATTCTTTAAGGTAAAACATGTCAAAGAGTGTGTTTGCACATGCTACATGAGGCTGCATCCCTTCCCTTCAGAATTCTATAAACATGTTCTATCACTTTGCTGAAACCTAAATTTACCTTGTTCTCTCTTTGCAGTACTGAAATTACTCTACTTATTACTCATATAGTTAAGGATTGGCCTAGCCATTAACCCTAGTACAAGTTAATTTCTTTATAATCTATCCCAGTAGATCTGGAGAAAGAAGCTACAAAGTATTAATTCAGGTTTGAAAACACCCAGTTTATACCTCTGTAGTTTTGGAATCTCCCTGTCATAGGATATTGTGTGATCTGAAAAAAAAAGTCTTGATTGGTTCATAATATTTCCCATTGTACCTATTGAAAGACTGCCATCATTTCAATCATTCTTCTTTGACCACCTTTGGAGACATAAGTCTGTGCTTACCTCCTATCACCTCCTATCACTCATATACAATTTTTCAAATAATTAACTAGCAATATGTTGTTATTGTAACAGTCTGCCATTACCTAAGCACTTATGTAGCAAATGTAGAAGCATTCTGTGCTAACAATATGTCACTTTTTGTAACATAGTGATAGCCGCAAGACACTATTTACAAAGACAGGAAAAGGTACTCTGTTTACCTATTCTTCTCCATGTAAATACGACCTCATCATACACACCACTTTGCGTTAAAAGGGTGTTCTATAGGTGTTGCTGTGTGTGTTTGCACAGAACAAGACACATTTCCAGAGTTATTAGAAATGATAAATCTGGACGTGTGTGTGAATGCTGCACCATCCTCCAATTGGTGTATCAAGGCACAACAAGGAGAATTGTTTTCATTTCTCCTCATTTTTCTGTTTCAATATTTGCTACAATGCACAGCATACATTGAAGGACAAAAATGCCTTCACTGATTGTTTTTGTGCAGGACGTTGTGTGTTCCTGCACAAAAACAAACTCCACATGACACAGATATTCTTGCACCATGGTGCAAGGGTTCCAATGTCACCACATGGCTGCAGTTTAAGCAGCAGTGCAGAGAGAAGCATAGACTTGCAACATATTTATGTACATATGTTGCATCCCTGTGCTTCAGAAGTGCCACAGCACACTGGAGCTAAAGAGCTTACAGTGTCATGCTGCAGCACTTCCTTATAGTTCTGCACTTATACATTCACCATACACCACAAATGCATTCTTTCAGTCAATTATGCACTACACATACATTCATGTAAACTTTCACACACTATCATACAAATGTAGCTCTTTTTTAACCAGAGTAGTTAGTTCTGAAAATAACTTTTTTTTTCTTTTTTGTAGTTTTAAATATTTTTTTCTTTTTTTAACGATTTTTTGATGTTTTAGTTTTTTTTAAAAGGAAAAAAAGTCAACAGGACGAACAAAACAATGAACTTTAGGGCAACAAAAAAAAAACTCTAACAGGGATGGTTATCCAGTGCCCTGCAAACTGAATCGACAGACTGCTCCCCGTAGCACAGCAATCTACTCCATTTCACGCAGTGTATTTTTGCGTTAGCCAATTGGGGACGTATGTCTAGATTTGAGCTGAAAGTGGACACACCAGAAATGCTCGGAACTTGCGGTGGTGGTGGTAGACTCTCCTGTAGTCTTCTGCACTCCTCTTTGGCTAGGTTCACTGGATGCAAACATTGCAAGTATTTCAACATGCTTGCTGTGCCACACGAATATTTTTTGTTGGGGTCGCCACATGATAATACTGCTTTGCAAATTTTGAAAGTTACTTTTGTTGCGTTTACTTTTTTAAGTCCCTCTGGAAAAGTACAACATTTCCAGACAATGAAGACATACTTTTGGGGATGCGGTGGTTCTGGTACAAATAGTTCTTCATTAGAGTGTTCAGATTTTGAAGATTCATACTGTTGTGAAGCCATTTTTTTCAGTGAATGCAAAACCAGCTCTGCAATCCAAAAAAATGTGCTTCTTCTTAGCACAGGTCTTCTCCCAAGGAAGGTCTAAGGAGAGTGATTGAAATGGGTGGGGTCCTTCAATAGTTAGAATAGGAGGTACTATGAACCAATCAAATCTCTTTTTTTCTGGTCACATGGGATCCGCGTAGGGTGCGCACACGCAGCACGCACCTAACGCAACTTCGCGAAATTGTATTTAAACGTAATATAAGTTTACTAGCAGCCCGTCCCGACGTTGTCCGGGTATGAAATAAAATGTGTGTAATGTGTGTATTCAGATACGGTCATTCGCGTGTTCCCCCGCTTGAGACCCAGCTGCAGCCCTGGTTCATGTTAGCAGGCGCGTGTCCCCCCGTTTGAGGCCCAGCTGCAGCCCTGGTTCATGTTAGCAGGCGCATGTAATTAGTGTAGTGATCCGCCGCCTGAGTCCGGCTACAGCCCTGGCTGATGTTAGCAGGCGCGTGTAATTTTGTTTAATGTGATAGTTCAGTAACAGTGCGCATGAGAGGCTGCAGTAATTGTCCCCGGGGACACGCTCAGTCGCGAGAGCCCCCGCGTGAGGGCCAGCGGTGACCGTCTAACAATTATAATTGTGTGAGTCTTGAATGATTGTTTCCCGCTGTTCTTATTTTTTTATGACCCACACCGATGCTCTTCAGCCTGAGTGCTTTTTACACGCACCCAGGCCAAGCCACACACTGCGTTCGGCCCTTTCAGGCACACCCAGGCCAAGGCATACACTGCATTCGGCACCCCCAGTATGTGTGAGACAACGGGCAGTCCCCCAAGGGAGTCTTGCTAATGGTTACTACCACGCTTCGAGGTGAACGCCTTTGTGACGCCCCCAGCACACAGCCACAGCAGACAATCTGATTAATGTACGACCCAGATGACATGAAGTGCTGAACGTAGCACATGCCCCCAGCATTTGTCACGCCCCCGGCGTGCCCCTTGATGCGGCGCAATTGCGTAATTGGCGCTTCACATGGCATGAAGGGCGGACACACGCGCACAGTGCAGACACACGACCACAGCGTTAGTCACGCCCCCAGTGTGTCACACCCCCAGCGTGCCCCTTGATGCGCCGCAATTACGACTCACATGGCATGAAGGGCGGAACGTACCACACGCCCCCAGCGTTTGTCACGCCCCCACCCCATTACATGCGCCTGCTAACATGAACCAGGGCTGCAGCTGGGCCTCAAGCGGGGGACACGCGCCTGCTAACATGAACCAGGGCTGCAGCTGGGCCTCAAGCGGGGGAACACGCGAATGACCGTATCTGAATACACACATTACACACATTCTATTTCATACCCGGACAACGTCGGGACGGGCTGCTAGTATATATATTGATACCCCTCGGTTCCTTTTCGCCAGAATTTGCAGCACTCTCTCACCAGTTCGTAAATCCCCGCGGCAGAACCACGCCGCATTTAAATCCACAACCAATTCCCCCAGCTGGGAGAAAAACGGGACGAACTCGCGTTTGTCTTCATTTATGTGCTTTTTTATTTAATCCTCACTGCATGGAGTTTCTCAAGCAGGCAGGCACAAATCTACGCGTTTCGGGATAGCATATCCCTTGTTCACAATCAATTTGGCTCCAGGCTCTCAGTCTCAATATAGTGAGTCACATTATTACATCATTTCCTGTTTGATGGTATTTTGGCCCTCGGCCTACTGGATGATGTAGTTTTTTGCAATTTTTTTATACATTTTTTTAATCCGTCTGCATAGCCTATGTCCTTCTGCTGCAACTGCCCTTTCCAACGCTGTATTAGGTGTTGTGATTGGTACTGTGGTTACTGAGATTACCCGCCTCAAAGGTTTGGGCTCTCTCTTTATAATATTAGTATGGATATATCTATATTTACTGAAAAAAACAGGTTTCAGGGACGTTATAGTTAGTTGGACATTTCACTCGTATAAAACCAGAGAAATTCGGCTGTTATAGTTAGTAGAGCTAACTATAACTCACGCCCCCGCAATGCACTGCTGATGACGTCACACATTACATCACTCATGACATGCTCACTGACATCACTGATGACATCTCAAATGACATCGCTGATGACATTATCCAGTGACTGAGTGTGTCTAAAAAGTTCAAAAATTTTATATCTATATATGCCAACTAGCAGCCCGTCCCGACGTTGACCGGGTATGAATTGCTGCCGGCTAGTAGTATATTGTTTTGTAGGATTTCGTTTTGATAGCATTTCTTATCTGTGACAGGCCTGTGAAACGCTCCGATTCACAGTGCACTGCTGATGCACTCAAGAGTGCGCATTCAGTAGTGTGTGAACTCGAGTTTCCCTACTTTATTTTTCCTTGCAATATTATATAGCGCGAACTCGACAACATGACATGAGCACAATTTACATTACAGAAGAACACATTCTTTTGTGGTAGGCACGGGGAGACAAAGCGATTTGCCTGGAATCACAGGATGTTGAGCTGATGCCGAGATTCGAACGTAGCTCCCCAGCTCTAAAGTTCGCAATTCTAGAACTTTTGGCGGGAGGTGTGTCTAAAAGTGTATGTCGGTGCTGGCCATCAATGAGAGAGACCTGTGCATTTTTCTAATCGGTGTTGAAAAAATATGAGTATGTTGCTGGAGATGTGGGCCGCCGTGCCACCAATGTACTTACCGGGGAAGGGTAAACACCCATTATTCCGCAACTTTCTTTCCGCATACCATCACTGCATACTTTCATTACGAATGTACCATGACTCCGCAATGCCATTATAACGCATGGCATTACATTTTATATGCTTTACCACGCATACATTTACAACTAAATTCGTTGTAAATGTATGAATGGTAAAAGCATGTTTTTTTAAATGTTTGGATAAGGTAAGTATGGCTATAGGGGTATATGTTTTGGGGTACTGAGGTATATGTTTTGGGGTGTTTGGGGTTTTTAAGGGTTAAGATATAGTTTTGGGTTATGGGGTACAGGGGTAGTTTTAGGGTTTAGGGATAGGTATGGGTTTTGGGGTACAGGGGTATTTTTAGGGTCCAGGGCTAGGTTTGGGTTTGGGGTATAGGGGTATTTTTAGGGTTCAGGGGTAGATTTGGGTTTTGGGGTACAGGGGTATTTTAAGGGTTAAGGGCTAGGTTTGGGTTTTGGGGTACATGGGAATTTTTAGGGTTCAGGGCTAGCTTTGGATTTTGGTGTACAGGGGTATTTTAGGGTTCAGGGGTAGGTTTGGGTTTTGGGGTACAGGGTTATTTTTATGGTTCAGGGCTAGGTTTGGGTTTTGGGGTACAGGGGCATTTTTAGGGTTCAGGGGTAGGTTTGGGTTTTGGGGTACAGTGGTATTTTAAGGGTTATGGGCTAGGTTTGGATTTTGGGGTACAGGGGTATTTTAGGGTTCAGGGGTAGGTTTGGGCTTTGGGGTACAGGGGTATTTTTAGGGTTCAGGGGTAGGTTTGGGTTTTGGGGTACAGGGGTATTTTTAGGGCTCAGGGGTAGGTTTGGGTTTTGAGGTACAGGGGTATTTTTAGGGTTCAGGGGTAGGGTTGCGTTTTGGGGTACAGGGGTATTTTAAGGGTTCAGGGCTAGGTTTGGGTTTTGGGGTACAGGGGTATTTTAGGGTTCAGGGCTAGGTTTGAGTTTTGGGGTTCAGGGGTATTTTTAGGGTTCAGGGCTAGGTTTGGGTTTTGGGGTACAGGGGTATTTTTAGGGTCAGGGGTAGGTTTGCGTTTTGAGGTACAGGGGTATTTATAGGGTTCAGGGCAAGGTTTGGGTTTTGGGGTACAGGGGTATTTTTAGGGTTTAGGGATAGGTTTGGGTTATGGGGTACAGGGTATATTTATAGGGTTAAGATGGGTTAGTGTTCAAGGGTGTTGGGGTATTTTATGGAGTAAGGGTGGATTATGATTATGATTATGGGGTGCAAGGGTATTTAAAGGGAGTAGGGTGGACACCCGGAGCTGGAATGTACAGAACCTGGGAAGAAAAAACAATGAAATATTGGGTACAACGCTCGCTTTCTTTTTCCGTAATCCCGCGCCCCTCACACGCCCACAGCACACGCATACAGCACACGATATGAGACATGGCATGAAGGGCGAAACGTAACACACGCCCCCAGCGTTTGTCACGCCCCAGCACACGCCCACAGGACAACGCAGACACGCCCACAAGGGACTACTTTGCTGGCACAGTTCTTTTACCTTTTAAATGTATATGGTGGGCGTCTGCATAGCCTATGTCCTTCTGCTGCAACTGCCCTTTCCAACAATGTATTGGGTGTTGTGATTGGTGCTGTGGTTCCTGAGATTACCCGCCTCAAAGGTTTGGGCTCTCTCTTTATTATATTAGTATAGAGTAAAAGTAAAAGTATATAATTATTATGCTCACATCAGATAATGTCTTGCCCTAATATTTTATATATATATATATATATATATATATATATATATATATATATATATATATATATATATATATATATATTACCTACTGGCGGTCGCCAGTAGCTATATATAGTTAGGATTTTTTCTCTATGGGATTTTTGAAAATTCTATGTCTAATAACTTTGGCGTTTGTGGACGGAATTGGCTGAAATTTTCAAGAAAATGGCACATTTTGTTTCTGAGCAGCCCTTGAAAATTTGGGGGGGGGGTTCGTCAAGGGGGGGCCGAGAAAAAAGGGGGGTCCCAAAACGTGTTTTTAACATTGAGTTTTCCATAGGGCGGTTGGCCTCACTTTTAGCCCGAACGGCTAAATGGATTTGCACGAAACTTGGCAAAATTGTAGGGACTGGTAGCCCGATGTGCCTTTGCTAGGTCTCAATATATGTGCTCCAGTGGATTTTGAGAAATTAACGTTCAAAAAAAGATATATATCTGTAACAGCGGACCGGGCAGCGCTCCGGTTCGCGGACTTTTCGCGGTACGGAGCTTTGTGAAGCGAAGCTGATTGGTTCTCCGGCGTCTGTGAACATTCCAAACAGTCCGTAGCGGCCGCCATCTTGTCTCTCGGTAGGATCGAGAGACAAGAGGAGGCCAAAGCGAAGGGGCAAATGACCATAAGGGGGCATAGTAGATCCTCGCTGACCCCCTAGGTTTGATGTGAAGGTTTTAAAAGGGCCCCGCGGGGCAAAAAAAATAAATAATAATAATAATCGAACGGCTGAATGGATTTGCACGAAACTTGGTAAAATATTAGGGACTGGTAGCCTGATGTGCCTTTGCTAGGTCTCAATATATGTGCTCCAGTGGATTTTTAGAAATTAACGTTCAAAAAAAGATATATATCTGTAACAGCGCTCCGCTTCGCGTAACGGAGGTTTGCGAAGCTGATTGGTTCTCCGGCGTCTGTAAACATTGCAAACAGTCCGTAGCAGCCGCCATCTTGTCTCTCGGTAGGATCGAGAGACAAGAGGAGGCCAAAGCGAAGGGGCAAATGACCATAAGGGGGCATAGTAGATCCTCCTTGACCTCTTAGGTTTGATGTGGAGGTTTTAAAAGGGCCCCGCGGGGCAAAAAAAAAATAAAATAATAATAATCGAACGGCTGAATGGATTTGCACGAAACTTGGCAAAATTGTAGGGACTGGTAGCTCGATGTGCCTTTGCTAGGTCTCAATATATGTGCTTCAGTGGATTTTGAGAAATTAACGTTCAAAAACAAGATATATATCTGTAACAGCGCTCCGCTTCGCGGAGATAAAATTATATCTGTATTACCTAGCTGTTGCTAACACCAGTTAGCGACGGCTAGTAGGAGATAGCGACCATCTTGGGCCCCACTTTGCATGTGAGTGATATTTATCACTAATGACATGCAAAGTGGGCATGCCAAGATGTTAGCGACTGGAAGCAGTCGCTAACATCGCTATCTCCTATTATCAACTTTTGGAAATATTCGCGATAAGCGCGAATATCTCCAAAAGCTAGCACCTGCCCTGAGCAGTTCTTAGCCATGTTATCCAATGGGAGGTGGATAACATGGCTAAGAGCATTAGCTCGGTAATGCATGAATATCGCTGAGTTTTCAGCGATATTAATGCATTGCGGTCGTTTTTTATCGTATTTGCGATAAACCTTGATAATAGCAAGGTTTATCTGCGATAATTTCTGACGATGCTTAGCGGTAAAAAAATCGTTGCTAAGCATCGTTAGGGATAAATATCGCTTAACTTTGGTAATATGCCCCAACGTCTGTTAACGTTCGATTCGAAGGAAATCAGGAAGTGTTGAAAAACATTGTCTGCGCCATCTTGCCTTTTTTCAAATGCCACACTTTTGTCGTGCACGGCAGTCATTTTAGATGCCTTGACCAGACCCACTCTGTGCACGCTGTCGATCCTTAGCATGGCTCCCCACCCTCGCAAGCATCTCCCCCAGGCAGTGGTCACCCCCGCTCTCTGTCTTATGCATGGGTAATAAACCACCCCCCATCTGCGCTGCTCTTCCCTGAGAATCACACCCTGTGCCCGCCCGACACCTCCCTTTCGCCCTATTCACTACCGCACCCTCTGACACTCCTTTTCCTCTGTGTCCGATTGTCCAGGCCGGTCCTAGGGTATCAGCTAGCCCTGCAGATGTAGTTTATGGCCCCAGCTGTAAAGAATCACCCCTCTTCAAAGGAGTTATAGTAGATCAAGGCCCACACTCGATGAGATCCGTCACAGCAGACGCGTTCCTATTATCTGAAAACCATCCTGTATTGTGATTGGGGAGGGGACCGAGCCTGAAGCGGAAGATTCCAGGGATGACTCTTTGTACATCAAAGTTTTTACAATTATGTGTCACATTAAAAATATATAGCACTCCAACAAAGTAGTAAGATTATAAAACTTTAATAACTTATAAATATATACAAGAAAACAAAAACAGTAATAACATATAAACATTTTTAGGGAAAAACAACGAAGTAGCGGTCGGCTGTGCGAATAGTCCCAACGCAGCACAACGTCCAGATTTCTGGCGTGGGGCGTCGCGGGGGGTGGGTCATCAGTAGCAAACTGTTGTGCGAATAGTTCCAAGGCAGCAGAACGATGGCACCAAGGTGATGTCCAGTAAGTTGCCGCACTGGTTTTGGTATCCTACAATGCTGCTCCGAATAACGGCGTGGGGCGCCCCGGGGGAGGCGGCGTGAACGGGCCTCTCCAGGTGGAGTCTCGTCTGTTGTAGTGGGGCGCCCCTTTACCGTTTCAGTTGCCATTCCGTCCGCTTTTGGTCCACTGTGTCAAAAGCCGCAATTCAGCTGAGTTGCGCCCACTCTTGCGGTGCAGCGATAGGCGGCTGTCACAGGACTCTCAAAATGGCGGCAGGCTGTTTCCTTTTTGGGCCTGGTCCACTGAAATGGCCCTGGGACACCTTGGAAATCGGACGCTTGTCTGCTAGGTCTTGGACCCCATTCTCGAAAGCGTCCCCTCCGCCTTGAGGATTCATCAAAAGTTTTGGGGGCCCCCGACTCCTGTAGGCTTCTGGTGGGGAGCGGCTGCCATGATTGCTCGCGGAATGACCACGACGGAGCTACGAGATGGTGGTGCTCTCATGCTGACGCCAGCTTCAGTCTGAAACATCCAGAAACAAGGTGGGGCTTTCATCGTTTGGGAAAAAAAAAAGTTTTCATCCAATGAAAAGTGTTGTTTTTAGGTCATATGATCAAGCCTTCCATCATTAGGAAACCAAAAGTAAAATGAACCAATGAAAAGTTTTATAAACAAGTCACATGACCTGTTATGCGGCATAGGGTATAAAATGCGGAGAAAATACGTTGGCACGTGAGGCGGCGTCAGTAGCGGACCGATGTGCGAATAGGCCGAAGGCAACACAACGCGCCAAGATCCGGATGGCACCGAGGTGGTGTCCAGCAAGTTGCAGCACTGGTGTGGCCATCCTACAATGCTGAAAGTCGGCGTGGGGCGCCCCGTTGGCCTGTGAGTTTGCGTCAGTAGCGGACCGATGTGCGAATAGGCCGAAGGCAGCACAACGCGCCAAGATCCGGATGGCACCGAGGTGGTGTCTAGTAAGTTGCCGCACTGGTGTGGCCATCCTACAATGTTGAAAGTCGGCGTGGGGCGCCCCGTTGGCCTGTGAGATGGCGTCAGTAGCGGACCGATGTGCGAATGGGGCCAAAGGCAGCGCAACAATATTTTCTGACTAGAAGACACCACAAGGCGCTGAGATGCCAAGATTCGGATGGCACCGAGGTGGTGTCTAGCAAGTTGTGGTACTGGTGTGGCCATCCTACAATGGTAAAAGTCGGCGTGGGGCACCCCGTTGGTCTGTGAGATGGCGTCAGTAGCGGACCGATGTGCGAATGGGGCCAAAGGCAGCGCAACAATATTTTCTGTATGGAAGATACCACTAGGCGTTGAGATGCTAAGATCCGGATGGCACCGAGGTGATGTCTAGCAAGTTGCTGTACTGGTGTGGTCATCCTACAATGCTGAAACTCGGCGTGGGGCGCCCCATTAGCCTGTGAGATGGCGTCAGTAGCGGACCGATGTGTGAATAGGCCGGAACCAGCACAAGGCGCCAAGATCCGGATGTCACCGTGGTGGTTTCATAGTTGAGAGGCACTTCATCTGCAGTGGGGCGCCGAGATCCGGATGGCACCGAGGTGATGTCTAGCAAGTTGCTGTACTGGTGTGGTCATCCTACAATGCTGAAACTCGGCGTGGGGCGCCCCATTAGCCTGTGAGATGGCGTCAGTAGCGGACCGATGTGTGAATGGGGCAAAGGTAGCGCAAGAATATTTTCTGAATAGAAGACACCACAAGGCGCTGAGATGCCAAGATCCGGATGGCACCGAGGTGGTGTCTAGCAAGTTGTGGCACTGGTGTGGCCATCCTACAATGGTAAAAGTCGGCGTGGGGCGCCCTGTTGGCCTGTGAGATGGTGTCAGTAGCGGACCGATGTGCGAATGGGGCCAAAGGCAGCGCAACAATATTTTCTGACTAGAAGACACCACAAGGCGCTGAGATTCCAAGATCCGGATGGCACCGAGGTGGTGTCTAGTAAGGTGCACTGGTGTGGCCATCCTACAATGCTGAAAGTCGGCGTGGGGCGCCCCGTTGGCCTGTGAGATGGCGGCAGTAGCGGACCGATGTGCGAATGGGGCCAAAGGCAGCGCAACAATATTTTTGGAATAGAAGAGACCACAAGGCGCTGAGATTCGGTTAGCACCGAGGTGGTGTCTAGCAAGCTATGCAGCTGAGTTGCGTGCGCACTTGCGGCGAATAGGTCGAAGGCAGCACAACAATGTTTTCTGAATAGAAGACACCACAAGGCGCTGAGATTCGGTTACCACCGAGGTGATGTCTAGCAAGTTGCCGCACTGGTGTGGCCATCCTACAATACTGCTCCGAATAACGGCGTGGGGTGCCCGAAGGGGGGGGGGGAGGCGGCGTGAACGGGCCTTCCTAGGTGGAGGCTCGTCTGCTATAGTGGGGCGCCCCTTTACCGTTTCAGTTGCCATTCAGCTGAGTTTCGGCTGCTCTTGATGCTACAGCGACAGGCGGCTGCAACAGGACTCTCAAAATGGCGGCCTGTTCTTTGGATTTGGGCCTGGTCCACTAAAATGGCCCTGGGACACCTTAGAACTCGGACGCTCGATTTTTTTTTCCTTTCCTGTACATGCAAAAAAAGGTAAATGCCCGGTACGTTACACGCTTCATCTGCCACGATGAACTCTCCAGAGGAACCGAAAAAAAATATAGTTATGGTAACTATACCATGCATCGTCATATGGAGAGGTGGCACCAATTAATTATAGTGCTGCATAAAAGAGAGATTTGGAGGAGAACCCCTGACCTGCTAGTACATTCATCAAAGAAGTGGCACTGACAGCATCAGAGGCAAGGGAAACGGTCCCAAATATTTAGAAGAACTTTGGAAAGATTAAAATGACATGTTTAGATTGTGGCAAATTAATTTCATGTGGACGACGGAGCCGGCGTAAGGGGCAGCGAAGAGGGATTCTCCTCATAGACCCGCAGCAAGGAAGCCCGGGTAACCCCTGCGTTAGACACGGTCTCATGGAGCATTGAACTCCCATTTTTACAGTCTGCAAAATAGCGGCTAAAGTTTAGGTACAATAATAGACCTTCACTAATAAATATCACTTTTTTGTATATACACAAATTAGAAAAACGTGAGTAAGGTGGGGATTTTGTGTAACCCTGTCCTGAAGAAGATGTTTTTACATCGAAACATGTTGACACACACCCAGAGGCAGCGCACATAATACTACGCTCATCCTCTTACAACCTTTTTTTAATAGTACCAACTCGGGGAACCATTAAAGTTTTTGAGTCCACCCACGAGTCAGGTCCTTTTTAAATCTCCACTCACTATCCCGACCCCACCACCACACTCACTCACTATATGATTAAATAACCCTCACTATACACCACACATAGACATAAGAGTGCTCCCGCGTATTCGCTGGTCGCAGCACGCCGTATCCCGTAGAGGGATACGATGACCCCGATGATGAAGCATGACACCAAGGGGCCTGTTGGTGTGTGAGGGGTACCTAAAAACACCAGACGTGCTCCCAACCACAGTAGGGACATCGTCAACCCTTAATTTTATGGATTCCTCTTGTTTTGTAAACGTTACCCAGGGAGAACGAATCCATATAGTCTCTCTCTCTCCTTCCTTTGTTAAAATTTACTCTAATAAATACAGCATATGAACATCATCATAGTCGATGGTTGGTAGAGACATTTTGACTATATCCTGGACCTGCCCGTCCTCGCCCAAAATGGCGCCGGAATAAATGGGACTCGTAACTCCTTGTTGTGTACTGGTTGCAGAACCTTGAAATCACGAGATACGTATGCAGTTTTGAAGCACATGGCGGGCGGGGACGAGAATTGATTGAATATTTCGACATCCCTATTGATATTAAGTTCTGATGTGTTATTGATTACTGTACTATTGAAAGTTCGAATTAACGTCACCCATGGTACTTGCCCGCAAATGTATATCTAGATAATTTTATTGTAACTGGCCCTGTCGTATTTTAATTATAAAATGTACGTCCACCGATTCCGTAACTGTTAGACACCTTAGTTCTTGCAACCTAATGGCCCGCCCGTTACGTTCCTCTACAGTGTAAATGTCTACTCATCATATACGATTACAGTTTGCTCCGTGGCCGGCCCACGTGGTTATAGGCTCGTATTTGTATAATGAAATTTTCACAATAAAGGTTTTTAAAAGAAAACATGGTAGTAGTATATACATTGGTAAAGTTTTTAATAATAGTCACTGTTTTAGAATCATTAAAAGGCAAGTGAAATAAAGCAGACCAATTACATGAAGGGTAAAAGGTATAATACGAAGGAACGCAGTAAAGATAAATGGTCAAGGGCTGTTGTGTTTTCTACTCCTGCAACATAAAGTGATCGATAAGAATCTCATATTCAGGCGTATCGGCGACTAAGACAGCAGGTCGACCCTCTTTTGCTCAACGGCTCCGTCATGGGACGAAGAAACGCTCTTTTTCTCGAAAAAAGAATATATTTTACTTGCAGGACAGTTGTAAATTTTCCGGGAAAGTACATTAGCCTGGAACATTATAACATATATTTAAGAAAAAATAATGTTCGGAAGTAATAAAAAGCGTAATTTTTAGGTCATATGACCAAGCCTTTCATCATTAGAATAAGAAAAGTAAAATGAACCAATGAAAAGTTTTATTAACAAGTCACATGACTTGTTATGCTTACGTTACGCGCTGCGCGCCCCGGATGACTTCCGGATGCGCTAACGCGGCGCGTCATATGACGCATTACGCGACAACGCAGGTCCAGAATATAGTCAAAATGTCTCCACCAACCAGCGGTCGGAACACAACCCCTTTCAGCAGGCTAAATAGTTCTGTTAAATGACAACAGAAGGGACAGGCAACAAGAACCATCAGTCAAAGAGGGGAGGGCTAGTTCTTCTCTACCGGGTTACATTGGGGCGCTATCGGAACTGATCGAATTGGTAGTCTACAGGGTTTCTGGATGTTTCAGACTGAAGCTGGGGTTAGCATGAGAGCAGCACCATTTCGTAGCTCCGTCGTGGCCATTCCGCAACCAATCATGGCAGCCGCTCTTTATCGTTATTTTGGGCGGGGTGGGTGGCGGAGCCGAGCTGTTTTGCAGCCATCATTGTGTGGAGTTCAGTTCATCTCACTAGTTTTGTATTTGTCATGAGGGGTTGTTCCTAATGTTTCTATTTTAGCGAGGTCAAAAAGAGATCCCATTAGTGGCCTACTGATTTTGCTCGATTCCTTTTCTTTTTTTTTTACACGATTTTTCGTTATCTGCAAAGACTAAACAGAGTATTGCGACTCTGTGTTTGTTTGTAAATAGAGAATGAACCAAAGAGAACCAATTCTAAAACAGTAAATACTTGGATAACAATCAATCAAATGGAGAGAGAAGCAGGCACGACATATTACAACGGGGGCAAAGGCCTGCGTTAACTACCCTTCACTATGTGCAAAGAGAGAGTACTCCTAATAGAAATGAGGGGGGGGGGCACCATTCAAAGCAGATCAGTGTGCATAAACACGAAAATGTTTTCACTTACCACGTACTTGACATTCGACAGCTTATGATATTTGCTATTAAAAAACCATTGAAATTCACTGAAAAAACCATAGGTTATAGACCATATATAGTTAGGAATTAGCATTTACAAAACCTTGAAAATTCACTGAAAAAACCATAGGTTATAGACCATATATAGTTAGGAATTAGCATTTAAAAAACCTTATTTTACTCACACAAAACCATTGAAATTCCATATATAGTTAGTTGCACTAACTATATATCGCGCACCCGCAATCCACTGCTGATGATGTCACATATTACATCATTCATGACATGGTCAGTGACATCACTGATGACATCACTGATGACATCTCAAATGACATCACTGATGACATCACTGATGACATCTCAAATGACATCACTGATAACATCTCAAATGACATCACTGATGACATCTCAAATGACATCACTGATGACATCACTGATGACATCTCATTTGACATCAATGACCACATCACTGATGATATCATTCATGTGACAATACAATGCATCTCCTCACACTTTAATATAACCTCTGTTACACCCAGTGTTAAATACAGAGTATAATTTTTGAAACCATTGACACACCAATACTAGTTACTACATACGCACTCAGTGATTCCTATGTTTACACACACATTCACTCATTTACCCATACAATCATTCATACATACAATCACTCATCTTTATAACACTATCATATGCACTCATACACCTATACAGACTCTCACACTCTGTCACTCATCCATGGAGTTACTCACACACCTAGTCAGTCCTGTAAATAATCAATCACACTTCCATTTTCTAATCTACACAGTTAAACATAGAGCACCTTACATTTTGAAAAATATACTAACACATACTTACTCTCTTATACAATCATTGATACAAGTACACATTGATCTGCACAGAGTCACACACCTCCCAGCCAGCCACACACACACTCAGTCTCCCATACAAATACTTGGGCAATCAATCAATAACCCATATAGTTACTCATATAGCTACTGACCAACACATGCAGCAGTTTACAGAACAACAGACATAATGATGCACAAATTAAGACAGTTTAGTCACTAACCCATGCACTCAGTGAGACACATTTAATCACTCACTCATACAGTCAGTCACGCACCTACTAAATCCTTCATCCAGACACTTCTACATCTACTCATTCTTCAATATGTAAAACATATTTAAACTTTTCAGAAACACACAGTCACTGGATGATGTCATCAGTGATGTCATTTGAGATGTCATCAGTGATGTCATCAGTGATGTCACTGACCATGTCATGAATGATGTAATATGTGACATCATCAGCAGTGGATTGCGGGTGCGCGATATATAGTTAGTGCAACTAACTATATATGGAATTTCAATGGTTTTGTGTGAGTAAAATAAGGTTTTTTAAATGCTAATTCCTAACTATATATGGTCTATAACCTATGGTTTTTTCAGTGAATATATATATATATATATATATCTTCTTCACCACTCCCCATCAACAGAAAGGGAACTGACACATGCTAGCTGGTTCAGATTTTTAATGAAATTAGGCAGGGCTCGTTGTTAAAAATGCGAAACGCAGGGGCAGACGCGTTTCAGCCTTGCGGCTTTCTTCAGTGCCCGTTTCGCTGCCAATTAGAACATGCTGTGGCGGATCCTGATTTTAAAGTTTTAAAAGTCTCTCCCAATTGGTGCTGCTTTACGCCCCACCCCCACAGCGTTCCTACCACTCCACTCCGTAGGGATCCAGGTCGGAATTTAATCACCTCTCACATAGGCTACGGACATAGTATTCCGATTGCGCCTTACATCCAGTGATGCCCAAACAAAGTTCGGTATGGGACGGCTTTCCACTCCGAGGGTCCCAGGGGCGGGGGATGATGACAAATCATTCTCTGAGCCAGCTACATACGACGGACCAGTGTCGCCCGCCGTAGGCTTCCTCCCCATCGCAGCCAGCATCCCAGGTGAGCACTTGTGACCGCCTGAGGGGGCGCCGCGTTGTCTCTGCTAGAAACTGTACCACCTTCTTTGCAAGTTGACGCGGTGCTCCAGACCGGAAGGCGTGCCGGTGAGACGGTACTTGCTGACCGTCTAATACCTCTTCACCACTCCCCATCAACAGAAAGGGAACCGACACATGCTAGCTGGTTCAGATTTTTAATGAAATTAGGCAGGGCTCGTTGTTAAAAATGCGAAACGCAGGGGCAGACGCGGTTCAACCTTGCCGCTTTCTTCAGTGCCCGTTTCGCTGCCAATTAGAACATGCTGTGGGGGCTCCTGATTTTAAAGTTTTAAAAGTCTCTCCCAATTGGTGCTGCTTTATGCCCCACCCCCACAGCGTTCCTACCACTCCACTCCGTAGTGATCCAGGTCGGAGTTTAATCACCTCTCACATAGGCTACGGACATAGTATTCCGATTGCGCCTTACATCCAGTGATGCCCAAACAAAGTTCGGTATGGGACGGCTTTCCACTCCGAGGGTCCCAGGGGCGGGGGATGATGACAAATCATTCTCTGAGCCAGCTACATACGATGGACCAGTGTCGCCCGCCGTAGGCTTCCTCCCCATCGCAGCCAGCATCCCAGGTGAGCACTTGTGACCGCCTGAGGGGGCACCACGTTGTCTCTGCTAGAAACTGTACCACCTTCTTTGCAAGTTGACGCGGTGCTCCAGACCGGAAGGCGTGCTGGTGAGACGGTACTTGCTGACCGTCTAATACCTCTTCACCGCTCCCCATCAACAGAAAGGGAACCAACACATGCTAGCTGGTTCAGATTTTTAATGAAATTAGGCAGGGCTCGTTGTTAAAAATGCGAAACGCAGGGGCAGACGCGGTTCAACCTTGCCGCTTTCTTCAGTGCCCGTTTCGCTGCCAATTAGAACATGCTGTGGGGGCTCCTGATTTTAAAGTTTTAAAAGTCTCTCCCAATTGGTGCTGCTTTACGCCCCACCCCCACAGCGTTCCTACCACTCCACTCCGTAGTGATCCAGGTCGGAGTTTAATCACCTCTCACATAGGCTACGGACATAGTATTCCGATTGCGCCTTACATCCAGTGATGCCCAAACAAAGTTCGGTATGGGACGGCTTTCCACTCCGAGGGTCCCAGGGGCGGGGGATGATGACAAATCATTCTCTGAGCCAGCTACATACGACGGACCAGTGTCGCCCGCCGTAGGCTTCCTCCCCATCGCAGCCAGCATCCCAGGTGAGCACTTGTGACCGCCTGAGGGGGCGCCGCGTTGTCTCTGCTAGAAACTGTACCACCTTCTTCGCAAGTTGACGCGGTGCTCCAGACCGGAAGGCGTGCCGGTGAGACGGTACTTGCTGACCGTCTAATACCTCTTCACCACTCCCCATCAACAGAAAGGGAACCGACACATGCTAGCTGGTTCAGATTTTTTATGAAATTAGGCAGGGCTCGTTAAAAATGCGAAACGCAGGGGCAGACGCGTTTCAGCCTTGCGGCTTTCTTCAGTGCCCGTTTCGCTGCCAATTAGAACATGCTGTGGGGGCTCCTGATTTTAAAGTTTTTAGACATTAAAAAATTTCACAGGAGTCGCGCGCCCACCGCATCCAACACGTATATGACGTCACGCGGAACCGCACAAGCGTCGCGTAACGTAATACATACATGTCGCATATGCGCCAGGAGTCGCATACCGGTTTTAGAGATCGCGCAGGAAAATGCGTACCCGTCGCACACCCTAGGCGGATCCTACACAACAATCCTAACATGGCGGCCATGTTACGCGCAGTGATTGAGAAAGGTACGCTTTGGGTGTGCGACTCCCCCAAAAAATTGAAAAAAACAATAAAGAAAATAATATAAATATATTTTACAAAATATAAAATAAAAAAAAAATTGAATTTAGATTTTTTTGTAATGTAATTTAAAAAATAAGATATGTAAAAATCAATAGAATAAAAAAACATAGTAGAATAGTAAAACAATATTAAAAAATAAATATAACAATTAATACATTTGAAAATTATCATTGAAAAAACCTTAGAAATTCACTGAAAAAACATAGGTTTCAGGCCCGGTATAGTTAGGAATTAGCATTTAAAAAACCTTTGAAATTCACTGAAAAAACCATAGGTTTCAAACATGTTATAGTTAGGAATTAGCTTATAAAAAACCTTAGAAATTCACTGAAAAAACCATAGGTTTTAGGGGTGTTATAGTTAGCTGGACATTTCACTCGTACAAAACCATTGAAATTCCTCCAGTGTAGTTAGTTGTACTAACTATAACTCGCACGCCCGCAATCCACTGCTGATGATGTTACATATTACATCATTCATGACATGGCAAGTGACATCACTGATGACATCTCAAATGACATCACTGATGACATCACTGATGACATCATCCACATGACAATCTGTTACACCTCATCATACACTAGTATAACCTTTCATCACTCACTATAAAATATAAAGTACCATCTTTAAAAGAATGACACACCAAAACAACTTCCTAAAAACTCACTCAATGATTTGTAGATCTACACACACATCTAAACACTTACCTATAGATTCAATCATACATGTTGACAAACAACAATACAACACTATTAAATACACTTATACACCTATATTGACATTTCACAGCATCACACATCCTATTCAGTTATGCAGCCATCCTTCTCACTTATGCAAACAATTGATCATGCTTACATTTACTCACCTACACACTTATACAACACTACTTTATTTATTCATATACATAGAAAGTGTGTTATAAAATCACTATTACAAGTATACAGTTTTCCATACAGTCACTTAGACAATCACTGAGTCTTATATATACTTATTTAAGTACAAGAAATGTCACATACACTGCCTTTTATATTTTTATTTTGTTGTACATGTATCATTGATAAATATATTTATTCATTATCTTACCCATAAAGATATTCACTCACTCAAACAACTATTTCCACATGCAGTCATAACCTCATATACCTACTAAATCAACTATTTACAAATCTTTGGACAATCACACACCTTCCACCCAACCACACATACATTCAGTCTCCCATACAAATAGTCTCTTAACTAACTAAAAACTAAACTAATATAGAGTTTCACATAGGTAGTAACCAACTTATGCAGTGGTTTACACAACAAGACACAGATTGATACAGATATTCACACACTTTAATCATTATCCCATATATTTAGTGAGACACTTTAAATTAGTCATTTAGACAGTCAATCACACTACTAGTAAATTCTTCATACAGACACTGTTACTTCCAGTCATTCTTCAATGCAGATTCCTATACATATAATACTTATTTAAATATTGAACCAAGCCACATTCACTGGATGATGTCATCAGTGATGTCATTTGAGATGTCATCAGTGATGTCATCAGTGATGTCACTGACCAAGTCATGAATGATGTAATATGTGACATCATCAGTAGTGGATTGCGGGCGCACAAGTTATAGTTAGTACAACTAACTATAACGGAGGAATTTCAATGGTTTTGTACAAGTGAAATGTCCAGCTAACTATAACACCCATAAAACCATTTTTTCAGTGAAAAAAATATATATATGTATATATATATATATATCACCAGTTCCCAAAGCATAAAACAGTTTATGCAGATGCACTCCACTCCAATGAAAAGTTTACCACTCCAGATTTGTAGTTGATGGAAAAAACACCCAACGCGTTTCGACGATGAACTCGTCTTGCTCACGGAAGCAAGACGAGTTCATCGTCGAAACGCGTTGGGTGTTTTTTCCATCACTCGATACATCATGCTAAAAATATTTGTTGAATAAACCCTTCTTCTGCAACTACAAATCTGGAGTGGTAAACTTTTCATTGGAGTGGAGTGCATCCGCATAAACTGTTTTATGCTTTGGGAACTGGTGATTTGACGACAGGGCAACCTCCGACCCTGGGGTGCACCGCTGTCATGGAGTCCCGGCAGTCTCGGAGGAGGTGTGGAGTTATATATATATATATATATATATATATATATATATCTATATAGTTGGACATTTCACTCGTACAAAACCATTGAAATTCCCTCGTTATAGTTAGTTGTACTAACTATAACTCACACGCCCGCAATCCACTGGTGATGATGTCACATATTACATCATTCATGACATGGTCAGTGACATCACTGATGATATCACTAATGACATCTCAAATGACATCACTGATGACATCATCCAGTGAATGTGGTTTGGTTCGATATTTAACCCCTTCCACGCTCATGACGAGCTCAGCTCGTCATGAGGTACGCCTCTCGTACGCTCATGACGAGCTGAGCTCGTCATGTAACGCGGTAATTCAGAGCCTTTAGCGCACAGCGGTAAAACGCTTAGCGCGGATGCGGTTAAATATGTATTATATATATAGCAATCTGCCTTGAAGTCTGAATTGATGTATAAGTGTCTGAATGGAGAATTCACTAGCAGAGTGAATGACTATCTAAGTGATTAATTTAAAGTGTCTCACTAAATATATGAGATACTGAATAAAAATGGTGAATAACTGTATCACTCTATCTCTTGATGTGTAAAGTACTACATAAGTATGTTACTAGCTATGTGAAAGGGTATATTAGTTATTAATTAGTAAAGTGAGTATTTGTATGTAATAGTGAATGAATGTGTGTGTGGTTGGGTGGGAGGTGTGTGACTGTCCAAAGATGTGTAAATAATTGATTTAGTAGGTACATGAGGTTAAGACTGTATGTGGAAACAGTTGTTTGGGTGAGTGAATCTCTTTATGGGTGTGATGATGAGTAAATATATTTCTCAATAATACATGTCCAACAAACTAAAAATAGAAAAGGCAGTGTATGTGACAGTTGTTGTATATAAATAAGTATACATAAGACGCAGTGGTTTTATGAGTTTCATATGGATAACTGTATACTTGTAATAGGGATTTTATAACACACTAAGTATGAGTTACTATCTACATGAATAAATTAAGTAGTCTTTGTGTAAGTGTGCACCTTAGTAAATATAAGTATGATCAATTGTTTACATAAGTGAATAACATGACTGAATAACTGGATATGATGTAAGCTGGTGTGTAATGTTGATGTAGGTGTATAAGTATATTTAATAGTGTTGTATTGATCCAGCCTTGGAACGATTTGGCGGTTTCTGCATTATTCGGATGCCGCCAGCGGCCCAGTAGGTGCCTGAGTGGCCTTTCTGGAGGCAGATGAGCCTCAATTACTTCTCTTTTATCAATGGGCAGAGGTGTTGTTCCCTTTCTATCGCTGGGGTCGGCCCATTAACATATGCTTATTGAGCGGGGGCAGGGAACCTGACCAATAGCGGCCTCACTTGTATACAGGTGTGTTTCACCAGTGCAAGTCAATCCATGCATTTTTCTTAACCCCCCCTTTTTTTTTTTATAAAACTTCGCCCAAGCAGTGTTTTGCAAAGGCAATATGCAAATGTGGGCCACTTTTTTTTTATCGTGCCCAGTCGATTTTTAATCCTAATCCAACCCTGTCCGAACTCCATCTGTGTATGTACCCCCTAGGAGTTGCCGTCACTTTGCGCATGCATATGTGTGGTAGTGCATGCGTGTCAATGTTACGCATGCGTACAATACGCCCTACGTCTGGCTATGTACCCCTAATGTATTCCATTTTATTTGCGCATGCTCAATTACAACATGCCCAATCACAGCTCTCACACCCAGTGGCTTCATGCTCAACCAATCATCCTTCTGAAAAGCATTTATAACCTGCCAACATTTATGAACTTTTCCTAATCCGCAGTCACAGCCATTGATAGTGTTCGTATCCACTTCTTCGTAGGTGAGCATTTTTTTTAAGAGTAATTAAATTAATTAATCTGAACGATCTTTAAATACTGCGTGAATGCACATTTTTGTTCGATTTGTCAATGTTATTTTTAAGCACGCTTTCCTGCTTTTTGATATCGTTAAAGTTGACTTAGTTACTTTTGTTTCTGGGCAAATCACTTAATCCTGCCGCGTTTCTTTAATTTGGCAAGCACCACGTGGCCGTTCCCGCACCAGTGTGCTACGTGCTGTTCAAGTTAATGCGATGTAGTTTTTCTCGTGTAAGTAGTGCATCACGTGCCCCATGCATTACAAAAGTAATGTTTTCGGCAATAGTGTATTTTAGCACGATTTCCAGCTCTTATACCTCAATATCTTGCCTTGCTAGGCGATGTTACTGGGCAAATCACTTAATCCTGCCGCCTTTAATTTTTTTAAGCAGTGCACCATGTACTGCTTCCTCCCAACGCACTGCACATGTAATTGATTGGCCAATGTTGTATTTTACCACGCCCTCCATGTTTTTAATAACGTTAAACTTGATTTGCTATCCTTTGTTCTGTGCAAATCACTTAATCCTGCCACTTTTTTCATTTGCCAAGAGCCACACGGCCGTTCCCGCAGCAGTGTGCTACGTGCTGTTCAAATTAATGCGATGTAGTTTTTCTCGTGTAAGTAGTGCGTCACGTGCCCCATTCATTGCAAAAGTAATGTTTTCGGCAATGATGTATTTTAGCACGGTTTCCAGCTCTAATACCTCCAATATCTTGCCTTGCTAGGCAATGTTTCTGGACAAATCACTTAATCCTGCCGCCTTAAATTTTTGAAAGTAGTGCGCCACGTGCTACTTCCTCCCCATGCACTGCACATGTAATTGTTTGGCCAATGTTGTATTTTAGCACGCTCTCCAAGTTTTTTAATAACCTTAAAGTTGATTTGTCCCCTGTTCTATCTCATTATACAGATATCTCAACCAGGGGACGTACTGGTCGCCACAAGCTGTTTATTCCTGCACATGCACTAAACGAGATGGTGGTCAACCACTCAACGTACCAGATCCACTGACTGCTCTCCATATGCTATCAGCCGAAAATTGCAATGGACCTAATGGAGTTATCAGGTTTGACTTCAACATTTCATGAGAGAAAAGCATTCTGAGATAAGCATTTGTGAATGTCATGTGTTTGCAGACAGATAACTGTGCTGGTGTCATGTTTTGATAGAATTAGTTGTCATTCTGATATCGACAAAACGAAAAAATAAGCAAGTCCTGACGATTTTAGTGGTCAAAGATGTCATTTCAAATTGAACAATGTATGAGTTATAAATTTTCTTGCTTCTACAAATAATCTTTATAAAAATATAAATGTCCATTGTGATAGTCTTATAGACGTTTGTTTCTGAAACCCATATGTTTCTCATTTAAATATTTGTTATACGCTTTCAGCCTGCACTTCAAATACAAAGTGAAAATGTTGTTTTGAATTTTTTTATTTGAAGACGTGTCTTTACATTTTTTTTTATGTTTATTTCTCAATTTCTAGATCATGGAAGTCCAAATAGGGTTCTATCCGATCGAAGCCAGGAGTTTGTAAATGAAGTGAGTGACCAATCTCGGCCTAACATTTGTATATTGCAATGCTATTTCCTATTTTGCTTGCCAAATATATCCTCTGATGATTGCTTTTCAACCCCAATCCTATTGAGAACAAATGTTTTTATGTACATTAAAATTATTCACCGACATATGTACAAAATATAAATTTTTTACTCTTTTTCCAGTTTGCAGAATGTTACATAAGTCAGCAGCAAATTGCCGAGGTTAAAGAAAGTATATCCTCCTGTT
Organism: Lissotriton helveticus; assembly: GCF_964261635.1. Taxonomy (NCBI): domain Eukaryota; kingdom Metazoa; phylum Chordata; class Amphibia; order Caudata; family Salamandridae; genus Lissotriton; species Lissotriton helveticus. Next base: position 1,138,351,477 of record NC_136067.1, on the reverse strand, counting down.
CCAGCTGATTACACCGATGTCTTAAATATGGCATGAACTAGTTGTCTGAAGCCATAGAGATTCACAAATTTTTTACGGATAACGTTAAGGTAAATACTCTCAATATGACTAGTCGACGAAGTTAAAAAGTAACATATATAAATGCTTGAGGAGTTTTTGGTGGCAGATAATGTCCAAGAGTCACTTGTACAGATGGGTCTGATACAGGGTGGATCTCTGTATAACTAATAGATGATTAGGTATTAGGATGGCATACAAAGCTCCCAACCTTCTTACTTTTTCTTTTAAAGGATTCCTAACAGCACTGCTGTCTGGTTTGCTAAAGACATCTTGTGGACTTTCAGAAAGATGACTTAGGAATGGATTCCGCTCATTGATTATGATGGCTTTGTTTTGTATCTCACACTTTCTGATTTTCTAATTGCTAACTTTATTTGCTTTAGGATTTTCATGTTGATTTCGCCCCTCCCATTGCTAAAACTGTGTTTACTACATTCTTCCACAAACCTGCTTTCTTTAAACAGGCCTTTAAATATTGTTTTTATCTCATCTCATTTGCTGTGCATTCAAAGACCAAGGTTAAATATCAGGCACTGTCTTAGGGCACTTGTTTACTTTTGTTCACTGACTTCAAAGTGAGAGGCTTTTTGCGACAATCTTGCTAGATATGGGGGGGTAAGGAACGTTTTTTTTGCAGCAATTGAACTGTGTAAGTATTTCAAAATATATCAAAATTAGAAATACAAATGAAATACTTTTTTGTTATTTCTGAAGTGTGTTGGAAACAAATTCTTTAATATGATCACAACAAATCATTACAGAGGTAATGCAAGTTCTACACATATTTGTCTATGCACTGTATAGTTTTATTAGTAAAACTGTATGTTTGTGCAAATGGAATTGTCATTTTAATTGAAAATGGGTTGCCTTTAATGTTTAATGGCAGTATGCTACCACACCATGCATACTCCACTCTATGCCACTAGACTCAACTCTGCACCACTCCACTTTATATCACATCACTACACTCTGTGCCACTGCACTCTACTCCACTCTGCACCATTGCACTTTTTGCCAATGCACTCTACTCCACTCTGCACAATTGCACTCCACGCCACTGCTGTATAGTCTGCACCACTCCACTTTACACCATTCCACTCCATGCCACTGCACTCGGTACCTCTCCAATCTGCACCATTGCACTCCACACCACTTTACCCTGTAGCACTCTACTCTACAACACTGTACTCTTTCACACTGCACTCTACACTTCTCCAGTCTAGGCCACACCAATCTGCTCTACACAAATTCACTCCACTCTATATCACTGTACTCTTTGCCACTCAGCAACAGTGTACTCTACGCCACTATAATCTATACCAATAAATTCCACACCATTGCTCTTTACGTTGTAACACTCACTCTATGTACTTGCACTCCATGCCAATCCACTGTATGCCATTCTACTCTACTCTGCATCACTCCACTTATGCCACTGCACTCTACGTCTCTCTACTCCTAACCCTACTCTTGCCCTCTGTGCCACCGCACTCTACACAACTGTACTTTATGTCATGCACTCTATGCCACTGCATTCTACTCTCCATCACTGTACTCTATGGCACTGCACTCAACTCTACTCTGTACCACTCCCCTCTCCATCACTCAACTCTCTGCCACTCCACTCTACATCACTCAACACCACTGTACTCTATGCCACTGTACTTTGTGCCACTCTACTCTGCGCCACTCTACTCTGTGCCACTCCACTCTGCGCCACTCCACACCACCCACTCTGGAATGCACCACTCTAATCTATGCCACTGCATTCTAGGACGCTGCATTGTATGCCACTGAATTCAATGCCACTGTACTCAATACTAGTGCACTCTATGCACCCTGCTCTGCAACACTCTACGCCAATGCACTCAAATGCATCCTGTCCACTCTACTCTACTCCACTGTACACCAGTCTACGTGACTCCACACTATGCCACTCCTATACTAGACACTCTCTGCTACTTCACTCTACAACACTCTCCTCCTCTCTTTGCCATTCCACTCTCCTCTATGCCACTAACATTTAGGCATGCTGAACAGCAACCACGCTAACAGGGGTAGTCCCTCTATTGGGGCATCGAGCGTTGCCCCCCATTAAGTATAAAATGAATGGGTTTTCATTTTGTCTGTACCACTGCTGCTGTGCTCGTTTTCAGCCACTCTGTGAGGGTGTGGGTGGGGCTTATTGGACTACAGGCAGAGCTGAGAAGCATCAATGTCTTGAATCTGAAGTGTGCAAGTCAGGTTGGAAAGGTGCCTTTCTGTGTCCAGCCTAATATGCTCACTTGAGGCCTCTTCCTACCTGGGCATGCTAATGAGCCAGGGAACGATGACCGCAGCCACCGGTCTCCTAAGGAGCGCAAGGCTCACCTGCCCCTGCCAATCCAGGTGGTCCTCCTATGCTGTTTACTAGCACAAAAAGCAAGAAATCAGCGAGTGTCTTGATTGGCTAAAGAGCAGATGCAGGAGACACGTGTAGGCATTTAGTCCCCGCACATAGGACGAGGTTGACAGAGCATGATCAATCACTGTATGGCATTATTTTGAAGTCATGCATTGATTTGCCATTTTCCTTCTCACCCGCCTTTCTTCCCTTTGTGCTCAGCGCCAGTGTGGAACAGAGAGACACAAAACTGTATTTTCCGCATTTGAGGTAGCGCAGGAGTTTATACTTGGAGCGGAGGCCCACCTTTTCAAGAAATCTACGCTGAATCCAGGCCAGCTGGCCATGAGCTTGTTTCCAAGATACCAGCCATTGATGTGTTACTCATAAATAGATTACAAAATAAATCTGGCCTGCATGTGGCCATTGAATTTTGTTTTCTCTTCCATTGAGTCAGTTTTGTTTCTCTTGAGGATCACGGTAGGATTGGAGCTGGCTCACCTTCGTTGCTCACTGTCTTTGATTCCAGCTTCCTCTTCACCCCAAATACTTTATAATTGCATCTTAGCCCTGGACATTAATCAACTAGGTGCACACTTATTTCCCAAAATAAAACATGATGGCTCCTCTTCATGGCCAATGAAACGGCGATAAAGTTGCCACTATTTACTTATCAGTGTTTATTGCCCACAACGAGCAGCTATCATGATTATTTCATATTCGCGATATGCTGCCGGATGTATGTCATTACATCGCATAGCAATACCACGCGTGCCATTACAACGTGGGTATTACTACAAGATGTCAATGACAACGACATGCCATTACATCGCATACTTTTACCACGAGTAGGCCTTTACCACGCATGCCATTACAACACAAAGGCACGCGTGGTAAAGCTATACTCGTAGTTAAAGTTTACAAGGTAAGTGACAACCCTACCCCTACACCTACACAACACACTACTCCCACCCCTACACTTGCCCTAACCCAAAAACAATACTACACTACAAAACTACTCACACTACTCCCACCTTTACACTACCCTCAACCCTAAAACACTACTACACTACAACACTACCCACACTACTCCCACCCCTACACTACCCTAAACCCTAAAACACTACGACACTACAACACTACCCACACTACTCTCACCCCTACACTACCCCTAACCCTAAAACACTACTACACTATAACACTACTCCCACCCCTACACTGCCCCTAACCCTAAAACACTTCTTCCCTACCCTAAACCACTACTCACACTACTCCCACCCCTACACTACCCTAAACCCTAAAACACTACTACACTACAACACTACCCACACTACTCCCACCCCTACACTACCCTAAACCCTAAAACACTACTACACTACAACACTACCCACACTACTCCCACCCCTACACCACCCTAAACCCTAAAACACTACTACACTGCAACACTACCCACACTACTCCCACCCCTACACTACCCTAAACCCTAAAACACTACAACACTACACTAAACGCTACACTACACAAACACTACTGTACTACACTAAAACCTAAAACACTAAACTACCCTCTACAACACTACACTACACTACAAAAAAACACACAAAGAAACCACACTAAAATGCTTTTTAAAAAAACACACACACGTTAGAACACTACTTTTACACTACCCTAAACCCTACAAAAGTGACCCACACCCCAAGCTCAAATCCCCTTGCCCATCTCCTCTCCAGCGTCGCCATCTCTGGTCCCGGTTCCTGCTTCCTCCTTCCTGCTTGGTGCACGTCGTTGTGAGGAAACAGCCTAAGTTTCCTCACAACGACTTGGATAGCCGCCGCCATTACACATTACATCGCATGCGTTGTAAAAGCGCACGCGATGTAATGGTATGCGTGGTTTTTACCACGAGTTGTAACATCGCATGCGTTGTAATGTGTAGTGTAGTTCCTATTTCCCTTATAGGTTCTGCGCATTTGAATAACATACTCGATAGGCTTGGCATAGGACTGATGTCTGTATGCCCCTATTATGTATATTAAACTTAATTACTGTGTACCAGCTAGCTCAGAGGCCACTAGAAACTTCTTGAAGACAAGAAGGGAATAGCTTCTGGCAACCACATAACATAAAACCCTGATCCCTCAGGATCGGGGAAACAATATACTACTTTTCATTCAGTCACTCATCTCAGAGAAGTACTTAGAAGAAACAGTTGGGTGTGTTTACAATAAAATGTATAGCACAGTTGTTATTCTAGTACTGGTTATATGTGCTGCGACAACTGTTGGACAGTAGCAGAGAATTATGGCCAGCAGTGCAGTTAAATAAAAAGGCATTGTTCTACCATTTTGCAATAGAAATGAACACATACATGAAATACAGAATGCATTAAGATAAAGCCTATATCCCTATGATGCCAAACTAGATGTACCAAAGTGAGAGCCAAGGATCCCCCTAGGATTTAGTCTAACCCCATTACCTTAGTGGGACTTCATCCTGATCTCAAGCTGGACCCCCACAGATGGGTGATGGACCTCTGCCAGCTGGAGCTGTGCATGACACAGGTTGCAGCGCCTCCGGCATGGAAGTCTTGGTCTCCTCTGGTTTGCTTGGGCAAAGGGAGGTATATTTATACCGGATAGGTCCCTTGGATTGACGCAAAGTTGGTCAGAGGATGAGTTCTTGGAGAAAGGGTCTGTTTCCAAGAATTTGTGTTCTTGGAGAAAGGGCCTGTTTCCAAGAATTTGTGTTCTTTGAGAAAGGGCCTGTTTCCAAGAATTTGTTGTGATGTAGGTTAGTCACTGTTGGCTATGGAGATTACGTATTTAGGATGAACCGTGTTCTGTGCCCAGAGTACACTGATCAGATAAGGGACAGCCTCTCTGTTGCTCGTTATTGTAAAGGGAGGGCTAATCTAGGTCAAAGGGCCAGCCTGTGTGAAAGGGCCTGCCTGTCTCTGTGACATGAAGGATTAGTGCCTCTGAGACAGAGTACCTATGTTAGGGCCTCAATTTCGTTTATAACAAATGCCTACGATGTAATAGCAACGCGTGGTAAAAACTGCGTTGTAATGGCTGTTCCTCATGCTAGCTGATGCAAATATAAATATACAGAGGAAAGTGGAAGCTATCAACCACCACTGTAAACAAGCAATGCATTGTTTAGTAACATCGGACCTCGCGTCTCTCATGTTTAAGAAAAAGAATTGTAAAAACATCCTGGCGTGCCATTTTACTAGGGATTGCTAACATTGTTGGTTTCAAGCTTCCATTTCCCCAGTATATTATATTTGCATTACAGCATTGGGTGTTAGTCTACCAGGTGCACAATTGTTTCCCGCAATGAATCATGACCTCTGCTTGTCGTGGGCAATGAAACGCCGGTAATGGCAGTATTTTACAAAGCGCCGTTTCATTCCCAAGACGAGAGATTATCATGATTTTATTTCAGTAAATAAGTGTATGCATTAGTAAATTAAGGACTTCCAAGGCTGCCTGATGCAAATATAAAATACATTTGAACAGGCTGGAAGCCGCCTCGGCAAATTAATTTCCTCTGGCTTTGTACCCATAGAAAGCCTCTACCCCTTTGGTCCAACTAACTTCCCACGCTTATCCCACAAGTTGCGGATGTAGCATTTCTGCTTACAGATGTGCTGTGGACATATAAGGAGCCTCTTCCTCTTTGCATCCAATCCTATTGTGATTGATGGTAGCTTCAAGAAAGTAATGTGCTAACAGTCACAGAATTTAGACATTCGAAGACTGCTAGTAATGCCTGCATCTCACTTCATAGCTCCCCAAAGAAAATTGCGGCAGGCATTGTTGGACTTAGACAGGAAATAAGCTATTGGGCGGGTAGTATAATACAGTGGACCCATTACTGAATCAATAGCTCAAAAAACAGGGGTGGGGGGCCTCATTTTCAAATTGGGGCAGTATGTTGTTTTACAAGGCAGGGGAGAGTACATGCATTTATTCTTGCTGCAGGCAACGGTTCTCTTAATATCCGGAAAATCAACGGGAAAAACTGGCCTGCCAGACCATATGAGGCAGTTTTTAATGTGTTTAAATATTCCAAGGCTAGTTGTTCACAATTACTTTTCTTGTTTACTCAAATTGACTTTAAAATACACCATTTGACCAGCAATGGAGTATGACGTGTGCCACGGGAGCTCCGGTCCGCCGGCAAAGTTATAAGCATTCCTCAAGCAGCGTGACAGCGGTGGGGTGGGGGGCACTGATCGGGCCCCCTGCACTGTGGAAGGCTCTGGGAATCAAAAGTGAGCCTCGTTATCCCCCGGACCAGTGCGGTCGCGACCCTATCTACGAGCGAATGTGTGACCCTGGTGGTTCCGGATCGCCATCTTGAGGGACTGGGGCCTACCCGTGCCTGCTGTGAGACGGGGTACACAGGCCCTGGTTGGTGAGCTGGACGGAGCGGAGGAGCACCAGAGGTAGTGCCAGAACAGCACGGGAGCTGGGCAGACCCACGATCGGCGGTGGGGGGCTGCCGCGCCTCCATTGTTGTGATGGCCGTCCCCAGAGCCTCCGTGACACAGAGACCAGAGCCGCTGGGGGTGAGCTGAGACCGCAGCAAGCAGTCTGACTGTGTGCAACTTTCTGCGGCCAGCCCATCTGAAGCCGGGAGGTGCGACGGCTGAGGCGGAGGGCCTGAGGGCAGTCTGCGGGTGCTGTGTGTGCTGGTGAGCCTTGGCTGCCTGTGGGCATACTCACCATATTCTCCCGCCGAGCTGCGGCGGCCTGCCATTTTGGTGCCCTGGGCCACGGCGGCTGCCCTGCGGGGGTTGCTGTTGGTGGGTCCGCAGGCGGCACTGACTGTGTTGAGGCAGCTGGACAACCCCCAAAACGTGTGGTAGGTGAGAAGTTGGGGCCCAGAAGAGGGGCTGACTCTGTTGCTATGCCGCCCATCTGCCATTTGGGGCCTATCTTGCTCCTCCTTGGCCACTGCGTTTGCAGGGGTGCTGGAGGTGGGAGCAGGACCTTTACTCTCCCTCCTCCATTGATTGAGGTGTGCTGTAGGGCCCTAGACGCGCCCTCACCCTGGCCTTGGATAACTGCACACCCTGCTGCTGCGGACCTGGGAAGAGGCCCTCCAAGTGTGTAGGGGCCAGTGCGGGGACTGAAGGATCAGCGGAGAGAGGCGAGTGCCCCCCGATTGCCAGCTTGTGTCCCTCAAAAGCGGGGGGCGGCTAGACTAGTGGTGTTCCCTGACCATCCCCGCATAGCGGCTGCAACTTACATCTGGCACAGATTTGATCGGCGGGGGAGTGGCAGCCCGAAGCGCAGCGACTGTGGATGGGATGTGACCAGGCCTGCCGGAGGAGCCCTTGAGCCTTGAGAACCTGTGTTGGGCTGAAATGGGGGTGGAAGAGCCAGGTCTTCAGTTCAAGCATGACTGGTTGGGGTGGAGAGGAGGGGGTCTGCCCTTGGTGGAGAGGTGGCGGGACACAGAGGGGGAGCACAGTGGCTTGACTTTGGTGACAGATTGGCTCTACCTGACCTGGGGAACGGTGGGACAGGGGATCGCCCCCTCTCTGGGACGTGAATCCTTGGATTTGGGATCTGCTACTTGCCCACTCGGCCACTTTGCGTGTGCTGTGCCTCCCCTCCCAGTAGTGATGAGTGGTAGCGTTCTTGCACATGGCAGTGGGTCCGGATGAGAAAGGCTGTCAGGGCCTAGGGGGGAGGTTGAGGGGTGACTGTGGTGGAGGCTGTGGATCCCTCTGGGGGCTTAATGGTGGAGGACATAAGCCCTTTTATTCGCTGGCTGGCCGTGTGAGCGCTGCTGTGGCCCATAGCTGGCTTGGACAGTTGACACGCTGTGGGGATCTTCCCGCCTACGGATGACGCGCTCTAAAGGGAACAAGGACACCCCTGGGGCAGATCCTAAGGACAACTCAGTGGTAGCCATGTGGGGCAAGATGAGTGCACCTGCTCCGACCGAGCCGGACCCTTTGCCTTGGGGGGACTCGCCGCCGGTCACACAAGCGTTTATGACATCTTTCATGACGGAGTTAAAAATGGAAATTGGCTCTCTGCGCACAGAAGTGCACTCCTGCGTCAAGGAGCTGAGAAAGGAAGTGACAGATCTGGGGGACCGCGTAGAAGGCTCGGAAAAGACCGTTGATGCCCGCACGGAAGATCAGGAGCAGATCTGGCAGTGCTTGGCCAAAATGGAAGAGCATCATATTGTGCTGCAACACAAACAAGAGGACCTAGAAAATCGAAGTCGCCGGAACAACCTCCGCATCCGGGGGGTACCTCTCGGAGCGGAGGGGAAGGACATCCTGATGTATGTGGCTCAGCGGGGATGGTGACGCTTCGCCGTTGACCCTGGACCGGGCCCATCGAGTGTCGAGGCCTGCTGGAAGACCGGGAGTTCTACCGGACATCCTCACCAAAGTCCACTTTTTTGTGGAGAATGAAGCCATCCTCAAGGCGGCGCGTGCCAAGCAGGACTCCACATATGATGGCCACAGGATCCAGATCTTTCAGGACTTGGCACCCAATACACTGCGAAGAAGGCGAGCCTTTAAACCAGTTACGAAGTATGGACATTCCTTATCACTGAGGGCATCCATTTGCTCTCATCTTTGTGTGGGAGTCCAAGCGCAGGGTGGTATGATCCTACAGGGAGGCGGCTCAGCTGCTTCGCATCCCTTCCTCGCCGCTGACCAGCCCCACTCGACCTCCAACCACGGCAAGGCTTCCTTCTCAGCCGGTTTGGTCCACTGTGCGCCGTCACCAACGATCTCCGACTACTGATGAACAAGCAGCTTCGCAGGCCAAGCAGGACATCATTGAACATATCAGGTCTCTAGAGGGGGACATAACGGGGCCTACACAACAACCGAAGACCCCTTGATTGAATCATATGTAGCCACACTATGTTCACTTTAGGTATCAGGGGCTGTCTCTTCCCCCTGTTGAGAGGGACTTCTGAAATACTAACCCAGTTATCGTGTTCGCCATTTGGTTGCACTGTTTGGGGGGCCGGAGCTCCTGTCCCGGGTGTGTTGGTCAAAGGGTACTTCCCTCCTCTGGCTGTTCCTGTGGGAGTGACATCTCTGGGTCTATCCGAACCTTGGGTGTAGGATGTCCCGATCCTGGAACAGGATTACATGGCCCTGTTGGCCACTTCTGTTTTTTTCTCTTATTTCTCTGTATTTCTGCATCTGCCTAGCTTTCTTTTCGTGCTCCTCCTTATTCCTTGAGTGTGACGGGGGGGTTCCTAAGGCTGCGGGGCATTGTGTTGGCTGGGATGGATAGGCCTCTCTGCCCTTGGGTGTTCTTCTTGAGGCTGAGTGGGGGCAGCGGAATGGACTTAACTGGGCTTCGTCATGACTACGACTCTACCTAGCCCCTTGAAAGTCTTAATGCTTAATGTCAAGGGCCTAAACTCTCCCAATAAACGGAGGTAAACGTGTTGCTACCTTCTCCAGCATAGTCCTGACATCATATTTCTTCAAGAGACTAACCTTTTGCAAGTTCATGTGCAGCGCATGGCGCACCCTAAATACCAAAACAAACAAAAAAGGGGGAGGATAGAGGTTTCTAAAGAATAGAATCTACCTCCTGTTAGACTTTATATAAACAATGGGATTCTATCTTCTGTATCGTAGTTTTTAAAATGTTTTAATTCTTAAATATTTTAGTGATAGGTGAAAAAGAGGCTCTTCTCTAAAAATGTTTAAAGAGGAGCACTATGTGTTTTTAAAATACCCCTCACACACTATGAATCCCATAGTGTCATGCTTCATCATAGGGGTCTTCCCGTACCTCTATGGGGCGGGGCGTGCTGCGACCTACGACTACGTGGGAGCACTTTTTTGGGGTGAAAAGGCTATGTGTGTGGTGAATTTTGTGTGAGTGATAGGGAAAGTGAGGATAATAAAAAATTCTTTAAAAATTTCCTGGCTAGTAGAAAAAATACACTTTATTCAGTTCCCTAGCTGGAAACCTTAAAAAGGGGAAGAGATAAGTGGGGGTAAATCTTACTCCCTACTTGGTCGACATGTTTTGAACGCAGTCCCCACTGCATTTCTCATCAGGGCCTAAATACGATCCCTACTACACTCTACACGGTTGAAGTGGATATATAGTATGCCTAATATCGCACGAAAACTGACCCCAAAAATAGGCCAGTATTTAGCAATTAGGGGTTAAATAGCCCGCCAAAAAATACCAAATTGGTACACTTTTTCTATGGTTGGTATGCCACATGAGCAAGCATCGGGGAAAAAAAGACTTCCTTTTTCAAATGAATATTTTTCATTGTGACAGCAGGAAAACCCTTGCCTGCAACATACCTCCGTGCTGCTCCGTGGTTGCCCTTTGCTAATTGGGCGCAGGGAGGATGCAGGTTGATCTGTGATCTGTATGAGGGGGCACGCTAAAGACATTTGCCCATGTAGAGAGGAATTTCGTGTCCCCTTGGAGGCGGGACTGCAGTACGCCCAGCTGCGGCATTGGGTATCCGGGCGAGAGATGCAACAGGCGGCTACTCGAGCCTTCACCCCTCTTGAGCAGCTGGTCCATTCTTTAGATGAATCCAAAGGGCTAATAGCTCAGATCTATCAGATCCTGCAGCACCCGCCTGCAGTGCTCTCTTACATGTACCAACAGAAATGGCAGTCGACGTCCAACGTGGAAATTACGCCCTCGCAGTGGTGCCATTGTGACAGGATGTCCCCAAAATTTATCGCAGTATCCTGCAGCAGGAGAATGCGTATAAAATGATGACTCAATTGTATTATATGCCCCTGCGCTTGCATTAGATGTTTCCTGCATCTTCACCCTTGTGTTGGAGGTGTGTGACTGCATCTGGGGATTTCATCCATATTTGGTGGGAGTGTTCATCTTTGACCATGTTCTGGAAGGAGGTCCTTAGCCACATCAAAGGGGTATTGGGGTTCCCTCTGCCTCGAGCACACCCGTAGTGACTGGATTCTGTTGCTTCAAATGCTAGGGGCGGCTAAACAGCTCAATAGCGTTATACTGGAAAAAAACGGAGGTCTCTCCAGTCACTGCTTGGTTTGTGCGTTTGTGCTATGGAACTCTACACAGCGCGGCTACAAGCACGAGATACCCGTTTCAAGGCTGTCTGGCAGCCTCTGATTAAATATCTTTGTGCAGTCAAGCATGCTCACCACATGCCTTCCAAACTTAGGGCGCTGCGCCTCTTTGAGGATGCTATTGTTCTGCCGGACCATGGTAGATTGCTCCCGCAGCCTTCTTGCTTGCTTGATTATGCCATGCCCTAAAAACTAGACCTCGCCTGCCTATGTGTTGCACACGCTCTCCTCCCGCCCGCGCACACTACTCTTATCCTTGCTGTTCTGTCTCATGTCTTTTCTTATTCCTCTCACTCTTAAGGTTCCTGTACCTGTCTGAGTCTGCCTTCTGTCTTTGGGCTCGTTGCCTGTCTGATACAGTTATAGTTTCTCAGAGATCTTGCTCAATCCCACACCTGGATGATATAACCATACGCATCATGTTACGCGGCCGGCCCCTCAGGGGTTGTAGGTGAAACGCTGTGTTCCAATTTGCTCCTTATGTCACCAGTGAAATATCAACTTACGCGGCGGCCCTATGTAGGGTTCTGGGCTTAACGCTGTGTACAATCAGACCTATATTCTGTGTTTACGCTTGAAAAATAAAAAAGATCTGAAACAAAATACATCATTTGATACTTCTTTTTTTTCAACATTTTCTAATGGGGAAGATCCCTCACCCCACCACAAACCCACCTTATGTCAGCCGGGCTCCCTCACAATGTAACACTCTTTCCCCAACTTTTACACCCCACCACTTTCAAATGTCAACTAGTATACAACATTGCTAAAATACATTGGCACAGTCAATAGCTCATGCCTGGGCTAGACCTATCGGCTTTGCCAATGCTTGCTTTAAAAATGTGACCTCTAGATTATAGATTCTGCTCCAGTTGCTGACCAGTTGTTGATTCCAAGCAAGGCTGACTTTGCCTGAGCGTGCAAACTTCCTGAATGCTGCCAGAGGTAGATCGGTTATTTCCAAGAAATAACTTCTGTGGGTTAATGCACTCCTAGTGGACTAAAATTGTGGCTTGCTTATGGCTACACCTGATGATGCCCTTGCTACACCTTGTCTGGTGAATTTTAAGGGCAAAAGCTTGAACAGAAAGTTAACAGATCAGTAAAAGTAATCTTACTTTCAGTTGTTTCAACTGATTCCACTCATTGCCCTTACCTTAACCATTAGAAGCAAGTAGAAGTTTGTTTAGTGGGAAAAAGTTGAAAAACAATACATTTTGTGATTTCAACAGGAGAGTTGAAAGTGCGTCAATGGGTAGACTTCTGCTACTTATGGCATTTTAGTGACACAGGGCCTCATTTACGAAAATTGCTGTAGGGCAGAGCTACCTGTCCTTTTGCTGTGCTACCCTACGCCAATTTGAAAGGGCAGAAATGCACTGTATTTACGATATAGTGCATTCCTGTCCTTTCAACCAGCGCTGATGCACAATTTCAGGCACCATGGTGCAAGGGTGTCTGCGTTATTGGCAGGATTATTTTTGTGCAGGAAGGGGCACCTTCCTGCACAAAAACAATCCATTGCAGCATTTTCCTCATTCTACGTGTGCCACAGAATGGAGCACACATGGGAGAGGAAAAAACGAGGAGAAATGAAAACATTTCTCCTCCTTATGCCTGCTCTGGGCAGGTGTAAGGTTTTGGCACTGCCCCAGGTTTACGTGATTTTGTAAATCTCGGTCAGCATCAAAATCCATGGGTGTTGCTTGGGAACACCCACCACAATGCCCAAGGAACGCCTCCTTGACGCAGAGTAAGCCAACGTAGTGCATTACACTGCCTTGCCTTACTCCATATCTCTGAGGCCTTGCAAGGCCACACAAGGTATCTTTGTGTCACCTCATAGATATGATTGAGAGGCCTGAGCCAAAATAGTGTCAAAAAAGTGCCTCTCCGGCAGCGCAGGCCTCTTGTAAATTAGCCACTCAATCTTCATGGTTCTATTCTCTGGGTGCTGTGGCACCATACTAATGCAAAAAAAAAATCTGTGTCCTCTAGCATGTCATTTTCCTTGGAAAGAAAGGCTGGTCAAACCTTTGCACTGACTAGCTGCAGATCCCCTCGTGTATGCATTCTCCAGAGCCATACATCCCAAAGCTTTTGAAGGTTCTCTGTGGTTGATTCATGAAAAATGTAGGAAGTGAGCCACTCATAGTAATATGCAAAAGCTGCATGTATATTTCTACTTTTTCATGATTCCTAAATCCCTTACACAATCTAACAAGGGGTTCTGCATTTTCCTTGCATTTGTCCCGTATGTCTGCTGAGGAGTTAAGGGTAGAGTTATAAAAATATCCAATTTTGATATAAAAAAACAAGGGTATTCAGACAAAACATCAAAGTAAAAATATCGCCATACCAAAATATTGTGTCCAAAATATCGTGATATGGAAATATCATCAGCAAGAATATCGCTATCAAGAATAGAATTGTATTGAAGGCAGGAATCCGGTACGCTCGGCCATTAACCCACACCGTGCAAACTCCTTCACGTGTAATATATTTTTAAAAAGCATTTTAACCAATTTTAATATCTGTAATATGAATTTGAACTTGCTAAACCTCATTTTTAACTGCTGCTTTACCTGCAGATAGCTGCTTTGCACCTGCACTTTCGCCGCTGCTTGGCGCCAGGGGGGAGTTGCTCAGCTCTAATCCTGACCACGGTGCCCATATGTAAGAGTGGACCCGCCTCCTCTCCGGTCAGCGCTCTAGTGGTTGGAGCTTTTAGGGGGATAAAGAGGGAATACTAATGCGCCGCTCAGCATAGAATTGTACCGAAGGCAGGAATCCAGTACGCTCGGCCACTAAGCCACGCCGTGCACACTCCTTCAAGTGTAATACATTTTTAACAAGAATTTTAACCAATTTTAATATCTGTAATTTGAATTTGAACTTCCCAAGCCTAATTTTTAACTGCTGCTTCACCTGCACATAGCTGCTTTGCACCTGCACTTTTGCCGCTGCTTGGAGTCAGGGGAGGAGTTGCTCAGCCCTATTCCCCTGATCGCAGTGCCCCTATGTAAGTGCAGGCCTGCCGCCTCTTAAGTCAGTGCTCTAGTGGTTGGAGCTTTTAGGGGAATGGAGGGCCGAAGGCACTCCAAAGTCAAGCCAGTCTGCCACCATCAGTACCCGAAATACACCAGGCGCCAGGACCCCTGCCCGTTTTTCTAACATAACTTACACCATGGAACTGCTCCTAGCCGTAAACCATGTTAGGTGTGGAAACACTCAAATTGAACTCAATGAGGAGAATAATAATGTCAAATTGTGCCCCCACTGCAAGTTTACACTCTCAAACAGCAGACTCTCAACGGCCCTCAGGGCCCCTAGCTCTCTTGAAATCATGGGTCTGCTCACTGACTTGACCAGTAGAGTTAAGAACTCGATTTCCGCAAATGTCACTCCTTTGCCGCCGCCCCAGAGGTTACTCATATCTCTCAACTCATGGATGGAGTACTTAGTGCAATCTTACTTAACACCAGGTCAGCAATGAAAAATAGATATGAACTAGAATGCCTACTCCAAACCACCAGTCCTGATGTAGTGTTTCTTACTAAAACATGGGCCACTGACTCCTCAGAACTAGACTGGGTAGCTGCACTCCCAATTGGCTACTCGCTCGCCAGCTTGCCCAGAATGAGCCAAACAGGGGGTGGGATTGCTATCATATATAGGTCAGAGTTCAAAGTACCTTTTGACCATGTGTCACTGCCAGGAGCAGAAGCAATGACGTTTTAACATCAAAATCAGGAACATACTTACCTTTACTGGGCTGCTCAATTACCGACAACCCAGACCCAAGTCTCCGTTCTCCCAAGCTCTTCAATCTCTGCTGGAATCATGTCTTGACCTCCATGTTTACCATACTAGGAGATTATAACTTCCAGTTAGAACAGGGTGATGATGCTTGTACCTCGGTGCTGCTAGACACCCTTGAATTCTTTGGTCTTACTCAGATAATATTAAAACCTACCCACAAGGCTCAACATACTTTGTATGGGATCTTTACCAATAACCCATCTATTAGTATCAATAGGATCCTGCCACTTACCTGGACTGACCATATGGCTATTTTCTTTAACCTACCAGTTGGGCACAGTAGCCTTTAGCCGTTAGCCCAACCACTGCCGACCAAAACACTTTCCTGGTGCAACTTAAGATCCGAGGAGCTAGCAGTCCTGTTAGATAACAGCATACCCACCCTGGGGGCAGACCCAAACTCTGTGGCCGATTGCTATGATAATTGGCTCAGGTCCACTATTGAGCAACTGACCCCAGCAAAAATGGTC
Organism: Lissotriton helveticus; assembly: GCF_964261635.1. Taxonomy (NCBI): domain Eukaryota; kingdom Metazoa; phylum Chordata; class Amphibia; order Caudata; family Salamandridae; genus Lissotriton; species Lissotriton helveticus. Next base: position 1,138,335,648 of record NC_136067.1, on the reverse strand, counting down.
AAACAACGCAGGTTTAAACTCACTGCCCCATGGTATAACCTTGAGTTGAAAACCCTTAAAGCAACTTGCAGATGCATCGAACGAACATGGTGAGTGGACTACAGCACGCTAGCCTAAAACAGTTATAATCTAGCACTTACGAGCTACAAAATAGCTATCTTTAGCGCCAAAAAGAACTTCTACACCAATAAAATTGAGGGGCTAAAAATTCCACTAGAGAACTCTTCAAGGCGGTAAATGCACTATCCAAACTACAACAGGGCGATGCTTTCGCTCCGGATCAAGTGTTGTGCGACAAAATGGCTACGTTCTTTCAGTCGAAGGTCCAAACAATGAACCAAGAATTAGAGAGCCTGAATACAGTGCCCTCCCCCCCTCAGGCTGCCGGCGAAGGAAGTATCTTCTGCATCATGTATTCTGACTAGTTTTTCTGGGATTTTCCCGATCTCATGGAAGAAGGCATGTGTAAGGCCTATCTTAAAGAAACCTTCAATGGATCCTCTCGAGGTGACCAACTATCACCCAATTTCCTGTCTGCCCCTTGCAGCCAAGGTTCTGGAAAATGCGGTTAACTCAGAGATCACTGAATACTTAGAAAACAACATGCTCTTAGATCTAACCCAACACGGTTTCCAGTCAGGCCACTCCACAGAATCAGCACTTATTATGGCCATGGAAGAAATACGATGGCAGATTAATAGGGGTGGGAGATCTATTCTGATCCTACTGGACATATCAGCCACGTTTGACACAGTTAACCACACTGTTCTCATGGAAAAGGCTGAAGGCAACAGGTATTAGACACACCGCCATTGCCCTTCTCACCTCTTTCCTCTCTGACAGCGTTTTTTTGTTTACGTGTTTTCATAGGAATGAGCAGGAGGGAGTTGGAACTCCTGAGGTTCCTAGTATGGCCTGCTTTTTTGAGTTTGGAGGCCAGGTATTCAGGTTTCCCTGAGTGGAGGGCCTCATGTGTGAGGCAGGCAGTTCTGAAGCTGACACACATCTCTATTGGTAGCCATTTTAGGTCTTTGAGTGCTGGTGAAATGTGCTCCAATTTTCTGACTCCGGTGACCATTCTGGCTGCTGCATTTAGAGTTGTTTCGAGGGGGACTAGGTGGGATTTTGCTGAACCGGTGAGGATAGCATTTCCGTAGTCAAGTCTGGATAACACCAGGGATTGGGTGGCTTGTTTGAGGTCGTTGGGCGGGATGAAGGGTTTTATTTTGTTGAGAAGCTTCAGATTGAGGAAGGCACTCTTTGCTGAGTACTTGATGTGACTGACCATGTCAAATTTGGGGTCTAGGGTAAATCCTAATGATTTGGTGGAGTTAGCCAGAGTGAGATTACAGTTGAGAGCATCGATTACTTTAAGCCATTCCATGATTTGGGGGGTTTCTTCTTTGTTTGAGAAGAGGAGAATTTCAGTTTTGTCTTGGTTGAGTTTGAGGTGGTTCATGTGATGGAGCAAGGATTTGCAATTGAAGCGACTTGCTTGTACTCATGAACCTCGAATAACGTTAATAAAGTTACCAACATGTTTGTCTTACTAATTTTGCATATTTTACATCAACATGGGGTGTCCGAGTGAAGCTTGCCTATGTGTTTACTAATCCTTATACGCTTGCATCTAAGATGGCTGCTGCTACGCGAGGATTTCTATTGTGCATGCGTCTGTCATACTCACGTGACATGATGTATTCGTTGTTTTGGAGGGAAGCTGCCGCTTCTGCGCACTAGTGTTAATATGGCTGCTCTATGTTCTCACATGCGAGAAGCTTGCACTGCTGCTTTAGCCAAGCTGTTCGTTTTGCTTAATCCTAATGCTATAGTTAAAACTAAGATAATGGGTATAGAGTAGAAATACATGGTATACAGTGTATTAATTTATTCTGTGTTCTAAAATTGTTTCTTTTACATTTCATGTCGCACTTTGAAACTGGCCTGTCTTGTAACGATGTACTCCATATTTGTTGAAACTGCGACTGCACGAAAATCTCAAATCTCTGGAACGATGACCTTTGGACTATGGCCAAAGAACTGGCTGACTAGAAGATGCTCATGGGAACGTGGACTTATGAATCCAAATGTATACAATGTTAAAACAATGTATTTGTCAACAGAACATCCATTGTTGGGTGGAATAAAACCTCATGAGAACCTGAATTTGATGGGCGGGAACGTAAATTTGAATAAGACATGGTAAAAGTCTCAAATTTGGTGCGGTGTGATGACCTCTCCTCCTCTTTCGTCCAATCAAAATTGGGGATCCTTACACTTGCAACATTGGGGGGGGTACACTGACCTGGAAAATAGTATAACTAGCGTAGGTTTAGCTAGAGAAATTGTTCGACTTGTCCGAATAGCTGACCTGTCACTGACCCAATGCACTCAATTAGTGATCGAGAATAAAGGTGCAGCGGAGCACTCTGTCAGAAGGTTCGCTGACCCAATCGGGGTCCGGGAAGCTCAGGTGCTGGCAGAGCACTTTGTCGGTGAATTTGATAACCCAATCGGGGTTCTGACTGTTAGTCGCAGAGAGGGAGTAGCGCAGGCGTTGCAACTGAACTGCGGGTGCTAGTCTTAACCTTTGGTGGTCCGGTCCTGATCCAAATCTGGTTTATCCTGTCCTGATTCTGATCTGCACCTGCTGGCCTACTGGCAACTGCAACTTTTGGGCTTTAACTGACCCGTGGCCAGGGTTGGTCTTCACACCATTCTAGGTAAATATAAATCTGTGTGGGTATCGTAATTATATTTCTGTGTGTCCTTTTCTTTACCTTCCCTAAATCGATAAAGCTTTGATTGCATATGTTCCTTTTTCTAACACTTCCCTTTAAATGATCAATTCATCATTTGATTTAATAGTGTGTTCCATTTTCTTACCTTTCCTATAGTTATATGCTCAAATTATTTTTCGTGATTGCATATTATGTTCCCTTCTTTTCCCACCCTTAGACAAATTGTGCAAGTCTGTTTTAAATTTTAAATAGCATGTTCCTTGTTCTTACCTTCCCTTTACATTGCTAAATGATTGGCATAATATATCTTTTGCATTGTTATACATTATTTCTAATTTTCGTTATTGAGAGTGTTATTGTGTTCAGTCTTTGGATCATGACCATTTATGAGGCTTAGATAAAGAGTTTAAAGCTTTCCCGAGTCTGTGGTTATTATATGAGTGCATATGTTATTTGCTACCTAATTTAAACTAACTCCTTGATCCAATAGGTTACAGGTACCAGTGACAAGGATTGGTAAGTCAATGGTATAGGACCTAGTAGGTAAAATATCTGGTTTGTAGAGCGTAGGCTACCTGACTTAAGGAATGTGTAATTGATTATGGGCCCAGGTGAGTATGGTAAATTCCTAAGCGGATGACCTACGCGCTCTATCAGTATATTTCTTTGGTAGCAGAGGAAAGGTTAGGGTTTAGTTAAATAAAGGTAGTTAGTTAGTTGGTTGGTTTTTAACTCTTAAGTGTAAATACCTCATTCCTCTATTCTCCCTTTCCCTACAGACATTGGATGTGTACCACGTATATGAGACTGCTATACCATGTACTGATTATCCCATACCACATGGTAAATACCCTCTTACTGTTGAAAATGGCAATATATATGTACATAAGCGGCGTTCATTTGTGTTCACTGTACCCCTTGTTGTAAGCAGAACGGATATCGCTAAACACTTACTGTGTTATCCCGCCAGCATAGACCCATGCACACACGTACACGACAGCCATTTTAGACACCATGGCCTCTCTGCCCATCTGTCCCCGGCACCCCTCCCCGCGCACACTGCTCATGCATCGGCCACAAGACCCTCTCCCTCTGCGTGACCCTGCTCTAAAAGTAGCCCTCCTACTTGACCCACACCCCCCCATTTCCTCCCAAGAACACCCTTCCCCTCAGCTGACAACCCCCCCCCCCGGCTGCACTTGGCCTCTCGACCCGGTCCCAAGTCCTAAGACCAAGCCTCGTGGATGTACATCCCCCTTTTCCCTGCCCAGCATAACAAAACCGTGATACACCAACCGAAGTGTCCGACCTTATCACCTGACCAACCTTTGACCTGATCATCCCCTCCTGCCCTCGTGTCCTGTAGGATTGTCCGGCTGAGAGATCACAATTTCTCTTGTTACATTCAGGAGGGGAGGATGACATCTGAGCGACTGGTATGGGAATAGGCCTGAAGCTGGGATTCCAAGCATGCCTTTTCCTACTTCAAAGCGTCTTTATTGTAATAAGGAATGTTTGTGCATCATAAACATCTGTATAAAAGACGAAGCCTCAGAGAACTTGTTAGAGCACCTCCTGAAGACACTATGCGAGTGTCCGAAATGACAGGCTCTCCTCATGAGAAATAAAACTCTATTCTTGTCTTCCTGCTTCCAGCGCCCGTCTCTTTATTTGGTAATTGTTCAAGATGGAAACTAAGAGGCGTCCTGCGCCAGCAGCCTGGGCAACAGGTGCGCTATGGGCTGACTTTTCCTCACTTACCATATTTGTGATTATAAACATTTGGATCTCTAGAAGACCAATTTCTTATTCTTCCATACTATGTTATCCCCACTAGGTAAAAAGCCCCTACCCGTCCTGATGAAGACCCTATAGCAGGCGCCAGCATCTGCCTGCACTCAGCACTGGGTCGAAACGTCGACAGCTTTCTCCCTGTCAGCTTCCTCCTGCATATATCATTAATTGATAACATCTTTGGAAGCATGACACATTTCATGTTCAATATTTGGAAATATTAATTTAAAATCTTTTTCCAATGTAATTGATTGTTATGTTTAATGAATATCATTGACTGATCATTGCTAAAGTCACAATTTCTTTCCTGACACTTCCTCCCACACTTTCACTTTCCTTTCCCTTACCCTTTTGGGACACTGACTGTGTTTAAACTGAATCACTGTCTGTTTGACACTATGCAATTGAATATGTGTGCACATTGTGAATAAATAACAATGTAGCCGTACTCCTAAAGTTTGATGCAAATTATTTAAATGAATGGTTCATATTATCCTTGACTTTGTTCTGGGACCACTTTGTTTGTACCATGTGTGAAGGGTAGGCAGACGTCACTCAGAGCCGCGCTGGTATTGGTTGAGACAGCTGGTGTGTTTCTGAGATAGTATTGTAAAGGAGGGGTGAGCGCAGGAATGTGGGAACTCATATCACAAGAAAAGCCGCGTAATCATTGGTTAAAAATATTTAAAACCACATTGTTGATTGGTTGAAGAGAATAAAGGACGCGCTAGTATTGGAAGTATTTTGTAAACAAATCTGAGAGTTATCGTACGATTTCAAAATGTTCTCAAAATATTTGTGGTATTTAAATCCAGGGCATCCAGAAACTCGACTTGATAGAAGATATCTAGGGTTTGCTAGAGAGCAGATGCTAAGAGACAGACCTTACAAAATGTATGGAGGTGAAAGAAAAATGTCATTTGTAAACAGAGTTCTTTAAAAAAGATAAACCAATGAAAACTAGAGAAGGAGTTATTATTCCACCACCAAATACTCCCACATCATTTATGATGTTTGACAGGGGTTGGCACACTTGTGTATGGCTAGAGAATTGGGTGGAATACACTAAAGATTACAGAATGTTGGCATTTCCCTTAGATGGCACGTTTAATGGCAGAATGTTGTTCAATTTAAGACACGAATGAATGATTTACATCCTAGACCTAGACTAACGCAATATGAGGCACTAGAAGAATGGGAGATTGAGGCATTTGAGCGACATAGATCTAGAACTGAAAAAGGATTGAGTAAATTCTACCGTAAATTCCCACGAGAAACCAGAGATAAACAAATGAAACAATGGAGACAGAACATGGTAGTGGAAGGATTATATCCTGTATTAACTTTAGAAGAGCCCACTGGAAGTAAAAGGACGGAGAAAACAAAACATTTAATGACTAGTGGTGATTCAAACGATGATCATATGGAGGATTTGTTAATGAAAAATTCACCACCTTATAATGAGGAACGGAGTACAGTAAATCCAAATGCCCCGTTTTTAAAACCACCTTTAATTCCGCAAGTGGTACATGAGCCCGCAATCGAGAGGGTATTACAAGAAGGAGAAGCATTAAATAAACAGAGAAGTGAATTGAATCAGAAGATTTCTCATTTAAATACAAGTCCAGAAGCAATTCCAATAACTATTGGCCCAGTTGTTCCTTTGTATGGAGATAAGCAAGCTAGTCCAAAAGCTCCAGTTATAACCACATCGGTAGTACCGCCAAGAAAAGAACCCTTGCTAGTAGACGATCAGGCAAGTGAATGTGAGTCACTAATCTGCTTAATGGATTTACCAATAAGAGAACAAGAGAATAGTTTGCTTAGAAAAGCCACTCCTTTAAACTTAAGAGAAGTACAGATGGAGACATCCTCAGGTACGAGAAGTGCAACTGTAGTAACTCCTGAAGAAATAGATAGATGGACACGAGAAATAGAGAAACCAAAAACACAGCCAAAACCATTGGATATATATAAATTGAGAGTTGAATTGGAGGAACTGGTGGCTGGAAATGTGGGATTGGACAGATAAAATACTCTTAGTGAAGATGAATTATTAATTATTTGTAAAAGCATTACTAGAAATACAAGGGTGTTTCATGAAAAGTTAATGTCCCAGCAGCTAGCATGGGAATTGACATTGGTAAATCTAAAGTATTACAAAAACCTTATCGAGCAGAATTTTCTGACAAGGATTTAGAAAACATGAATGTGTCCGGAAGAAAAGTACAGATAAGAGAGCTACTAACATTGTTACAAAAATGGGGGGAATTAGAAAAATGTAAAGCCAGGTGGGCAAAGAAAAAGGAAGAGGTTTGATCAAAACAAATGACTTCAGAATATGTTTTAAAAGAAGCAGAAAAGGTGGGAAAATTATGTCCTATGCGAGAGGTACCAGGTGGAGGTTATGTGCATGTTCCATGGTCCCGACAGGATATTTTGTCATTTACAAATGATTTCCAAAAAACTTTGTGAAAAACCTGTAGAATGGTACAGACAAGTCGAGAGATTTGTAAAAGTTTTGAAGTGTCTTTTGAAAGATTTAGATGGATTATTTGACATTGTAGTTCCAGTAGATTTATGGACAGAATGTAAAATTGCTGTTGATTGGCCTAGTGAGGAGTACCCTAGAGACCCAAAGACAGGGGCACCTTCCGAAGATGTTATGAAAAAATACAACCAGGTAATACTTTACATAAAAGGTAAGGTGCCTGCAAAAGAGACAGATTGGACTAGAATAGATAGAACCACTCAGAATAAAGATGAATCTGTGCATGCATATTATGAACGTTTATAGCAGGTATTCAAACAGTACAGTGGATTGGATAACATAGATATGAAGGATATGACACATTGCATTTATTGATTTGTGTCAGGATTAAGACCAAAAATTTCACAATGGATTAAAGATCATAAAATTTGTTGGCAGGCCAAGCCAATTGACGAGATCCTTAAATATGCCAAATATTGTGAAGACGAGTTAGACAATAAACGAAAAGAGTTAAAGAAAACAGTCATGTGGGCACAAGTAAAACTAGCAGAGCAACAAGAACATCAGTTGAACCAGATAGGTAGTAGCCAGAATCAGGATGATGGAAATGGAGGAAGGCCAAGGGGAAAATTCAATAGAGAGGATGCGAAACGAAAGTTCCCTTGTCACGGGTGTGGCAAGTTGGGGCACTGGAAGAACGAGTGTAAGGCTGTACAGAGTGGTAATGTGCAAAATAATGATTTGAATCCACAGACGCAGAATGAGGTGCCACGGAAGACACTGCCGCAGGTAATACAGAATCAGTTACCCCCTGCACCTATGCCAAATTACAGGAGCAAAGCACAACAGAGAATAGATACCACAAATTGGGAGGAGGTGAAAGGAGAGGTACAGCAACCTCGCAATTTCTTCTGAGTGATACATTTTTCAGTGAAGAACCATACTGACGGTGCCTGAGGGGAGAGGACGAGGAGTGCGTGCGGCGCCTCCTTTGCGGTAGACCAGTCAGGGCCATACATTGAAGGAAAGGTTGAAGGAAATGATGTCACCTTTCTGTTGGACTTTGGTGCTATCCGTTCTACTGTGAGAACAGCAGACGTTCCAAACCTACCCCTCTCGGGAGAAGAGATCCAAGTAGTGGGTGTTTCTAATAAACAAATTAGTACCCCAGTTACAGAACCTATGGAAGTTAGAATAGGCAATTTTAAAGAAATGCATAGATTTGTTATCTGTGATTCAAGTCTTGTAAATTTATTTGACAAGACTTGTTGTGCAAAATGAATTGCACCATTTTCTGTACCCCAAGTGGTGTGGAAATTCAAACCCCAGACGAAGACGGAATTTACAAATTAATGTTAGCAAAGCAAGAGACAGAAAATAAAAGACGAACAATAGAACACTTACCAGAAGAACTGCAACAGACGGTAAAACCAGATGTATGGGACTTTACTGGAAAAAATGTAGGATTAATGGTAAATGTTGACCCAATAAAAGTGACAATAAGAGAAGATGCAGTTTACCCAAATACTCGACAGTATAAAATGAGTTCAGAAATAAAAGCAGGTGTTGCAGTCGAAATAAAACATTTGGTTGAAGCAGGCATTTTACAAGAAATAATGAGCAGTCCATGTAACTCCTATAATTGGTATAAAGAAACCGAGTGGAAAGTACAGAGTCGTACAAGATCTCCGAAAGATAAATAAGTTTGTTGTCCCAAGCTGTCCAGTCGTGCCAAATCCGGAAGTGATTCTATATCAGATACCGTGGGAGGCTGGATGGTTCACTGTCATTGACCTGTGTCACGCATTGTTCTCGATTCCATTACACCCAGACAGCAAATTTATTTTCTCATTTGAATTCGACAGTCATGTTTATGTTTGGAATTGTGTCCCTCAGGGGTACACAGAAAGTCCCTCGATTTTTAATCAGATTTTGAAAAAGTGCCTTGAGTCATTAGTCCTACCTGGACGGTCAGTCTTGGTCCAGTATATAGACGACCTGTTGGTGGCGTCTAAAACTCGGAATGACTGTGTTGTTGATACTATTGCTTTACTTAACCATTTAGGTGAAGGAGGACATAAAGTGTCACCAGACAAGTTGCAATTCTGCACCACGTCAGTGAAATATCTGGAGCACCAGATAGAAAAGGGTGTCAGAAGAGTTACCTCAGAAAGAATCAGAATAATTAAAAACATGGACTTGCCTAATACCCAGAAAGAGATCAGGATGTTTCTTGGAGTTGTAGGATACTGCAGGCAATGGATTGTGGGATTTGCAGTACTAGCCAAGCCATTAATACAAATGACAAAGAAAGGAGCCAAGGACCCAGTAAAGTGGGATGACGAAAGCATGTCTGCTTTTGTAAAATTACGAGAATGCCTGTGTACAGATCCAGCATTAGGGATGCCTGACTATTCAAAAGATTTTGCACTTTTCTGTCACACCCGAGATAATTGTGCACTTTCAGTTTTGACTCAAATTCCTGGTCTAGTGAGACGTCCTGTGGCATATTTTTCTTCCACATTGGACCCAGTAGCAGCTGCATTACCTGGATGTCTGAAAGCAGTAGCTGCAACTTGCATGAGCCTTGAGCAGAGTGAATCCATTATTATGGGACATCCTGTAACTGTGTATGTTCCACATACAGTTGTAATTGTGCTAACAAGGACTAAGACCCAGTATCTCACACCTAGTCGGCTAACTAAGTACGAGAGAATTCTTTTAGGTGCAGGAAATGTAACCATTGCTAGGTGTAATATCCTGAACCCAGCAACACTGCTACCTACGTCACATACTGCAGAGGTGAAGGGAGAAGTTGAACATGACTGTATTGATCTGACTGAGTACAGTACAAAGCCACGACCAGACATAAGAGAAGAGCCATTAATTGATTCAGAATATGAGCTATTTGTAGATGGCTCTTGTATGAGACATGAGGAAGGAGGTCTGAGTGCTGCTTACGCAATGTGCACATTGGGAGGTCCAGTTGAAGCATCCCATTTGCCTGGAGTCAAGTCTGCACAAATAGCTCAATTTGTTGCCTTGGCAAAAGCCTGTAAATTTGGAAATAATTGGAAAGTAACCATATACACTGAAAGCCAGTATAGTTATGGAGTTGTGCATGACTATGGCCAACTATGGATGCAAAGGGAGTTTCTGACTTCTTCAGGTACTCCGATTAGAAATGGAAAATATGTAAAGGATTTGCTTGAAGCAATCCAGTTACCAAAAGAAGTGGCTGTGGTCAAGTGTGCTGCTCACAAATCTGGCAACAACAAAGTGACAGCTGGTAATCGATATGCTGACCAGTTAGCCCAACATTGTGCAAAAAATAAGATGGCTGTTAATAAAAAGGTTGAGGTGGGCGGAAACAGCTGCCAACTTATGTTGCTAGAAGGTGTGAATACATGGGAAGAAGTGAGAGATTTGCAGAATGCAGCAGACCCAAGAGAAAAGGAACAATGGAGGAAAATAGGTTGTCAGAGAAGGGCTGAGGATGGTGTCATTGTTTATCTTGATGAAACGGCAGTGTTGCCCGACTGTCTGCTTGCTCCTATGGCTAGGTTGATTCATGGAGATTCTCATTTGGGAAGAGATGCTATGATACGTCTGTTCAGACAGTCATGGTTCAATGCGAAATTCAGGAACATAGCAGAGGCACTCTGCCAGAGGTGTTTGATTTGCCAACAAATGAACCCAGGGAAGAAAACAGTAGTGTTACCAGGAAAGATTGGGAAGGCAGAAGGTCCTTTTATTCGATTACAGATTGATTTCATTCAGTCACCCCCTTGTCGAGGTCTAAAATACATACTTGTCATTGTCTGCCTATTTTCAAAATGGGTGGAAGCTTACCCCACACACAGGAACGATAGCATCCCTGTAGCTAAGCTTTTACTTAGAGAGCTTATACCACGTTTTGGTTTTCCAGTAACAATTGAATCAGACAAAGGAAAACATTTTAATAGTGAAAAAATGGGTCTAATTTGTGAAGCATTCAAAATTAAGCAAAAACTGCACTGTGCATATCGCCCAGTGGCTTCTGGAGTGGTAGAACAATTGAACGGCACTATGAAGTCAAGATTGGGAAAGATGTATGAGTCAACTCAATTGGAGTGGCCAGATGCTTTGCCACTTGTTCTGATGGGACCCAGAAGTATTCCAGACCGGAACACGGGCTTGAGTCCTCATGAAATACTGATGGGAAGAGCAATGCGGCAAGCATGGGTGCCAGGACACAAACTGCTAAGCATATCTGATGATTTAGTACTGGAGTACCGCAAAGAACTGGCTGACCAAGTGCGTTCTATCTCTCACCAGCTTGGGGAAGACGCTGTCGCCAGACCAGCAACTCCAGCACAAGACCTGAACCCAGGTGATTGGGTAGTACTAAAGAAACATACTCGAAAAACTTGTCTTGCACCGAGGTTGGGAAAACCACGACAAGTAATTTTGGTTACCACCACAGCTGTAAGGTGTACAGGAGTTCCACACTGGATCCATGCCAGTCATATGGAAAAGGTGACTGAACCTGATGAAACTGAGGCTGAAGGTTGTGCAACTGAGGGGTCTCAAGATATCGATCCTGAAGTAGCTGAAGAGGAACAACCGAGCACCAGTCAAGATGATTGGATTCCAGTAATCAACATACCTGCAGAATATGTGAGAACAAGAAGCCAAACATATCTAGATAGACAGAGTGATAGTGAGGACGAGACAGGTGTAGAAGAAGGTACTCAGATCATAGAAATCCAAGTCCAAAGTGACTCTGAGGAGGACCAGATAGGGAAAGATCAGGTAATCGATACTCCACCAAGAACTCCTGAACCTGAAAAGGGACAGATAGAAATTAGGGCGGAGGCTCAAGCAGAAGAAAATAAAGGGTTCAAAGAGCTTGAGCAGGACCAGACAGGAGTAGAAAATTGTGTTCAGGACAAAGAAAGTAAAACAGACAAAATCCAAATTCAGCAAATACCTGAACAAGGTCAGATTAGTGACCAGGCAGAAGATACAGAAATAAGACCTGGACCTAGCCAGTTAGAGAAGGAAACAGAAGACAGCATTGAAATAGATGTGCCATAACTGAATGAAAATAAAAGAGCATTTGTAGAGAGCCAAGACACAGTGCCAGCTAAAAGACTCAGAAAAGGGGGCAAGTGGCCTAGGTTTGTCAAAAGACTGAGACTGCGTTTAAAGACAATTAATGAAGAACCTGAACAAGTGAATGAAATATCAAGTCAAGCCAACCAACCTGAGATACAACCAAAAAGAAGAAGTCCATGATTAAAAAGACTGAATAATAAAAACAAAGTCCCTGAGTGGACCTACATTGTGTTGGAAGATTTTGAAAACTTGGAAATAAATGATTAGATTTATGAAAAATTGATTGCTGATCAAACTGCCGAAGAAGTGAGACCAACTTGAAATACACACAGGGTAAAGAAACTGTGTAAAAGTTACAAAGAGGGGTTGAATCTCCTTTAGTCAGAAATGGCTGATCATACTGTTAATGGAAGACCGAAAAGAAATTGTTTAAAAACATGCTGTAGAGTATATTTATGTAGTATAGCAATAGTACTTATAGTTTGGATAGGACTAACAATAGCTATTCCTTACATGAGCAAAGAGACAAAAGTTAACACTAATGAACAACTACCACTAGATACAGAGGAGTTACAAACAAAAGATACACCGAAAAGTGTAGATACACAAGAAAAGGCACTTAGTATTAGACAACAGAAGGTAGACTTAGAAGCACCAGATGAGGAAGGATTGCATTATACGAGGATTAAAAACAGAACACATTTGAATGTATTTGCAAACCTATTAGTATATTATGTAGAAGCTATGGAGATAGAAGATTGCTATGTTTGTATGAAACTGCCTACTTCGGTAGCTGAAGGTGTTACATATCACCATTTGCCACTACTATTTGGAATTTCCTGTAGTGTTTTAGCTAGTTTATTCTATAAGAAAGGACCTTTACAGTATTATTATTCTAATTTAGATGTGATATTTTCTGAACTTCCTATACGTAGAAACCTGAACCCTGTACATACTACTAGAAATGTAGCACGCTACATGAGTGAATATTTTCTAACTATAGGTACAATAGATATAGCTGACGCACACAAGAATAATCTAACATGTTTATTACAAGAAAAAGAGAAAATATTTTTAAATATGGTTGAGAAAAGGAGAGAGAATTTCCAAAGAAAAGCAAATGACAAGAATCATAAAATTCCTAAATGGGCTGAAAGCATAGGGAACACCTCAAATGGTGGGGCTAATGCTGCTATGTTGCTGGATTTCAAAAAGAAGGTGAAACTCTGTCTCCACAGAGAAAGAACTAGTTATTATAACAATATATTTATTGGTTCCAGTGATTGTGAACACAATTATAAGGTAATTGGGTGTTGGGGTTTCAAAGATGGAACTGAACCTGTGTTTCCCGGAGTCTATTATATATGTGGGAACAAGGCTTATTACAAATTGTAAGATCACTGGTATGGGAGTTGTTATTTTGGAATAGTCTTTCCAAAGATATATCATGTGGATAAAATTACTGGAAACAATGAAGATACTAATGGATTAGTACGTAATAAAAGAGCTAGTTTTGGTGAAATTGTAGGTGATAGATTTCGTGCATTGATACCTACAGTGGGAGTGGCACTGAATACACACAGAATCTGCAAATTGTCAACAGTAGTAGATCGGTTATCAACTGACACTGCTGGAGGTTTCTTAATGGTCAATACCGAATTGGTTGCGATCAGATCAAAATCGACTTGCTCTTGATACATTATTGGCAAAAGAGGGCGGAGTCTGTAGAATGTTGACGGCGTAACATTGTTGCACTTACATACCAGACAAAAGTATTGAAATTAAGAGGTATGTGAGAAATATTACTAATTTGGAAAAAGAGCTTAAACCACTGGAGGTTGATAGTGCATGGAAGAGGCTCACTGATGGTCTCTCCTCTGTAGGTACTTGGCTTTCTAATGTAGGAAAGAGTATTGTAGGTAAAATACTGATGCCAATGGTGGGAATAGGCCTTCTACTTCTAGGTATAATATTTTGTTGCAAATGTCGCAAACATAAAAAGAAATACTCCGTAAATAGGTGAGGAGTAGAAAGAAATATTGATGAACTCGAATTAGAAGAGATGAATAGTAAAATATACCAGAAAATGAAAAATTCTCATGGTAATAATGAGAAGAAGCAAAACAGAAAGTTTGAAGAGATTGAGTTGGGTGAAATGTGAAAAGTTGGCATCTGTTTCATTAATTAGTGATGATATAAAATATCATCAAAGAGGGGATTGATGGAGCAAGGATTCGCACATGAAGCGACTTGCTTGTACTCATGAACCTCGAATAACGTTAATAAAGTAACCAACATGTTTGTCTTACAAATTTTGCATATTTTACATCAACATGGGGTGTCCGAGTGAAGATTACCTATGTGTTTACTAATCCTAATACGCTTGCATCTAAGATGGCTGCTGCTAAGCGAGGGTTTCTATTGCGCATGCGTCTGTCATACTCATGTGACATGACGTATTCGTTGTTTTGGAGGGAAGCTGCCGCTTCTGCGCACTAGTGTTAATATGGCTGCTCTATGTTCTCACATGCGAGAAGCTTGCACTGCTGCTTTCGCCAAGCTGTTCGTTTTGCTTAATCCTAATGCTATAGTTAAAACTAAGATAATGGGTATCGAGTAGAAATACATGGTATACAATGTATTCATTTATTCTGTGTTCTAAAACTGTTTCTTTTCCATTTCATGTCGCAGTTTGAAAACTGGCCTGTCTTGTAACGCTGTACTCCATATTTGTTGAAACTGTGATGGCGCGAAAATCTCAAGTCTCTGGAACAGTGACCTTCGGACTATGGCCAAGGAACTGACTGACTAGAAGATGCTCATGGGAACGTGGAATTATGAACCCAAATTTATACAATGTTAAAACAATGTATTTGTCAATAGAACATCCATTGTTGGGTGGAATAAAACCTCATGAGAACCTGAATTTGATGGGCAGGAATGTAAATTTTCTCAAATTTGGTGTGGTGTGACGACCTCTCCTCCTCTTTTGTCCAATCGAAATTGGGGATCCTTACACTTGCAACATTGGGGGGTGGTACACTGACCTGGAAAATAGTATAACTAGCGTAGGTTTAGCTAGAGAAATTGTCCGACTTGTCCGAATAGCTGGCCTGTCACTGACCCAATGCACTCAATAGGTGATCGAGAACAGAGGTGCAGCGGAGCACTCTGTCAGAAGATTCGCTGACCCAATCGGGGTCTGGGAAGCTGAGGTGCTGGCGGAGCACTTTGTCGGTGAATTCGATAACCCAATCGGGGTTCTGACTGTTAGCCGCAGAGAGGGAGTAGCGCAGGCGTTGCAACTGAACTGCGGGTGCTGGTCTTAACCTTTGGTGGTCCGGTCCTGATCCAAATCTGGTTTATCCTGTCCTGATTCTGATCTGCACCTCCTGGCCTACTGGCAACTGCAACTTTTGGGCTTTCTGTCCTTAACTGACCCATGGCCAGGGTTGGTCTTCACACCATTCTAGGTAAATATAAATCTGTGTGGGTATCGTCATTATATTTCTGTGTGTCCTTTTCTTTACCGTCCCTAAATCGATAAAGCTTTGATTGCATATGTTCCTTTTTCTAACCCTTCCCTTTAAATGATCAATTAATCACTTGATTTAATAGTGTGTTCCATTTTCTTACCTTTCCTATAGTTATATGCTCAAATTATTTTTCGTGATTGCATATTATGTTCCCTTCTTTTCCCACCCTTAGACAAATTGTGCAAGTCTGTTTTAAATTTTAAATAGCATGTTCCTTGTTCTTACCTTCCCTTTACATTGCTAAATGATTGGCATAATATATCTTTTGCATAGTTATACATTACTTCTGATTTTCATTATTGAGAGTCTTATTGTGTTCAATCTTTGGATCATGACCATTTATGAGGCTTAGATAAAGAGTTTCAAACCTTCCCGAGTCTGTGGTTAATATATGAGTGCATATGGTATTTGCAACCTAATTTAAACTAACTCCCTGATCCAATAGGTTACAGGTACCAGTGACAAGGATTGGTAAGTCAATGGTATAGGATCTAGTAGGTAAAATATCTGGTATGTAGAGCGTAAGTTACCTGACTTAAGGAATGTGTAATTGATTATGGGCCCAGGTGAGTATGTTAAATTCCTAGTCGTGTGACCTGCCCGCTCTATCACATGGATAGCCAATGCTGGACTACTTTAAGAGATTTGTTTAGTCTCTGTATATCTTCAAAGGAGGACGTTTCTAGATTGATCTGGGTGTCATCTGCATAGAGGGGAAAGGTGATGTTGGCTTTTTTGAGTATGGAGGTGAGGGGTTCCATATCAATGTTGAATAGTTGAGGGGAGAGCACAGATCCTTGGGGGACCCCTCTATTGACAGGATGAGAGTCAGACATGAAGGTTTTGATTTTTATCCTTTGGGAGCGGTTGTGTAAGAAGGAAGAGAACCACTGTATGACCACCTCGTTTGCTCCTACCCAATATTGGAGAGCCTTGATAAGAAGGTTGTGATCCATCATGTCAAAGGCTGCCAACAAATCCAGGAGGATGGGTAGTGATGGATAGCAGGCCGGATGCAGAGACCAGGTCAGTCCAGCTGAAAAATGTTTCGGAAATTTCAACGTGAAGAATTTTGTTCATGGTGGAGGAGGGAGAACTTCGCTGATGTTAGTTGCTGTAGTAGCGCGAAGAGCTGTTCGGGCATCGCAGACGGTCATTGCTGGAGCACCGCATTGGCAGACACCACAGGCTGACGCAGCGAGAAGTGCAGATCTGGCATTGTTGGTCATCGCTGTTACGGGCATATGTATCAAGCCCTTTTCCCATTCGCTAATGGGCTGATTCTCAGAAACGGCCCGTTTGCGAACGGGAAAAGGCCTTTTCGGATGTATCATCCCAAAAGGGCATCGCAAAATAGGGAATCGCAAAACTTGCAATTCCCTATTTTACGAAAGCATTTAAGTAATCGCAAATTGCGATTCCTTAAATGCGATGTAACAAGCACCCAAATTGTGCAAGTTCTCCTTAAGAAATCACAAATTACCATCAACTTCAAGTTGGTGGTAATTTGCGATTTATTTGAAAAATGCACTTTTTGGCATTTTTCAAAGTGCCATGTGGCGCACATACATGCCCTTAGGTCATGAATGTGCACCATATGTGCACACATGTTCATTTCAGGGGTGCATCAGGGTGTCCTTATGACACTCTTGCACCCTTGAAATATTCTCAATTTGCGATTCTCTAATTGCGAATCGCAAATTGAAAATGTCTTCCCATTCATTCCTATTGGCCTCAAGGCCCATAGGAATGAATAGGAAGGTATTCCTTAATTGCGATTCGCAATTTGCTAATCGCAATTAAGGAATGCCATGGAATCGCTAACTATTTGCACATTTTTAATTACATCTCGTTTGCGATTCTCAAATAGCGATTCTCAAAAAATTGCTATTGGAAAATCGCAAATAGAGTATTTGATACATATGCCCCTTAGCTCCTTCTATGCGCTGAAATACTTATCAATTAGGTCTTTGTGAATTGGTATTTGCCATTCGCAAGGTCACGTGTCACTTTTTGAACACTTTATTATCATATAGATGTAAAAAATTTCTGAGATTGCCCATAAATATGTGTGGAAACATTCCAAAAATAATGCCATCTGTGCATACGTTGGGAGATGTGTCACGTTGTAAAGCCCTGCGTCACATGTGGGCGTTCTGGCACGGGGGGGGGGGGCGTTCCGGCGCAGGAATGTTTCGGAAAAGTGGCTGAGTGAAATCTACAAGATTGTACTCAGTCACTTTTATGACCATGCTGCGTCAAAACCCTGCGCCTGCTTGAAACAGGCGTAAGGATTGACCCAGCATGGTAGGCATAGGGGCACCGCGAGCCTTGCGCTAGCGACGCAACTCCAGCAATGTGCCTCCCTTCCGCTGGGGGATGCGACCATCCATGCGCCACGGTGCGCCGCATCAGTGGTGGCGCATGGGTGGTTTTGCATGTCGCAACTGTTCTGGCGCATCCCTGCTGATTAGCAGAGATGCGCCAGAAGTTGTAAATCTGCCCCTATGAGTACAGGTATTAATAAAGGTATGCATATCGCTGACCTCTGAATGACAGAAGGCTTAATAGGACTTTTAGGCTTTTGAACTCATGAGATGACAGCATATACAGGAGGCAGGCGTTTAGATCACAGAAACATCGTATCTTCTGAACACACGGTAATGATCTGCCCAATATAACACATGAAGAGATTTGCTAAATATGTGGATGAATGTGGTTGCCCTCCACATCTCCAGCGTACTAAACAGATCAGGTGCTGGTATGTTGCTTGAAATGTCAAGCAATTCTGCAGTGAGTGGATGGTTAAAGGTGACTGAGATAGACAAAGAAATACATTTTCAAGATTACTGGGTCGTAATCCCACGTGCCATGAAATTTCTTTCGAGTTCATTTAATCAAAGTATGTCCCAAGGGCAAATGACATCTATATATTTTCAAAAAACCGTGGGCCTTACAATTTGCCTCACTGACTTCAAATGACATGAAACACAGAGGTGGTTCAAATAAAATAATCAAGCGGCTCCATTTCAGTCACCAAGAGGGTCTCCAGATTGTGATGCCCTTTGAAGTATTAAGAAAAACATCTCCCTGGGCAGAATGGAATAGTATTTCTTTATGAGTAGTTTTGTTCTGAGTTATAGTTTTTTTTTAAATGAAAGATTCAGTATGGAAATCTGGCTCTTTAATGGAAAGGTTTTATTCTCCATGAAGGGAACGCTGTTTCCCCAACATTGATTCATTTCTTTGCTTGTCCAATATTCTATACTGACTATTATGCCAGCCATGGAGCAGATCGAAGACCGAGTAAGCATTTATATATCTGATGTACCGAATTCTGGCATGCCTTGCATCCAATATTCAAACTCCCATGGGCAAAAAATCAAGTGATAGAATCAGGAATATTATTAACCCCAGTAGGGTCAAGAAAACTCTATGGGACAGATTTAACAACCTATCATGGAACCCAGTGGGCAGCCAAAAATGCTGTGCTGCTTTGTGTGACAGAGAGAGAGAGCAGGAGAGAGCCATGGGGCATATTACCAAGGAATGGCGATATATATCGCAAAATGTGCTTAGCGCATTTTTTTTTATCGCTGCCTATCGCTGGATATGTTAGCGGAGAAAACATGGTATTAGCAACGTTTTTCTCCATTGTGCTAAAATATCCAGTGATAGCGGCGAAATGCGTGAATATCGCTGAGAATACAGCGATATTCACGCATTAGCGACGAAATGCTCTTAGCCATGTAATCCACCTCCCATTGGATAACATGGCTAAGAACTGGTCTAGGCAGGTGTTAGTATTTGGAGATATTCGCGCTTAGCTTAGCGCGAATATTTCCATCGCTACGCCTGCTTTGCTAATAGGCAATAGCGACATTAGCGACTGCTTTCAGTCGCTAACTGGTTGGGTACGCCCACTTTGCATGTCATTAACGATAAACATCGTTGACATGCAAAGCGGGCCCCAAACCGCTCGCTATCGCCTAAAAGCTGTTGCTAACATTAGTTAGCGACAGCTTGCTAATAGGGCGATAGAATTATCGCCGCTAAAGAGGCGATAATTGCCTTTCGCCCTGCTTGATAATATGCCCCTAAATCTACAGAAATATGACACTCTCCCCCCTCTCTCTCACGCTCGTGCAGAATTTTGCACCATATGCACTATATGCACCACGCACACACCTTTGCACCACAGTGCAAGGGTGTGTCGGAGAGTCTAGGATAGGTTTTGTACCGTCAAGGTTCCATTCCAGTACAAAACGCTATCCCTAGACAACTTTTAAAACTTCTTCTACTTTGTATGTGTGCTCTACAGTGCAGCACACATGCAAAGTTGGAAAAAAAGGAGAAATGAAACAAGTTCTTCTTTTGAGGGCTGCTTTTAAAGGGCATTCATTTTCGACACAAAACCTTGTCTAACATTTTTGCTAGATAGGGTTTTGCATCAAAAAGCATGGGTGGTTTCATGGCAACATACATGTAACACCCCCTTGACGATAAGCAAAACAAAGCATCACTTTGTGCTACTTTGCGTTACTTTTAGGCAATTTCTAGCACAAAATAAGTTTAGCTCTGGAAAGTAAATATTAAAAAAAAGATGTGCTGGTTTGTATCACTTTTGCAATTCAAACAGAGCTCAAAATGTTGGTAAATCTGCTCCTGAATCTTATGGAAAATGTATTTATATTTGTCGCACTGGTAAAGCCTACAAGTAACTGAGGGGCATATTACCAAGGGCCTCATCGCCGCTTTAGCGGGAATTTTTCCCGCTAAAGCGGCGATCATTTTATCGCCCTATTACCTAGCTGTCGCTAACACCAGTTAGCGACAGCTAGTAGGAGATAGCGATCATCTTGGGGCCCACTTTGCATGTCAGCGATATTTATCACTAATGACATGCAAAGTGGGCGTGCCAAGATGTTAGCGACTGGAAGTAGTCGCTAACATCGCTAGTTCCTATTACCTACTTTTGGAAATAATCGTGCTAAGTGCGATTATCTCCAAAAGCTAACGCCTGCCCAGAGCAGTTCTTAGCCATGTTATCCAATGGTAGGTGGATAACATGGCTAAGAGCATTTGCTCGGTAATGCATGAATATCGCTGACTTTACAGCGATATTCATAAATTTCAGCCGATTTTCATCGCTTAGGAGATAAACCTTGATAATTGCAAGGTTTCCAAGCGATAAAAATAGGCGAAGCACGGCGATAAAATTATTGCCTCTAACCAAGCTTAGCGATAATTATCGCTTATTCTTGGTAATATGCCCCTGAGTGAATTCACGTTCAGGTACAATTAATTCTCTGCACAATGTAATGATTCAAATATCATGTATCACACTTAAGTTGGCCTCCAACTAGCTTTGACCAGTTTACATGAATACATTATATCTAATTACCTTACCATTAACTCAGATAAGCCCAAGAACATAGTAATAGGCAGCCAAAAACAGAAAAAAACATTACATACATTATAGGTTCCAGGACAATTAACTCAGTGCAGAAATATAAGTACTTGGGGGTCAGAGGCCATCAGAAAGGTCACGCAAGCTTTCCTTCTCCCAGCACTCTCATATGGACATCAAGCGTTTCCGGGCGCTTGTTCAGGAATCCTAGATCGGGCTCAATGTGCGGCCTATAAGAGAATTGTTCAACTCCCAAAACACCTCTCCAGGGCGAGACTTAGGTTGGAGCTTGGGTTGGTCAAACAATCACTAACCCTTGAGTCTGACTTCCTAAAATAGTATATTTGAATCCTAAAATCTCAGGGGGAATCCTTAAAAAGCTACCTCAGTGACACATTTGAAAAAATTGGGTCGTCATGGAATAAGCAGCTTGTGAGAGCCATGGTATCAATTGAAATAAACAAACCATTTCATACGCCACCTGGAAAACGTGTATCAATAAACAAGTCCAACTAGTTTAGTTCTAGCAAGACAAGGCAACATTAAAAACACTGGGGCATATTACCAAGCAATAGCGATAATTATCGCTATTGCTTGGTTAGAGAGAATATTTTAGCGCCAACTTGCGGCGATTTTTACCGCAGATAAACCTTGGTATTACCAAGGTTTATCGCAAATGCGATAAAAAACGGCCGCGATGCATGAATATCGCTGAAAAGTCAGCGATATTCATGCATTACCGAGCTAATGCTCTTAGCCATGTTATCCACCTCCCATTGGATAACATGGCTAAGAACTGCTCAGGGGCAGGTGTTAGCTTTTGGAGATATTCGCGCTTAGCGCGAATATCTCCAAAAGTTGGTAATAGGAGATAGCGATGTTAGCGACTGTTTCCAGTCGCTAACATCTTGGCACGCCCACTTTGCATGTCATTAGTGATAAATATCACTGACATGCAAAGTGGGGCCCAAGATGGTCGCTATCTCCTACTAGCTGTCGCTAACTGGTGTTAGCGACAGCTAGGTAATAGGGAGATAATTTTATCTCCGCTTTCTTGGCTTTTAAAGCCAAAAAAGCGGAGATAAACCCCCTTGATAATATGCCCCACTATCCTTCCTGATCCCACTGAATGACTCATATTTAGTAAATAAACCTCAGCCCTACTTTTACGCCCCACCTTAACCCTAAAGTCAGAAGAGAGATTATGTACATGCAGTTTGTTGGCACTTCCAAATACGGATTTTAGTCGGGCCTGAGCAAACTAAAACACAGGAGGAGCATGTCGACTATGTGTATACAAACGAGAATCAGAGCTACACCTCGTGCTGTTGCCCGATCTTAGCAACTGAAAGGAGGATCCTTCTTAGAGATCTATGCCTGAGAGAAAAAGTAACTACCTGCCATGAGGCCTGTGCAGTATGTTTCATGCAAAAAGATCCTCATATCCTGGACCGCTGCCGAAGATTTGTACAATCTATCAAGGCCGCTATGTACCCAGGCATGGCCTCCTGACCTAACCCTCGTACTGTCCAAACGCAGATACTGGATTATTTCAAACACAGGACCTCAAAAAAACACTATCTATAGGAGAAAAGCACAAGCACTTTACCGAAGAAAGAGTACCAACGAGAAGAATGGTAACAAAGGTAGTCCTGGTGATTCGAAGGAGCTAGTCGGGTGATGTTCTCCTATGGGACCGGCCAAAGAGCAATGGCCAACTGCAAACATGATAAGAAACCCCGAGTCAAACGAAGGCCCTTAACTATCGCACCTTACAAAATCTTTTAACCTCTATGAACTGAGATGTCTTTTTTTTAATGCCTTTATTGTAAAGCAATGGTTTTAATTAACTTATGCAAATAAATAAATAAATACAGTGATTCAAATACATAGTTGAATTTGACATTTGTTATCCTGATACAAAAACACATGTAAAGCAACAACTGAGCTTGGTGTTGCTTATAACAGTTAACCTATGTCATGCAAAAACCTCCTTAGCCCCATAATTGTGGTGCGAGGTAGAAATCTGATGTCACCAAATATCATGTAGAATGAATATATATATATATATATATGTATATATATATATATATATATATATATATATATATATATATATATATATACATATATATACATATATATATGCCTTAACCTCAGTTCCCAACGCGCAGCAGTTGCATTAGCAGATGCGATGAAAAGCAAAGCACGGACCAAAATTTGGTTCTTCCTTAGGTATTTATTTTGCTTCTCGGCTTCATAACGTTTCGGCTCCCTTGAGCCTTGCTCACATGACAGCGAAATTGTGTGGGGGGGTGAAAATTGAAAGTGCCAGTTCTACAATCCAATTGGCTCACAATAAATTAACACGGTAAAACGACTGCCGGTACATTCAATGTAAAATACACGGAATCTGTACAATAAATATAAGCAGTAAAACACTAAAAATAATACTGGTAAAATACCTAGCAATTCATTAATAGTGTTAAAATAATGTCTGTGTTCACACATGATCAAGGACAAAATTACATAAAATATATCATGATATGTAAAAGTCACTAGATATAGACATTGTGCAATATTGGGATAACTCCCCAAACCATGTATATATCAGTTCAGAGTAGAGCCCATTAAAAAGATAAAGTAAGTGAAAGTGCAAAGTGCAAAAAGTGCAAAGATAGTTGAAAATATCAATAGTTACCACACATGATTGATCAGACATCTGACCCCCTAAAGGAAACTGAGCCCAGTCCAATAGTAGTAGGGTCACTTACATAATCATACTAAGTAGATCAAAATCAATTCAGATATATGCACAATGATCTATTGCTTTCCCGGAGAAAATGATTAGAATATAGAGAAATCGAAAGTAGATACTCAATACATACATACAGTTTCCAAAATCAACAACAATTATTAATGATTCTTGTAGGGGAATGTCAGCAAATCTAGTCTACATCCAAATTTGGTAAAGAACTAAGAGTTGATGAGGTGCACAACCAGGTAGCAAAATGTTCAGTTATAGATAGGCAGTCAACAGTACAACTGAAGTCATGACTAAATATGAACAATATCATACATTCAGCCATCAATTTCAATGCATTAATTGTTCAAAGCAGTGTAAAGTTAAAAAAACAATAAATAAATAAATAAGTCCATAGATAATAGTTGCATAAAAACCACTCTCTAAAAAATTATTATAAATATTCATATAGTTAAAACACTGTTGTGTACAGGATGATCCAAGGGGGAGGTGTAACTCTCTTAAGTACTTCTAATGTAAACAGGTATAGAGATCCTCCGTCACGTTGAGCCCTCCCGGCTGCTTGCTGTTAAACTGTAAAATATACCTAGTTTCTAATTTGCGTAATTTCGCTTCTCTATTGCCCCCACGTCTGCTAGCTAGGACTGCATCAACTACGTAATATCTGAGATCCCTATTGTTGCTCTGATGATGTTGTTTGAAATGCCTAGGAACAGGATAAGTGTTATCTTGCGATGTTATGGCACGTAGGTGCTGTAAGATGCGTTTGTGCACAGGCAATTTAGTGCTCCCCACATAACGTAGTGGGCACGGACATTCCAATATGTATACTGCAAAATCAGTCTTACAGGGTAGGGTCTTTGTGATCATATGTTCCTTATCCCCAAAGCCATCCTTGTAGCTAGTGTGGTTCACCCCGTGTGTACAGGCTTTGCTTGACTTACATTTGTAAAAGCCTCCCCTGCTGTGCAACCATGAGGTTTTAGTTAAAATCTCAGGGCCAGTGTCCACCAGCCTGTCTCTCATATTGAGGGCTTTGCTGTACGTAATGGAGGCCAATTTGGGTAGGTGATGCCCAATAACCTGATCTTCAAGTAATATGGGCCAATTCCTATTGATCATTTTACGTATGTCTTTGTGCTGAGACGAGTAGCCCGTAATAAACCTGAATGTGTCAGTGCTATCAGTGTTACTGGACTCAATTGCCACATTGCCTGAAGGTGCCTCCGTAGCTGCAACATATCTAGATAAGAGGGATTGACGGGTAAAACCTAAAGACTTGTGTATGGCTTCATCAATTGTTTTCTGTGTATACCCCCTTTCCAGGAATCTTTCAGAACTAACAGCTTGAGCCTCCTTTAACTCTCGCTCATTACAGCAAAGCCGTCGAAGGCGTAACATCTCACCATACGGAATTCTCATAATGAGATGGGAAGGATGTGTGCTTCCAGCATGCAAGGTAGTATTCCCGGCTGCGCTTTTGCGAAACAGCCTAGTCTCTAACCTGTTGTTCTGTACATATACTTCTGTGTCAAGGAAGGGGACCTGTTGTTGACTCATGGTCACTGTGAATTGAATATTGAGTTGGTTGTCATTGAGACGGTCAACAAACTCTATCGCCTCATCTTTGCTCCCCCTCCAGATGATAAACAGGTAATCTATGAATCGTTGCCATGTGATGACTTGATTTGTCATTTCATGCTGAAAGCAAGTCTGGAGGACCAGTTCCTCCCAAGCCCCCATGTGAAGACACACGAAGCTTGGGAAAAAACTGGCCCCCGTTGCTACACCTTGAATCTGCCTGTATAAGAGATTGTTAAACATAAATACATTATGTTGTAAACAGAATGTGAGCATTTGAATAAGCATATCACTGTGTAATTTGTACTTAGACTCCCTCCTATCCAGATAGTATTGCACTGCTGCAATGCCATCTGTGTGACGGATACTAGTGTACAAGGACGTAACATACAGGGCTAACATCCAATCGCCCTCCTGCCATTGGATGTTTACAAGTTTGACCAGGAAACCACCTGTATCCTGGATGTATGAGTCCAAAGATCTTACGTGGTACTGTAAAAATAATCGATGTAGATAGATGTTCTTTCAAGCAGACTGCCTCTGGCCGTAATGATAGGTCTACCCGGAGGGTTGTTTTTGTCCTTATGGACCTTGGGGATGAAATATATGGCTGGAGTCATTTATATATATATATATTATAGATAAAGATTTATATCTACATATATAAAATGAATGTTTTTTCACTGAAAAAACAAAGCGTAAAGGGATGGTATAGTTAGGCTCATACAATACCAGTGAATTTCAGCAGGTATAGTTACCTGAGCTAACTATAACTTACGCCCTACAATGCACTGCTTACAACCTCACATATTACATTACTCATGACATGGACAGTGACGTCACAGATGACATCATTGATGACATCTCAAATGACATCACTGATGATATCACTGATGACATCAACAGAACAACTCATACACCAACTCACACCCCTTTACAACCTCCCATACACCCAGTCACACACCCACACATCTACTCACATACCCATTCACAGACCCATACAAATACTTACACAGCTCACTCATCAATAGAGCCACTCACACATCCATTCACTCCCTCGCTCATACAGCCACTGACACAACTCACTCACACAACTACTCACTCACCCATACAGCTACTCATGCTACCAGTCACTCACCTATACAGTCACTCACAAAGTCACACACTCACCCATATAACTACTCACACATCCACTCATTCACTTATACAGCCACTCTCACACATACTCACTCACCCATATAGACTCTTAACACAGCCACTCACTCACCCATACAACCACTCACACAAGACAAGAGGTGTTTGACAAAACAGGAACAGTTGGTTTAATTAAATGCTGCGGCTGGGAAACAGTCATAGAAACGTGTCTGAGGGGGCGTGGCCTGTTGCTCGCAAGATGGCCGCACTGTAGTGCTGCTCTGCCAGCCACCGAATGAAATCCTGCATTTATCCTGCCCTAACCATGCCATCCATGTATTTTGCCCCCGGAACTGGCATGCTGAGCTTCTGGACAAGCTGGTGATACCCTTTCTGAGCGACCTCTCCCAGGATTGCAGTGTGGGCTTCGCCGTGTGGCTGTCTGTGGTGTGGTGGTAATGGTGGCGTGCGGTGCGGCTGGTGCAGACTGCAAAGGCAACGAGCGCTCTGACGACTCTGAGCGACTACAGGAGGCTCCCGAGGGCTGGAGAGGGCAGTGCGGTGTCCCGGTGAAGGTGCGGATGCCCGAGAGGATGGCTGCAGCCTGAGGTGGCAGGTGGGAGTCGTAGCTGTATCGAAGGTCCGGGGAGCCGCGTCACGCGAGCGGCCGGCTCCGGAGTGTCGCACAGGCCGTGCCGTCTCTGTATCCTGGACAGTGGACCGTAGACGGGGCCCCCCCTCCCCTCTCCGGTGTGGACAGGCGCTGGACTGGGGGCCTTGATCGCTGTGCGCTGCTGAACTGGTGGAGTTGTGCACACGTCCTGTGACAGTCTACTGTGCTCAGTGTGGGACCCGGACTCATAGAGCGCCGCACCTCGCTGGGAGCAGACGGGGCGCTACGGCGGTGCCTCCACATACTGGGAAGGTGATGTCTGGCCCCTACTTCACAAAGCATACAGGCTGGTGAGTGACTCTGCAGGCGCACTATATTAGAGTCCTAGGTGTGGAATTGGAACGTGAGGCCTTCCATCGGCTGCCGGGCTTAACCCCTCTGTGACATATTGCGCCACCTCAACACTGTCACAGTCCTGTAGTGGCCCTATACTGCGAATTGGGACTGAATGGCCTCACGTGTGTACAGCATCATTTTCTGTGTTGGGGGGCTAAGAACGTGGTGCAGTCTCAGGCACAGTGAACTGGCTGCATAGAGCTGTCCCTGACTGCTCACCTTAGGACGACTGTTTGTATTACCTGCCGTTGCACGGAGTGGGGACTCATTTGCCTTCCGCCCTGCCTGTATTACACTATACTACAAGGCCTGAGATCTGGGTTGGAGGCTTCGGGGCTGCGTTCTGGATAGACCGAGAGGAGAGGCCTAGCTGCCTACACGCTGTCTGGGACTCCGACGCTGCTGTTACGTAGGGCTATCATATGCCATATCAAGAATTCTGGATTGCCAACGTGTCCAAAGAGGGGATTCCACTGCTGAGGCCTGGCGGTGCTGGAAAATCTAAGCTACCTTGATCCCAGAGAAGATAGTGGTCATGCGCGGCTTAGGTGGTCATCCTTGCGAGTGACGTGGCACTATACCGTGGTAGCACACAGCGCCGGCCGTCTGCATCATGGGGAAGCCTGACAGAAATCAACCGCACCTCACATTTGAGCTGCGCAAGGGAGGTAAGCAGGTGCAGAATGCGACATCCGATTCGGAATTGCACTTACCTGCGCAGGCTCCCACGGCCCTTGAGAAATCCCTAGCTGCCATTCAGGCAAGCCTCCAGGCAATTGATGGGAAGATTGAGGCCCTGAATGGTAGGATGGATCTTTTTTCAGCGAAGCTAGACAAGCAAGCTGTGCGCATAGGCGAGGCAGAGCAACGCATCGCAGATACGGAAGATGGTCTTCAGCAGGTGGCGGAGTAAACATCGGACATCACAAAACTACTGGCAGTCATCCAGGCTAAGAATGAGGATATTGAAGCGCGGTCCCGCCGCAATAATATTCGCGTACTGGGCCTACCGGAATCCACCAATGTGGGACGATTGGAAGATTACATGGAGATGATGCTTCAAGATATCTGCGGCAAGGATGAACTCTCACCCCTCTATGCTGTTGAGCGGGCGCACAGATCCCTGGCAGCGCCCGCCCCCTCATGGGGCTACTCCGAGACCGATAATAGCTCGCCTGCTAAACTTTGGGGATAGAGACACAGTTCTACGCATCACCCGGCTGAAGGGCTCGATCACCTACCAGGGTAATGCTTTATCATTCTATCCGGACTTCACATCCACGGTGCAGGCAGCTCGAAAGGAGTTCCAGAATGTTAAGAAGCTGCTGCAAAAAGAGCAGATCCCGTATGCAATGCTCTATCCCGCACGCCTGCGGATTGGCACTATGGATAGAGGAAAGATATTCACGAATCCTAAACATGCTATGGAGCATGCTCAGTCTCTGCGACGTCAACTACAGCGGACCTCTTCATCTCCTACGTCGGACATTGATGAGTGAACAGTAAGGGGGTCTATGTTGGGTACCGTTTGGGACAGGCTGTGCCCTCTGCTCCATAGCAGGACTGGGTGGTGATCTGTGAGTATGGTCCAAATGGGCAATTGAAATGGTACCTCTGTGTGCTAGTTACCGCACACGTGGATGTCACATTGAGCATGGTTAATAGAGGCGACAACATGTCGGTGGCTCCTCTCCCTATTATATCTGGGAGTGGCTGCTGCTGCTACGACCCCCGATGGGTGATCCCCGATGGAAATTCTGGGGCATATTACCAACAACTAGCGATAATTATTACTATGTTGGTTTAGCGGGGATATTTTTATCGCCGAGCTGCGGCAATTTTTATCGCTTAGGAACCTTGCTATTATCAAGGTTTATCTCCTAAGCGATAAAAATCGGCCGAAATGCATGAATATCGCTGAAAAGGCAGCGATATTCATGCATTACCGAGCTAATGCTCTTAGCCATGTTATCCACCTACCATTGGATAACATGGCTAAGAACTGCTCAGGGGCAGGTGTTAGCTTTTGGAGATATTCGCGCTTAGCGCGAATATATCCAAAAGTTGGTAATAGGAGATAGCGATGTTAGCGACTGTTTCCAGTCGCTAACATCTTGGCACGCCCACTTTGCATGTCATTAGTGATAAATATCACTGACATGCAAAGCGGGGCCCAAGATGGTCGCTATCTCCTACTAGCTGTCGCTAACTGGTGTTAGCGACAGCTAGGTAATAGGGAGATAATTTTAAAGCCAAAAAAGCGGAGATAAACCCCTTGATAATATGCCCCTCTGTTTGCTATTGTTGGGGTTACAATGGGAGTTCAAAGTGGGTCATGTCTTTGGCAGTTTGGGAATGCTGAAGTGGGTGGTGGGAGGGAGGGTATGTTCTGTTGGTTACTTGCCAAAGGTATCATGCTATCAGATCATTATGCTATACTTGAGGTGCGGTTATGGGCGCCTGAATTTTGATATGATCCGATGCTATTGCATTTTTGTTTACCACTGTACATGACGGGAGAAGCGTATAACTATGTCACGTGGAACGTTCAAGGGCTCAACACGCCACAAAAAATTAGGCAAGTGCTGGCGCAATTAGATAGGCACAATGTAAAGATTGCGCTCTTGCAAGAGCCTCACCTTAGTAAGGTCACAGAGGATAAGGTGGCCAGGCGATGGGCATCCTACAGGCTAGCGTCTTCCTACTCTACATATGCAAGGGGAGTCCTTATCCTGATCAAGAGGGGTGTCTCGTTCACGGTACTGCAGTCCAGCACAGATCACGAAGGTCGTTGGGCCATGGTGATGGGGAAATTAGGAAATGTGTTAGTGACGATTGTCAACATGTATGGGCCAGTGGTAGATGACACAACTTCATATCTACACATGTTTGGGGTTCTGCCTACCTGGCCGGAAACGGCAATTATGTGGGGAGGAGACCTCAATACACACCTTGACCCGCGGGTAGATAAGTCTAATCCACAGGGCGCACAAATGGTTAAGGTTGCAAAATGTATAAAGGATGGCATGCTATAATTTGGTATGGTAGACGTCTGGCGTCTGCGAAATATGGGGGTATTAGCTGGCACACACATCACACCAGCGACCAATGGTTGGTCAAGATTAGATTATTGGCTGTTAAGTGAGAGAGCAAATGAGTAGGTCTCTGAGGTCCATACACTTCCGAGAACATTTTCTGACCATAACCCAGTTCTACTCACCTTGACCATTCCCAATAATCCTCATAAACCGTTTACATGGCGATTCAGTGCAGAGTCACTGCTAGATCCGACATATGCCGACACTATCAGGGCTGCTATCACACAATACTTAGAGATCAACGTGGGGTCAGTAGAGAGTCACAAGACCCTTTGGGAAGCCTTCAAGGCCACGATTAGGGGAACATGCATTAGCACATCGGCAGGGATCTTAAGGGACATACGAGGAAAGCTCGCTACACTATAGAGGCAGTTGGGAGATTTGGAAGCTCAATATGATCGGGTACTCTCTAGAGACACACTAGCCAGCATTAACGAACACTTTGAAGAATACAATACACTTGCAGATACTGAGGTGAAGTATCTGTTTAAAAGGGATGTGGCCAGACGTTATGGTGAGGGGGGGCTTCCCGGCAGGTCCTTGGCAGTCGACTACAGGACAGGGCTTCTCACCTTCCAATTGAGCGCATTATAGACATGGACGGACAGACACATTACTCCTCGACTGCCATAGTTGAACCATTTCGGAAATTTTATGCTGCTCTTTATTCTTCCAGGGGCGGGATGGACGAAAAGGCCATGAATGACTATTTAGACAACATTGCCTGTGCATGGCTCTCAGATGTGCACCAGAAATATCTCAGTCTCCCACTAGATGTGGAGTACGTGAAAGACGCTATTATGTCTCCCGAACGGCAAAGCTCCTGAGCTGACGGTCTTACTGCAGAATTCTATAAGGCACATGCCTACCTCCTGGCTCCCTATCTCTTAGCGATGTATGCGGAAGCGTATGACTCTGGTCGGTTCCCCCCCTCTCTACGTCAGGCCATGATTATCACTTTATTGAAAAAGGACAAATCTCCAGAGTACTGCGACTCGTATCGTCCCCTATCTCTTATAAACTTGGATGCCAAGATACTGGCAAAAATTCTTGCTACTAAGCTACAGCCCCTCATGCCACTGTTGGTGCTCCCAGATAAAGCGGGGTTTATCCCTGACCGTTTTACCTACCTCAACCTACATACCATTTTTGCCATGCTACATATCCTTAATCCTGACTTGCCGGCTGTTGCAGTTCTTTTGGATGCAGAAAGACAACAAAGTGGTGAAGGGTCCAAGGGGAGAAATTTTTATAGACCCACTAGTACCTAGTCCCCCAACTGATCAATAAAACACACGAAAGGTACTAAAAGTCTGAAGAGAAAAAGGAGAAAGAGATGTCAATACAAATCTCTCTCTGGAACCTAATAGTGTCCCATTTTGTACCCAGACCACACAGTTGATCTAGAGTGTTAACATTGTTATACCCAAAGATACGAGAGGTAGAGAAGATACAGAGTCTGAGGAAAAGTACCCATCAGCCCACTCATAAGTGGAATCTCGTCATCTGGGTATGTTTGTGTTGGCAAATGGTGTCCTGTAGGTTCTTCCTCGGAAACGAATTTCGAGGCTGCCTAATAACGGACCCAAAACATTACACCAACAGATGGCAGTATATGAGCGGGAGGGGCTAGAAGTTTGCAGTGCTCAAAAGAAGAAAAGAAAGGAAAATGATCCAAGTGATTCTAAAAATACCTACAGTGATGTCATAGAAAACTTTATTGGGTCTGACCATCAAAGTGGTATGATTAAAAAACAGTATAATGATAGCATGCAAGGAATTGCTACCCACCAGATATGTTATTCGGTCAACATGTTTCAGCCTAGAAACGGCTTTCGTCAGGACCTCTATGGTGCTACTGCAACACTTACTTTAGTGATGTGATATGTAATCTACACCCGCTTTCCAAAATGAAAATAGTGTATCTTCTCCTGTATATACAATGTGCAAAAAACAAACACAAAACAAAATATCAACAGAACAGGATTATTAGTATACAGTTTATGTATCCTTTATCTCTGTAGTGTAACTATATTCATTAGTAGGACACTCACCCTAATTGCAGGGAGAGAGAACCTCACCTCACCTGGCCACTGCTCAGGGTAGAAGGAGGCCACGCACTAGAAAAAAAGTAAATTTCAAAGTTAAATCCAGAAGCAATTGAAAAAAGAGAAAAGTTTAAAACATCTGTTTTGGTGATACACATGGTAAAGAAACATGGCCAGAGTAGTTTTACATTGCATCAGGAAAGAACGCCTAAATAGAAACTGACTTGACTGGCAAGCGCTGTCCTGCATAGTAAAATAGAGCAGCTATCTAACCAGAATATCAGCAACATAAGACGCCTGCTCCTGTGCTATAAAATGGTACTTTCTACAAACAAGGTACCAGCAGCATCTATCCAAGTGGACCGCAAACACCAACCTCTCCGTCGTTGCCTCGGGGTGGAAACTGAGCCGAGGGGGAGGCGATGGTGAGAGGTTGTGAACGGTTTAAGTATGCATAGTGGCGGACCTGAAAGGAAGCTATCGCCACAAACGGATGTGATTGGTTTTCAACATCCTCGGGGGGCGACCAATGGCCGCCGACCTCGCATTAAGCCAAAACATCAACAATGACGGACAAATCGGAGCCTACCGCTCGGGCAGTCGATAATGTTCGACAGCGCGTCCATAGCTCTCAAAATATCACGAGAATTGTCAAAGAAAAATGTTACGGGAAACATTCAGTGTGACAAAAAGGTTCTATGACGATTATAAAACCATCATTGAACTCAGAAAGAACACAGAACCAGAAAATATAGGCGGCGGACCTTAGTGAGAACTCATCTCCGGGACGTCACTGTAGGCTCACGCATTGATTACGGCGGAGCCAATCACCAGCGTCCATTCGTTTCCAGACAAGTGTCCGCTTTTTGGAGGAAAACGAATGTTCCCAATCATTGGTGTAGCCCAACGGAGTCTGCCTTTGTCTGTCTTTAAACAATGAAGTGTTTTTGGAATTTTACGAATAATTTCAGAAAAAAGTAAAAGCCAACCCAAAAAGGTGTCAGCGGCGGACATTGAAAAGAAACCAAACCGAGGACGTCACTGTAGGCTCCCACATTGGCTGTGGCAGAGCCAATCAGCAGCGTTTATTAGTTTCCAAACAAGTGTCCGCTTTCGGAGGAACATGAGTGTTGTTAGTCGCTGGTGTCGCCTAAGTAACAGCCCATATTAGCCTAAATTGTTTAACCAGAATCTGTCTATGTGCTTAAACAATAAAAATGATAATGGCAGAAGCGAGTTACCAAAATTTGACCAAATGGTTAAAGGGTAGAGCGGACTGGGGCCAACAAATCACACTGTGGTGACATAGTAAACACCTAGAAAAAGTACCACGCGCTCTGATATAACAGAGCCTCTAAAGTACCTAATAGGTCTCTTAGTTATGGGCCTCAAATAGAAATTGGAGGAGGTGTATGGTTGACCCGCCTGGATAATTATTAATAATGTCCATAACGCCCAGTGGACTAAAACAGCACCCATTTAGCCTGTATTCAGGAAACACCTGTTTGAACAGTAAAGGATTTAACCTCTTACAGATAACATGAAATCCGATTTCATGTTTTCTGTAAGAGGTTAAATCACCTTTTCATCAATAATGCCAACTGATTAGTCTGAACATGTGACATCTTCTCTCCTGAAGTTGTCTAGCAAATGAGAGTATTAAGAATGGATAACAAAAGATCCTTTACTGTTCAAACAGGTGTTTCCTGAATACAGGCTAAATGGGTGCTGTTTTAGTCCACTGGGCGTTATGGACATTATTAATAATTATCCAGGCGGGTCAACCATACACCTCCTCCAATTTCTATTTGAGGCCCATAACTAAGAGACCTATTAGGTACTTTAGAGGCTCTGTTATATCAGAGCGTGTGGTACTTTTTCTAGGTGTTTACTATGTCACCACAGTGTGATTTGTTGGCCCCAGTCCGCTCTACCCTTTAACCATTTGGTCAAATTTTGGTAACTCGCATCTGCCATTATCATTTTTATTGTTTAAGCACATAGACAGATTCTGGTTAAACAATTTAGGCTAATATGGGCTGTTACTTAGGCGACACCAGCAACTAACAACACTCGTGTTCCTCCGAAAGCGGACACTTGTTTGGAAACTAATAAACGCTGCTGATTGGCTCTGCCACAGCCAATGTGGGAGCCTACAGTGACGTCCTCGGTTTGGTTTCTTTTCAATGTCCGCCGCTGACACCTTTTTGGGTTGGCTTTTACTTTTTTCTGAAATTATTCGTAAAATTCCCAAAACACTTCATTGTTTAAAGACAGACAAAGACAGACTCCGTTGGGCTACACCAATGATTGAGAACATTCGTTTTCCTCCAAAAAGCGGACACTTGTCTGGAAACGAATGGACGCTGCTGATTGGCTCCGCCGTAATCAATGCGTGAGCCTACAGTGACGTCCCGGAGATGAGTTCTCACTAAGGTCCGCCGCCTATATTTTCTGGTTCTGTGTTCTTTCTGAGTTCAATGATGGTTTTATAATCGTCATAGAACCTTTTTGTCACACTGAATGTTTCCCGTAACATTTTTCTTTGACAATTCTCATGATATTTTGAGAGCTATGGACGCGCTGTCGAACATTATCGACTGCCCGAGCGGTAGGCTCCGATTTGTCCGTCATTGTTGATGTTTTGGCTTAATGCGAGGTCGGCGGCCATTGGTCGCCCCCCGAGGATGTTGAAAACCAATCACATCCGTTTGTGGCGATAGCTTCCTTTCAGGTCCGCCACTATGCATACTTAAACCGTTCACAACCTCTCACCATCGCCTCCCCCTCGGCTCAGTTTCCACCCCGAGGCAACGACGGAGAGGTTGGTGTTTGCGGTCCACTTGGATAGATGCTGCTGGTACCTTGTTTGTAGAAAGTACCATTTTATAGCACAGGAGCAGGCGTCTTATGTTGCTGATATTCTGGTTAGATAGCTGCTCTATTTTACTATGCAGGACAGCGCTTGCCAGTCAAGTCAGTTTCTATTTAGGCGTTCTTTCCTGATGCAATGTAAAACTACTCTCGCCATGTTTCTTTACCATGTGTATCACCAATACAGATGTTTTAAACTTTTCTCTTTTTTCAATTGCTTCTGGATTTAACTTTGAAATTTACTTTTTTTCTAGTGCGTGGCCTCCTTCTACCCTGAGCAGTGGCCAGGTGAGGCGAGGTTCTCTCTCCCTGCAATTAGGGTGAGTGTCCTACTAATGAATATAGTTACACTACAGAGATAAAGGATACATAAACTGTATACTAATAATCCTGTTCTGTTGATATTTTGTTTTGTGTTTGTTTTTTGCACATTGTATATACAGGAGAAGATACACTATTTTCATTTTGGAAAGCGGGTGTAGATTACATATCACATCACTAAAGTAAGTGTTGCAGTAGCACCATAGAGGTCCTGACGAAAGCCGTTTCTAGGCTGAAACATGTTGACCGAATAACATATCTGGTGGGTAGCAATTCCTTGTATGCTATCATTATACTGTTTTTTAATCATACCACTTTGATGGTCAGACCCAATAAAGTTTTCTATGACATCACTGTAGGTATTTTTAGAATCACTTGGATCACTTTCCTTTCTTTTCTTCTTTTGAGCACTGCAAACTTCTAGCCCCTCCCGCTCATATACTGCCATCTGTTGGTGTAATGTTTTGGGTCCGTTATTAGGCAGCCTCGAAATTCGTTTCCGAGGAAGAACCTACAGGACACCATTTGCCAACACAAACATACCCAGATGACGAGATTCCACTTATGAGTGGGCTGATGGGTACTTTTCCTCAGACTCTGTATCTTCTCTACCTCTCATATCTTTGGGTATAACAATGTTAACACTCTAGATCAACTGTGTGGTCTGGGTACAAAATGGGACACTATTAGGTTCCAGAGAGAGATTTGTATTGACATCTCTTTCTCCTTTTTCTCTTCAGACTTTTAGTACCGTTCTTTTGGATGCCCCAAAGGCATTTGAATCCATAGAATGGCGGTACATGATGCACATCTTACACAGAATGGGTTTTCCTCAGGTCTTTATTCGCTGGATTCAGATACTGTATACTGAGCCATCAGCGAGGGTCCGAGTGGGTGGCAGCACGTCAGAGCCATTTGACATAGGATGGGGCACGCGTCAGGGCTGCCCCCTTTCCCCACTCCTATTCGCCATCGTGCTTGAACCTTTGGCGTGTAAGATCCGGCAAACACACAGAGCGGCGGTCCTCAATTTTCACAACAGGCCGGTGGGGATTTCAATATATGCAGACGATATGGTCCTCTACATTCAGGAACCACAGCAGTATCTCTCCCCAGTCCTCCGCTAATACGTCAAATTCGGCCTCTTTTCTGGTCTCCATATAAACTGGGACAAATATGTTATTGTTCCACCGACAAAGGCCACCACGTCTCCTGCAGTTGAGTACCCACTGGTTTGGTCCGTGGACCCCGTCAAATATTTAGGAGTATGGATACACCGAGACCCCGGGGTGGTGATCAGTGAGAATTATGGTAAAGCATATGCAGCGTTGGTTACACAAGTTAACAGGTGGCTCTGTCTTCCGTTATCACTGGCGGATCGGATATCCATTATAATGATGGTCATCTTGCCTAAATTTTTGTATTTATTCTGTAACGTACCAGTCCCACTAACTAGGCAGTTTTCAAAAACTATTCAAACTCAACTGTTGTGACTAGTATCGGGCACCAGGCAACCGAGAATTAGCTGGCAAACACTGTCTTTGACGTACGAGAAAGGGGGGTTTAATGCTCCAGATTTTTATGTCTATTACTTGTGTAGCCAGGCCCAGTATGCATATTAGTGGTATAAGCCGCACAAATTTATCCCATATGTCGCAGTGGAGGAGGGTGAAGCCCACCCAGT
Organism: Lissotriton helveticus; assembly: GCF_964261635.1. NCBI lineage: Eukaryota > Metazoa > Chordata > Amphibia > Caudata > Salamandridae > Lissotriton > Lissotriton helveticus. Next base: position 1,138,298,063 of record NC_136067.1, on the reverse strand, counting down.
CCTTCTGCACGCATGTTAACAGGCATGCACCTAGAGAGGAGATTAACACATTTGATGTCACAACGGCGGCTTGGCAGGCACTCGGACAGCGTACAAATAAACTTCATCTGTATGCACCTGCACTGCCCATAACTGGACATGCCGCATTGTCAGTAGCTCAGGATTGGGGATCCGCCACGGCACTTCGTGAAGCAGGCATTGCACATATGAGTGATTTGTTCCCAGAGGGGTCATACATTACAGGGCAGGACCTATCTTATATACATAATCCCACACTTTTATTTCAGTTTACATGTTATCGGCTGCAGCGGGCGGTGAGGGAGCATTACCCTAGCTTTCCAGATGAGCCAGCGACACTGGCGGCCGTACAACTGGTGATCACAGCCTCAACGAGAAAGAAGCTGGTCACTAAGCTTTACAGGGCAATACAAGCTGACACTCCGCACGACACTGCTACTAGTTTGGCTCGCTGGAACAATGTAATAGACCCACCTATCACTGAGGTAGAATGGTAGCAAGTATGCTTGATGACGGGACGCCTGACGTCCAACAGTAACCTACGCATCATTCACCTAAAATTTCTTCATCAAGTATATCATACCCCTCACAAGTTGTGGAAGATGGGACTCAGAGCATCAGACGGGTGTAAAAGGTGTGGTGCAGCTGGGGCTGATTTTCTTCACTTAGCATGGCAATGCGGGCGAGTCCTCAGTTATTGGGAGAAGGTCTTAGCTCTCCTCACTACTATGACGGCCTGGAATTTCATAACACACCATTGGTATGTCTACTGGGTCATGTCCCTCAGATCAAAGGTATAGTGGGGAGGTTTGTACGGGTGGCTTTGCTCTTGGCAAAGAGACAGAATTTGTTCACATGGCATAGCCGGTTGAGCCCCAATGGGGATGGCTGGCTGAAGGACATGGTGTACTGCAGAAAACAACTGGAGACATATGCCGAGGAACTCCCACGCTCATCGCGGCCCAAGGATATATGGGCCCCCCTGCGGTAATATCTATTGACTTGCAGTGAAATGGACTCTGAGTGAGACACACATGTGATTGGTAGGTTGTCATTAATACTCACAGAGCCTGGACGTTATATACCATCCTTGCATGCTGGAGTGTATTGAAGTGTGTGGCAGCCCATTGTATACGGTTATCTGTATAGTGCTTGCAATCATTAGCTGATTAATGTAACCTTTGGCTTTGTTATGTTCGGGTTCACTGAGCGTTACTTTGCTGGTATTCGGTGATTTGATATGAACATGCTGTATGCTTATGGTATGCTCAATAAAAGTTTTGTAAATAAAAAAATAAAAAACGTGTCTGAGGACTGTCTCAACATACATTTGTTCTGAGTGCCATTATAAACAGTATATGAAGCACCATAAAACAATTTAGATCCAATTTTAGAAAAAGGAATTTGGGCCTTGTCATGGAGCCATAAATCAGGTCACCTGACAGTGAATCCAGGTGGGTCTCAGCCTTGCACGGACACAATGAGGGCCAGTGGGTGAAGTGTCCAAATATCCGACATGAAGAGCACGTGATCACTGCATGTACTGTGTGTTTTGTTCTGACTGGCTGAGTGTTTTAGGAACACGTGCACCACTCCGGCCATATGTGCTTTATTGGGGCCAATATCCTGGGACCATTGTGATGTTGCTTCCTATCTGTGGGACTAGTCTGAGTTTTTCCTGTTTGCACGTTTGTCCATCTGGTTATGTGATACCTGACCTATGATCTGTCAGACGAATACCTCAGGCCAATGTCGCAGGGCCTTTCTGGCCACATATTTCTTACTCGGAGTTGATGGAGAGGTTGTCTCAGGCAGCCGCGGCCGGCAGTGGGAGTACTTGCAGGGCGGTGACGTGGAGTGGGGGAGGGGCAGGGTGGGGGGTAGTAATATATGGATTATGGAGCTTCCCAGGTAAGTAAACATTTAAATAAATAAAACGAATTTCGTTGAGTGCACTGCATCCCCAAATGCGATGCAGTGCGCGCAACGAAATTCGTTTTCTTTATTTAAATGTTTACTTACCTGTAAAACTCCATAATCCATACATTACTACCCCCCACCCTTCCCCTCCCCCTCTCCACGTCACCACCCTGCAGGTACTCCCACTGCCGGCCGTGGCTGGTCTCAGGAGATTTTGAGAACAGTGATTCGATCTTGTTTTTGAACATACACATATTGTTGCGTATATAGACATCAATATTAACATTCCCTCCTCTAGTTGGATTTTCAACTACATCATTTACCCCACAATTCATGACAGTCACATTGTTAGGGACTTATAGTGCTTCAGTTTTAACTATTAAAACATCTTGAGTTCCCTGTATTCTGCCCAATTTCAGAATTGCTTTTTTACAGGAGAAAACCCCCAATTATAGGAAGCCACACAAAAACAGTACAAGAATGGAAACCGGCAGCAACGATATACATTGTCCCGCAAACCACCGGGGAAGCCCGGCAAACCAGCTTTTATACCAGTCCTGCTTCCGGTCACCTCCCTCCTTACTCATGTCCATTTGCAATCGATGCAGTGTTTAGTAAGTATGGGCGAATCATGCGGATATGTGGTCCGCGAATTCGTCCGAAATCGCAAAAAAGTCCCCGAATTCGCGTATTTTCAAACAAACTCACAGATTTTTTTGCGATTTCCAACTACTCAACTGGAGTACTTTCTACTAGCTAATCCAGTAAGTGCTACCTCGTTGGGTAAATGATAGTGCTTTTCCTACAATGCAGCTGCGTAAAGGGCCAGAAGATTTGTCTCTACTGACCATGTGTGCCTGTAACTTTGCCACCGCGCAAAAAGGCGCCGAGGTCCCTTGAGTGAGCTGTCCATCATAGTTGGGAAAGGGTGGGAAGACTCTTGATACCGCTAGTGTGTTGTGCGGGGCTTCTATGCGTGTCAACATGCCTCTTGTCTATAAAGGGTCAGAGAGCGAGCAGGGCAGCAGGTGAGGAGAAAGCAGCCTCCTGGTCATAGGAACTACATGGGGATGGCGCTCGAGAAACTCATGGATTCAAAGACCTCCCTCGAGTATTACAGCAAATTTTCGACGGCAGATGTGGGGTTAAAGCACACTTGCCCAGCCTCGACCGTGCTCACTAATGTTTTGAGCTGATTAAAACGTTACTGAATTTGGGCTTCAACTCGGGCACTTGCTTTATTTATATCTGTAAGTGCTTCCTGTTGAGGTTTAATTTTTGTGACAGGAGCCTCGTGCCAGAATGAATCCTGCCCTGCATAGTTATCCACAAAGATGCCACCATTTTGTGCAATACCTCTACTCAACTGGAGTACTTTCTACTGGCTAATCTAGTAAAATGATAGTGCTTTTCCTACACTGCAGCTGCATAGGGCCAGAAGATTTGTCTCCACTGACCATGTGTGCCAGTAACTTTGCCACAGCGCCAAAAGGCGCCGAGGTCCCTTGAGTGAGCTGTCCACCATAGTTGGGAAAGGGCGGGAAGACGTATGATACCGCTAGTGTGTGGTGTGGGGCTTTTATGCGTGTCAACATGTCTCTTGTGTATAAAGGGTCAGAGAGCGAGAAGGGCAGCAGGTGAGGAGAAAGCAGCCTCCTGGTCACAAGAACTACACGGGGATTGCGCTTGAGAAATTCAGGGATGCAAAGACCTCCCTCGGGTATTACAGCTAATTTTCGACGGCAGATATGGGGTTAAAGCACACTTGCCCTGCCTCGACCGTGCTCACTAATGTTTTGGGCTGATTAAAACGTTACTGAATTTGAGCTTCAACTCGGGCACCTGCTATATCTGTAAGTGCTTCCTGTTGAGGTTTAATTTTTGTGACAGGAGCCTCGTGCCAGAATGAATCCTGCCCTGCATAGTTATCCACGAAGATGCCACCGTTTTGTGCAATACCTCTACTCAACTGGAGTACTTTCTACTGGCTAATCCAGTAAGTGCTACCTTGTTGGGTAAATGTAAAGTGATTTTCCTACACTGCAGCTGCGTAAAGGGCCAGAAGATTTGTCTCCACTGACCATGTGTGCCTGTAACTTTGCCACCGCTGCAAAGGGCGCCGAGTTCCCTTGAGTGAGCTGTCCATCATAGTTGGGAAAGGGCGGGAAAACGTTTGATACCGCTAGTGTGTGGTGCGGAGCTTCTATGCGTGTCAACATGCCTCTTGTGTATAAAGGGTCAGAGAGCGAGTAGTGCAGCAGGTGAGAAGAAAGCAGCCTCCTGGTCACAGGAACTACACGGGGATTGTGCTCAAGAAACTCAGGGATGCAAAGACCTCCCTCGGGTATTACAGCTAATTTTTGACGGCAGATATGGGTTTAAAGCACACTTGCCCAGCCTCGACCGTGCTTACTAATGTTTTGAGCTGATTAAAACGTCACTGAATTTGAGTTTCAACTTGGGCACCTGCTTTATTTATATCTGTAAGTGCTTCCTGTTGAGGTTTAATTTTTAGCCCACAGGAAGCACTTACAGAGTTAAGGCAGGTGCCCGAGTTGAAGCTAACTTTGTAACCATTTTAGAATGGCGCCGGCAAGCTGCCAGAGTTGTTTACGTGCAAGTTGCAACTCTGGCCGCTTGCCGGCGCCATTCTAAAATAGTAAAAAAGTTAGCTTTCTTCAACTCGAGCACCTGCCTTAACTGAAATCCGCCCGCGGGCGGATTTGCGGATTTTCCGGCAATTTCGCGAGATTCGTGGATCGCGAAATTGCCGAAAATCCGCAAATTCCGTGAGTGGAACGGATTTTCCGCCCATAGTTAGTGTTTAGATGACAATTGTAAGTTTCCCGTTATCCATGTTGTTAGCCAGGATAAAAGTGCAACAGGACGCACCGATCTTGCCACACACCCCTCCCTCCATTGTGGTCATCAAGTCCAATGCATATCGATGTTGCATCTCAGCAGCACCCATCTGGTTATTTGTAACCAGCAGGCATTTTCTTTCGTCTGCGCTGTGAAAGATGGGTACAGACCCTCATGCATTTACTTGTGTGTCAGTAAACAGTCTGAATTCTTCAAGACTGTCTTTGCACTGAGCCCAACCAAAATCATAGTTCTTTTTTCTCGAGCGAGATGGAATAGAGTTGTTTTGTTCTGTAGCCGGTATTGGTACAACTCTACCAAATCTTCTCCAGGGATGACCAGGCTCGGGTGTGTTTAGTGACAAGGGAGCAAAGGCATCTTGGAACTAGCTGTGCATATGCATATTCCCCACACTGCCAGTACAGATCCATCAGCAAGGAGGTGCCCATTGCATGTCCAGTATGTGCAGTATTTCTCCACAGTTCTCATTCGTACAGAGTGGTATTGATCCTATACTTCTGAATCACAAGGAATATAGTGTATGTTTCCGTACAATTAGGGGTTGCCCCTTCCCCTCTAACCACATGTACCTATCAATCTCAGTGTCTCATATTTCCTGACAGGGGTTATCTATGCTGATATTTAACCCTCCCTTACATGACTCATTTCACTTTGTATCATCAAGGTGGATGGTCCTACACTGGAACTTCATGTAGGGCGTCCATTTTTTTTTTAAGAAGACTGCAACAGACATGGTATGGTTCACCCTGGGACCACAGAAGGAAGCAGGAGTGGACATGTTTATGCATTGGTGTGGGGCTTTGCTTCCTCCAAGAATATGTTTTGTGGAAAGCCTCGGGCCAAACTGTATGCCCTGTGGCTGCTCCACCTACGCATCCTATCTAGCTCTGTTTGAATCTTGCTAGGCTCAGTAAAAAGGTACAGTGCTGTGGTATTGAGCTTGTATCACGTTATATTTACTGCTACTCTATGGGGTTCTACTCTGTTGGGTTGTATCTTGGCCCTAATCCTACAGACATAAAGATGGAGGAGACATTTTGCTCTTTCGGGGGCTACTTCTTTAGATAAATAAAGCCTGCCTGTGCCGACTGCATGTGGTAACAGTGAACATACATAGCATGACCTGGCTGATGTCTGGGTGCCCACGACGGTCATGTGCTGGTACCATGTGATGTGTAAGATTGCACTGTGCAGCACATGTGAAATACAAGCGTATGGTTGAGTATAATTGTAAGTGGAGTGGGGAGGTCCCTACACAAGTGCTATAGAAATATCAGAATAGACTCAATTTGACTAGGCAGATTTCTGGCTATGGACGAATGCGGCCACACCCATCCTAAATAGAGGGTATACAATCGTACAATAATACATAACTTTTGAAACATTGCAGGTCTTTGGATGATTCCGAGAAGAGAAATCTGTAGTTTTTAGGGGATCAGGGGTTTCTTAACTTTTGTGAAAGTGTGAAAGAGTTAGTTTGCAAATATCTGTAAAAAAAAGAGTCTGGGGTCTTTGACTTGCACCCTTGGGCCTTGTAGGTGTCCTAAAAGTAGTCACTGAAGAGGTGGTGGGCCACTGTATAGGGGGTGCACTTGAGGCTCGAATGTTGGATAAAAAGCTATCATTTGTAGGTTAATTTAGAAAAACTGTGTATTATCCATTTTCCATTTCATATGTCTTTATTTCGAATATTTCATCATAAAAGACACTTCCATAATAAAATACATCATATTTAAAAGGAACACACATCAATTTAAAAAGCATAAGAATAAGTTGTACATGCACTTATGGCATATCATACTAACATTATAAAATATAAAATGAGATTAGTACTCCTTAAAATACGATCAAGTCGTGGCTACATAAAACCTATCCATTGCTTACTGTTTAGCCCTGATGATCCACACCCATCCTAAGAATTTCGCTACAGCGATTACAATGGGTTCACTCGTGTCAGTCCTAATGATCCTTAAAGCTTCCAACCCTGCCCTTGTACCCATGATGCGACAAATAGGTTTAAGCCAATTTGCCCGAGGGGCTGCGTACGCCGGGCACTCAAATAAAATGTGGCCAACAGACTCCTTACGGTCAGTGCACCAGCGACAGAATTCAGCCTCCTGGCCCTTCCATTTTTTAGTGAACATTCTAGTTGGGAGAGAGCCAACCCTCAGCTGATGGTAAAGTTTCCTATCGCTGGACCTGGTAATGGTATCCCAATAGTCTTCGAAAGATGGATCAATTTTATGCTCCAGAAACAAACCGGACAGGGAAGTGGCTGATAATTGTCCAATGTGTTTCTGGCGGACTGTTGACCAGTATAGGCTTTTAAATACTTTTTTTGATGGAAAACAGTTGTTAGCGGGGTCAGTCCAGAGATTGCCCAAACCCATAGTCTCTAGTAGCAATCTAACTTGTTTAAACCATGGAATGTTACCCGAACCCATTACAGATCTAACATCCAAAATTGACTTTGCAAACAGAGCCAATTCGGGGGTGGTCTAGATCCTCCTCCATAAGGCCACTGGCTTAAAACGAGCAATGTCATCTATTGAGTGACAGCCCAAATCCATTAATAGTGGCTTCATGGGACTAGAACAGGGAAGGCCTGTTATATTCCGTGGGAATTTATTCTGAACTTTGACCAACGGGGAAAGGTCCGCAAAACCCCAGAGGTCCGCTCCGTACAGGATCGCTGAACCTATCCTGGAATTATAGATTTTAGGAGCTGGGCCTATCCTTTTGGTCTGAGACGATCTATGTTCTTTAAGCAGGCACCCTGAAAGCTGGGCAAACTTGAGTGATAGAGTATCAATATGGTGTTTCCAACTTATTTTGCTCTCTAGAACAATCCTCAGATAGGTCATGACATTAGTCTGCTCTAACTTAGTGTTGTTCATCATGACATGGCCAACCACAGGTCTACTTTTCGTAAGGATCGTGAATTTTGTTTTGGTTACATTAACCTGCAGATCATGATCATGGCAAAATTCCTCAAATTTGTTCAAGGCCGCCTGCAGGCCCACCTGTGTCTGTGATAATATGAGGGTGTCATCCGCAAACATAAGTAGCGGAAACTTCGAGCCACCCAGAGTGGGGGCATCTGTCGGAAAGGCTGAGTAATATTGCACAACCCTGTTGATGAATAACAAAACCAGGGTTGGCGCTAGAACGCACCCTTGCCTGACACCACGGGACACTGGAAATCTATTGGTAACCTGCCCTTGCTTACCCCAGCGGACTTGTGCAAAATTCGCCTCGTGTAACTTGATTACAACATTCAGAAGCTCCTGTGGCATCCCCATGTTTCTTAAAACTCCCCACAATTTGCTCCTGGGTACTAGGTCAAATGCTGACTTGAGGTCAACAAAGGCGGAATAGATAGTGCCACCACCCAAACTGACTACTTTCCAGTAAATCAGTAGGAACCTGAAGACCTGCTCGATGGTACTTATACAACATCTAAACCCAGCCTGCAAGGGCGACAATATATCCACAAGCTCTATCCAGCTCTGAATTCTAGCCAGGACCATCCTGGCAACAATTTTCTGTATGGAGTCGATCAAACTAATCGGTCGATAATTCCCCGTAATGGAGCGGTCCCCCTTCTTGTGTATGGGCAAGATCTCGGCTCCTCGCCAAGAGTCCAGGATACCTGCCCCCTTGGCAATAGCATTTCCCAGAAATACGATGTAGGGGATCCAATTGGTTAGATCGTACTTAAAAAGATCTGCTGGGATACAATCCATTCCCGGGGCCTTTCCACAGGGAATCTTTTTCAGGGCATCCTCAACTTCTCTGCAATCAAATGTTATGGCTTTTGTAGTGGGCATAGGACCGAGGTCATAGGGGAGGTGATCGTTAATCAAGTCCAGCCCAGAAAACTGGGACTCAAAATGCTCAACCCAAACCTCAAAGGGGACATGGTTTGTGGGAATCTGAGACTGGTGGGTATTTCCCCATTTAACTATATGCCAGAACTTGGTTAAGTTTTTCTGCTTGCTGGCAACAAGTAGTTCAAGCCAGTGATGATTATCCCTTTCTTGTTTGGCCCGGTTCCGGACTTTACGATAGTTCAGCCTAGCCCTCCTAATATTGGGCATAATTTTAGACCTGATTTCTAGCGCCAATATACCATAGGAGACCCGACACAATTTATTATACCATGATTTACTCGTGGGTTGGCCAATTAGTTTTTGGGGCTTACTGGATTTGGAAAAATTGGCTTTAAGTTCATTAAAAAGATCTTCATGTAGTTTGATTATTTTCCCATTAATATCTTCCTGGGTTGGAAGTGAGCGCAAGACTCCCAGAGTCCGTGTTACCTTTAACCTAATCTCTTCCAATGCCCCTGGGTCAATAGCGATCCTCGCCCAACGCACCCTGCGAAGATCATTTGTGAGCAGGGCATCGTGGTAGCTATCTTGATTTGGGTGTTACGCTTTGGACCTCTATTTAGTTGTAAGCTCATTACAAGAGGGTTATGGTCGCTCTCGGGGCGATCCAAAATTACCATATCCTCTAGTATGCCCCAGTACTCTATCTTTTTTTTTTTTTTTTGTGTTGGAAACAAATACTTTAATATGATTAAAAGAAATCAATACATTAGGTGATACCGTTTCCAATCATTATCGTTTTTTGCGCTGTATAGTTTCATTAGGAAAACTGTTTGTCTGTGCAAATCTAATGGTGATTTCAATTTACAATGGGTTGTCTGTTATGGCAGTGCGCTACCACACCATGCATACTCCACTCATTTCATTTTCTTTTTTTTTATAAACTTGTTATTGAAAGAAATAAAAACAAAGTACAAGGCAAAAAGAAAAATATACATGGACATGTGTTCACATAGGAGGACACCTAGGCACAATATTACACAACAGATCAATAATACATATTGTGGGGAGGGGGCCGGCGGGGAAACAAATTGAAGGATAACAAAAAGCACACAAGACATGGAATGCCGGAGGGACTTCGGGGTTGTCCACAAACGGAGGCGCACATAGATTTCCACGGTACGCGTTCCATTGGCTCCAGATACTATTCCATTTTCTGGGTGTGCCCCGCGCCACATACACAGTCTTCTCCCTGAACATACACCAGTCCATATTCTCCTTCCACACCGATACCGTGGGCGGGCGATGGGAACCCCACAACTGCGCTACATCTCTTTTGGCAATCATATTCCCCAGGGTCGCCCACTGCGTCTGGGCCACACTATAATCATTCGGCTCCAACACATTCAACAGGCACCACCTAGCTTCGGGCTGCAGCACCACCCCCGTGACTCTACCCATCACAGTATGCACATTCGTCCAGAACCGCAACTCCTCCGGACACTCCCAAAGTATTTGGAAGAAAGTACCAAGCATCCCACAACCACGCTTACATAACCCGTCCGACGAATAACCCATGCGGATCAAGTGCGGACCAGTGATATATACACGATGTAAGATCTTGAGCTGAACAAAACGGAGACGGGCAGGGATCGCGACTTCCTTAGGCGATGATAATGCAGCCTGCCAATCCTCGTCGTCCAGCTCTAAACCATCGCCGGTTCAAACCTCCCTAAGATGCACTAACAGATCCACTCGGTGTTGATCAACTTCTTATATATCAGGGAAATGGTACTATCGGGAACGTGGCCGTCAAGGAGCCTATCTTCAAGGGGGGAGCACTCGGGGATGACAGTACCTGCAGGGAGAGCCGAACTCAAGGCATGGTGAATCTGTGTGTATTGGAAGAATTCCCTGTCACTCAACTCAAATTCCGACTGTAGTGCCGCAAAGGTCTTGATTTTGCCCTTGACCCAAAGATCGGCCACGCAGCTAATACCAATCATATCCCATTTTTCAAACCCTTTCGTCTTACAGAGACATCCCAACCTTTCAGAAGCATACAAGGGGGTCGCACGAGTCAATCGACCTTCCCAACCCACAGACGCATTTGCAGCATGCCACACTCATACAGCAACCCCGGTAGGTCCAGATAAATGCTTGCCCGCCGCATTGGAATAGAGAGCCCTCCTGTAGTCCCCGCCCGGTAGCAAATACTTATCCATCTCATAGCAGGGTTAGGAGCAGGCGCGTATGTCGCGTGATTGATCGCACTCAGTTGCGAGGCCCAATAGTAACGCCTAATATCCGGCAACGCTATACCCCCATCATACCAGGGAAGAGTGAGTTTAGCGAGGGAAATACGTGAACGTCCATCACAAATTAACCGTCTCTGCAAGCTTTCAACCTCCCTAAAATAGCTCGCCGGAATAATATCGAACGTATTCTGCAGCGCGTACAGAAAACCTCGGCAGGGCCATCATTTTAAAAAGGGCAACGCGCCCGAGCGGCAAAAGCAGCAACCCGCGCCAGCGCTCAACGTCGAGTCGCAATCGTTGAAGGGGGGGGAGCAGATTATGCGCATAGCGAGCCGCAGGGTCTAAAGGTATAAAGATCCCCAGGTATTTAAAGCCCGTCGCAGAGATCCGAATGGGGCATCTGCGAGGCAGGGGAGGAGGACCGCCCGAGAGCACGTATACACAGGATTTAGCCCAGTTGATAACAAGGCCCGAATTTTTCCCAAACGAAGTGAGCACATCGAACAAAACATTAAGAGATTTTCGAGGGGACGTAAGGTACAATAAAATATCATCCGCATAAAGCGAGACGCGATCCTCAAAGTCCGGGGACAACCGGATCCCCTTAAGCGAGGGCTCCCAGCGCAACCAGGCAGCCAGCGGCTCAAGGGCGAGAGCGAAAAGCAGTGGTGACAACGGGCAGCCCTGTCGCGTGCCCCTCCCGAGAACAAAAGACGCCGAGACCCGACCATTCACAACCACCTGCGCCAGGGGCTCCGCATACAAATGTTTCACCCAGCCGATGAACCCGGGGCCGAATCCGAATTTCACAAGAGCGGCCAGAGATAAGACCACTCAAGAATATCAAAGGCCATCGTGGCATCCAAAGAAGCCAAGATGGCCATTTCATGGAGCGACGCCACCCTCGCGAGAACACCGTGCAAGCGCCTCAGGTTAAGCGCCGTATTGCGGTGCGGGATAACACCGGACTGATCCGGATGGACCAGGTCGCTGATAACATTCGTCAGGCGGTTAGCTAATACCTTAGCCAGAATTTTCGGTTCAGCGTTTAGAAGCGAGATCGGTCTATAAGAGGAACAGCGATCCCGCGGCTTCCCTTCCTTGTGGATCACTACGATAGTAGCGAGACGCTGGTCACGTGTAAGGGAGCCAGAGTCACGGGACTCTAGAAACATATCACTGAGATATGGAGCCAGCGTGTCTGGGCACAGTTTATGCAGTTCAATGGGCAGACCATTAGGGCCCAAGGCCTTACCAGAGTTGATTGAACGAATGGCAGTAGCCACCTCATCAGCCGACAGCACCGCGTCCATCAGGTCTCTGTCAGCCGCAGACAGGCAGGGCAAAGTAATATCACGAAGCAACAAATGAGAGTCAGCCTCCGGTCTGTCAGAGACCGGAGCATACACGGTTCGGAAGTGTTCCGCAAAGCATTCAACAATCGCAACCGGGTCAGTCACGCACACTCCATCAAGGTTCTCGATCACAGGGACTACACGACACGCCCTCTCTTTCTTGTCCAGCCACGCAATCAATTTACCCGCTTTGTCCCCAACATCATACAGTCTGCCCTGCTGTTCCCTGCCCATGACCTTCGCAGCATCAGTAACCAGGGCCTTATAATCTACTTGTTTGAGGCCGAGGAAATGAAGTTTGGCACGGGACACACCGCTCTCCAAGTCACTCTCCAGTGCGGTTATCTCCGCCTCCAGACGGGCCACCTCTTCATGCTTACTTTTCTTGGCGGTGGCGATCAAAGATAGGGCTGCCCACGTATCACAGTCTTAAACGCCTCCCACAACGATACATAAGATAACACAGATCCCACATTTTCTACAAAATAATGATCAAGGGATTTCACCAATTCGGAACGGGTCTTGGGATTGCGAAGAAACCAGGGGTTGATAGGTGCGACCCGTCCCTCATTACTCACGGCAGTATCCATGCTAAGCCAGACTGGGGAGTGGTCGGATATGCCTCGGGCGAGGTGCCTCACCTCCCCAACAGAGGAGGCCAGCGCCGCCGGCAACAGAATATAGTCGAGTCTGGACATACTGTCATGGGCTCCAGAGTGAAAGATGTATTGCACCTGATTCGGGTGCAGCAACCTGCAACAGTCCACCAGACCAAGTGTCTCCAGGAACCCACGTAGCCAGGATTGCGACTTGGGGAGATCCCTGGAGGGGGTAGCGATCTATGTCACCGGAGACTACCGAATTGAAGTCTCCGCCTATCACCAAAATACCCTCAGGGAGCCCCAGCACTACACGCCCAAGATCAGCCAAAGTGGAGGGCTGTAGACCCGGTGGAACATAGACAGTGACAAATGAGACCGTCCGCCCCTCCCACCTACCAGTGAGAGTGGCATAGCGCCCCCTATCGTCAAGAAACACAGCATCAATTGCCAAGGGGAGGGAGGACCTGACGAGGATACCCACACCCCTAGAACCAGAGGTGAAGCCAGAATGTGCCACCAGACGATACCCTCTCCGATTCATGGCATGGCACGTGTTCCTAACCAGATGCGTTTCCTGCAACAACACAATAACGGGGTGTGGTGTTGCAGGCCAGAATGTGCCACCAGACCATACCCTCTCCGATTCATGGCAGGGCACGTGTTCCCAACCAGATGCGTTTCCTGCAACAACACAATATCGGGGGAGAGGCGCCGCAGAAGCTGCAACACCACACCCCGTTTTATCCTGTCTCCCAACCCATTGACATTCCAACACATTAGTTTCAACCCACTAACCCCCATCCCAAGAAGATGTGCAGAGCCCACCCCACAATGAACACAATAACCCAACCAAGCAGAAATACGATACGGTGCCTTGAAAAAACCCCACAAACACCCAAGGACCCCCCACCACCCCCCAACGAGAACCCGTTACAACGCCCCCCACCCTGCACCCCTGCATTAGACCCAAAAGCCACCCCAACTGTGCAGTGTGCCTGTTGCCCCATTATTAAACTAGTCTACGGAAAGAGTCCCACTCCCCCCGCCACCCCGGGGTACATAGCAATAGGACACAGTAATAGGAGAAACATCGAACCCAGCTGAGTAGTACGTGAATGTTCAGAAATCAGGAAACATAATGTCACTCTCGTTCTGATACGCCGCCCTCGGCTCCACCCGGATGCCCGGTTGAGTCAGTCTGTTTGGGGAGGGTGTCCAGCCAGTCATTAACTCCGTCAGGACGATCGAAGAAGAAAGTTCGATCTTCATATTCGACACGCAGCCTGGTCGGAAAAAGCATTGTGTATTTCAGGCCCAAGTCTCTCAGCCTTTGTTTCACTCCCTGAAACTCCATTCTTTGTCTCTGAACAAGCTGCGTGAAGTCCGGGTAGAAACTCACCGTCGTATTCTCAAATTTGACGGGGCCACTTACTCTTGAGGCCTGAAGGATGGTGTCTCTGTCCCTAAAATTGAAGATCCTGATGATGATAGGTCTCGGCGCGGCGCCCGACTTCGGTTGTCCACCCGGCACTCGATGGGCACGCTCCACAACAAAGAATTTACTCAGGCCTGTGAGGCCAGATGATTCAAGACGATGTCTTCCACGAGCAGATCAGTTGCCGAGGCACCAGAGGACTCGGGGACCCCGACAAGGCGTATGTTGTTGCGCCGGGCCCTATTTTCAAAATCCTCCAGGCGATGGACCATGAGATCGTTGGAGGAGCGCAAACGTCCAACTTCCGTCTGCAGATCAGAGACATCGGTTGTGAGGCTAGAAGTCTTCAGGTCCAGAGACTTGACCCTTTCATTGGTCTTCGACAAATCAGCTCTGATCAAAGTAACATCAACTGCCACAGTGTCTATTTTGAGAGCGAGAGCCTCATATTGCTGACCAATGGAAGTCTGCATGTTGGCAATGGCGCCCATGACGTCCTGCAAGGTCAATTCAGCCATCGTAGATGGATCGTCAGTGGGTCCCTCAGAAGCTCGACTGGCACCACCGGGGGATCCCTTGGGTTGGGTATAGCGATCCATGACGTTGGTTTGAATCGGTCCCCCTCGTAGAGGCGTTTTAGTCTTCCGCTTCTCGTTGTCAGGCCTGGTGGTCATGTTGAATGGTGAGCCCCGAGGGGGCCCGTGAGACCTGGTGAAAATGGCCGCTCACCCACCGACCACCGCAAATAACAAAAGTGGGCCGAAAGGGCAGAAGCAGCAGCTCAGCCCAACACCCGGACCCTCAGAACAGTTGGTGCATAGTCAGGCAGCAAAGTTAGGCTGGACCCCGATGGAGGAGCGAGGCAATCAGGCAGTCAGAGAAGGCAGCGGTTCAAAAACAAAACCGAAAGTCAACTCAGGGCAACAGGGGAAACCCCTCAGGCCGCTGTTATTCAATTACTCCCCGGCGTCTTGGTGTGCCAGCTCCCGGTGTCGCCGTGGGGCGGGCCTCCAAAACTACGGTCGGCGTATCTGCGTTTCCCGAAGTCCAAACGAAATTTTGAAAACAGCGTAGGTATCAGCTGAGGTACATCTGCAAGAACCCGTAGTCAAAATCAGGATATCGTTCAGAATATAAGCGGAGGGCAGCAAGGGACTCGGGAGCCCTGTGCCTATGCGGCCATCCTGGATGCGCGCGTCCAGTACTCTTTCTTAATAAGGATATATTCTATTCAACTTTTATGTGAGCCGTTATCGAAGGTTGCCCTTCCCATTTTGTCAGAGATAGACCGACCATTAGCTGCCCTAAGGCCACGCTCTAGGCAGAGACCCATCCACTGCAGGGCAGATTCAGACCATTTCTTGATAGGCTTGAGGTCAAGGAGAGGGATATTCTACTGGACATCCTCCTCTATCAGGAGTGTTTCTCCTTCACAATGTAAGGACTCAAACGAGCAGTTGAAGTCCCCTGCAATTATTATATTGCTGTCAGGCCTAACAGAATCCAAAAAGGTATCCAGATCTACGAAGGTTCCTGAGCCACGCCCACCGGTCTGTCCTCTAGTATACACATTTACAATGACGATATCTTGTAGGTCTGGCCGGTGCAGGATTATAACAAGAAGATCTGGGCTATCAACTACTAGTTCAGAAGGTCTATAGTTAATTGTTTGCCTAACCCAGATGGTTAGACCCCCTGAGGGTCTGCCTTTTGTCCCTCTGACTGCCGCTTTACAAAAATTAATGTACCCTGGATGGTATATGGGGTCCACTGCCCACGTCTCCTGGAAGACCAATATGTCGTGTTTTTCCACCAGGTCTGACCATTCTACTATAGATGTTTTGCTCTTAAGGCCTGCAATGTTCCAGGAGACCAACGTGTGTGTGTGTCGCTAGGTAAGCAAGGCTGGGGAGAAATCGTGGCCTGTTGGGGGTCCATAATACGGGTAATGCCCGCACTAGGGCATCCTACTACAAAAGGCCCGACAACCGTGTTCTTATACTCTCCTTTTTTCATCATGGTTGCCCCTGCTAACACCTCTCCCAAATTTGTCCTAGAGTTTATGCATAGCGGAATTGTCACGTGGGAGCCCTTCAGTTTGTCATATCCAGGTGAAACACTGATACTTTCTGGGATTGGGGGAGGGACTACGATTGGAACCTCACAGCCTACACCAAGTGGCGCCCTATTGATGCTAATACTGATTGTTGGCTCAGCCCAGTCATTAATTCCATTATCCTTATACCAATCAGCCCTGTTTCCCCTGTAGCAAGAGCCCAGTCAGTCCACCCCCTCCAAGCCACATAGTGACTCAACTCGGTTCATCAAGGGGAGGTGGAACTCCTGTCTACATGCAGTGATTGGGCGTCTTGATATCATTTCCCACCTATGTTGCTGAGTGGAGTTCGGGCGCCCAAAAAAGAACTGGGATAAAAAAAACTCAAATCATGGGTTTGTATTCCACTAGCTCACCAGTTCCCGGTTTCATAACATATGTGCCTTACCACTCTGGGGTCCCTAAAGTTCACGATTATGCAATCACCCTCTAAATCCTTAATTCTGTGCCCCAACCAGCCCACCCTTCTAACATGCAAAATCAGCATTCATGTAAGCTGGAAGCAATCTATTTCTGTTGAGCCTATAGATGACCTTGTTCTTCAGCTCACTATGGGTCTTCAGTTTGTCGTTTTGGATCCCTGGTACACCGGACAGAATTACTGTGTATGTTACCGACTCTGGAGGTACATTTATGCAGGGGAGCTTCAATGGCAAGCCCTCCCTCCGCAGAGCATTCTTCCCTTTAGTTTTTAATTCTCCACTGCGTTCAGGGGTTACCAACTTATTTCTAACATCACTTCCAGTAGCTTCGGATCCCTCTCTATTATGATCCGTAACAATTATTTTTACTATACCATTCTCAGTGACATTAGAAGTTTGTTGGTCGTTTTGGCTGGTTGGTATGTCCTGCAGGATAGCTATTGGGAGACACGTAGGATCGATAGCCACTCTCAAGGGGGGTGGGAGCCTAGAACCCTGAATGATCGCCGCGGCTTTTTCCAGTGTGGCTGAATTAGCCATCACAGCTCTTTCCAATTTCCCCACGTTCTCATTGATTAGCTTTACCCTTTCAAATAATGGTAGCATCAGTGATTTTAATAACTGCTCTAATGTTTCCAGGAAACCCTTGGGGAGTTGGTTTGCTGCTGGCGGGCAGGATGTTTGCTCGTTTGTCCTATTTCTAAAGTCAGTGGTGGGTGATTGGGGATTCACATGGTATGTATTGGTTGGGTCGATGTTATGATTTTTGTTACTTTAGCACATCTACCCTTTTGAATCCCTCCCCCGCGCTTTCTTTTTCCAGTAATTGGTTGTGATTTGTTAGCTTTTCCAGTTTTTGGCGCTGTTAGCGCATTCACGGGGGACGGGTTGGAGATGGTAGAGATATTAGAATCTAATGGTCTATTTCCTATTATAGAAATACTGTCTGTGGTTGTGCTTAGTGAACTACAAACAATAGACCCATCTGGCCCCGCCAGCTCTATACTAGTTCCCGGGCATAAATCACCATTGTCCTGGTGCTGCTTTGGGGTTACGGCAGCCATAATTGTACCCAGTGAGGATCTCTTCAATAGTAGGGGCTCTAGAGATAACCTTTTTTCAGTCGAGTAATTTCATGTTCTAATACCACCGCTGCTCTAGTAATAAACTGTTCTATGGTTCCGGACACAGATCCCCCAATGCTACCATGTGTAAACTTCTTCCCTTTCCTTGAGCGGAGCGCCATAGCAAAATGCACCAAGGAAGGTAATAACTGTAGGAAAAGGTTTAAACAATATAAATTTCCAAGCCCCAGTCAACAATGATACTAATAAACCATGGTAAAAAGTACACAAATGTCTCACTTCTTAGGACTCAGGTCGAAAGGGGGGTGGCCCAGCCTCCTCAGGCCTCGGACATCCACAGACGGTCCCGCCCTTGTCCCGGGCTTCTCCCGGGACGCTCCCGCGCAGTGGAAATATCCAGATAATTTTATGCCGCCGTTGATGTAGGCGGTGACAAGCCACGGGCCAGGTGTGTAGAGCCCAGAGCCTTCTGGGACTTTGAGTCCAGGCGTCCTGATAGGGCGTCTTCAAGATGTAGTTGCAGCCCTATGTCCCCACGACAGCCACAGACGGTCCCGCTCTTGTCCCGGGCTTCTCCCGGGCTTCTCCCGCACACTCCCGCGCAGTGGAAATATCCAGATAGGATGTATGACATTACAATGCATGCTTTTACCACGCATGCCTTTACAACGCGGTATTTACAACGAATACCTTTACAACGCATAGTGCTTTGGGGCGCTGGATAGTGAATAGTTTAATTTGCTATTCCAACTCCAGTCCCCGTGGATAGTAGGGAAGGTGTTGGATAGTAAATTAAATCTATTCCCTATCCTAGAGCGCCCCCCAGCGCAATGCGTTGTAATGGTTTGCGTTGTAAAAGTTGCATCGTAAAGGCACTGCGTGATAAAAGTTGAGTTGTAAAGGATGTTTCCCATCCAGATAATTTTATGCCACCGTTGATGTGGGCGGTGACAAGCCACGGGCCAGGTGTGTAGAGCCCAGAGCCTTCTGGGACTTTGAGTCCAGGCGTCCTGATAGGGCGTCTTCAAGATGTAGTTGCAGCCCTCTGTCCCCACGACAGCAGCGGGATCGGACCACACAGCCCCTGTTATGCGCCAAGGTAATCCAAATTGCACAAGTTATGCCCCAGTCACGAAGAGGAACACACACGGGTGCGGCGAGGTTTTGTAATGCACCGCTGATATGGGCGGAGTCAAGCCACGGGCCACGTGTGTAGAGCCCAAAGCCTTCTGGGACTTTGAGTCCAGGCGTCCTGATAGGGCGTCTTCAAGATGTAGTTGCAGCCCTCTGTCCCCACGACAGCAGCGGAATCGGACCACACAGCCCCTGTTATACGCCAAGGTAATCCAAATTGCACAAGTTATGCCCCAGCCACAAAGGAACACACACGGACACTGCTGTGTATTATCATAAATCAACCTTGGGGGTTCCTTCAAAAGAAAATTTTATTGAGAGAAATAAGGGTGCCATTACAAAATATGAAACTCAAAGACAAATCATACACAAAGATCATCCAAGAAATTACTACATAAACATTATATGAAATGGGCGTGGAATATAACAAGGAAAGCAACATATGTCAGTTGAGAGAATAAACAACATGATAGTGAAGAAATAAAGAACGCTTAGGGGATTCAAGGAGGTTTGAAGACTTCTTGCTGACTAGGCTGCAGACGAAAAGAACGACTAGCACAGACATTAAGATACGTTGTAACAGGCAACCACAAATCTAGTCGTTTAGCTGCCATGTGTAAAGGATATACAAAGGAAGTGTCCAATCTACGATTATGGCAAACATTATACCCCCAAGCTCTGAAAGAGATCTTGGAAAAGTCTTTCCAATTGGCTGTAATTTGCTGGAAAGCAACAGTAATTAGCAAGTCAATGATTTTAACATTAAGCGCAATAATTTCCCAACAAGAAGAAAGACTTCCCAAAAAACATGAGTAAAAGAAAAGGGAAGTTGAGTACGAAAAATCAAGGTAATTTGGGACCATACCTGTTTCCAAAAACGTATGTACATGAGGGCAAGCAAATAACATGTGAAACAAATCTGCATTCGGAGAGGAGCATGTCCAACAGACGTCTGGTACTGTAATTAATCTTTTGCTTAAATCATGTGGCGTGAGAAGGAGTCTGTTATACAGAAAAAACAATGTCTGCATTATATTAGCAGCCCTAGATGCTTTCCGAATTTTGACCCATATTTTATTCCATAGGGACACTGGCCAGGAAGTAGCAAGGTTGCATTCCCACAACTCTTCTGTTTTGGATTTTGGCTGAGCAGTGTCAGTGTAAGTATTATGAAGACACTTGTATATGATGGAAGCCTTGGAGGTAATTCTCAAAAAATTATGTAATTGTGTTACAGAGTTAGGAGCATTAAGAGGAGCAAGTGTAGTAGGCAACTGGGATTATGTAGTCATAACCGCTTCTTTGAGTAGAAGATACTTGTGAATGAAGGAAGTAGGTAAATTGAATCGTTGACTGAGTGATGAGAAAGTTAAGAATTGTGACTGCGAAAATAATTGATGTATCCAAAATAACCCCTTCTGACGCCAGGTTTTCCAATAAAAAGATTTATTTTTGATGAGTAAACTTTTGTTATGCTAAATGGTGGAATTGAGAAAGTCCTCTAAATTGTTATAAGTAGGGGAGGAAGAAGATAGAAGTAGTTTAGGCGTTAATTTGATTATGGGTGTGGATAATGCTTGCGGTTTATGCGAAAAAGAGAGGTACTCAGCGAAGGTAAAGGGAGACAAGAGACGTTCAATTGTAGTCCATAAAGGACAGTCATCTGCGGGACCCCCCAACCAAAGGGAGGCTTGACATAAAAGGAATGCCTTCTGATAAGCCGAAAAATCCAGAAAATTAACTCCGCCGTCCAACTTAGGTCGCATTCATCTATCTAAAAAGGGACATTCAGGGCTTCTTTTTATTCCACAAAAAGGAAGAAAGAACGGAGTTAATCCTTTAAAAAAAAATTGTGGGATTGGGCACCGGGATATTAGAATTAGTTTATGTACTTATAGGATTCACGGGTTGCATCCCAGAGGGCCAGTGTAGATAGGCTAGAGAGCTTGGCAGCCACTTCAATATCCACGCCTACTGACATGAGCAGTTCTGACCCACGCCTAAGTGAGTCCTGTGTCCCCATACCCTGCCCTATTACTCCTACTGTCAAAAATAATATCCTGCAGATACTTGACGTGCCACCGCCGGTCTTAAAGAGCCCTACCCTTATCAAAAGGAAAAGGATTGCTAGCCCGCGCAAAGGCAGCTCCCTAAAGCTCTATAAGAGACCAAGGAAGCATGGAGTTAGGGGAACAGGAATTAAAGTAGGCGAGGGGTTGGGCATGAAAAATCCCGGGATAGAAAAGGGGGGTGCTCACTCTGGCCAGTCAGTTGAGAAAGTATGTGTAGATCCAACATCAGACTGCCATGTAGCTCCACCTAATGATTTCCCTGTGATTGTACAAATTGAGGAACTGATGAAATCACTATTGTCCCCGATTGTAGAGAGAGTAAAAGGGTTGGGAGAGAGGTTGGTCAGATTTGAACAGGCAACTCTGGACAATTTTTTCTCCCTAAAACACTTATTAAATTGCACTCTAGAATCAGGGAGGATGGACAGGGAGGGGATACCGGTACTCGGGTGATCCCTGCATCCCCACAGGCCCCACCTACTGCTTCTAACATGGCTAACATTGCAAATATGTTGGTTGTAGCAGACGCACCTGTCGCCCATGTTGCGGTTCCATCGGGCAGTACTAGACCCATAGGGCGGGCTGCAACTCCTGTCTTAGCACAACCTTATGCACCCAAACCATATACTGTCCCGGTAAAGAAGCCTATCCGGGCTGAGCAATCCGGCAGGAAGGGACCTGCCAAACTCTTGGGAACCTTGAATGGGAATGGTATTGGACCTGATGATGATGCCCCTCCAAATAGAACCTGCACTAATCTCCCAAAAGTACCCCAGCCAGAGGTATTGCCCCCCAAAGCGGCCCAAGTAGCTCCACCTGTGAACTTACCTCCTGAGTGCCACCCGTATGTCGCCATACTTACAAGCGTACCCTCCCTGAAGGAAGGCCTTTACGAATCCCACCAGGCACTATTAAACAAAACCCTGTACTGGTTAAAAACTAATAGACCTCTTCCTAGGGGATTAGATGGGTTGATCCTAGGAGTTAGAAGGGTAGGGTGGGTAGGGTATGGCACTAAGCACCCAGATGGAGACTGTGTGGTGGTAAATTTTAAAGACTGTAGGGTTGCCCAAATAATCTGCAATCAGAAG
This sequence comes from Lissotriton helveticus, assembly GCF_964261635.1. NCBI lineage: Eukaryota > Metazoa > Chordata > Amphibia > Caudata > Salamandridae > Lissotriton > Lissotriton helveticus. The sequence goes on along the minus strand of NC_136067.1, from coordinate 1,138,275,839 downwards.
CATGGTACTGGGGGAGCAGGCATTGGAGTAGTAGATCTAACCTACTTCGTTCCAAGGCCTGCAGTAAGTTATAATGGTATACATCTCGGCGGGGGATGGAGTAATATCCCTGTCTATCCTGAGAACCCTGCCATCCCTCCACTTTATCAACCGACAGCCTGGCACGGGTGGATATTGAATCGATACCTGCCAAAAGGTGGCCATTGGGTTGCCAAGCCCTTGTGATGCCCCTGAGCCAGATGAATTGGGCAAACTTAATAGCAATCTTCCTTTCTTGCCAGATGAAGCCACTAACTTAGCCCAGGATATTGACCTGCGTACTGGCAGTCAATGTGGGGGCAGTGGTTTGGGGACCATAGATCAGATGGGGGAGTCACCTGGCCTCGAGTCCCACAGGGGGCCGGCTGTGGCGGATCCAGACGTTAGGATTTTCAGCTGGAACGTTGCGGGTATCTCGAGGAAGTTGGGTTTACCAGACTGGAATGCCCTTATGGAGGGTTACTCTATTTGCATTTTTCAAGAAACATGGAGTAGAGAGCCGAGCCACAAGGTAGGTTACTCAACATATTTTGTCCCCGCTGTATCTCCTGTATCGGGAAAGGGACGCCCTTCGGGTGGTCTCCTCATATGGGTTGCAATCTCACTTGACTGCCAGGTGGTCCAGAATTCCACTAACTCACCTGACCTCCTTAATATTACAATAAAGGGTGCACGGGGTGGCCTGCTCCTGGATATTTTTAATATCTATGCCAGAGGCATGAAGGGAGGTTTACAATCACCTACAATTTCCCTACTTGAAGGCATGCTAAGGCAGCGCCCCAATAAATCCCGCACCCTGGTGGCGGGAGATCTGAACTGTACGTTCGAGCCTTTGGGCCTGGAGGATACTCTGGGAACCAATGAGGAGGACTCCAGGAGGGGAATTCCTGCCCTAGCTCTGTCCCCAATAAGGAGGTGGACCCAAGTGGCAGTACAGATCAACTCCCTAACCATGGAATTTGATCTTAGGGCTAATAATGGGAGGACAAAGTCTGACGTAGTGGGAGCCCATACCTATAACAGGCCGAACCACACGTCAAGAATAGATTATATTCTTCTTGACGTAAGGTTATGGAACATCCTGAAGGATATGGAGGTTATACCGACAATTGAGAGTGACCACAACCTTCTCTCTCTTGTCCTTTCTCCCCAGTGGCTTTTAGCCAAGGGGGGAATACCTTCTCATATAACCCCAAACTTCCATGAAGTCCTTCCATCTAATTGTGGCAGATGGCTGAAGTGGGCTATGCTTACCATGTCCAAAGAGAAAATGGCAGATAGGGGGGCGTTCCTAGCCGTAGCACTGTGTAAAATGGATTTACTGACCCGATTGTCCGAGGAGGTCACCACAACCTTCTGTGATCTTACCAGGGCTTTGAGCAGCCTGTTCATTCTCCCAAGTATGGTTCCCCGGGGTGAAAATAGGAAGAAGCCGCCCATAGTGCAGGGGTGGTTTGCTAAAAAATGCAGGGAGAAGAAAAAAGCACTAGTTGGTGCTGTTAAATCTAAATCCCAGGCTGCAATTAGGCTCGCAAGGAAAGATTACTCTGAGACCACTAAAGTAGCAAAAAGAGAGTGGGAGGAGAAATTCTGGGCGGACCTCCTGGACGCAAGTTTGGGTAGGGATGGTAGGGGATTTTGGAGTTTGGTAAGATCTAGGGATAGGCCTGTCGGATCTCTGCTGACGTGCAACATCCCAGCTCAGAACTGGTTCAGCCACTTTCTGTCCCTTTATACCGCTTCTGAAGGGGTCTTTATCGACCCCTTTGTTTTAGCGGACCACGCAAAGGACATAGAGGGCGATGTTTTCACTACTAGAGAAGTGGAGGACGTAATCAAGTCCCTGGTGCCCTTAAAAGCTGCTGGGCCCGACGGGATACCCGGCGACTTGTTACTTGCCAATCCCAAGGAATGGGGGAAGTTGGGCCCCGATGTAGGTAAAACGCATTTACCGATTTTAAAATACCGAATCATACCGAATCGGTATTTTGAAATCGGTAAATGAAATGTAAGTAAAAATAATCGGAAAATTACCGAATCAGTAACAATCGGTATCGTGGTTCGATACTTACCGATTTGATAATAGCCGAATCGGTAAATAACGAATCGGCGATTACCGAATAGGCAAATACCGAATCGGTAATTAAAATACACCCCCATGGGCCAAAAGGCCATAGGAATGCATTGCAAATACCGATTCGGTATTTTCCGATTCGGTAGTAGCCGATTCGGTAAATACCGAATCGGTAAATACCGAATCGGCAAACACGGAATCGGCGAGCAAGAGAAAGTGAAACCAATGACAACAGCCAATGAGGTGGAAGCACCCTACCCCACCCTAGCAGGGAGTGGCTACCCAGGCAGGTGCAACTCATTAGAACTTTCTGGAGAGGCAGCCTGAGCTGAGCATTCAGAGTGAGCAGCAGTGGTAGCACTATCCTGAACTGTGAGGAAATGGCAAGCAGCTCTGAGAGCCAGAAGGCTGAGCGCAAGCGCAAGGCCAAGTTCAGCACCAAGGAGCTGCAAGTGTTGGTGGAGGAGGTGGTGAGGGTACACAGGCAGCTGTTTGGGAGGCTGTCCCTCACACTCCCAGAGAGCACCAAGAGGAACCTGTGGATTGCAATCGGTCAGAGGGTGAACGCAGTTGGTGTCACCCCCAGGAGCCTGGACGACCTCAAGAAGAGGTTTTACGACATTCGCAGCCTCCCCAAGAGGAAACTTGCCGACCTGCACAAGCAGGCAGGACTAACAGGTGGAGGCAGGAACCCCGCACCACCCCTCACTGACCTTGAGGAACTTGTCTCCACGACAATTGAGAAAGAGAGTGTGGTGGGAGTTGGCGCCCTGGACAGCTCATCCAGAGCCACAGCAAAAGGTAAGAAGCATGCGCAGCATGACACACCCTACCAGACACCTCCCCTTTCGCCCCAATGCACAGCCAAAGCCCAGCCCAGTACTGCTAGCAACATACATGAGCAAGCATCATGGTAACTGTAGTCAGCTAATGTAGTAACAAATGCCAGGGCACATTCAAATGAAATGCACCTAGAAAATGATTCAGAGTATTGAAAATGGGATGTGCAATGCTTTTATTGTAGTGACTGTAAGACATTAGCACTGAGTTCACAAATGCTTCTTTATACCTAGGGGCACCATCAGGCAGTGGAGCAGCAGCTACACAAGCTCCAGCTCCAGCGGCATCAGACAGTGCGGTGGCAGGGCAAAGCAGCATTGTACCATCACAGGAGGAGGAGGAGGAAAACAGCACTGCCGGGGGCACTGAGGATGACACAGGACATACCCTCTCATTTCCCCACTCCCCCCTACTGTAACTAATGCCCACATTGCAGTTCTCACCCGAAAATTCCCCAACACACACCCACCCACCACCTGCAACATCTCCTGCCAGGAGGATCACCGTTCCACCATTGAACATCATGGAGGGATCCGCGGCTCAGGCTCCAGCACCCACCCCTGCAACACCCGTGGCACATCAGCCCACACAGCAGGCCAGCAGCAATCGGCGCAGGCCACGCACATCCAGCCCTGCTTTACCAGCACGGGAGGGCAGTGTATTCCAAGGGCTGGAGGGGAATATGGTCCGGATCCAAAGGATGCAGGCCAAGTCGATCCTGGCTTGCCATCGCCAATTGCGGGAGCACAACCTGCACATGGGGGAGATGACAAAGGTGTTTCAGAGTATCGTTGAGAGCAACAAGGCAATAGCTACTGGACTGGGGCGCATGACTACTGCCGTTACCCAGCTATGCACTAGGATGGAGGAGCACAAGCACTGTAGGCGCAGGGATGCCCGCATGCAAAACCGGTCACTCAACCGCCTTGCTGCAGCTACCGCCCAGCTATGCCGCCGAGGGGCTAACATGGAGGACTGCCTCACCAAGAACACTGCTGAGGTGACCAGGGGCATGGCCCGCATCACCACTGCCATGGAGACACTACTAAGTTCTAACACGGTGGTGAATCCTGCCCTGGACTTGGGTGAGGCTGGGTAACAGCAGCAGCCGCAGCAGCCCGGCCAGCGCTGTATCTGAGCCGCGCCGGAGCAGCAGGTGCTCCGCTGAGGCCGCCGGACTCTCAGAAGGGGGTGAGTCACATCCAAGTGGGTCAGCTAAGCGTAGCAAGAAGTAAGACTGCCAGGGTGGGTGAGGCAAACCGGACATTTCACAATTCCCACCTATTCTGTTATAGTTAAATTTGTAGCACATCAGTGCAGTAACGTTGTGCCAACATTAGTAAAATTAAATTTTTTCAACATACATTGACGTCTCTGTGCATCTGTACTCACTCAGAAATAGTTGTCTGTTATCTCCTCACGTCTGTACCTCCCGTCACTTGGTGTAGACACTCCAGCAGGTTCTGTTAGTGGCACAGCTATGTCATCGTCAGGGTCCTCGTAGTCAGACAACTCTACCTCTGTGCCGTTCTTGACCGCAAGGTTGTGCAACATGGCAGATACAGCAATAATCTTGCAGCAGGTGATGGGGGTATATTGTCTAGCACCTCCGGTCTTGTGCAGGCATCTGAACCTGCTTTTCCAGATGCCGAAGGTCCGTTCAACTACATTCCTTGTGCTTTTGTGCGCACTATTATACCTCCTTTGGCTGGGTGTTGAGGGGTTGAGGTAGGGGGTGAGAATGAATGAGCGGAGGGCATATGCACTGTCGCCTAGAAGAGAATGGGGTAACATTACTCACATGCATACATGTACTTCACACTGCTATTTAGGTTATGGGGGTCTGACACTGTGTCTTACCTAGGAGGTATCCTTCACCGAATTCCCCTGCTGTCAGCCGTGCATAAATGCCTCTATTTTGAAAGATATAGGAGTCATGGGTACTCCCTGGAAATTTTGCTACCACGTCAGTGATGACACACTTGGCATTACATATTATCTGCACATTTATGGTGTGCGTTGATTTACGATTTTGGTATATGTATTCCGTGTCAGCAGGGGGACAAATCGGAATGTGTGTGCCATCTATGCAGCCAATGATGTGGGGGAATCCTGCCATCTGGTAGAAGTCTGCTTTTGTCTGTACCAGTTCAGCATGGGTTGCAGGGAAGGAAATGTATTGGTCCATCCGTTCAATCATGGCGTCTAGGAACTTGTGGAAGAACCGGGACAGGCAGCTCTGGCTCACCCCTCCTACCGCAGCTACTGCACTTTGAAAGCTGCCAGACGCAAGCAGGTGTATGCTGCATAGCACCTGCACGTGCACTGGGATTGCGTGTGCCCTTGGGGTGGGGTGCTGCAACATGGGTTTGAGGTCCCTAATGAGCTGTAAGATGGTCTCTGGGTCCAGCCTGTACCTCTGTAGGATCTCTGCATCTGTCTGCATGGACAGGGTGAGACGCTCTCTATACACTTGCTCCTCTCTCTGCCATTCCCTCTCTCCATCCTGCTGTAGCCGTAGCCGTCTTGCTATGACATAAAGAGCTGCCATGGTGCAAGCAGAAATGCATTTTGGGTCCTTTTTTATAGGTTGCACCTGGTTACCACCTGATTCAAATCTATGGTAAATACCGATTCTTAAATACCGATTTTGGGGCAAAATCGGTATTTCAGAGCTTTCCTACATCTCAATTTTCAGTAGAATCGGTATTCTACCGAATCGGTAATTTTACCGAATCGATAGCATTACCGATTCGGAAATTTTCCCGATTCTGTTTTTTCAGATTCGGTATAGTACCGATTCGGTGAATTTTCCGATTCACTAATTTTTAACGATTCTATTTGGTTAACGATTCGGTTTATTTGCCGAATCGGTTTATTTTCCGATTCGGTATACTACCGACACGGTACAGTTTCCGATTCGGTATTTTTACCGAATCGGGCGTTTTTGGGACTCCTACATCCCGAAACCTCGATACCGGTCGGTAACGGCCGAAAATACCGATTTTCGGCCGTTACCGACCGACCTACATCGGGCCCTTGGTTTCCACACTATTAAATGCCATTTTGAGGGGAGCCCCTGTGCCCGAATCTTGGAAAGGGGCGGAGGTTGTCCCGATATTTAAGAAGGGTTGTCGGGACAACTCTGCTAACTATAGGCCCATAAGCCTCATCGATTCATCCCAAAAGGTGGCAGGGAAGGTGATCCTGGGGAGGGTTCTCCAATGGGTGGACGACAACAATATCTTGTCAGACTTCCAGGCTGGATTCCGCTCAGGCACCGGGACCATCGAGCAGGCCTTTAGATTAATCCTGCTGTACTGGAAGGTGGTGGTGCTGGGCAAAGGCAGTCTCTATTTGGCCTTCATTGACCTCAAGACTGCCTTTGACCTGGTACCTAGGGAGGAATTGTGGAGGGTCCAACAGGGCCTGGGGTTGTCCCCTTATATCCTATTGCTCCTGATAAAATTACACTCAGGCAACTATGCACAGGTGTGGTGGGGTATGAATGGGGAAAAAACAGAGAGGATTCCAGTGGGAAGGGGTGTTCGCCAGGGGTGTGTGCTGGCTTCCACCCTATTCTCCCTATATGTGAATGGTGTGGTTGAGTATCTGCTCCAAGAACCCGCAGATGCACCTTCCCTGGCGGGCACACGGATCCCGACTCTGCTCTTCGCAGATGATACCCTTCTCATCGCAAAGACCCCCCGGGGCCTTCAAAAACTGCTTAATCGCTTTCAGGAGTTTTGTTCCCTTAGGGGATTGGTGATCAATGTTGACAAGACCAAATACTTGATCATGAATCCTCCTAGGAAACTGGGGCGCCCCCCGGTCTTGAACTCGGCTCCCCTAGAGAGGGTATCTGAGTTTGATTACCTGGGAATCCGCCTCAGTGATTCATTGAGCTGGACTCCGCACAATCATAAGATGCTTCTCAACCACAAAAGGGTGGGCGGTGTGCTGCTTAGGGAACAGCGTTCCTCCATAAAAAAAAACTATCGCCCCAGGTGTGGAGATCTATAAAGCAAGAGGGGTCAGTGCAGCTTCGTACGGGGCGGAGTTGTGGGGCACATGTAATCTGGATGTACTAGTAAAATCTGAGACCAAATTCCTGAAAGATCAGTTGGTTCTCCCCTTGAGTACACCCACAGTCCCCGTGCTGCTGGATCTAGGCTGCAGATCAATTGCGGACCAGGCACGACTTCGTCCCTTGCTCCTGTGGGCCTGGCTTTGGAGGGTGCCTGAACTAGCCTCCTATGCTGAGGCATTGTCTGCGGTTATGGCAATGGGAGGCTGGCACAGGATTAAATGGCTGAGGGATGTTAAATGCCTTTTGGGGGAGTTGGGCCTTGGTGATGCTTGGGTTACCCGATCTGCCCCTCCTAAAGCCACGTTAAAGAAAATGTATTGGGAATGGGTCACTTCTAAACGTATTGTCGACCCACGTCATTGTAACTCCACCTCAGCCTTCTTGAAGATCAAAGACGTGGTGGTCTATGAACCATATCTCGACATGATTTCCATTCCCTTTGATCGGGCTTTATACTTTAAATTTAGAGTGGGGACCTTACCTGTTGGTGATCTGGTATCTCGGTGGAAACCGTCCCCCCAGTCCTCCCCCTTCTGTGCCCTTTGCTCCACACGGGTCGAGACAGTGACACATATCCTCTTTGAATGCCCAGACTATTCTGCACCTAGAAGGCATTGGCTCAAACCACTGTGCAGACTTTTAGGGACTCGCCAGCACCATGTGGCCCTACGGATTTTATTGTCTGACACATCCGCCTTGGTGGTTTGCGGTGTGTCCAAATTTTTTAAGTGGTATTGGTTGATTCGTGTAAAAAGGCTTTCTGGTTGCAATTTGATCCTAATTTTAATTGTATTTATTGGTACTCATGTATGTCATTGTTTTTATTTTCCTCTCTATTAGTGAAGGCATTGTACATGTTGTAAATATTGTGACTATTTTATTTTTTGTACAGCTTTTAAGATATTGTATATATCGAAATAAAGCCTATCAATCAACTTTAGGAGACAACATCATCTTTATGGTATTGAGGCGACCTCAAGATAAATAAAGAGGATGACACCAAATCTTTTGAATACATTTGTTCATGCAAAGCGACACTGTGTCTGAGATGGAAGAGGTAACATGCAAACCCAGATATTTAATGTGAGTAGAACTTCAAGTGAAGTTAGAGGCATTGAAATCTGATTTAAAAATGTATTTAGTTAAAGGTAAGATTTCACATTTGTCATTATCCAATTTATACCCTGAAATTCTGGAGTATTCACAAACCTCAGCTAAAAAAGCAGGGATTGAGTCATCAGGTTTGGAGAGAAACAGTAAGATATCGTCAGCGTATGCTGCAAGTTTGACATGAGAGTGCAGCGAGTAGAAACCATGTATGTTAGGATTTTGGCGTAATTTAGAAAGAAAAGGTTCCAGAGGTAGGTTAAAAAGGAAGGGGGATAAAGGACAACCTTGGAGCACACCTCTGCCTAAGTCAAAAAATGGGGACACTAAGCCATTAGCGCAAACCACTGCACGAGGGTTAGAGTAAAGAAGGGAAATTAGGAACATAAAGTTAGGGCAGAAACCAAACCATTTAAGATCATAAAACAAATATGGCCATTCAACTCTATCAAATGCCTTATCGGCGTCCATAGCAATTGCTGCAAGAGAATGGTTTAAACGTGGGGTTTTAGATAGAATGTTAAAAAGGAGTCTTGTATTATCCTTTATAAAATGCCCTTTAACAAAACCAGATTGTTCCTTGCCCAACAAGTCTGGTAAATAGGAGTCCAACCGAATCGCTAAGGCTTTGGCAAAAATTTTGTCATCGATATTTACCAATGAGATTGGCCTATAATCTTTGCAGTGCTTAGGGTCCTTACCTTCTTTGGGTATGAGGCATATGTGTGTTTGGGATAAGGAACCTGAGGAACTACCCAATGCGGTGAAAGAGTCTAGTAGGGAATGTAGCCTGCGCAGGATAAGTTTAGAAAAATGGAGGTAAAATTTGACCGTGAAACCATCCGGTCCAGGTGCCTTGTCCTTTTTAAGGTATTAAAGGGCTTTAAGTAGTTCCTGCAGTGTGAGGTCTAACTCCAGGGGGGAAAGATCGGGAGGCAAATGTGTGGTTCATGGATACTGGAGAAAAAACCTTGGGGGTTCCTGTGCTATTCCTTTTTGGGGTTTTCTCTTTTTCATTCACACAATTTCAGTTGGGTACTGGAAGGTGGCCCCAATTAGGGTAGCTATTTAAAAAACAAAAACTGTGGTGAGTGGTTATTCATCGGTCGCCTGTGTCTCTACTCATTGGTCAGTGTCTCTCCCCTTCACTACTTAAGCAAAAACAGTGGTTCTATTGGGAGTGAAGCAATTCCTTTGTTATCATGTATTTAAAATAAAATCTGTATCTACATTGAATGTACAGTATACAATGACACACAACTCCAATCTTGGTTAGAACGATATCTCTTATTGTAGATACCATACAATGTATTAATCAGTAAATCAAGTGGCTGTCCATGACAAAAAAGGACATAGTAATACACAAAGGTAGTGCAAGGTGTAGTGACTGGTAGTGAGTGGTGATGACAGTGCTGTACAAGCATAAAAAAGGTGACATATATTCAATACAATTACAAAAAACATAGACTCTCATGTGACCACTTCTGAGATAAATAGTCGCAACAGACTCCAATCTTTTTCTTTTGTTGAGACTCCATATGGAAGCATTGACATTAACAACGTCGACGTTTCGACCCTATAAGATAGTGCGTTTTTATTTACATCTGAGGCGGGTCTTCATCAGGACAGGGGATGAGTAGGACAGCCTGAAAAGGTGAAGAGCTAGAGTGGTATCTTCGGAAAACTCTTCTGGCCTGGGTGTCAGCCGACACCCTTGTGCGATTTATCTGGAGAATCTTCAGCAGGAAATGAAAACCTTCTTCACCAGCCGGTGGAGAAAGTTGGGATAAATGCCACCTGTAGCGATCACTTGGCAATTACTTTCGGAGGACGTCCGTGTACGTTTCAGCGTGGGCTGTGCTATTCCTTTTTGGGGTTTTCTCTTTTTCATTCACATAATTTCAGTGGGGTACTGGAAGGTGGCCCCAATTGGGGTAGCTATTTACAAACCAAAAACTGTGGTGAGTGGTTATTCATTGGTCGCCTGTGTCTCTACTGATTGGTCAGTGTCTCTCCCCTTCACTACAGCGGGAATAGACATTTTAGTATACTGGTGTGCTCATCTGCTGTTTCATGGGCATCATCAGTCTTCTAGTCTCCTACATTCCCTAATGTGTTTGGAGGTAATTTATCAATGCGGGCAGTGCCTTTTGACCTAAGCATGTGCAGGGCAATGTAGAAGAGGGGGTGTGTCACAATTGGGTGTTTGTTACCAATCAAGCATGCTCTGGGGTCATGTGAATGCCCCTCTAGCTCTGACACTCAGCGTGCAGTGTGATTCTCCCTAGTTTCACCAGGTGTCATGGCCATGCCCTTTTTCTAGAAACTTCTTTGGACTCGTTTTTGGCTTCTCTTTGCAAATCTTTTGGGCACTTACCTAGATCTAAATGTGATTTGCTATCCCTACTGTTGTGTATCAAGGGCTCGGAGGAGCTCCTCCGCAGTCCCAGTGATTCTTTTGTGCCAATGTTTGAGATTGAACCTATGGGTCATTCCCAGACATTATGTGTTAGGCTTGTGAGGTGGCTAATCAATAGGCCGGGCATTGGGCCATTATTTCTAGATCCTTTGCACGGAGTTGTGATGGACATTTGTGAACTTCCTCCCTCCCAGCACCCCTTCGCCCTCGGATCCAGGATATTTGGTCCTGCTGCCCCTGGCTGTGGCCAAGGGCTCCTGACCAGCAATATAATACCCTTGTTGAATGGAAGGACATGACCCAGCCAGCAGGCTTTGGAAACGTGGACAATTTTGAAGAGAGGAGGAGGCAACATTTTGCTGAGGTGAGGGTCAGGTGCAAGGCCAAAACGTCATCGGAAATTGCCTAATGTGAGTAATGGACTTAGAGGGCTGGTGGTTTTGGTGACCCCCACCGACTCAACACAATGTTTTGCCTTGCAATCTGTCAGACTATGTGTGTGGACTTCGGACTTGGGTGAGGGGACATAGGTGCCTGCTTTTGTGCACTGGTCGGGGGAGTCGCCCTCCCCCCTCATCATACTGCCCACCCCCTGGTGCGTGTCTAATCAATCCCACTCCGGGGGATCAGCAGCAGAGTATGGCTTAGGTCCCCACAGGCACCTGAATGACAGACTCTAGTATGGATTCCCAATCAATAAAGCTTCCAGTAGCCTTGAATGTTTCATGAACACAAGTAAAGGTTTGAGTTTTCTCCTATTGTTGTGTAACTAATCTTTATCATTGAGAAGAGTTATGTATGAAGTGGGCAAGAAATGGGGGTTTCGTGTTGGGGGTTTGGGATAACCCGCATTTTTGGGTTTTGCGTTGGAGTAAAGGTATTGCCTCCCTGGGCTGTCATCCTTCCCTGCTGTGGTTGTGGCCATGGCCCTTGTTGGACTGGGTTCCCTGTCTGCTGCTGTACCCATGTGTTAGGCCAACCACCTATTCCTTGTTGCAGTGGTGTGGTTGCTGACGGATTTCCGTGTGGCTGAATGTAAGGTGCATTCGGGTTGGTCTGGGTTTGATTTTATGTAACAAGCATTGGTCGGCCATGTGGCCCATTCTGTGGCAATAGAAACATTCTCTGAGGTCTGGCTGCTGCTGCCAGCCTCCCTGGCCTCTGCTGTTAGGACTGGGTGGAAATCTTCTGGGGTTCTGAGGCAGAGATACCTTCAAGACTGCTGCCATTTGCACACTTGCAGCCAACACGTTCCCCTCAAGGGTAGTCTGTTTCAGTTTGTGTTGGACCTGCTTAGTGTTGTCTTGTTGGTCTTGCTCCTGTTTTTCCCTGCACTGTTCCTGTTTTTTTCTGTAGTAGTGTAATATGTGGACCTGTATTTCCTGCCAGGGTTTGGTGTCTAATTCCACTACCCTGTCGATTCCACTCAGTATTTTTGAGGAGTAGCCCCTTTTTGTGGATGTTATAGAGGAATGCGACCTGGGGGCCTGTATGAGTCCATGGCTGCCCTGTCTCTTGTCCCCATTGTTCCCTTATTCTGTCTAGAAAGTCGGTTACAGTCTCCTCTGGTTTCATGCTTTCTGCCTTCAATCCTCCTACATCTGGGCAGCCAGGGAATATTTCCCTCAGGGCCGTCCTTATCTGGTCTCTGAATTTATTCTTCTCTCTGTTGTCCATGTGCATGGCCCTGTTCCCTCCCTATTGCTTTCCATGGTCCGTTGTGCTGCACTGTCACCCCGCTTGCCCTGTATGGTGTATTGTGCTGCTGCAACCCCTGAGACCTGCCCTGACTGTTTGATGCCCCTGCCTATCTCTCTCCTGCTTTCTGTTATCTGAGCCCATGTCCTTGCCCCATTCCTCCTGCCCTCCGTGATCTGTGTCAACATTTTGAACTTGGTAAGAGGGAGATTTTGAAAAAAACTGGGGAATTGATTTTCCCCATTGACTTACACTGAAATAGAAGAGGTTTTAGGCAGGAGGCAAATAAAATAAAGCCCTTTTCGGCTTAAAAACATTGTGAGTCTCCTGCTAGAATCGGATCTGTTGGCATGAGTAGTTGTAGTGCCACTGCCTCTTCCCTATGCCCTCAATAGTTTGTTGCCCCGGTCCCCCTTTCCCCTGTCCTCCCGCTTGCCGAAGTGGTCAACTTGTTGCCTCTGCACCCTCCTCCATGAGAGTGTCTTATTCCCATTAAAATTGTGGTTAATGCTCTAAACAACTAAAATGCGGACATCATTTCTGAGTTCTCAGATAGCGACAAAGCACTTTTATTTAATTTGCTATCATTATGTTTTTTTCCAGTTGATCACTTAATTATATGTTGCACTTAAGAGAGAGGATGTGGCATTACGGCCTGAGTTGCAGACTTTGCAACTGGGGTACAGGTTTGAGTTTCAGCGTCAACTCAACATCCTGTGATTCTGGCCAACTAACTTATTCTTCCCATGTCTAAAACCAAAATGAATGTGTCCTTGTGTAATGTAACTGATGCTCATGTAAAGCACTTCAATACCTTCTGGTCAAGTCTGAGCTATATAGAATTACAAAAAAAAAAAAAAAGTGTGCTGTACACTTCTTTCATTGTGTTATAACTGGGCTACATTTGGGTGATAATTGTGCTACATGTGTGCTCTTTTTTCTCTGGTAGACATCTTCGGAGAGTTATTTGTTTTGAAGCTCCCTAATTTCCTCATTTACTGCAGTATGCTCATTAGAAAATGATTTCAGTTTTCCACTTTGATTCCATGAAGATGGCGTTCAGATGTGCTACACTTTTGGCATAAATGTAGAAGTTTACCACTCTAGTTGCTAATTAGAACGCTGTAGTAAAGCTGCTGAATACCAGGGAGTGAATTGGTGGTACATGTGCTACATGTGCTACATGTGCTACATGTGTGCTCTTTTTTCTCTGGTGGCTATCTTTGGAGAGTTATTTGTTTTGAAGCTCCCTAATTTCCTCATTTACTGCAGTATGCTCATTAGAAAATGATTTCAGTTTTCCACTTCGATTCCATGAAGATGGCGTTCAGATGTGCTACACTTTTGGCATAAATGTAGAAGTTGACCACTCTAGTTGCTAATTAGAACACTGTAGTAAAGCTGCTAAATACCAGGGAGTGAATTGGTGGTCTGCTGCTGGTGTTGAAAGTTCATGTTTCAGCCTGCATGTCAGAATGCTTTAATGAAATAGAAGAGGAAGATATTTGAGAACTCACTTACAATGTGTGTGAATTTTTTTGTCAACAGCACTAACTATAATTTCTATGACAAACTGAACCCCCTCATTTTGTTCCTTTCTAAATTAAATGTTTTAAGTCTTAACAGAATTATTCAATCAACATGGCTTCAGTTGTGCAATATGTTTGTTATAAGTAACACTGTTAGAGCTCTAGTTCTTTTTTAAAACACTCTGGGGCATATGTAGAAGCCCCTATCACCACCACAATTTTTTTTACTTTGTGGGGGCGATTGGGGCTTAGCCTTATTTACAAGGCAGCGTTAAGCCACTTAACGTGGCTTATCGTTGCCTTGTAAATAAGGCCCCTTTCACCCTATGGCTAGCGTGAAAGGGGTGGGCAGTGGGTGTTGCAGTGGACATTCCACCGCAACAACCATTCATTTTGCGCTGCGCCCTATGTACAAGGGCAGTGTACATAGGAGGCTGTATCAAAATTAAGACCATGGAAAACTTGGTCTTAAGTTGGCGAAACGAGGAGAAATGCATTATTTCTCCTAATTTTAGCTTTTTCCATGTGTGCTGCTGTTGGACTTGGCCCTTCTGGCAGGTTCACCCCTGAACTTTTTGCTTTTCGGGGTGACCTGGTGATAGTGATTTTTAGCTTCTGCGCACTTTCACTGTGTCCCAGTGGAAAGTGCTTGAGCACTCTGCGTGCGTGTGGTGAGATTGGCCTGCCCTCCCATAGGAATGCATGGGGAATGTCTGTGTCCCTGGTAGTTCCTGATGCGTGAGGTGTGTATGTTCGAGTTGGCTGGAGCTGGCTGGTGAGCCTGGCTCCATGAGTCATGATGGGTCTGCTCCAGTGGTGAGTGTTGAGATTAGCATGAGTGATGTGAGGGTACACCTGGGACCTAAATATGGCTGGGCTTTCCCCACACAATGCTGGCCCCGCCCCCTGTGGTGCGTCTAATGACCCTAGCCTGCCTAGTGAATGGAAAGGGTGGCTGAGGAAAACAAAGTGCTCCAAAACCAGCTGCGACTGGTTTTTCCCCCACCCTGCACCCTGAGACAAAGGGATTTACTGTATAAAAAGAGGCTGTGACCTCCTCCAAGATGTTCTCTCCCTGTTCCTGACCTGAAAGGGGGGGCCTGCTGCTGCTGGGCTCCAGGAGGATACTGCCACTGGGTGCTGCCTCCCTGTTGGAGGGCCCTGTGCGCTGGATCCTGGGCCTAGCCTTTGTCCCCCCCTACCTTCTGTGATTTTGGACCTTGTCCCTGGACTTGTGGGACTTCTTTGGTCTGCCAGCACCTGGAAAGCGCTGGCTACCTCTTTGAAAATAGCGCGCTGCTCTGCTGGAGCAGCGATCCCTATCTGAGGGATTCCCCGGCGAGGGGATCCCCTCTGCTGTGTGTCAACGCGGGTGCCCACCCCGCTTACTTGCCCGTATTTTCTACTTTTGAAGCGAGCAGGAGCCCACCCTGCTTTATAATCTGAATTCGAGGGAGCCTACCCCTCTTGTGCCTGATATTACGGTTCATTTATTGTAACGGGAGCCTACCCTGTGTTTTCTGTGCCCGAGGAGATCTCCGCCGTGAGCCCCGGCCGGCCCGCAGGAAGTCAGGCAGCCCCGTCAAGGATGTGGGCGGGGCCGCCAGGAGACCGGAAGCAGAGGAGAGCTTGCCCTGAGCTCTGGTGGAGAGAAGCCAGGCTCGCGGGCAGAACGGAAGTGAAGCGGGGCTCCCATGAGGAGAGGAGAGCCCCACGCACCACAGTAAACAACCGCCGCAAAGGAAGTGGAGCCGTGCAGGCTCCCCAGTGACCTCCCCCGAGCCTGCCGAGGAGACCGGAAGAGTGCCCTGGGCGGAGGACGCAAGAAAGGAGTTCCCCGCCCGGCCGGTGAGTAGAGTCCTGAGTCCCCCAGAGCTAGAGTAACCTACCGTCCGTAAATTTCAGGGATAGTCCGTAATTTCGGCCGTCTGTCCGTTGTCCGTGAAGGATTCTTTAACGGACGCCATTTGTCCATCATTTTAACAGGGCACCGGTTGCCCCACCCTAAAGCCGGCACAGCTTGCACCCACCTCCCTTCTTGACTCCGATGCTGCACCAAAGCTCCTCAGATACTCCGCAGCATTGGAGAGGCGCAGCGGGGTGGCAACCCTCATACTTCGAGCCCTTGATGAGCTGTTAAGAGGTGCTTCGAAGGTGACTGAGAGGGAGGGACTGCAGGTTCAGGAGCAGCGGCATCTATTCACATGCAAACAGCCCTGAATGCATCATGTCTCTGCTATTTAGAGGGGGGCTCACACATTCCATTTCTACCCAGGGCCCCAAACATCCTAGACTCGGCCAGATTACACCCCTGATTACACCGAGGCAGCATGTGCTTCTCTTCACCGAGCTTAATTACTGTCACTAAATTGTAAGCAAACCTCGGTTCTTCAAACATGCAGTCTATAATGTAATACAATAAAGAAATGGCACAATCGCACCCACACTGATTAACAAAGTATGGAGGAAAATCAGTCCAATCAGTTCTCTTAGAGTGTCTCCTGTAAGTACTGTACATCACAGTGGGGGGTGGCATTTTGGACAGAGAGCCTGTCTTCTCGTTGTCTTGTGCAGGAGGGGGCGAGGAGCCCAAGATGATACTAGAATACGGCATGCCCACCCTGTTGGATCCTGTTCCCTCTCCTGTGATGGCTCCTGTCCCCCCATGTTGTGGCTCCTGTCCACCCCCGCCTGTGATGGCTCTTGTCCCCCCCTGTTGTGGATCATGTCTCCGCCCTGGGTGGCTTCTGTCCCAGTCCTGGAACGGCCCCTGCAGCGAAGGTGAAGTTCTTGATGGGCCTCTTCTCAAAAGGGCTCAGCTCAAAATTAATATGGAAAGGTGGGCGAGTAAGTAAGTGAAGGGATGGGTGAATGGCTGGATGAATTAGTGAAAGGGTGAAGGGAAGAATGAAAGATTGAATAAATGGGTAATGAGAGAGGATGGATGGATTGATGAGTGAGGGGAAGGATGGAGAGAAAATGTAAATAGCTGGATGTATGGGTGGAAAGGTAGCTGGATGATGGATGAGGGGAAAGATGGATGAGGGGAAGGATGATGGATGAGGAGAAGGATGGATGGATGGATGGATGGAGGGGAAGGATGGATGGATGAGGGGAAGGATAAATGGATGGGATGGATGGATGGGTGAGGGGAAGGATGGATGAAAGGAAGGATGGATGAGGGGAAGGATGGATGGATGGATGCAGGGGAAGGATGGATGGATGAGGGGAAGAATAAATGGATGGGATGGATGGATGGGTGAGGGGAAGGATGGATGATGGATGAAAGGAAGGATGGATGAGGGGAAGGTTGGATGGATGAGGGGAAGGATGGATGGATGAGGGGATGGATGGATGGATGAGGGGATGGATGGAGGGGAAAGATGGATGGATGGGTGGGTGAAAGGATGGATGGATGATGAGGGGAAGGATGAATGATGAGGGGAAGGATGGATGATGAGGGGGTGGGTGAAAGGATGGATGATGAGGGGAAGGGTGGATGGATGGATGATGAGGGGGTGGGTGAAAGGATGGATGGATGGATGATGAGGGAATGGATGGATGATGAGGGGGTGGGTGAAAGATTGGATGAATGATGAGGGGAAGGATGGATGATGAGGGGAAGGATGAATGAAATGAATGAATGAAAGGGGTTTTGTAGAGCGCGGCTGCTCCCCGAGGGCGTCCAAGCGCTAGATAGAGGAAATAAAGACTCTGAGGGAAAAAAAACACCAGGGGGGGAGCTAATTTCTAAAGAGGAATGTTGGATGATGAGTGGGTGGGTAGAAGGATGGATGGATGATGAGGGAAAAGGATGGATGGATGATGAGGGAAAAGGATGGATGGATGGATGGATGATGAGGGGAAGGTTGGATGGATGATGAGGGGAAGGACGGATGGATGGATGGATGACGGGTGGGTGAAAGGATGGATGGATGGAGAGTGGGTAGGTGAAAGGATGGATGAATGGATGATGGGTGGGTGAAAGGATGGATGGATGATGAGTGGGTGGGTGAAAGGATGGATGGATGGATAAGTGGGTGGGTGGATGGTGGGTGGGTGAAAGGATGGATCAGTGGATTGGATGGTGGGGGGGTGAAAGGATGGATGAGTGGGTGGGTGGATGGTGGGTGGGTGGATGGTTGGGTGGATGATGGGTGGGTAAGTGGATGAGTGAAATGATGGATGGATTGATGGATTGAAAAGTGCAAGGGTGAATGAATGGACATATGAGTGAAAGGGTGGATGTAAGAATGGATGAGTGAGTGAGAGGGAGGGTAGATGGACAAAAGGAGGAATAGATGTGTGAAGGAGTGAAATGATAGATGGATGAATGATAGGGTCAATGGATGGATTCATGAGTGGATGAGTAGATGGATGAATGGGTGGGTGGATGGATGGATGGAAGGAAGGATGGCTAAGTGAAAGGGTCAATGGAGAGAGAAAGGGAGGATGGATGGATGACTAAAAGAGTGGATGGGTGGAAGGATTAGTAAGTGAAAGGATGGCTGGATTGGTGAAAGGGTAAATGGCTGAATGGATGAGTGAATTGATGGATGGGATGAAGAGTGGATGGATAAGTGTACAGATGGATAGGGTGAAAGGGTGGATGGATGGATGGATAATGGAGGATGAGTGAAAGGATGGATGAGGGGATGGATGGATGAAGGGATGGATGGATGAAGGGATGGATGAGTGAAAGAATAGATGGAAGGATACATGATGGATAGGTTTGCAAATGGTTGAACATGTTTGGAAATGGCTGGGCTTACTTATATACTATTGCGCGACCTCTGATGTGTTTGTAAAACGTACCTATTGTCCTGAAGTTTTGTCCTGAATTTTGACCTCCTGTCCTGAATTTGTGTCCTGAATTTTGACCCTTTGTCCTGAATTTTTACACTCACCGTCCTGAATTTGTACCAATGCCAGTTGGTCACCCTACCCAGAGTGGGACTCCAACGAGCGGGGCACAGTAGTGTTGAGAGCCAAGAGAGGCTCCTGGGCATTTGTACATTCCAAGTTCCCCAAGCGGGACTCCAACCAAGGCCGCAGTTGTTTGGAGCCACAAGGCTCCCGGGGGCATTATTTTGCTGCTGAGCCCCGAGAGGCTCAGGGGGCAATCTTTCTTTCGAGCCTGAGAGGCTCAGGACATCTTTATGATAACCGAGTCTCCTGAGCGGGACTCCCAATTCTGGGGTATTCTGTTTTCAAGTCCCCAAAAGGGGGACTCCAACGTGTGCGTCATTTCCACGAGCCCCGAGAGGCTCAAGGCGCCATTTTCCTTTCATGGTAGAGCGGCCCCAGAAGGTAGCGGGCTGCTCCCACCTTGCCCCACAGTTTGTTCTCGAGCCCAGCGAGGCTCACGGGGACACAAGTGTTTTTGGCCAGAGCCTGCGAGGCTCCACCGTGTTGGCCACGTCATCTCCACAGCTGCCCAGCACTTAGTGGGCAGCTGCTACGTTTAGGCCTGGCGCATTTCTTCTTTGGCTGCCTGCAGCCTGCCCTGACGTTTGGGACACAGGGCGTCCTACCTAGCCCCAGAGAGGTCAGTTGGCCTGAGGGACAGTCACAGGTTGTGGCCTATGTGATTTCTGCGCAATTGTTCTTTGCTGCACCTCTGAATGTGTTCCTATGCATCATGTGCTTTTTCCTACACCTCTCAATGTATGTTTATGCATCATGTGTTTTGTTCTTATGCCTATACCCCTAAACGTATAGTGATACTTATGTGGTTGTTTTTACTAGTATAAGTGTACTAGTGAGGTCCTGGTTCCCTGCGTGACATTCTCCTAAGGTGGTTAGGGTTGCGTAGGTGGTACTTACCTGTTACCAGTGATTACTGGTTGTGTGCTCTATGTTCTATTTTGTGCTACAGTGATTTTATATTCTATGTCTAAGTGCTAATTCTAACAAGTATTCTAAGACTTAACGTGCCTACTCCTGACAGTGGTCCGTGTGGCTCTGTCCTGTACATATATCCCCTGTAAATTCTGCCCGTGCCCGTTGACACATTGTAAAGTGTGTGTGTTTATCTAATGTGTTTGGTATAATACAAAGGCTATTTCTATACATAACCTTGTGTGGAGTTTCCTTTGTGGTGTGCCTTGGGTGTTGTTGCTGGGTGCACGCACAAACACTTAACTTACATAGCCTCCGAGTTTAGCCTTACTGCTTGTGTCACGTTACCAAGGGGGTGAGCAGGCATAATCTTGGCGTGTAACTCCCTTGCCCTGATGTAGGAATGGTGGTTTCCGCCTGACTTTGGCGCAAGCCTTAGCCAACCGGAAATCCCATTTCTAACAGCTGCCCTGTGCAGCACACATGGAAAAAGCAAACTGCCATGGATTGATTATGTACAGGAAGGTCCACCTTCCTGTACATAAACAATCTGTAAACAAAATGCCATATTGTGACTTTCATGTGTGCTGCATGAAGTAGCATGCATAAAAGTGACAAAATGGCATTTTAGAATTGTTTATGTGCAGGCAGGGACACCCTCCTACACATAAACAATCTTCCCCTGCACACAGACACCCTTGCACTATGGTGCAAGGGTGCCTGGGCTGGCTCTGCGCTACTAAGTGTAGCGCCAGCTTAGGGCAAAACGCAAGGTAGCATCATATCCTTGTAAATATGGTGCAGCCTTGAGTTTCTGAAGTGGCGGAGTGAGGCGTTAAGCCATGACAGCTAACACCTCACTCTGCCACTTCCTTGTACATATGCCCCTCTGTGAGGCTGCAGTAGAACACATGGGAATCAACTGACAGGCTGCTCCTGTTGGCGGTACTTGATTTACTTAGAATGTCAGACATTATTTTCATATGGCTAAGAAAGATATTGTGAATTTATAGAAAAGATCCTCCCATTTTAGCTTTTGGAGCACTTTCCATATCCTCTATGGGAAAATCATGAAAAAACAGTTTCCTCTCAAACATGATTCATGAAATGCCAGCAGAAGGCTTTTCACAAGGTAAAATCTCCTTAGGACTAATATAGTTCAACTGATAGAGCAAGGATTTGCATATAAGCAACTTGCTGGATGAATCCTCTCCTATAATCATAATAAAATATTAATAATTGTTTGTCATATTAATTTACATGAATTCCGTACACAATGTAAAAGCAGGGGAAGCTTGCCTATGTGTCTACTAACAAGTAATTGAATGAGATTAAAATGGCCACTAAAAACGCGGGAAACGAATTGCGCCTGCGCCAACTGCATGATGTCATAACGCTTGGAGAGAAAGCTTTGCTTCTGCGCACTAACGTGCAAAATGGCCGCTTCAGAACTCACTCACTCGCATTTGCTTTGCTCAAAATTAAACTGCGTTTTATAATGAGTGCTAAGGCATAAAGAATTATTTTATTTAAATGGGATTAGAGTAGACATAAGTGGTATACAGTGAAACCATTTTATTTGAGTGTAACATCTTGTCTTTTTTTTACCTCTCTGTTAGTTCGCTATTGGGCCTAAATCGCGAGACAAGGTTTAAATCCACATGGGTAACGTGCGCAGTCTCAGTAGAAGACAACCCTGGAGTCGTGATCCCAAGCGTTGGAACATGGTCAAGGATGATCCTTTCTAATAGGGAGAAAGTGACGGAACATCCTGAAGACTCAATGAACAAATGTACAAAAGTAATACAATGTTTTAATATAATATGAAAAAACGGGTGGAAATAAAGCTTGGGAGAAACAAATTAAATGGGTGGGGAAAATAAGACAATGCTCTTTAGAAAAGTATTAAATTTAGTATGGTGCGACAATCATCCCTCTTGGCTTGTCCAATCAGAATACACAATTTACACAAGTTTGAAACATTTGGGGGTGGAACATGCCACCAGAAGGTATAATTGGGATAGCTAACAAATTGAATTAGGCTGCTCGCTGACAGAACGCTGAGAGATAGACATGCTGTCCGATTGCTGATTGATTACCTGAAAGCAGACTTAGAATTTTCCAAATAAAATTTAGGAACGAGTGTGCGGAAGAGGACCGAGGAGGCGAGGGACTAGGAACGAGGTGCGGAAGATTGTCGAGGAGGGAACTAGTATCTGAGAGGGGTTTGACACTGGTTTTAAATCCGGAAGAGGTGATCTGTCCTGTTTAATCCTGTCCTGAACCTGTTACCTGGAAATTCATGGGGTCCATACTCTTGGCCAGAGGGGTCTGATCTCACACCATCCTAGGTAAATATAACATGTATTGTGTCAATGTGCCTTTTCTCTCTGTCTTCTCTTCCTGAGGTATTCCTCATTAAATTTAGGCAAACTGAATTTTACCTTCTCAGAATGATGGAGATAACACTGTAATTTGTATTTGATTCTCTAAAATATTTTCAGATAAAACTTTATAAGTCTGTGGTTATTCAATGAAATTAAAATAGGTAAATGCTTAATGTAATCAATTACCAACTCTAACTCAACTAATAGATCCATGAGTAAGGAAGGTTTTAGTAAATAAATAAATAGGTTCACATACTCTAGGCAAACGGACATATAAAGAAGCCCAAAAATTGATTCCCGGCGGGGTTTTCATCAACTGGATACTGTAAGTGAGTGTGGTTAATGGGCCCGAATGTGTGTGATTTAGTGATACTTGTCTGTAGTTTCTTGTCCTGCTGGATCAGTTTACTGGTAGCAGAGGCATGGCTATTATGCATTAGTTTGGTGATTATTGGTTATAGATTTAAGCATTAACAAATTTGTTTGTATATTGTTTAATGTTGTCTGGAAATTCCCGGGAAACGTATAGCGGGTGATGAATGGAAATCACACTGCAGAGAGGTTACTCGTTGATCTTTAGAAATTAGTTGAGAAATAGTGAGAGTAATTGATAGTGAAGAGTTCGCTGTTGACATTTTGTTGTTATATCACCTAGAAAGGGTAACACTGGAAGAGTAGCAGGCCCTTCGGAATTGGTTGAAAAGTAAACGGAAGAGTTTTGGTCGTAGTGATTGAAGAGTAAGTGGAAGGTTCTACTTGTAGTGTAAGAAACTCAGATTTGCAAAATCAACAGAGTAGCGAATGTATCTATGTTGGCATCTAATGTAAAACTTTTGTTAAAATTAAAAGAAAATACGTTTTCGTATTACCTTGTAAAGGGAAGGTCAGTTGCCGGAGTTGCACTGATGTCACAAAGTGCCGTGCTGTGATTGGGCAGCGGGTGTGGGTGAGACGACAGGGAATTGTAAAGGAGGGGTTGGTTGTCGCACTGAGCTCAACAGGTGCCGCGATAGGATTGGTCGAGACAGCAGGCATGTGAATTACAAAAGATTTGTAAAGGAGGGGTCAGTAGTAAGGAGTGAATACTGACGTTACACTAAAAAAGCGCGCTAGCTTTAGTTAAAAGTTTGTCAATTTAAACCTGATTGGAGTAAAAGAATAAAAGCGCTAACAAGATTGGAGGACGAAGTATACACAAAGGTACAAATTAATTAGAAGAAAAATTGAGAATTTTATGTGGAGTTTCGAACCAATCCTTGTAGGGAATCATCCGGATAGCAGAGATTTAGGTTTTGCAAGACAAGAATTTATAAGGAAAAGAACTTAGAATATGTACAGAGAAAAAAGAAAAATGTCTATTATGCAGAAAATAAAGAATTATTTCAAAAAAGATAAACCTATTAAAACTAGAGAAGGGATTCTTATCTGACTGTCCCAGACACCAGCTTCATTTATGATGATGGAAAAGGGGTATCACACCTGTGTATGGTTAGAAAATTGGATTGAATACACCAAAGGTGATGGAATATTGGCTTTCCCAGAACATGGTACATTTAATGGCAGAATCCTTTATAATTTAAGAAACAGGATGAATGAACTAGAACCCAGACCTAGATAAACCCTGTATGAAGCACTAGAGGAATGGGAGACAGAGATATTTGAACGAGACAGAACTAGGAGCGCTAGGGGACATAGGGGATTCTATCCCAAGACATTACATGTGAAACGTGAAGATCAGATGAAATAGTGAAGACAGGCAATGGTTGCAGAAGGATTGTATCCTGTATTAATGTCAGATGAGCAATCAGGAAGCAAGTGTACAAGGAAAACTAAACATATGACAGGTTGTGGTGAATCTGAAGATGAGTTTATGTGAGATATTTTAACAAAGATCCTCCCGCCATATCAGGGAAGACCCAATAGAAGTATACCAAGTGCTCCAGCTTTAGAAATTCCATTGGTTCCGCAAGTATTATATGATCAATTAAACAAGAAAATTTGACATGAAAAGGAAAGGGAAGCTATAAATAAGAATACCGAAGAATTAATGCAGAAAATAACCCAATTGAGTGTGAATCCAGAGGCATTAGCTATACCAGTGACTATAGGTCCTGTTGTTCCCTTATATGGGGATAAAATAGTTTGTCCTAATTCATTAGTTATGATCACTTCTGTAAAAGAGCCGAGAAAAGAAAATATAATAATTGAAGATCAAGCAAGTGAATGTGAGTCAGTAATATAATTAATGGGCTTTTCAATCAGGGAACAAGTAAATGAAACCCCAAAGAGAGGCACCCCAAATTGTTCACGAGAAATACGGATGGAAACTTCCACAGGAACTAGAAGTGCTACCCTAATGTCACCAGAAGAATTAGAAAGATGGGCACAGTGAGTGGATAAAACAGTACCATCATCAAAGATTCTGGACATTTATAGATTAAAAAATAGAATTAGAAGAAATGATAGTTGGAAATGTGTGAATAGACAGGTTAAATACATATTGTGAGGAAGAGTTATTATTTATATGCTGAAGCATAACAAGAAATGTAAAACTATTTCATGAGAAATTAACAGAACTTTCTTCCGAAATGGGAATTGACATAGGGAAGTCCAAAGTTTTGCAAATACCCTACAGAACAGAGTTCACAGACAAAGATTTAGAAAATATGAATGAGTCAGGAAGGAAATTGCAGATTAAAGAACTGATGACTATTTTACAGAAATGGGGAGAATTAAACAGGTGGAAGGCAAGGTGGACTAAAAAGAAGGACGAAGCTCAAGCAAATAAAGCCGCATCAGAGTATGTATGAAGAGAAACTACAAAGGCAGAAAGATTGTGTCCTATGAGAGAAGTACCCGGAGGGGGATATGTACATGTTCAATTGACAAGGCAGGATATTTTCTCATTTACAAATGATTTCCCAAAATTGAGAGAGTAGCCTGCATAATGGTATAGACAAGTCAAACGGTTTGTAAAGGTTTCGAAGGTTTTGCTAAAGGATCTGGATGGTTTGTTTGACATAGTGGTACCTGTTGATTTATGGACAGAATGTAACATTACAGTGGATTGGCCTAGTGAAGAATATCCAAGAGATGAGAAAACAGGTGCACCATCAGAAGAGGTAATGAAGAAATATAATCAAGTAATTACATTTTTGAAAGGGAAAATACCTTCAAAAGAAACTGATTGTGTAAAAGTAGATAGAACAACACAGGAAATAAATGAGACTGTCCATGCATATTATGAGCGTTTACTGCAAGTGTTTAAACAGTATAGTGGATTTGAAAACATGGGTGATAAGAGTTTGGGACATTTTGTATATCGATTTGTATCTGGACTACGACCAGTAATTTGTCAAATGATTCAGACGCACATGTTGTGCTGGTACATTAAGCCTATAGATGAGGTTTTGAAATAAGCAAAATATTGTGCAGATGAGATAGACAATAAATGGAAAAGTTAGAAGAAAAAGTTATGTGGGCACAAGTAAAACTGGCAGAACAACAGGAATTAAAAATAAACAATGAACAAAATGGAAGATCAGGACAGAATGAAAATAATGAGGGAAAACTAAGAGGAAAAATGAGTAGAGAAGAAGCAAAGAAAACATTTCCTTGTAATGGGTGCAGAAAATTGGGGCATTGGAAAAACAAGTGTAAAAATATACAAAATAATAATGGCCCAAATCAAAATTTGTATCCACAGTCGCAGAATGAGGTGATATTGAGTAAACCACAGCTGATTGTGAACCCACAGAATCAGTTGCCACCTGCCCCTATGCCAAATTTTGTGAACAGAGCAAACTACAGTGTGGATGCCGGATTTCAAGGAGAAAGTGGTAAGCCAAATTCTGTAACTTCTCAATTTCTTTTGCAGAATAGTAGTTCATCGGAAGATGAATTATGAGAGTGCCTGAGGAGGGGGGAAGAAGAATGTGTACTTGGAGCATCCTTACCGGTAGATCAGTCGGGTCCATACATTGATGGGAAAGTAGAAGGGAAAGATATTACCTTTTTACTGGACACTGGTACTACCCGGTCTACCGTGAGAACAGCAGACATCCCAAACCAGCCCCTCTCAGGGAAGCCATCCAAGTAGTTGGAGTTACCAACAGATAGTTCAGAACCCCAGTTACAGAACCAATGGAAGTGTGTATAGGGAATTTCAAAGAAATGCAAAAGTTCGTGGTTTGTGATTTCAGTCCTGTAAAATTGTTAGGTAGGCATTTACTTTGTAAAATGAACTGCACCATATATTGTACACCAGATGGTGTGACAATCCAGACCCCTGATGAAGATAGTATCTATAAGTTGATATTAGCAAAAAAAGGAACAGAGGTAGATGAAATGTACTCAATGATGACAAAAGATGACCTACCAGAAGCGCTAAAATCAACAGTAAATCCAAAAGTATGGGATTTTCCTGGAAAAGAAGTAGGACTAATGGCAGGTGTGGACCCAGTGAAAGTGACTATAAAGGAAGATGCTACTTACCCAAATACAAGACAATATAAAATTAGTCCAGAAGTAAAATCAGGTGTCATAGCAGAAATAGAACGAATGATTCAACAAGGCATTTTGAAAGAAATAATGAGCAGCCCTTGTAATTCACCCATAATTGGCATTAAGAAACATAACAGAAAATATAGGATAGTACAAGACCGTAGAAAAATAAACCAAATAGTGGTTGTTGTCCAATAGTGCCAAATCCTGCACTGATTCTATATTAGATACCGTGGAACGCAGGATGGTTCACCGTAATTGATTTATGTCATGCATTTTTCTCTATCCCATTACATCCAGATAGTCAATACCTTTTTTCATTTAAATTTGAAAATTGAATTTATGTGTGAAATTGTGTTCCTCAAGGGTACACTGAAAGTCCTTCAATTTTTAACCAAATAAAAAAAAATCTTGAAACATTGATAATGCCCAGGAATTCAGTTTTGGTCCAGTATATAGACGATCTGTTAGTGGCCTCAAAAAACACGCGAAGATTGTGTTTTAATTTCTATTGCATTGCTAAACCATCTGGCAGATGGAGGGCACAAAGTGTCACCAGAGAAATTACAGTTTTGCCAAAACAATGTAAAATACTTGGGACATCAACTAGAAAGAGGAAAAAGGAGGGTGACACCTGAAAGAATCAAAATAACAAAACAGATGCAGTTACTCCAGACCCATTAGGAAGTTTTCTTACTATTTTACTTGTGACTCGGTTCAACCGAGTCACAAGACGGCTGCCAACACTTCTTGGTTTGGAGTGTTGGCAGCCAATCAGAATGGAGCTCGTGGTCGGGAGGGTTCACAGATCCACCGCCCAGGAACTACTGAACGGATTTACACCATTTAAATCAAAGAGTGCACTGTGGAACCAAGACTTATCTCTCTGCCAAATTTGGTTTAATTCCATTCAGCAGTTCAGGCTGTAGCCGTGAAAAAGATTTCCAATGGAAATTAACATGGAGAAAATGAGTTTTAGGACCCCCTTTTTTCTCAGCCCCCACTTGACGAATCACCCCGAAACTATCAGGACAGGAGTTGACCGGAGCGCCCCATTCGTTTTAAAAAGTTTTGTGAAGATTCATCAACTGGCGCCAAAGATATTGGCAAAATAAAAAACGCTTTTTGAATAGAAAAGAGGTCCTAACTATAACTGCATACCTACCAGTAGGTAAAAAAATAATATATTATATATATATATATATATATATATATATATATATATATATATATATATATATATATATATATATATATATATATATAATATATATATATATATATATATATATATATATATATATATAGATATGTATATATATATATATATATATATATATTACAATCAAGCGGTAGTAGTGGTAAAGGAATTGCACTCCTGAAGTGAAACAATTTAGTGGGTTAGTTAATATCCTCAAAAAGTTAGGTCATTGGTGCTATAGCTTGATATCAAGACAGAGGTAAATCAAAAAGGAGGGAGGTACGGGCTATGCTTTATCCAGGTCCAGCATACATGCCCGTTGGTATAGCTCTATAATAGTGGTATGCAGTTCCTAATGTCTAAAGCAGGTGGTTGTGTGTGTTCATGGGCTCCACATAGTGGTGTAGAGTCAAAGAAGTATGAAGAATCCTCTTGTTTCAGAAAAAGACCCTCACACACCCAGCCAGCTAGGTGTCTTGCTTCATTGAAAAAACATAGTTTAAAGTTATGTTATAGTTAGGTAAAATGTTCAAGTAATAACGTAATGTTTTAAACTCTAAAAAACACACAATTTCACCACTTATAGTTATCTCAAGTAACTATGACACTTGTCTTAAAATAACTATAACTCACGCCCTTGCCATGCACTGCTAATTACTTCACATATTACACCATTGATGACATCTTCAAGGACATCATTGATAATATCGCTGCAAAATCATTAATGAAATTATTGATGAGATGACATGGGAATCTACTGTACCGATTTACACCAAATCCCAAAAGCTCTCTTCTGGATCAAGACCTAACTTTCTGCCAACTTTGGCGAACATCTGTTCAGTGGTTTGGGTTGTATATGTGTCTAAAGTTCCTGTGGAAAAATGAATGGGGAAAACCCATTTTGGGACTCTCTTTTTTTCTTAGTCCCCGCTCAATGGATCACCCCAAAACTTTCCATGTGCAAACAAGTAAAAAACTAGCACTTTTTGGAAAAGTTTCATGGAGATTTGTAAACGGTGCCAACGTTGTTAGCAACATGAAAATGAATTCCCTATAGAAAGACGATCCTAAGTATAAATACCCTGTTCAAGAGCCACAGATTCTCTTCACTGTTAGTAATCGTTTTTTGCTGTTGCATTCAGTTTTGTGTTGGGGCATTTTTGTGATTGGTCATCCTTTTATTTAATTTTTTGCAAACCTATGAACAGCACCTTGATATATTTCTGCATTTTAGTTCTTTATTACTTTTTATTAGTTTTACATTCTTAATATCAATTGCATATGTTTGCAAAGAAAGAAAACAATATATGCTTGCCCAGGTCAGATCTTTACCAATGCTGTACCCTTATGATCGCTAAGATCAGCAGTTACAAAGGTTCATCTAGGGGTACAAGAGGACAAACTAAGGGTAGCAGATGATATCTAGCATCCATAGAGAGGAACCAGATTCTGGAATTCTCTAATTTTCCTCATATAAGCTGACCCCAAAAGCACTAATTTCTGCTAAATAGTTCAAACACAACTCTTCTTCAACAACACTGATCATATCATCCGCCTCAAAACTATAACATTTTGAAGATGTATAATTTCATTGAAATATTGAGACTTTCCCATGTAAATTCAATCACCTAGCATTACCCGTTGTTGAGCATCAAAAGCTCCTACTAACCAAAAGCAGCATGCTATTGGATATTCAAGAGATGCGAAATTGTTGAAATTGTGTAAGACTGATTCACAAAACTCCTTCTGCCACCTTTGTTCAGTCTAGGTGTATTAAAACTGTTCTTAATTAGTGCTGATGGCAAATCCTATTTTATAGGACGTCAACATATGAAACTTGTAACTGGGGAATCTGTGCAATTTGAAGAGTCTTCCACCATTGTTGGAGGTTAAAGGCCAGAGGTGATGTTATGAGTGATTACGAGGGATTAAAAGGGGCTTACATTTGAAAGAGAGTTAGCATAGGTTTTTTAAAGCTTTCACTATGGTTTTCAAGTCTATCTTGGACACCTACATTAGGCATCAATGAAATGACCCTTTCATAAGTGCACAGAGTAGGCTATAAGAGCACTCAAACACCGCTGTATGCCATGAGGGTTATGGGCAATCACATTCTCTAAATAAAAGCGTATTTTCCAAGTTAATAAAAAGAAAAAAATAAGTTGCAAGTGTTTCTAGAACATAATTTCAAGAGGCAGATGATCATCTGTCAGTTTTGGTTTAGGGAGAGACAGACATGTTCATCTCATTCTTTGAGGCCACATTTGTCCTCTTACCCTGCATAGATGTGAGCAAGCAGAGGAAGATGTTTAAGGCACGTACATACATAAAATTGTTGATGGGTTGTGGCCTCACGATGTTACTCAGAACTGCAAACATCCCCTTTATTCACAATTACTCATTGCCTATTCTATGTTGCCTTTACTTTTCGTCATGCCTTAAAAAGTGTGATGAGGAGCTATTGTCTGATGCAAGATTAGCAATCTTCTTAGTGATTTTGCTAAAGACATCCTCACAAGACTCCCTCTCTGTGCCCGAAATGTGTAGCATTTCAGGTACAAGAATATTTTGGCACATTAATATCATGGACAAAACATTGAGGAACTCAGGGGCATATTACCAACAAATAGCGATATTTATCGCTAAGTAGGGTTAGCGGCAATATTTTTATCACCGCGCATCACCGGTTTTTATCGCTGAGATAACTTGCTATTAGCAAGGTTTATCTCAAAAGCGATAAAAATCAGGCAAAATGTGTGAATATCGCTGAGAATACAGCGATATTCACGCATTAGCGACGAAATGCTCTTAGCCATGTTATTCACCTCCCATTGGATAACATGGCTAAGAACTGGTCTGAGCAGGCGTTGGTTTTTGGCGATAGCGGGAATATTTCCATCGCTACCCCTGCCTTGATAATAGGCGATAGCGACGTTAGCGACTGCTTTCAGTCCCTAACAGGTTGGGTACGCCCACTTTGCATGTCATTAGCCATAAATATCGCTGACATGCAAAGCGGGCCCCAAACCGCTCGCTATTGCCTAAAAGCTGTCGCTAACATCAGTTAGCGACAGCTTGCTAATAGAGCAATAGAATTATCGCCGCTTAGCGGCCGAAAATCGGCGATAATTGCCTATCGCCACCCTTAGTAATATGCCCCAAAATGTCAAAAGGTAAGTGCACAGAGGAAATTATCGATTTGCTATTCATAACTCCACATTTATAGGTATATATCTAAATATATCAAGGGCACTTTGCTGCTCGAAACGCATCAAACGTAGGAGTGTGAAGAATATATTTTGCCATTCTACCTTTGGTGTCCGTTACTCTCTTTTCGCCGCATGGAAGTTTAGAGAGTTCTTCGGTTCAGTAATATCTAAATATATATCTAAATATATACATATATATATATATATATATATATATATATGTATACATATATATACATATTCACTGAAAAAAACATAGGTTATAGACCATATATAGTTAGGAATTAGCATTTATAAAACCTTATTTTACTCACACAAAACCATTGAAATTCGCATATATAGTTAGCTGCACTAACTATATATTTCGCGCACCCGCAATCCACTGCTGATGACGTCACATATTACATCATTCATGACATGGTCAGTGACATCACTGATGACATCACTGATGACATCTCAAATGACATCACTGATGACATCACTGATGACATCTCATTTGAAATGACTGATCACATCACTGATGACATCATTCATGTGATAATACGATGAACTTCTTCAGACTCTAATATAACCTTATATACACTCAGTGTAAACAGACACTCACAGACTGTCACTCATCCATGGAGTTACTCACACACCTAGTCAGTCATGCAAAGAATCAATCACACCTCCATTTCCTCAACTATACAGTTATACACACCTTACTTATTCAAACAGATACTAACACATATTTACTCTCTTATACAATCCCTGATACAATTTCAGAATGATCCATATAGCCACTCACACATTCACTGGCTCTTATGCACAGTTATTTATATATGTCAACTCTCACATATACTGTGTTTTACATATGTTCTTACTTTGACATGTAGCACTGAGATATCCATTCACTCACCAATACACTCATGCACACAGTCAACCGCCCATACAGCTGTTTCCACATGCACTTTTGCACCCATAGATCTAGTGAATCAACTGCTCACACATCTATGCACAGAGTCATACACCTCCCAACCACCCACACACACACTCAGTCTCCCATACAAATAATTGGGCAACCAATCAATAACCCATATAGTTACTCATATAGCTACTGATCAACACATGCAGCAGTTTACAGAACAACAGACATAATGATGCACAAATTAAGACAGTTTAGTCACTAACCCATGCACTCAGTGAGACACATTTAATCACTCACTCATACAGTCAGTCATGCACCTACTAAATCCTTCATCCAGACACTTATACATCCACTCATTCTTCAATATGTAAGACATATTTAAACTTTACAGAAACATACAGTCACTGGATGTTGTTATCAGTGATGTCATCAGTGATGTCATTTGAGATGTTATCAGTGATGTCATCAGTGATGTCACTGACCATGTCATGAATGATGTAATATGTGACGTCATCAGCAGTGGATTGCGGGTGCGCGAAATATATAGTTAGTGCAGCTAACTATATATGCGAATTTCAATGGTTTTGTGTGAGTAAAATAAGGTTTTATAAATGATAATTCCTAACTATATATGGTCTATAACCTATGGTTTTTTCAGTGAATTTTCAAGGTTTTGTAAATGCTAATTCCTAACTATATATGGTCTATAACCTATGGTTTTTTCAGTGAATTTCAATGGTTTTTTAATAGCAAATATTAAAAGCTGTTAAATGTATTCTTCTTTTAAAGGAAAAATATATTTTATATGTATTTAATATAATTTTTTTATGTATATATATATATATATATATATATTTCTTTTTTTTAGTTTCGCTACCGGTCCGCGCACTGGGTAGCTTCCCGTTAGCTCAATTTTATGCCGCGACCCGATCCGCACACCGGGAAACGTTCCGTTTGCACAACTGCCGCGTTCGAGAACAACATCGTGACGCGTCGCGTAAGTGCGACGTATCGCGTTGCCGCGTAATGCGTCTTATGACGCGCCGCATTAGCGCACTCGGAAGTGCTCCGGTGCGCGAACGAGGCACGAAGCGCAGCACACCGAAAGCGCTCCGGGCGTGGAGCGGGACGCGTAACGTAAGCGTAACAGGTCATGTGACCTGTAAATAACACTTTTCATTGGTTTAGAACTATTTTTTTTCCCAAATGATGAAAACCCCTCCTTTTTTCCTCACTCTGACTTTCATCTTTGTGAGAGGAAGACATGTTTCTGCTTGTTAAAATAATGACATCTGTAGTAGCTGCAGCTGGTGGACCCCCACCACCACCACAACCACCTAGGAAGGAAGGACCACCTGCACAGTTCCTTCCAAACCCAGAGGAAGAGGAAGAAGAAGAGGAAGAGGACGTAGAGCCGAGGCAGTTCTTGCGTGAAGAGCCCAGGAAATCCCACCACATAGCCAATTTTATATGGCAATTTTTTTCTTACCCTCGAGACCAAAAAAAGGTCAATGCCCGATACATGACATGCCTCATTTGCAAAGATGTTTTGTCTAGAGGTACAAACAAAAAGTATAGTTTTGGAAACTATACTATGCACCGCCACACGCAGAGGTGGCATCCAATCAATTACAGCGCTGCTGAGCTGCGTCACCTCCAGGATAACCCACGAACTCCTGTGGCCAATACATCGTCACAGCAAACTCTATCGGGACCCGAGGCGAGGGAGACGGTCCCAAGTATTCAACAGAATTTTGTGCACATGAAGCTAGTGTGCATTTATTGTGGTGAACTAATTTCATATGGGAATATGAGTATCATTTTAATTAATAGAGCATTTGAAAACCACAAGTGCTCAAAACGCCCCAAGAAGTAAATTTATTTTTTGCTCCTGTTGAGCCCTTTCTAATGCCTGTTTTTCGCTGTTCCCCCCAAAAAAAACCAAAAAAACATACAATTGTTCAAAAAATACAACAACAAAAATGTTCAGAAAAATAAAAAAATATATAAAACAACAAAAACTTTAAAAAAAAAGTTATTTTCAGAACTACCTCCCATTTTTAAAAAATTACTAACATTTTTAGCACTCTTGACTTCATTTTTCTCATGGGTGCGCTTCCCGGTGCGCGCACCGGAGAGCGCCCCGTTAGCGCAATAAAAAAAACTAAAAAAAACAAGAGAAGGAGAGCATAAGAGAAAGAGAAAGAGAGAGTAATGTTAAGAGACAGACAGCAAGAAAGAGCAACACAGAGGTACTGTGTAATACATAGGAAAACATTGTAAAAGATACAAGAAAGTGTAAGAGAGAAAATGAAAAAAATATAAGGCTGTGAAACAAAGAAAGAGAGAAGAAGAATACTAAAGCAGAGGCACATGAAGAATGTGAGTGGCTGTAAAGAGTAAAAGGAAAGAGAAAAAATGATGTACAAATAAAAGGTAATAACGGAACCAGATTTAAATAACACTGGTGAGGGAGAGAGAGAAAAAAGTAGTGTGCATAACTAAAGAGGGATGAAATAAGATGGATAAAATCGACTAAAGTTAAAACATGTGGATTGACAGAGAGAAAAAACTGAAAGAAGAAAAGAAGAAGTAACAGAAATGGAATAATTGAAGCAGCAAAGAAATGTAAATAACGTAGTGTGCTTGAACTTCAGGGAGAAAGCATAATGAACAAGTAGTGAAAGAGTGAAGAGACAGAGACAATTACAGTTAGAGAGATGGACTGAGTGAACGGGAGTGAGGAACTGTGAGAACAGAGGGACTGAGAAAAGGAGTGGAAGGAGTGCAGTAAGTAAATCACCCACACAACACAACAGCTACCCTACCTCAAAGCACTCTAAAATATTATTTTACTGTTTCTCTTGGCTTTCCCCTTGTTACGCTCCCCGGTGCGCTACCCATAGTATAAGTAAAGAGGGGTGAAAGAGGGAGAAATATTGAATTAGGATAACACATGGTGAGTGACAAAGAGAGAGGACAAAGAGAGTAAAGGAAACAGTACCTGAATGGGCTTGAGTAAAACAGCAAAAAAAGATAAGTAATGCAGTGTGTGTGACTTACAGGGAGTCAGTGGGTGTAGATCGGAGTGTGGGTGTGTAAGGTGTGTCTTTGGGTATGGTTGTGTGGAGTGTTTTGGTGTGGGTAGAGATGAGGGTGTGTGAAATATGTGTGAGAAGTGTATGAGTGTGGGGTGTATATGTGTTCGATGTATGTGTGTGTATGGAATGTGTGTGTGTTTTTGAGGAGTGTGTGTGGGAGGTTTTTTTTGTGTGTATGAGGTGTGTGTGTGGTGTGTGTGTGGGGTGTATGTTACAGGTGTGTGTATGTGTTGGGAGGGGGATGAGGTATATGTGTAGGAGTAAGGTAAATAATTAAGAAAAAGAGAATGAGTGAAGAAGCAAAGGAAGGGAACAGAGGGTAAGTGAAGTAAAGAATAGGGATCAAAAGAAGTTGAATATGAGAGGGTAAATAGGGAAAGGGGAGTAAACATGGAGAATAAGAATAAGTGAGAGAAGCAGAGTAAAAACACAGGAGTGAGGTAGATTGAGAAAATGTTAGTGACCTTAAAGCAAAGGGTGATAACAAACTACATTTTTTTAGTCATACTTACCATATAATAAATGTAACTTTAATTTTTTTACTACAGTTGGTATCTGTGAAAGAGAGAAGAAAAATAAGTTATAATTAGTAAAATATGTATTTTAAATTAAAAGATACAAATGAAGAGCTAAAAACATCTTAACACTCTATTTAGAAATAAAGTTAGAGTGAAGAACACAGAAAGGGAAATAAACTAAGGAAGAAGGACAAAAAGAGGGAAAAAGAAATAGAAGGAGAGCAAATTACAAAGAGTAAGGCATATAGATTCACTAAGAAAAAAAGAGAGAAGAACAGAGAAATGAACTGAAGGTAAGAAAGATACTAAAACAATGTGAGTTAGCAAAACTAAATCAGGAAACAGAAGTAAGTAAAAAGATAATGACTGAGACAGAAAACAGTCTAATTAAGGATGCATTTAGAAGAATGAGGAATAGAAGATAACTGAGAGTAAGTGAAGAACAGTCATAGAGTGAAAGGATGAAGGGAGACAGGATAATATACAACGATTGAGGGAAATGGACTGAGGAAGTTATAAGGTAGACACACTAAGACAAAAACTGAGTGAGGTGGAGTACAATGAGTGAGAAAAGAAAATGAGTAAGTGAGCAAAAAGAAGGAAAGAGAGGAGAAGACGACTAAAACAGTGGTACTGAGAGAAAATAATTTGGTGATGAAAGTAAAGAGAAGGACATTGAAAGAAAGGAAATGAGGAATAGTATTAGAACCAGAGTAAAACTAAAAAAAATGGGATGAAGAACGATGAGAGAGGAGCAGTGAAGTTGCTGTAAAAGAAGTGATAGAAGGTAGATAAACACAAGTGAAAATAACACAAGTAGAGTGAGGCACTGAGGACATAGAGGTAGTGAATGAAAAATAGAGAGAAGAGGTCAAAAAAGGAGCAAACAAAGATAAGCTAGGGAGAGTGGGTGATTTATAGTGATAGAGTGCAATAATACTGCTGAGTGAGTAAACAGGAATTACTAAAAGAGCAAAGGAGGAAAATACGGAAAAGAGAAGTAAAGCAGAGAGACTGAAAGCTGAAAAATTATGCAAGGGAGAGAGGGGATGCACACAGTTGAAATGAGAATGAGGGGTTGTCAAAGAAGTGGAGTAAAGGAACGGGGTTACAGACAGTGAGAGAAAGACATTATAAGTGAGTAAAAAGAGCTGAAAGAGGACAGAAAAAGAAAAGTGAGTGTCAGACAATGGGAATACAATTTAATTTACACAATCCAAACTGTAGAATAACTTGTACAACATGTTACATAGTTTATTTTTGCTGTTCTCAGAATATATTGAATTTCACTTAAAACAGTGAGTTCAAATTACTCATCATATGACAGCGGGAAAAAAAAAACACAATCTAAAAGATTGTGTTTTAAAAAAAAACTTATATACTGATAAATGACAAATGTACGCTAATCTTTGATTGACTTA
Organism: Lissotriton helveticus; assembly: GCF_964261635.1. Lineage (NCBI taxonomy): Eukaryota > Metazoa > Chordata > Amphibia > Caudata > Salamandridae > Lissotriton > Lissotriton helveticus. Next base: position 1,138,238,955 of record NC_136067.1, on the reverse strand, counting down.
CTTTTCCTTGAGGCCAAATAGTATATCATGGAGGTCCTTTTTTCGTTGCATAGTACTTTGCTGTTCACTTAGAAATCCAATTCATCGACTTTCTACAAGAAAAGCTCCAAGAACATCTGAAATATTTTCAAAATTTTAATATACTCCTTTTCAGTCATGACTCTTTACTCATTCTTGCACCTTTCCATTTTGCCAAATAGTGTCAGATGTATGAGTATATATGAGTACTCCTCCCGTCTTCATAGGCCAATTACCTTTACCTAAATTTTGGCTGTAAAAACACTAGGTATGAATTTATGAAGCCAAAAGGCAAACGTTGTTTGAAAGTCAAATGAGTGTCGTTACATTGGGTCCAACCTTTAGAAGTTTTTAAATAGCATGTGTAATGCCCTGATGTTGTAGAAGGACCGTCATGAAAAATAATAGCTACAGTTGCAAAGGTTCTTCCTGATATCGATAACTGAGAAGCACAACATTTTTAATAGAAGTTGTCAATTTAGTTCCATCAGGTCTACATCGTTGGAACATTAAAATAACATAGTGACTATAATTTTGTAGAAATAATGTGGACAGCATTGCAGACTTACATTGGGTACACACCATATTGTGATCCGCTGCTTTAACTAGATTATTGAAAGACACTGATTTGCAGTCTGGTAAAGTTAAATATATAAATCTTTCAGAGTCTATTCTAGTAGTACTTGATGAAGCACAGTTATCACAGTCATGTTGCCATTGATAAGAAAGGCCAAATAGATTTTTTATATCTACTCCTTCATCTTGTAATACATCAAACATATATATTAAACATTCCTGACAATCCTGCTGAATATTCTGTGAAAATTGATTTTGACCTGAACATATATCTAGAAGATTTCTAATTTCTGAAACACTTTCTATTTTTGCTCTATCACTACTACATTTGTCTAACACAGAATTCCATAAACAGCACAATGTTTGTTACTGATTTTCAACAATCTGTCTTTGTAAATTGTGAAGAAAAAAACCAACATTAACTACTACATTAGCATAGCAGTTGACACCAGAACTGTTTTCAAACTGAAATCCATCAACATCTTCAACAGAATCCTTTTTGTTTCTCTTTACAATTACACTTTTATCTACTTTATGCCTTTTTGCTGATACCTCACTGCAATTACTCTCATTTCTTCTTTTTTGGCCTACCACACATTTTTCAATCAGAGGATATTGAGGCAAATGTGGAGCATACTCTCTTCTTAACCTATTGTATTCTTTTACACAATCTAGATCTGCACAAATCTTTGTTCCATCACACTCAATCAAGTACAATCGTGATAAAGTTCTGACTCGTGATAATGCCACATATGCCATACCCTCTTTAAACACAGAACTTCCAATGTTCACCAAAGCGCTATCTACACTTAAACCTTGAGACTTATGAATTGTCACCGCATATACCAAACACATAGGAAACTGTTTTCGGCGAACATATAAGTCTCTCACGAGCAAAAATCTAGCTGAACAACGACAAATTTGTTCTATTTCATCAATGTCATCAAATTTAATTTTTAAAATTTCAATTCCATCTCTATTTTTGTAATTCACAAAACCAACAACATAACCCATTGCTCCATTTACCAGACCTCTTTCAACATTTAAATTCCTTCTTAAAATGACACGACAATTCAAACACACATTCAGAGTCTTTTCAAAACCAGCAGTTTTAGATATAGTCTTCTCTAATGAATCCAATTTTGATTTCAAATTTTCAGACAAAATAACTGTTGCTCCCATATGCTCTATTTTATCAATAGCTTCCAGTTTCACTATCTCTTCATTTTCTAAATTTAACATTTTGTTGTTGAACATGGAACATTCTTTCAGAGTTGGCATCAAACATATGGCAGATTTCCTCTCGTTAATTTTCTTAAAAATATTCTCTGGAAGAATGTTTTCATTTGGGTACAAATTTGAAATTAATCGTGCATGTAAAGCTTCTTTCCCTTGCTGACTTACTTTTCCGATCCTTACATCTTGTAGAATATGTTTATAATCTTCATCCTTTGCCTGCCGCATATTTTGAAGCAGTTCTGCATATTTAAAGTTTAACCATATATTAACGTTTCCAATGCTCCCTAAGCACTTCCTGGTATCTTCATGAGTGAGTATTTTGAACACAGGTTGTCCTTTCACTGGAGTCAACTGCAGAAGATCTCCAAAAACAATAATATGTTTTCCTCCAAATAAGACATCATAGTCTGTTCTAAGAATTTCTTGCATTCTCAAATGCACAAAAGCAAGTCTTATATTTGACACCATGCTTACTTCATCAATGATAAGAAGTTTCATTTTCTTCAGGACTCTCGAAACTTCGGAACACGCATCTCCAGATAGCTTGTGATACTCCAATTTGTTATCATGCTCCACTGGCAGCATCAGTAAACGATGTAAAGTAATCCCTTTAATGTTATGTGCTGCCAGCCCAGTTGGAGCGGTAACAACACAAGACAGCGGTGATTCAGTCCTTTTCTGCAGATAAGTTGCAATGGCTTTAATCAGAAAACTTTTTCCAGTTCCCGCTTCTCCACTCACATACAGTTGGACAGGCTTAAATGATGTACATGAGCACTCTTTTTTCTCATGACTGAATCCATGTTCAATCTGTTCTGTGACTTCGTCATATATCTGTTTCTGCTCAAGGTTTAGTTGTTTCACCAAATCTTCTAAGTTAACTTCATCATCTTGAGCTTGTTGCATAGCTCTTTCCATCTCATCCATGGCTGTATCAGCTTCATTTTGGATAATTGGTCCTCCTAGTGGATCCTGACTCAATGAAGCAGAACTCTGACTACCTTGAGAACTGTCTCTCGCAATCTCTGCAGCAATTGTGGCTTCTTGCTCTATTTCTTCATTCAACATTTGCAGATAATTTGGAAAAACAGGACATTCTATGGTATCCTTCGTTGCATTAAAGGAGTCTTCATAACAGAGAAAATCTCAAAGAAGTTCCTCTTCTTCACGCCATGGTTTAAACAGTTGCAAAAGAGCCAAATAATAAAATTCTCTTTTATCTGGATTATCACAACTCAATTTGCGATGATTAATCAAATGACCTTTTTTCTGTTTCACTAGACATCCTTCACATCCAATGACTCCATATATTCCATTATTGATATCTTCTCTGATGTTCCTCTTATAAATATATCTTTGCAGAACTTCATAGAGACAAGCATTCTCAAGGTGATGACTTCTATTTGGATAGTATGTATCCAACATGTTTGTCTTCAAAATATCTGTACTTTCTGGTTCTTTCTCCGCCAAATACTCTATTTCTTGTACAGATTTCAAAACTCGGTTTCGTGTTGCAGCAAGACCTAGACTCACCCAAATGATGGTTCTAGATTTGGCATATAGACTTGCTGATGATAACCGATCAGAACATTCATATGCTCCAATTTCTCGATGCGACAACATCTTCAGACTGTAACTGTATAATTTCTTGCTTAGACTCTTTTCATGTGCAATGTCCTCCCACATTTCCTTCAGTTCTGTCTTTTCTTGTTTTTGTGATGTAAGACGTCACATATCGAGCCACAGCAATGGAGTTGTCAGCAACGAATTGAATATCCATGTTAGCATTCCACATGGACAAAATCACTGGGTTGTAGTCGTTGATGTACTTGGACTCTTCGTTTCTTTTTAAATTGTATGTATTTTTTGGTGACTTCCTCGTCACAGTATGTCGCAGAGAAGTCATCAAATTATTTACTCTTCCTTTAGAAATCACTGGTCGTGGAAAGCTGAAACGACATTTTGTGTAGAACTTGTCCTTGTTTCTGAATTTTCGACGACAGTACTTTCCACAACGATGGGATTGAAAGCGTAAAACTTGTTGCCTTAAACTGTTTTCTTTGGTAGTTTTCGGAACAGCACATGTTGAATACTCTTCAATGAAGCTCATCACTGTCTCATCCGAATCTGTTCCAAATTTGGGTGCATCTTTAATCCACAACAACATATGTATGTGAGGAGCACCTCTCGCTTGATACTCCTTTCTCCAAAAGAAATCCAAAACCTCTCCAAGGGGAGGATTTTTTTTGTTGGTAATAAAAGACATCATAGCTTCAAATCTATGATTGAAATATCTGCATACATTCACTGGATCCAAAGAACACAGTTCTCCAGGTGTTTTGAATTCTATATTTTGTATATTAGCATTGGCCTCTCGTAGAAATTGAAGTAAGTCCTCCCATGCATACTCGGCACAGCTAAGAGTGAGGAACCGTGTAGGAGTTCCTAAGTTTCTTAGCATACATTTCAATTCCCCATGGCGACGGTACCAATACTCATTTGTACCACGCTGACATGCCATGAGATTGATTAGATGAGATTCTAAAATATTATCTTGCAGATTCACTTTCTCCATAAAGTCCCTCGCCGAAACATTTTGTAGATGTGCTCCACTTTTCAGAATATGGTTTACTGCATAAGAAAGCCCAGACAAGTCACTTTCATAAGTAGATGAAACAAATAGGGAATGCATTGACGAAACCTTGCATCTTCAGCATATAATCTTACAGTTCGATATTCAGATGCAGGAATTTGAAGTGGTCGATCGTCATATCGTCCACCTCGACCTGTTGGAAATAGCTGTGGAAAACAACGAGCTTCCAAACTTTCTTCCCATACACTAATGGGACTTCCTTTTGCTGTTTTCATTTGAAACAATTCAATTGCATTCCCCATTACTTCTTTGGAATGCAAAGGATGAACAGTATAATGTTCATATATTTCTTCACTTCTAGACACATCAACTTTTTCAATTTGGCCGCCTGAACAATCACTGTCTTCATCTACAGCTGTTTCCTCTGCTGCAACACATACAAAATTGTAGTACTCATTGTCTTTGACTAAATACAACGTTGCCTTTTTGACTTTCCTAACATCCACTAAATCTTGACAGATTTTTTTACTCTTTGTTGGAACCCCATTAACTAGAATAACTAAAGGTTCCTCTTCTACTTTTTCTATACCAATTGTATCAATATTTTTTTTCAAATCTAGGGGCAAATAAACAACTCTTCCCTTTAATCCTCTCTGCAAATCGCCCTTCGTTTGTTCTTATCTGCCGTTGCTGCTATTCACAAGGTCCAGGGACTAAAGACCTACTCCTCGCGGTACCCGCTTCGCGGGTCCCGCTTCGTTTTGCACTCTTGACCCTCTGGCTTCAGCTCTCTTGTGGGGTGTGTTTCTGGCTGCAGGGCTGCGAGCGTGGAACCGGGACTCGCTTTCCCAGGAGTCCCGGTGTACCACTGGCCGAGTCACCTGGCCCCGCTCTCCCTGACCGCCCCGCCCCACCTCTACTCACTCAAAAGGACCAGGATTGTGTTGCTGCGTGGGACGCCCTTTGTTTGTTCTTATCTGCCGTTGCTGCTATTCACAAGGTCCTGGGACTAAAGACCTACTCCTCGCGGTACCCGCTTCGCGGGTCCCGCTTCGTTTTGCACTCTTGACCCTCTGGCTTCAGCTCTCTTGTGGGGTGTGTTTCTGGCTGCAGGGCTGTGAGCGTGGAACCGGGACTCGCTTTCTCAGGAGTCCCGGTGTACCACTGGCCGAGTCACCTGGCCCCGCTCTCCCTGACCGCCCCGCCCCACCTCTACTCACTCAAAAGGACCAGGATTGTGTTGCTGCGTGGGACGCCCTTCGTTTGTTCTTATCTGCCGTTGCTGCTATTCACAAGGTCCAGGGACTAAAGACCTACTCCTCGCGGTACCCGCTTCGCGGGTCCCGCTTCGTTTTGCATTCTTGACCCTCTGGCTTCAGCTCTCTTGTGGGGTGTGTTTCTGGCTGCAGGGCTGCGAGCGTGGAACCGGGACTCGCTTTCCCAGGAGTCCCGGTGTACCACTGGCCGAGTCACCTGGCCCCGCTCTCCCTGACCGCCCCGCCCCACTTCCACTCTGACGCTGTGATATCCCTGGCCTATAAGTAGAATACTCTTACGCTGCGCGGGAGCGCCCGGGGCTAAGCCCGGGCAAAGGGCGGGCCCTCTGTGGCCCTCAGTCGCCCGAGGAGCCTGGCCTGGGCCACCACCTCTGCCCGATTTCCCCCAGCCCAAGTGACCATTGGACATAGAAACTGTAAGTTTGCGAAACATCACAGCTCAGTATTTTGGGTTGTTAGTTGCCATCTATTGTTAAGCATTAAACACATGGGCCTGTTACCTAACTGTTTATAACATAAGAGGTCACCTGCAATTTGTATTGGTCAGCGTCATGAATTGTAGAGAGACCAGAAGCATGGCTGTAGCTGGAGCGAAAAAGTTAACTGGGACCCTGGATGACTTTATTGTGCGTACTAACGCACTGATTGACGAGGGGATAGTTTTAATGGACAGGAGGGTGTCACAAGATCTAGCGACGGCCAAGAGATCTTCTCTAGGCCTTATTGCTCAGGCACATACGCCAAACCCTGAGTCCCGACTTAACACCCTCGCAATGGTACATAACAGTGCGGGCATTGGGGATTCTGAAGTCTTAAGTTCACAACAGGACCTAGAAGCCACTCCCAATCTTAATTTTTTGACAGAGAGTGGCTTAGATAGAACTGAGTTAGATAACCCACCTCGGACTAGCGATACATATCAAAGGGGCCTGAAAGAAGGGGCAATTTCTAAACAAAAGGCAAAAAAACCCACTAGCTCTAAAGTGAAGAAAGCACAGACTGCCCACAATCTAAACAATACCATCTTAGGCCCCCAACTGTGAACAATAACTTGGCAGTTTGTGCCAATGAAACGGGGGGGGCGCACTTGACAAACATTGGTTTAAGCCTCCCAGACGATACCATCATTGACAAAAGTCTGGAGGAAATTCTTGAACTTAGTGGAGAAGTCACTAATTTAGCCGAATTAAATCAGGACGGGAGTGGGTTAAGCATGGTTAATAATAACATCATATTGCACACATTAAAATCCCTACTTGAACCCATAGAGGCCAGATTACGTAGCTTAGAAACCATCTTGAAGAACATCCATAGGGATGTAAGTGCCCCAAGTTTTACTCTGAAGGCCAAGACACCACACACCGCCAACACAGCCAATAAGCCATCTTCGGCTGGTAAAAGTGTCGCCGTGGCAAATAACAATAACATTCTTAAAAACACCAGTAATACCTCAAATCGGGAAGGCACTAAAGTCAAGGCCATTGAGTCAAAACAACTCGATAATTCAATCAAACCCAAGCCAATTCCCCAAGCTAGATCAAACGATCCTATCCCGCCAACCCCAAACCCTGACTCGATCCCTAGAGTTAAGGCAACGGCCCGTAGAAATATCCATCTTCCCCCAGATGCCTGCCCTTACGTAGTGATTCTTACTGGTGTCACTGAAATTCCATCCTCTGATATAGAATCCCATCAGGCCTTAAAAAACAAAGTGTGCCACTGGCTCTCCAAAAACCATCCCTTACCGCCAAATATGCCAAGCAACATTCTAATGGTGGAGAGAACCCCTTGGGTGGGAGAGAACAGAAAAAACTTACAAGGGGATTGCGTGGTGGTCACTTTTGAGAACACACAGGTCGTAGAACATATATGTAGAGGATCCTCTGGATACCATGCTAGCACCGTTATTGCTAGGCCCCTCTCTTATTTCTACCAACCCGGGCACCAATCAGACAATAGATGGAGTTGGTTAAGGGGCCCACAGGAGCAAAAAGTAACTCAGAGGATTAACCCCCCATGGGAGGTACACCCTCCGGCCCGGGACGAGGGTGGAAATGAGGGATGGAACCCGGTTAGGAGAAGAAGAGGAAGACCATTTCCAGGGGGGTTTGCTGCAGGGCCTTATAACAGTCACTCACTTTATTACCATCAGCCTGTTAATGGTTATGAAAATCACTTTAACTTCCCAATTGCTAATCGCTATGACTATCTATCAACCCTGGATTGGGTTGATTGACAAACACAGGTCTTATCAGATAGACAGAGGTCCAACAACAACTCGCCCACCCCTCTGCAAATGGAAAATAGCATTCTGGATGAGCAGATGTTAAATCCAATCTCCACCAATGGCAACGGTGCGGAAGGTGGGGCTCCATTGCAAACAAAATCAGATGAGGCTTGGGGTGGCCAGGACATTACCATGGCAACATGGAATATTGCGGGTCTTAAAAATAAAGTGCATGATCCGATTTGGCGGGACCTTATAGGTTCTATGGACTTAATAGCTATGCAGGAGACTTGGGATACCCAAAATTTATTGACTGTGGATCTGTTCACTACTTTCTCTATACCGGCTGTTGGGTTAACGAGGGGGCGAGCTAGGGGGGGTCTGGTAACCCTGATTTCTGCTAAAATTCCTGGGACATACACGCAATTAGCCACTGACTGCCCCTATTGTCTTGCTGTCTTAATCACTCATAGGAGTCACCATAATGTCTTGGTTATAAACTTTTATAATTCATTTGACAGGGACAGTCCAGTTAGTAACTTGAAGATGTTAAGAGCTTTTTTGGTTGATTTTAAAGAGTCTGCAGAGCATGACTGTGTTATCTTGCTGATGGGAGATTTCAATATTCACGGCTGTCAGGATAAATGCCCCCCCAACGTGTTGTTTGGTATCCCGGATGAAGAAAATACCCACTTTGAACACTCAGAGCAGGGTATTTTTTTGGAAATAATGTTGGCTGAAAACGGGTTTGTCTTGCCAAACGGGTGTGAGGGGGATATCCCCACGTTTATAGGTCATGGCAGTGGCTCCGTGATTGATTACATATTCCTTAGTAGTACCTGTGGAGTCCAAATCAGCAGTTACTCAGTTCTAGGGTCCCACTTTAGCGATCATAACCCTGTTGTTTTAAAAGCAAAGAACATATTTGTCATCAAGGATAGTCGCCCAAACCTGGTAGAGAAATATGATATGCGGCTGACAGACCAAGCACGCAGGATTAAATGGTGCAAGCTAATTCCAGAATTTTTTTTTAGCAATTTATGCCTTAGTAGCAGGGATGACCTAATGTTGTGTATGGATGATCAGGCTGGGGACAGTGAAGTAATGGAGGCGTATAAAAAGGTTTGCCTCGACATTCTCTCCAACCTGACTCACCAGGGTAAAGGTAGAACACAAGGGAAGGAAGGCTGGTTCGATAAAAATTGTTCAGCGGCCAACCATAAACTCAAGGTTGCACTTAAGTCCAACCCAGTAGACAAACGGCTCGTGGCCACCCTCAGGAAAGAATATAAGTCCTCAGTTGAAAGAAGGCGGCGTGAAATTAGAGAGGACGCCTGGGCTGATTTGACCTCAATAGATGTCTTAAAAAGTAGCGCCAAGTTTTGGGCGGTGGTTAACCAACCTTACTTCTCGAATTCCAGTAATAATGAATTGGATTGTGGAATCCAAGAAGATCGATGGCACCTGCACTTTAGGTCTGTTTATGAAAATGAGATTATGGCGACAGAGGGCATGAGCGTCTTCCCTCAATTACCTTATACTTTAACTGTGAATGAGGAGGAGGTGGCAGTGGCCATCGGCATGATGACCAGTAATAAAGCTCCTGGACCTGATGGCGTTCCCTCTGATCTTTTTAAAGTTGACATTTTATTTTGGTCCAAAGTTTTAGCCAACGTTTTTAACAGAGTCTCTAAGACAGGCATTCCCGAGTCATGGACACAGTCGGTCATTGTACCCGTTTACAAAAAAGGAGATCGGGGGGATCCTGGCAATTACCGACCCATATCCCTCATCGATTCTGCAGTCAAGGTTTTAGGGAGAGTGGTTTTATGTAAATTGACTAACTGGTTAGAAGAGACTAACACACTTTCCCCTCTACAGTATGGTTTTCGAAAGAGGCACAGTACGATTGACCAAAGCCTAAACCTACAATTGCTCATTGGGAAGTACACTTTAGCTAAGCAAGGGTCATTGTTTATTGCTTTTATGGATCTGTCCTCGGCATTCGACCGAGTAAACAGATCCAAATTGTGGGGCCAGCTCCTCAACATCGGAATAGACCCTAACATAGTGTACTTCCTAGCAGACCTCCATAGGGACCTTACATCAATGGTCCATTATGATAGAAAGGGGAACTGCACGGAAAAAATTAGCATCATTAATGGTGTGAGGCAGGGTTGTATTCTTGCTCCCCTGCTCTTTACACTATATATTAATGACCTAGGTAAAGTTCTGGGCGCTGCTTGCAAGGATATCCCGAAGGCTGGGAAACATTTATTGCCGGCCTTACTGTATGCGGATGACGCTGCCCTCCTAGCTAGAACTGCAGTAGGACTCCAATTCCTGTTGAACTCTTTTTATGTTTTTATGAACAATCTTGATTTAAGTGTTAATTTTGCCAAGTCTCATGTTATGATAGTGGGCCACAAAGCAAGGACTAAAAAAAATGTGATGTCATTATTTTGTAATAGACACAAGTTATCACGAGTTCCCAGATTTCCCTACTTGGGGGTTGTCTTTGATGAGGGCTCCTCGTGGCTTCCTCAAATGGTAGAGAAGAAAACAGCCCTGGCACGTTCAATCTTGGCAGTGCTGAGCTTCTCCCGCAAACTAGGGGTGAAGCCTATTGAGGCAGTATTAAAAGTATATGCTGCCAAATGCACCGCAATTGCCATGTATGGGGCCGACTTGTGGGGCTTTAGGCCAGCTACTTCGCTTCAGGTCACAGATGACAACTTTTTAAAAACACTTCTTTCCCTCCCAAGATCCACTGCAAGCTTCATAGTTCACCAGGAATGCGGCGTGGGCTATTTGGAGGACAAAATTGCCATGGCCCTTTATTAAAATGGTTGGCAGTCTGGTTAAACCCTGAGCTTGAAGTGAATCATGAAATTTTAAAAGACTGTTTATTGTTAGATCACTGGGAAAGGATTCCCTGGTTGAAATATGTGCAGCAAATGTGCGAAAAGCTGGGCCGGCCCGAATTGTTCGACAAACCTTCTAGCTTGGTGAAAGGAGACTTGAAATGGGTTAAAACACTTTTTGCTGAACAGAGGAATGGACAGAGAAGGCAGGGAGCTGTCAAAGCCCTCTGTCAGGACCCATTATCTGATTGTTTCCTCCGGCTCTGAACCGGAACTGTACCTTAAAGTTGTAAATGATGCCAATCACAGGTACCTGCTGACAAGGTTCCGTTTGAACAAAATCCACCTTCTAATTTCTGGCCGCCCTGCCTGGACCAGGAGCACGGACTTAGACTTATGTAAATGTGACGGTTGTTCAATTATGGACACCGCACACTTTTTGTTTTTCTGTGACCACTTCAAGGGCATTAGATCAAAATTTATTATACCATTGTTAAAAGGAAAAGGCTTCAGGCAAGTGAAGCCAGCTTTGATGTACCTTCAACTTTTGACAGAAATATGGGAAATCCTTAACGTGGCAAAATTTTTACCCATAGCAGTGAGACTTGGCAAAAAGATCGCCTGGTCCTAGCTGATTTTCTATAAATGTTAATCACTGTATGAATTCTCCAGATGGGTGATCAATGTTTATGCTGTTGTTTTTAAACTCTTGGCACCATGAACTGCATATCTTATTGGGTACTTCCCATTCTTTACTTATGTTGTATTTTATTACATATTATGCAGCCTGGTGACTTGTGGACCTTTTTAATGCTTGTACACTTTTATGGTTTTTGTGATTTAAACCGAATAAAGTATCTTTTGACTTTTGACTTTTGACTAAATACAACGTTGCCTTTTTGACTTTCCTAACATCCACTAAATCTTGCCAGATTTTTTTACTCTTTGTTGGAACCCCATTAACTAGAATAACTAAAGGTTCCTCTTCTACTTTTTCTATACCAATTGTATCAATATTTTTTTTCAAATCTAGGGGCAAATAAACAACTCTTCCCTTTAATCCTCTCTGCAAATCTGTAGGAGGCAATTTCCCTATCTTAGGCTCCATGCGAACAATTGCCTGAAAAGGATGGACACATTGAATCAAAATAGACTCATATGTATTTAAATCCATCAATTCACGGGGAATGTCTATCAACTCCAGATTATTATGAACAGCTCTAGCAGGCATTCTGTTTTGATTTAATTTGTCATAACAATATTTACAAATACGCTTATCAGAACTCAAATCAAAAGAATTCTCCACCCACAAATAAGTTGCTAAATCTTTCCACTCACAATTATCCATCTTTTCACTTTTTGCATATAAATCAACTAACCTAGTCTGAATCTTATAATGACTTCGTCGACAACACACACAAGTAAAATTCAGCCTTCCACTTGATTTCACCTTAAACCTGGTAAGTTCCTGCTCAAACTTTTCTGTATTCAAAATCTGTACATTGTCTTCCACATTACCTTGAATTGCTGTCTCAATTTCTACACTGTCCTCTTGTTCACGAAAATAACAAAAATCAATTTCTTCACAAATCTTCTTCACATCTAATTCTGTTCCATGCAAAAGAGCACTGTTTAATTGTTTAAGCTTAAGTGCTGGACTTTTTGCATAATACAACTTTCTCACTAATTACCTCATTTTGGTATGATGCACTGCTAACATCCTAAAATGATGAAAAACACTCTGACAGACTTTTCTAGAAAGACAAGCCAGTGAATGGCCTTGCAAACCTGTGATTCCTCTCACTCTGCAAGGATATAAGTCTTGCAACAACTTCACTTTCTGCTTTATACTTTTTTTACTATATGTACGTAAGAAATTACAAAACAAATCAATTGATTCCTGTCGCACACTACAAATACTACTACACTTCCAAGTGTACACTGGACCCTTAGTACGTCTCCCTAAAACTCCATCAGATAACACCTCTTCTGGTTGTCTAGGCACAAGTTTCTCTTTTTCAATCGGACAACCGTCTTTCACTTCATACGCTCGACCACTGGTGTCAACTGCATGCACTAAATCATTCTCCTGGAAGTAACTCTGCTCATTAAAAAATGGCTCACAACTTTAACTGTGCATCCATTCTCCAGAAAAAACTTTACAAAAATTAGTCCGATTAATTACTCTTTTCCATCTACTGTTTGATTTGAAAACATCAATTGTCTTGTTAAGAGTCCTAATTCTATTGATTATTAAAATAAATAATTTTTTCTTAACTTCAAAAGCCTGATCAACAATCTTCTCTACACTTTTCTTTTTCTTTTTCTTATAAAAAGCAGCTCTCTGTTTACCTTTCCTAATGTTTTTTAACAAATTTAAAACCACTCTATTGCGAAACATTTGTCTACGAATGTCTCTAAACTGATTCTGCCTTCTATTCCTATACATATTATTCTCTCCTGCTCCAGTTTTAGGATTCTTTGAAGTTCTCTCCTTCCTTTTCAATTTTACTCTCTCATTTTCTTTTTCTACATGGTGTCCATCATTTTTTCTGGATGTACATATGTTACGTAAAAAAGACTTAGGGGTCCATTAGGATGTCGGGCGGATTGCCCCCGCCAGGGTGGCGGTGGCCACTGCCACCCTGGCGGGGGCAATCCGCCCGACATCCGCATTCTAATTCCCCCCTGCCATATTAGGATGGCGGGGGGGACCGCGGCGGACGAAAACACCGTGCGCCGCTTTTCCGCCCCGGTCGCATTGCGGCCGGGGCGGTAATGGAATCATGTGGTGGCGGTGTCTATCAGACACCGCCATCCATATTAGGGTGCCTGTCTGCAGCTGCTTTTCCGCGGCGGCAATGCCGCCACGGAAAGGCAGGCGGGGATTGCTGCGGGGGCCCCCTGCAGGGCCCCCAGGGTCGCGACACTGTCAGGGGGCACATGGGGGGTACCTATGGTGCCCCCCCACATTTGCATATGCAAAGCGGCAGGCACCGCGCGGTGCCTGCCGCTTTGCATATGCAAATGCAAAAAAGCATTTTTAGCATCGTGGCGGGCGGTGCAAAATCTTGCACCTGCCTCACAACAGGAATAAGACTGAGGCAAACGCTTTCTCATGGAGCTTCACAATTTTACAAAATACAATTCCTCTATGCAAACAAACTCAATATGCTTCCTACACTGTTTTAAAACACAGCTAACATCATTGTAAAGAGTCAAATTGACACCTATGTCTAAGAATGCAGACAGGGATATGCTTCATGAAGCCTAGTCCACTGCACACTTAGATACAATCCTCACCACCTAGGCTCCCCAGGAAACCCAAACATGTACCTTTTTTCCCCATATTTAAAAAGTGACGCATGTATGCGTCATTTTTTAAACCTTTGCGCCACATTATACTAAAAAATGTCAAATCCATTTATTTTCCCCAAAATCGTTTTGACATCACATTTAGGAAACACAGCACAGATCATATTTACAACCATCTGCCTCACAGCAGGGATAAGACTGAGGCAAAATCTTGCACATGAAGCTTCACAATTTTACAAAATACAATTCCTCTATGCAAACAAACTCAATATGCTTCCTACACTGAGTTAACACAGGTAACATCATTGTAAAGAGTCAAATGTATTTCTATTAAACATGCACACATTCTTTATTCCTTTTAAAAAATGTAAAAACTATTTATTTTCCCCAAAATCGTTTTTTACATCACATTTACAAAACACAGCACAGGTCCTATGTAGAAGCATTCCATGTCACGACTAAAAATTCACAATTTTACAAAATACAATTAACGCTTTCACATGAAGCTTCACAATTTTACAAAATACAATTCCTCTATGCAAACAAACTCAATATGCTTCCAACACTGAGTTAACACAGGTAACATAATTGTAAAGAGTCAAATATATTTCTTTAAACATGCACACATTCTTTATTCCTTTAAAAAAATGTAAAATCCATTCATTTTTCACAAAATCGTTTTTGACTTCACATTTAAAAAACACAGCACAGGTCCCAAATAAAAGCATTCCATATCACTACTAAAACTTCACAATTTTACAAAATACAATTCCTCTATGTAGTAAAAACTTTTTACCAAGCATTATCAAAAAGCATGACACAAAGCAACATTATAAAACTACAATTTGCTTCCAAATCTTCTCCATAGAGTATACAAGTCTCTATGTATATTAAATGAATCATAACTCACCTTTACAAATGCTTTAGGAGATTCAGAACAGTGTCAGATACACACACCAATATTTCTTTAGCAGAGCAAAAGGTATGTTCTCCAGGCACTGCAAACCATAAAGGCACAGAAAACCTCTAATGCTACACACATATTGCTCATGGTAACCAATCAAAACTCTTCCCTCTGTATTTTCAAACCAACACCCTTCCCCCCCTCAGCCCTTTCTACCTGTTACCATAGCAACTCCCTCCTCACTGAGCTGCCAGGGTTAAATGTTTATTCTACAATGTTGCAAATCACCTCTGCAAGGATGTTTGACCTGCAAATACACCAGCTTATCTGGTGCCATGTTTCTTTAAATGATTTTTTTTTAACCATTCAAATTACTTCTTACACAGAACACAACCATGCACCCTAACTTTCAGTTTTCACCTATCTCATTCTACCAATCATTGCTTGTGATTCAAGAGCACTGAAACTCCACAGGGTTTTTTTTGCAACCTCCTATTGCTCCAACTGCCATTTCTTTTCCACACTTCATCTGACTGCATCAGAATCTCCTCTCACCATGTATTCTGTCTGGATTATTGGACATAGCTATATCCACTGGGCTCAAAGGTATGCTAGTACCAGACATTTTCACAACCTTGATTTATCAAACGTGAACATCAAATGGTTTGGCCAGAGAGGATTAAAATGTCACCAATTGATTCCATTGGTGAAAACCTTTTTGCATTTGCCACACCCTGACCTGTTAATTGTGCACTGTGGAGGAAATGACTTGGGCACGTTGACTGGTGTAGGTCTGGAAATGCTTTTAAAGGACACCTTTGATCAATTGATGGCACTTTTTCCACAAACTGCCTTGGTATATTCCAATATATGCCAAAGACAGAAATGGAAGTGGTCCAACCAATTTTGTCCACAATTTGAAAAAGCACAGAAACATGTGAATAAATCTGTTTCTGCTTACATGAGGGACTATGGAATGGGTTCAATATACAACAACAACTTGCATTACAACATGCAAGATATTTACAGAGAAGATGGTGTGCACTTCTCAGATGAAGGGAATAGAATATTCCTCCTGAATTTAAGACTGTGCATTAGTACCTACTTGTAGGTACCTAAATCAGCCACAGAACACAAAAGCCCTTTTCAGGGCTACCCTATCTCTGATCACTCCAAATGATTATCTTTTTCTAACTTTTTTCACTATTTTTCACTATAGTACGCTCCCCGGTACGCTTCCCGGTGCGCGTACCGGGCGCTCCCCCCGCGAAACATAAAAACTAGTTTTTTTCTTGTTTGCCTATTTCGGCCTCCTAAGACCCCCTCAGAAAACCTAGAGGGTCAAGGAGTGCCTACGATGCCCCCTTATACCCATTCCCAACGTTGTTTGTCCTCCATTTTCTGTCTCAAATCTACCGAAACACAAAATGGAGGACTCCCGTAGCGCTGCCGGTACGCGTACCGGGGCGCGCACCGGGAAGCGCTCCCAAAAATGTTAACATTTAATTTACATAAAAACCACTGGAGACACTTTCACCAAATATAGAATAGCTCATACTACATACCAATCCCTACCATTTTCCCAAATTCGATGGAATTCCATTGAGCCATTTAGCCTGTAGACCTCTCTAAATACCCTGAGGTAAATTACTTCACAAAAATACATCTGAAGTGTTAGAATTGACAACCAATTAAAATGTTACTTTCATTTTCTACTTTTTTTACCTGGCATTTGATTGGTTATGTACATGAATATAAATGAAAAATGAGAGGGAAACACTGCCATTTTGACTACAACTACCTAAGGTACATCTTCAAAAGGATTTTCGCATTTTTTCTTCTCCACCTCTCTCTAAAGTAAGTTGATAATTTGTAAGGGGCACTTTAAGTTAATTTGTAAAAACGTTTTCTGATAATTATTTTCTGTCCCTCTGCTATAGTTATAGATAGAGATAGGCTCCTCTGTTATATTTATTGATTGACTTAGGCTTCTCTGCTATAATTATGAATTTACTTACGCTTCTTCACAGGCACGTTTTTATATTTCTACTTCCTGCCTGATACCATACACTGTCCAAAGATAACTTCACTGTTAAAAACTCAGAAGTACCTGTCTAAACTTAAACCCAACACTGCCCTAACTTTACTGATATATTTATTTTTAATGCAATTTACAGCAACAAAATGGAAGGAGAACCAAATATTTCTTTCGAAATTGTTCTGGAGAACAATCCTGAGGAAGACTTTGACTTTATGGATCAGTCTCTGGACGAAGAGTTAGTTAATTGTGTGGAAGAAATGGAATCATGGACTCAAAATGAGGACATTCCTGATGATATAATGTTGGAAGTTCTTTTAAATTTTGAAAAATCACAGCAATAAATTTTTATTTAATAATTAAAAAATGTTCTAGACATTATTCTTTTTTATATGTAATTCATGAAATAGTACCAAAATGAATATAATATAAAGTGAGACTTATAGTACACTGTGCAACTTTTTTGTGTTACATAGTAATTTTGCTCATAGTTACTTCCTTTCTCCCACTATATTATCTCCAATGTGTATTTGACATCTCTTTTTCATCTCCTGCCTCCATGGTGTTTCTGCTTTCCTGACAGACTATGGTATGGATTCCATATACCACAATAACTTCTGTAACAACATGCTAGATATCTACATAAAAAAGGTGTACATTGAATTTAAAACTCTGCATTGGTACCTACATGTTGGTACTTAAATCACCCACACAACACAACAACTCTATTCAGAACTACCCTACCTCTAAGCACTTTAAATTATCATTTTACTGTTTCACTGAGTTTTCCCCATGTGTGTGGGGGGGAGGTGTGTGTGGGGGATGGTGGGGTGTGTCTGTGAGGTGTGTGTGCGTATGTGTCTGGGGGGGTGAGATATATAGGTGTATGTAGGTGTATGGGGTATGTGGGTGTGGGTGGGGGTGTGGGTGTGTAAGGTGTGTGTGTGGGTGTGGGTGTGTGGGGTGTTTGAGTGTAGGTGGAGGTGTGGGTGTGTGAGGTGTGTGTGGGAGGTGTGTGGGTGTGGGGGGTATGTGTGTAGGATATGTGTGTATGTTTGGGATGTGTGGGTGTGTCTGTGAGGTGTGTATGTGTGTGTGTGTGTGGGGGGGGCGAGGTGTGTGTGTGGGATGTGTGGGGTGTGTCTGTGAGGTATCTGTGTATGCGTGTGTGTGTGTGTTGGGGGGTGAGGTGTGTGTGTGAGTGTGGGTGTGTGGGATGTGTGGGTGTGGGTGTGGATGTGTAAGGTGTCAGTGTGGGGTTGTGGGGTGTTTGGGTGTGGGTGGAGATGTGCGTGTGAGGTGTGTGTGGGGAGTGTGTGGGTGTGGGGGGGTGCGGTTGTGTGCATGTGGGTGTGTGTGGGATGTACTTGTAGGTACCTAAAACAGCCACAGAACCCAAAAGCTCTTTTCAGAGCTACCCTACCTGTAATCACTCAAAATGATTATTTTACACTATTATTTCCACTAGTTTTTC
Source organism: Lissotriton helveticus (assembly GCF_964261635.1). Classification (NCBI taxonomy): domain Eukaryota; kingdom Metazoa; phylum Chordata; class Amphibia; order Caudata; family Salamandridae; genus Lissotriton; species Lissotriton helveticus. The sequence goes on along the minus strand of NC_136067.1, from coordinate 1,138,220,430 downwards.
ACCAAAGTACGCTCCCCGGTACGCTCCCCAGTGCGCGTACCGGGCGCTCCCCCCGCGAAAATCGGAAAATAAAATTACTTTTTTTTTTACCCGAGGAACCCTTTTATGGCCCCCACATCAAACCTAGGGGGTCAGGGGGGTCTACCCTGCCCCCTTTTCATTATTTTCCCTTTTGTTTTTACCACCTCTTGTGTCTCGATCCTACCGAGACACAAGATGGCGGCCGCTGCGAACTGTTTCGAATGTTTACAGACACCCGAGAGCCAATCAGCTTCCCGTGCGCAGGTCGCGTGGCGCGCCCGGAGCGCTCCCCGGTACGCGCACCGGGGCGCGCTTACAGATATATACATTTTTTTTAACCTAAATTACTCTAAATCCTCTGGAGCACATATCTTGAGACATAGCAAAGGCACATCGGGCTACCAGTCCCTACAATTTTGCCAAGTTTGGTGAAAATCCATTCAGCCGTTCGAGCTAAAAGTGCGACAGACCGCCCTATGGAAATTAACATGGGGAAAACACGTTTTGGGACCCCCCTTTTATCTCGGCCCCCGCTTGACGAATCCCCCCCCCAAACTTTCAGGGAAGGAGCGGAACGCCGCGAGGCAAAGTTGCTGAAAAATTCAGGCTGATTCCTCAACCGGCGCCAAAGTTATTCCAAATAGAATGTTGCGATTTCCCTATGGAAATCAATCCTAACTATATATACCTACTGGCGACCGCCAGTAGGTAATATACACATACACATATATATGCATACACGCACACACATATATGTATTTTATATAACTATAAATATTTTATATATATATAATTAAAAGAAAATTAAAGGTGGAGTCATACATTGGTCTTCTAATAAAATAATAACTTGCTGTACCATGGTGCACTGCTTATGAGCTCACATATATCACTGGTGACAAATAAAATCTACAGTGGGGCAATATTAGAAGGCCTACATATACCTCCACTTTAACCTCTGGGGCCAAATGTACAATCTTCCAAATAGCGCCTCGCGAATTGTGTAGCATTTGCGACTCGCAATTTGCCTGGTGCTATTTGGCATGTACAACAGTGTGTTTAAAACTGTTTATGACTCTCAATGGGGTCGCAAATTGCGAGGCTCATGAATATTAATCAGTCCCTCACAATCTGTGAGCCCATTGGGAATGACAAGCCCTCCCAGGGATGGTGGCATGCAGGGCTCAGCAGAACACCATGTCTGGGACTGCTTTTAAATAAAGCAGACTTTTTTTAAATGCAGCCCATTTTCCATAAAGGGAAACGGGATGCATATAAAAAAAAGAAATGAAACGTTTTCGTTTAATTTTTAAGGGCAGGATGTGGTCGCTGGGATCACTGCCTGCCCTTAAAAAATAATATTGCATGCATTTGCAAAGGGGAAGTAGGTGGTAATTTGCAAGTGTTTTGCGACCGCAATTGCGGTCGCAAAACATTGGTACATAGCTTTGCGTTGCTATTAGGAAGGGAATAAACCTTCCTAATAGGGAGTCGCAAAATAGTATTTTGCGAGTCGCAAAATACTGTTTGAACATGGGCCCATGCTTTTTAGCTTGTGCAAACGGGTCTAAGGCCCGTTTGCGCATGCTAAAAAGCGTTGTACATCTGGTCCCTGGTTCCCTCAGTAAATGTCTATGGGGCATATTATCAAGCAGGGCGATAGGCAATTACCGCCTCTTTAGCGGCCATTTTCGGCCGCTAAGCGGCGATAATTCTATCAACCTATTAGCAAGCTGTCTCTAACTGATGTTAGCGACAGCTTTTAGGCGATAGCGAGTGGTTTGGGGCCCGCTTTGCATGTCAGCGATGTTTATTGCTAATGACATGCAAAGTGGGCGTACCCAACCAGTTAGCGACTGAAAGCAGTCGCTAACGTCGCTATTGCCTATTAGCAAGGCAGGCGTAGCGATGGAAATATTCGCGCTATGCGCGAATATCTCCAAATACTATCACCTGCCCAGACCAGTTCTTAGCCATGTTATCCAATGGGAGGTGGATAACATGGCTAAGAGCCTTTCGTCGCTAATGCGTGAATATCGCTGTATTCTCAGCGATATTCACGCTGGATATTTTAGCACAATGGAGAAAAACGTTGCTAATACATGTTTTCTCCGCTAACATATCCAGCGATAGGCAGCGATAAAAAATTAGTCGCTAAGCCTATTTAGCGATAATTTTCACTACTTGTTGGTAATATGCCCCTATGTTTTTTTTAACATAAAGTAATTTCACAATCCATTTGCGGCCGAACGCCATCATGGCCGACTTTCGCACATATGTGTAATGCAGGAGCAGCCAATGCAGGTAAGAGCCGTGGCCCGGTGGGCCCAGGTTGATGGAGGGGTTCGACAGACGACCACGAGGGGAAATAAAATAAATAATTAATCATTGTTTGTCAAAATCACTGCCCACTCAGTCCCACTGCTCTTACCTGCACGGGTTGCTGCTGGTTAAATGTTTCATTCTTTGACAAATAACACGCATTTCACTGGCACACAAGATGGCTGCGTGGAGAGCTCCTTGTGTGCACTTCAAGACACTTCTATGAGCACCAGGCTCCAAGCAATCCAATCTTCAAAAATAGCCTTAAAATGCTTCTGATTATGTGAAGCGAGCATATTTCATTGAAAGTCACGTGGTATGAGTTTACTAATCCAGGATGCCCTTAAACTAACGTACGGAGCAGGTTTACTCCACGAATGCACCACCACACCTCGCCCTGTCCATCTTTACTCACACCTAGACAAACACCTGCCAGAGTGAGACCTCCAGAGCACATTCTTTATTTTTGATCTAAACGGTGACCATAGAAACAAAAGTATAAACCAGCGGCTGTGCTTGTAGTGCCTTGGTAAACTACTGAATAAAATAAATCTGAAACAGCTGTCCAGGGCATGTACATTTTTGGATACGCAGTCCAATGTTGGCTCCAAGGCAGCCTAAGCCTCTCGCACGATGATGTCATGGACATTTTATAAGGTAGGCCTGCTGCCCTGACACGCCTCGCGAAAGAATGTGCCATTATCGTTCGCAGTGAATCATTTGTTGTCAATTTAAAACAATTCCCTTTTAAGTTAGGGAAAAAATGATCTGTGCAAGCCATTAAGTTCCAGATTCGCTTTCAAGCCAAGGGAGTGCGTGTGGTGAGACGGATGATAGTCGTTTTCACAGCGGTAGCCAGCCTCTTTATCACCGGGAGCAGAAGGAAAACTGGGCGAGGAGCACGTGCTCCGCTGGAAAAGGCCTCGAGGTGTGCGTTATTGGCACACTGGGCCCATGAAGTTCTTCTTTATGGCACCTTCCAGAATAGATTTTTTGGATTTCAAATGCAGCATTTTTTCGTTATTGACTTTAGCAAGACTGAGCATTATAGCCGGGGCGGGGCCAGCATTTTCTTTCCTTTCTTCCTTTGTGCGCTCACTTCATTTTAAAAGACACATTTCTTTGCAATTTTAATGATTTCTCACTGTAATCATGTTTGGTTCTTTTGCTACTTTGTCCAGTGCTACACAACTGTGCCATGATGTCTGGTTTCTTGCAGCAGGGGCGAAAGACAGGCTCAACATTACAATGGGCCACCATCCTTTTAGGGGGGCCCTATTCAGCCCATGACCAATGTGTATCTGTGACATGGGCTACTTGGGGCCCCTCATCATATCCTGCAGAGGGGCGCCATCAGTTTGTTTTACTCCACTGTCTTGCAAAGTGATCAGCTTCTGCCTTGCGACCTGGGAGTCACAGTTCAAAGTTATTAAGAGCCATAAAAATGAATTTAACCTGTCCAGTGACACCACAACAAGCATTTGCAATGCAATCAGTCTTGCCTTTGGGACCTTATATGTATTAAACTATGCAACTCATTAGCCTGGGTGCTGAAACATCCACTGTTCTTTAACATGGAGGGAAAGTAAGCACCAAACTGTGTGACACACAGGTATGAAAACACATGGAGAGAAATATTGGCTTTCAGCAGGAAATGGTATAGTGCAAAGCTCTGTTTTAATATAAAATCAGGGCGTTTGGTGGTCATTTCACTGAAAATACAAGATTTGAGAAAATATTATTGTCTACGGGTGCTTGTGAAATCAATTTAACCTGTCCAGTGACACCACAACAAGCATTTGCAATGCAATCAGTCTTGCCTTTGGGACCTTATATGTATTAAACTATGCAACTCATTAGCCTGGGTGCTGAAACATCCACTGTTCTTTAACATGGAGGGAAAGTAAGCACCAAACTGTGTGACACACCAGGTATTAAAACACATGGAAAGAAATATTGGCTTTCAGCAGGAAATGGTATAGTGCAAAGCTCTGTTTTTAATATAAAATCAGGGCGTTTGGTGGTCATATCACTGAAAATACAAGATTTGAGAAAATGTTATTGTCTACGGGTGCTTGTGGAAGACAATTTCTATGGACTGGAATCTAGAGAATGCTAAAGTGATTCTGGTATTTTACTGACCTCTTCTGGTCGTTTTCTATCATGAAAGTTAAATAGAGGCAGTTGCCAGAAAAATTAAAAAAAAAATAAAGTCTCTATGCAAAAAGTAATTCTGGTATTTTACTGACCTCCACTGGGCGTTTTCTATCAAGTCAGTTAAACAGAGGCAGTTGAACGGCTAAAAGAAGCCCCTAAGCGGAAGCAGATAAGTCCTAGGGCTGATCTCCTGAGCCCACACAGTACATACACATATAAGTATATACTAAAGTATATACAAGAGGTCTTGAATGCTCGACCTAAAAAAAGCTGATTACAGTCAAATACTTCTTTGAGTCTCTGGTTGTGGACCATGCAAATTGGTTTTCACTGAACATTAATCATGCCCTGCTCTTTCACTGCAGGGCTGTACTTTCAAAGGTCATTTTAGTGGCACCCATGCAATCTTGTCCCCAGAAAAGACTCATTTAGGAGGTTTTGACATAGTGCAGCACCACAAGAAATCTTGCTGTGCAGCCTTATGTCAAAACAAAAGAGCAGGAATGCGCTGTATCTATGTGACACAGCGCATTTCTGTCCTTTTCCCCAGCGGCGGTGCACTATTGGCTGCCATGCACCGACGTAGGCACCATTACACCTTGGTGCAAGGGTGCCTGGTTTGTGGGGCTGATGATTTTGTGCAGGAGGGGATACCTTCTTGCACAAAATCAATACATTCTGGAGAGTTCCTTTTTCTATGTGTGCTGCAGAATGCAGCACACCTAGAAAAAGGAAAGCACAAGGAGAATTTAAAACATTTCTCCTCATTGCGCCTTCCTAATGCCATCCCTGGGGTGGGGTTAGGTTTTGACGCATTCCCAGGTTTACAATTTCTCTTAAATCTGGGAATGTGTCCGGTTCCATGGGTGTTGTGTGGGAACACCCACAGCAACACTCATAAAATGCCCCTTTCATGCAGTTTTCTGCATGAAAGGGGCACATATTTATAAGGCCACAATGGCTTTACTCAGTCTTATAAATACGCCGTGGCACATTGCACCACTAGAATGTCAAAAAAGTGACATTCTGGTGGCACAAAAGTGCTGGTAGGGCCTCATACATGCTTTTCAGTTATGGAGTTAGCCAAGACCTGTTGATTATGAGTTTGGAGATCCGGGGAATACCATGGCATCCGTGATGGGAATACCGCAGCCGAGTAGGAGGTCTGACCGCCCGATTACAAACAAAGTAGTTGGACTGCCAGAAGACCGCCGGTACCAACAGGATCCTGGATCCCACAGCGGCAGGGGATTAGAGGCAGTGCTGATGCTGGCACTGCTGTGCCAAGTAGGAGTCTGATTTCTGCCAACCTTTTCATGGCGGGGATTCCGTCATGAAAATGTCAGCGGAAAGGCAAGAAAGAGGCTCCAAACAGGCCCCCTGGATGTGTTTGCCCTTTGGGCATTGTGGCTGGTGTTACATGTTGGTCCCCCCATGCCTGTGCTGTTGTGCATGCTATGTGTACCATGCACAACACAGTGCCTGGCAACAGTGTGCGCATGACTCTGCAGGCATTGCAGTGTGGCACATTGCCTTCAGGCTCCCTCTGTGAGCGGAAGCATGCAGCTGCCTCAAGACCTCTGTCGGCACACCGCTGGCCAGGCGGCTAACTCATAAAGCGGTGGTCAGGACTCCACCAGCATGGCAGCATTCTCCCAACTGCCGCAATGACAGTCTGGCAGTAATCAGTCCCTTTGCGTTAAAAACCATCACTTGTGATGGTCATTCAGTTCAATCTATGATGAATATTATGTTCTTTTATACGTATTTTAGACTATATTTTGAACTATTTATTAAACTGATCTTAAATAAGCATGGGCGGAATTTGCGAATTCACGATACGCGAATTTGCGCGACTTTGTAATCGCGATTCGCAAAAATCCGCCAAATTCCACGAGCTTGCGATTTTTTTTTATTGCGAGTTCGTGAGATTTTTTTACCAGTTCGGGAACGAGAACTTGCGCATGCGGTGGCAACGGTCGCGAACATGTTTTCACTTAACCAGCCTGCTCGCGATACCTTTTTCCTGTTTTGGGTCGCAATGACGTATTCGCGTTCGCAATTTCCTGTTTCAGGTCACAATGACTTGTTCGTGATCGCGGCGTCACTCGGCCAGCTACCAAAATCTCGCAGCGCTCACGAACTGAGAGGAAAACTCATCAGCGAATGCAGAATCATTGTAAGTCAATGCAGCGCGCGAGATTGTATTTTTGAAGAGCGAACAAGAAAAAAAAATCCGCCAACTCGAAAATCTGGGATTTTTGGGCAATTTTGCGCGATTCGTGGATCGCAAAATTGCCAAAAATTTGCACATTCCGCAAGCGGAACAAATTTTCCGCCCATACTTAATCTTAAAATCCCGAGATTTTAGGAAGTGTAGGGATGCATTGTTTTACCTCCTTCTCAAAGACGCAGATGAAGTATGATATGGGGTCTGCGCCTTCTTTTTTTTAAGATATAAAAAGATAATAAAACAGTTCTACTATTCAGACATTAAAACAGTTTTAAAAAACGTTAAAAAAAATGTATACAGGTTATAACAAGCAAATTCATCATGCGGAGATTTACAAAACTCAATTAAACTTTTTGCAGAGCAAAGATTATGCCTAAAACATATGGGCTCCATTACGATATCGGGCGGATTGCCTCCGCCAGGGTGGCGGTGGCCACCGCCACCCTGGCGGAGACAATCCGCCCGACAACCACTCTCGTTTTCCCCTCCGCCTGACTAGGATGGCGGAGGGGACAATGGCGGACGGAAAGACCGTTCGCCGCTTTACCGCCCTGCGACCGCGGCGGTAATAGATTAATATGGTGGCGGTGTCCAATGGACACCGCCAGCCATATTACAATGGCAATATGTAGAGGCCTTTCCGCGGCGGCAATGCCGCCACGGAAAGGCAGGCGGAGATTGGTGCAGGGGCCCCCTGCAGGGCCCCCAGGTTGCCACCACTGTCGGGGGGCACATGGGGGGTACCTATGGTACCCCCCCACATTTGCATATGCAAAGCGGCAGGCACCGTGCGGTGCCTGCCGCTTTGCATATGCAAATGCAAAAAAGCATTTTTCACATTGTGGCGGGCGGTGCAGAGTGCACCGCCCGCCACAATGCTAAAACTACAGGATGTGCCCGCCACTGTGGCGGGCACATCCTAATTCCCCCCACGGGACCCCCGCCCTTATGGCGGGCGGTCCCGTTCTGCGATAGGGTGGCGGGCATCCTAATGGAGCCCTTGGGCTTTATATGCCAGCGCCGGGCCTCAACCAAAGTCGAATTTGGACAGACTAATAACACGTGTAAGAAATGCTGCTGTCCTCTGCTTCATAAATCACAAATTTCTGTGGAACTTTCCGATTTATCCCATTTAAAAGTCTGGGTCTTTAAGGGAAGAATCTCCAGCCTCATTAAAATGATGGTATGCCGGGCCCTATGCTCTAATGAGAAACCTATGTATAATTGCAGAGTTTTATATTATAGACTGTCTCAAAGGTGTGCAAAGTGTTTTAGCTGAGAACAGTGGTCTACATCTGCCTCATAGCTTATACTTGGGTCAGGTTGTTTAGATAATACTTCATATGTGAAGAGGTCATAGATTTCAAAAGTGCAACCGTGCAGCCAGACTGAGTTAGTGCAATACTTAAGTTCTTATTAAAAGTATGGTGGGCTACATCGTCTCTAAAAGTCTCCAATTTCAAAATATGCCTTATGGACCCTTGGTCTGGTGTAAAAGATTATAGGCCCAGCGAAGTATATTTGTGATAGCGTTTGCATACGTGCTGACTATGGATAACTCAAGGCGAATTGGTCAGTCAGGGACTGACTGACTGACTCTTAGCAGTTTATATAAAAAATCTCTTTTTTTACATTTAGTCAATACCATGCCTTGATCGAATATATTCCAAGGCGTATATTAAAATTGGTGGTATTTTTGACCGGTAGACCTCAAGCATGGGTTAAAAATGTCAGTTGCCTGAAGAGGAGTAAAATCTCAACAGTCCACCGACGTGGGCGACAGCCTTTAGGTTGATATGCCCAAGATGGGATGAATTTTGTAAGGTCTTTGAAAGAATTCTCCCCAAAAAAACATATTCCTTAACAATCTCTAAAGGTTTCCCGTCTAATGTCCAATTACGGTCAAGATAGTGCTTTCTCCCTCTGAATGGAATAACTTTAGTTTTAGAGGTGTTAGGTACAAGAACATTTTCTTTGGCATACTAGTCTAGGGCATTGAGGTTTCTTTGTAAGCCTACCAGAGTAAGATCAATGATTGCTACATCGTCAGCTTACAATAAAATGTGCATGTCGCTAGAAGCTTTTTTTGGTGAAAAATTATTAATTGTTTGTAGACGCTCTGGGAGGTCACTTATATACAGGGAAAATAGAATGGGGGCTATGACACAGCCTTGTTTAAGGCCATTCCTCGTGATGACAGGCCCCGTCAAACCCTTTTGGCCGCCCAGCTGGACTTTGCACCATGTTGTAGCATGTAATGCCATGATTATGGTGAGCAGGACATTTGGTATTCCAAGCCTCACTAACTTAGACCTAAGAGTAGGCCTGTGTACACGATCAAAGGCAGTAGTAAAATCAACAAAGACACAATAAACAACTTGCTGCTTCATTACTACATATTTGTGTATGACTGTTAGCAGAACTGCAATGTTATCCGTCACAGAGTGCTTTGGTCGAAAGCCAGCCTGAGTCATTGGTATCACTTCTGTGGAGTATGCCCAATCTTTCAGGTGTTCCAATACGCGTGTTGCACACATCGTCCCTGACGCATCCAGTAGGGCTATCTGTCGATAGTTTTTGGGTAACAGTTGGGCTCCTTTTTTCAGGATGCAAACCACAATACTCCCGTGCCATGTTTTTAGAATTCTCCCTGTGGAGAAACAATGGGAAAATAAAGGGGCCAAAAACTTTCTCCAATCTTCGGTATTACTTTGAAGAACTTTAATGGAGATTTTATCTGGGCCTGTTGCTGTTGTTGTTCTTGCTGCCTTTATGTATAAAGCTATCTCTTTCGCTGATGGTGCTATCGTGTCATGAAGTTTTTCCTCCTTTCTGAGCCAAGGTTGTATTGTTTTTGCCAAGCCATAAAGATTTGGTTTATGAAGCTGAAAGAAATAATTTTTCCACTCCGAAGGGGGAACTGGAGAGGAGTGAAGAGCTTTCCTTATGCCTGTTGCTTCTGCTACTATCCTGCAGAACTCCTTACTGTTTTTTTGGTTAACTGCATCTTGAATATCCACCCAATTTTTGTCATTTTATGCACGTCTGATTTTATCCTTCCACTGCGCTCTCCCGGCGACACTAATGATGCGTCATATTTACAGTATGACGCATCATGTCGCAAGGAGTTACAGATACGTCAGTATTTCTGACGTATCTGTAGGTGCAAAAGTGACGCATTGCTGGAGTTTGTCACAAAAGTGACGCAACTCCAGCAATGTGTACTTTCACATGGGGCAAGCCCCATGTGAAAGGGCCTGCGTCAGTCTTACGCCTGCCATGAGGCAGGCGTTAGATTTTGACGCATTAGCGTCCAAAAATGGCGCAGTGAAATCTTATAGATTTCATTGCGTCACTTCTATGACTCTTTCTTGCGACAAAACGCCCCCTTGCATACATTATACCTGGCGCAGGTATAATGTGGCGCAGGGGTTTACAAAGTGACGCATCTACCTAGATGCGTCACTTTGTAAATGTGGTGCAACAAGGCACATTTTTTACTCCACTGGTGTGTCACTAAAAGTGACGCACCAGCGGCGTAAAAGTGACGCAAGGGCTCATAAATGAGCCCCAGAGTATTTTAAAAAGTGCTGTCTGATCAAGTTGTTTAAATTAGAAGCAACGCAATCTCAGTGCTTTAGGACTAAGTGACCCCCACGCTTACCACACCTAGCTGTGCGGCCAGTCAAAGAGGCCATTATCTCAGTAACAGTATCCTTGTATACTGTTTTCTGGTCAGCAACTGTGCTTCCATTGGTCAGTAAGGAATAAATGAGAGCAGAGTTTATTTTTGCAATTGCTTTAGAGTTACATTTTATTCGCCCTTTTTTTAATCGACTTCTATAATTCTGTTTTGTTGAGATACAGACCATGTATCAGAGGATTGCAAAGGGATCTCAGGTGCCAAAAACAAAATTGCGTGATCACGTGCTTTTGGTGATTTTAACATTCATGGTTTGCATTTTCACAAAGAGGTCAAGACTACAGATTACATAGGCAAGAATGAAGGTGCTAAATGGCCCCTTTCTGGTGTAATCTGCGGGAATATCCCCTTCTAGTCTTCCGTTTATTATGAGTCCAATAAATGCAGTCACCGAGGCGACATGCATCTTCCACCTTTTATCAGCTTTGGCCTTGTAGGGAATAGTGGTGATGAAATTGACAACATTTCCTCATATGCGTTAGTGCCACATTCAGTCAGTAAAGTATTAGAGATTTTTCCATTAAAGTCACCCTTTATCAGTACTGATGGAAATCCTTTGGAGTCTATGACAGACTCGATTTTGACAAATAGTTTGATCATTAAGTGATTGTTCACAGGCCCTGGGGGGATGTAAACGTTAAAAATAAGGAGATCATGCATGGAGTCCGAGGTCTCTTTCCTTTAGTTCATCTTTATACATTGGATATGCGGCAGACACATATTGAGTACTTCCTGATCCCAGAATATATCTTCTTTCAATAGGATTGCGAGGCCTACTTTTGCATAACTCCTTCTCACCGCCTCTACCAGGAGATCGTATATAATGTAACCTTTTTGATCGAAGGATGCTAGTGCCCACATTTCTTGCAAGGTCAAATCGACTGAGAGTTTTCTAGGATCAGAGCTAGTTTTCCAGGGTCCTTCCCAGCTATGTTCCATAATGCAATGCTTAAGAATCTGCTAAAAAGGTTGCTTGTTTACCTTGCCCTGCTTGTGACTATTCAGGTTTTTAACTATACAAAACCAAGAGAGTTCGTGGGACTGAGACCGAAAATGTATTTGAGTGTGGCTTATGCCTTCTTAAAAGCTACTATAAGCTCCAGGAGAACAATAGAGGGTGGTTCTTAGGGCTAAATGTGGGGGATGTTGTTACCTGTTTGCTATTTCTGCTTATCGTATGGACCTTTTATGGTTGTTTATGGGCCAAAAAAAGCAAGTAATGAAACTGAAGTATTTTTTTTTATAGTATACATAGTTTTTTTCAGGGGTTTTCAGCCAACTTCTTTATACATTGTTCCACTTCCGACAAAAATTAGATTTATGAAGCCCTGCAAGGCCACCTTGAGTGGTCCTGCGTGGCTTCATAGATCTCGAGTCATGTAACGCAGCACAAATCGCTGCATTGCATTAGTCTGCACCAGGGAGGCCTTTCCATAGGTATTGTGTCGGTGTTCTCACACAACATCAATGGATTTTGGCACATTCTCAGATTTACAACAACTTGTAAACCTGGAAATGCGCCCAAAAGATACGCCTCCCAAATGTCTGACAGAATATCGACGGACATAAAATCGACCTACAGAAATATCGACACAAGAATATCGACATCCTATCTACAATATGATAAGTACAAACATATCGAGAAAAAAAAATATTGATGTCAAAAATATAATTGTTAAAAATATCGTTTTTTTTACTTAAGAAAAATGTAAAATTAAGTAACAAATACATATATTTAAAATAAACATAGTAAAAAAACGGTTTAAATGATTACAAATAATAAGTAATATATATATAATGTAAAAATAAATTAAACATATGCATATTACACAAAATATATACCTACCTACAAATAACTTTTACCAATTACTTTAATAACTTATTTAAAAAAATCATATACATTATAAATACATCTATACACATAAAACAATAATATCAAAAAATATATCTATACCACATTTTAAAATATTAAAATATGTTTTACTTTTTTTAATATTAATTGTATACTACATTAACAAAATGATAAAAAATAAAAATATTAGATAGTGTAGGTAATAAAATTACTATTCCAACTCCAAACAGTGCAACAGTAGGGAAAGTGTTGGATAGCGTACAGGTAAAAATTACTAATCCCACTCCAGTGAGTGCAACAGTAGGGAAAGTGTTGGATAGTGTAGGGGTAACATTTAGTATTCCCACTACAGAGAGTGCAACAGTAGGCAAAGTGTTGGATAGCGTAGGGGTAACATTTAGTATTCCCACTCCAGTGAGGGCAACAGTAGGGAAAGTGCTGGATAGCGTAGGGGTTAAAATTACTATTCCCGCTCCAGGGAGTGCAACAGTAGAGGAAGTGTTGGATAGGTTAGGGGTAAAAATTACTATTCCCACTCCAGGGAATAGAATAGTAGGGAAAGTGTTGGATAGCGTAGGGGTAAAAATTAATATTCCAACTCCATGGAGTGCAACAGTAGGGAAAGTGTTGGATGGCGTAGGGGTAAAAATTACTATTCCCACTCCAGTGAGTGCAACAGTAGGGAACGTTTTGGATAACGTAGAGGTTAAAATTACTATTCCCGAGGGGCGTGGCTAAGGCGCCGATCAAGATGGCCTCCTAGAGAGATTTCTCCGTCATACCCGGACGCCTTCGAACATTTTAATTATCATCTTTCATCTCCTAATGTGCATCAGAATGTGAGGAGACTTCGGTGAGCATTTTCGTCATTTGAAGGTGCCCGCTTGCTTGGTTTCTCCGCAGCGGTTATCTTACCTCAGAGCGGCTGCCGCCATTTCGGTTGCGAGTGTTCTTCTCATTTTGGGATGGCTGTGCTGACGCCCTCTACATGCCGCTTCTGACCTTTCTGCCCCGCTGCATTTGTTGTGCATTGTAGTGGTGATTTTTGGATTGCCTGTCACTTGTGCACTGTTCGTTTTTGAAGCCTTAATCACCTTTGATGCCGCCTGCAGAATTTGCCTCACAGCGCCACTTCAGGTGCCGGCACGAGCGTATGTAGTCTCTTGTTTTTGACTGACTTCAGCTAACGTCCTCTACATGCCGCTTCTGACCTCCTCACATCACCGCATCTGTTATAATCTGTAGCGGTGATTTATGGGAATGCCTATCATTTTTTTTTTACGCTCGCTTATGAAGCTTGTAGCACTTTTAATACAGCCTGCAATGTTTATCTCACAGCGCCACTATTTTAGGAATTCTTCACATCTCTCTCACACCTAATACATTCTATGGGCCTGCTTGCTTGTTCTATGGACAATTTTTCCATGACACCTAATGTGAATACCTAATGTGAATACTTCTATATACTATGCCTCCTCCTGGAAGTTTATTTGGAGAATTTATGTGGAGAGGTTAATTTGAAGCCCAACATGTATGCTGTTTTTCTCCTCTGCTACCTTTTTTGACAACCCTTTTTCTTGGCATATGCTCTGGTTTATTGACTTGTCAGGTCTGCATCACTTGGGGATGCTGTGCTTCTGAAATCCTCCTGCGCATATTGATTTTCAACTTCGAATGTATGCCCTTCTATAACATGGCGCTTATTTGACTTTGACATTTCTGTTTTGGCAGATTCTTATACTCTATTTACAGTTTGCCATCAAGCTTCATTTCTCTACAATTTTGAGCTACTCATAGACTAATCTGCTACATATCACTCTATTGGAGATATTTTATTTTCTATGGTTTGACTGCGTAAACCAAAATTCATTTTTACACCTTCTACAGTGGCCCAAGCATCCTCCTCTTCAGCTACTCATCCTCCTACTAGTGCATCATCAATGGCTGGCGCTGCTCCTAACCGTTCTTCAGCCTCCCAAACCACTTCTAGCAAATCTTCTCCTCCTAATATTTCATCCAAACACCTGAAGCATGATCCTCCTTCTCCTGACAAACCTGCCTCTCCTATCTCCATGAAACTAATTTTGGAAGAGATACGGGCATTGCGTCCATTTATAGAGGAAATTAACAAAGACATGCAGCTTTTGAAAGAAAAATGGTGGACTATGGATACCCGGATCACTACTGTGGAGCAACAGGATTTGTAGGTACAAACTAATTCACAGCGCATATCCTTTCTAGGACTTGGAAAATAGAAATAGAAGAAATAACCTCCGTATTTACGGCCTTCCGGAATCCCTGGAGGGGGATGACCCTGTAACTTTCTTTACATCCTTTCTTCCGAAGCTGTTAGACATGCCGTCTACCACCTCTCTCAGTATTCAAAAGAGCTCATAGACTTGGTCCTCGTTCGATCACCTCGACGAAACCCCGTGGAGTTATTCTTCTTTTTCTGAAATCTACAGATTTGCTAACAGTACTTTCAGCAGCAAGAACTAAAAAGCAAGTATCCTGGCTTGACCAAAGAGTTTTCTTCTCTCAAGACGTTTCCAATGCCACCGCATCACGAAGAAAGGAATTTCTATCTCTATGTCCTCCTTTGCGATCCCTTGGAGCTCGATATGGTTTGTTTCACCCATGCATCTACAAGGTTACTCATCAAAACCGAACATTGACTTTTCAGGATCCTGGAGAACTCAAGAACTTTATTCATATTCAATCTAATAGTGGCATGGACACCTCCAATTCTCCTACTGGTTGAGTTATATGCCATTAATATTTGTTGGTTCTTTTGATGTCTTTTGCTGCAATGTTCTAGGTGTTGTTTGATATATTAGTATGATATATTAGTATGTTTCTTACATTTTAGTAGTGCTGTTCTGTATATGGATCTGTTTATACCTATAGCATGTTCCTCCCGTTACGTCTTTGTTGACAGTTTTCTTTTTATTCCCTTACATAGAGTCACGCCGTTTACCCTATACTTATTTATTATTATTTTTTTTTATTTTATTGAATTTGTATTGCGCTCAGCTACCCGTAGAGGGTTTCCCGGCGCCAGGGACAGCCTAAAGAAGAAAGATAGGTAATTGCTGAAAACAGGAGAAGCAGAGAACATTTGACCAACTAAAACAGAAAAGTTTTTAGCTTTTTGCGAAAGGCTAGAAGATTAGTTTCCGTTTTAAGCGTCAGCGGAAGAGCATTCCACATCTTCGGCCCCAAATGGGCAAAAGAGCGGCCTCCCATTTTTGTCAAGCGAATTCTAGGAATTACAAAATTGGCTTGATTTGATGACCTAAGGGAACGATTTGGCTGGTATGGCCGGACAAGATTGTGCAAGTATGTGGGAGCAGAACCCTGACGGATTTTGAACATAAGGCACAAAGTTTTAAAAGCTACACGGTCAGCAATTTTTAACCAATGAAGGTCACATAGGGCTTGTGTTGCAGACATTCTGCGTGGGACATTGCACAGAAGGCGGGCAGCTGAGTTCTGCACAACCTGGAGTATATTCATTGTAGCTCTATCAGCTCCCAGATAGAGCACATTGCCGTAGTCGATACGGGACATTACAAGAGCCTGGACAACAGTTCGACGAGTAGACTCAGGCAGCATCCATAGGATCTTCTGCAACCAGCGTAGAGTGTTAAAGCAGATTGCAGCGACCTTAGTTGCCTGTTGACGCATCGAGAGTTTCTCGTCGATTAGAAAGCCGAGGTTACGAACAACTGGCACGGGGGTAGGCAGTGGACCCATGTCACTAGGCCAATGTCTAGAACCCCACAGATCTTTATGTTTGCCAAGTACGATAACCTCGGTCTTTTCACCATTGAGTTTTAGCAGGTTGGCCTGCATCCAGGCTGCAACCCGAGAAAGGCCGATTTTAAGGGCAGAGGTGTCCTGAGACCTACTGTCAGACAGGGAGAACACGATCTGCGTATCATCTGCATAGGAGTAAATAGACAGACCGGCGTCCTCTACTATCGTGGCAAGGGGTCTGATGTAAATATTGAACAATAAAGGGCTCAATATAGACCCCTGCGGAACGCCATAAGCAGATGAGCAGATCGCCGATTCAGCTTTGGTTGAAAATACCTGAAAGGTGCGCTCATTAAGAAATGAAGCCACCCAGGCAAGCGCAGATCCTGCAACACCAAGGGAGTGAAGGGACTCTAGAAGAATGGAATGCGACACGGTATCAAAAGCCGCGCTTAAATCCAATAGTATAAGCGCAAAGGTCTCACCACTATCAATACCGTGTCGGAGTCGCTCAGTCACCCCCAGGAGTGCGGATACTTCATGTGATTCCCTCATTGTTGTCTTCAAGTCCTGGTGTGGTCGGAATCCTGCTCTTCGTACAGTTCATCTTGTTACGTGTCACCACTACCCCACTTCCTTCTTGTATCTCCCCATCAGGTATGTTTTCTACAGTCATCTTTTTGGATATGTACTGTCTGTCCTTTTTTCTCCTTTTTTCCCTCCTAACAAACTTTTTTCTGCTCCCCCTTTCTCTACCCTGTCCTCTTTTTCCTACTGCTACATACTCTTCTTTTCTTTACCTAGTTTTCTCTTTTTTCGACTATATGATATATACATTATGTTTTGCATTGTTTGTTATAATTGCCCTCATTTCCTTTATCATTTAGAGTTATTTCTTGGAATGTGAAAGGTTTTGTTAATCCTATTAAACGGCAGAGAGTTCTTTCTCACTTAGCTTCCTATACTCCTGATAAAGTCCTTCTACAAGAGACTCATCTCAATGACCTTGAATCCCTTAAATTGAAACGGAATTGGGTAGGTACAGTTTTATTTTCCCCCTCTAATAATAAGAAGAACAGAGTTGCCATTCTCATTCATAAAAAACTTGAAATGTAAGGTTTTATTAGAAGACAAAGACACTGATGGTAGATGGATTCTTACTAAACTAATCATTGACTCAATTCCTTTGACTGTTTTTAATATTTATGGCCCCACCCAACCTGATTGTACATTCTGGCCTCTAGTTACGAACAAATGTATTCTACATAAAGATGACTTATTCCTCTTAGGTGGAGATTGTAATGAGATTATGGACCCATTTCTGGATCGCACATCCACAGTTCGATTTGTCCCTCACAAATCCCATAAACAACTTTTAGATACCATCCTACAATCGCATCTTACTGACTCTTGGAGGCTCTTACATCCAGACACTTTGGACTACTCTTTTTTTCTCCTCCTCATGCCTCTTTTTCTCGACTGGATTATATTTTTCTTTCTTCTTCCTTATCTCAAAACTTACTGTCTTCCTCCATTGAACCTATTGTTATTTCCGATCATGCTCTCATTGTAACAGCCCTAGATCTACTTTCACCTCATACCAAATCACCTCGTTGGCGTTTCAATTGTGCCCTCCTTTCTGACCCTAACTTCTCTTCTTCATTTTGCTCCTTTACTAATGAGTTCTTTCTAATTAATTCTGATCCTACCACTCCTTTTTCTATCCTCTGGGACTCTTTTAAAGCTACTGCAAGGGGTTTCATTATTGATTTTATTTCCAGTAAAAAAAGTCAGTTTCTTCACAAACGTAACCTTTCTCTAGCACATATTAATGATTGGAACATCAATTTTACACTTCCTCTGATAAATGTATGTCACCAGAACTTCTGCGTGCAAAAATTGACTTTAATAAACTTACTACTGATAATGCATCCTCCATTCTTCTTTGCAGTAGTGCACGTTATTACAGTGGTTGCAATAAATCTGGTAAGCTCTTAGATAACTATCTCAAATCGCGCAAAGAACACACTTTTATTGATTCCATTTACTCCTCTGAAGATATCCTTCTTCATAGGGATAAATACATATTTGATCAATTTCAATTGTTTTTATCAACGGCTCTATACTCCAGAATCTCCTTTTCCTCTTCTCTTATTAATTCTTTCTTTGAAAAATTACCCAAACCTGCTACTTCCCATCTCAAATTTCTAGCTCTTGAACTTGACCTCTCATTACAAGAACTTTCTACAGCTCTTTCTTCTCTTACTAAAGGTAAAACACCTGGTCCAGACGGTTTTCCTCTCGAATTTTATTTACACTTCACTGACCTCCTACTGTCCAAACTCCTGTCACTTTTTCAATCTTTTTTTTCCTCTGGTAAAGCTGAAGGTTCCTATCAAGATGCTACCATTTGCCTAATCCCAAAAGATGGCATTGATCCCAAATATTGTAAGAATTATCATCCAATTTCATTAGGTAATGTAGATTACAAACTGTTTGCTAAATTAGTTGCTCTACGTTTAGACCCCCTTAAGCCTCGTCTTATTGGAAAAGAACAGTGTGGTTTTGTTAAAGATCGACTCACCTCTGATAACTCCCGGCTCTTTCTTAATGTTTTAAACAAAGCCTCCTCTCTTTCAATTCCCTTAGCCGCTATTTCTGTTGATGCAGAGAAAGCCTTTGATAGAGTAGATTGGTCCTTTTTGTTTGCTTCATTACGCTGGCATGGTTTTGGTCCCAAATGTATCTCTCTCATCTCTTTGTTATATTCCGCACCTAAAGCCTCAGTTCTTGTGAATAGCCAACTTTCTTCATCCTTCACTCTTCAAAGAGGTGTACATCAGGGTTGTCCTCTTTCCCCGCTTCTTTTTATTCTCGCTCTTGAACCATTTTATCTTCCATTCGGAATAATAAATCTATCTTTGGCTTCCCCTATGGTGATTATCAATTAAAGCTCTCTGCATATGCGGATGATATCCTTTTGTTTATTTCTAACCCAGAATTGTCTATTCCTCCCTTATTATCCGAATTTGATGATTTTTCTTCTGTCTCGGGCTATAAGATCAATTCCGATAAGACTGAAATTCTCCCTTTGACCAACACTTGTCTTCCACATATGTTCTCCTTGACTGGCTTTGCCTAGAATAGTACAAAGATCAAATATCTTGGAATTTGGTTTTCCAAACCTATTTCCTCCTCCGTCTCATTAAATATGTCTGCAGTTTTATCCAGAATTGATACATTATTTTCCTCCTGGAATCCCCCTTTCCTCTTCTGGAGGGGTCGGCTAGATTCCATCAAAATGATGGTCGCTCCTATTCTTATTTATATTTTCTCAATGTTACCTGTTCATATCCCTGCCCTCTATTTCAAACGCATTGACTCTTCACTCTCAAAATTTCTCTGGAAAAATAAAAAAGCTAGAATTTCTCTGGCTGCTCTTCGCAGACCTAAGTCGAATGGTGGTGTTAACTTTCCAGATTTCCTCCTCTATCATAAATCTTTCTCTCTACGGCAAGCTTCCCGCTGACTTTCCGCAACTTCTTCTCCCATTTTTCCTCTTTAGTTCACTATTGAACAAACCTTATTATTACCCTTTTCTTTTGAAGAGGTTTTGGGATTCTCTTCCAAAAATCCTTATGCTTCCCTTCCTCTGTTTAAACACTCTTATTCTCTATTAAAATCTTTGTTCTCTCCGCTTATCATCTCCCGTGAGTCATTTTTAAATACCTGGAGAAAGTGGGGCGAGAATGCACCCCACACCGGACGCACAGCTTAAAGTGCAACATACTGATGCCAAAAGTAGTTCAAGTTCATACATTTTTATTGTCGTTGTAGTTATTCCAACTATTACGCTGTTCATGGTTTATCGGTCACTTGTTGGACTGACTATGTTCACATTTAAACTCCTTAATGCTGTAGACATGCCATAACGAGCCTTGTTCTGTAGCATGGAATGTTACATAGATATTCCTCGATTAAATCATTTCCGTCACCCAATGCGTTTCGTGCCTTTCTTTGCACTTCGTCAGGGGTTCACTACAATTATTAAAAAACATGACTGTTAGGTTATATTTCACAATGACTATGATTTATCCAATTATACAACGGATAGACCTCGTGTCAAATAAACAGGTTTGTAACTTAAAGCTCATAATCAATGTTTTGCCCGCTGAAATTCATGTTACTAAATGAACATTTGTTAAATGCCCCATCATTCACTTAGCGCTGCTCTCCAGTCGGTCCCCAAAATACTTTCAAACTTTACCAATCCTTAAAACATTTTCAACCCGGTGACTACCCTTTTATTTCCCAGTTGTTTGTTTCAGATGTAATCCCATAAACCCATACCTCTAGTGTTCTGATGACTTCTTCCTCTCATTTCCAAAGTCGTACTGAATGTTAACCTCCCACTTAATTATAACCACCTGTGTTATACGCCTGCCTCCTCGTGCCTTATCAGATCACCCTCCCTCATTCGTTAAACTACAATACCCATAATTCACTATTATTATTCTATGCAAAGGCTGGTAAGAAACATATAACCGTCTTCGATTTATTCCATCTTAGATTGACACATATAGTTTTCACTTTTGAATTTTATACCACCGGTACATGTTTTATCCATCTTATGTATCCCCACTGCTGAAAGGTGTACCAGCGCCCATTATTGTGAACAATTCAACAAAAAATTCCCCGCCCTCCCATAGGTGTAATTTTAAACATTGATCACCACAAACATCCAATCGTATTTGGTTGAGCTGTGTTGCATTAAAAAGGTAAACATGTCCTCGCTAAACATAACCATAAGTCCAGCCGATTTTCATCTGCTATTATGCTTCGTAAAAAAGGTAGTCCGTACTTATCATTTTCGAAGAAAGATGTACAGATAGTCCTGCATGTGACAAACGTCCTTTTGTAGATTGTTATTCGATAATCGATGGGTGCTACTCGTCGGGTGGACAGAAGAGTATATGAATCACAAAAATAGTGACAGAGTGCACTCTGTCACTATTTTTGTGATTCATTTTTAAATACCCCCATTTGGTATAGCTCACTTATACTTTTTAATAATTGACCCATTTGTTGGACATCTTGGAGATTAAAAGGTATAATTTAGGTCAATCATCTCTTTGATGGTGTCACACCTCGTGCCTTCCCCCAATTTCAGCTTTTGTTTCGCTGTCCTCACTCTTTCCTATATAAATGTACTATTCTCATGGAGATAATTCTTGATCGCTATTATTCTCTTCCTTCTTCAGCTTCCCCAGTTCCTCAATCCCCTCTCTTTGTTGTTCTCTCTACCCTTCCTAGAGCTTTTCTGATTTATAAATTATTTTCCTCTCCTAACCGAGATCGTGCTAAGACTAAAGTGGAGCTTTCTTGGGAAAAAGATTTTGATTGTATCTGGTCTGTTGCTCTTTGGGACAATCTTTGGTCTAGATCTTTGAAAATTTCTCGCTCTGCTTCTCTCACTCAATCTTTATTTTTTCTATATCATAGACTTTATCTCTCTCCTCTCTCTCTATCTTGTTTTTCTTCCTCCTCTGATTCTAAATGTTGGACTTGTGCCTTTTTAAATGCTGATCTCCTCCATCTATTCTTTTTCTGTCCTGCTGTATCCACTTTTTGGATTAGAGTATGGTCTTATCTTTCTCACATTTTCACTCTTTTTATTCCATTTTCAATCACTCATCTTTTTCTGGGCAGCCTTTCAGAACCTTTAGACCTTCCTACACACTCACATGGTCTCTATGATCTCATGATTGCACTCGCTTTCCAACACATTTCTTCCAACTGGAAATCCCTGACAAAAATTTCAATTCAACAGTGGTGGAATTCCTTATGTCATTTCACAGACTTGATGTTGCCTAGGCTTCTTCTTGTAAACCTAAACGCAATGTGGATCTATATTGGTTACCTCTTACCACATATCTAGACCAATTAGCTCATAAACTCCCCATTCATACCGCATCAGAGAATTTTAAAACCCCTTGAAGGACTTATAGTCTCTCCTTTTTGCTCATTTGATGTTTTATGCAATTTTCCTATTTTATCATATTTTTATACATTGTATATTGTTGTATGGTCGAATGTTTATACTCATGATTTTCATTGCCGTTGTTCTTTATATTATTAGCCTGTTGTAGTATTTCCTTTTCGCCCCTCCCCCCCCATAATCTTAAAATCCCATAAAATGCTTTTATTTCTCTGGTATGACATTCGCAATAATATAACTTCTGACTTTGTTTTTATTTCTCTTTTTATTGCTGATGTCTAATGTTGCTTATCATTTTTGCTCTTCAATAAAGCTTTCAAACACGAAAAAAAATTACTATTCCCACTCCAAGGAGTGCAACAGTAGGGAAAGTGTTGGGTAGCATAGGGGTAAAAATTAATATTCCAACTCCAGTGAATGTAAAAGTGTTGAAATTTTTTATAGCGTAGGGGTTAAGTTAGCATACTTATTAATTAAATAATTTTTGAAAAATAAATAACATTACAAATTATATTAACTAAGAAAATATTAATAAATAACAATAAAATGTAATTACTATTTACTTAAATAAAATTAAATTACTTCCCACCCTATTCCCCCATAAACACACAACACACTACACATAAAAATTAACATACCTAGTTTAATTATCAATTAATAAAAAATTGTCAATAAATTAATTACCAACAGAAACAAATAAAACATAATACATTAATTATAATTAATATAATTATAGACTACTCCAATTAATAATTAATTAACATTACATTAGTTATCATTAACAATACATAAAAAATATGAATTAATGTATGATAATTAAATTACTTCCCATCCTATTCCCCTATAAACCCACAACCCACTACACATACAAATTAACATAATTAATTTCATTTTCAATTAATCAATTAATAAAAATTAATTTACAATTAATAATTAATTAACAATAACAATAACTAAATAAAACATTAATTATAATTAATATGCTTATCATTCAATTAATTAATACAAATTAATTACCAATCAATAATTACTTAACAGTAAATTAATGATTAATAATAAATAAAAAGATATACATTAATTCATTATAATTAAATTACTTCCCACCCTATTCCCCTATAAACCCACAACCCGCCCTGATACTAAAATGCAAAATGTACTTTAAAAAAATTACTAATTTCTAAACATTTAATACATATATTTAAAAATAATAAAACTACATTACAAAAAATGGTAAACATACATATAAAATACTTCCCACTAATTTAAATATTGATATTATTAACAAATAATTTTTTGCTAATGATATTACTTACTTGGATATTATTAACTTCGATATTACTTACTTTGATATAAAAAAACGATATTACTTACCTTAAGTTCGATATTCTGGTCAACGATATTCTTGACATCGATATTCTGTCGATATAAAAAGCTCGATATTACTGTATGTCGATATTAAAAAGTCGATATTTTGTCTGCTCACCACGCCTCCCAAGGAGAGGGGTAACGAGGAGAAATACCTTTATTTCTTCTCTTTTTTCCAATTTTTTATGTGTGCTGCATTTTACAGCACACATACGAAGAGGAAAAAGCCCCTCAAGATTGATTGTTTTTGTGGAGGAAGATTCCCCTTCCTGCACAAAAGCAATCCTGCATACGATGCAAGCACCCTTGCACCATGGTTCAAGGGTGCCTGCGTTGGGACGAGACATTCCATTGTGCGCCAGCGTATGGGAAAGGACAGGAATGCACTGTATTGCCTTAATATGGCACATTCCTGCCCTTTCCCAGTGATGCAGTGCAGCAAAGTGACTCACTGCACAGTGCAACTTTTTCATAAATATTGCCCAAAGTGCTTACCTTCATTGTCAGGAAGTACTGGTAAGTCTGTATTTTATTTCACAAAAAATATAGCAATTTTGGCTTTTACACAATGTGCATTCAGCATTGACGAGGAGCCAAAACCTCCATCAACACTGCTTCCCTGCCACTCGTGGGTCATGTGTTTTCATAGAAAAAACATTCACATAAAAAATAAGCATTGGCAAAGCCAAAATGTTGTCAGCCGAAGCCAGACATATTATCATTATCAATGCTTCTTATATAGCACTCCTTTCTGTCAGCAGCAGAAGAGGGTATGCCCGGCCATCCTTGACGTTCCTTCAGGATTAAAGCAATTTTAACGATCTCATCAGATTGTGGAAGATAATTAGTCTGTAGTGGAACGAGATACTTCATTAAAAGCAGACACCACCACTGCCACAGTCTGCATAGTGGGCCATTTGTCACGCCTTTTCCCTGTCGGATTGCAGCCCGTAATTAGCTATTTTGCGACCGGTTCGAGACACTTGTACAGTTTCTTGCACGGGTGCTGCAGAATGCACTGATGAAGAAAATTAAAATATAGAAGCATTGCTATGCTCTGCCGTTCTCAGTCTCTCACCCCTACAACTATATATATATATATATATACATTTTTACATTATCTCAAATGTAAATTGCATTTCTATTCTCACTGCACTTATTTTGGCATTTAGCCCCGCTCGCCAATTCGAAAGAGAAATAGTATTATTTTTCAGAGTTTTCTTCTACGTTGAAATAATATACTTCTAATAATTACATAATAACTCGCTCCCTGTTGTATGTATAACCTAATACATCTAGGGCCTCATTTATGAGGCTGAGCGTAACTTTTACGCCGCTGGTGCGTCACTTTTTGTGACACACCAGTGGCGTAAAAAATGCACCTTGTTGCGCCATATTTGGAAAGTGACGCATCTAGGTAGATGCGTCACTTTGTAAACCCCTGCGCCACATTATACCTGCGCCCGGTATAATGTATGCAAGGGGGGCGTTTTGACGCAAGAAAGGGTCGTAGAAGTGACACAGTGAAATCTATGTGATTTCACTGCGCCACTTCTAGGACACAAATGCGTCAATTTCTTACGCCTGCCTCACAGCAGGCATAAGACTGACGCAGGCCCTTTCACATGGGGCTTGCCCCATGTGAAAGGATACATTGCTGGAGTTGCGTCACTTTTGAGACACACTCCAGCAATGCGTCACTTTTGCGCCATACAGATACGTCAGAAATACTGACGTATCTGTAACTCCTTGCGCAATGATGCGTCATACTGTAAATATGACGCATCATTGGTGTCGCAAGGAGGGCGCAGTGAAAAGTGACGCATCGCTGTTTTCACGCAGCAATGCTTCACTTTTCATTAAATGATGCCCCTACTATTTAGGGGAATACATGCTCGTTTTTGCAGTAAAATGGCCAAGTGACTATGTCATAGACAAACAGTTCTAAGACACTTTCAATGCTACGTTTCTTTCTCATTAAAGTACACCTACACCAGACTGTGGGTTTTAATGCAATATGTTAGTGCTTGCACGTGACACACCAACACATGTTTACAACACTACAGGCACACATAACAACGTACAAAACAACAAAGAAAGAGGTAGCACTTACAGGCACACATACACACAAAGGAAACATGACGAAATGCCTACATAAGTGCACAAACACACACATCAAGAGACACACAGACAGACAACACTATTACGCAGGAAAATACACAAGCAAACTATGTAGGCGCACAGGCATACGCACACAACACATGCATTCTGTAAGAAGTTCTTGTGTTTTTCTATGATCCCGTTATTATACTTGACCTCTGCAGTAGCAGCACCTGATGATCAGGCCCAGTCTGATGTGCTATTATTAAAATAACAATAATTTTTATTTGCCAATTGCGATAATTGTCACTCTCTTACCACACCTGTCTATGCAGTGTCCGGGTGTGGTTTCACAAAGAGCAGCTTTGGGAAGGAGCTGTCCTGAAAATATTTTACCACCGTTTCCTAAAGGTTGGCACGTGATTACTGTGCCGTATAAACTGTATGTACAGGTTAAAGCTGAATTATTTGGTAGAAAGACACTATCACATTTTCAATAACGTTATCTAGGCTGAAGAGATTAGAGATGAAGTTAAATCCTTATTTCCTCTGACCATCACATCAGTTTGGGAATGTGAAATATGTTCTGCCTGAGCGCATTTGAAAATCACTAAAATAGATTGGAGGCAAACACCAGGAGAATCTTGAGTCAAACAGGGGAAGCATCTATTAAGTAACAGGCCATATAGCACCTTCAAACATAAACAATCTATAGAATTATAGATGGGCAACAGTGAATTCCAGGGATGTTTTTCACAGAGGGATTCTGAGTCACTTGAAATAGACAATGAGCGCAAAGCTTGAGTTGTCTATCTTGTCACTCAGGACTCTGAGGTGAAAAACAACCCTAAATATTTTTTTAACCATCTATAATTTGATGTTATGTATAGCCCCCTAACCCGCCCCCAAAAGCATCTACCCTTTTTTTCGACTTCTATGCAGGAGCAGAGAATTAACGCAGGAGCCATACATGTTATGCCCTATACTCCCTGACATAAATAAAAAAAAACTAACATATTGTCACCCACCCCTCAACACTGTCTGTGCCTTTCCCTCCCTCTCCTGCTGAAGTTGTGCTCCCTGCCTTTCAGCGCTGTTCTGATAGGTTCTCATAGAGTCCAGCCAGAGCAGCCTGGAATTCCTTTATGACGTGGCACAGTGAGTTAAGAGGTCTGTAACCATGGGGCGTAACACAGGCCCCTGCAGCCCCCGCGGTGCGGGGGGGCCCTCACCCTCCAGGGGGCCCCATCAGCACCGCACTTCTGCTGGGGAGCTCTAGATTGAGTCCGGAGAGGGCCCCTTCACGTACCCTGCAGGGGGGCCCCCTCAAGGTTTGTTACGCCACTGCTGTAACCCAGTGTTGCAACGTCATAGAAGTGAATTATCTTATTAATAATGTGACATTCACGCTAATGGCTAAAAGTGGGATCCATACAAAGCAATATATTCTCTCGCCCCACAGAGGAAAATGGAGAGGGGTAGTGAACTTATCGAATTACCCCATGATGGCACCTGATAAACATAAATATCTCTCATAATCTGGGATAACAGTTCCAGAAAGGCAAATACATTGCTGGCATCCTATCATCTGTTTCCAAGAATAGAATAAACAATAGCACGAAACAGAAAAAGTACACAGAAAAAGTACAGAAAAAGACATCTTATGTTGTCTGTTTCCGCTCGAGTGTCTCCAGGAAATCAGAGGCTGAGCTCACCAACAGTTTACCTGGAAGCAGCAAAAAAGGTCTCAGTGGCCGTACCAGCTACCACTTTTCTCAGACCTTTCATGTCTTTTCTTCAGGCAATAGTCACTAGTCTAACAACAAAAAACAAAGCTGAACTCATTAAGCAGCACACATAGAAGTGACAAACAGCATTTAAAGATTGCTTATGTGCAGGACGGGACACCTTCCTACACATAAACAATCTTCCCCTGCACGCAGACACCTGGCACTAAGCTGCTAAACAGGGAGAAAAGCAAGGCTGCACCATATACTTGTAAATATGGTTCAGCCTTGCGTTTCTGAATGGCAGAGTGAGGCGTTAAGTCATGACGGCTAATGCCTCACTCCGCCACTTCTTTCTACATAAGGCCCTCCGTGGAGATTTTAAGGGCTGATGGGACACCTCTGCCATTTCTGCGATGTGTCACCTCAGTCCAGGTTTGAGTATCAAGATATGCACTTGGCAGATCTGCTGCATTCACAAC
Source organism: Lissotriton helveticus (assembly GCF_964261635.1). Lineage (NCBI taxonomy): Eukaryota > Metazoa > Chordata > Amphibia > Caudata > Salamandridae > Lissotriton > Lissotriton helveticus. Next base: position 1,138,192,714 of record NC_136067.1, on the reverse strand, counting down.
CTGTAGCCTGCAGCTTCTCAACCACACTTACGATAATGATACTTGGCTGTCAATCACAGTCACTGTCCTTGGGTCAAGGATAGGCATCCGTCTCTCCATACATCCTTCTCTCCATCCATCATCCCATCTGTCCATTTTCTCCACACACTTACCTTCTCTCAACAAACCAGGTATCACCAGAGGCGTTATGAACCCCTTCCACCTCTTTAGCAACTTAAGATGGGGAAGGGTGCCACTGGCCAGTGTATGTAACATAAAACCAATTACATGTTGTTTGTGGTGTCTATACCTCTGATCAATGACAGTGGGCTATATGTACAATGAAGTGGCGGAGAGAGGCGTTAGCCTTCCTGCCTTAACGCCTCTCTCCGCCACTTCAGAAACGCATGGCTGAACCATATTTACAAGAATGTGGTGCAGCCTTGCGTTTCCCCCTGTGATGGTGCTAAGTTTAGCAACTTAGCACCCTTGCATCATAGTGCAAGGGTTTCTGCATGCATGGGAGGATTGTTTATGTGTAGGCAGGTGACCCTCTTGCACATAAATAATCCTAAAATGCCATTCTGTCATGTTCATGTGTGCTGCTTCATGCAGCACACATGAAAGTGACAAAATGGCATTTTTCAAAAGGTTTGTTTATGTACAGGATGGGACACCTTCCTGTACATAAACAAACCAGGGCATTTTTCTTTTTCCATGTGTGCTGCACAAGGCAGCACAAATGGAAAAAGCAAAAATGAGGAGAAATAATTAATTTCTCCTCATTATGCCAACTTAAGACCAGGTTTTCCCTGGTAATAATTTTGACACTGCCTCCTATGTACTCCACACTTCTACAAAGGGGGCAGTGTCAAAATGAATGGGTTTTGCGATGGAACACCCTTTGCAATACCCACTGCCCACCCCTTGCACTCTAACCATAGCATGAAAGGGGGCCTTATGTACAAGGCATCGTTAAGCCACGTTAAGTGGTTTAACGCTGCCTTGTACCTAAGGCGCAGCCCCTATCACCACCACAATGCACTACAGGTGACGTTGTGGTGGCAATAGGGGCTTGTATATATGCCCCAGTGTCTCTCAGAAGCTCATAAACAGCACTGCATGAGAATAGTATGATGAGCTGAGGGGAATAATTCCAACAACGGCACTCAAGGAAAGGTGGGGGGAAGAGATAGAAGAAGAAAAGAATGGATGACCTAGAGAAGGATGGACAATAGAAGGAAGGAGAGATACATGGTGGAGAGGATGGAAAGGCGAAATGGATGGAAGAATGTTCAGAGAGAAGAAAGCATGAACAAAAAAAAAGGATGAGAGGTGATTTGTAGGGAGATGATGGATGGAAGGAGAGAATGCATACATGGATCATTGGATAGAGAGAATCTTGTATAGATCCATGCAGAGAAGCGTGGATGGATGGATTGATGAATGGACGACGAGAAGAAAGAGACGGATGGGTAAATGAATAGAAGGAAGATTGGAAGGAAGTGGGCGCTAAACTTCCGAACCTTGTGCAGGAATCAAAAATCCAGGTTTACTGCGCCCAGTCAATTATTGAGTATAATAAACTGCACACCCATGATTTTTCAAAAGTCAACTTCCGCAGGTCGCAACTGATAATATTTACTGGGTGAACATTTTTTATGTTTACCGTGAAATGCAAAACTTGCTGTAGTAAACACTGAATTCCACGTATTGTTATGTGCATTTATATAGTGTACAACTCACCCGGGATGGTATCCTGGAGCCGAAATGAATGTTACACCAGTGGTGTAAAGGACGTACATGCAGTGTGTGTGCTGTTTGTGTTATAGAGCGCTGTAAGTCGCCAATCTGTCACCGCAGGGCTGAGGTGAGAAAAAAATCCACTTTGCGAGGTAGTTGGAGTCTGATCTGAAAGGCAGAAACCTTCTCCGACATCCTTGAATTGTAGGGAAGAGGAAGAGTGTGTTTACATTGAATGGGTTTGGCTTCTGGTTAATTATAGATGTCACATGTAGGTGACACGAGGTGGCTGAGGGCAGAGTGTGGAACAGCAACCCGGAACCTAATTAAACGCTTTACTGTTGACTCGAGAGGTGCAGGTCTCTCCTGTACGTCTTACTCCGTCTGATTTGGAACACTAATGAATGTCAGGAATGAAGCCCAGCTGTCTAGAAAGGGAGGAAAACGAATACAATTGATACAAATTGCAATTATTCCTGAAAATGCGACAGCATATGAAAACAGTGGCGAGGCCTTGTCTACTCTTTTCAGTGCGTTTCAGGGCAGATCGCTCATTCCACCTGTCTGTCTGTTTTTACTTATTTTTAGAACTAAGGTAGCTTTGTGGGCGGGCCTTCGCTAGGCTACTCCCTGTCACTCAATAAGAGAAAACCGTGCTAAACCCATTAAAATATGCCAGGTATAAAGCTACCCTTGATTTAAAGGCCTAGTTCATCGTTTCGTGTTATTGTGCTTGACGCTCCTGCTTCTCACTTTACTAAACTGCTCCGTAAACGTCTGTGACTGCATATGTTTGATACGAACTCCTAATTTAACGTGCCCCACACAGGGGGTTGTAGCATCCTCCCCAGCTCCGGGGCATATAACAGAGCAACCACACACAGAGCTCTGGTTTGCATGTCTTTCTTCTTCAGCTTGCAACCCTTAACTGAACGCAATGCGTCACCAATGTTTTTAGCCACACCCAGTCTCATCCGCCTGATTACCTTATACTTGTAAGGAGTCTGCCAAGAACCACTAGAGGCCTCAAACACACTAACACAGGAGACAACATCTACCCCTTTGTTGAATAAAATGTACAAACAAATATATAAACATATACACATTATAACTCCTCAATGAGTCGTTGAGATGATCGCACCAGCAGCGGTTAGCACCGATCGGGGAGGAGGGGCGGAGGCAAGGTGGCGGGAGGTGTGGGTGTGAGAGTAAATCTCTCCTCCTGGTCGCTTCTATCCTCCTCCAGTGGGCAGGAACAGGAAGTGATTGGTCTGACCGATGTGGCTTGGTGCTCAGATAGGGTATGGGGGCCTGGGCATGTTTTCCTCCCCGGCTGTAATGCAGCCTGGATGGAGAAGAGGGAAACTGCGCATGACTGTTATGGTTGACCGAAAGGGCCAGCCAAACAGTTATGTGCCCTTAGGAGTGGGGGCAAATCACTCCTCAGCTGCTCTGTCAGGCCCGCCTTGCCTCACAAAGCTGCCTTGTGCGAAAAAGGAAAAAATAAATTGATAATAACTAAGTTATTATAAATTTTTTCTTTCTTATACTACTGAAAAAAAACAGTGAGACGGCGCTCCTCCGCCTTAGCGGAGAAGCCACCACTGGATCGCACCAGCCTTCCAGATCTAGTTGTGTAGGATAGGGGAGGGACACCTTCATCTGGCATATTTAGAATAGATCAGGTGCTTGACTTCGGCACTCAGGTGGGCATGCCTCACTCAGGAGGTCTGGAGATGGCAAACATCATGGGAAAGGTTTAAAATGTGATGAGCCTCTGGTGATGGATTTTTCAGGTCATTAATCAGTTACCATATGTTCTTTCATCGCCACAACTCTTAGCGGTTCAGCATCAAAAGGAGCATCCATCTTGCATGTGTGCTTTTGCTTGACAAGAACTCTGTCTCCTTTCTCCAAAATAGTGTCTCGAGCGCATCAGTGCTTATCAGCGTAAGCCTTCATTTTACGAGTGGTGTTAGTGACGTGAATCTCGTCAGGCTCTATTGAACGGCCGGTGGTCCATTGTGGTACCTTTATCCCTATAGCTCTCCCAAACGGCAAGGTGGCAGGGCTTTCTTCTGTCATGGAATGAGGAGTGGAATGGTAGGCATGAAGGGCTGGGAGTAAAGCAGACTTGAGGTCGATGCCTTCTAGTTAAGCACATTGAACCAACCTTTTCAAAGTACTCATAAGTCTTTCAACAACGCTGTTTGCCTGTGGCCAGAGAGGTGTACTTTTCTGATGTTTGATGTTCAAACAATTAAGAAAGTCCTTGAACTCTCTGAAGAGTGGACCGTTGTCAGATTTGAGAATGGAGGGAACACCCCATGTTATAAAAATATCATCTAGCCTCTGTTAAGGCTTCTCCTCGCTACGCGCTGCGCTGTGGCAACTAGGCGCACTGTAATTTTAATATATCCCTTTTTTGTCTTTTTGTTGAATTCTAATTTAAAAGCACTTTGCCCCTGTTTTTAGCCCTTCCACTTACCTGCACCATAATTGTGCCATCCACCGCGGCTTCAGCGGGTCTGTCCTTGGAGTTTTCGCGCTCTTCACGAGTATAGGCGCCATCTTGGGGGTAGGAAGAATCGCCAGTCCAGGGAGCGCTCTAGCGGTCAGGCTGACCGGGTGGAGGCATTGCGAACTACACCCTATAAAAGGATTAGGTGAAGGTAGGGTGGCCTGTTAAGGCTTCTCCTCGCTACGCGCTGCGCTGTGGCAACTAGGCACACTGTAATTTTAATATATCCCGTTTTTGTCTTTTTGTTGAATTCTAATTTAAAAGCACTTTGCCCCTGTTTTTAGTCCTTCCACTTACCTGCACCATAATTGTGCCATCCACCGCGGCTTCAGCGGGTCTGTCCTTGGAGTTTTCGCGCTCTTCACGAGTATAGGCGCCATCTTGGGGGTAGGAAGAATCGCCAGTCCAGGGAGCGCTCTAGCGGTCAGGCTGACCGGGTGGAGGCATTGCAAACTACACCCTATAAAAGGGTTAGGTGAAGGTAGGGTGGCCTGTTAAGGCTTCTCCTCGCTACGCGCTGCGCTGTGGCAACTAGGCGCACTGTAATTTTAATATATCCCGTTTTTGTCTTTTTGTTGAATTCTAATTTAAAAGCACTTTGCCCCTGTTTTTAGCCCTTCCACTTACCTGCACCCTAATTGTGCCATCCACCGCGGCTTCAGCGGGTCTGTCCTTGGAGTTTTCGCGCTCTTCACGAGTATAGGCGCCATCTTGGGGGTAGGAAGAATCGCCAGTCCAGGGAGCGCTCTAGCGGTCAGGCTGACCAGGTAGAGGCCTATTTAGACGCGCCATGCAAGCGCGCAGAGTGTGCGCGCGGCGTGTGTGCCGTAGTAACGCCGGAGTCACGCCAGAATCCAGCCCGTCTGCGCCCATCCGCGCTGAGGGCGAGCTGGACGGCTGGGAGACTGGACCTACCGACGGGGAGGGTACTGACTACTGCTACACTTGGCAGGAAATGCAGACTCTTAGGACTCCTTTTCGGCCCTGTCATCATAGGTACGCTCCAGAGGCATTTACGACTCTTTGGGATTGCCACTGCTTTCGGCATATCCATTCGGGGCCGGCTTCACCGGCGGCTCACATACCGCTAGCAAAGAAGACTGACTCAGGAATCCTGATGAGAAACGATCAGGGGTTCCTCATAAATGCGAGGTCCTTGATTAAAAATAACCTTGCATTTAAGGATTTCGTCCTGCTTAGACAACCCGCATGGGTTTTTATTACAGAAACGTGGGCCAAGGACTCCTCGGGACCGGATCTGGTTGAGGCAGTACCGGATGGTTACCTGCTGGCGAGAGTGGACAGAGTGGGACGTGTCGGGGGTGGATTAGGCATCCTCTATAGAGACTGTTTTTCCTGCCACACCATCCCTCTCAATATACCGCTAGGTTCCTCTCAGGCCCTCCAGTTCTCTATCAGCAGACCCTATGTAGTTCAGTTCACTGGCCTTCTCATTTATAGGCCACCGGGCACCAGGACAGCTTTCAGCCAACACATGCTCAACCTGTTAGAGCCATATTTTGGCTGCGAGCATTTTACAGTCCTTGGAGATATGAATTTCCATCTGGAAAATTTGGAGTCAAAGGATACTATAGCCCTATTAGACACTTTTTCAGGTTGTGGGATGAAACAACTAGTGAATGACCCCACCCATCAAGCAGGTCATGTGCTTGACGGGGTCTTCTCTAACGACCCCCGGCTTACCACTGGGACTCCCATCCCTCTTTCATGGTCGGATCATCTTGCGATCCCTTTAGAACTAATCTCCTCGACTGTTAAGATTAAGGGAAATCAATCAAGCAAAACGGAACTGAGACGCAATATCAAAAACATCTCCAATGAAATGCTTGCCCTTAGACTGCCCAGTATGCTGACTGCTACAGAGGAGGATGTAGGGAAAGCAGTAGACAGATTTGATACTGCTATTAGAATTGCCATTGACGATCTGGCCCCTGCCTCACTCTGTTATGCTGCGAGGAAAAGCCCTTCGGCACCGTGGTTTTCTGAATCACTGAGACTCCTCAGACAGGGAGTTCGAAGACAGGAACGCCTATGGAGGACTAGCTGGGATCCGCAAGAAAGGGATAATCATAAAACCCTCATTAAAGAGTATAAAACTGAGGTTATAAGGACTAAACAAGAGTACTTCACCTCATTGACCTCTTCGCTCTCTTCGCCCAAAGAGCTGTTTAAGATCGCTGACACGCTCACCTCTCTGAAAATACCAGACCCCGTGGTCAGTTCACAGCGGCTCTGTGATGATGTGGCACAATTCTTTCAATCAAAAATTGTGGACATTTATTCGGCCTTAGAATCTCAGAGGTCGGCACTATCTCTCTCTCAGAGTGTCCAGGTCCCTCCACTTACATCCTTGGAGGAGATACCGATAGGGTGTCTTTCCAGCTTTCCCCCCCTCGCCATGATGGATCTTGAAGCTCTCCTTTTGAAGACCAGATCGGGGTCTCCTTTGGACCCTTGCCCTTTAAAACTTCTTAAACAATGTAAGGAGACTCTTCTGCCCTGGCTACTTGAGATTATGAATAGGGCAATGAGAGAGGGGATCTTCCCGCTACAATGGAAAAAAGCGGTGGTTAAACCACTGTTAAAAAAGCCTACCTTGGACCCGGGTGTTCTTAAAAATTTCCGCCCTATTTCACTGCTCCCAGCCCCAGCAAAGATGCTGGAAACCCATCTGAACCAGCATCTGGCGGTTTTTCTGGAATCTTCTGGCCTTTTAGATCACTCGCAGCATGGATTTCGGAGAGAGCACAGCACGGAGTCAGCCCTTACCACGGTGCTTGATAACATCCGTACCAGGGTGGATAAGGGCATGACCACTCTCCTCATCCTATTAGATCTTACGGCTGCGTTTGATACCCTGTCTCCCTCAGTGTTAACATCACGGCTGAGGGAGATAGGGGTTGAGGGGTCGGCACTTAGTCTGCTTTCCTCCTTTCTTGGCCAGAGGGAACAGAGAATCAAGCTAGGGGAGTTCCTATCTCCATCCCTTCCTGTGCGCTGTGGGGTCCCACAAGGGTCGGCATTAAGCCCGACCCTTTTCAACATCTATGTGACCCCACTCGCCAGGCTTATTAGATCTTACGGGATGGAGGTAGTCTACTATGCCGACGACACGCAGATTATGATGTCTCTCGCCCATCCGGTCACCTCGGCTGCCTCCAATTTTAGACACTGTATGGAGGCAGTGGCTCAATGGATGATCTGCAATTCATTGAAGCTTAATGGCGAGAAGACCGAAATTCTGGTGTTCGGAGGCAAGGAGGACATTTGGTCAGCGGAATGGTGGCCTCCATCCCTGGGAGTGTGCCCCACACCCACCGCCCTGGCTAGGAACCTAGGAGTCATGATCGATCCTCATTTGGGGTTGGGCCAGCAAGTAAATAGGACCATCTCCACCTGCTGGGGCATAATAAACATCCTGAAGAAAATAAAACATTACCTGTCCCCACCAGCAAGAAAGCAAATAGTAGTTGCACTGATAGGCTCAAGACTCGACTACTGTAATGCCCTATACCTGGGCATTAACAAGAGTCATATCACGCGACTTCAAATGGTGCAGAATGCGGCCGCAAAATTTGTTTTAGATCTGCCCAGGCGGGCCTCTGCTACGGCTGCTAGGAAAGCACTGCACTGGCTCCCAATCGATGCCAGGATCTCGTTCAAGTGCCTTTGCTTGATCTATGGGGCCTTGGCCACGAACAAGTCAGGAGGTATAAGGGATCTGTTAAAATCCTATACCCGCTCCAGATCCCTGTGCTCGGCTAACAAAGCCCTGCTATCTATCCCCCGTGTCCGTGGAGCTAGGTGGGGTGGCAGAGCCTTCTCAACCTTAGCTCCAAGGCTGTGGAACTCTCTGCCCGTTGACATTAAAACCCTCCCTTCAAAACAGGCCTTTAGAAAGGCACTCAAGACATGGCTTTTTGCCAGTGCATATCCTTAGCTTGGTTCTGCCTTTTTTGATTTTATTTTGTTAGGCGCCTTGATGCCTAAGGGCTTAGTTGCGCGTTATAAATTTCATTTCATTCATTTCATTTCTCAATGACTCTGTCTTGTGTGGGGGATGGTAGGTCTTCCACTAACGGAAAATGTGAGTACTCAACAACAACTGACATGAGATGATGTCCATTATTGAGTGGTCCGAAGATGTTGACTACAATGCTTTCCCAAGCTTGCTTAGGTAGATCAGCCATGTTCAACGAGTACTGAGTCATGCAGTTGCACAGATAAAAAGTTTTAAGCTCCCTTTCAAGTCGCTCATCAAGATGCAGAACCAGACTCAATCCCTGACAGCTCTTTAGTTGTGTCAAAGCCACAATGTCCTTTGTGTGCTAGTTCAAAAACGTGTTGCCTCAGGCTTTCAGAGATAACTATTCTTGCCCCTCTAGTTAGTATGACACTAACACGTGCAACGGAAAGTTCTTCACAAACATTCTTGTATTTCTGGTACACAAAATCATCTGTAAGTGGTCGAGTATGCTTCCTATATGATTACGTTGTGATTTCTTTAAGCATGTCTTTGTCAGTATTAGTAGCTGTCACAATCTGTTCAATAGAAAGAGCTACAGGTGCACTTGACTTTACCATAAAATTCATGTTGGTCTCAGCCACTTTGGATGTTGTGCTATGATGCTGTAGCGGCTCTCATGAAAAGTAGTTTGTGGAATTTTGATCTTTCCCCGGTTTGTGCACAATAGTTTAATCATACTTCTGCAGATGAACCCCCCACCTCTCGCTGTGAGGAGGCATCTTGGCTTTTTAATTTCTGAAGATAGTGACAAACGCCTGATGATCCGTGGCAAGGGTGAAATGCTTTCTGTAGAGAAACACATGGAAGTGTTCACATGCTCACACAACAGCTAAGCTTTCTTTCTCTGGTTGAGGACAAGCACTTTCAGTCATAGATAGACTCTGGCTATCATATGCCACAATGTGTCTCTGAGCATCAGGCTGTCCATTGTGTTGGGCAAATATCGCACCCAACCCCACTGGGCTGGAATCTACCACACTTTTTGTGTGCAATTTGGATCAAAATAAGCCATTTCAGTTGCATTTTCAATTGGGTGTTTTCATTTCTTGAATCTTCGGTCACTTTCAGAAGACCTTTCAAATGGACCATCTTGTTTTATTAGTTCTCTTAGAGGGGCACTCACAGTGGAAAAATCATGAATATACCTAGAGGAGTAGCCAACCATGCCTGAGAAAGATGGCTGCATGGTCACATCTTCTGTAGAACAGGTAGACGACAATGCTTGTACCTTTTTGGTCTCAGGAGTCATTCCCTTTTCAGATAAATTATGCCCAATTAATTTAAGTTTGTTTTTGTGAAATTCACACTTCTCTGCATTTAGTGTGAGACCTGCATCAGCAAGGAGATGGCATACTTGTGTGAGTGCTTTGTCAAGTCTCATTTGTGTAACCCCAAACACTAGTATACTATCACTTTAGTTAAAAGCATGTGTGACAGGCTGAATTATTCAACGCATGACACCATGAAAGATTTCTGCTGCTGATGCCACACCAAAATAATGTTTTTTATATCTGAACAAACCAACATGCATTGAAAAAGTACCTACAGTTTTCTTCCAGTTCAATTGTTTGGTAACCTTTGTTCAGCTCAAGGCAGTAGGAAACTTTGGCGCGAGTCAGCTGTGTGATCATGTCCCTAATATGTGAACCGGTATGTCTTTGTCTTTCAATTGCTTTGTTGGCCTTTCACATAAGAAAGGGCCGGGCCCATGAGTTCTAGACTTTGTTCTAGAGTCACAATCTGATGGTTCTTTTTTGCAGCATGAAAGTGGAAAGGGGAGAAAAGTCGTTAGGAAAATAATCACTTAGCCAATAATCCTCATTGGTACATAATAACCCACGGACAACTTCTTAAGGTTAGTTAGGTTTATTACAAAGCCAAAAATAACTGAACATAAAGACACCTCAATACGAGGGTGTAGAAATACAAAGGAATTAGCAGGAAGTGAAATCAGAGCATCCAGTTTAGACAGTGCAGCATAAACAACACAATTAGTTCAAGAAGTAGGATACAGAAAATCAGGAAGCATGAGTCCAAATTTCCCTGCATCGAGGGTTGATGAAAGAAAAGCATTAAATTGATCCCTCCACTAGCTCTAAGGTGTCATCCCTACATAAGCATTTTCAAAAGGAAGGTAAAAAGGTGTCAGTGTGTGAAGTCTTCCTAAGAAGTCTCCCCACCATCAATGGGTCAAGTAGCATAAAGCTACCTTCGCAATGACAGACCTCGTTCTAGGATGATCTCTCACTGAAGACAAAAAAGAAGTGGCGGCCTGACCCAAATTCCAACAACCAATTATTAACAGGTACCATTCCGCTCTGGGTACAAGCCTGAAGGTATTTTTCCACAATGTCAACCATATACCTCACTCGCAACAGTTTGTCCCTGGTTCCCAGGCCTTTTCCTGTGTGAAGTGTCCGTTATTGACTCAAGCCACATGATTGTAACTTCTTCTCTCCCTGCATGACTAGTAAACCAAAGACATTCTTCTTCTTAAAAGAGCGCTTCTTCACCTGCAACACAAAACGTGAGAAAGGAAAACAACAGATTTCAAGGCACATATGAAATTCAAAGTGTTAATTCTAAAGTGAGAGTTTTCAAGGACTTGCATTTCAGGCCTACGAATTTTAGCAAACAAGGAAAGCATCATGGGAGCTTTACGAATTCACTTAACATGAATGAAATTTAATTTCATCTAATAGATTTACCTGTGTATGAAATAAGATGAATAAAACATATGAAAGCTTGAATATTTGTCAGTGCGCAACACAAATTCTTTATGTTAATGTTTTTTGCTAGTTACAATAATTTACGTTAATTCTCCATGCTACTCATTAATACCTAAATGTGTCACATATTCTTATTCATACATTTTCACAATTCTACCATTTTCACGTTAATACAGCAAATGATTATATGCAGGTACGCTCTACATGTGATTATGATGTACCCCTACAAATGAAATACAATTTCCGTTCTATCACATATCAAAACAAATGCACACTGAACCTCCACTGTTTCTTTGTGGCACCACCACAGTGGCTGACACCCACTGTGTCGGACGAGTAGAACGCTCTATGATGTCATGCTTTAACAGTGTTTCTAGTTCTTTTTCAATGGCTTCCTGTAAGTGAAAAGCAATTCTCCGGGTTTGCTATGCAACGAGGTGAATATCTTCAATAATGCGAAGCTGTACCTTTATTGTCTTAAGTTTCCCATGTCCAGGAAACAGTGTTTGGAAGTGACTCACTAATTCAGAATGAGGATTCAAGTTGTAATTAATGGAGATCAGTCACATGGCAGCAGCATTATCAAAACTTAATAAGCGTGCACTCTTTGAAGTACCTGGGAGGACATGATTTGGTGTTTGCACTGCTGTTTTATTGTGCAGTATAGCCGCCACCAAGGATCATTTCCTGTACAAGGGTGTAGAAGCAGCCCAAGTATGTAAATTTTTTCTTGACAGTGTAAGGCATGGAATGGGAGACAGTTCTTTGTACTTTTCTGCCAGCATGATGTTTATCGACACACCACTGTCTATAATGAAAGTTGTAGGGCAACCATTCACCTTGCATGTGATTATAGGACAATTTCTAAATAAATGTTGTTGCTTTATGTAGCGATTATTTCCATATTTGTGTTTCTATTTGCAGGTTCACATGCTATATGTGCACATTGGTCTGTGACTGAAATCACCATCGAACACCAATTTTCCTCACTGTCACTCGAAGATGATTTCAACAAACCGTTGGATGATGAATTTGAGAACAATCAACTTAGTTTTATTTCCCCTTGCCTTAGTCGATTTTGCCGTATGGCCTTGTGGGAGTGGCTAGCTTGCTTCTGTAACTTTCTGATGTCCATCTTCTCACCTCTTTGTGACACTCTTAGTTTTTCTTTCACTTTGCAAACCATTATGAAATATTTTTCCTTCCCGCAGTCTTTGCATTTTTGTCTGATGACAGGACATTTATCTTCATGTGAAAAGGAGAATCCTCAATCGAAACACAATTTCTTTTTCATCCGAGACATCACTCAGTGTGCCTCTGCCTTGTGTTTCTGCTTACTTTTCATGCTCACCACTGCTTAATTTTGGGCTGTTCCAGCTTTCAAATCAGCAGCTTGTCGATTTGCACATTCCTCCCCTCTTGCAGCCATGAGCACTTTCTGTAAACTGAGCGTTTCTCTCAGCATGCGTCATCAGAATGAATCAAAGAAGTGACCATAAATAACTCGAAGACGCATGGCTTCTTCATCATTTAATTAATTGACCGTGCATTGCTTTATAAGCATATCAAATCTCTCAATCAAACAGGGGTTTGTAAAGTGCACTACTAACATGTTAGGGTCTCAAGGCGCTATGGGGGGCGTGCGGCTCCTTTGGGGTCATCTGAAGACCCAGGTCTTGAGGTCTTTCCTGAACTGGAGCAGTGTGGCGCATTGCAGAAAGTGGAGGGGGAGGTCGTCCCAGGTCTTGGTTGCGAGGTAGGAGAAAGACATTCCACCCGCACTGCTTCTGTAGAAGTGTGGGACTATAGCCAGGGAGTGGTCGGCTGAATGGAGTTTTCTGTTGGGGGCATGGAAGGAGAGACGGTTGTTGAGGTATTGAGGTCCTATGTTGTCTAGGGCCTTGTATGCATGCATGAGCAACTTGAATGTTATTCTCCTTTTAACAGGGAGCCAGTTGAGATCACAATGGTGTTGGGTGATGTGGTTGTGCCGGGAGATATCGAGGATTAGTCTTGCTGCAGCATTCCGGATGGTGTGTAGCTTGTGGAGGAGTTTTTTGTTGATTCTGACATTGGGGTCATTGCTGTAGTCCAGTCTGCTGGTGATGAGGGTGTGTGTGACCGTTTTCTGGATTTGGAGGGGATCCACTTAAATGTTTTACAGAGTATATGGAGGGTGTTGAAGCAGGCCGAGGAGATGGCATTGATCTGCCAGTTCATAGTGAGTGATGAGTCCACTTTGATGCTGAGGTTACCTGCATGGTCCGATGGGGTGGGTGGGTTTACGAGAGCTGGGGGCCACCAGATGTCATCCCAAGCTGATGGGGTGGAGCCGAGGCGGATGACTTCTGTTTTCTCTGGGTTAAGTTCCAGGAAGTTGTTCTTAATCCGGTTGCAACAGCTTTTATCCCTTTTTGGTAGTTGTGCCTGGTGACATTGGCTTCCTTGGTGAGGGAGATGATGAGCTGGGTGTCTTCTGCATAGGAGATGATGTTGAGCCTGTGGTTTCTTTTGATGGTCAGGACCGGGGCCGCTTTGTCCTTGTGGGTCAACAAGATGCTATCTCACAAATATTAATTGTGACACTAGCAAGAAAGTAAACCTGTATGAGGGTTCTATTAGGCAAGGAACCAAAGTACTACTGCAACCATCCAAGCGTCCATTTATTCAATGGGACACTTCTGTAATCAATGTATTGACTACCTACAGACTGTTAGTCCAAAATGGAACTTTCCAAGCCAGGCATATCTGTCCAGCGTTGTTGTGCCAGAGTTGGAGAGAAAAATGCAAATGTTCTGATGGAGATGACAACTCACACACTTTACCTGTCAGTACAAGTAAGGAGCGATGGGAAGGCAAACATTAGTGTCCTTTTGCTGGCCTAAATGTGATTGACTTCAGGACAATCAGCATGCAAAGTTCCTTTCAAGTAGTTCATCAATAAGGAACCATCACAATATTCCACTTAGAGAAAGCACAGACAGCTCACAACACACTTATGTAAGTCATTGCTTTTAAATGGTGTCAATAGTATTTGATTGCTTCTTGCTACAGGATGTGGCAGCCACAATGGTCTGCCATGACAAATGGTCTATAGGTCCACATGATTAGTTGTGCACAAATATTCGTAGGATAATAGGTATCTGTTTGCGGAAATTGTCAGTATTTAAGCCATTCTTTTGAGACTTGGGAACAACTGAGCAAGCTGCAAAAAACTTTCCTTACATTCTCTAAGATAGAATATCCGTCCCCACCCTCAACATCCTTTCACATCTGTTCAGACAATACAAAACCATCAAAAAATTTGTGATGAAATAAAAAGTTAATTCATCTTCATATCAATGGGGTAGTCGATTATGTCATGCAAATGCCTACCAAGTATTCAACAAAGAAAGAGAACAATAAAAATACGACTATGAGCCATGTATCTGTCTCGCTATTTCGCGTCCTGAAAAATCAGAGGCTGGGATGGCATGAGACTTCAGCGGTAACAAAGATGTTGAAGCTGGTAATTGGTAATTATCGAGTACCAGTTGAGCACTTTACTCTTCTTCTTTAAGGGCCATATTGGGGAGGTGGTTGCTCACGGTCCAGACGTCTTACGCTGCCTATAAAAGAGGCATGCTGACGCGAACGCTTTGGGAAGCTTAACCGGTGTCGAAGCCGCGTTCAACGCCCGACCGGTTACTTTGAAGTTACCGCTTTGCATTTTAATCCCTGCTGTATTTTTTAAAACAATTTACTTTTAATTCTCTAACTGCTGCCATCATATTGTATTTCTTGGCCAGGTCGAGGTCCAAGTCGCGTGGGGCTATTATCGCACATTGCACTTTACTCTACTTCTTTGGGGGCCATATTGGGGAGGTGGTTGCTCGCGGTCCAGACGTCTTACGCTGCCTATAAAAGAGGCATGCTGACGCGGACGCTTTGGGAAGCTTAACCGGTGTCGGAGCTGCGTTCAACGCCCGACCAGTTACTTTAAAGGTAGCGCTTTGCATTTTAATCCCTGCTGTATTTTTTAAAACAACTTACTTTTAATTCTCTAACTGCTGCCACCATATTGTATTTCTTGGCCAGGTCGAGGTCCAGGTCGCGTGGGGCTATTATCGCACATTGCACTTTACTCTTCTTCTTTGGGGGCCATATTGGGGAGGCGGTTGCTCGCGGTCCAGATGTCTTATGCTGCCTATAAAAGAGGCCTGCTGACGCAAACGCTTTGGGAAGCTTAACCGGTGTCGGAGCTGCGCTCAACGCCCAACCGGTTACTTTGAAGTTAGCACTTTGCATTTTAATCCCTGCTGTATTTTTTAAAAACAACTTACTATTAATTCTCTAACTGCTGCCACCATATTGTATTTCTTGGCCAGGTCGAGGTCCAGGTCGCGTGGGGCTATTATCGCACATTGCACTTTACTCTTCTTCTTTTGGGGCCATATTGGGGAGGCGGTTGCTCGCAGTCCAGACGTCTTACGCTGCCTATAAAAGAGGCATGCTGACGCGGACGCTTTGGGAAGCTTAACCGGTGTCGGAGCTGCGCTCAACGCCCAACCGGTTACTTTGAAGTTAGCGCTTTGCATTTTAATCCCTGCTGTATTTTTTAAAAACAACTTACTATTAATTCTCTAACTGCTGCCATCATATTGTATTTCTTGGCCAGGTCGAGGTCCAGGTCGCATGGGGCTATTATCGCACATTGCACTTTACTCTACTTCTTTGGGGGCCATATTGGGGAGGTGGTTGCTCGCGGTCCAGACGTCTTACGCTGCCTATAAAAGAGACATGCTGACGCGGACGCTTTGGGAAGCTTAACCGGTGTCGGAGCTGCGTTCAACGCCCGACCGGTTACTTTGAAGTTAGCGCTTTGCATTTTAATCCCTGCTGTACTTTTTTAAAAACAACTTACTATTAATTCTCTAACTGCTGCCACCATATTGTATTTCTTGGCCAGGTCGAGGTCCAGGTCGCGTGGGGCTATTATCGCACATTGCACTTTACTCTTTTTCTTTGGGGGCCATATTGGGGAGGCGGTTGCTCGCAGTCCAGACGTCTTACGCTGCCTATAAAAGAGGCATGCTGACGCAAACGCTTTGGGAAGCTTAACCGGTGTCGGAGCTGCGCTCAACGCCCAACCGGTTACTTTGAAGTTAGCGCTTTGCATTTTAATCCCTGCTGTATTTTTTAAAAACAACTTACTATTAATTCTCTAACTGCTGCCACCATATTGTATTTCTTGGCCAGGTCGAGGTCCAGGTCGCGTGGGGCTATTATCGCACATTGCACTTTACTCTTCTTCTTTTGGGGCCATATTGGGGAGGTGGTTGCTCGCAGTCCAGACGTCTTACGCTGCCTATAAAAGAGGCATGCTGACGCGGACGCTTTGGGAAGCTTAACCGGTGTCGGAGCTGCGCTCAACGCCCAACCGGTTACTTTGAAGTTAGCGCTTTGCATTTTAATCCCTGCTGTATTTTTTAAAAACAACTTACTATTAATTCTCTAACTGCTGCCATCATATTGTATTTCTTGGCCAGGTCGAGGTCCAGGTCGCGTGGGGCTATTATCGCACATTGCACTTTACTCTACTTCTTTGGGGGCCATATTGGGGAGGTGGTTGCTCGCGGTCCAGACGTCTTACGCTGCCTATAAAAGAGACATGCTGACGCGGACGCTTTGGGAAGCTTAACCGGTGTCGGAGCTGCGTTCAACGCCCGACCGGTTACTTTGAAGTTAGCGCTTTGCATTTTAATCCCTGCTGTACTTTTTTAAAAACAACTTACTATTAATTCTCTAACTGCTGCCACCATATTGTATTTCTTGGCCAGGTCGAGGTCCAGGTCGCGTGGGGCTATTATCGCACATTGAACTTTACTCTTTTTCTTTGGGGGCCATATTGGGGAGGCGGTTGCTCGCAGTCCAGACGTCTTACGCTGCCTATAAAAGAGGCATGCTGACGCGGACGCTTTGGGAAGCTTAACCGGTGTCGGAGCTGCGTTCAATGCCCGACCGGTTACTTTGAAGTTAGCGCTTTGCATTTTAATCCCTGCTGTATTTTTTAAAACAACTTACTTTTAATTCTCTAACTGCTGCCACCATATTGTATTTCTTGGCCAGGTCGAGGTCCAAGTCGCGTGGGGCTATTATCGCACATTGCACTTTACTCTTCTTCTTTGGGGGCCATATTGGGGAGGCGGTTGCTCGTGGTCCAGACGTCTTACGCTGCCTATAAAAGAGGCATGCTGACGCGGACGCTTTGGGAAGCTTAACCGGTGTCGGAGCTGCGTTCAATGCCCGCCCGATTATTTTGAAGTTAGCGCTTTGCATTTTAAACCCTGCTGTATTTTTTAAAACAACTTACTTTTAATTCTCTAACTGCTGCCACCATATTGTATTTCTTGGCCAGATCGAAGTCCAGGTCGCGTGGGGCTATTATCGCACATTGCACTTTACTCTTCTTCTTTGGGGGCCATATTGGGGAGGCGGTTGCTCGCGGTCCAGACGTCTTAAGCTGCCTATAAAAGAGGCATGCTGACGCGGAGTGGACGCGTGCAGTGGGCGTGCTGAAGGCGCACCTAAGGCAAGCCCGTCAGCGCCCGTCCGCGCTCGGACCGGGCTCAGGGCGAGCCCCCCTGTTTGTAGAACCCCAGTCACAAGGAGGTATACTAAACAGGAGTTATTGGGGCTTATGCCAGGAGGTAGTACACGGGGATGTCCAAGACTTATGGTAGAACAAGTAGGTATTTGTCCAGTTGGGGTATATGACTTATGTGGCTTACAGCTGCCTAGCTTTCTCGATCTACCAGCTTATGGTCCTCACAGTAGGCACACTTCTAATTCTTTGAATGATATTAGATCTATTAAATGTGTTCTTTTCAATTTCAGGTACTTAGTTAAGCATAGCTTAGAATGTGCATTCTTTCTAGAAGAAGACAATATCAAAGTTGCCTTTATTACGGACGCCTGGACAGATCAAGCCTCTTTGGTGAAAGCCAGGCCTCCAGGTTTTTCTTGTTACTCCTTAGATAGACCCCTAAGGAAAGGTGGGGGTTTAATGGTCATTTATCAGGACACTTTGAATGCAGTTTTCCATCCTGCATCCAATACTTTCTGTGAAGCACTTTTCTTCAATATCAAGGCTCAGGGTTTTGGTACCTTTAAGGGGTTGCTTCTTTATCGCCCGCCTGGCCTCAGACTGGGGTTTTTGGAATCGATTGGCACCCTACTTGAAGATGGTTTGAGTTTAAATTTTTTCACGGTACTTGGCGACTTCAATTTCTACCTTGAGGATCTTAATGACTCTGACACCATCTGCCTGAATAGAGTACTGGAAACCGGCGAGCTTAAGCAGCTTGTGGTGGGTCCCACTCATCTTAAAGAACACACCTTAGATGGGATATTTTCTAACAATCCTTACATATCCTGTTCTGAGGTATTCCCTTTGACCTGGTCTGATCACAGTGCCATAATCTTTGAGATGACGGAGCCCTCAGATCCTATTTAAAATAGGGTCTATCCGAAGACGCAGGAAAAAAGGGCGTGGAAAAACTTAGAGGGTTCACAACTAGAGGAGGCTTTGATTAGTACCTTACCTCTTCCCATCTTAGAGATTGATAAAGCTGCAAGGTCTATACTGATTGGATAGATTCAGCTTGCCAGAAGTTGGCTCCGATCACTAAATGGACTCCCAAGCGAGTTTATCCCTCGGTTCCGTGGTATTCTGATGATTGAATCTGGAGAAGCGGATACAACATCACAAATAAAATAAATTATAAGCATAGCCTTAAAATCTATAAAGAGATGTTGTTAGATGCAAAGAAGAGCTTCTTTTCTAGTAAAATTCTGCTTGCCAGATCAAACCCCAAAGAGCCTTTTAAAACAGTGAAAAATGTAACCTTGCCTAGTGTCATTAAAAAAGGACAGCAGTCTAGAACTGTGTGAAACATTAGCTACCTTTTTCTTCAAAAAGTGGAAGGTATTTTTTTTACCTTTTCTCCGGAATTGTACGAAGTAGGTTTACTTCCTGTGAATTCTATCCAAAAAGAACCTGATCCCGGATTAGTCTTTGACCAGTTTTTACCTCTTAGGCTGGAAGAAACTGTTAAACTCCTTAGCTCTACTCGATCAGGTTCCCCCAATGATTCCTGCCCAGTTTCAATACTTAAATTACTCCCGGAAACTATCAGTTTCGTTTTATGTCTACTGATTAACAACATTTTTTCTACTGGTGTTTTTCCGATTGATTGGAAAGAGGCATACATTCTACCTCTTTAAAAAAAAACACCTTAGACCCTCTTGATCCTGGCAGCTATCGGCCTATTTCTCGGCTTCCGTTGCCTGCAAAAATCATAGAGAAAGCCATGAATATTCAACTGAGTTCTTACTGCAATAACAACAATGTTTTTGACAAGACTCAGTATGGTTTTAGAGCCAATCACAGTACAGAACTTGCTCTAATTAAATCCTGTGAAGAGATAAGGGAGGCCCTTGACTGTGGTGGGAAGACTGTTTTGATAATGTTGGACTTGTCAGCAGCTTTCGACACGGTCCATCACAGGGTGTTGATGGATCGGTTGTCTGGGGCTGGAGTTTGTGGCGTGGCTTGGAAACATCTACAATCTTTCCTTGCCAATAGAACCCAAACTGTCGACCTGGATACTCACAAATCTAGGCCATTTAGTCTCCCGTGTGGGGTCACTCAAGGGTCCTCACTGAGTCCCACCCTCTTTAACATTTATGTGATACCGTTAGCTGCACTGATTAGATCTTTTGGTTATCAGTTAACCTCATATGCTGACAATGCTAAAATTGTCCAGATCCCCATGGTTAGGAAAGCCAGCTGGGGAGGTAGGAGTTTTATTACCTGTGCGTCCAAGGCTTGGAATGAGCTTCTGTTTTTTCTGAGAAATACTGGAGATCTTCTTTCCTTTAGAAAGGGTCTGATAACCTGGCTCTTTATTCATTGAACCCCCCTTCGACTATCGTTTAAGCAGAACTCAGCGCCAGGACACACGATAGTAATTGTGCGCTTACATAAATCTAATTACCATAACATAACATAAACAAATGTGCAGTTAACGTGTACATATGCCACTGTACTGGATCAATTCTAAGCATTCACTTTATGTCCCAATATTGACCACAAAACCATTGTGATTCTAAAATATGGTTTTACAATCACAGATTACTCAAATATTGACTTTCTGAAACTCCCATAAAATATATAAAAAATTAACTTCAATAATATCATTAACAAAAATATTACGATATCAGGATCAAAAATATCAATTGTCAAACTATTGTGAAAACATCCTAATGTAAAGAAGCTAAAGTATCAAAACCAAAAATATCAATGACTAAAATCATGTTTTAAATATCAAAAATAAACTAAATACACAAAACAAATGAACTGAAACACAAAACAAATCATATATTTTCAAAAAAGAATATTCTAAACAAACCTACAAACATAAGCAACAGTTTAATTAGCATCTGCCATACAAGGTGTAATGCCTAAAAAAGATTCCTAAGTAAAACTTTAACAAGTGAAATTCTATCTGAACCATAAAAGTTAACAATTGGGTAACAGAGCAATTAGTAAGGAGTATAAATAAAGACACCAAGAACACTAAATGCTACAGAGGTAGCCCATGACAAATGAGACCATCACCTGAGTGGAAGCCCTTCATCACCTAGGAGCCTAACTCCGCATAACTGCTTAAGATCAACTCATTAACAACATCTTTAGCTGCCACCATAAAAGACACTCTTCAAACCACACAAACCCTTTAACCCCTTCCATGCTCATGACGAGCTCAGCTCGTCATGCAGCACAGTGCTCGTGTGCTTATGGCGAGCTCAGCTCGTCATGACCACACCCGTTTTTATTGCTGTCCAGCACAGCAGGAGAAACTCTCAAGCAGCGATGAGGCTAGGACTCACAACATGCAGCACCAGCAGTCCAGCTCCACACTGCCAAAAATGTATAAGATGGCTGGAAGAAGAGCCCCCATGTTCTCAGTAAATAAGTTAACTATGATTTCGAAATTCAGGTTGATCCACAGTAGTTTGTTGCAATGGTCCAGGCAACAACCCTGAGCCAGAAAAAGGAAAGGTGGTCAGAATCGTGGACATGCTGAATGCTGTCTCCAACACCAGTCAACAGCCTCAATTGCATTGTCTATTCTTCCAGAGGAAAGAAGAGTACAATCCATCAGAGGCAGCAGCACTCCTGCCGATGATGAGGATCTTGAAGACCTGCTTGTCCCATCAGATTTGTGTGGCCAGCACCATAAGCCTCTTCTTGAGGACACAACACCAACATCTTCAAGCAGTCTTGTCCTGAGTACCACCATCAGTGGCCCATAAGACCCATATGGCCCCAAACCCCAACAACAGCACACACTATATCTGTGGCCCCCCAGTCAAGGTCACAGGGTGCTTTGTAAAGGGTTGGGGAAAGATTTGCTTGAGGCAGAGAGGCGCACAGTGTTGTCACCAATGTCAACATCATGAGGAAAGACCTGTTGGGTGCATCTATGCTGGCCAGATTATTGACCTCCAAAGAGCCAATAATGATCTCATGAGGTCTCACCATCATATTCAGAGGGCCCAGAATGATCTCCTGGACTGTCACCTAAGTGTTGTCACTCTACATTATGGGGTGGTGTAAGACGCCTTCAGAACATTGACTGCAGCAGTGTCTGATGCTCCATCTGCTTTCTATAGTCTAGTGGTTTTTGTTTTTGTAATTATTTACAAAATGTGGTCTACTAATTAGGTTTCCTCTGGCAAAAGAGCAGGCTCAATGTCACTTCACCAACTCTAACTAGGGAATCTGGTGGGCTCTATCTGACAAACAACCTGCACATCACCTCTGTATGATATGTTCTGGGCAATATTCAATCCTGTGGGATTTAGAAGATTATTTTGTGTTTGTGAGTTCTGACACTCCTTTAATCATGAATGGACACACCAAGTACCTATTATATTTTAGGACTTTATTCAAATAAATGTCCTATTCTAATACAAATAATGTAGTTAGTTGTAATCATAAAAATGAACACATTGGCAGAGAAAATGATTGATAAACAAGCTATTTTAATGGATTCTACTATTGTAATGATTGTTTTGATCCAGCGCCCCTATAGAAAATATGCCATAAGCAACACTACCCAACTCCACAATACTCACCATTAATCATAAATCATTCACAAGGCCCATAAACTAACATGACATATTTTGAGCACCAGAATCATGTGACCTAATTAATAAACCCTATTCACAAACTATATACATTTATATATACAACTGCAGTATAATATTTTCACCATGATCATTAAAAACTTTGCATTTAATTAAGCCCCTTAGGCGAATGAATCTGCTAATGGTAACCTAAAACTCATAAATAACAAGGCCAGCTTGTAGTTTAAGAATCTTATTTATTAACCAATATTCAAAGAAAGTGCGTTTTTATTAGAATCTTTTATTTAAGCATTATCTTTAGAGGATAAGCAAAAGTATTGGCAGTCAAAAGCAAAATCAGTTAGCATATTTCAAGAACGAATAAACAGTTTTCTATTACCTATACCCTAACATCCCTGTCTAAAACTCACTTCATCTAAAAGAATAAAGTTAAAGTCATTTAGGCCTAATAGTCCTTACGTGGTCCAAGAGAAATCCGACAGCACGTCTCGGTCTCAGGAGAAGATGAGCAGCAAGCGCGCCCTCCCTCCCAAAAGATCAGTTTTTATACCTTTCTAACTAGTCTAAAGTATCATAATCAAATATTTTTTCCAAAAGCTGAAGTCTCGATTGGCCAAACCACATCGGCCCACTATTAGGTCATTGTCCTCTGACCAAGTCCGGGGCCACATCACAGCCCTTATTGTTCATAGTTTTACCATCCTCTTGGCTTCCTCAAAAAGTTACATTTCTCGAGGAGAAACTCTCGTCCCTTAATCTTGGCAGGTTCCGCCGCATCCTGTCCTTGACAAGGACAACAAGAACACATCTCAACTCGACCAAGTCTGATATCGTTTAGACATTGACTGTTCAGCAGAAAGATGACTTTTCCATTAGCACGACTGCGCATGGCTGAATCTTTTCTCTGGTCAAGTTTTCACAAACTGCAAAACCCGCCATCCCTTTTTGTCAGGCCCATTCGTAAAACGAATGCATAAACAAACACAAAACATCGATTAATGTGAGAAATAAAGTTCGTTCTGTTTCCCACCCACCTTTGCTAATAATTACCCATTAATCTATGTTACCTAGCAGAAGCAAATAAAGCAACAAACAAATTCGTGCAACATTCAAAACAGAAAAACAAAACATAGGCACACAGAAATAAGCACATGCCATTAATAAAACAGCCGCATTTAGTACCGACAGAAACGATAAACAAAATTAGTTTATTTATTACACACACACATGCATTTGCAACATCACGCACAAATATGAGCATATATATTAGTAACCCACGTGTAGTGAACTGCAATTTTAAACTACGTTGATTAATATTTTCACTGCACACATTATTAATAAAGTTATCAATTATGGAAGATTAACTTTGCGAGCACAAATAAATGTATTTCTAAATCTCGCTCCATCAACTCCCTCATCTGGTGATTTCAAAATCACCACACCACACCCAAAAATTTTGCAAATTTTATATAGATGAACATGATTTGTCTTCACTGTGTTAGTATTTCTAAAGACTTGTCTCAGCTGTCTGTCTGCAACTTTCATATTGAGTTTTACGAAACTCTTCTAATTCAATCTCCCTTTCCTGTTCCTTTCTTATTTTGTAAATTCTCTTCTTTTCCCTCAGGTATTTCTTTCTCTTGTGTAACATACAACTAATCTGCAACAAAAGTATTACAAAAATTATTACAAACAAAGGTGTCAGAATCTTGCCAAGAACTGAACTACCAATCTCTTGAAACCAGGTTTTAATTGCCTGAAATCTTTTGGACAAACGTTCTGAAAAATCATCCCTTTCTAAAGGAACAATTTCTGACTGAAGCTCAGTAATATTTTTAATATACATCTCAATGTTCCTACTCTCATCTGGAATGTAAGTACAACAGTGTTGAACATGTAAAATGCCACAAACTCCTCCCTCTTTTGCTAGGAGAATGTCTAACGCAAGACGGTTCTGCATTACCATGGACCGTAGTGCAATAACCTCAGTATCCACCGATTGGAAACCACTGGCTGTGTCTGTTGACAATCTGTCAACAATTGTGGACACTTTTCTGATTCTTCCTGCATTCAATGTTATACCTACTAAAGGTATCACTGCCTCAAAAATGTCCCCCATGATTTCTGAGAAACTTTCTCTTTTGTACCTATTTACATGATTGCTAATTTCGAATGAGCCTTCTGCATTTCTGTTAACATGAAATATTTTTGGAAAAACAAGACCAACAAAACACGTCCCATACCAGTGATCTGGGAGGTTATAGTAGGCTTTGTCTCCACAAACAAAATAGATACCAGGAAAAATTGGGTCTTTACCACCCTTGAATCCCCAACCCCCCATGATCGGATACGTGTCCTCACAATTGCTAGCTCCTACGAAATAATTGTCAAACAAAGTATTATCTCTCCTAATGCAAAGCTTGCCACTTATTGGTTTATCTATATGAATTGCAACATTATCAAAATATTTGCCATTAAACTTCTCATCTTCTTTCTGCCAAAAATTAGATTTTGTCTGCTTAATCATCTCATTACTTTTATAGATTGCCCTTCATTCTTCAACAAGGTTCAAGAAAGATTTCTCCTCAGTTCTCAACTTACATGTCAAATTATTTCTAAAAGCGTACTCATACGTGAGCTCCTTAGTTACTATAAAGAATTCCCTCATCTGTTTAGCTTACTTGTGTTTATTTAAGCTTTTCTCAATCTTCAGATTTGCAAAAATTTCGTCATAATTAGAGTAATAGTACTCTAGACGACCAGTTTGATCAAATAAACTAGCTATTACACTACAGGTTATACCATAAGTAAGAGGAAGCATATTGTACGTCACTCCCTCAGAAACTGAAGCAGGCAATTTCACACAAATGTAGCAGTCTTTGACTTCCATAACCTTTACATACTCAGCCAGAAGTCTTGAAAAAGTATTGCTAGAAAAATCACCAACAGACCTATCTTGATGAGTCTCTG
Organism: Lissotriton helveticus; assembly: GCF_964261635.1. Classification (NCBI taxonomy): domain Eukaryota; kingdom Metazoa; phylum Chordata; class Amphibia; order Caudata; family Salamandridae; genus Lissotriton; species Lissotriton helveticus. The sequence continues at coordinate 1,138,167,528 of NC_136067.1, read as the reverse complement.
GTCTATGTTCAATAACGTTGTTAGTTTTACCTGTTGCACTATGTTTGTCTTGTGTAACTGAAGCCTTGCTGGTCATATTGACCTTGTACATCTCCTTATCGATCCCGAAAGGAAAGATGACAGCTAAAACTAACCAGAGCAGAATTATCAAAAACACACAAATCAGAGACATCTTACAGCATCTTTTTAAAATGGAGCATCTTGAGCTGTTATCTACAAAAACATAAGGCATTTTCACTAAGCTTGTAAAAAGAAAACAAAATTTAAAAAATGTCTAAATATTTAAAATAAAATTTCTAACACCCCCCTTTTTCAATTTTTTTTTTTTTTTTAGTTATTATTTCCTTAACCCTCTAACAGCTTTTCTTCAACCTTGCGTCACAATTTGTTTTCCAGCTAACACAATTTCTTCGACCTTGTGTCACCTAACACAATTTCTTCAGCCTTATGCCAAATACGAAAACCCTAAATTTCAACAGAAAAATGCCTCAATCATTGTCACTATTTTCTTCAACCTCTTCCTGACTGCTACTGTTTATCTCCACTACAGGTGGGATTATTATATAAGTCCACTCAGGGGACTTATATTTCTGGTTTGGTTTAAGAGCTCTTTTTGTTTTTCTGCTAATAACTTCTATTTTCTTTCCTGCCTCACTTTTCTTTTCAGGATCTTTTTGACTAGAAATTTCGTTTACTTGTTCTTTTGATTTCTTTACTAATTTGAATTTCAGACCTTCATTTTCACTTGGCCAATTATCACCTTTTCTTGGTAATTTCTTCTTCGGCTCACTCACATTACATTCCGTTCTCCACATTCTTTTTCTGAATTTTCTTATCTGTGATTCTTCATCACTGTCATCAGACTCACTATCAGAAATTCTGATTCTTGACTCAGGTACTTCTTTACTCGGCCATTTCACTCCGTTAGGAACATAATCCTTGTAACTGGTACTTGGCAATTCGTCTTCTTCTTCTTCTTCTTCTTCAATTACCTTCCACTTCCCAGTCTCAGACTTCTTGTTCCTGCTTTCAGAGCTTCTTTCCTGCTTTTCAATACTCTCCTGGTCTTGAATCACAACTTGATCAGATTTGTTTTCTGCTTCTTTTTCTAGCAGATCTCCATCATTTTCAGAGTCAACGACTATGATATCCAAATCTTTTTCACTCAATATTTCATCCACAGTTGAATTTACCAGACATCGACTTGCCTGTCGATCTTCAGGATCTGGATTTCTTTCAGGTTCTTCTTCTGAATCTGAATCAGCTGTGGTGTCACTTTCTTCATCAGAGTTTTCAGGTGTAGGCACACGAATAGTATGGCTTGGATGGATCCAACCTCTTTACACACCCTGAACTTTACCGCATTTGTTGTAACAAGAATGACTTGTCTCGGTTTCTGCCACCTAGGTACCAGACAATTTCTTCTTCGATGAATTTTTGTTCTCACCCAGTCACCAGGTGCCAGATCATGTGCTTGTTCTTTTTCTTTTGACTGCACTTCAGTTCCCACCTGATTGCACACAGAAGCCACAACGTCAGACAGATTCCTGCAATACTCTAAAATGACGCTATCATTAATAGCCATCAATTTCCCCACTGGTATGAATGCCTGTCTCATGACTGCCCATAAGAATATCATGTGGGCTTAATCCTGTCTTTTTATCAGGCATACTTCTTAAAGTCATCAAAACAAGAGGAAGAGCATCTGTCCACTTTATGCCTGTAGCCAGACACATTTTTGCAATCCTATTCTTGATTGTTCCATTTATTTGCTCAACAACTCCAGATGCCTCTGGTCTGTATGCACAATGCAACGTCTGCTCTATGTGTAATGCCTCACAAATTAGTTTTAACAGACTGTTTTCAAAATGTCTTCCGCGATCACTCTCCACAGTCACTGGAAAACCGTACCTCGGTACAATCTCCCTCAAAAGTAATTTTGCAACAGTGATTGCATCATTGTGACATGTGGGAAATGCTTCAACCCATCTTGAAAACAAACAGACAAACACCAGAACATAACGCAATCTGTTATGTTGCGGCATTTCAATGAAATCCATCTGTAATCTGGTGAATGGACCACCCTCCCGTCCTATGGTTCCCATTCCCACAACTGTTTTCCTTATTGGGTTGACAAAGAGATTCTGCAATCGTTCTAAACTTTGTATTAAACCAAGTTTCTCTAAAAAGCCTAATTATAGAATCTCTCCCAATGTGTCCTAGACCATGATACATCCTGGCCATGTCAGCAATCATGCAGTTTGGTAAAACTACTCTGCCATCTTTATATGTCCAAATTCCATCCTCATCTCGCTGTCTGCATTCTGCTCTCAACCATTAGTTTTTCTGTTCATCATCAGCTTCGTCCTGTAAATCTCTGACTTCCTGCCATGTTTCAACTACTGATGTTAGCATTAGTGAATTCAAAGCATGTTCGTCATTCTTTTCCCGATTAATTGCAAAATTGTTTCTTGCGCAGTACTTCACAATTTCGTCTGCATAGGCATTTCCTTTGGTAATGAAATCATTTCCCTTTGTATGTGCTGCACATTTCACAACAGCAATCTTTTCTGGTAACTGAATGCCATCGATTAATCTTTTTATTAATTTTGCATTTCTGATAGGTGAACCTGCAGACGTTAAATAGCCTCTCTGAGACCAGAGCAGTCCATAATCATGCACAACCCCGTACCCATACTGGCTATCTGTTATTATGGTAATTCTCAAATTTATTGCTCTCTCACATGCACAAATTAAAGCAATCAATTCTGCTACTTGAGCTGAACGAATTCCTTCAAGACATGACGCTTCCACAACATCAGCAACTGTACAGCTGCTCTCAAAAAGCCTTCCTCTGTTCTCAAACAAGATCCATCAACAAAGTAAACATAGTCTGATTCAGGCAGAGGAACATATTTAATGTCTTGCCTTGGCTTGGTACAATATTCCAAAACATCCAAGCAATCATGATCAACATCATTTTCATTTCTGATTTCTGTAACATTATCATCAGGCAATAATGTGGAAGGATTTAAGTTCACACATCTTGCTATCAAGACATTTTCTGATCCCAGATTAATTTTCTCGTACTTGGTAAGTCTGTTACTTGTCAAGTGCTGCGTTTTACTTCTGGTGAGAAGAATTTCAACTGAATGGGGAACATAGACTTTTACAGGAAACCCCATTATAATTCCTTCACTTTGCTCAAGACTCACACTGGTTGCAGCTACTGCTTTTAAGCAGCCTGGCAATGCCTTTGCAACTGGATCAAGCACTGCTGAAAAGTATGCAATTGGGTTTCTCAATTTTCCATGTCTCTGTATTAACACAGATAATGCACACCCTTCTCTCTCACTACAGTACAGCTCAAAATCTTTTTCGTAGTCTGGCATGCCCAAGGCTGGAGCTTCGCACAAACTTCTTTTTTAATTTTTCAAAAGCTTCCATCTCAGATTCTGTAAGAACAATTGGATCTTTTATATCTGACTTTGTTAGTCTCTGTAGAGGTTTCGCAATTACCAAAAATCCACTAATCCATTGACGACAATAGCCAACCATTCCTAAAAACATTCTGACCTGTCTCTGAGTTTTTGGAGGTTGCATTCCCTGTATCATTTTAATCCTTTCAATTGTCACTTGCCTAATTCCCTTTGCAATTGTGTGACCAAGATATTTTACTTCTTGTTTGCAAAACTGTAATTTTGCATGTGACACTTTATGTCCCTCATCTGCCAAATGATTCAAAAGAGTAATTGTATCTGTGACACAGTTATCCCTTGTTTTTGCTGCAACAAGTAAGTCGTCAATGTACTGGACCAAAGTTGACCTTCCAGGTAAATCTAGATTCTCCAATGATTTCTTTAACAATTCATTAAAAATAGAAGGACTCTCTGTATACCCCTGAGGAATACGACACCATGCTAGTGTGCGACCTTGGAACCTGAACGCAAAGATTTCTTGGCTCTCTGGATGCAATGGAACAGTAAAGAACGCATTACAAAGGTCAATGACACTATACCATTCTGCATCATGCGGAATTTGGTAAAGAATCACTGCTGGGTTTGGAACAACTGAGCAACATGGAACAACTATCTGGTTAACTTTTCTTAGGTCTTGAACAATCCTGTACGTTCCATTTGGCTTTTTAATCCCCATGATCGGTGAATTACAAGGGCTACTCCCAATCTCTTTTAAAACACCTTGCTTTATGAATTTTTCAATCACAGGAATGACACCTTCAATTGTTTCTGCCTTCATTTTGTATTGAGGAATATTTGGAAAATCTATTCCCTGCTTCACTGTAATTTTGACTGGATCAACATGCTTCATCAGACCCATTTCACTTCCAGTTAAATCCCAAATTTCATTCTTAACTGTCTTTTTCAACTCTTCAGGCACATTTTCTTTATCAAATACAGGAAACAATGTTGTTTTCTCTGCTTCAACCATTAACATTGTCAATTTATAAAGCCCATCCTCCTCAAATGTCTGCAACTCAATACCTTCCGGTGAGCAATAAATCTTGCAGTTCATTTTACAGAGGATGTCTCTCCCTAACAGGTTCACAGGACTGCTGTCACAAACTACAAATCTGTGTTTATCTTTAAATTTGCCAATTTCAATATCAACAGGCTCAGTTAGACTTGTTTTAATCTGCTGATTTGCTACACCAACTACTTGGATGGAATCCCCAGAGAGAGGGAGGTTTTCTATTTCCACTGACCTAACAGTAGAACGGGTAGCACCAGTGTCCACAAGAAAAGTGATATCTACATCATTCCCTTTGCCATTAATAAATGGACCAGACTGGTCAACCTCAAGAGTGGCTCCAATCACACACTCTTCCCCCTCTCTCGGGCACCGTCATAAGTAGTCCTCCGAATCGCTTCCTAAATTTTCTGTCATCAAAAATTGTCCAGACAAATTTGGCACATTTGCTCTTTGTGTTCTTATTACCTGATCAGCTCCGCTGAATCCTGACTCCAAATTATATCTTTGAATACCTCTACTGTTTGGAAGAGGAGGCTGTGGAATTTGACTCTGCTGATTCGCTAACTGCTCAACTCGTTTAACTGCTGTTGTAGCTGTTGCTGCAGATTTACGTCATTCTGCATCTGTGGATTTAATGATGCATTTTTGAAATTTCTGGGCGGATATTTACACTCGCGCTTCCAGTGTCCAATTTCCCCACAATTAAAACAGGGCAATTTTTGCTTTAACTCCTCTATGTTAATATTACATTTCGGTTATTATAATTTCCCTTAAATTTTCCTTGACCCTGATTCTGGTAAAAATTCACATTTTTATTCTCCAAACTTGCGATCTGTTGTTCTGCTACTTTCACCTGCGCCCACATTGCTTTCTCTTTTAATCTCTTTTGTTTAGCATCTATCTCATCAGTGCAGTATTTTGCCTTTCTGAGTATGTCGTCAACTGAGAGTGCTTGCCATCCGACAATTCCATTCCTGATCATCTCACCAATTTCAGGTCTCAAACCATAAATAAATCTGTAAATGAAGTGGCTCATGTCCTTTTCACTTAATTTCTCATAGCCACTATACTGCTTGAAAACCAGCAGTAATCTTTCATAAAATGAGTGAACTGACTCTTTTGGCTCCTGATTTGTTCTGTCTATTTTTACCCAATCTACTTCTTTTGGGGCAATTTTTCCTTTTAACCAGTAAATCACTTTGTCATATAGTTCCATGACAATTGACGATGGAGCACCTGTCTCTTTATCTCGAGGTGGTTCAACTTTAGGCCAACTCACAGAAATTTTACATTCTGTCCAGAGATCTGATGGGACAACAATGTCAAAGAATCCATCAAGATCAACCCATAGGACTTTTGATACCTTAATGAATCTGTCCACCTGTCAATACCATTCCACAGGCTTTTCTCTCAGCCGAGGAAAATCATTTGTGAACAACAGAATGTCCTGTCTAGACCATGGAACATGAACATAACCACCACCTGCTCTTTCTCTCATTGGGTACTGATTAGACAATCTTTCTCTTCTCTCTTCCTCCTTCTTTTTGGTCCACTTCACCCTCCATTTACTCAAATCGCCCAATTTGTTGATGTACACAATCAAATCTTTTATATGCATGATTCTTCCCATTGCATTGAAACTTCCAATATCCTTTTCAGTAAAATCTAATCTATAGTGCTTTGTAAAAAATTTCTGTGTGCTCAGATCGATATCTAATTCTGCAGCCAATTCTTCTATTTGATCATATTTATTCTTTGTTTTCCATTGAATGCTCCTGCAAATGAACAGTTCATCATCTTGATAATGCTTCAAACTGTCAGGACCATTAGTGCCAATTATTAATTCCTCTAAATCTGCTTTAAGTTTTACAACATCAAGTTTTCAAATAGAATCTGTTTTCTCAAAACTCTTTTCTGGAGATTCAGTATCTGACTCAGCACCCATTGGTGTTATACATAATAAACCTGGATTAAAAGTTAAGTCAGGCATCATTGTTTTTTCTCGATGTATTTCAGTTAATTCTGAATACAATTTTTCAGCCACTTTCTGGATTTCTGCATTTAATGGAACTGTCAGACCCTGTTGCCTAATTTCTCTTTGATCAAAAACAGGCTGAACAGGTCCAATTGTTACTGGAACTGTTACTGCTTCCATGCCTTTAGTTAACTGCCATATTAATTCTTCTTTTGATCGTAAATATTCTGAAGGATTTACATCTTCTTCATTTCTATCAGCTCCCATTGAATTTCTAGGAACTTCTCTTCTCATAGGAGTTTCAGGAAAATTTCTGCTTTCATCATAACTGCTAGAATTTGTTCTTGTTTCTAACCTATCAGGGGTTCCAAAAGTTTCAGAATTATTCGGATACAATCTAGGTGAACCCTCATTTAATGGAGGTGCACTTGGTGTGGTTCCTGTAGAAACCATCGGAGTAGACCATGAACAAGCTGGCTTTAAAAGCGTCGGTTTTTTATTAGCCATTAAAATTTCTTCTAAAACTGGGTCTTCTGATTCACTTTCTACAACAATATTATTTTTCTTTTCAGTTTTCTTTTGACCTGGTATTTCTGTAATCATTTCCATCACTGTATAGAGACCATCACACATATCTGCCTGTCTCCACCGACGCATTCTATCCTCATGAGTTTCATGTTTAAAATTTGAAGATTTTGGAGGTCTCATCATACCACGTGCTTCCCTCTGAAGTTGATACATCTCATCCTCCCATTCAACTAAAGCCTCAAACTGTGTTGGTCTAGGCTTCGGCACAAGAGCTGTCATTTTCTCTCTCAAATACTTCAAAATCCTCATGTTAAATGAACCATCTTCTGGCCAAGTCAGAACACCATCGTCTTTAGTGTACTGTATCCAAGCATCAAACCAAAGGCAAGTATGATAACCATATTCACCTTCCATATAAGCTGCAGGTGTTCTATACTTGTAAAGTAATTTTCCACCTTGCGTTTCAATTTTCTTATCAGGTGAAATAAAAAAAATTAATTTCTGAAGCAATGTAAGCTTTTTCTCCTCTTTTTTATAATAATAACTCATGTTTTAATCGAATCTATTCAATTTAAAATAATCGTAAATGTTTCCTGGGTGTTCCGCGAAACCAGCCAATCCGTGCGCGAAATACACCAACAAGCCAATCAGGTTGAGCTACGTCACCACCTTGCTCAACCAATAGAATTACCCCTTTCCCAAAGAACCAATCAGCTAACAGCTCGTCTGAGTCACGTGAACCAATCAGTACGCTAGCTGTGACGTATGTTAGCCAATCACAGTGCGAGCCCTGTGACGTACACAGCCGCTGCAGCTCCTCGCCTCTCACTCCCAGCGCTCACCCCTCCTTCACAAAAACTTTTCACAGTGCCATTTTAAAGAACATTTTCTCAATGGATTTTAGTTAATAACAACAAATAAACAAACCATTTGTCTGTTTCACTAAATAAAGTGACAGTTTATACAACCATTCAAGTATTCTTTTGCGTGGAATAGACGACGCTATTCTCACAGAATATGCCTTTGCTGATAAAGTAAGACTACTCTACCCCTCTAACAGGTAATATTCGAACTCGTTTCTCTCTGAATGCACATAAAGTAGCAATTCAAAATTCGAACGAAATTACAAAATCATTCACACACTTTCAAACGGAAAGTTTCCCTAACCATACATGAAATCCTGGCAGGACTTTAACAAGCCATAGAAATCCACAATCGCCAGTAAAATAGACCACGCTACCTTACCCTTCACACAAGCTCGGGTTAATTCTACTACTCTTTTCACAGTGAGTTTTAAAACAGGCTCTTTGTCCCTATACTCAAAGCTACAATTTCATAGATAATCCTCACTATACATTTTTCCTAACATATCTAAAATCCCTAAACTTGTGTTGTACGTCCACAACACTAGTGATAAGCATACCACTATTTTGAAACAGAACAAATGCACTGTGCAACTTCACTTTGTCACACTACTCATATGCCGGCTCAACTAGGAATCTCCACACTGCAGGAAAAAACCTTTCGACTACATATAACAACTGACAAAACTCAACATATGTTAATCATCAATCCTATGTAACTACCATGTAGCACGTCGGTTACCATAGCAACCGTAACTCTGCTACCAGGAAATTGATCCAGCGCCCCTATAGAAAATATGCCATAAGCAGCACTACCCAACTCCACAATACTCACCATTAATCATAAATCATTCACAAGGCCCATAAACTAGCATGACATATTTTGAGCACCAGAATCATGTGACCTAATTAATAAACCCTATTCACAAACTATATACATTTATATATACAACTGCAGTATAATATTTTCACCATGGTCATTAAAAACTTTGCATTTAATTAAGCCACATAAGAGAATGAATCAGCTAATGGTAACCTAAAACTCATAAATAACAAGGCCAGCTTGTAGTTTAAGAATCTTATTTATTAACCATTGTTCAAAGAAAGTGCGTTTTTATTAGAATCTTTTATTTAAGCATTATCTTTAGAGGATTAGCAAAAGTATTGGCAGTCAAAAGCAAAATCAGTTAGCATATTTCAAGAATGAATAAACAGTTTTCTATTACCTATACCCTAACATCCCTGCCTAAAACTCACTTCATCTAAAAGAATAAAGTTAAAGTCATTTAGGCCTAATAGTCCTTACGTGGTCCAAGAGAAATCCGACAGCACGTCTCGGTCTCAGGAGAAGATGAGCAGCAAGCGCGCCCTCCCTCCCAAAAGATCAGTTTTTATACCTTTCTAACTAGTCTAAAGTATCATAATCAAATATTTTTTCCAAAAGCTGAAGTCTCGATTGGCCAAACCACATCGGCCCACTATTAGGTCATTGTCCTCTGACCAAGTCCGGGGCCACATCACAGCCCTTATTGTTCATAGTTTTACCATCCTCTTGGCTTCCTCAAAAAGTTACATTTCTCGAGGAGAAACTCTCGTCCCTTAATCTTGGCAGGTTCCGCCGCATCCTGTCCTTGACAAGGACAACAAGAACACATCTCAACTCGAACAAGTCTGATATCGTTTAGACATTGACTGTTCAGCAGAAAGAGGACTTTTCCATTAGCACGACTGCGCATGGCTGAATCTTTTCTCTGGTCAAGTTTTCACAAACTGCAAAACCCGCCATCCATTTTTGTCAGGCCCATTCGTAAAACTAATGCATAAACAAACACAAAACATCGGTTAATGTGAGAAATAAAGTTCGTTCTGTTTCCCACCCACCTTTGCTAATAATTACCCATTAATCTATGTTACCCAGCAGAAGCAAATAAAGCAACAAACAAATTCGTGCAACATTCAAAACAGAAAAACAAAACATAGGCACACAGAAATAAGCACATGCCATTAATAAAACAGCCGCATTTAGTATTGACAGAAACGATAAACAAAATTAGTTTATTTATTACACACACACATGCATTTGCAACATCACGCACAAATATGAGCACATATATTAGTAACCCACGTGTAGTGAACTGCAATTTTAAACTACGTTGATTAATATTTTCACTGCACACATTAATAATAAAGTTATCAATTATGGAAGATTAACTTTGCGAGCAGAAATACATTTATTTCTAAATCTCGCTCCATCAGTTTCATACATTTTTACCATGAAATTATGGAACCAGTACCTGTTTTTTAATCCTTTCCTTCAAACCCCTACCTAAACTGTTTTAGCACCCAAAGGGCCTACCAGAGTTCCTTGCTGTGGCCTCTCACTCGCGTACTGTAGATGAACAACGGAAATGTTGTTCTGTACCTCAACAAAGGTTGTTGTCTGTCTTGTGCTCTAGTTATGGTATTTCAGCAAACCGATAACATGAGACAGGCTGCAAGGAGCCTGCAGATGGTCTTTGGCAAAGTTAAAGCTTTGCCTGCACTAACCAAGTCTCTGAGGAAGTTGAAAGATCTCTCTCTCTATGATCCTGGTGGGTGTCAAGTTTAAAGACACTTATATGGTTATTTTGCAAAGAGTAGGCCTCTTTCTGAATGATTTCAAATTCAAAAATTAACATATTGCACCTTCATTTAATTGTACAATCATTATAAAATTACATGAATAATTGATGCACTACCAAGCTATTATAAAGCGTTATAAGTTATACATGTGCAAAAGCAAAACTAAATGTAGCATGCATTTACAAATGAATTTGTGCTCTCAAATAAATGTATATATGAATATATGAGATGCAATGGAGGGCACATAAGCAGAAAGATGGAAATATTGTCTCATAAGTACCATCTGCACCCAGCTCGGTCCCAGAAACATCTCCAGCTGGCAGCCCCAAGGCAAGTAGGACACTGCTGCAGATGGAACCACCTGTCACTAAACCCCCTGCCGAACACTCAGGACACTTCAGTGCCCCTAAAGAAGGGTTGTTCATCTATCCCTGTCAAGGATAATACCAAATAACTTATTATAAAAAGATTTTTTTAAAGTGATGTTTTAATGTCAGTGTCTGTACTTTTCTCCTTATCCACATGATGACCGCACAGTTCCTATTTGCTCATGGACCGTTATTTGGAAAGAGCACTTAAGTTCCTATCCAACATGCATGTTAACTCTTTTTTCTAAGAATCTTAAAGGGTATTAATATATGTTATTTTTTTGTTTCCTAATACATTTTTGAATTAATGAATAAAAAGAACAGTTTTAATGCTCTCTTTTTAAAATACATTTTAAAAAATAAGCATTACTTTCTTGTTTGTCAAACCACATATAGTTAAAATACAAAAATAAAATTGCTAATCCTTTAGTCCGAACACGATACACATTTCATGAAAATGCGCAATCAGAAGCAAAAAAAGTACAATATGTAGAACAGCATCAATCATTATTTATCATATTTGCTTATTAATATAAATGTGATCGAGATTTAAAAGCCCAGCAAGGCATAAGAACATGTGTACAAACATTTATATATAGACCGTCCTGAGAAGAGACAACATTTTGAAGTACAGACAGAAATGTAAAATGTTGTAGGAGTCACGACAAAAAATATGTATTTTGCTACGTAAGATATGGAATAATTCCAGTTAGTGTAACATTCTGGTAACAACTAACCCAGTCCCCATAATGGTAGGCTTTAGCCACACGTTGAACTGTGCTATGTTTTACACAGACTTTATGCTCAGATGCAGTCATAAACAACACCAATTTTCCACAGATTGGCTGCAGCTGATGACATCAATTGTGAGTTCGAGACCTTCACACACACACACCACATGTGTCAGGTACCTTTGATGAAACTCATGCACATTTCATCACTCCATGACTGAGCCAAAGTGTGCCATGACTTTTTGGAGAACCACTCCAAAAACTGGTCAGGCAAATAGCACTGCAAATCTCTCTTTAAGTGACATCTGTGCAACAGTCCAAAGATTCCACCAATGACTTGCTAGTGCCTCTGCAGATGAGAGGATGACACCACATAGAAAGGATTAGACAGAAATATAAGTAAGTTTGGGATTAGCATTCAATAGTTATTTTACATGTTTTTAAAAAAATGTATTAGAAGCAAAAATCAACAGCTGGAAAACATACCTTCTTATAGAGCATGATCATCATTATATATAAGATATTTATGTACTAGTTAGTCTACAGTCAAAACAAATATAAAACACAAGAACACTTTGAAAATAATGGCCAATTTCCAAAATAAAATGTGATGATTAGTAGCTAAATTATAATAGAGGATATGTCCACAAGAAAGCCAAACAAATGATATTTTGCCTTCATCCTCATCACTGTCAGCTTGCTCGAGTTCCCACTAGTAATCGTCATCAGGGTTGAATGGAATGGTTTTGTACAGGGCAATATTTGAAGCATACATCATAACACAATAATCATTTGGACCTTGCCAGAAGAGTATTTGAGGACCCCTCTGGTTTTACCCAGGCATCTGAACAGGGCGGATGTACGTTAGTACAACGCGATTTTTTAGATTGTGGTACTTTACAACGCTGCCTTTACAACGCAAGTCGTTACAACGACTTGCGTTGGTGTGCGTGGATTGTGGATTATTATAATTTTATATTGTAACACCAGCCCACGTAACAGTAGGGAAGGTGTTGGAATATAAAATTAAATCATTCCTGCTACAACAGCACCATCCAGCGCAAGTCGTAGTAACGACTTGCGTTGTGATGGCACCGTTGTAAAGGTACTGCGGTATAAAAACCGCGTTGTAAAGGACGTTCCCCGAACAGGGCCTTTGGAAGAATCCGCTCCTTCACAAATGGGCCTGGTTGAAGCAGACTTCCCCAAGGCATTGCTGGGTTCCTCAGAAATGTTAAAAGCCAGGCACAACTTGAATAAACTGAGTTTTCTGATACATATATTTACAAAAGCAAATATAAGTGAATTTATTTCTGAATGGGCACAACTTTCCTACAAATAAATTGCATCAACATAATGTGTGAAACTTACCAATGATCCTGGTCCTCCTCATTCAAGCTTTGCCATCTCCTGTGAAGTCAGCTGTTGTTTAGCTCTAGCGAGTCATGGGTGCAACCTGGAAATCTTGTGCACACACAAAAACAATGATGATAAAGAGGTTTGCTATGCAAACCACCTGCACACTGATGGAGTGAACATGCTTCCTGTGGCGGAGCACTTTCTCTCGTTCATGAGGTGGCACCAGTGCTGCATGTGCTACATTTATAGCACAAACCACTGGTGGCATGCCTCCCAGTCCATAGACTTGGCCATAATATTATCCAGTGCGGCACTATCCGTTGGAAATTGGAGGTAGGTATTCTTAAGTCCCAGTATACCATAAAGGACCTGGTAGAGGACAACGGAAAACGTTGGTTGAGACATGCCATAATATAATGCTCAATAGGTGAGATTGCAGTCTGAATTCCGATGTTTGGCAAACGTTAAGGTGTAAATTGTTGTGCCAAAGCCTCAAATGTGTTACTATTTAACCTGTACTTCTTAAGGATGTGTCTCTGGATCCGGATGTGGTTTGTACACATGCTCATTACATTGACCTATCCTTCTCAGCCTTACCTGGGGCTGTTGAATGACATATCTGCAGCATATGAGTACAATGTGTAAATGTTACAGGTTAACACACTTATGATGGACATATTAGAATACATAAGCATGTGCAAATACAGACACCTATAACATGGCAAGAAAAGAAATCACTTGCATGACGTGTTACATATTCAAATATTTTTTATACATAGATACATATATTTCAATTAATAAAAAAAATCTCAAAACCCACCCAACAATAACTTAGAAAAAGAAACAATAATGTTTTCAAATTTTTCCAATAAAACATACATAAATTAAAGGAATTACATAAATTTTTCTAAAAGTTCATGAAACAAAATAGGGGGCATATTATCAACAACTAGCGATATTTTTTTTTTCGATGCGCATTGCCGGATTTTATCGCAGAGATAACATGCTATTAGCAACGTTTATCTCTAAAGCGATAAAATATCCAGCGAAAGCGCTGAAATGCGTGAATATCGCTGGGATTCCAGCGATATTCAGGCATTATCGCTAATGGGGTCTTAACCTGAATATCCACCTCCCATTGGATATACAGAATAAGAAGTGGTCAGAGCAGGCGTTAGGTTTTGGCGATATTCGCGCTTAGCGCAAACTTTTTCATCGCTACGCCTGCGTTGATAATAGGCGATAGCAATGTTAGCGACTGCTTTCAGTCGCTAACAGGTTGGGTACACCCACTTTGTATGTCATTAGCGATAAATATCACTGACATGCAAAGCGGTCCCCAAACCGGTCGCTATCGCCTACAAGCTGTTGCTAACTGCTGTTAGCGACAGCTTGCTAATAGGGCGATAAAATGATCGCCGCTTTTTGGCCGAAAACGACTGCAAAAGCGGCGATAATCTCATATCGCCCGCCTTGATAATATGCCCCTACATGTATTGCCCACAGACATATCTCCCAGTTTATTTACATTTGAATTCCATCATTTTATGTGAAATCACTCAACGTTTACAGCTTTCACACAGCGACAAGGATAACAGTTTCTGATGGGAACATTGGAGTTGTCATTATGCCCAGGTGGGATTTGAATTCAGCGAGCGGAAATAGAGAATTTTCACGACCCGGCAGGCATTATTTTGGTAACGTGGATTTGCCATTACATTCTGCCAATCGTCGTGTGGCAGAATGTTCTGCCCATTCTAGTGACCTGATGACCATGGGAACAATGCAAGGCTTCAGAATGCGAGCTGGCAAGCATGATTTCCGGTCGCTCAGAGGATTTCTGTCGAGCTTTTATGAACAGAGGCTGTCCCGGTTCGAGGGCTGCTTCCCAAGAAAACGTTATAATCCAGCGGCAGCAATATCAGCCCTAAAAGAGCGTGGAGTTGTACAGACTGATATTTCAGTGCTGGTTGCAGTACTACCGATAAAATGGGAGCGAAAGCAGCACGATGTGCATTTTCCACCCGCTGGTGGAACTCTGTGGAATCTCACAGCGTTTTCATCTAACTTTGCAGGATTTTGTGGGGTAAAATTCCATTAGTTCTGCCTACGCCTTGTTGTTACTGAGGAAAGCAATGACCCAGATGGTGAATGCTTTCGTCAATAACAATTCCAGCTGCCATATTGTCAAGCATACATTATGCTGACAATGTTTGTTTTTATAGGCAGACAAAACATGGTGGATGCCTGATGTATCATCATGGACAACAGAGCAGTAATACAAGTCTGAATTTTTAAGGTATCCAGTCCCACTTTCGTTACAATGGTCTGTATTGACAGACTCTGCCCTCTTCTGTGTAAGCATCCATCATGCGGGCATTCTGAACCAAGAGTGACCGTGGATGTTGAATTTACTTTTCAGACAGGTAAGTCAATTCTTACTTTAAACTTCACTTTGCTCTCAAGATGTGATTGAAAGTGTTACCTTTGTGCACAGGGTACTGCCTGACATTTGGACTGGAGTACCCTCTATGTAAAACACAAAGGCTGAGTTTCAGTTGGCCCAAAGGATTACTCCATCACAACGTGACACATATCTGGTACACATAAATACAAGTCCCGTACTACATGGTGCACTTTTAATAAGGCAGAGTCACTTATACAAAAGGTACACAATTATCCCCAGATGAGTTACCCGATGACATTACACAACATGGAGTGATGTCCACATTAAATCAAACATACTTGTTTACCAAAAATCTTAACACCTTCACCGCGGGGCTAATGCCCCAGCGGTGCAGGGGGGGAGGGGGTCGAGCGCAGCACTACAGTGCTCGTGACGAGCTCGTCACGCTGCACGGTGGCGCTGTGCTCATGATGAGCTGAGCTCCTCATGACTACGCCCGTTTGTTAGAACGCTCAGCACCGCGGGGAATTAGCCCCGCGTGTGAGCGCCGCACGTGTCATGACGAGCTCAGCTCGTCATGAGCACAGCGCAACCATGCCTCATGACGAGCTGAGCCCGTCATGAGCACGGAAGGGGTTAAAACACAACGATGGGCCTGATTTTAAGTTTGTTTGACATGAATCATCAGAACATGATGGATATCCCTTTCACCTTACTGCAAGTTTCATTTTATATCATGCACTTGGAAGAAGATGGATGGTATATCTGCCACCTTTGTGAAGGAGCAACGTGGCCAACAAACTGAAAATCCGGGTCAATGTATGTTAAATTCAATTATGCTCATAGGACGGCGTGTCAGAAGCAGTTAATAGTTATGGAACTGCAAAATGCAATATATATAATAATGTTATACAAATGGTGGTCTTTACCATATATCATTATTAATAGAATTTTACTTTGATTTCCTATCCCCCTATGTGTATCTCAGGCTCCACCTAAAGGGAAAGCTCTGGTGCCAACAGGAGGTCCAAGGTTGTAGCCACAGGGGGGGGGCATTTAAGGTCCCGACCATCCCAGAACAATCTTTGCCCCCCCCCCCCCAAATGACCAAGGCAGCTGGCACAGCATACACGGGTAGGAGTAGGAGTTCAAAAGGTGAATGAGCTATAAAAACACCTCTAAATTTCTTTTTTTATCTCGTTACATTTGCTGCAGCTTCCAAATAGGTTACATGTCAGGCTATGCAGACAAATTATGTGGCTTAATATGGCACATTTTGTGATAGTACCACTTAATTACTTTGTCATTTTTACACAGTAGCACTGTCTGGGCAGTTTTCACTTATTTACCAGTTCCACATATATACAGCTGTAAGTAACTGGAAGGTGACAGTCAGTCTTTACGAAGGGCCTTCCACTGCACAGCAGCAAGTATTGCAACATTTGTAGTAAATTTTGATCTGTTTGAGCGAGAACATTGTCTGTTGTTAAAATCTACAGATTATGCAGCAGACGAAGGATTATGTGGCAAATGCTGGAAATTCATAATTATGTGGAAATACGTCATGGCTGCAGAATTGCAGAATTCCAGTGGCCTTGAGTACATGGAGCATATAAAAATAAATGCTGTAGAATGTACATGTGTTAATAACTCCCCAAAAATTAAATACCTGTAAATTAACTGTACAAAACATTTCAACATATACCAGGAGTTATGATGGCACAGATGAAGCCCATTTTGTTTTATAATTCTGAAGTGTGATGGAAACAAAGATTTTAGTAGGATCACAGGAAATCTTGGTGATGCACTAATGATAAATATCATATTTATTTGTATTGCACATTTATATAGCAGTTACTACCCCTATGTGTGGCACTGAAGCTCTTACCTACATGGTTACACCATATAGGGTGATGTACTTCTGGAAGGGTATTGATTATCTTTGCTTTGTATTCCTAGGTGGGAAGTGTTTCCCTGTCATGCATGTTGACCAGCGAGGTGCGGATATCATGTTATTAGATACAGCGTGTATCATTGTGGTGGATGACAAGGTGTTAGAGACGCAGGCACGCACTTTATGGTTTTCCGTATGCAGGCAGTTCTGAACAGCTCTGCAGGTCCCTTTACAGTATTTCCCATATATTGCCTTCTTGGTGGGTGTAGCACTGGGTTACTCATCAGATATTTGGGGGCAGATTTACTTACATTTTACACAAAGTAACGCAGCAATGCAACTTGCTGTGCCGCGTTGCTTGAAAGGCAGACAGAAATGAGCCACATTACAAAATTAGCTTGCATTTCTGCTATTTCCTAGTGCAGGCACACTGTGTGTGCATGGAGTTGTCCAATCAGAAATTTTAGGGCAGATTTACTTACGTTTGACACAATGCAATGCAGGAAGGTACTTGCTGTGCTGTGTTGCATGAAAGGCAGACACAACTGCATCACATTTACAAAGTTAGGGTGCATTTCTGCTGTCTCCTGGCACAGTCACACAGGATTTTTTTCTTTCCAATAATGTGGATGATCTTTTGAAGTCCACGCACCGTGAAAGTACTGTGGTGGAATTTGACACCAAATCAGTGCAGCCTGATGACATGTCCAACAAGAATTGACCACAAGTGCAGGGATGTGATGAACACATTACACTAACTTTGTTGTGCCATTATCATAGCTGAATTCTCCAGTTACCGGAGGTCTCCAGGAAGGTATGTTTTTGGGACTGCAGAATAGAGAACAGCACAGCGGTAAAAAGAAAGGTGACAGGTGCTGTTAATGACCAGGCACAGCCAAAAGAAAGTTCAGTTACCATAGATGGTCTATGGAGAAGTGGCTAGAGAGAGAATAAACAATATTGAGAAGTACAAAGAAGACCAAGGAGAAGATATGGAGAAAATTTTCTTGGAAAGAAAAGAAAACTGAGAGAAAGAAAGGAGAATAAATAAAACAAGCAAGAACAAGAGAGACAGGAAGGGGAAGATAGATGCAGCAACAAACAGAAAGGAATGGTGGGAAAAGGTTGAGAGAGACAGTGCGGGCAGAGATTGGGAAATTAGTAGAGGATGAGAAATTAAGAGAGTCTAAAGGAGCAAAGTGAGGGCTACATACACATAGAAAAATGGTGATTTGAGATTTTAAGTGGGATTTATAATTTATCTTGTTTTGGTCAATACACCTGACCCTTATGTGGTTTTTCAAAGCACAATATTGTGCTTTTTTTTATCTTAAGGGGATCTTAGTGTACGATTACAAAATGGGCTTGCATAGTGGTCTTTAACATCCTAATAGGGTCTAACCATTGTTACTTGTTTCGCATTCCCTTAACAAATTGTTTAACAATGGCACCCCTATGGTATTTATTAGTATATGCGCTTGGTGATAAGTGCTGAAAACGTCTCTTTTGTTACATATCAGCCATGTCTCTAGATTTGCTGGTACAGCAGAAAGTAAACCTACTTGCTGAGAAGTCCACGTTCTTTTAAGGAAGTGATTTGGCTTTCCAGTGTATATTTAAGTAAGGCAGTCTTTTAGCATGCACTTTGATGTTTATCTGCACTTGTAGTAGTGAAAAAGAATCCCTCTTCGAGTAAATATTTTCCATTTCTAGTACACATAGCAGGCTTCCATGCTGTGTACATTTACCCCTCACAAGAGTGCATGCTCGTCAAAGCAATGCTAGACACACAGAGGGTGACACCTTGAGTGTCCTATGCATGGAGTCCAATACATGTGAAAGAGTATAGAATATACATAATTCTGGAAGTGGATGACTCTCCGCATCCAAAATCGGGGTACCAAGCAAACAGCATCAAGCAGAGATGTTATCACAGAGCAGGATCCTAGATGCAAACTGTGAAACCACCATTCAGAGCATTAGAGGCAATGCTGCAGCCTGCTCGTCTACAGCTCCTCTAACTGGAGATGGAACTAGTGTACTCAGCCAGGCGGTCGGCCTCAAGTGGACCCATGCTGAGCTCTAACAGTCACCTACCTCAATACCATATGTCTGTCTTGCTGATTGATGTCTAACAAAGTTCTCCTTTTGAACAATAATTTTCACAAAATCTGCCTATAATACAAGGAGCCTATGTCAATGTTGGAGCATGCTTCAAGTCCATTCAGTTTTGACTAGTGCTTTTGATGAAATATAATTGAACTATTCATTATTTGCCACAACCTTATTGTGAAATTCTCTATGGAACCTTCCCATCTTCCCCAGTAAAATTACAATTACATTTGAGTTAATTTTCACCATTATTGCAGCCCAAAAATATTCTTAACGAATTTCCAAAAATTCATCTTGATGAATATGCTCCAAGCTCTTACTTTAAATTGGTGGTGAGTTAAATTAATACTTTGCTTACAAAGCGGAGCAGGATTAGGAAACTCCACATTTTATGACCCTATGCTTGATATGCACCAACAGGTCAGCAGGACGGTATCTACCTGCTGGGGTATAATCCATGTTCTTAGGAAAATCAAGAACTACCTCTCCCTGCAGGCAAGAAGGCAACTGGCTGTCGCCCTTCTGGGGTCCCGTCTGGACTACTGCAATGCGCTGTATGCTGGACTGAATAAGAGTCAGCTGCAGCGCTTGCAGGTAGTCCAGAATGCGGCAGCCAGGTTTGTTCTTGATCTTCCCCGACGCTCTTCGGCAACGTTGGCTAGAAAGCAGCTCCATTGGCTGCCGATAAAGGAGCGCATTGTCTTTAAGTCCATGTGTATGGTCTATAAGGCCTTGGCAAAAAGTAGCCCTACAGGCATTAGATCCATCTTGACCTATTATAATCCTGGCAGGAACCTTCGCTCCTCCAACTATTTTCTTCTTCATGTCCCTCGCACTCGGAAAGCCAGATGGGGTGGCAGGGCTTTTTCCATCTTGGCTCCTAACTGGTGGAACGACCTCCCACTAGAGCTCAGGTCCCTCCCCTCCCTGCAAACTTTTAGAGCTGCTCTTAAAACCCGCCTCTTTGTTCAAGCGTATAATTTAAGCGCATGAGTGCTAGCTTTCTGATCTTTTTTGTTAGGCGCCTTGACACCTTCGGGTTTTAGTTTGCGCGGTACAAGATGCATAATAAATAAATAAATATGAAGCAGATGAAGTTTCCTGAATTTACATGAGGTAAGGTTTATCCTGTCAGATCTTAAAGGTGTGATAATTGCCTGATGCAGAGTGTCCCACGGAGGACATCCTCCTCCAAAAAACAAATTTGTGTGTGGAGGCTGACTATCCACCACCTGAAGTAAGAGGTATGTGAGAGAGTGTTCTGCACTGAGCCGAGCTTATTTTTTTAAAGAACATAATATAGCCTTATAGCCCGCCGTAGAGGGCTATACAGCCCCGCTATGAAGGGCTATAAGGCTATTAGAACATTTTGCCACTAGAGGGCAGAATGTTATACAAAAAAAAACAAAGCCTCATGGGAGCGTGAGGGGATTGAAATCCCCTCAGGCTCCCTGAAGCCTTTGTTCACAGCCAGAGCTGTGAACAAAGAAATGATGGAGCGAGATAGAAAACAGAATTTTGTTTAAACTCGCAAAGTCATATTTCCATAACATGAATAATAATATTAATGATTTGTGATGTGTCGTGCTAATTCAATCTAGATTAAACTTTACACATGGGGGGACTAACATGTGTGCTCATAAACGTGCATAAGTGTTGCATCTTTTTGTTCGTGCAAAATAATAAAATAATTTGTTGTTTTCGTTTTTGTCATTACTAACCGCAGCAAACCTAAAAGAGGCATGTGCTTATTTTGCTTTTCCTTGTCTATGTGATGTCATTTCTACTATTCTAGGTGCATATAAGTTCATGGATTCATGAAGATTGGTAGATATAAACGCTGCTTTAATTGTTTGCATTTGCTAGGTAACATTAGACTAATCGGGAGGGTTAATTAATTAGTAAACTTAGGGTGGATACAGAATCAACATTATTTCTTACATTAATACTTTTCTTGTGTTTGTTTATTACTAGAAAACATAAGTTGCCTGCTTTTGGGCCTAGTTTGCTCGAGTTTGCTAAAGCTGAATTTTACTTCTGCAAAAGTCACGAGATGCCCATTCTGAAAAAGTGTTCGTCAAAGCTGCATTCACTAAGTAAATCTGACGTGCTGTCATCATTCTGTCGGACGTGGCCAAGGTCGGAAATCGGTGATAAAGGACAATTTTGCCAGCTCTAACTTGGCACCCGCGGAAGTGAAATGAACACTGTGAGAACATTATTTTACAATTGTTGCAAACCAAGGAAGCTCCTGGTTGCATTCGGAAAAGACAATGGTTTTTAAGAAATGTGACCTAATGGAAGTTTTGAAATGTGGGTGACATGTCACTTGTCACTCTCAACCAATGGGACATCGTGGATTTATGAAAACTTTCCTTCGCTTAGATTAGCTAGCATAGAAAGGTATAAAAAGTCATGCCCTTAGGGATGGGCTGGCTGCTGCTTTCTGACTTTCCGATGAGGGTGAAGTGCTGCTGGACTTTGCGTGGAGCACGTAAGAATCCTCAAAGAACTTTACTTTATTTTCCATTTATTTAGCTTAGTTAGGGACTTAGACTTTAGAAATGCTAAACTATAAAACTTTACTTAAACTTTGAATTTCTTACTTAAACTGTATTTTTCTCATGAAGCTTTTCAACTATGCTTACTTTAATGCTAATAAAATTACATTTATAAAATTACATTTTGAAATACCATAATTTAGTAAATAAAATTCTTACTTTTGACAAACAAGCTGGTCTTGATTATTCAGAAGTGCAGGTTACCATTAGCTAGATCACATTGCAAATGGTGGTCGTTTAAATATTTAGGAATTGTTATAATGACAATATTCCTTCCACAGATGTACAAATTGTATATAGTTTGTAAATAAGTGTATATAGATTTAATCTGACCACCTGATTCAGTAGGCCCAAATATGTCATGTTTATAAATGGGTCCATAAATTAGTGTAGAATTTTGTTCATAGGTTATGAAGTTGGGTAGCGCTGTTTATGATATATTTTCTATAGGCCGCTGGATCAATTCTCTGGTAGCAGAAATTGATGGTTGCTAAGGGTAACCAAGGTAATATGTTGGTTGCTAAGGGTTACTAAAGTGTTATGGTATGGAAATAGGATCGATGTTTTAACACATGTTGAGTTTGTTTTTCGTGCTATCTGTAAGCTATACCGGTATAGATTGTGTGGCGAGAAATTAGTCACGCAAGTCATCTGTTCTGTTTGCAGTGATATCGCCGAGTATCACAAGTGGTATCGCCGTGTACCATAGTGTTGTCGCCGTGCAGCACAGTGTTAGGGCTAGGTGTGAATCTTGTAAAGTGAGGGTTTTCTAAGAAATTAGAGCAGCATGAGAATAGGGACAAAGCGCCTTCCATAAAACTCACTGTGATAAGAGTAATAGTTATATCCGAGCTTGAATGAAGGGCAGAGTAGCGTCGGTGCATGATTATCTATAAACAGGTTAGAGTCCTGTAGGGATACATGTTTTATATCTATAAACAGGTGAGAGCCCTGTACGGATAACGTCGATTATTTTGCTAACGGTGCATGATTTCTATAAACAAGTGAGAGTCCTGTACGGATTTCATGTGTGTTTGAATTTAGGGAATTTTTCCGTGTGAAAGTGCGAGTTTGATTTGTAATTTATGTTCAAGTGGAACTCTTTGAACTGTCACTTCGCGGTGCGTTCAGAGGAAAACGAGTTCATAAATTTACGTGTTAGAAGGGTGGGGTAAGAGTTACTCTACTGACAATTGAAAATTATCCTTAGTGTGAATAGCGCCGACTATTCCGAAGTGTGGATACTTGAATGTATGTAAACTATCCTAAATAGTGAAACAAACAGATGAGTCCTTATTGTCATTGTTTAAGAATTAATTTACACTGAAAAGTGTTCTTAAAATGGCGCTGTGAAAAGATTTTGTGAAGGAGGGGTAAGCGCTAAGAGTGAGAAGCGAGAAACCGCAGCTGCTGTGTACGTCACAGAGCCGCGCTGGGATTGGGTAACCTACGTCACAGACTGTTCTCTGATTGGCTCTCGAGTCTCTGACGACCTGTAAGCTGATTGGTCCTTCAGAAAAACTCCATTTTTATTTGTTGAGCAGAAAAGTGACGTAGCTCAACTGTCATTGGTTTGTTGGTGTGTTTCGCGCACGGATTGGTTGCTTCGCGGAACATCCCGGAAATATTTTACGAACGATTTTGCGAATTAAATTTAACTCTTAAAAATGAGTTATCATTTTAAACATGTTGAGAAAAAGCCAACATTATTTCAGAAACTTAAAAATTTATTTTCACCCGACAAGAAAATCGAAACGCGAGGTGGTAAATTACTTCATAAGTATAAAACACCTGCAGCTTACATGGAAGGTGAATATGGATATCATACTGTTTTATGGTTTGATAGCTGGAAATGCTATACAAAGAACGACGGTGTTTTAACTTGGCCTGATGATGGTTCATTTAATGTAAAAGTCTTGAGAAATTTAAGAGAGAAAATGAATGCTCTTATTCCAAAACCGAGACCAACTCAATTTGAAGCTTTAGTTGAGTGGGAAGATGAGATGTATCAGTTACAAAGAGAAGCTAGTGGAATTAAAAGACCTTCTAAAACTCCAGCTTGGAGAAGAGATACTCATGAAGACAGGTTGAGAATGTGGAGACAGGGAAACATGAGTGAAGGATTGTATTTAATACAGGAAATGGTTATGGGTACTCCTGCTGGGAAATCTATAGAAAGTGAATCTGAAGATGCAGTTATGGAAGAAATATACACTACAGCTAGAAAGAATCAACCTTTGAGACCTCCTAGATCATGGTCTACTCCGGTGGTTTCTACTGAAACTTCACCGAGTGCACCTCCAATTAATGAAACTCCAAAACTTTATCCAAATAATTGTGAAATTATTGAAACTCCAAGAAGACCAGAATTTGATAATGCTCGAAATGAAGGTAGACATTTTGCAATGACTCCAAGAGCAAGAGAAGCTCCAAAAGACTATACAAGGGAAACAAGAAATGTCGAGGCTGTTGATTCTGCTGAATATTTTAAATCTAAGGAAGAATTAATTAGACGAATGACAAAAAGCATGGAAGCTGTGACAGTTCCAGTAACGATTGGTCCTGTTCAACCTGTATTTGACCAAAGAGAATCAAACAAGACAGGGTTAACTATTCCTTTAAATGCAGAAATTCAAAAGGTTGCTGAAAAATTTTACTCAGACATATCTGAAATAAACTCTTCGAGATCGAGAATGCCAGATTTAACCTTTAATGAGGATTTATCTCCAAAAACACCAATGGGTGCTATATCAGATGTAGGGAGTCCTGAAGCTAGGATAACCACACCAAAACTTGATGTGGCTAAATTAAAAGCAAATATTGAAGAATTAATAATTGGAACTATTGGTCCTGATAGTTTAAATTACTATCGAGATGATGAACTACTATTCATTTGTAAAAGTATTCAGTGGAAAACTAAAAATAAATATGATCAGTTAGAGGAACTAGCAACTGAACTTGAAATTGATGTGAGTAAACAAAAGAATTTTGCAAAGCATTACAGACTAGACTTTTCAGAAAGTGACATTGAGAGTTTGAACTCAATGGGAAGAATACTACATATAAAAGATTTGATTGTTTACATCAAAAAGCTGGGAGAACTCAATAAATGGAGAGTAAAATGGACGAAAAAGAAGGAAGATGAAAGATTGGAAAAATTGTCAAAACAATTTCCAATGAGAGAGATTGCAGGTGGAGGATATGTTCATGTCCCTTGGTCAAGACAGGACATACTGCTATTCACAAATGACTTTCCAAAATTGAGGGAGAAACCAGTAGAGTGGTATAGACAAGTGGATAGGTTTATCAAAGTGTCAAAAGTTCTGTGGATTGATTTAGATGGATTTTTCGACATTGTCGTTCCATCAGATCTTTGGACAGAATGTAAAATATCAATAAGTTGGCCAAAAACAGAACCTGAGCGTATTAAAGAAACAGGTGCTCCAAATCCTCTTGTAATGGATTTTTACGAAAAAGTGATCGTTTGGATGAAAAACAAAATTCCACCCAAAGAAGTTGATTGGGTTAAAATAGAAAGGACAAATCAGGAAACAAAAGAATCAGTTCATTCTTTTTATGATAGGTTACTGTTAATTTTTAAACAATACAGTGGCTATGAAAAATTGGATGAAAAGGATATGAGTCATTTTGTCTATAGATTTGTTTATGGACTAAAACCTGAAATTGCAGACATGATCAGGAATAGCATTGTAGGATGGCAATCACTTTCTGTGGATGATATTCTGAGAAAAGCTAAATATTGCAGTGATGAGTTAGAGGTAAGACAGAAAAAGCTCAAAGAGAAAGCCATGTGGGCTCAGGTAAAAGTGGCTGAGCAACAAATTGCCAGCATGGGTAATAAGAACACAAATTTTGTTCAAACTGGAAACACGAATCAGATACAAGGAAAGCTTAAAGGTAATATTTTTACAAGAAAATTTAGCCCAAAGATTGAGGAGATGAAACAAAGATTACCTTGTTTTAATTGTGGCGAATATGGACACTGGAGAGACGAGTGTCCCAAACCTCCTAAAAACTTAAAGAATCCCTTATTAATTCCACAGATGCAGAATGGTGTTGACCTGCAGCAACAGCTACAGATGCAACAGGGGTTAAACGAGTTAAACATTCAGCGACAGCAACAACAACAGGTGAATAACCGTCAGGATCAATTGCCACAACCACCATTTCCGAATTGTGGGGGAGTTCAAAAATATAATTCAAGTGTGGGATTTCAGGGAAATGAACAGGTAATAAAACCGCAAAAACAGCAAAAGCAACAAAGAGTGCAAATGCAAAATGCTTCACAACAATTTTTGTTAACAGAAAGCCAAGACAGTGATTCTGATGATTATTGCTGACGGTGCCCGAGAGAGGAGGAAGAGTGTGTTGTTGGAGCCACTCTTGAGGTTGACCAGTCTGGTCCATTTGTAAACGGGAAAGTTAACGATGTAGACATCACTTTTCTAGTGGACACTGGTGCTACCCGTTCTACTGTTAGATCAGTGGAAATTGAAAACCTACCTCTCTCTGGGGATACCATCCAAGTTGTTGGAGTAAGCAATCAACAAATTAAAACTGATTTAACTGATCCAGTTCCAGTTGAAATTGGAAGTTATAGAGACAAACACAGATTTGTGGTTTGTAATAGTAGTCCAGTAAATTTATTAGGCAGAGACATTCTGTGTAAAATGAATTGCAGAATATATTGTTCTCCTGATGGAGTTGAGTTACAAACAATGGAGGAAGATGGTTTATACAGAATGACAATGATGATGATGGAAGCAGAAGAAACAAAATTGTTTCCTACATTTGAAAAGAAAGATTTGCCTGAAGAGCTCAAGGAAACAGTGAAATCTGATATATGGGATTTTACTGGGAATGAGATGGGTCTGATGAAAAACGTAGATCCAGTAAAAATTACATTAAAACAGGGAATAGAATTTCCTAACATTCCACAGTATAAAATGAAAGCAGAAACAATTGAAGGTATTACGCCTATAATTGAAAAATTAATCAAACAAGGTGTATTAAAAGAAATGGAGAGTAGTCCTTGTAATTCACCAATTATGGGAGTCAAAAAGTCAAATGGAACATTTAGGATCGTACAAGATTTGAGAAAGGTTAATCAAATCGTTGTTCTATGTTGTCCTGTGGTTCCAAATCCAGCAGTAATTCTGTACCAGATTCCACATGATGCTGAATGGTACACTGTTATTGATCTTTGCAATGCATTCTTTACTGTTCCTTTACATCCAGACAGTTATGAAATCTTTGCTTTCAGATTCCAAGGTAAGACCCTCGGATGGTCTAGAATCCCTCAGGGCTATACAGAAAGTCCTTCAATCTTTAATGAGTTGTTAAAAAGATCTTTGGAAAACCTGGACTTACCTGGTAGGTCTACGTTGGTGCAGTATATTGACGACTTGTTGATAGCTGCAAAGACAAGAGAAAATTGTGTGACAGACACAATAATACTGTTAAATCGCCTTGCAGAAGAGGGACATAAAGTATCTCCAGGAAAATTACAGTTTTGCAAGCAAGAAGTAAAATATCTTGGTCACAGAATTGCAAAGGGAAAAAGGCAAGTGACAATTGAGAGAATTAAAATGATTCAAGCAATGCAACCTCCAAGGACACAGAGGCAAGTCAGAATGTTCTTGGGAATGGTTGGTTACTGTCGACAATGGATAAGTGGATTTTCAGTAATTGCAAAACCACTACAGAGACTGACAAAGTCTGATGTAAAAGATCCGATTATTCTCAATGAAGTTGAGATGGAATCTTTTGAGAATTTGAAAAAGAGCTTATGCCAAGCTCCTGCTTTAGGTATGCCGAATTATGAGAAAGATTTCGAACTTTACTGTAGTGAGAGAGAAGGATGTGCATTGTCTGTATTGATTCAGAGACATGGGAATTTAAAGAAACCTATTGCATACTTCTCTGCAGTACTTGATCCCATTGCAAAAGCATTACCAGGTTGCTTAAAAGCAGTTGCAGCTACAAGTGTTAGTCTTGAACAGAGTGAAGGAATCATTATGGGATTTCCTGTGAAAGTTTTTGTGCCTCATTCAGTTGAAATATTGCTGACAAGAGGTAAAACTCAGCATTTAACAAGCAGCAGATTGACAAAGTATGAGAAAATCATACTAGGAGCAGATAATGTTTCGATTTCAAGATGTTTGAATCTGAATCCTTCTACATTACTGCCTGATTCTGAGATCATTGATGACATTGAAACAGAACATGAATGTTATGGAATTTTGCACAAAGCCAAGACATGATATTAAAGATAGACCTTTATTTGAATCAGATTTTGTCTACTTTGTAGATGGCTCATGTTTGAGATCTGAAGGAGGTGTCTTGAAAGCCTCATATTCAGTCTGCACAGTTGCAGATGTTGAAGAAGCATCATGTCTTGAAGGAGTTCGATCAGCACAAGTGGCTGAATTGATTGCTTTGATTCGTGCTTGTGAAATATCAAAGGATATAAGAGTTACCATCATTACTGATAGTCAATATGGATATGGAGTTGTACATGATTATGGACAACTCTGGTCTCAGAGAGGCTATATGACATCAGCAGGGTCACCAATTAAAAATGCAGTTTTCATAAGGAGATTAATTGAAGCAATACAATTACCGAAAGAAATCGCAATTGTCAAATGTGCAGCGCACACAAAAGGAATTGATTATATATCAAAAGGCAATGCCTTTGCAGATGAAACAGCAAAATTTTGTGCAAGAAAAGGTTATGCATACAATCGGGAAAGGAGTAAAGAAACTGATTCAAATTCATTAATGCTAACAACGGTTGTAGAAACATGGCATGAGATTAGAGACTTACAAAATGAAGCAGATGATGAGGAAAAAGATCTGTGGTTAAGATCAGATTGTAGACCACGTGATGAAGATGGAGTGTGGGTTTACAAAGATGGCAGAGTGGTCTTACCAAATTGTTTGATTGCTGATATGGCCAGATTATATCATGGTCCGGCTCATCTTGGAAGAGATTCTATGATCAGACTTTTCCAAGAGACTTGGTTCAATACTAAATTCAGAACAATTGCAGAATCTTTTTGTCAAAGGTGTTTATCATGCCAACAAATGAATCCAAACAGAAAATCATTGGTAGGGACAGGAATAATTGGTCGAGAGGGTGGTCCCTTTACCAGGTTACAGATGGATTTCATTGAAATGCCCTTACACAATTGCTTAAAATATGTTCTTGTGATTGTTTGTTTATTTTCAAGATGGGTAGAAGCATTTCCTACACGACATTGTGATTCAATTACAGTAGCAAAACTGCTGCTCAGAGAAATTATCCCAAGGTACGGTTTTCCAGTCACTATTGAGAGTGATGGAGGAAGCCATTTTGATAACAAACTGATGAAGTTAATTTGTGAAGCTTTGAGCATTGAGCAGAAGATACACTGTGCATACAGACCAGAGGCATCTGGGGTAGTTGAACAGATTAATGGAACAATTAAAAACAGAATTGGAAAAATGTGTCTTGAAACAGGTGTAAAGTGGACAGATGCTCTTCCACTTGTTTTGATGTCATTAAGAAGTACACCAGATAAAAAGACAGGTTTGAGTCCTCATGAAATTTTAATGGGAAGAGTTATGAGGCAAGCTTTTGTACCTGTAGGTAAACTGTTGAGTATAAATGACAGTGCTATTTTGGATTACTGTAAAAGGTTATCTGATATAGTGACTTCTGTATCTAATCAGGTGGGAACTGAAGCACAATCAAATGAAAAAGTTTTGACACATGACCTGAGGCCTGGTGATTGGGTCAGAACAAAAGTACATCGAAGAAGAAATTGTCTGGCTCCTAGATGGCAGAAGCCTAGGCAAATAATTTTGATCACTACTAATGCTGTAAAATGCAAAGGATTGAAACGTTGGATTCATCCTAGTCATACTATTCCAGTACCAACTCCTGAGAGTTCTGATGTTGAAAGTGATACTACAGATGATTCTGATTCTGAAGCAGAAGGTGAAATAAATCCAGATTCTGAAGATCGACAGGAAGGTCGACATCTGGAACCTGTGTCTGTGAATGACAATTTAACAAGAAAAGACTTGGAAATTATTGAAATAGATTCTGAAGGTGAAGAGAATCTATTAAAAGGAAAGATAACTGAGGATTCAGTTGTTTCTGTTAAAGACAGAGAAGCGAAACAAAAAGAAGTTTCAGACCAGGAGAGTATCGAAAAGCAGAAAACAACAAGCTCTGGAGTAAGGAACAGAAATCCAAAGTCTGGGAAGTTGGAGGTAATTGAAGAAGAAGAAGAAGACGAATTACCAAGTACCAGTGTTGGAAAACAAAGTGGTGTTCCTGAAGGAGTAAAACTGCCGAATAGAGAAGTTCCTGAGTCAATTGAAATTTCAGACTACGAAACTGAAGAAAGTGACGTGGATGGTGAAAGTGAAAACAGAAAGAAAAGGGCTTTTAAGTCAGAATCAAATGCTTCTGAACCAAAGAAGAAATATGTGAGAAAAGCAGACTACTGGCCTGGTGGAAGATTGAGAGTCAGGTTGATCAAGAAACCTAAAGAGCAAGTTGAAGAAATCAGTAGTCAAAAGAGTCCTGGAAAAGAAGTTGGAGTTGGAAGGAAAATTGAAGTGGTGTCGAGAAAAGGAAAAAGAATAGTGAGACCAAACCAGAAATACAAGTCTCCTGAGTGGACTTATTTAGTAATTCCACCTGTTATTGACATTTATGGTAGTAGTGAAGAAGAAAACGAAATAGAGGAAATTAGTGACAATGATTGAAGTACAGAAATTTTAATTTGGCAAAAGGCTGAAGAAAATTTGTTAGTTGACATAAGGTCGAAGAAAAACTGTTTAGTTGAAGAAATCTTATGTATGACATAAGGTCGAAGAAATCTTGTTTAGGGTTTTAAAAATAAAATTATTTTAAAAGGGGGGTATAAATAAATTAGAGTTTAGAAATTTTAAAATAAATTTTGTTTTTAATTTGGAGGCAAAACTATCCAAAAATGCCTTATGTTAAGGAGAGCACTTCAAGGTGTTCTGTTTTTAAGAGATGCTGTAAGATGACTCTGGTGTGTCTGCTCATTTTAATTCTGCTCTGGTTAGTTTTAGCTGTGATCATCCCATTAGAGATGAATAGAGAATTACACAAAGTTAATATGACAAGCAAAGCTTTGGTTAGTCAAACTAAACATAGTGCATCTGCTAAAGTTATTGATCATCAACCTAACATTCATCAAGATAAATCTATTAGTGATTTTTCAAGTAATACATTCACAAAGCTTTTGAGTGAATATGTCAAGGTAATGGATGCAAAAGACTGCTATGTCTGCGTCAAGTTACCTGCTTCTGTTTCTGAGGGAGTGACATACAATATGCTTCCTCTTACATATGGTGTAACATGTAGTGTGTTAACTAGCTTATTTTATCAAACTGGACGCTTAGAATATTACTATTCAGATTTTGACGAGATTTTTGCGAATATAAAGATTGAGGGTGCTTTAAATAAGCACAAGAAAGCCAAACAAATGAGAGAATTTTTCCTTGTTACTAATGAACTCACTTACGAGTATGCTTACAAGAATAATCTAACATGTAAATTAAGTGCTGAAGGAAAGAAATTTTTGAATATGGTTGAGGAGAGAAGAGCAATTTACAAAAGAAATGAATTAGTCAAGCAGACTAAGTCAAAATTTTGGCAAAAAGAGGATGAGAAATTAAATGGCAAAATGCTTGAAAACGTTGCAATTCACATAGACAAACCAGTTAGTGGAAAGCTTTGCATTAGAAGAGATAATACACTTTTTGATAATTATTTTGTAGGCGCAAGTAACTGTGAAGATACTTATCAGATTTTGGGAGGTTGGGGATTCAAAGGCGGAAAAGATCCAATCTTCCCTGGGATTTATTTTGTTTGTGGTGACAAAGCCTACTACAACCTTCCAGACCATTGGTATGGAACTTGTTATGTGGGAATTGTTTTTCCTAAAGTGTTTCATGTTGACAGAGATTCAGAAGGATTGTTCAAAATTCATAATTATGTAAATAGAGTCAAAAGAGAAACTTTTACAGAAGTTCTGGGAGATATTTTTCAAGCAGTGATACCTTTTGTTGGTATAACCCTAAATGCAGGGAGAATTAGAAAATTGTCCACAATTGTTGACAGATTGTCAACAGACACAGCTGATGGATTCCAATTAGTGAATGTTGAGGTAATTGCAATCAGATCTATGGTGATTCAAGATCGCCTTGCTTTAGACATACTCCTAGCAAAAGAGGGAGGAGTCTGTGGCATTTTACATGTACAACATTGTTGCACATATATACCTGATGAAAGTAAGAATATTGAGATGTACATTAAAAACATTACACAAATGCATTCAGAGATAATTCCTTTAGAAGAAGATGATTTTACAGGGAAACTTTCAAAAAGATTCCAAGCAATTAAAAATTGGTTTCATAACATTGGTAGTTCGATTCTTGGCAAGATTTTGGCACCTTTGATTATAATAGTGTTCATTTTTATTTTGACAAAAATAGGTTGTTTGTTGCATAAAAGAAAGAAACAGTTAAAAGAAAAGAAAAGGATCTATAAACTTAGAAAAGAAGAAGAAAGGGAGATTGAGTTACAGGAGTTACATAGAGAGCGTTATGCAAATTCCGAGGATTATGCAGATACAGGTTTTTAGGATTACTGACACAAATGAATTTGAATCATTTTCCCGGAAGTTTAAAATTACCAAATTTTGGGTGGTAGTGTGGTGATTTGTTAATCACCAGATGAGGGAGTTGATGGAGCGAGATAGAAAACAGAATTTTGTTTAAACTCGCAAAGTCATATTTCCATAACATGAATAATAATATTAATGATTTGTGATGTGTCGTGCTAATTCAATCTAGATTAAACTTTACACATGGGGGGGACTAACATGTGTGCTCATAAACGTGCATAAGTGTTGCATCTTTTTGTTCGTGCAAAATAATAAAATAATTTGTTGTTTTCGTTTTTGTCATTACTAACCGCAGCAAACCTAAAAGAGGCATGTGCTTATTTTGCTTTTCCTTGTCTATGTGATGTCATTTCTACTATTCTAGGTGCATATAAGTTCATGGATTCATGAAGATTGGTAGATATAAACGCTGCTTTAATTGTTTGCATTTGCTAGGTAACATTAGACTAATCGGGAGGGTTAATTAATTAGTAAACTTAGGGTGGATACAGAATCAACATTATTTCTTACATTAATACTTTTCTTGTGTTTGTTTATTACTAGAAAACATAAGTTGCCTGCTTTTGGGCCTAGTTTGCTCGAGTTTGCTAAAGCTGAATTTTACTTCTGCAAAAGTCACGAGATGCCCATTCTGAAAAAGTGTTCGTCAAAGCTGCATTCACTAAGTAAATCTGACGTGCTGTCATCATTCTGTCGGACGTGGCCAAGGTCGGAAATCGGTGATAAAGGACAATTTTGCCAGCTCTAACTTGGCACCCGCGGAAGTGAAATGAACACTGTGAGAACATTATTTTACAATTGTTGCAAACCAAGGAAGCTCCTGGTTGCATTCGGAAAAGACAATGGTTTTTAAGAAATGTGACCTAATGGAAGTTTTGAAATGTGGGTGACATGTCACTTGTCACTCTCAACCAATGGGACATCGTGGATTTATGAAAACTTTCCTTCGCTTAGATTAGCTAGCATAGAAAGGTATAAAAAGTCATGCCCTTAGGGATGGGCTGGCTGCTGCTTTCTGACTTTCCGATGAGGGTGAAGTGCTGCTGGACTTTGCGTGGAGCACGTAAGAATCCTCAAAGAACTTTACTTTATTTTCCATTTATTTAGCTTAGTTAGGGACTTAGACTTTAGAAATGCTAAACTATAAAACTTTACTTAAACTTTGAATTTCTTACTTAAACTGTATTTTTCTCATGAAGCTTTTCAACTATGCTTACTTTAATGCTAATAAAATTACATTTATAAAATTACATTTTGAAATACCATAATTTAGTAAATAAAATTCTTACTTTTGACAAACAAGCTGGTCTTGATTATTCAGAAGTGCAGGTTACCATTAGCTAGATCACATTGCAAATGGTGGTCGTTTAAATATTTAGGAATTGTTATAATGACAATATTCCTTCCACAGATGTACAAATTGTATATAGTTTGTAAATAAGTGTATATAGATTTAATCTGACCACCTGATTCAGTAGGCCCAAATATGTCATGTTTATAAATGGGTCCATAAATTAGTGTAGAATTTTGTTCATAGGTTATGAAGTTGGGTAGCGTTGTTTATGATATGCAAGTCAAAAAACTTTATTCGGAAACATGTAAATCATGTCCATAAAAGTACATACATACAATACATGTTAAAAGAAAAATACACTTGACAATCGCAATCCGCTAAAAATACAGTATGAAACATATAACGAATCAAATAACACACTTTAAAAAAGTTTCCAATGGATAAAATATTTTTAAAAATTTTATATATTGTTTTAAAAAATCATGCTTTTCCTATAGCTAATGGCCCTGAGTAAATAACTAGCCGTATAAAAACAGATGTCAGGGTGATGCAAATTAAAAAGTAATTTCATTGCCGCTTTAATGGTTCTTGCTCCAAATTTAATAAATAAAGGTTTTAAAAAGAATTTACGATATTCACTATACAGGTTACATATAAGTAGAAAGTGCTCTGTGCTTTGTTCTGAAATGTTGTCGCACCGACATGGACCTGTAGGGCGCATCTTAATCTCAGGGAATGCAACCAATAAGTGGACCGTACCCATCCTCATCCTGGTAAGAACAAACCGGTGTTGCCCTTTGGTTACCTGGAGGAGGTAAGGGTGTAGGCCCACAGATTCGTTCAAATGGTTGTAACGTATACAGGTGGAAAGTTTAAGATCATCCGTGGCTCGTCTTTCTGCACAATGTTTTAAGAAAATTGATTTCAGACTCTCTTTAGAGAGATCCGAAGCAGAACAGTGATCTAATGTAACGTTTAACCCAAACACACTAGAAAAGGATTCAATTGTGTATTTAATCCATGGGATTTTGAGAAAATAGAAAATACAGTGACTTTTGACACACATTTGCATGTGTGACAATGCAGGATTAGTTTCTCTGAAACTACATTGCTTACAGTTTACACTTAGTATGAACAGTATTACGACACCTTGAGCACCACGTACAAGGCCTCAACACACATTATGCAAATGTCAATATTTGTTTCCATCCATAATGGGACAGAGCTATCAAGAGATCATAACAGTGTTGGCCTGATGAAGGTTTTGGATCAAGAGCAAGGATGTTTTTGGTTATAAATAAAAAAGCATTCCCGGGTTGAGGCAGAGGAGCACTTGCTGTCACTACACACTGAAGCCTCAGCGCAGCTGCATGCTGATGTTCAACTTGTGACCAAGATGGGGACCTACATTCTTTCCCTTTAGGTAATGAGATGGATCATCTAGTGGGGGATTCCTGGCAGAACACATATATACACCCTAGCATCAAGATTAAGGAACGCATAATACATGTACAATAAATATATATATATCGTTTTATATGCCTGCCTATATGCATTGTCTTAGCAAGATAGAGGAACTTTTCATTCTGTTTACTGTCTTTATAATGCTAATCACTTTCAGCTGCTTCTGTCTTTTGATCATAGAAGCACATATATTCTATACAAGAATCGCATTGGTTCAATACATATTGAAAATGCCCCACTGTGTATTCCTTGTATATTTCTCTGAGAGGAAGATAGCACAAGTGACTGAGCAAAACAGTTCTAGATGTGTTACCATGATTTCTGAAAGAGCTTAGGGTGGTCATGTTCTGTGGTTGCCAAAACCATTTGCCACCTGTCTAGGATTAGTGGTGCATGGTGACACTGTGGGCTAGCTGGTCTTTAGGACGACATATCCTGTGTGGGTGCATCAAATCAGTCTGGCACCATCCCTATGTTTATGTTGCCCAACAAATGAACAGTTCCAACTGGGAAGTGGGGAACAGCATGACATGGCTCCGCCAACGTTGGCAGAAGTGGTTCTTATTTTATGGATCACCTGAGTAGTTCTACGGTGCCTTCTCAGAGACCCCTACTTACCTCCTAACCGGAGACATCCATGGTGGTAGGAACTGTCCTCCTCAGCTCAGTAGGTAACACCTATGTATTAGCTGTAGGTTCTGCAAGCTTGAACTGATCCAAGGATCTACTTCCCATTGTGGTAACCTCTCTGTAATTCATTAATCTATTTTAAATAGTGTCTGCTGATGAAGGTGCAGCAGCACTTTATATTGCTGAGAGCTGCAGACATGCGGTTACTCAGAAGTTAATACAATATGGTCTTGCAGCTAGGAAGGAGACATGGTTACATTCCCATCTGCGAACAGCACCACACACTTATTTCACACTTACAAGCAGGGTGAAGTGCCAGACAATTATACACTAGACAAAGAAATAAAAATACCACTGACATACCAAGAACATATACATTGGTTTAATGGCTCACTACCACACACAACAGCAAAAGTTAGACTCTCTCCTCTCAGCAATGAAGGAGCAACATGGCCACTCTTAGCCTGCTACACACTGAATCCTTATATTGATAATATATCACAGCAGAGGTGCGAACACTATACAAAGATCTAGTAACAATATACAGATGCTTGTCACGGTTATTTATGTGAACATTAACACTGAACCCTGCTCGGACTGCTCAAGCTGCACAACCACAATTGGCTACTCCGGGCATCAGCCCACAAACACTGAAGGCAGTCATGGGTAAAGTTCCCGTCAGCCGAGAGGAGATTCAGTTCTGTATTGTACAAAAAATAAATCAGCTTAAGACGGTGTTTCTCCATATGGCCCAGATGAAAAACAAAGAAAAATAAGAATTTGCCATTTTTACCACATACATGTTTCCTAAGTTGGCTTCTCTTTCACATGATGACTTTTGACACACATTTGCATGGGTGACAAATCAGGATTAGTTTCCCTGAAGCTACATTTCTTACAGATTCCACTTAGTACGAACATTATCACGACACCTTGAGCACCACGTACAAGGCCTTAACACACATTTTGCAAATGTCAATATTTGTTTTTATCCAAAATGGGATGGCATTGTCCTATGTTGATGACATTTATTTGATGGATGAAGACCTTATAGAGAACTTGACAGGAGTAGACCGCTTAATTTTAGGGTTTGCCCACATGGGCTACCAATGTAATTTAAAAAATAAATCGCCCATCTCAATGTCCTTTTTCTGGGATATGAGTTGTCTAGTGTAGGTTAAAAGCCTTGCGATGCACTTCTTAGAAAAGTGTGCGCTGCTTCAGAATCCAACTATATTGAACAGTTAATAATTTGTATTGGTATTTATAAATTATGGCAGAATTTACATTCCAGATTACGCAGACTGGGTTAAACAATTCTACAATTTAGGGCCTAATTACAATGCAGTCGGAAATGGCTCCGATTGTCGGCCGAGCTGTTCCGATCGCATCAAATTATGCTGGTCGGATTCCTTTCCGACTGAGGCATTATGATGAGTCGGTCGGAAAGGAATGTGAACGGTCATTCCGACTGGCTTCCGTCAGTCGGAATGCGGCCAGTGATCCCAAGTGTGGCTCTTTCCTACCTTGGGCTTATGATGTTGAGTTTACACAGCCTTTCAGTGCCGACGTTTCTGACACAGATAGGCTGACATAACTCTGCTTTGGAGGCCTGGTCCCCTTTGGTGCAGGGCCTCCACTTGGAGGCCGAGGGGGCCCCTGTTGATCCCTACACCTTGCGGCTGGCACCTTGAGTTGCCTACTGGGAGCATGCATTCCGGCTGGAATGCATGCTCCCATTGTAAAGGATAGGAGTGTGAACAAACAGTGTTCGGTCTTATCCTAATTAGTCGGTCGGGACCGCCAACTGGGTGTCAGTCGCTCCCTTGACCGAGACGATGTCCGGTGGGGGAAACTCCGCCCGACATCATAATGAGGCCTTTAATACATTCTGACTTCTCCAGTACACAATGGACACAGGAACACACAAATATTTTACGTTCCATACAAGCTGACATGATAGCTTCAAAACACTTACCCACACATGTAAACGTAACAAACCTAGTGATCCATGTCATTGCGGGGACATCCAGGTATTCATACGTCACGTTCAATGAAGGTCACACAATACCAATTTCATATCAATTACATCTATACACCAATGCTGAAATACGGTTTGCACCTACAGAAAAAATACTGATGGTAGTACAAACTGCTGTAGTGAGAGAGAGAGCCCTAGCTCAGTGAAAACCCATTATTGTTGTTACCCCAGTACTGACCTTAGAGGCCATCACCAGAGCAAGCATTCCAAACACTAAAACATTACATCCACAATGGATATAATGGGCTAACTCACTCATCGCAACAGATGTAGACTACGAGTTTGATTCTACACTACAAACACAAGCTTTTCTGCAGTACAAACAAGAATTTCCTCTGCCTAATGAAATATTGCCTCTAGAACGCAATGATTACATCATATATACTGGAGGTTCTGGCCAGCCTGCCATAGGGACAAAGCAGCAACACTCAGCAGTCTGCATGGTGGAGAATTCCACACTGAGAAAACCTACATGCAGTCACTTGGTGACTGAACTGCGCAGCTGGTTGAACTTAGGGCTCCAATACTGGCATTGAAAATGGATCCAGGATTTCCCAGACTCATGTAGTGTGGTAAATAAATAAATAATACCTCTATTTTTGACTGGATATAACAATGACAGATAGCTCAATAAATAAGAGTCAAGATTCGAGGTAGTAGGAGTTTGCAGGTTTAATACAGCATAAAGGACAGGAACAGGACAACCTGCACGGGCAAGATCAGGGATGGCTAGCCAACAGGGGGGCCCCGACAGCTGTCGGGCAGGAGCTGGAATGAGCGCGCTAGCTTTTAATAACAGTACACAAGTATATATAGTTAAAACAATTGCATTACAATACATACAGTAGGCGTAACAGTGGGCAGGGCCTGTAGCAGTCGCGAAAGATAAGGCAGAAAGTAGGTGTAACAAGAGGCGTTAACATAGACATTTGATGTAAACATAACGGAATATGTCATAAATGGGGCGGAAACATGGAGGGGGCTATCTAAGGAGCCGGGACCTCTAACCTAGTGGTGCGCGCAAACTGACAATGACGTGTTACTAGGAGAAGCTGGGGGCTATGACTTCTGCGCTAGAAGAAGAGACGAAAGTCTGGAGAGTCAGAGCGACATGTACCTAAACACTATCTAGTATCTGGTGTTTAGAGAACATGTTGATAGAATCCAAAAGTTATCAGGGTAAAGGCTAACAGACACTAAGACTGGTGCATGCATTATTCTACATGTAGTGTGTGTTGAGGAATATTAAATGACCATAAATACAGTATTTCTCTTACATGGAGACGTAAAGGCTAGACGATGACTGAAACTATTGATGCGATTCAGTAGCTTAGGAATGCAGAGAAGGAGGGCTGGACTGATAACTAGAATCATAACATACTCTTGGCAGACTGGAGGCAGGGCCAGGCCGAGCCGGGCACTGTGAGGCAGGAAGTAAGTGAAGGGTCAGGGATACAGGTGGGGGCTGTATCGCTCCTCAGCGAGGGTTCAGGAGACAGGAGCTGAATCTGAGTCCGGGCCCTTTTGAGGCCTAGAAACGGGAACTTTCAATGAAATAACGTGCACACTGAGAAACGTGGCAACGTAGCTTTACATAGGCCCAATACTCGTAGCTTTCACGAGAACTGGAAACTGGCATACTTAGAGATGGACACAACTGTAATTGCGTCTTTAATCGATCATGGGGAATACATATGCATATTAATCATGCACACATAACATAGGATGGGGGACACGTAGGGACACAGAACATGGCAAAATTTACTTTTCCACATTCCCTCCTTGTCACTACGTTTCCATCAGGAAACATCAATATTCATGATACCATCTATCATTTCATACAGTATCATTTGCTCGTCTCGAATTTTCTTGGAACGGGATCTAGGACGGGACTTGGGACTAGGAATACAAGAGGTAGCACAAATGCCGCAAATCGCAGGGCCACATTGTATACAGAGGCAGCAACTGAATATGATCGTTACTGCAATACCTAGAAATGACAATACTTTCCATCCCCAGGCAGAAACTATACTCCAGAACCAACCGGACCATGTCCAGGTGCCTGGATTCTGGTGTAACTGATGGGCAATTTTATGAAGTCTGGTTATAGCTGAATAAACAGACGGCGCGTTATTAGGAATGAAAATGCAGCAACTAGATCCGATGACTCTACATGCTCCTCCTCTATCGGCCAGTATGACGTCAAGAACGAGACGATTTTGGAGCACGACAAATCTCATAGCAGATTGCTCTTCGGTTAAGTTACCTAGAGCAGAGGCAGTCTCATTCACTACTGCTTCAAGGGTTCTGGTTAACCTACGGATTAACTTACTATTCTGGATAGGTTTGATTATGTCTCTCTACGAGACCGGCTGCTTCTGGATGGCGTACACAATGGAACTTCCACTGGTACCCTAACAACAGGGAAACGTGCTTCATGAGTTCAGATGAGAATGGCTGGCCGTTATCAGAATATACGACCCTTGGGAGTCCATAGCGGGGGAAGAATTCACGAACCAGCTGCTTGGCAGTGGTCGCGGCTGTGTAATCTGGGACTGGATATGCTTCTGTCCACCTGGACAAAGCGCATACAACTACAAGGACATACTTGAAACCTCGACATCGCTCCATCTGAATATAATCCATCTGGAGGACTTCAAAAGGGTGGTCAGGAGGCTGGAATCCACCTTGTTCCACCGGGACACTTTTACCTGGATTGAACTGGCAACATATCATACAGGTACGGACTTTATGCTTGGCTGCAGTTCGTAAATGCTTGTTAAACCAAATGTTCTGGATACTGTCTAACATGGCTTTTTCTCCTAAGTGTGCTGGACTTTGTGCAGTATTGATAATGACTTGAACCATTGAGTCGGGGAGAAACCATGTGGCTTTTCCCTTCGTCACCCATCCCTGATCTGTCTGGACCCCTCCTTGTTCGGACCATTTCTTGATTTCTTCGGGAGTAGCATGTAACTGGATATCTATGACATCTTGAGTAGGGTCCTTAACTGTCATACAAGTAGTCTGTTCTAGAGTGGATGTCGGTGTCTTGTTAACTGGTATGTCTGGTGACTGTGCTGTAAGCTTGGCTGTTCGATCTGCTAGATCATTACCTTGAGAAATAATGTCAGTAACTTTCGTATGTGCTTTGCATTTCATGATAGCGATAGCTGTTGGTAAATGTATTGCATCTAACAGAGCTTGAATAAGGAGACCATGCTGAATCTTGGTTCCATGAGAAGTCATGAAACCTCTCTCCTGCCAGAGCACTCCGAAGTCGTGTACAACTCCGAATGCGTAGCGTGAATCTGTGTAAATATTAACTTTCAGGTTCTTGGCATGTATGCAGGCTTGAGTCAGAGCAACTAGCTCTGCTGCCTGAGCAGACAGGGTGTCAATACGGTGTGTTTCAATAACTTCAGTGTCAGTAGTCACTGCATACGCGGCTACTAGTTCTCCTGTACTCGTTCTCATACATGAACCATCCACATAAAGTGTCAGGTCGGGATCTGGTAATGGAATATCTGTCAGATCTTGTCTTGGCTTAGTCATAGTGTTAACAACTTCCACACAATCATGTGTGGCAGGATTTGAAGTAACTGACGGTAACAGTGTAGCAGGATTTAGAACGTTGCAGCGTCTGATTTCTATGTGTGGCTGGAACAGTGTCAGTTCATAACCTGTCAAACGTGCAATTGTCAAGTGCTGGGTCTGTGTTCGGTTTAAAAGAACTTCCACGGAGTGTGGAACTTGTACTGTCAGGGAGTGTCCTAATACTATGGAATCACTTTGTCTGATAGCTAGTGCTGTGGCTGCAACTGACTTGAGGCACGCAGGCAGAGCCTGGGCTACTGGATCTAGTGTGCTCGAAAAATAAG
Organism: Lissotriton helveticus; assembly: GCF_964261635.1. Taxonomy (NCBI): domain Eukaryota; kingdom Metazoa; phylum Chordata; class Amphibia; order Caudata; family Salamandridae; genus Lissotriton; species Lissotriton helveticus. Next base: position 1,138,125,574 of record NC_136067.1, on the reverse strand, counting down.
CACAGGGCTTGTACTGTCCGGCTTGATCTTGTGTGAGAACAGATAATGCAGTACCATTACGTTCTGTGACAAAAAGTGTAAAAGGCTTACTGTAGTTCGGTGTAGCTAGAACGGGAGCTTGGCATAAAGCTTTCTTTAACTCATTAAAACTAAGTGTATGTTCAGATGTCCAAGGGAGAACAGTCGATACGGCTGCCTCCTGTGTCGTTAACTGTATCAGTGGTTTGGCTAGAAATGCATACTGAGGAATCCATTGTCTGCAATAAGAAGTAAGGCCGATAAAAGCACGTACCTCCTTCTGTGTCTTGGGCTGAGGGAGACTCGCTATTAACTGGATACGGTCAGGTGTCAACTGCCTACCCCACTTGGACAGTAAGTGGCCTAAGTAGATCACTTGCTGGACACAGAATTGAAGCTTTGAAGGAGACACCTTGTGCCCCATCTCGGCTAAGAAATACAGGACTGTAAGTGATGCTCGCTCGCAAGCACGTTCAGAACGGGCTGTGATCAGTAGATCATCGACATACTGGAGCAGGGCAGTGTCAGTTGGCATGTGAATGTTGTCTAGTTGTCTCTTAAGTGCTTGACTGTAGATGCTAGGACTTTCTGTGAAACCTTGAGGAGCTCGTGTGAATTTATAGCTCCTTCCATTTAAACAAAAACCGAAAAGGTACTGGCTGTCTGGATGAATTGGAACACTGAAAAATGCGTTTTTGAGGTCTATGACTGTGAAAAATGTAGCCTCAGAATCAATGGCTGTCAATAGAGATGAGATATCTGGAACAACTGGGTACTGGGGAATGATACATTTATTAAGTTCTCGAAGGTCAATCACTAATCGATATACTGGGGGTGCATTTGGATCAGTACGTTTCATGACTGGAATGATAGGAGAATTACATACATTGGAGTCAGTTTCTACAACTACTCCTTGAGCCATAAGCTCGTCAATAATTTTGGATAAGGCTGCTACAGCCTCAGGTGGCAATCTGTACTGTCTGATTCTTGGCAGGACTATACCTTGCTTGAGAGTCACACGATGGGGTGTGATTTGCATAAAACCAACATCAGTTGGACCTTGCGCCCATAGATGCTGCGGGACATTAGACAATCTTGGATCAAAATCTCGTAAAACATAGTGACCCTTGAAGTCACGTAAAAACAAACGTATTCCCTCTGGGGAACAACAAATAACTGCACCTAATTCTTTCAGTGTCATTATACCTAACAAATTTTCTGGACAGGACTTCGTAAGCAATAGATCAGTAGTTCGGGACAATGGACCTACTTCTAGAGTAACTGGTTTGGAAATCTCGTTAACAATTGGCTTTCCTGAAAATCCAAGGGAAACATTTCTAGAGCCTGAGAGCGGAGCCCCTGGAACCTCGTCGTGACTAATAGTCGTCCTACTTGCCCCTGTATCAATCAGAAACTTTCTGTCTTTCCCTAATACTTGACTATGAACATAGGGACCTTCTTGATCTACAGGAATCTCGATGAGAGGCAAGCCTACCTCCCTCTCTAGGCTGTTTCATGAATACGCTTGATACTCTGGATACTCTGTCTGTCCATACTGGTACATCTGCTGTGTAACATGCTGTGTTGCAGCAATAGGCTGCGGTGCTGGAACTGTCTGTTGTGCATTCTGTGGCTGAGAAGTCTGTGAAACTTGTTCTTGTCTAGGCGGACGTGGTCTTTCTTTAGTTTTACCAGTGGCTATGTTGTGTTTCAGAACTGCACACTCGTTTATAAAATGACCTGGCTGTTTACAATAATTGCATGTCCCTTTAACGGGAGCTGCAGGATGACTGGCTTGATTCGGACCCCTCTTCTGACTGTCCTGTGGAACAGATTGTGCAACTAGTACTTTCATTTTCGTGTCTTTCATACGTCTCCTTTCGTGTTCTTGCTCTTCCCTGATTCTATTCTGGTGATACTGGAGCATCTGTAACATCTGGGACGGGGTACTAGCTTGCCAAGTACTTTCGACTTTCAAAACTCGATTTTTAACTTGTGGACTTGAATTCTCGACTAATTTAGTAACAAAAAGATGAGGGTATGACTCGCTACTCGTCTTCAAACCACTGTTTATTATAAAACACTTCTCAAATCTGGAATAAAAATCACTAGTGTCTTCGTCTTGTTTCTGTTTACAGGCTGAGATTGCATCCCAGTCTTCCTTTTTAGTGGCTAATAATCTAGGCAAAACTTGTATCAATAATTCTGGTAGTTCTTTACATTTGTCTCCAAGGCATGTACCTGGTACTCGTATCTTATCTTCAGCTTCTAGAGCTGTCCAATCGATCTTTTTCTCTCCCACCTCCCAATCCTTTTCCTTGAGTTTTTCGTATACCCCTGCGAGCAACAGGACTTTTAACATTTTAATAATATCTGGATACGTGTATTCTCCCATACGGAGCATGTCTTTTAATTCTCGGTGGAACCCTGCTGGAGCTTTGTCGTGACAGGGAATTAATTTCTTCATCTCTAAGAGTTCCATCTTGGTAACTGGGGTGTAAACAAATACTCGTTGCATTTCACCACCCGTTGTCCTAACTGGGTGTACTTCTCGTAACGGATGCTGTCTGTCTATGTAAAACGGTTTACTTTCTGGAGGTGAGACATGAACAAAATGTGGATTCAAAAACGTTCTATATTTGTAGCGCTGTTCTAGAATGACACTAATTAAATCGGTACCTAAACCTTTCCATCTATACTGGAGTAACTCGTTCAGGACATCATGTAACGGACCTGGATCAGAATGTTGACCCTCATACAGTGTAATGAGGTGTTGGATCATATACATACCCACCAGTCGCTGCTCGGCTGGGGGCAGTTTCAGAAACATTTGTGCCACTATTTCGTCTGGAAAAGTGGTAGAATCAGTAATCCATCGGACTGCTGATCGGGCTAGTTCTTGTTCATGCATGGTACTTAATTCACTATAACCGATTCGTGATTTCAGAATTTGATCGGTAGCTTGAAATACTTGTTCTAGAGAACCGTGTTCTGGTGCTGGAAGATGAAAGACTTTCTTGTGTTCTAGGCGTAAATGTCGGTCTGGAATTCTAGATTTACCCACATACGCTATTCTGGCGGGATTCTCGTCGTCTACCTCTTCAGTAGAAGAGTCATTTTCTTTCTCGCTTCCTAGAGCTTCTTTGCGTTGTTCGTGTAACCTTATTATTTCTTTACGTATTTTCTTGTACATACTCTCTATACTATTGAGTGTCTTGTGCTTACCCTCGGCTATATTATCACTCCACTTTGTCAGAATTTTCATTTCGGTCGGATCTTTAGTCGGGGAATCTTGTTCCCGTATTAAACAATTGATCAGAAACTTTAATAGCATGAACTGGATCTCAGATTTCCTGAGAGACATGACTTCAGCAATACTTTCTGGATCTTGTCCTGTACGAATGAAACGATACATTCTGTCTAGATCTTCTTTCATATTCGGTAGGGTGACCAAATACTCGGACACCTGCCTTATACGTACGGAATATATAACCATACTATCCTCGCCTGGGACTGGATCATAACAGCATTCAGTAAGAAGTCGCCTGATTTCTGCAATAGTCTTATATTTGGGCGTACGCTGTAACGCACGTTCATGTAACTCGACTGCCCCTAGACGTCTACTTGGCGGCGGGGTACCAGGAGGACCTCCGCCCGCGGCCCCTAAACTGGAATCGTCGACTGATACTCTTCGTGCTGGCAGAGTGACTGATGTGGCGGGAATTTGTACTACGGGCTGGACCGGGGGTACCGTAACAGGTACTGCAACAGGTGCCCCGGTGACTGGAGGAGCAGGATTTACATTATTTACAGGAGCTGGCAGAACAGGATTTGCATATTCTGGGACTGTGTAGTCCAAATAGGACGAGAGAAAAATATCAGCTGCGGTCTGTTTGTGACGTAGCTTGGTCGGAACTAAGGGTGGCGGAAAATTACTGGATGCCTCCGGGTTTGCTTTTGGCAAGCCCTCGGCAAGAAGAGGATACATACCCTTAATGAGGGCATTCCTCTGTCTGTCTGACTGTTCGGCTTTAACTCGTTCACCTATTTCGATTAGTTCCTTTTCTTGGGCTCTTTCTAAGGATTCCCTACTTAATTCTGACTTTCTGATTTCTTTTTCGGTTCTTTTATGAGATTCTTTGCGCCATAACTCGATGGCATCTTTCTGTGACTGTCTGGCTTTCTTTTTCCATAATACTTCTTCTACTCGCATGATGCACTCGGCATCCCATGTACCCGATACGGGCCATCTGTACTTTTCTTCTAATTGTTTGGTGTACTCCACCCATAAATCTAGATATAATATGGCACTTATGCCATGCTTTTGATACATAAAATGACCTGGACTGTCCCTAGGCGGGACAGGAACTGCTTCTTCTAACAGACCTTTTCTAGTTTTTAACTGACGTAACTTGGAAAACAAAGGCATGACTGGGCTGGAGTCTAGACACAATACAATACACAATGAACACAATAATTACACCACTTTCATACCACGACATTGAAATACATGAATGACATTTAAAATAACAGTTTTGACAAAATACTACCTGGAATACTGAAAACAGAATACATGAATTTCTCAAGAACAGAACGGACTAGAACAGAAACTAGATGCACTGCTAAAACAGTACGAAACTTACCGGTCTCATAAAGAGACACGTCAGGACCCGCATCCACCTAAGTGGACACTTCGTGTTGGATCTGCGTACCCAAACCCACGGACCAGAGACAATGCAATTGACCCTGTCTAGATACTACCCCAGCAACGGGACTCACCGGGCAGCAAGAACGGAAGGCCTCGGACTGGACTGGACTGCTACGACGCCGGACGGACGAACTTCGGACTTCTGTTATGGGTGGGCCTCCGGATACCTCGGACCTTGGACTCTCGGCTTGGGCTCTGGTCGGGACTCGCCGCGTTCCTCCACCACCTCGTCTGGATGCTGGACCGCAACCTCCGTCTCCTCCGTGGGCCTGAGGGATACTTGAAGCAGAAATATCTGCACGTGCACGGTATGGTTCCGTCACGGCTGCAGAGGATCAGGGGGCTTGCGTGGCTTCTCCGGCGCGTGGGGAAAGGGCAAGTCCCTATTCGGGCGCCATTATGTGGTAAATAAATAAATAATACCTCTATTTTTGACTGGATATAACAATGACAGATAGCTCAATAAATAAGAGTCAAGATTCGAGGTAGTAGGAGTTTGCAGGTTTAATACAGCATAAAGGACAGGAACAGGACAACCTGCACGGGCAAGATCTGGGATGGCTAGCCAACAGGGGGGCCCCGACAGCTGTCGGGCAGGAGCTGGAATGAGCGCGCTAGCTTTTAATAACAGTACACAAGTATATATAGTTAAAACAATTGCATTACAATACATACAGTAGGCGTAACAGTGGGCAGGGCCTGTAGCAGTCGCGAAAGATAAGGCAGAAAGTAGGTGTAACAAGAGGCGTTAACATAGACATGTGATGTAAACGTAACGGAATATGTCATAAATGGGGCGGAAACATGGAGGGGGCTATCTAAGGAGCCGGGACCTCTAACCTAGTGGTGCGCGCAAACTGACAATGACGTGTTACTAGGAGAAGCTGGGGGCTATGACTTCTGCGCTAGAAGAAGAGACGAAAGTCTGGAGAGTCAGAGCGACATGTACCTAAACACTATCTAGTATCTGGTGTTTAGAGAACATGTTGATAGAATCCAAAAGTTATCAGGGTAAAGGCTAACAGACACTAAGACTGGTGCATGCATTATTCTACATGTAGTGTGTGTTGAGGAATATTAAATGACCATAAATACAGTATTTCTCTTACATGGAGACGTAAAGGCTAGACGATGACTGAAACTATTGATGCGATTCAGTAGCTTAGGAATGCAGAGAAGGAGGGCTGGACTGATAACTAGAATCATAACATACTCTTGGCAGACTGGAGGCAGGGCCAGGCCGAGCCGGGCACTCTGAGGCAGGAAGTAAGTGAAGGGTCAGGGATACAGGTGGGGGCTGTATCGCTCCTCAGCGAGGGTTCAGGAGACAGGAGCTGAATCTGAGTCCGGGCCCTTTTGAGGCCTAGAAACGGGAACTTTCAATGAAATAACGTGCACACTGAGAAACGTGGCAACGTAGCTTTACATAGGCCCAATACTCGTAGCTTTCACGAGAATTGGAAACTGGCATACTTAGAGATGGACACAACTGTAATTGCGTCTTTAATCGATCATGGGGAATACATATGCATATTAATCATGCACACAAAACATAGGATGGGGGACACGTAGGGACACAGAACATGGCAAAATTTACTTTTCCACAGTAGTACAAACAGTGAGTCATCAACGTGCTGGAACACACATTGCACGTAATTCCATGGTTGAGGAAGCTACAAAAGAAACAGTTTGTACTGCTGTGTTTTGCTGCAATCACTTGTTCAAGTACGAGGATAGACAGAGACATAATGGTGGCTGTCAATGCTCCTCGCAATAACATCCACTTGCCGAAAGGGTTTCCACTCAAGTACTCCTACAAGTTATATGCACAGAACATTCCATATGCTCACATTCTCAGGGAGTGGGGGATAGAGTTAGTATATGTGTGAAAAGTGTATATTTATTTTATAATTTATTTTAAGTAATGAATTTTATGGTATTTAATTTTTGCGCAATTTAATTCTGTAGCGGGTTGTGGGTTTATAGGGGAATAGGGTGGGGAGTAATTTAATTATAATTGATTAAATGTTTTATTTTATTTATTGGTATTTATCTTGAATTTATTGTTAATTATTTTTCAATTGCTAAATAATTAATTGTTAATTGGTCATTAATTTGTAATAATAGGTAATGATTTTTAATAAATAATTTGTATTTGTATTTTTAATGTATTCATTACTATATTATATTAAATTGGTAATAATTTTTAATTAATTTCAATTGGTATTAATATTTAATTTATTTTAATTAATATATGAAGTATTTACTTTCCCTACTGTTGCACTCTCTGGAGTGGAAATAGTAATTTTTATCCCTACGCTATCCAACGCTTTCCCTACTGTTGCACTCTCTGGAGTGGGAATAGTAATTTTTACCCCTACGCTATCTAAACGCTTTCCCTACTGTTGCACTCACTGGAGTGGGAATAGTAATTTTTACCTCTACGCTATCCAATGCTTTCCCTACTATTGCACTCTCTGGAGTGGGAATAGTAATTTTTACCCCTACGGTATCCAACGCTTTCCCTACAGTTGCACTCACTGGAGTGGGAATAGTATTTTTTTTGCCCTGGAGTGGGAATAGTAATTTTTGCACCTATGCTATCCAACGCTTTCCCTAATGTTGCACTCTCTGGAGTGGGAATAGTCATTTTTACCCCTACGCTATCCAACGCTTTCCCTACTGTTGCACTCTCTGGAGTGGGAATAGTCATTTTTACCCCTACGCTCTCCAACGCTTTCCCTACTGTTGCACTCTCTGGAGTGGGAATAGTAATTTTTACCCCTATGCCATCCAACGCTTTCCCTATTTTTGCACTCATTGTAGTGGGAAAGGTAATTTTTACCTCTACGCTATCCAATGCTTTCCCTACTGTTGCACTCTCTGGAGTGAGAATAGTAATTTTTACCCCTACGCTATCCAACGCTTTCCCTACTGTTGCACTCACTGGAGTGGGAATAGTAATTTTTGCCCCTACGCTATCCAACACTTTCCCCACTGTTGCACTCTCTGGAGTGGGAATAGTAATTTTTTGTCTTACGCTATCCAACGCTTTCCCTACTGTTGCACTCACTGGAGTGGGAATAGTGTTTTTTACCCCTACGCTATCCAACGCTTTCCCTACTGTTGCACTCTCTGGAGTGGGAATAGTAATTTTTGCCCCTATGCTATCCAACGCTTTCCCTACTGTTGCACTCACTGGAGTGGGAATAGTAATTTTTACCCTCCCACTATCCAACGCTTTCCGTACTGTAGCACTCCCAGAAGTGGTAATAGTAATTTTTACCCCTACGCTATCCAACGCTTTCCCTACTGTTGCACTCTCTAGAGTGGGAATAGTAATTTTTACCCCTACGCTATCCAACGCTTTCCCTACTGTTGCACTCTCTGGAGTGGGAATAGTAATTTTTGCCCCTATGCTATCCAACGCTTTCCCTACTGTTGCACTCTCTGGCGTGGGAATAGTAATTCTTACCCTCCCCCTATCCAATGCTTTCCCTACTTTTGCACTCACTGGAGTGGGAATAGTAATTTTTACCCTCCCACTATCCAACGCTTTCCCTACTGTTGCACTCTCTAGAGTGGGAATAGTAATTTTTACCCCTACGCTATCCAACGCTTTCCCTACTGTTGCACTATCTAGTGTGGGAATAGTAATTTTTACCCCTATGCTATCCAACGCTTTCCCTACTGTTGCACTCTCTGGAGTGGGAATAGTAATTTTTACCCTCCCACTATCCAACACTTTCCCTACTGTTGCACTCACTGGAGTGGGAATAGTAATTTTTACTGCTACGCTATCCAACGCTTTCTCTACTGTTACAGTCACTGGAGTGGTAATAGTAAATGTTACCCTCCCGCTATCCTACGGTAAAAATATTGTTTATTTTTTATTAATATTATGTTCATATATATATATATGTATTAAAAAATCCAATTGTATGGTTTTTTTAACTTACATTAATTATTTATAAATTTTAAGGTTATTTAAGTATTTTAAGTATGTTTAAGTTAATTATATTTATTATTTCATGAATTTTAATTACTTTTAAGATATTTAAAAAAAATCGATATTTTGACTAACTATATTTTTTACAACGATATTTTTGATTCCACATTTTTGTACTTACCTGTTTGGAGATAAGAATTCGATATTTTTGCATTCTATATTTTTTCCTCGATATTATGGTAGTTCTATATTTGCAAAAGCAACAATTGATGGACGGAATGTTGCACAATGGCAAAACATTCACCCCCAGTCACAGATCTGGGTTTAATCCATCGTTTTGTTGCTCACCACCCCACCCCAGTTCTATTTTTGCGTCAAAGATATTATGTCAGTGATCCAAATGCAACATCTACCAACAGATAAAGGGGTTCATTGTGGTGCAGACACGGCTACTGATATCAAACAAGCCTATGGCTTGTGTTTACCTTGACCACTGCAGCCCTCTGTCATCAGAGGGGGCTTAGAAGTTCAAGTACATCTTGGTAGGCAACTTTGGCCGGTCTACTTAATGGTGCTGAGACAGATGGAACGCAGGGACTTATCATGGTCCTAGAAGGTGAGAAAAATATTGAATTCTACTTGATATAGTTGTAAGATAAATGGGTATATTTCTAGAGCCCCTCGCTCTGTTGACAGGTAGCTCCACACTACGAGACTGGTACTTTTTTGCTTTGCACTCTTGAGACAAATGATTATCTTAATATCCAAGACTGTTATCTTGAGGCCGCTCTCTGGAAGACCTCTCCTTACATTGGACCTGTCAATTTATACCCAGTACAACCTTGAAATGTACTGTTAAGCCTTGAAAAAGTCACTTCTGTGACGAAACACATGTTGGGGGTCATTGAGCATTGATATTTGGCCGGACTGTGAACATTCATCATTACCTTGTGCAGTGATCACCTTTTTTTCTGTAAAATTTGAATGAACATAATATTCCTATGGTTAGACAGTTAAACTGTTGAGAAAAGACTGAGACTGTATATCGCAACCTGTGAAAAGAAAAAGGTTTTTGAGTAAATATCTAATTACATTATATTGGGAAGAAAAACATTTGTTTCACAACACTCTCTTTTGGACAGATTTATATTTTAATTTTATTACATTTGAATGCAGAGTGCCGGAGTATACTTTTTGGAATTATTTGGCACATGGGCCTTGTTCTGATGTGCACTCACACCTAAGGTAGTAAGGTGTGGTATTTCCCCTTTGTGGCACCATTTCTCATACAGATGCTTTATACTTAATTTATTTTACTACATGCCCACTAAATTGTTTTTTATACGAGGTGCAACTCTTCTCTCCACTACTATCCTTTATTGTTGTAACAATTTGGTAGCAGTTGTCTTCTGCTCTCAATTCCTATGCATATGGACACAGCGGTCGGCTGACGCCCAAACTGTTATAAAGGAACTGCGGGTTTTCATCGGGACAAATGCAGTAGGCACATTACATTCTGACCTGGGTCCGACATTTAGCTCTAGGGCGTACAAAGAGGCCATGGGAAGTTTGGGTGTGAGCCTGCGTTTCTCCTCTCCATATCGTCTGGAGGGAAATTAGGTTGTGGAGAGGAAAAAACATGACTTAAAGTAGTCTTTAACAGCTAAGGTACTAGGCTCAGCCGGCAGTTAGGTCCTTCATCTACATGGAGTCCAGAGGGCACTCAAGAACCTGCTTAGAAAATCCCTGGGTGGTCGAACTCCCTATGAAATCCTGTTTCGCGTAAAGATGTGGGTCCAAGACCTCGATATTCCCAGCACAGTGGTGGTTGAAACACCATTTGATATCATTGAATGCTTGCCTGTTTTGCAGGAACTGCATGACTTCCGAGACGGGCAAAGCAACAACCAAGTAAAACACATCACCACTGGGGATAGGGAGGATGTACTGGAAAGACCTGGCTGGGTCTTGAAGATTGGGAATCTGGTCAGGGGAAAGATTGTCAACAAGAAAGAATCTGGGCCATCTTACTGAATGCCTGTTTATGTCCTGGCTGTTGAAGGTACAAGAACTTTACCTCTTCCGCCCCTTGCCGGCTGCAAAGACATTCATTGGTCTGATCAAACCACACTATGTGGCCTATTCTCAACAATTTGCCATGTGGGCTCCTGGGTAGCTACCTGCTTCCTCTCACTACTGTTTAGGAAGTTCAGATGGAAGCTTTACTAACTAATGAAACAACCTCTTTCCAACAAGAGACAACAAGTAACAACAACAAAGTATGCCTTCAACCTGTTGCTACAATTGTACAGTCAACTAATACAGTAACACAGATTTCAGTTTGGAAACCTGAAAAGAACATAGTCTACATCAATGTACCACAGATCAAGTCATCTCCCAGTTCTACAAAACTTGCTGAGCTGCCAAATCCAGATTGAACAGCCTCTGGGTACTTCATTGTCTTTGATGATTTCTCTTCTGATGCATCAGATCCACCACCACTGCCACTATTTTTGGCTGAAAAGGACATACTTTGTTTCTCCGTGGTTACATCTTTTGATTACAATCGTGTTACTTTTTCTGGTCCTCTGGATTGGTTTGGTGACAGTCTTTTGCTTGCTTCTAAATGGAAACTATCTCCCAGAACGCTTTGCAGTACAACTAGTGAACTTGGTTCTCAAACCACACGTGTCATCACACCATGAATGAAGAGACCTTTCCCTGGTGAACATTTCAGGTGTTCCAGTTCCTGATGGGATTGTTTGGGATTGTTTGGAATTGGGTATCCTATGATGCATATTACCCCAGTGAACTTTTACAAATCCCATATTTTTTAAATTATCATTGAATTATGTCATTACCTCTAGTACTATGCCTGACGATTGGGATATTGATACAGTGCATGAAAGCTAGACGATCTGGAGCATTATACTGTGTTTACATCTGATCAATTGTATGATGGTACATCTAGTTATGATGAAATGTTTTGTGTTTACACAATGGGAACATTGCCCTACACCACCACAGGGAAGTTCGAAAACGTTTTCACAAAAGTTTGTTTATTTTTCGGGTTACAATACAACAGACCTGGTGTTAGAAATGGGGGTGTCTAGTTGGCAATAGTCAGCACCTTTGTCCAAGGAGGGATCCATTGCTTCTAGTCACGGTAAGGAAGTAACGCCCTTAGACAACTCCTGCACACTCCTTGGTAGCTTGGCACAAGCAGACAGGCTTATCTCAGAGGCAGTGTGTAAAGCATTTGTGCACACATACAGTAACGCAGTGAAAACACTACAAATGGACACCACACTAGTTTAGAAAAATAGGAAATATTTATCTAAACACAACAAGACTAAAACAGCAAAAATCCGCCATGCATATATTATGATATCACAACAATAAATTATTTATCAATATAAAGCTTGTAGCAACAAATAGCTCTGCCTGGGGCTATCACAACGTTGTGACAGATGAAAATCCTAAAGTACTGCACCAATTGCAAGGTACGCGTCATCGGGCCCGGAGTCAGATGGACCTCAAAGAACAGTTCCTTGGCAAACGATAAAATCAAAGATGGTGCATGGCGTCGGGGAAGTGATGCTTCGTTGGCGCTGGGTGGCGTCTGTTCCTTATGACCACAGGGGTGGTGAGGCGTTCGTTCCTACTGCGACACAGGGGAGGTGCGGCAATCGTTTCTTAATGTTTCCGGGAAGGTAATGTCATGGTGGCATTGAGGCGTCAGTTCCTTGCGACGCTGCAGGGTCGATGGATTCAGCAGGTCATCCACATCAGGTCTCGGCTCCATGATGATGAGGCAACAGCATAGGTGAGGTCAGGGCTGCGGTGCGAGTCGGTACATTGTGAGTATCATGAACAATGCCCTCGGCTCCGGTGCAGGCAGCGGCCTTGGTGGCGGTGTCAGAGTTGGTATGGTGCAGCATTGGTAGGCATTGGGGCTGCGGTGCACGTTGGGGCAGTGCGTCGTGCACTTCACAAATGATGCCCATGGCTTCATTGCAGGTCACGGTGTCACTTGCAGGCGTCGGTGTTGCTTTTTCCCTTTGTGGCAGCTGAAACAGCAGTTCCAGATGCAGAAAAACAGAGGGAGTACATTATTTGTGTCCCTGAGACTTCTGAACCGGAGGCAAGCTATACACCGAGTCCTTGGAGATCTCCTTCAAGCAGGATACACAGCACAGTTCAGTTTTGTCCCCTGCTTGGCAGAAACAACCACTGCAGGCCAACCCCACACAGTGCACAGCACAGGGGCAGTACTTGTCCTCCAGATCTCCCAGCTTTTCTCCTTGGCAGAGGTTCCTCTTGAGTCCAGAAGTAATCTAAAGTTCTTGGATCTGGGCCCCAACATTTATACCACATTTTCCTTTGTTCTCTTGTGGCAGAGAGTCTCCTAGCTCTGTCCAAACCAGTTCTGTTCTCTCTGGTCCAGCTTCCAAGCAGGAGGTGGAGACAGCATTGTGCAAGGGAAACACAGCCCATTCAGGTGCAAGGAATTCTCCTCCCACTACTCTAAATGCAGCCCAGGTCTATTCAACTCAGCTCTGAGTCATCCAGGGAAGGCAGGACAAACCTCAAAACCCCCCAGTGGCAGTCTACAGTGTATGCACATCCCCATCTCCTGTCACTCCAAAACCAGACAGTCAATACACAACTCAGCTGAGGCACTTAGAATGGCTAAGCAAGAAAATACCATTTTCAAATTCGCTATTTAAAAAACATATTTAGTAGTTCAGAGAGCCTAATCTCCATTTCTCTATCTTGTCCCAATGGAAAATTATACGTTTAAGATGTTACAAATAAACTCCCATGTCACTCTACAGGACAGATAGCCTTTCAATAGTGAAAAACAAAATGCTCAGTATTTAACTATTAGGACATGTCACACACTTAAGTACATGTATTACCTTTCACCCACACTGCACCCTGCCCACAGGGGTACTCTGGGCCTACCTTAGGGGTGTCTTATATGTGGGAAAAGGGAAGGTTAAGGCCTGGCAAGTGGATGCACTTGCCAGGTCGGCATGGCAGTACAAACTGCATGCAGACACTTTGGTGGCAGGTCTGAGACACCTTTGAAAGGTTGGCCGTTGTTTGTTGTTTGCCGTTTGTTTTAAGCGCCTAGAGACCTGTTGGTGAGTTGGCGCTATAAAAGACTAAGTTAACAATAACAATAACAAGTTGGCTGTGTGGGTAGCAGAATCAGTTCTACAGGCATACTAGCAACATTTGATTAACAGGCCGTGGGCACACAGGGCCCGATTCACAGAACTAACATAAGACAAAATCCTAAACTTACTACTTTTGGTATTCACAGAAGGCATTTAGTAGTAGTACAGTTAGGATTTTGTCTTAAGTTTGTCTTAAGTAAGTATGGGCGAAATTTGCGAATTCGCGGTCCGCAAATTCACGAGAATACGTACTCGCGGTCCGCAAAATTCGTGAATCTGTGCGAATTCGCTGATTTTTTCATTTTGTGTGATCCCGGGTTTTTTTTTCAGCGCAGCTACCGCGAAGTTACCAATGTGGTCATACATGGGCGCGCCCATCTTGTTTTCAGTGTTCGGATCGCGTATTTCCATTTCTGGGCGCTAGTTGCATGCTCGCGTTGGGCATTTCTTACGTGCGGGGCGCAATTACATGATTGCATCCGTTTTTGCGTGCTCGCGGAAAAAATATCGTGCAAACTTACCCACGTGGTCGCAATGGGTGCGGCCATCTTGTTTTTCATTCATTGCTATGGTTCTGGGCATGTTTTTTCTATCCTGCTTTAATGTTTGCAATCCTTTGTTTGTTTGAACTTTTTTTAAAATCTTTTTTACTCATTATCTATCCCTCTATTTTTCTACATCTATATTTTGTGTTTTTTTCAACTTTATGTTACTTCAATAACTACTTTTATTGTTTATCTCTCTCTTTTCTATTATTTACTTGTTTTCCCTATTCTTTTCTTCTTTCACCCAGGACCATGGCAATGGGAGCCGGCAAGTCTAAGGGGAAGGGCCCCGCACCCCGTAGCCAGCTCCCTTGCGGGCGCTTAAGGGGGGAGGAATTAACTGCCCGGGAGATCTTTAGAACGGTGGAGGTGGCCGCACTGGTTTTCTTCGTCCAGCGCCACCTTCCCAAGACTGTCTGGGCAGGCCCGGTACCGGGTACGGGCTCCGGGAGCGTCGCCAGCTATTGGGGAAGGTGTGTCAAGCCTTGTATCGGGAGTCTGGGGTCCGTCGCACCTACAACCAGGCGACGCACCGGTGGTCCAACATCCTGGACCGGGAACACGACCTGCTCAACCTGCTTGGCGTGGAGATCCCTGGGCTTGGTGAGTACTAGTAGCTATTTAATCACTACTTTGTTGTCTTCTGCTCTGTGTTATGATATTGCAAATATATTTTTTTCCATAGAGCAAGAATGCTGCCGATTACATTGCAGGTAAATTATGTTTCAAAAGCTTCTGTGATTGCAGGTGCTTGCCTGCTCACTGGCGGTGCTACTATGCTTACTTGTTTTCAATTTTGTGTTCATTTGGCCTGGGTGAATATGTATGAGTGTACTATACAGAAGTGCGTAGTGCTAGACACTAGAGATTACATTGCAGGTAAATTATGTTTCAAAAGCTTCTGTGATTACAGGTGGTCGCCTGCTCACTGGCGGTGCTACTATGCTTACTTGTTTTCAATTTTAGGCTCATTTGGCCTGTGTCCGTCACTTCGCGTCCTGCGGAGTGCTGCCTGCCAGTCCTAGTAGAACCTTTTTGTAGTTGGTTTAGTGAGTTACATAACTTTCCAAGTAGACGGACCGCGAATCCAGCAATACTAATATCCTAGTAGACTGCATCAGATAGGTCAATACATTTAGTGCAATTGTTGTCTATTTCCCCGAAATATTTTGTTATTGTTTTTTTTTAAATGTTTGATTTGGTTGACAACCATCATCCATGTTTGTGTCATTCTTTCATGCTGTACATCAGCTCCCCCCAGGGGCAAGAGGATAGAGGAGGAGGTAGCAGCGCCGGCGGACCAGGAACAACAGGGAGGCCAGGATGGGTCCGCCGAGGGCTCCTCTGCTGGCCCTAGTTCATTTTCCTGTTAATATTAATAATTATACTTCCCTATCTTTTACAGCACCTATTTATTCCAAACGTTCCTCATAATTCTATTTTTTTCCTAAATCGTCTTTGATCTTCTTGTAGACTGTTTCTAAATTCTTATCCTGCCTCTACTATGACTCTCTGTGCTACTACTAGATTATTATAAGTCTGTCTGTGTAGCTAGCTAAGCTTGCACAGTTGGCAAAAGGTGTACTGTTAAACAAAACTCCTATTCAGCAATAGCTCTAGACACTGAGTGCAGTCGTCTGGGTTGTCCATAATGTCTATTCAAGTCTTCTAAATGTTTATGCTTTGACAATTCCCAACAATAAAATGTCAATGGCCACCAAGAATAAGATACTAGTTTACTTTTTGATTGGATAGGAGGACATACTACTACTGTTGCAGGGACTATTCTGCACATATAGAACTATGGACAAGAAATAGGGCATTGGTTATAAATTATAATAGGCGCAGTTAGACTTTCCACATACCTTAGTCATAAAGAAGTTGAACCCCCAATCTCCTTACTGACTAGCTAGAGTGTCAGAGAGTCATTATTTAGTTCCCGAATGCAGCGATGATCCCCATTGATTATACAACCCAGAACATAAGACTATGGAGTCAGAGTCCCGACCTCTCAGAATCACGGACTCATGCTTGCAAATTGCAAACCCTTTTGCTCACTCACTCATGACCAAAAACCACAGAGTCTATGTAAGTTTTAAAGCTTTATTAAAAGTAAAACAACTAGCTCTGTGTGTAATTTAAATGGTGCATTATATAAAAACATTTATTAAAATCAGTGTCATATAACAAACGGTGAAGGACTGAAAATTGGCTGATTTCACACATTAATTGTGGGAGAGCCCTCACCTGGTTGGAACTTAAAGTATTGGTGGGGATGAATCGTTGATGACTCCGCCTAACACATGATGATGATCATGCTCTTGTTCGTACAAGGGAAGCTTCTGTCTGATATGAGAAAAATGGTGCATGTTAAAAAGCAAGCATTCATCAGTTGTGTCAAAAAGGGTAGCATCACATGTTATGGCTAAGCATAAATAAAAACACCCCTCCCTGAAGAAAGGGACATTTTTAGTTTAGACTAGAGAGTCACAAGTTATTAAATTTGATTATGTAGTACTAGTAAAAAATGTTTATTCCTAGACAAAATAGGGAATGGTGTATATTGTATCTAAAAATATTAAATGTATTTTCTAGGCGTAACATCATCGGCACACCCATCCACCAGTGCCAGGCCCAGCACGGAGGAGGGCACTCCAGGGGCAGATGAGGTGCCACAGCGAGCAGGAACTGCTGTGGGGGATGCCACGGTAGTGGCGGGCAGTAGTAAGCTATTATATTCCTTACTTATTGAGACTGCAGAGTGGGCTCTCTGCAGGGGTATATATGTTGTACAGTACAAGTACACTTTACTGTTAAGAAGACTTACAAATTTAGAACTAAGTTTTTGTCAACCAGGTAGAAGACAGTCACCCTTGACTTCTCATTAGCAATAGCATTAGCGGCGGGAGTTGACCAGTGACCAATGGCCTCCTCCAAATTTGACTTCAACTCAGCTGTGAAAGTTTTATCGAGAAGCCAAGTCAGATCAGAGATGAACTTGATGGATGGGATGAACGAAAAGGGAAAGAAGGGTGTAAGGAAGGACGAGCGAGTTAAAATTAATGACTGGCAAACAATGATACGTGTTTTTGAATGCTGCCCGAGGTCGCTGGGAATCTGATGCATGGCCAGTTGAAGGCTGAGGCAAGGATGGGTGGAAGGAGAAAGAAAAGAGGACTGCCTGGGTGGGTGAAACAGAAACTGTATATGTGCGCAATATATCCTTTGGTTCAAATTCAAATGCAAGTCAAGCACGGATGCATGGCTGGCGGTTTATAAAATAAAATAAAAAGGTTGTTTTTCGGTGGGAAAAAGTAAGGTTTGTCCAGTTGAGAAATTATGAAGAGTGATTGACATTTACTTTGAATGGATGGATGCCGGGATGGAATCTTCCTCATAGATAGCATAGGTGTATGTAGACAGAGTAGACGGTCACTGGATGAAGAGTGTTACTTTGAACAGCATGTAACACCGCACCTCCGTGCCAGAGTAGCAAAGCCGAGGAAAGAAGTTGTAATTTTTCAGAATACTACCATGACTAGTAACAGTAGTGTGCAAAGACAGCATATATCCAGCGATCACGGGGAGTCGGGGACCACTCACTACCTCTCTTAATAATTTATTTACAACTCTGTCATTGACATTGATGTGTGGCCTATCGGTGTTCAGTCAATCAAAAACAAAGCACCTACAGTCATCCCATATGTAAGCAAATATACTGTGAAGGGATAGATGATCATATTATCTTCTTCATTTTCTTTTTGTAGTAGTCAGGGGCAGGCCAGGGTGAAAGTTAAATTAATTGAGCAGTAGCCCTTGTAACAGAGTTTTGCCAGTGCCACCCGTAAGAGAAAAGTAAGAGCTTCACCACCTGATGTACTGGACTGGTAACAGTAACGCAAGTCTGTGTAATCATGGCTTGCGTCTGTTTTTCTCGGGTGCAAGTTGCCTGCGCTGGCATTATGCCGGTTTCCACAAGTTTACGTACCAATTTTTCAAAACAAGAGAGAAGAAGAAGACTGGTGTACTGTCTGAGTCTAAGTCCATATAGTGCTAGTAGAATTCCTGAAACTCCCACTAATGTTAGACCAGAGGCCGACTAAGTGGGAGGTTAGATAGATACATGCCACAAATGTTATGTACTGTGCTTGCAAGTTGCTAGTGCTACTGTGACACAACTTTCTGCTGAATTATTTTGTGTTAATCTTAAAGAGCATTGGTTACAGTATGTTTTTCTTTCTTCATATAGATGCTCCTTCCAAACTAACAAGGAAGGAGTTGGCTAGACAGGCCCGGCAAGGGAAGCTGGATGCAATTGTCGCCGAATATCGGCGGCTGGTGGCCCAGGAGAAGGAGGACACACAGTCGCAGTCGACAACATCCACGACAGCCACATCCTCCTCCGCTGCCCCTGGGTCATACGGTCAGCGCAAGCCTTCAGCGGAATGGAGCGGTGGTCCGGCAGCCAGCCACCACCGCCGAGCAGCAAAAAAATCAGCTGCCCCCCACAGTACCTGCAGATGCAAGGCTCGTGTGCACTGCTTGACCCTTAGAGTGTCCAACCTTGAGCAGGAGGTGGCGAGGCAGAAAGCCCTGCTCAAAGACCTCCGGAGAGAGCTGCGTGACCACCTGGCCACAGGACACCGCTGGCGGAAGTCGAGGAGAGACTGTCCCTTGCCCCTTTTTAAAGACTTTTGGGGGGGTGGGAATTGGGCTTTGGAGTTTTTGGACTTTGGGGACTTTGATTTCATGGACATTGATTGGGGTTAGGGAGGGGGGTGGGTCGGGTCTTGTGGGATAGTTTATTTTTGTTAGGGTATAAATAATTATTTATTTTCCACTTAAACATAGCATACACGTTTTTTACTGTTTTGTGGGGGAGGCGGGGGGTGTAACTGTACGTTTGTTTTCCTGAAACTTAACTGGCTGGTTGATTCAAATTGTCTAGGTAATCGCCCAAATTTGTACAAAAGTGCCACTGACAAAGTTAGCGAATTCAATTGTCCTACTACTTTACTAGTACTACCGTCAGTCTCTCCTCTCCTAGTACTCCATTATTCTTCCTCCCCCAAATGCTTATCTTACCTGTGATTTGTGTTTGAGAATAGGGCTAGGCACAGGACTGGCTGCATGGCAAATGGTGATTAAGGTCGTCTATGGAATCCTGGACGGATAAATGTCATCGTTGTGGTGGTAGTAGTAGTGGTACACACTGGTAGTAGCAGCATATGAAAAAAAAAGGAAATGAACAGTACACAAGAACAGTGCCATAAATTGTAGCCTAAGCAATGCTAAAGTATTCAAAATATAACTACTATTTGCGTGGAGTATGTAAATTGTAAATAGATACTTGTATAGCGCACTACTCACCCGCAAGGGTCTCAAGGCGCTTGTACGAATACCGCTGTGGAACCCATCCTGGCTTTCCCTGTGAGGTGTCCACTCCTGGGCACCCCCAAGGTGGAGGCCAGGCATCCTTAGCATTGTGGGGGCCGTTGTGGAGATTAAGCAAGCTATTGCCCAGAGTTGCAGAGAGGGACTCTATGATTGGAATAGACACCGAGGCGAAAATTATCAGGTCCATGGAATTTTTGAGCCCAAGACCCGCCGAGGCGGGGAATTGAACCCTGGTCCCGGGCTAGACCTCTGCATCAGGGTCTGCCGCTCTAACCATTGAGCCACACTTCTCTGAGTAAGGGTACTGCAAGAGATAGTACTGAAGGTGAAGGACACAGCAGCGTAAGCATTCCTGACGTGTAAGATGAGGATGTTGTTGATGATCAATCCACTTGATGGCGCACATGAAATTCTGATTTGATTTGAAAATACTTATGGGTGTGTGTCAAGCAGACTAAGAATAAGAATATATCCTCGGATTCCTTCACCAGCCTTGAAATTAATTTTCTGTTGCTTTGACCTTATCCTCCACAGCAAAAGTGTAGAATTATTGTTGTCATTTAGTCACACGTCAATGAAAACCACACAGCCCAGGGGAAGAGGGTTAGGGTTTGAAAATTGGATGGGGATAAGGGTTTTTGGGAAAGTTTTGTGGAGAGAGGAAAAAAAAACACAGCATGTACAAACAACAAATGAAGAAAAACAAATGTTTGGATACGAAGATATCCATAAATCTTTTAAGGGAGATAAAGGAAGTGCACTGCATGCATGAATTTGTTTGCTAAATGGATGGTTAGATTACTGAAAAGTAGTACTTACTACAACTTACTACCTATGAATAAACAATTTGACAGTACAGGGCTGCAGTAATTACGCAATTTCACTTGCATATCTGCCCTCAGAGAGAATAAACACTTATTAGTACATTAAATTAGTTTTAAAAATAGCAAAGAAACTTATCAAATAGCTGTAGGGATGAATTTGAAGCAGAGAGCAAATGCACAGAGTCACACTCAAAGAAGCTCACAACAATAACATTATTTTAAAGATAAGGAGAAGTGAAGAAGATACTGTAACTGTATGTTGTAGTTGTCCTGTTCAATTTGGGAAGTTGCATGCATCCAGCCATTCCTCTTATTCGCGGTACTTCTCCATTCCATCTGACGCTCTGTTGATCAATCTTGGTGACCAGACACACTGTCCACTGCCTGCCTGGCAGATGCGGAATTGCGGATTGCTACTGGTAAGCCTGAGTTAATGTTTTTCCCATTGCAATAGGGTAAAAGCCGGCCTGTAATTGTTGAGGGAAAAACAGGAAGTGATATTAAAACACCACCGAGAAAATATATAAGGTACGGTGTGTAGTGCAAAAATAACACTTTCAATTTCAGATGCAACAGTATTACATACAACAAGCATTATTTCTAAAGTGCGTACTCTGAGTCTCCTTTTCAAGGATAGTAATTAGCACACAGCAGGCCAGGGCAATGCAGAGGGCCAAGGCAGGCACCACTGAGTGAACCAACCTGATGTAGCATACCTCTTTGACACTGACAGGCAAAGCATATCTAATTGTATGCAGCAACCCACATAGCCGCAATTTTACATGAACTGCTGTCTGGACAGTGGCATAACAACACTACACTCGCTGGGCCACTCCATACCATGAATAGACAGACATGTAGTTCTGCTGTGGTTGTTGTTGACTTGTTTACCTGTTTGCCACTCACGAAATGGCCATAATTCTTCCGTAAACTGACAAAGATGATCCAGCATCCATCCCAGTGAGTGACTGTAAAGAATATAGATATTATGTAACTTTGATAATCAAGACTCATCATCATCATGGTATATTGGCAAACTCAATGTTGTTCATGCAGTCACAGTTTACACACAGTGAGTCCAAGGACATTTTCCATATTAAAGAATGCAATGTAGTGGCCCCTGCAGTAGAAGTACAATTTGAATTAAACAAGGTAAAAACAGATTAGTCTTGAGTTAGATTTAGTGTGTAAAAGATTAAATAATAACAGAACACATATGATTCATTTCATGCACAACAAACAAACAGCAATTGCTTTCAACAGAGCCAGACAGCCAGTGTTGTCCACTGCATGCCATCTCATTATTCATTACCTGTTCCACTTTTTGCATGCATCTTCTTCTTAAGGTTAAAGCCCACAGGGCAGCTTCTCGTGTCAATTCCCGAAGTAACAGTCAGCATTAGCAATCAGCATATAGTCAGTAATTCCAGTCCCACTTCTTTTGAGGGGACTCGTCTACAAAGCGACAGTTTCTTGATTCTGCGTAATCCAGCCATCAGCCTTGAGGGAAATGGATGAGGGGAGTCTGGAGGAGGCGGATAGAGGAGCATGAATAAGCTGTGAAATTGTGAACTTCAGGAATGCAGACAGCGGCACCTTCAATATGCAAATAAGAGGAAGACAATGCTGGTGATGGATTTGTTGTGATTAGAGTTTTCTTGTGGAAAAAGTTGCAAAACTAAGAAAGACACACAGGAATAACACGTGAATAAGGACGAAAAAAAAGGAAGTCAGTATTTCAGACCTAGGTCGGTGTCAGGGAAATAGAGCTCGTCCTCAAACTCTGTGACTTGCATCAGGAGTAGGTCAGCCAACAGAGAAGAACTTCCGTCACCTAAGTCGGTGTCCTCCTCTTCTTCCTGCGTGGATTCACGTATTTTGTAATCTGGTGGTGTGAAGTGCTGATTCATCTTGATCATTGTTAACCTCTCCACATTTTTGGGTGAGAGGCGGGTCCTTTTTGAAGTTACAATGGCACCAGCAGCACTGAAAACACATTCAGAAGACACACTTGCGAGTGGGCAAGACATATAATTTAGAGCCAGCTTGGTGATCAGTGGCCATTGACCCCTTTTCCCATACCAATACATCAATGGGTTGTGATCAATGTAGACCTCTGTTGGGTCTTCCAGAAAGGCCTGCACCATCCACTCAAGGCCATCCAGGGGTGCTCCACTTTGCGTACCATCTGTGGCCTTTGCATCAGCACTGGAACGAGCAAACCCTTGATAAGTTATCCAATCCGCTTCCGACAATATTATGGATGGGCCTGGTGCAGGTGAGGAGGATGATGATGATACGGTTGCTGCTGTCGGTAATGGCTCTGAGGAAAAGTGACTGCCTTCGGCCACAGAAGTGGACCTTGACGCTGGATGGCCTGCTGATTCAGTAGTACTTGTGGTGGTTCCTTCTATTTCCTGCCGCTCTTTTTCAAACCGAGTGGCTGACAGAGCTAGCCAATGTTTGTACTTTGAAACATCTGCTTCTTTAAAAGGAATGAATGTATTGCTGGCAAGTGCCTTTTTGTACCGTGGATCCAGAATAGTGGCACAAATGTAATGTTGATCACAATGTATTTTATTAAGCCTTGCATTGTCAAGTAGGCAGGTTAATAAGCTCTCCGCCAACTGATATGCGTCTTGCTTGTCAGTATCATCTTTGAACGTTGAAAACACCGCCTTCAATTGGTGCTCTAACATGCGCAACAATGGGATAGCTTTACCCAAAATACAGTCCTCCATGCTGACTTCACGCGTGAAGACCTCAAAAGGACAAAGCATGTCTGTCAGGCTTTTAACTAGGTCCCATTCCTCCACCTCGAACCTCATGTCTTTCATAGAAGAACCCAGTGCAAATACATACTCATTGATTACCAAGCACTGCTCAAACAGACGCTCAAGCATGTAGAAGGTTGAGTTCCAACGTGTTGCCACCTCCTGGATGAGTCCTCTGACTGGCACTCTACGGTCACGTTGAATGATCCTCAGCTGCTTCCGGGCATTAAAAGAATGGTTGAAATGTGTGCAGATTCTTCAGCAGGTGATCAGTAACTTGCTGACTTTGTTTTCTTTTTTCAAGAAATCTTGAACAATAATGTTAATGTTGTGCGCCAAACACGGCACTCTGAAATAGCCACCATCATTCATGGCCTAACTATATTACTCAACATCGTTTTTGGGGCGACCTTTCACCCCAATTCCAATGGCACTGCCGAAAACTGCATTTGCACTTCTTATTCCAATATTTTCTGTTTTGTCCGTTTATTCCTTTAATTTTTCTGTTTTCATTGGGATCGTTACTCTGTTCAAATCTACATGCAAGGTAAGCATTTTTCTGGGTTCCTCATGTTAAAAACGGGCCATCCGAACCTCTTATTTAAAACACGTACAAGCGCTGGGCTCAACGACAGCAGTTTATTTAGAAAACCCAATGCATTTCAGGCCTCTTGGGCCTTTCGTCAGGGGCAACTGAAAATAACAAATAACATATACATTAAATCTTGTTCAATTATTTCAAGTTCAACATTTCGAAAAAAAATTATTACTCATCAATTTCCCATGTTAAATACCAACGGCATTATATGTGTAATACCTCTACACCTCGAAATTACTCTGGCAGTGCTTCCTTCCTTCATTTTTGATGTAACACAACTTAACTCGAGCTGCGCCTAAACCTCTTCAGTTTCCTGCACACCCACTCTACCTCCCTTCGACTGTTCGTGCCCAGTTAACTCATTGCTTGTATTACCGATAACATTTCTCTCATATTCTCAACCACCCTTCACAATTCCAACCTCTGCCTAACTTATTTTTCCGCACGTACCTGCTGTCTAACATCATCTTCGTCTCTCCTGCATAACGGCTTTCACCTCTTTCATTACACTCCCCAGATTTAAACCCTTTAGGTAACCACCCATTTTTCCCACGTGATTTCGCGTTCTCTATTCTCCCGCGCTTCCCACCAACACTACACTACCCATAATGCACTGAGGTGCTGACCTTAACTGTGACCTTAACTGTGCAACTAATCTGAATCTTTTAATACTCGTTGGTTAATCCTGCGATCAGCATTTGTTGTATGTGCAACTTCATAAAAACAACTTTAAACCCCATTATCTACAGGGGAGAGGGGTTGGCCTAACGGCTAAGGCGCTCGACCTCGGACCTGGGGAACTTGGTTCGAGTCTCGGTAACGACGCCAAAAACCCCCTGTGATTCTGGGCAAATCACTTAATCTCCCCGTGCCTAAAAAAAAAAAAAAAAAAATGAATGTGTCCTCATGTAACGTAACTGGTGCTATGTAAAGCGCTCTGATAACTGATTCGGTTCAAGTTCGCGCTATATAAAACTCTCTAAAAAAAAAATAAAAAATTATCATTTTCATGTTTCAATGTCTTTTGCTAATGTATCAATGTTCGTCCAACTCCTGAATAAATAAACGTGCTTCTTGAACGTAGATGTTCCGCCTTGCATGAGCGTAGCAACATAGTTTCAAATAAATCCAATTTTAGAATCACTGTTCAACGTGGGTGCAAACCAAAGTATTTTAATATTTACGGGTTGCAACCCGTAAATATTAAAATACTTTGCTAACTATATTACTGCCATTATCCGTGGAAACATAACCAATCATGCGCTTTCTTGGATGCAGCCATTGAAAGACCTTACTGTTAAACTCCTCCAAAATGTTTACTACAGTATGAGATTTCTCCATAGCAAACATGGCTACTGTTGCATGTTTCCGAGTAGCTTGAAAAATTGTGTCTCTGTCAACACCTGCAGATAGCTTCTCTCTAACCCCTGCAAAAGAGACCCAGTGTGCAGTGATGCACATGTAATCAAGGGCTTGGCAACTGGTCCACATGTCTGTTGTCAGGTGGATAGTGTGAACAGCACTCTTCTGCAAAGCTGCCCCAATCACCTCCAGCACATCTTGATGTAGTGCTGGAACCGCAACTCTGACAAAATAGGACAGGCTAAGAACCTTCCATTTAGGGCACACTGTTGCCACAAATTCTAGAACCCCCCCCCCTTCCACGAAAGAAAAAGGGAGAAGGTCCCGCGCTAACATTTTAGCCAGCATTGCATTATAAAGACGTGCCGTTGGGTGGTTGCGTTCAAATGGCTCCTTCAACCAAAACATGCTTTTAATGGTGGTCTGGACCGTTTTCACACGTGATGAAGATGATCTAGACTTCTTCAACCCAGTTAAGCTCATTGATGTACGTTTTTTTAGCATTGGTGTCTCTAGACTCATATTGTGCCTCATAGCTGTTGCTGGGGTAGAGGGTGTGGGCGCTACCACTGCAGTGTTGCTGCCAGGGGTACTGTGTGTACCACAAAAAATGTCTGTCGCTTCTTCACCTCCCCCCTGCACGATCAGCCCCTCGTCATCATCAGATGCAATATCAATGGATACATTTGGATTTGTTGTACTTTTGGCTTCCCGGATCTTACTTAGGTGCGCCTCCCACTGGATAGTGTGGTATTTTTGGAGATGACCTCTCTGGCCTCCGGTACCATAGTTGGTACCAAACTTACCCCGACTAACTACAGTTTTACAAATCAAAAAAATAACTAGGTTTTTTGCCTTCTTGCTAATACTAAAGAAGTCCCAAACTGGGGAGTTGAGATTTCTGGTGGTGGTGGTGGAGGTGCTACTTTCAATGTCAGATGAAGTGGAGGATGGGCGTGGCAGAATTTGACCCTGTTGTGTACTTATAGTTACAGCACTACTACTTGAGGTAACGGAGGTCGAGCTGGATGGAGGTCCCTGCCGGCCCTTCTGAAGAGAAAATATGGCAGCTGTAGGTCGTGTTGGTGTAGTGGTTACCTGTGTTGGTGGTGGTACCAGTGCCACGCCGCCCACATCCCGCTCAGCAGCAATTCGAGATAGGGTAAAAATGTCTGTCTGCTGCATGCCCGCTGGGGCTGGAGTGACGACTGTGATGACTGGGTCATCATCGTCAGACTGTTCATCAGCAGCAGAATACACCTTTTCTACTTCTTGTTCGTCGTCATCACCCATAAGCCTTGCAGGAACCTACCTTTTAGGCAGCTATATTTGTCGGCTCATGGCATGCCTCCCTCTCAGACTGCATTGGTGGGTTCCAATTAAGATCTAAATCATCAGAAGGAAGGGGGCTTGAAAACGAACTTGTACTAGCCCTCCTTGACCTTTTTCTTGCTGGGGATCTGGGAGACAATGGTTCATCAGGAGGAGTGGCTTGCTCGGATGATACCGCTTGAATCTCAATTTCCTGATGTGCCCCTACTTCTGGAGGAACAAGCATTGTGGGCAGTTGTGCCTCTCCATGCGCCTCCCCATGTGCCTCTACTTGTGCCTCTCCATGCGCCTCTCCATGCGCCTCTCCATGCGCCTCTCCATGCGCCACTCCTTGCGCCACTCCTTGCGCCACTCCTTGTGCCACTCCTTGCGCCACTCATTGCGCCACTCCTTGTGCCTCTCCTTGCGCCTCTCCTTGCGCCTCTCCCTGCGCCTCTCCTTGTTGCACCTGTGGTTGTGGTTGCGGCTGTGGTTGAACACTCGTCAGATGAGTTACACCCTGCGTTAATTGGATGTTACTTTCTTGCGATGAGTCAACGCCAACATCACTGGTCGATGGTGATTGAGCAATTAAAGTGGCTGCCTCTGGGGCACTCATGGCCTTGGGCCTAACTTGGTTTGGTGGCACTGAGACCAATGAAGCTGAGGTGCTGCTCCCAGCCTGGTCCCCGGCGGACACCGCTGCTGCAGGCGTAGTCTTTTTTTTCCCAAAAAAAGTGTCTGTGGGCACACCAGTCTCCTTGGTAAGTGGCACCACTTGCTTCTTCTGCTCCTTCTTACTGGCAGTGGCACTGGCAACTTTCTTGGTAGAGGAGCTACGCCCACATTTCTTTGGGCCCATCTTCTTCAGATGTCAGAACAGCAGGCCGCAGTTGCACGAGTTGCAGAGTTGCCTGTGGCCACACGTGAGGTCACGTGACGTTGTGCTGCACACACCGCAGCAGGACTTCTTCCTGGCACTGATGATGAACGATGAGGATGATTTGTGGTTCTCTTTGTGCACCTAAAAGCAAAGGAAGCCAGAGGAACATCAGTTAAATAAATATTGCATATGTCGTGCTTCAGTTAACATTTGCAACTAGGCATTTATTATCACAACACACCCAAAAACAGAAAGACCAAAAATAGAAATTGCAATTATTTCTAATCAAAAATGGATGTTTACATTAATAGAAGAGAGACCACACAGAGAGAGTTGCTTGTTTCATGCACCACTGAGTACCCCTGGGCATAATGGATGTAAGGAGGCAGACTGGGTGCAGGCCTATGGCACAAAGCACACTGCCGGCTTCAAAATGCCCCCTTGACCCCCACCCACATGTCCAGGCCCTGCCTGGACCAGGCCTCAAAATGCCTCCCCCCACCCACACATGGCCAGGCCCCAACAACACCCCAAAAAATCAAAAAACACACAAAAATCACCACAATCCAATGCCATCCATGCCCTAAATGATGTTTAAATTCAAGACACCCCACAGAAAGCCTTGCTTCATGCACCACTGAGTACCCCTGGGCATAATGGGTGAAAGCAAGGCAGACTGGGTGCAGGCCTATGGCACAAAGCACACTGCCTGGCTTCCAAATGGCCCCTTGACCCACACCCACATGGCCAGGCCCTGCCTGGACCAGGCCTCAAAATGGCCCCCACCCACATGGCCAGGCCCCAACAACACCCCAACAAATCGAAAAACACACAAAAATCACCACAATCCAATGCCATCCATGCCCTAAATGATGTTTAAATTCAAGACACCCCACAGAAAGCCTTGGTCCATGCACCACTGAGTACCCCTGGGCATAATGGATGAAAGCAAGGCAGACTGGGTGCAGGCCTATGGCACAAAGCACACTGCCTGGCTTCAAAATGGCCCCTAGACCCCCACCCACATGGCCAGGCCCTGGACCAGGCCTCAACATGGCCCCCTCCCACATGACCAGGCCCTGGACCAGGCCCCAACACCCCAAAAAATCGAAAAACACACAAAAATCACCCCACTCCAATGCCATCCATGCCCTAAATGATGTGTAAATTTAAGACATCCCACAGAAAGACTTGGTCAATGCACCACTGACTACCCCTGGGCCTACTGGCTAGTGTGGCTTTACACTCACCCCAAAATTAAAAATAAATTCCACATATAACAGTGAGCTATTCAATTCCATGACATAAATGATATTTAAGTTCAACAAAACTCACAGAAACAGTTGTATCATGCACCCATGACTAACCCTGGGTCTACCGAATACTTTGCCTACCCACAACATATATTTTTTAAAGTTGTGAAAAAGTTTTAAAATTGTAGTTGCAGCAACTGCAATGCCCCAAACAAACAACACCAACTTACTTGTAAAATCTCAAATCCAAAAGTAATCCAAAAGTGATCCAAACAAAAAGTCCTCAAATACAAATATCCAGCAGCAGCCTCAAAAAGTAATCCTTCCAGCTCCAGATCCAAATGAAAAATGACCAGGACATGGACAAAGCACTGGGAGGAGCCTGCTGGCTAGGAACAGGAAGTTGGAGACTCTGGGGCACTTCCTTCCTCCCACCCCCCCAAAAATGGACTCCTTGCACAAAAAAGTGCAGCCAAATGTCAATCTGAGGAGTTATTCTGATCCAAATCATCATTTTCAGAAAGTTTATGCTGCCTGCGGTAGATTTCTTGTGCAGAATTGCAATTATTGGAAGTTCGGGAAAGCGAGCTGTTCAAATCTCCCGCTGGAAGTCAGCTGCGCATCGCATCTATGTGTTCGCAATTGTTTACTCTCGCGATACGTGATCGCGGGCCCTTATGACGTAGCCGCGTTCTCAAACTCTCGCAGTGTAAGATGGTGGGCCGCTATGACGTACTCGCGGTCGAAAAGTCTCGCGCGATCAGGCAGCCAGATCCAAAATGGCGCAGCGCACGCAAACCGGGAGGAAAAACAACTCGGCGAATTCAGAATCACAGTAAGTCAACGCCGCGTGCGCGAGATTGTATTTTTGAAGCGCGACCAAGCAAAAAACTCCGCCAGCTTGCGAATTGCGAATTTTTTGACAATTTCACGTGATTTGCCGACCACGAAATTGCCAAAAATTCGCAAAATCCGTGAGCGGAACGGATTTTCAGCCCACACTTAGTCTTAAGTCTGTCTTAAGTCTGTCCTAATTTTGTCTTAAGTCTGTCTTAAGTCTGTCTTAAGTCATACTTAAGTCACTCTTAAGTCAAACTTAAGACAAAATCCTAACTTTACTATTACTAAATGCCTTGTGTGAATACCAAAAGTAGTAGGACAGACTTAAGACAGACGTAAGACAGATTTAAGACAGACTTAAGACAGACTTAAGACAAACTTAGGACAGACTTAAGACAAACTTAAGAGAAACTTAAGACAGACTTAAGACAGACTTAAGGAACTGGTATACTTGCTCAAGGCTGCGCCTGCCATTAGGGACTTTGCAGCAACTATATATGCGTGTGTTTTATATGGGAAGATTGAGGAAAGTAAGCTCTTCCCTGACTCGTCCCACACAGGTATTCATTCATTTTTCAAAATATTCTAAAATGGAGGATTATCAGGCATCAACATTGAAAGGCACTTCCTCTTTGAAACCTGCTCCTGTTGCTGCAGGAAAGGCTTCCACGAAGCTTAAAAAAAAAGACCCACCTTTGCCACAGAAACCATCCTCTCCTGTTTCACTAGATATGTTATGGAGGAAATGTGCTCGCTAAGACCATTTATGGAGGACACTACTGCCAAATTACAATTTCTCACAGAAAATTGGTCAGCGTTGAATGAAAAACTTACTGTGGTTGAACGCAACGTGTCCTCGCTCGGACTCACTGATAGTAAAGTTAATTCTCTTCAATTTCAAGTCAATTTGTTCCAGAGACAGGTAGAGGATCTTGAAAATAGAAATAGGCGCAATAATTTATGCACACATGGCCCAGACGGAAGGCACGGAAGGCATTGACCCTCTCACATTTTTTAAATCTTTCATTACAAAGATTTTAAATATGCCAAAAGAAACCTCTCTTAATATCCAACGTGCCCACCGCCTAGGTCGACAGTAAACCTCTCTAACAGTCCAAGGCAACCGGGAGGTGTTATTTTATATTTTTTAGAGTATACTGACTTACTCAAGGTTCTTTCAGCAGCCAGGTCAATCAAGCACATTGTTTGGTCTGGTAGTACTATATATTTTTCTCAAGACTACGCTAAAAATACAGCTGACAGACGCAAGGAGTTTCTCAACTTGAGACCTGATCTCAGATCCCTTGGAGCTCAATATGGTCTCTTTCACCCTTGTCTATTTAAAGTGACTTACAAGAACAGAACCACAACTTATGAAGACCCGATCAAATTAAAAAGCTTTATTAACTCTTGCAAGATAGAAACAATGGGTTTTTCTGGATCGTCTTCTTCTCAGTCTGTATAAAGCTGTAGGATCTTTTAGATCCTTTCTGGGTTTTTCTTGAATTTAACAAGTATCTTTTCCCTCCTAGAACAATGTTGGTTATCATAACGATGTTTTATCAGATTTAATACCACTTATAAAATGGCTATTTCTCTTGACTAATTATATTTTCTTCCCTTGCAGGTTTGTCCCTACTTGTTCCTGTCTGTCCTCCTTCATCTTTTGTGAGCTGTAGTTCCTCCCTGTCCTCCCCTTCAACATGCTTGGGTGTCCCATCTTCCCAAATGGTCTTCCCCCTTACCCTCACCCTCAACTGGATGCTTTGGTATGTTTTTAGCTTTTGTCCTTTTTGTTGTGTCTGTTCTTTTCCTTTTCCCTTTCCCTTTTTCCTTATTGTTCCTTTATATGATATCTTTAAGTATATTGTCTTTGTTCTATTAATGTTTCATGTTTACACTTGAACTATTCTTTGTTAAGATTTGCATATGTTTTTTATCAATCTTACACATGACTTTGTGATTGTTGCAGATGTTCTTTGTTATTGGATGACTTACCTAGATCACTTTATTCCTAATACATTCACGTTATTGCTTTCATGTCTTTGAAAATTGTGTCATAGAATGTTAGAGGTTTGAATTTCCCCATTAAGCGACAACACGTTTTAACACATTTATCCAAGTTAGAAGCAGACATTGCTCTCCATAAGAGTCGTATTTAATGGCAGCTGAGTCTTTAAAATTAAGAAGAAATTGGGTGGGTGTGGTTTTCTTTTCCCAGGAGATGGTAAACGTAATGGTGTGGTGACACTCTGCCATTAATCAATTTCTGCTAAACTAATTTCTCAATCATCTGATAATGATGGAAGATCGCTCTATACTAGATTACAAATTGGGAATGCTCTGGTTTTTTTGCTTAATGTCTATGGTCCCACCAAGGGCAACCCTTCTTTTTGGTCTTCCTTATACCAACACATTTCATCCTGTATTGACAATAATTTTATATTTGCTTGAGATTGCAACCAAATTGTTGATCCATTCATAGACCGTAATTCATTAGTTTCTTTTAAACCACAACGGTCTCACAAAATGTTTTGGGATGTCATACAGCTATATAAACTTATTGACGGTTGGAGGATTTGCCATCCTGCTACAAGACAATATACTTTTTATTCCTCTTCCCACCAATCACAATCTCGAATCGACCACTTTTTTGTATCTCATATAATATAGTTCAATCCTTGAGAGGTTCAGCTATTGGGACAATTTTAATATCTGATCATGCCCCTATCTCCATTCAATTGGATATTTTGTCAAAATCTAACGAACCCAGGCGGTGGCGTTTTACCAACTCCCTCCATTTAGATCCTGCTTTTAATCCCTCCTTTATTTCCTTTTTTAAGGAATATTTTTCTTTAAATCAGACCAACACTTTTCTATTATTTGGGATGCATTTAAAACAGCTGCCAGAGATTTTGTTATGGATTTTGTGTCTAAAAAACTGAGAACTTTATGTGAATCTACTAAAAATCTTTTGACAAAAATAATGAATTAGGACCATTCATATCATTCTTTGAAGTCCAAAGAATGTTTATCTCAACTTATTGAGGCTAAACTTCAATTTAATAAAGAATCAACAGTTAATGCTTCACTCTATTTGTTAAAGTGTAGAGCAAAATTTTATGGAGGTCAGAACAAGAGCTGTAAACGTTTGGCAAATTATTTAAAGGTTAAAAACAACAAGCTTGATATTCAATCAATTTTTGATAAGCATGATACATTGAGATTTAAAGATTCAGACATATTGAATGAGTTACTCCTCTTTTACAAAGATCTATATACACCAGAATGCACACCCTCAAAGTTGGATATCTCTCAATTCCACTCAGAAGTTCATCGTTCCTTTGATTCTCAAATAGATTTTACTCCTTTAGAATCTGACATTTCATGTCAAGAGCTCCTCACTGCGCTGCTGACACTCAAGAAGGACAATGCTCCAGGACCTGATGGGTTTACAGTAGAATTGTTTGTATACTTCTCTACTTTGCGCCTTCCCAAGTTACATGCCCTTTTTAATTCCTTTTTACAGCAAGGCAATTCCTCTGGCTCTTTCTCAGAAGCCTTAATCATCTGTTTAATTCCAAAGGATGGAAAAGACTTGAAATACTGTAAAAATTAAAGAGCTATCTCTTTGGTCAACAGTGATTACAAAATCTTTTCTAAATCCTTGGCAATGCATTTGGAGTCTTTTTTGCCTCAAATGTTAGGTGCTGAGCAGTCTGGTTTTATAAAGGGACGCCTTATCTCAGATAATACTCGCCTATTTTTTTACATCCTTTCTAAATCCTCTCATTTATTCCACTCCCTAGCAGCTAAAGCCCTGGATGCGGAGAAAGCATTTGATTGTGTCAATTGGCCTTATCTTTTTCAAGTGCTTAAGTGGTTTGGTTTTGGTTCAAAGATCATATCTCTGATTTCACTTCTATATTCTAATCCCCGTGCTGCTGTTTTTGCCAATGGTAGTACATCCTCTTACTTTGACCGGGAAAAAGGTGTACATCAGGGCTGCCCATTATCCCCATTCCTCTTTATTTTAGCTTTAGTGCCCTTTTTATGCAAACTACGTCAAAATAAGGATATTCAACGCTTCAATGTTAATGATGAACAAATTAAATTGCCAGCTTACGCTGATGATATATTATTATTTATTTCCAAACCGCAAGTTTCTATTCCTGCCTTTTTAAAGGAGGTGGAATTATTTGCTTCTGTCTCTGGTTATAAATTAAATAAGGATAAATGCGAAATATTACCTCTAACTAAATATACTTTCAAAGAAGATTTCGCTGTTTCCAATTTTACTTCGAATTCCAAACATATAAAATATTTGGGATTACTTTTTGCTCCCTCCTTTCCAACAACACTTTCTTTGTGTTTAGAAAGTTGCCTGCAGAGGATCTGTACATTAACTTCCAAATGGCACCCTCTTTATTTATCATGGTGGGGGGGTCTCGACACCTTTAAAATTATGCTTTCTCCTATAGTGTTGTATACAATTTCTAATATTCCAGTTTCTATACCCTCAAAATATTTTAGGAAAATCAACTCCCTACTGTCATAATTTCTATGGAGTGCTAAAAAACCTTGTATGTCTCTACTACGACTCACAAAACCAAAATCAGAAGGTGGCACTAATTTTCCTGACTTTCCCACTCACCACAAATCCTTTCTACTTCGTCAATCCTCGAGATAGGTTCTGACATTCAAACAGGCTGCCCCTTGTGGTTGGAGCTTAAAAGTTCATATTTGTCTCCTTTTTCTCTTACAGAATATCTTTCCTTTACTTGTAAACCACAATCTGTTTCCACCTCTATTTTCAAACACTCCTGTAAGCTTTTAGATCCTAACACGAAATCTCCTCCCTCTGATCATTTGGCATAATTATTTTTTGTCGATCCGGGGCAAACTTTTTATTGGAAAAGCTCAGATTGAGAGAAATATGAATTTCATAGAAAGAATGTTATCTTGCCAGCCTGTTACTTTGGTTGTCTTTTCCTAGTCAAGATTTCTATGCTCACGCATAGCCACTTTTTCAAAGCTTAGTCGTTTATCAGGACAAGGTTGCAAGCTGTAGACGAAGAAAGCTCCAAGAGACAGATACCTTCTTTGCAAGGTTCCACTGAATTGTTTTTACTGCTGTGGAGAAGCGTGGACTTGGAGAAACCTGAATCTTTAGCCCAGTTGCAATGCACCTTGGGTGGATCAGCTAGCCAGCTTTGTCCCTGCCCTTTGTGGGTCCTGGAGTTCAAAAAAGTTTTTAAGTCCTAGGTTTTCAGGGGTGGTAAAGGAAGTCCAAGGGTTCCAGTACATTAGGGACATCACTTTGGGGTCGGGACTCCAACAGCAGGGTCCATGACAGATTCAGTTCGAACTGGTCAGCTGGCCAGTGGCAAAAAGTCTCTTGTATCTTGTTGTGTACCTGTAGCTTGAAAAGGAGGTTAGCCTTATGACCCTTGAAGTAAGCTTCTTGTCTCGGGTAGAAGAGGGATCAGGCCGGGTTCTTTAGAGCTCCTCTCAGGTCACAGATATAAGGATCAGTCCTCTTCTGATCTTCCTTAGGTGCAGATGTGTTCTGCACAGGGTGCCAGGGATGCAACATTTATGCCAGGCACTTGCTTGTGGGTGGGGGTGACTTCCTACCCCTCCCTAATGAATGGGGTAATAGTTCCCAGGGGTAACTATACCCACCTTTGCAGCCATTCATGTCTACCATACTGCAAACATTCAAACAGTACCCCTCGCTCCTAAACCCCAAAATTGTGAAACACTTCTTGCCGTGTGCAGAGCCTGTGTGTCCAGGATAATGAGAAGCACCTCCTCTGAATTTACTCCAAACCACTTCTGGAGACATATTTCCTCCCACTAAGTTTGATGGCTGCCTGACTGGGGAAGAATGGAAGGGGGCAGCGCAGCTGTCAGCTAACATTTGCCTGTGACTAGGAGGACTTCTTTGAAGTAAATTAAGTACCGGGATGCACCACAACTGGCCATGCTGCCTGGGGAACAAAGGCACCTCCCCACACCTTAGCCTCTTTCAGTGCTCTGGAAGCAGTTTTCACACCTCATTCAGTGCAAATCACCAGTAGTGTGAAATATAAAGTAGCCATTATGTGTTTCAGTCAAGTAAACTGGAATCTTTTAGAAATGTTTATTTTTCTTAATATTTATAAAAATCCACCTGCACAATTAAGTTGGCTTTTAGTAAATATTTTTAAAAAAAATGATGAATCATTTTTCTATCTGGCCCTAACCCTGAGATAGCACAATTAATACTTAATATTGCTTCCCAGTGTTTGTTTACGGGCCAATCCACCTTCATCCAATGAAAATTGCTTTTGGGTACTAATTACTCTAAGGCAATGTTAACATTAAATTTCTACATGTCCTACTTTTAAATACCGTGCACCCTTCCTTCTAGACTACAAGGTCTATATAGGGGTGACTTATTAATATGTAAATGTATGGTTTTGACCGTCGAATAGGGTTTAAATTGACAGGTTGAATTGCCGTTTTTACACTGCTACAGTCAGGCTACAACAGTAGGCCTGAAGACGTGTTAGCACTGCCATGTTACTGAGTACCACAATAGATGCTGCAGTCCACTTGTGACTTTAACCTGCAGTATTGTACACTTTGTGCCATATACTATGAATTTATAGACAGTTAAATGAACCAATTATGAACATTCCAATTTGACCATGTTTAAAGGTGGAACACAAGCACCTTACTTGTGGTAGCAGGGATAAAGTGTACACAGTTCTAAAGCCATCAGAACAGATAGGAACATAAATATGAGGGAACATCACACAGAAAATTGACATTTTCTACATACACTATGAAATGGTGAGGACAACAGTCATCAGGAGAACATGAACTAATCCGATGCATGGCTCGTTCCACTTCTGAGTTGTTGATGGTATCAAATGAAGCCAAAGATCTATGTCCTAAGAGGGGTGTGGCTCATCCAAAACAAAAAGTAGACCCTCAAGATCAGATTGGGAATCAAATTTGAATAGATTTTCCCAATTTTATCTTTAAAGTACATAGACAATGTAGTGCAGAGAAAAGTTGACAGAGAAATCGCCTCGACACAGGCAGGAGAGTGAGTGAATTCTGTAGCAATTTTAAAAATTTCAGTTGAGAGTTTGTTCATGTCAATTCAAGATAAGTTATTGCAACGGGCCAGGTAAATTATTTTGTGATAAACTTAGAGGCAAGGGGCCTCATTTATGAGGCCTTGCGTCACTTTTACGCCGCCGGTGCGTCACTTTTTGTGACGCACCAGTGTCGTAAAAAATGCGCCTTGTTGCGCCATATTTACAAAGTGACGCATCTAGGTAGATGCATCACTTTGTAAACCCCTGCGCCACATTATACCTGCGCCAGGTATAATGTATGCAAGGGGGGCGTATTGACGCAAGGAGGGTCGTAGAAGTGACGCAGTGAAATCTATGAGATTTCACTGCGTCACTTTTAGGACGCCATTGCGTCAAAATCTTGCGCCTGCCTCACAGCAGGCGTAAGACTGACGCAGGCCCTTTCACATAAGGCTTGCCCCATGTGAAAGGACGCACTGCTGGAGTTGCGTCACTTTTGTGACACACTCCAGCAATGCGTCACTTTTGCGCTTACAGATACGTCAGAAATACTGACGTATCTGTAACTCCTTGCGACATGATGCGTCATACATTAAATATGACCCATCAGGAATGTCGCAAGGAGTGCGCACTGAGAAGTGGCGCATCGCTGCTTTCACGCAGCGATGCGTCATTTCTCATAAATGAGGCCCGAGGTTTGTATGCAACTTTGTCTACCTCTAATCTGGTGTGCCGCCAGCAGTGTTCGAGACA
Organism: Lissotriton helveticus; assembly: GCF_964261635.1. Classification (NCBI taxonomy): domain Eukaryota; kingdom Metazoa; phylum Chordata; class Amphibia; order Caudata; family Salamandridae; genus Lissotriton; species Lissotriton helveticus. The sequence continues at coordinate 1,138,088,079 of NC_136067.1, read as the reverse complement.
TTTCCTCTTACATGAGTTCCAAGTAATTTATGAGTGTGCCATTTTGCTGCATTCCTTTAAGATTTAGCGCCTACGTGTCCTTAATCGAATTGAAGTTTTCTTTCACGTAAGCTAGGACATTTTTCCTTTTCACCCTGGGATTTTGGCTAGAATGGGCAGGAGTTCTGGTGTCTGGCTTCATCTAGGCATGGATGGTTCCGGACGGGCTTGCCTTTGGTGCGGTATCAGTTCGCCATAGGCACCCCTGCTGGATGCATCCTCTGCTGAGGCGCGCTGTGCCTGCACTTAAATCTATCTGTTTGTGGTCAGAGAACTAGACCGCAACACAAGAAAATCAATTAGCTTTCCCAAGATGGCAGCCGAAAGAGGACTAAACGGGCACAAGAAATAGGTCCCGACTGACCCACCTACTCCAAAATACACAGAGGACAATAAAAATAAAGGGGCATATTACCAAGAATAAGCGATAATTATCGCTAAGCTTGGTTAGAGGCAATAATTTTATCGCCGTGCTTCGCCTATTTTTATCGCTTAGAAACCTTGCAATTATCAAGGTTTATCTCCTAAGCGATAAAAATCGGCCGAAATGCATGAATATCGCTGTAAAGTCAGCGATATTCATGCATTACCGAGCTAATGCTCTTAGCCATGTTATCCACCTACCATTGGTTAACATGGCTAAGAACTGCCCTGGGCAGGCGTTAGCTTTTGGAGATAATCGCGCTTAGCGCGATTATTTCCAAAAGTAGGTAATAGGAGATAGCGATGTTAGCGACTGTTTCCAGTCGCTAACATCTTGGCACGCCCACTTTGCATGTCATTAGCGATAAATATCGCTGACATGCAAAGTGGGCCCCAAGATGATCGCCATCTCCTACTAGCTGTCGCTAACTGGTGTTAGCGACAGCTAGGTAATAGGGAGATAATTTTATCTCCGCTTTCTTGGCTTTTAAAGCCAAATAAGCGGAGATAAACCCCCTTGATAATATGCCCCTTGGATATTAGCAACTTACAGACGGTTCTCAAATTTACGTTACACCTACTTGTGCAAGGTTTTCTAGAATAAATCCCATTAGGACAGTGTTTCCCAAACTTTTTTGACCTATGGCTCCCTTGACCTAATTGGTAGTTGGCTGCGGCTCCCCACCATTTTTTTACTGGTGCAATAAAAGTATTATAATCATATTTGTAACAAAATAAAAATATAGCAGTTTAATAAAAGCTTTAATAATGGATTCAGTGAAATATGCTTTATCAAGTGTACCATGATTAGACAGATCGAAGCATTCCTGCCATCACCTTCTGTGAGTATGACACCTCCGAGCAGTCCAGGCATTTTAGCTAAAAGCTCTCGCTAGCCATGAGTTGCGAGAAATACTCAGCATCATAATGTAACAAAGGCAAACTACAAGCCCAAGAATGCACTACTAAAAGCTAAAAAAAAAAGCAGCTATATGTGTGCCTGTTCGGTGCTTTAAGGAAGCTTGCATAGTTGTAGCCTCTGCTGCCTTTATTGGCTCCCCCTGCATGTCTGGATCATTTTCAAGATCAGCTAAATCACTTTAAAGCCCTCTTTAACAACACCACCATCTACCTGGCTTACAAACTAGTACTCACTGGATGTCAACTCTAGACGAGGATCTCGGACTAAACACTGCAGGAAGGCGAAGACAAGAAAACAAGCCTGCTCAGCCCCCAATTAGTGGAACAACATCCCCTTTGACTGAAAACTCATCTCTATGAGGGAGACTACCTTAGATAGGCTGACTATTCACCTGGTCCACCATCCCTAACTCCTCCCTTTGTTCCCTCCCCCACATGTTTCATAATATTTCCAGGAGGCAAATGTTAATCAATCAAGGGAATTAGCACACCAGTATCATAATAAATTCACCGTTCCATGTGCCTTTTAGATATTAAACAAGAATGATTAGGATATCAATAAATAACGTCACAAGCAAGTTTTGAACAGGATGAACGAGTCAACTTTCTGTTCAAGACAGAAATGGGAAAATAGTCAAACGTGCTATAATGCTGTTTTACAGGTGCTGTGGAGAGAGACTAGTTCTCTTTTCCCAACGGTTCCACAACCATCATGCTCCACGGGTACCTTACTGCTCTGGAGTCAGGGCGCTTTAGGCCTCGTAAGAGGCAGGGGAAGAATTATATAAATACTGGTACAATACAATACAACGGTGATACTGTTGACAGTGATGAAACATGGACCAATGATTCACTCCTACAGTGGCATTCTGTTCAGACTTGCCTACTGCTGTGCAAATGTTCTGAAATATTAATCTGAAATGAGACTGCAATCATCCTTCCCTCAAAGGGAAGAACTGGAGGAAATTCTTCTATCTCAGAATTGGAAGGTCGTATTGAGGAAAACGCCACATGAATCTTCATCGACCTGGGTTTGCAATTTCGCCTCTTACTGACGAGGAAAGCCACTCCTTTGTAGATGTCTTATCTCAAAGCGTATAACACTCAAATGAACGTGACGCGCTGAGAATGCATTAAAACCATCAAGAGTGGTAATGCAGATGGTGATTGATGGTCATGTTGGCTCTGCTCTTTTAATTTTTTCTTGTAAAGCCCACCATATGAAACCAATCCAATTTAATTTGATTGGATAACATAGCTATTAGATTTACGAAGGAAACTAGTAAAACTAGTAGTTGAAAGAACACAGTTAACAACATGAATCCATAGTTTGGACCAAAAAGAAAGTGATAGCAACGTATGTATTATTTCTAATTTTCCCAAAAATAATCGAAGAACATACATGGCCAAATTATAGATTTTGATTCCTCATTCCTTATACCGCATGCAACACAAGGCGGATTTGTATGCAGGAAATGTTGACCTCTTGGTTTTAGTTTTAGCTGAACTTTGGAAGCAGCGTGACAAAAACACAATTTTGCCCTTAAATGCTTTTCCAACCGAGTCCCGCTCTGCAGTCGTGGGGATTAAGTTGTCCAATTCGTATGACAAGCTTCCAGTCCTGATAACAGCAAAGCTACTTTGCTTCGCGGGGTGTGCCTGCTGTTAGCAGGCGAGAAGGACGCCTGGTTGCTGCTGTGTCGCTCAGAAATATGCCACTGGATCAAAGCTGCTTGGATTTTTAGTCCATGTCCATTTCTTCCTCCACGGGTCACAGTGAATTTGAAAAACAGTGACTACTTGACAAATCAAGGTCCCTTAATGTGGTAGCAGTCAGCCTGTGAACAGTAATGTTGTAGCAATGACGCACATCTTAAAACCGTTTTCGACTTGAAATTAAAGTATATTTTGTATTAAACGTAATTCCAGACTGGGAAATGCTGATGTTAGACTTTCACCATGCCTTTGCATCAATTTAGTTTATTCACCTCTCTTTCACCTTTCTTTTGTTTCTTCTTTGCACTCTTTTTTAAGCTCCGGTGAGGACCAAGGTCTTATACTTTCCCCAATTTTAATGTGCCTCTTTGCATACAGATACATTCACATATAACAGTCTTCACAACACTATAGCCACAACGAAATCTTGGGAGAGTGCCACTTTAATGCAAGACCTTTCAAATACTGCTGCAACTGCCTTCTAAAACATGCATTGGTAAATGCATTTGGTTTCACATATGGGATTAATAATAAAGTAAGAGGTGTGAGAGCAGTGTATGAGGGCAGAGAGATTGGTGTGAGTGCTCTCTGTGCAGGGTGAGTGGTGTATGAATGAAGGTTGATAAGTGCAGGGTGAAAGTGCTTCAATGCATGGTGATTGATGTGTTCTCAGTGCAGAATGAGAATTGTGCGCTTGGTGAGAGATGTTACCAGTGGCGGCTAGTGGAGTGGGGAGGCACAAAACAAATTGACTTACCTTTCTAACTTGCCCCACAACGTCGTCCTCCATCAGGTGTGTTCTCTCCTCCTGAAGCTCCTGACCAGTAAACTGCACTACCCAATCCTGGCGCTGCTCTCACAGTTTAAGAGCAGCGCCGGGATTAGCTAGAGCAGTCCCTCTCAGCACTTCTAAGAGCACTGGAATCCGGCGCTTTCTCTAACCCAATTGTCTAAGACAGCTAGGTTAGAGAACTTTAAAAAGCGCATATCTGGCTGGCCATCTCAAGATGGCCGGCCAAAGAGATATGCGCATTTTAAACCGCATAGCTCCCTGCTGCTGCCTCTTGGCAACACTGGCCCCGCCCAGTCCTGACACATTGTTCAGGATGGTTACTGTAAGTTAAAATGCTAATAAATAAACTTTACTACCATTTTATTTTTCAGCTCTGGGACTTGTGGAGTGATGCTCCTCCACTCAAATGGAGGAGATGCCCCTGGATATTACCCTGCACAAGGTAAGAGGTGTGCGAGTATAGGGTGAGTGGTATATCAATAATATAAGTGTAGGATAAGCGGTTTGAGTTCAGAGTGAGAGGTGTGGGTGGAGGATGAGAGGAATGTGATTGTTGGGTGAGAGATGTGTCAATGGTGCATGAGAGCAGAGTCAGCACTGTGAGTGGTGGATGAACAGTATCTGACTGCTAGCGCAAAGTCAGGGTGACTGTGCAGAGTAAATAGTGGGTGAGTGTGCAGAGTGAGTGGTGTCTGAGAGTAGGTGAAAGGTATGTAAGTGTTGGGCAAAGTTACAAAATGAGGCTAAGCTGTGCTGTGTCCTAATATGCCAAAGACAGCTGCTGGAGCACTGCTCACCTCACCCGGCTCCGGGTGAGGCACGGCTTGTCTGTTCTATCACACGTGGCATCTGAGCAATGCAGTACAGGAAAGAGAGACAAAGAAAAGGAAAATGACAAGTACAGATGTGTAGAAGTGGAGGGTAGTGGAGGGAGAGTAATGTATGCCAGATTGTCCAGGAGCTAATGTGTTGCAATGAAAAAGGGTGCAATTGGAGGTGTGGTTTCCTGTGTTGGCAGTGGAATGTTTAAAAGAGAATGGAGTAGGAGTAGGAAAGTGTGGCAGCATCGGGTGAGGTGGGCACAAAATGATGAACATTTAGTGAGAAAAAAGAAAAGCACCAATGGCCTGATAATGAGTACGGAGGTCCGGCCGCTGTACCGCCTCGGCGGTGGTCTCCTGGCCATGGTATTCCATTTTAACCAATGGGTTGGTGGCAGTCTTTCTGTGGGCGGTCAATTACTTTTCATATTTGTCGATGCATATGTGTATATTCTAACTGCTTATGTGTTGAATGTACACATGTGCATGACGTGAAAAAATACCTAGCATCCATTGCTGGAGTCTGGACCATATGTGCCCAGTCCAGTCAATGGGTAATACTACAAAATGGACTTACCTGGATTTAGGCACCAAAATGGTAATTTTCTTCAGGATCAAGATGCTTCTGTGAAGGAGAGACTTGGAGGAAGGGTTCCATGTCAGCGACTTAAAAGAAGAAAAGGAAATGGGTGAGCATGCACCCAAAATCCATTGTTTCCTATGACTTGAAACTGGCGGTCCCACGTTCGGCTTGTCGGAAAGCCAACTTGTAATTCGGATGGCAGAGAAACTTCTCTATACTGCCCTAGGCCCGCTGCGGTCCCTCGACCGATGCCATGGCAGTCGGTGAATGGATCGCAGTGTTGTCGGTGCTCCGGTGGTCGCAACAATTCAATAAGTGGCATAAGAGATCCGGGATTCAAAACCGGGATAGCCTCCTGGAGGAAACAGTCAACACAAAAGAGAAGGACATCCTTACATGTGTGACTACCTACTGCACAGTGACTAATAGTATCAAAAAAGCCATAAACAAACATTGGAACATTATTACTTCTGGGTCCTTGTAATGGCCAAAAACAAGACTTGCCCATAATAGAAGTTACAATATTTGAGGCATGTTGGTCCACCCATGACCCACAAAAAAGAAAGAGAAAATAGACACTGTGCTAACATGTTATGTTATGTTATGTTATGTTACTGTTTGTTTTATAGAGCGCTCAGCTGCTCCGAAGAGCGTCCCGGCGCTAAAGATCATCACACCAAATACCAGCAACTAACATACCTCCGTAACGGCACCAACAATAACCATAATGGCATTACAGGCCAAAAAGGTGGGTCTTAAGTCCCTTTCTAAAGGCTGAAAGATTGGAACATGACCACAGCGCCAGGGGCAGCGCGTTCCAGAGACGGGGTGAGAGGTAACTGAAGGAGCGACCTCCACAGCGAACACGTTTCACTGTTGGGACGATGGCATTTGCCTGGGCAGCAGACCTCAAAGGTCTTGATGGAAAATAAAAGTTGACCCTTCTCTGCAGATATCCAGCGCCGACATTGTGAAGCGCCTTAAAAGCTGTAGTTAGAGTCTTGAAAAAAATGCGCTTACGAATAGGCAGCCAATGCAGGGAGACAAGGAGGTTGCTAGCCCTGGCTTTTCTAGTTAGACCAAAGATTGCCCTGGCTGCTGAATTTTGAACTATCTGCAGACGTGTCAACAGATATTCAGGAAGACCTAAATAAAGGATGTTAGCGTAGTCTAGGCGAGAGCCTATTAGTGCTTGCACAGTGATCTTCTTGTGCTCCAAAGATAGATATGGCAAAAACTTACGCAACATCCTTAAGATGGCAAAGCACTTCCCAGTCAGGCCAGCCACCTGGATTTTAAAGGAAAGGGTGTTATCAACCATTATACCCAGATTCTTTGCTGTAACTGAATCGCTGGCTGGGGGAAACATGGCCGAAGGCCACCATTGCTTCCATCTCAGGTCTGCAGGACAACCAAAGAACAATATCTCGGATTTGTCGGAGTTGCATTTGAGGCCACTTTTCCCAAACCAATCAAACACAAACTCCAGACACTTCCGGATAACTGCTCCGTCAAAGTCACAGCCCCTGTCACAGGTGAACAGGAGCTGTGTATCATCCGCATAGGATATAATCTGGGCCCCTAGCTCCTCCACCCGTGCCGCCAAAGGAGGGAGGAAGATATTAAAAAGGGAGGGACTGAGAATGGAGCCCTGCGGGACCCCAACATCAAGCTGCGGCATCATGGCGGAGAAAGGGGGGGCCCAGATCGTTTGTCTCCGGTCGGCCAAGAAAGATTGAAACCATGCGAACACCGTTCCCGCAGGCCAATCTCCCAGAGTCTTGTTAGGAGAAGGTCACGGGGAACGGTGTCAAAGGCCGCTGACAGATCCAGCATGATAAGCAGGGCCTTTCCACCCCTGTCGAGAGTCTCCTTCACAGCCTCGGTTACCTCAAGTAGAGCGGTTTCAGTGCTCAGGTTAGATCTAAACCCGGACTGTGACTGATGTAATAAGGAGTTTCCCTCTAAAAAGTTGGTCAGGGTCGTATGAACGTGCTTTTCCGTGATCTTGGCCAGGGCCGGAAGCAATGAAATTGGCCTGTAATTGGAATGCAGTTTAGCATCTGCATTCGTTTTTTTTATGAGGGGCAGAACTAAAGCCTGTTTCCACGACAAGGGGACTTTGCCCGAATTCAGAGAAGCATTGATGATAGGATTGATAATCGGGTTAAGGGCTGGTGCCAGGGTCGCAAGGCACTTGGCGGGACAAGGGTCCAGTGGAGAGCCAGATTTCAGGCTAGACAAAAGGTCGAGCGAGGCCTGAAGCTCTATGGGGGGGAAACAGTGCAGGGTAGGACCCAAAGAGTCCATATGCGAGGCCAATGAATGTTCCCAAGGGAAAGAAGAGCCATCGCCCATGGAGCCCTCAGTCGAGATGTTATGGGTTCCTTGCAAGGCTACCTGGATGGTACGTATTTTATTCGTAAAAAATACTGCCAGCTCCTTGATCCAAGGTTCCGAGAAAGCAGACGTAGGAGTGCAACAGGAAGGAGAGATTAATTCTTTAACAATCTTAAAGATCTCTTTACAAGAGCTATCTGCTTCCTCAATCCTTTTAGCTAAGAAAGATTTTTTCGCTGCAGTGATCTCCCTGTGATATTCTTTCACTGCTTCTCTATAGGACTGCTTAGCAGATGTATCATATTGCCTCCTCCAAATTCTCTCCAGCTGCTTACAGTGCCTTCTCTTAGTAGCCAGGGTAGCGGAAAACCACGGGGCTGATGCTCTTGCCAGTTCTGATCTAGCTAGGCGGGGTGGTGCCAAGACTTCCAAGCGTGTCGTGAGCCAGTGCTGAAAACAACTAACATCGTCCTCCAGTCTCCCCGTGAGAGCACAAGGATGAGTCTCTAAAGCCTGGGTGAGCATGGCCGGGGTGACTTTGTGGAAGGCTCTAGAGTTACGAGCTGTTTGCCGCTGCGAAGTGCGTGCGGCTACTGGCTGATGTACTATCGTGAAAGCCGCTAGGAAATGATCTGATCAGAGAACTGGGGCAAGAGAGGAGAGGGCCACCGGAACAGTTGAAAACATTTGGTCTAGAATATGCCCTTTCTCATGTGTAGGAGACCGCAGGTACATATGAAGTCCCACCGAAGATGTCATGTCCAAAAATGTTTGCACTTCTGGATCCTCACCCTTGTCCATGTGGATGTTAAAGTCCCCGAGGATCAGGCAGTGGTTTGTCCTAAGACTTAGAGTGGAGATGATCGATAGCAAATCCTCAATAAAGGAGCCTAGGGGGCCAGGCGGTCTATAAAGCAGGAGCCCTAAACAAGATTGATGGGGGGAGAGGGCCAGGGAGAAGGCAAGAGTCTCACAGCCTAGTAAATCATCCATCGACAAGATGGTACAGGGAATGTGCCTCTTGATAATAAGTGCTACTCCGCCTCCTCTTCCCTTGCATCTATCTCAACGGAAATTGCATAAGAAGGAGGGATGGCAATAGCCAGATCAGGTTCCGAGCCCTCACCAAGCCATGTTTCCGTGAGAAAGAGACAGTCCAAATCATCGTGTGTTAGAAGATTATGAATGTCAAGAGCGTGCTGAGGAAGGGACCTGGTGTTTAACAAAGCGCATTTACTACCTAAAGGGGGAAGCTTGCCCGGAGAGGAATTGATAGGGACAGGCACCCATCCACACGTGAGGCACGTGGTAATAACCCCTGCAGAGTGGGGGATAGCTCGCTGACATAGAGCAGTGTGTACATTATGAGACAAAAGTTCCTCTCTTGTGTACATCTAACCAAGTGCTCAGTGGGACCCACCAGGCTCGCGTCCGAGCGCCTCCGAGACGCTGACGGGCGCAGACGGGCTGACTCAGGCGAGACTCCGGCACTAGGGACGGCGCTCCCACAAACGCGACCGCTAGCGCGGTAGAGCATCCGTTTCCTTTTATGTGGTCCACTAGAGCGCTCTCACCGCTCTGGGCCACACTCAAGATGGCCGCCGTGTAAAGATTTCACAACCCCCAAATAAAGCCCAATAAAGCCCAAAAACGGCCGCTAGAGCCGTGTAATGATGGCGAAAATGCGAGCAGAAGGCCTAGGGGTGTGCTGTCTGCATCACAGGGTGAAAAAGACAATTTTAAAAAATGACGATTTTTATAATTAAAAAAGCCTCAAACAGCTAGCAAGAACAACAATATTTGGTAGCCCTTAGCAGGTAGCGCTTCCAGATAGTATGTGGCACAGAATCTCGCGAGCGCTGACACAGGGCTCCTTTTATGTGGTCCACTAAAGCGCTCTCACCGCTCTGGGCCACACTCAAGATGGCCGCCGTGTAAAGATTTCACAACCCCCAAATAAAGCCCAATAAAGCCCAAAAACGGCCGCTAGAGCCGTGTAATGATGGCGAAAATGCGAGCAGAAGGCCTAGGGGTGTGCTGTCTGCATCACAGGGTGAAAAAGACAATTTTAAAAAATAACGATTTTTATAATCAAAAAAGCCTCAAACAGCTAGCAAGAACAACAATATTTGGTAGCCCTTAGCAGATAGCGCTTCCAGATAGTATTTGGCACAGAATCTCGCGAGCGCTGACACAGGGCTCCTATTATGTGGTCCACTAGAGCGCTCTCACCGCTCTGGGCCACACTCAAGATGGCCGCCGTGTAAAGATTTCACAACCCCCAAATAAAGCCCAATAAAGCCCAAAAACGGCCGCTAGAGCCGTGTAATGATGGCGAAAATGCGTGCAGAAGGCCTAGGGGTGTGCTGTCTGCATCACAGGGTGAAAAAGACAATTTTAAAAAATGAAGATTTTTATAATTAAAAAAGCCTCAAACAGCTAGCAAGAACAACAATATTTGGTAGCCCTTAGCAGGTAGCGCTTCCAGATAGTATTTGGCACAGAATCAGGGCATATATCAAAATCAACATATTAGGGCCTCCCCCCGTAACAGGCCACTACCTCTGTGGGTCATGCACAGTATGTCATCTGACAAAAGCAACAAAAAAACACTCACATTTGAGTGAGAATTTGGAATGGAATCCTAAACGTCACTCAAACTGTATTACCACTAATGTGAAGTACCGGATTACATGCCCATGTAAAATAAGGTATATTTGAATGACCTGTCGCAAAGTCAAAACTCAGAGTCGAGAATACAACAGTAACATAAGGTTAAAGAAAGCCACCACAAGGATGAACGATCATTGTCTCACCTCTCAACATACAGCAAATTAACTTAAATGGGTGATTCTAGAAACACTCGATGAGGCAGACAATGATGCTGAACGAATCCTCTTGCAGAAAGAACAAAGATGGGTATATCGTCTCTAAACCATTGAGAGTGGACTTAATGGCAATCTACCATGGTTGGTATTCATCCAGCAATAATATCCTCAAATCTCCGAGATCAGCAAATCACAATTAGTAACTTTACACTTCACCCAATGATGGCCCTGGACATAATTAACGTACCCATGCTGCACCCATAACTAAAACCTAAACATGAGTATTACTCAGGAGGCAATATCATTCCAACGCTCCATATCTACATGTCTGTCAGAGGAATTGGTGTTTATTTGTACTGAGGGAACCTCACATTGACACCCTATTTGTTCTTCCACATGTATTACATACCCCAACAACTGCCAGTTCATACTGTGTTGCATGTCCTCAAATAAAAGCAAACCTCACTACTCACACACCAGATGCAACCTTAATATCTTCACATGTCCTCCATGGCAATCATCTCCTGAGGCCATACAATTCCATGAATCTTAGCCACAGGCTTTATATGCCAGTATGATACTCTTCACCCCCTAAGAAATACCCTACTTTAGATTATGGCTAGTCCCTCAGGTTGCATATTAGGGGTCTTCCTCTTTTGATTCTTTTTTGTTTCTCTTTTTTGTATCTCTTCACATTCTAAATACACCTTTCATAAGCAGCTACTGGGGACCATCATGCCACAATTGACTACCCAGGAGCTGTTTTGACATTGTGTGGTAAAACCAACATAGTCAGGCATCCATAGGGTTAACTTTTCCCAACGACTTGAACTAAATGAACAAAGGGGCATATTACCAACAACTAGCGATAATTATCGCTATGTTGGCTTAGCGGCAATATTTTTATAGCCGAGCTGCGGCGATTTTTATCGCTTAGGAACCTTGCTATTATCAAGGTTTATCTCCTAAGCGATAAAAATCGGCCAAAATGCATGAATATCGCTGAAAAGTCCGCGATATTCATGCATTACCGAGCCAATGCTCTTAGCCATTTTATCCACCTACCGTTGGATAACATGGCTAAGAACTGCTCAGGGGCAGGTGTTAGCTTTTGGAGATAATCGCGCTTAGCGCAAATATCTCCAAAAGTTGGTAATAGGAGATAGCGATGTTAGCGACTGTTTCCAGTCGCTAACATCTTGGCACACACACCTTGCATGTCATTAGTGATAAATTTCACTACCATGCAAAGCGGGGCCCAAGATGGTCGCTATCTCCTACTAGCTGTCGCTAACTGGTGTTAGCGACAGCTAGGTAATAGGGAGATAATTTTATCTCCGCTTTCTTGGCTTTTAAAGCCATAAAAGCGGAGATAAACCCCCTTGATAATATGCCCCAAAATTTCTATCGGTCATTTTGGTCGATATTGGGTCTGTGAACCAGCAACCCCCCCCCCCTTTCTGGTGCTCCATCACTTGTAAAATCTATTATTTTTTTTAGCAAATGCACTGCTAATTATCACTTGTATCAGTTTTAACTGGCAATTGCACCTCACTCTTTAAACTAGTCTGTTTTTATCTGTCGAGTTAGTTAACTATGGCAGCATTACTCTACACTGACGACATTGCCTACTGCAGCAGTGTTCTAAATAAACCTCTGAGAAATGTGTGTAACCAAGTTAGATTTTAAAACAACAATGCTAGGCTTTCTGTTTCAATTTTGAGTGTGACTTTCATTTCTGTTAAACATTTGTTAAATTTCTACAGCAGTCTTCATGACATGCTGCTCTCTTCCTGCCACACGAGCTCTTGAGCCTTGCCCATTTATTCAATTAATGTCACTGGACCAGCTATAAATACCTGGAAGCATATGTACAAGCCCCTATATCCACGGGAACGTCACTTTTTCCGGCATTCCTGTGCCTATAGGTGCTTCACTTAATTTACAAAGCAGCATTAAGGGTCATATGTATCAAGGCCAAATGGGTTCGCAAACGCCGAAATTCACAGAATGTCGGCGTTTGCTAACTTATTTTCGCAAAATGGTATGTATGAAAGAATTTGGGTGCAAAATAAGGAATCGCAAAATTTGCCATTCCTTATTTTGCGATTGCATTTAAGGAATCACAAATTTTGTGATTCCTTAAATGCAATGTATTAAGCAAAAAAATAATTCCAAAATGCCCTTAAGGAATCGCAAATTACCACCAACTTCTAGTTGGTGGTAAGTTGTGATTTCCTTGAAAAATGCACATTTCAGCATTTTTCAAAGTGCCATGTGAGGCACATACATGCCCTTAGGGCATGTATGTGCACCACATGTGCACCCATGCTTATTTCAGGGGTACAACAGGCTGTCCTTTGGACACCCCTGCACCCTTGAAATTGTTCTCAATTTGCGATTAGTAAATTGCGAATCGCAAATTGAGAAATAATTCCCATTCCTTCCTAGGGCCTCCTGGCCCATAGAAATGAATGGGAAAGTGGGCCATATGTATCAAGGAACCAATTTGCGATTCTGTAATAGCGATTTTTAAGAAATCGCTATTTCAGAATCGCAAAATGGTATATATCAAGAAAAACACAATTTTTTAGCGATTTCTTGATATTCCTTAATTGCGATTTTACAAATTGCGAATTCGCAATTAAGGAATACTTTCCCATTCATTTCTATGGGCCAGGAGGCCCATAGGAAGGAATGGGAATTTTTTCTCAATTTGCAATTCGCAATTTGCTAATCGCAAATTGAGAATAATTTTAAGGGTGCACAGGTGTCCAAAGGAAACCCTGTTGCACCCCTGAAATAAGCATGGGTGCACATGTGGTGCACATACATGCCCTAAGGGCATGTATGTGCGTCACATGGCACTTTGAAAAATGCTGAAATGTGCATTTTTCAAGGAAATCGCAACTTACCACCAACTAGAAGTTGGTGGTAATTTTCGATTCCGTAAGGGCATTTTGGAATTATTTTTTTGCTTAATACATTGCATTTAAGGAATCGCAAAATTTGCGATTCCTTAAATGCAATCGCAAAATAAGGAATGGCAAATTTTGCGACTCCTTATTTTGCACCCAAATTCTTTCATACATACTATTTTGCGAAAATGAGTTCGCAAACGCTGAAATTCTGCGAATTTCGGCGTTTGCGAACCCATTTGACCTTGATACATATGGCCCAGTATTCCTTAATTGCGAATGTGCAATTTGCGAAATCGCAATTAAGGAATATCAAGAGATTGCTAAAAAATTGCGTTTTTCTTGATACATACCAGTTTGCGATTCTGAAATAGCGATTTCTTAAAAATCGCTATTACAGAATCGCAAATTAGTTCCTTGATACATATAGCCCTAAGCCACTTAACCAGGCTTAACGCTACCTTGTAAATAAGGCCCCCGTTCATGCCATGCTTAGCGTGAAAGGGGTGGGCAGTGGGTGACGCCAACTGCAACACCCATTGATTTTTACGCTATCTGCTATTTACAAGGGTGGCATAAATAGGAGGCAGCGCCAAAATTAAGACCAGGGAAAACCTGGTTTTAACTTGGCGAAACAAGGACAAATGCTTTATATCTCCTTGTTTTTGCATTTTCCATGTGTGCTGCCATGTGTAGCACACATGGAAAAAGCAAAATGCCTTGTATTGCTTATGTGTAGCAAGGTGTCCCTTCCTGCACATAAACAATCTTTAAAAAAATATACATTTTGTCACTTCATTGTGTGCTGCATTAAGCAGAACGCATAGAAGTGACAAAACAGCTTTTAAAGATTGTTTATTTGCAGGAAAGGACACCTTCCTACACATAAATAATCTTCTTCTGCATGCTGACACTCCGTGTTGGCGCTAAGCTGCTAAACTTAGCACCAGTGCATGGGGAAACGCAAGGTTGCCTCACATTCTTGTTAATATGGTGCAGCCTTGCGTTTCTGAAGAGGCGGAGCGAGGCGTTTAAGCCATGACGGCTAACGCCTTACTCTGCCACTTCTTTTTACATATGGCCCCCGGTCTCTTCAGAGCATTCCCTGCATTTGGTTAGGGAGAGGCACGAAGGAATTCTGCAGAGGACTTTTTCAAGCAAAGTAAGTGCATGTTAGGACGCCTACAGCCTACTGCATTAGGGCAAAGTTTCCATTTTCAGAAAGCAAGTGTTATTTAATATGCACACATTACTTTTCCCTTCCCCACTTGATTTCCAGGCATTACCCTTTGTCCTTAAATATCCCTCCACAACCATGAAATATTAGCCGGGTCTGATTGAGGTAAAATATTCTCTATTTTTTTGCTACCTACATTTCTTGAAGTTTTGGAGTATTGATCATATATAATTCATCCAGCAAGCATAACCTCCCTCTTTATGGATGTGCACGGATATTGTTTACCTTATATTATAGTTTTGTTTGGTGTTTTTAGAGAGTGCCTTGCCCCACAGTTTTCCTGGCAAGGCAGTGTTTTTCAATATCACTTGTTGTTTTTATATATATATATATATATTATTTTTAAAAAACAGTCATACACACGCCTTTTGCCTTAGAGTACAGTTTTTCAGTAACTTCACAGTTCTCCACACAAGGCAGTGCTCTTGATTTTCTTTGGTTTCACTTACCCACTTTCATGCCGTAACCAGCTACATCTCTGTCTACAGTTTTGTGCACCTAATGAGATTAGCATTACCAGCTAATTTTTTCAATGTTTTCCCCTGGTTTATGCCTATAGAATGAGTATATTACCACGTTCCATCTTGAGCAAAGTGTGCTCATAGGCGAAGACGGGTGAGTGAACCCACTCACTCTTTTTCCTTTTGGCAAGCCCTTAGAGACTAGGGATCCAGAGAAAGGCCATAGACCCATTAGGGCTGTTCTAGGCCAAAACATGTTGACCCGGTCACCAGGTGCTATGGATCAGTGATTTGTCCACTCAACACCACTCCTGTTTTTGGATTTATCCTTATCTTTCTTCTTTTTTCCTTGAATAAAGATTTACCTACAAGATAGGAGATCATTTTACCTCACTCACTACTGTTGATATCCAGACAGTCTTCCTCCTGGTGGAGGTTACACAGTAACTTCGAGAACGAAACACTCAAATGACAGACCTAATGATGACACTGTTCACCCAAACACAGTAAGCGGAGGGTATATACAGAGCAGGCTGTGATCGTGTGTTCAGTTGAGGGTCAGTATTTTCTTTTCTTAAGTAAAGAACTGGTGAGACAAGGTTGATTGATTGGTGTGAGTGGTTTTTGAGTTTTGAGTTTCTACCTCTCTCAACCCCCCCTGGGATAACCTGAGAGACCGTTGTTAACCCCTTCCCTGCGCCGTGAATTCCGCCGCGGGGCGGCGCTTCGGTGCTCATGACGGCTCCACACCGTCATGAGTCACGGGCGGCGTGTGCTCATGACAGCGTGGTGCCGTCATGACCTCGCCTGTTTATTAACTCGCCCGAACAGGCGGGGAATTAGTGCTGCGTGGGTGGAGCGGCAGCGGCTTGACGGCTCCACGCCCTCATGAGCACACGCCTACCATGATTCATGACGGAGTGGAGCCGTCATGAGCCCCCAAGGAGTTCAGGGGATTAACTTAGTGCCCAGTTTTGTATGCAACAGTAAGTTTAAGCCCTAGATTGCTCAAGGATTCCCAGAAAAGTCTAGACATGTGCACTTACTTCACATACATTCCTCGGATCACAAAACAACGTCATATTTCAAAATGAGATCAATGGTATAATGTAGTTGAAAACAATATTGATTCACAAAAATATTGTAAAAAATATTGTTCACAAAACTATAGCTGTTAAAAATATCTATTTCTTCTAATATCGAAACCGCAAATATGAGAAACATATATATGGTTAAATTGTAATAACTATATAAAATGTGAAAAATAAAAAAATACACAATATTGACTACACAATATCAAAAAATAAAGCCACATTTTACAAAATACTATTACACTTCTACTTTACTTTGAACAACAAATAGAACTAAACTTGAAATAAACCATTTTATTTTTTATTTTATTTGATTTATTTACATAGAGCCTGAATCGACCCCCTAAGGGGTATCTCTGCGCTATGGACAGGGCTGCAGGAAAGGCTACTGAGTGGGATTAGAATAGGGTGGTCTTAAGGAGCTTCCTAAATTGGAGATAATCATAATATTGTCTCAGATGAATAAGGAGCTGATTCTAGTAGAGAGAACCAAGGTGGGAGAAAGCCTCCCATCAACCTAGCTTTTCTGACTCGAGGGACCACAAGAAGAGATTTGGTTCTTGAGCTGAGGGTCCTGGAAGGCACATAGGGCGTGCATTTCTCAGCAAGATAAGGAGGACCAGCGTTCTGTAAGGATTTGTGGACAGTGCAGCAGACTTTAAACTTTATCTGCTTATGCACTGGGAGCCAATGGAGCTGATGAAGGACAGGGAGGGAAGGGGTCTTGGGTGCGCCGCAGTGTTCTGAACTGCCTGCAATCTACATAGCGAGGACTCATGGCTGAGACCAGGAGGACATTGCAGTAGTCCAGACAGCTCAGTATAAGTGCCTGAGTCAAGGTTTTCCGAGTGGAATCAGGAAGCAGAGGAAAAAGACCAAGCGTATGAAAGCAGGAGCCAGCTGTCTGAGCAGCATGCTCCTTCAGAGTGAGAGCCCGGTCCAAGCGGATGCTGAGGTTCTTAACAAGGGACTTGGGGGCAGGGGGAGCACCAAGGTCCACTGGCCACTATTCGGGAGTCCACAACGTTAAATTGGAGAAAATTGCATCTCATCCAAATGTAAATAGCCCTTATACCAGCGGAGAAAGCCGACTGAACAGATGGAGTGAATTTGCTGAAAGGAAGGAGGAGCTGCGTATCATCAGTGTATGAAATGGGAATGAAACCACAGGTCCTGAAGAGATTGGACATGGGAGCAACATAGATATTAAACAAGGTGGCGCTCAGGCAAGAGCACTGAGGTACTCCCTTGCTCAGTTCCAAAGTTGCCGAACGGTACGGGCCAAGATTGATGGTCTGGGAGCGAGAGAATAGGAAGCTCGTCATCCACTGAAGGGCAGTATCTCTAAGTCCAATCTCCTCCAGTCTCCTTAGCAATATCTGATCAGAGACCGTGTCGAAACCATCTAAATATATTATTTCAATATTATAACAATAAAATAATCTTTGAACACATTAAATAAAATTAAAATACATTACAATACATACAGTAATTAAAAAATAATAAATACTTGATATAATTATTGTAATATATAAAAAAATTATAAATAAAATTAAACATTAAAAAATCCAAAATAACATAAAAAAGCTGAAATATATATTTAACATTAAAACAGAAACACCATAAAAGGTAATATCACATGTAAACAAGTTCAAACTAAATGAACACTATCCAATAAATACACCTATAAAGCAAACCAACTAATAAAAATATTTAATTGATTAAAAATACAATATAAAAGAAGCTGACATTTTCAACCCTTACCACACCAAAAACACCTAAGCTGCAAGGCCACAATATTCTGCTGGTTTGCCGACAGAAACACAAGAAAGAAAACTCAAAGAAAATATACAGCTATCTTCCCAATTAAGTAAACATAGTTGAAAGTAACTTATTTAAAAAATGTTAAAGTACAAATAACTAGTTACATTTACTACTTTTATGTATTTACCAAACTTTAGGTGCTACAGAAAGAGTACAACGCAATCTACAGCCTACAGGACCACCAATACAATTCAATGATCGAACACCTGGAGAAAGACACATAATAAGTAAGTAAAATCAAAACACTTCTAAACATCAGCTAAGCCTAAAACATAAACAAAAGGCTAAAAGCCCTCAGCCCCAACATTTAAAATATAACTAATACAAATTTTATCACAACAGAAACAAACCACAAGTTAACACTATAAATTAAATGCTTCCAACAAACAGTTATCCATTCAACAAAAATACAGCTTAAAAGTTGAATCATAGTATACAAATCAACCATAGTGTTAAAACACTAGGAGGCAACAAATATACATAATAAAACATTTAAAATAGGATGGGGACCACAACTCAGCAGAAAGCAGCCAATAGATCTTACAAATATCAGCAATCATTTTTAGCAGAAACCAGCTGAATAAAATCAAAGCATATAGGTTAAAACACCAGCAAGTTTGGAAGAATCAACATTTTAGATGGTTGGGCGGCACCAAAGCTCAGGATAAGCAACAACATATAGGTATAGATTATGTAGCATCACATTTTGTTCTCCTATGTTGGTGTGGGACATCTTGTGCTATGGAGTATTGACTACATTTACCCGTAACTTTCCTTTGCCTCTTAACTGTTGAGACTTTTACACATTACCCATTATATATATGGACTATACCTTTTAATTTCTATCCTTTGACATTTGCCTTCGTGGTTCCTAGAGCAATTTAGGGTGCATTTACAGTGCATGACCAAGTTAGCCTAGTAGTCCATCATAGTTGATTGAGACATGGCCCCTCTCCCCAGGCTGATTTCTGCCATGGGGACACCATCCCCCAGGGCCAGGGTATAATATTTTTTTTTAGGGAGGGGGGTTGTGAGGCCCCCCTTCCTGGGCCAACTTCGACCTCGGGACCCAATCACCAGGGCCTGGCCACTTCGTTGGGGACAGAGGGGGCACCTCAAGGCTCCGGTGATCCCTGCCGCCTCCCCGCCTCCAGTAGGAGCCTGCATTGCTTTGAGACCCAGGGAGTTGCTAACATGCAGCTCCCTGGATCCCAAAGCAATGTCTGTTTCCTTGCTTGATTCAAGCAGGCAGGGAAATAGACATGCTCTGCTTTCAGCAAGCAAGAGCATTTTGTGCCCTCACTTGCTGAAAGCAGATCAATTGTTTGCTCCCGGCACGCCATAGCAAACTGCAATGTCTTAGGGGTGGGCACCCTTGGACATTGTTGGAGCCGGCCCTGGTGGGTGGCAGTCCCCAGGGCAATGTAGGGCTCCACAAGAGGGCCACGCAGCCCCTTCTCCTTTGTTAAGTAAGCCTCAAGGAGGTCGTGGTCTCAGGGGACGGGTGTCAGCAACAGACCCCCTTCCTTATTGATTATGTGCTCCAGGGCGGTGGCTGCCCCTGGGGCTCCCACCCATTATTATTTATTTTAGCTCCAGGGTGGTGGCGGTCCCTGGGGATTGTTCTTATTTTTTTAATTAATCGATGTATGTGCCATGGGGAGGTGATGGTCCCAGGGGCAGTGGGGCGAGTGGGCCCCCAGAATTGTATAAAACAGTGCCCCGGAGAGGTGGCGGTCCCGGGGGCAGCGTGGGATGCCATAGGGCCTCCCACTCATTATTTTTAGATTGCATTTGTGACCCAGAATGAGGCAGTCTCCGGAGGAGCAGCAAGGCTCCTCTTCATATGTCAATGTTACTACCCCGAGGAGATGGTGGTCCCTGGGGCTTTGAATAGCCCTACGAGGGGTGAACATGTGCCCCCTCATACATTTCCTCAATGCTCCCTGACCCGGCCCACACAGGGGTTATTCTAAAGCAAGCGAGGGAGTCCCTGCTTGCTTTATTTCAAAATGTTGCTGCAAATTCGCAGATCCACCCGCAAGTCTGCTTCCCAAAATTTTAACATATCTCGGGGATCAGTGTATTCCTACCCTGCCGCCTTTTTTTATTTTCAACTTTTTTTCTGGGACTCGGCTTCAATCAGAGTACCAAGATGGCTGGCAACACTTCCTGGTTGAAGTGTGGCAGGCAATTAAATTTTACTAGGATCCACGAATCCACTGCAAGGACTAGCATCTACAGATATCTATATTTTTATAAGTTAGATAACTCAAAAACTACTGAACGGATTGACACCAAATCCCAAAAAGCATGCTTTCTGGAACAACAACTAGCTTTCTGTCAAATCTGGAGTAATTCCGTTCAGCAGTTCGGCCTGTAGTCATGTTAAAAAAAAAAATCCCCATAGCTTTAATAGTGGGAAAACGCACTTTGGGACACCCCACCCCCTGTTTTCTTGGCCCCTGCCTGAAACTTTCAACACAGCAGCTGAATCAAAAAGGGGATGTTTTGTGGAAAATGTCATGCAAATCCTTTGAGTGGCACCAAAGTTATTGGCAAAAAAAGCCACTTTTCCTATGGACCTTTTGGTCCTAACTTTAACTACCTACTGATGACAGCAGTAAAATGAGGTAAATCAAGGTGAATAAAGTTTTTCCAGTCTGAAGCATTCCTCTTTGATCAAAGATGGGTTTATCAATGTCTGGAAAGGTTAGAAGGTCCGAAGCAGCGGACACATGTTTCATCCTTTTCGTGCAAAGAGGAACGCTTTGGACTGGACAAACATTTATTCACCTTGATTAACTTAATTTTACTATATGTGATCTACTTAACTCTATGGACTTTTTTTGCTGTTCAAATGCCACAAAGGATTTTGTCCAAGGCAAACATACACCCCAGGTGGCCGAGTGACCAGTATCACGATAGCACCTACAGTTTCCATGCTGTTCATTTTCCTTTGTGCCTGCCACACGGTGTATGGATATTTGCAAAATGCCTTTTTCCATTGCAGTTTGTGGTGTTGTCCTTTTCTGGCCCACAGCACAAGGCGCAATGGAAAAAGGCATTTTTCCGACCGCCTACACAATAGTCGCATTGTGATTAGGTGGGTGGAACTGCCGACTACATGTTGGGTGGTTCCAATCCCGCAGCGATGGCGGTCAGATGCTCGTCCAACCACCATCAGAATCAGGACCAATGTGAATACCATGAGCACTATGTTTTAGATACTATGGCCTGGATTCACAAAGGTTTAACATCGGGTTATCATTACTTTTGCAATTCTAACCCAAAGCTAAACCCATTTGGGGATTAGGAAACCAATGCTAATTCGTATTAGTGTTGGTTTGTATGGGAAAGTAACGCAAAGCAGTGCGAAACGTTGCTTCGCATTATTTTGCATTACTTTGCATTAAGGGGTGTTACATGGGTGGTACATTTGCATTTCAATGCTATCACCCATGCTTTTTGATGCTGAACCCTGTCTACTAACATTAATAGACAGGGTATAGCACCAAAATTAATCTCGCTGAAGAAGGCATTGAAAGGAGAAATGTTTTCAGTTCTCCTTTCATTTCCTAATTTTCATGTGTGTTGCACTGTGCAGCACACATTCAAAGTAGGAAAAGCTTTGAAGTGAGTCTAGGCATGGTATTTTGCACAGGAAGGCTCCCCTTACTGTACAAAACCTAAACTAGACTAAGGCACCCAACCTAGCACTATGGCACTATGGTGTGTGCCTGGTGCACGACAGCTGAAATCAGCGACAGCATTAGGGAAAAGGGAGGAGAGTGCAGTTCTCCTGCTCTCTCCCTGTTCTGCAATGTAGAACAGCCTCTTAGGGTACCGCGCTGTGTTGCATGACACCTTTCAGAATCGGAGACTGCGGGTCTATTTACTAAGATTTAACACCATCTTTGCATCACAAAAGTGACGCAAACTAATGCTAAATCTTTTGTTACCTATTTACTTTCCACCATAAAACCTGTTTTTTACTAGAAAAACACTTCACAAGGTTTAGCGTCAGGAAATAGTGCCCATTTCAGATAGGCTCTATGAAGGAGAACTGCTTTTTTCCCCTGTATTTCCCCACTTTCCATGTGTGCTGCACTGTACAGCACACATACAAAGTAGGAACATTTTAAAGTTAGTTTAGGCACAGTATTTTGTACTGTAAGGTAATCCTTCCAGTACAAAACCTGTGCTAGACTCACAAAAACACCCTTGCACTATGGTGCAAATGTGTGTCTGTGGTGCACAGCCGCACATTTCTGAGCCGGCGTTACGGAGATGTAAGGCAAATGACATATACCTGTAAATATGGTGCTTCCTTGCTCTCTCCTTCTCATGCAGCGCAGCATTTGTGGCCACTGTACTGCGCTGCGTGACAACCTACTAAATCTGGACCTGTCTCTGCTACAGTTTTAGGCTGACTGGTGTAGTTAAAGCGCTGGGGCAGCTCTATTTTACCATCTTGGACAGTGGTTAATTGTTGCTTATCATAGCAACTTTCAAGGCATTTGGTGCTTTTGTCTGAAAATGTAGGACCATTTGTTAGCATATCTAAAGTAAACAGATAAACACAATGCAATAAGCAACATAACAACAAAATGAAAACTCAACAGGGGCCATTAGATTTTTTTTTTTACACAGAATGCAATTAAGCAACCGCAGTACAACACAACAAAAATGTCATTGCAATAATGCAGCACAAAAACACAGCATCAGAAAAACACAGCAAAATGCTTCACCATCACAATGTACCCAACAGATGTCCATAGACGTTCTAATCACACATTATCACCTCCAGAATCCTACTTTCATAATACAGTGGTAAAAGAGATTTGGAGCAAACAATTTAACTTATCACCAAGGAAACTAAATAGCTGTAGTCATACAGTATACTTTATTATTTGGACCAGGAAGTATAGAATAGAAGAAAGAGGCATAAGGTTGTGAACTAAATTTTGTGTACAACAATAATTCCCTATTGAAAATAGTAACAAAAAATCTACATCAAATGGGATGATATTTTTATAAACATAATTTTTTCAAACTATGTTTCGGTATACAGTTTTCTGACATTCAACTCTCCTAGCTATCTGGAATGAATTGCTAAATGATCATGAGATGAGCCAACACATGTTTTCCTGCATACAAAGCACCTGAGTACTTCCTTTACTTGTTTGTGAAAACTGGGGTTTATTTCCTGGTGTGGTCATATGACTAAACCAAATAATATTAGAAAGACATGTTATAGGTTTCTTGTTTCCTTAACTGACTTACCTCAGAATTTCCTCAGTATTAAATCCTATGTAACAAACGATATTTAACCCATATATGATAACCAGGCACAGGGGAATTGTAGATGGGGTTGCTTCACAGAGCTTCTGATATGAGTAATAATCCAGGTTTTTCAACCTGAACAAGGTGAGTCATTCTGAGTAAAGCATTGTGTTTTGCTGTGCATCTCATACTTTTTTATTCTAATATGGAGTATGATTAATCATTAATGATAGGATCTTTATGCAAAAAAGTGCTATATATGTCAGGCGATTAATAACCCTAACAGTTGCCTCTAACTAGAGATGTTTTAATTGTACAGCAATATTCCTTGGCGCATTTTGGGCCATATGTACAATGAAGTGGCAGAGAGAGGCGTTAGCCTTTCTGGCTTAACGCCTCTCTCCGCCACTTCTGAAAGGCAAGGCTGCACCATATTTACAAGAATGTGGAGCAGGCTTGCTTTTCCCCCTGCGATGGCGCTAAGTTTATCGACTTAGCGCTAACGAAGGCACACTTGCACCATAGTGCAAGGGTGTCTGCGTGCAGGGGAGGATTGTTTATGTGTAGGAAGGTGTCCCTTCCTGCACATAAACAATCCTAAAATGCCATTCGGTCACTTTCTTGTGTGCTTCTATATGCAGCACACATGAAAATGACAAAATGGCTTTTTTCTTAAAGGTTGGTTTATGTACAGGAAGGGACACCTTCCTGTACATAAACAAACCAGGGCATTTTGCTTTTTCCATGTGTGCTGCACAAGGCAGCACACATGGAAAAAGCAAGAACGAGGAGAAATAATGCATTTCTCCTCATTACGTCAACTTAAGACCAGGATGTACCTGATCTTAATTTTAGCGCTGCTTCCTATGTACGCCACCCTTGTACATAGAGGGCAGCGTCAAAATGAATGGGTGTTTGTGGTGGAACACCCACTGCAACACCCACTGCCCACCACTATCACGCTAACAATAGCGTGAAAGGGGGCCTATGTACAAGGCTGCTTTAAGCCACGTTAAATGGCTTAACGCT
The DNA here is from genome assembly GCF_964261635.1 of Lissotriton helveticus. Taxonomy (NCBI): domain Eukaryota; kingdom Metazoa; phylum Chordata; class Amphibia; order Caudata; family Salamandridae; genus Lissotriton; species Lissotriton helveticus. Next base: position 1,138,063,769 of record NC_136067.1, on the reverse strand, counting down.
GCCTTGTACATAAGGCGCAGCCCGTATCGCCACCCCAACGTCTGTAAAAGTGACGTTGTGGTGGTGATAGAGGCTTGTACATATGCACCTTTGAGTCTTGCAATGACTCCTCGGATGAGGGACGATGCAATAATAAGGAATAATGTTACCTCACAGTATTATGCAGTATTAAGGACGGCAGTTCCGTAAATAGCAGAACAATTAGAAATGTATACAGTTCATATTTTACAACATTATTTGTAGGCCTGGCCAACATTTTAACAAAGCCAGAGTAATCTGTGTCATTTTAGTAATTCCACGTTACACTTGTGAAATATTACCAAAAATTACGCGATTACGCCAGCTCGATGTAATTTAGGGCTAAAAGCAAAAGCACAGGAACATCATGTGAGCGGCTGCTGCCTGCTACTGTTCTTGTTCTGTTGCATTTAGTGCGGAATGCGTCCTCTGATCAATTTCGACATCAGGGTGCATTTTGCACTAAGAAAATAGAGCTCAATGCAGAGTAGGGATCCTTGCAAATTCGGAGTAATCTAGAATAATTAGGCTGCAATTCTACCAAAGCACGCTAAAGCACATTGGGCCTTATTTATGAAGGCCTTGCGCCGCCAGTGCGTCACTTTTAACATGGGAAAAAGTAACGCACCGGTGGCGCAAGGCTTTCATAAATAAGGCATGAGTTACACCCAAATTTGAACAAGTTCACACCAGAATTTCGCTGGCGGAAATGTATCACAGAATTTGCATGATTCAGTTCGCAATAACTACATATTCTCAAAATACGGTGCAATGGCCACATTGTGCAGCAGCTTGATTATACACATCTTGGACATCACTGTACATCTTTGAATGAGGCTATATATATATCTGCCATTTGGAACCAAGCGGTCGCCCTGATGCCAAAACGACATGACAAATGAACACAATGGCCTACTAACCTGTAATATCAAGCATACAAAAAGCCCTCGTGATCATTCATAACAGCAACATATTCATAATTACATAATGCACCACTGAATTTGTTTTCAACAAACAGCTAAGTTAATGTTCAATATGTGCTTATAAAACAAATTGTCGCGTCATAACCTACTGAGATGCAAAATTGTTTCCAGTGAGACAACATGAAGAACAACTGCAGAGCAGCATACCAGTTATTACAAAAGTAGCTTATTATTTCACTGGGTCTCATAAAGAATTTGCTGATGCATCTTTTACAGCTATGGGTAACCTGCAACGAATAAGACGTGGAATACATGCAATGCACCACGCTAGTATGTGTTAAAACCAAACAAATGCGTGAACAGGTACAATAAACAAATGAGATACGTGTAACCCCCAATTTCAAAGTACTTATGAGTTTATTTCTGAGTTGGAATTGTTCTGCAACAAAAAAAGGCTAAACTGCAAGGTAATTGCACTGCAAAATATCAGCAAGTTTATGTGTCTTATTGCATCTAAGGAAATGTAGTGAGCTGAAAAAACAAACAAAATCTAAAATCTGGAAGATAAAGCAAAAGTTTTTTAATTGGGCAGTTTGAGATTTTGTCCTGTAGTCTCCTGGTCATGCTATAGTTATGATGTTATTTAATGAATTTGTTTATTTTTTATTAGAATACCTAGGTCAAATGAAAATAGAAAGAAATAAACAGATATCAGCCATATCTACATAAAATGGATTGTAGTCTAGGGAAAACAAAAATCAACAAGGCTACCGTTTCTGTATATGATTATTATAGGCCCATTTCAAATTGAAAGACTCCCCCCCCCCACGTTGCCTTGCTGTGCACACCCCTTCTTGAAATGAAAATACATCAAGAAGCTCTTGTATCCAATCATTAAATTCAGGATGTATGGAATCCTGCCACAAGCGTGAAATCTGCAGGCGAGCAATCAGAATGTGGAGGTAAAAAATGTGATTTATTCACCAGTGTCAATTCCTTCATATGTGGGTGGGTTTTGAAGGTGATGGTGAGGCAAACTGCATCAGAAGTTCCGCCAAAACTGAGTGCCAATGGGATCTAAAAGTAGGATGTGAGAATTGGATTTTTGATTGAGGAGGATGAAACCCTACTCAAGCAACGGCCACATCCACCAAAAAGCTACTAAATTAGCCTGGGCTTAACCCTCTGGTAGCTTGAAACAAAAGTTTTCAGGCTTAATTTAGAGGTAATGTGTAAAGTATTGATACAGTATTTAAACAGCAATAAAGTGAAGACACGATGGCAGAAAAATCTCACACTAATTTAGAAAACTAGATTACATTTTCATAAATTGTTTACCACCAAAATGACAAAAATGAAAACAGTGGAACCGGGGTTATGAATTGTTAAATTTTAAAGTGAAGAATAGCGCCTAAAAGATCAAACTGCAAACTGTGGACATCTAGTAATGCGAGACCTTGGCAAAGTCGAAAGTTATGGCTGACCACAATGGGACACGGTTTGGATACAGAAAGTGGACTGGGCACGGTCTCCGCTTAACTTTGGATTTGGAAGAATTTTTGAAGAAAATGATCTGAGAAGGTGAAGTTCAGTGGGGCAAGGGAGCCAGTGGAGTCCGACAAGGTGTCATTGTCGGGAAGCCTCTGGACAAAGTTGCGGTGAAGATTTCTATGTTTGGACTTAGTCTCTTTTATGAAAGATGAAAAATCTGCAGAGGGACGAAGCTATAAGCTGTAGCTGGCGAGGGTTCCACAAGACCGGATAACCCTTCTGCAAGGAGCAGCTGAACAGGATTTGCTGCAGTGGAGGTGAACATAGCAGGAGCTGCCACGAAGTGAGGCCGAATGGCCATGCACTTTGGACAGATTGGCGAGCAGGTAGGTACCTGTCTCCTCTCTCTGTACGCAGAGCACTTTTTGTTCCTTTTTTTGGATTTTGGCTATGTAGGCACTTTTACACCACTTCCATGGGTCCAGGACTGGAAGGGCACCACTTGATGGGTCAGGACTTAATCAGGCTCGATCCTGATGGGGGTTCAAAATGGCTGGAGCCTTTTCAGTTCGTGAGGCTTTGATCAGGAGGCCAGGCAACTTTCCCTTGGAGTCACTCCGGAAGTCTTGGGTTCAAGCAGTGTGTCTGAGGGTCCTAATTTTATACCTACTGTCAGACTTGAAGTGGAAGAAACTTCTGGAGTACCCACCCACACAGAAGTGATTCAATTGCTTCACTTCCTGCCCTAGTTCCAGGCTGTCTGCAGTCACAATAAGCTAGTGTAAGTTCGGTGTGTGAGAGCTGAGGCAGTGTTTTGAAGTGCAAGTGGGGTTGTGCACAACTTTGCCCCACCTCCTGCTAGGATGGTCCATCCTACCGACGCTGAGTTCATCTATTGTGTGGCTGTCTGGGCAAAATACAGAAGGGATAAGTGCTGACTAAAAGTAGTCATGTGACCCAGGAAACAGGGTTAGGACAAGAAAATGCTAACTTTCTAAAAGTAAAAGGAACAAACGATGGACGGAATGCTGAACAATGTATACATTAACCCCCAGTCACAAAGATCTGGGTTTAATCCATCGTTCTTTTGCTCTGCCGAGCCAGGTCCTCCCTAGACCAGATAAAAGCATCCAGGGACCGGTTCCGGGGTATAACCCCTCATCAGCCACGTTATCTTGAATCCAGTGGCACAGTGAGCATGGTACCCACGTCTGGGCATAAAGTTTCCCACTTAGGGAGACAAAAGCAAAAGGAACAAATGATGGACGCAATACTGAACAATGCAAACATTCACCCCCAGTCCCAAAGATCTGGGTTTAATCCATTGTTCTTTTGCTCATCACACCACCCCATTCTGTCCATCAATTGTTTTGTTGTAACTTTCTAAAAGTGGCATTTTGACAATTGCCACTTAAAATCTGACTTTACCATTAAAGAGGATTTTAAATTACAGTTCCTTAGATGCCAAACATGCCATTTCTTCCTGTTCCCAAACAAAGGTTAACACATTAAATGTAGTGAGGAAACCCAATGTTAGCCTATGGGAGAGGTAGGCCTCGCAGGAGTGAAAAACACATTTGTAATTACATTTCTTAAATACAATGCATCATGCTCTGTGGACTATTTAAAGCCTTCCAAAGGGGCGACATATATGTATGAAAATGGGAATTTCAGGACTAGCAAAGGGGTTTATTTTTCCTGGTCGAATTGAAAATTTAAAACTACACACAGGTTGCAATAGTAGAGGTGAGAGATGTTTTAAGGGGCTACTTAAGTGGGTGGCACAATAAGTGCTGGAGTCCCGCTACTAACATTTAATTTATCAGTCCTGGTCATATGGTATAACACTTTACCAGGGACTTATGACTATATTAATAATGCAAATCAAGTGTAAGCCAATTTTAACCCTTTCACTGCTAGGTCTTTCCCTCCAGTGATAAGCTCTTTTTGGGCTATTTGGGGTAATTCATGCTTAGGCCTCCATAACTTTTTGTACACATAAGTTATCCATGTCAAATTTTCACTTCTATTTTCCAACATAATGGGGATTCTAAAGTTTCCCAGAGTTGCCCAAGAGTTGACTGAGAAAACAGCCAAAATATAGCTAAATTTTGAGTTTTTGGGGAAAAATAGAAAAATGTGCTCTGAATAAAAGTGTCAGTTTTTTCATAAAAATGTCATCAACAAACAGATAAATGTGCTAAAGTCACCACCTTCCCAGCTTTCAGGAATATGGAGAGTTGGATCAAAAAACCTAATTTTATTTTACCACAGATTAGGCATTTTTCAAAAAGGTAGCCTCCATAACTTTTTGTACACATAAGTTATCCATGTCAAATTTTCAATTCTATTTTCCAACGTACTGGGGATTCTAAAGTTTCCCAGAGTTGCCCAGGAGTGGACTGAGAAAACAGCCAAAATATAGCTAAATTTTGAGTTTTGGGGGAAAAATAGAAAAATCTGCTCTGAATAAAAGAGTCATTTTTTTCATAAAAATGTCATCAACACACAGATAAATGTGCTAAAGTCACCACCTTCCCAGCTTTCAGGAATATGGAGAGATGGAGCAAAAAACCTAATTTTATTTTACCACAGAATAGGCATTTTTCAAAAAGGTAGCCCATTTTTTCCTATTTTTTGTGGATTTAACCTACTTCCAGTTTGTGGTGCAAACCAGTGTGAAACCCATAGGTGATCCAAGAAAGCTATATATTTCTAAAAAAGTAGGCAACATTTAAAATTCAGCAAGGGGTCATACGTGTAGACCCATCAAGGCTTTCCCAAAGAAACTAACTGTTGAAAAAAAGAAATATTGAAAACAAGTAGGGAATAACAGCCAATTGTGACAATGTTTTCATCAGTAACTTTTTGTCCCGATGGGCAATTTTCAAAAACAATGTACCATTATGTTTGCTAGACCCTTTTAGTTTTGGTGATATATAGGTTTTGTATGTTCTTCAAGAACCCAAGGTACCTAGAGCCAACAACTGAGAACCACCATACAATGGTTGTTCATTGTGTACAATAGAGTATAAACTGGACTTCTCCAATGAGTAGCTCATGGTAGCTCTCCCTCTATCTGAAAGTAGCTGTCCTGTGTGCAGCCCAGTGTATTACACTAGAAGCTTTTGTTTGGTTGATTTAATATATGTATACTAAAATAGAAAAGCATGTATACAGGATGAAATTGTGTGTATTTGAAGAACTCATGCTGATGTTTAGACAAAAATGGTTGAATTTGCTAAATATATTTTAAACTGATATTTGAGTACTGAATTTTGAGGCACTGGGGGGCACTTTGCTCATATTATTACCTTGGTGCCAAGGGCATTTCGGCTGTGGTTGTTACATATTACCCAAGTAGAGGCATTTCAAATTGAGAACGCCTTTTTTACATTAGAACTGGTAACCCTCACTGATGCACTGAGGTGATTACTGCTGGTAATCTTGCAAGGGCTAGCCACCAATGCAGTCTTAATGCTAATAGTAGTAGCTCTGGTTGGTTTTCATTGAGCATAAGTAGCTCCTATAGCAGAAAATGTTGGAGACCCCATAGCCCAATTCATATAGTGAAATATGTAGAGTGAAAAATAAGTATCAATGTAACTATGTAATTCTGTAATGGGCACAAGATATGGAGTTTAGGAGCAATGGTTATTTGTACATCTCTGAACTTATGGGTACCTGTACGAGCATATGATTTAGAGGGTATTTCACAAAAATGTAATCTTTCTTATACGCTGGATTTTATTTGGAAGGCTCAAATGCAGTGAAATCCAACTGGTAATAATAAATATCTTACTATTCCATTCTCCTACATGTCTTCTGATAACAATGGCACCTCACTTGTGCGGGTAAGCCTAGTGCCTGTGACAGGAAACAGCCGAAAACGCAACAAGGATACATCATTTTTTATCACTCAAAACTGTCAATGTTTTGCAAAGTAAGTAGCTGTAGATTGTTGGCCCTAGTTCAGCCGATACCCAGGAAAACCGAACAAACCTGTGCATTTTTGAAAACTAGACAACTTCAGGAATCCAGGATGGGTTGACTTGCAGCGCTCTCAGCAGGCTGTTTTACCCAGAATCTCTTGAAAACCTCAAACTTTGGCAAAACACATTTTCATCATATTTCTGTGATGGAAAGTTGTAAAATCTGCTGAGAGTCACAAACTTCCTTCCTCCAGTATTTTCTTAAATCTTCTGATAAAAATGGTTCCTCACTTGTGTGGGTAGGCCTAGAGCCTGCGACAGGAAGCGGCCTAAAACACAACATGAATACATCACATTTTCCACTCAAAACGGACACAAATTTTTACAAAGTGGGTAGCTGTAGATTTTTGGTCCTAGTTCATCTGGCACCTAGGGAAACCGAACAAACCTGTGCATTTTTGATAATAAGACACCTAGGGAAATCCAGGATGGGGTGGCTTGCTTGGCTCTCACCTGGTTGTTTTACCCAGAATTCCTTGCAAATGTCAAACTTTGACCAAAAATACAGATTTTCCTCACACTTCTGTGATGAAAAGTTCTGGAATCTCCAGGAAGGCCTAAACTACCTTGCAACCAGCAAATCCTATCAGTCTACTGATAAAAAAGGTACCTTATTGGTGTGGGCAGGCCTAATGCCCCCAACTCAAAAGGCCCCAAAATGCAATGTGGAAACATCAACAATTCCTGTCACAAAAATTATCTGTTTTGACAATGGCAGCAGCAGATTCAGTCAAGTTATTATCAATGAATGCACAAAATATTCTAAGAAATAACGTTAAGAACACATCAAGAAAGAAAGATTTGCAAAAAGCAGAGATTTTTACTCCTTTGTTATTTACAGGAAAAATAATCTGGCTGTCAAAAACACAATTGAATGGTGGCAAAAAAAAGGTGACTGTTGTGAAAGCAGTGATACATGCGGTCAATGGTGAAATGTATACAAGACATACATAAGTGACATAAATGCATGCGGTACAAAAATCCTGTCCTATCTATAAACTTGTTAACATGAATCCAAGACCAAATAATAATTTGGCAGATATGGTCAAGTATACTGTATGGACATGGATGTCATTAACGTCACCGTTGCGACCCTCAAGTTAGCGCAGCTTGTTATGCGCCACAACGGGTCTTCATCAGGACAGTAAAAGGACGAAATGGACAGCCACATGGACGATTAATTCAGTCAATAGATTTGGGAGGAAGCAATGACTCCACGAAGGGTAGAAAATAAACAATCCCTACTTATGAGTCAAGGAATAGACAGGATTCAAATAGTGGTATCCCTAGGTAAGGAGAAACTTAACAATTTTAGTGGTCCAAAGTAGTAAAGACCTACTCATTCGGGTAGGAGTCTTTGTCTGAGAAATGATTGCTCGACTGCAGTAGACCTCCACCAGCAGGTTGGAGTCTTATATAAAATAAAAAAATCTCCACCAGCCGGTTGGAATCGTGAGTTGGTTGAATTGATTAGATCTGACCACGAAAGGGTCGTGTACTCTGCAGCTTGCCGTGCGACTGAGAATTTCTTCCGGCGCCCAAGGAATTCTTATAGCAACCTCCAATCTTCAACCGGGGGTGGGGGAGGCAGAAAGACTTTTGCCTTGGGAGAGCATTTGTCTACTGCCAGTGGGACTGATCCCCCTCCCAATATAAACCCTGGTGGTCTAGTGGACTGTCTCCCCCTGCCGAGGGCAGATTGGAGAAGATCATCTCCTATCTGCCTCCGACTGGGTGGAAAGACTGCTTGGGTTTGTATGGGTGGGTGGGGCTGGGGCCAATGACTGGGAGGGGGTAGAAAGACTTTTGGGTGTGAGGCCATCATGGTCAGTAGCCTATTGCTATGGGATCCGTTCTCTCCCTCCAAATATAACCCTAGTGCCTAGTGGGCTTTTTGCCCTCTTGAGGGGTAGATTAGAGGAAAACTCCTCCTATTTGTGTCCGACTGGGGGCAGAAAATTTGCTGGGGGTTGTATGGATGGGTGGGGGCTAGGTTAGATTCTGGGACGGCTGGCTAGGCCCGAGGCCTTGGAGTGTCATCCCCCACCAATTTTGCATTAAACAAATCCCTGTTGTTTGTCAGCCTTTCTGCCCGGGGGTGGCAGATTAAAGGTAAAACCTCTAACCTGCTCCAGGGGCAGAAAGACTTTTGGGCCTGGGTGACGGGGTAGCCTTTGCCCATTGACATTTCCTGGGGGTCTAGTTGGTATAACAAAGCAGGGATCCACTAGGGAAAGGTACTATTGGAAAAGGGAGATGCTGAGATATGCCCCCGAGCACCAAAGCAGTGAAAGTTAAATGAGCAGATCGGCTTATTTCACTTTCTCTGAAATTACGTCAGCACCCACCGCGTGCTGATAGTCATTTCAGAGGAAAAAAGAGCCTTGGGAGCTGAGGGATCTCTTCCCCAGCTCCAGAGGCTAAAATAAATCAAAGGCAATCGCTCTGGTGCTTGTTCCAAAGGGATTTCCTGCCTTGTGCGCCAGGACACCTGGAGCCATCCTGAGCATACAAGCACTGTTGTTGAGGACGGCACCAGGCCGACCTGAGCAAACAAGTGGTTAATAATATTCTGTGATGTGAATAGTATCCCTTGGCCATTACTTCAGGCTACATTTTATATTGGACATTATGGTCCTGGCCAAGTGTATTGCTGTCAATAATATTTCAAAGTAAAAAGATACCAATATGTGGCTGATTTTGGTTGTGGCAGATGAGTAGGATCTTCAATACATAACAGAAAACACATAACCATTTTCCTACGTTAAAGCATATTAAACTTGTGATGTGTTGGCCCCTTGAGAAACTCTCAACTACAGTGTGGAGGCAAGATGAAGGCCTGGAGCCTAAAACAGACGGTAACTGGACACTTTTTTAGAAGCCAAACCCCAGACCTTCATTTGAACTATTATTTGTAACGTCATTAAACTAACGTAAGGAAGAACTGTTTTGTTCTTTTTTTTTTTTTACTTATCAAAAGGAATTATTGTTAAATGTTACAATGTTTGCCATACTCTTTTACATTTTCTAATCTGTCACTTATGTTAGCCTTTAACTTCCATTCCTAGGTCTTGTGAGATCTTTTTTGTTGCAGTGTGGAACATGTAGTTCATTCCTTTCCTATGGATGGTAAAATAAGTGTGAGTGGTGTTGTGAGGGCATTGTTTGTGTGACATGCGGAGTAGGACTGTGTGTCTTTGTTTAACTTTATCATTTTGAGATTAAACGACGGAATATCTTTAGATTCTGCGGTTTACATATTGCCTATGTCATGCATTATGTATGCCTAGTACCTAGGTTAAGTATATGAGTGTAATGTCCTGCATGTAAGTGTATGTCCTGCCTTGATATTAAGTGCCAGTTTTAAAGACATAACATATCAGGGATTGGGTAGTGGAGATATGTATTTGAGAAAGTTCACGGTTGAATTGAATGATTGTGATGTGTGTGGTTAAGTGTGTAAAGTGTGAAGAAGTATATCCTCTGAATAGCTATGTAATTTATTTAAAACAACTCAATTTGAAAACATTATTAATATAATGTACCTTTCTTTGTTAAACAAAACAGCTTAGTTATAGAGCATTTGTATTATGTTTGATCATGCTTTTTACAAAAAAAAAGTGCATTTGCTTTTTGACCTGAGATGTGAGGGAGTAGCAAAAATGCATTAGGTAAGTATTTAGAATAAATATGCTGTGCGGGTCATGTGGCCAGACAGGCCATGTGTTCCTACAAAATATATTTGGAAGAATATTGTGTGACAAAAATGTTGTGTCTTAAATATTGTGATGTTTAAAATATCCTTAAGTAACATTATAATTAGTTTAATATAATTGTTAGGATTATCAAGCCGTGTTATATCATTGTAATTTATATAATTAGTATAAATGCATTGTGTGTATATTTTGGTATACTATATTGTATCTTTAAACATTTTTTATATTTTTTGTATCCTCATTTTAGGAGTGGGATGTTGAATTTATAGGGGAACAGGGTAGGGAGTAAGTTCAAATTTTAAATTGTATTAATATATCATGTTTAGAATTACTGTTGTATTCATTTTTCTTTTTCATTTTTAAACATTTATTAGAAATTATGTTTCTTAATTATATTTAACAATTTACATTTGTTTTTTTTAGTTTTATTAAATGCACAATGTAATTTATTTGTATTTAATTTGATAAAAATGTGTTTGGTGCCTCGATAACTATTCTGTTTTTTTGCTAATTAGAATTATGTAATTTCATGAATTTTAATATATGTACTGATTTAAAATTGATTTGCTTTTGTAATGTGTGCATTTTCATACTGGTAATTTTAAATGTATGTTATTTAATTCTACACCTTGTTTTATTTGTTCTATTTAGCATTGCTTCAAATTAATTAAAGTCATCGATTTGAAATGTTTAGTAAATGTTTTGTTATTTTTTTATAGTGCTCTTTATTTACTTTTATTATACTGTATGGTTTTGTTTTGGGAATAAACTGATGTAGTAGTATATTTTGAAATGTAAAAGTACATAGTTTCTCTAAGTGAGCCTAGGCTTGTTGTAAAAAATCTTACTTTGAATGCAATTATTTACTGTATTTAATAGAGTTTTGGGTTGAGAGGATTTAGGGATTGTTCCGATCTTACCTTCTGGTAGCCGTCACTCTTTTCTAAGGATTTCTAGGAACTGGTATAGTGTAGGGTGGCTTCTTCCAAGTGCTTCTTAGAAAGAATTGTACCACCCTTTCACAGTTATCTGTCTTTGCTATGGAATGTCATGGTTGGGTTGGCGTCTGTAGCCTGATTGGTGCAGGCTAGCAAAACAAGTATCCTAAAAATTATCCATTGGTGGACTAGTTTTGTTTCATATTGTTCCTAATTGTGGGATTCAATTAGTGTATTATAATGTTTAGTGACTTCTGTTACATGGACATATGCTAAAGATATTAGCTTTTTGTTTTGTGTGCAGAATCTAGGTAAGTTGCATATTCTATGTCAGGTGGATTTTTGGAAATGCCACCATATGCTGTGCTTTACGTGATATTGGCACCCCTGAATTTCAGTCTGTGGGTAGATTTTAAATATGGCTGAAATTACTACCAGTTTAAAATCCATGATGATGCTTTGTTTAAGTTGTAGATGTTGTTTTGCTGTTTTATGAATGAATGAATGGTTTACCTTCATACGGTTGTCTGAGACACTCATAAAAGTACATAAAAAGATAGAACATTTATATTAATTGCATACATAAATATTCAAATACAACAAAGATCATTATGTAACCATTGGATTCCAAAAATAAACTGCTGTTTTCAAAAAGGACCCCACCTTAAAACATACCTCCTCGTCATTTAATAACTGTAAAAATCTTAGGGCAACTCCATACTGTGCAAATTTGTGTTCACTTAAGAACTGTGTTACAAATTGCTTGGTAAAAATGATATAAAAATTAGAGAAAAAGACAAAGTTCAGTAGAGACAGATCAGACACACCATCACACAGGATCTGCTGAGTATCTGCTATATTGGCCCAGAGATAAACAGAGCAAATGTCTACCCGTCCTTGCTCTAAAACTCAGCAATAGAGATCTCTCACAATGGCCTGCAACCATAGACAAATAAGACTTTAGGCCAGTGTTACTTTTAAGTGGGCACAGATCTTTAATGTGGATTTCCTGAACTCATTGTCTTCCCACACTTTCCAGAAACTGAAAACTAATCCGTTTATTGTCTTCTGCACAGATTGCCGTTGGGCTGTCAACTATAGAAGCCCACGCAAGATATAGGGACCCCCTCTAGGCAAAATATTTTAAGATCAGGGAGAAGAGGGGAAAAGAACAATACAATCTGAAGAGGCTCCCTCGTGACCTATATTTCTTTTATCAAACTGAAAATGAATTTAACATCGGCTGAAATAGAACTAAACAGAAACAAAATCCCAAAACATGATCATATTTATAAATATTCACATTATGTATTAATTTTCTTTGTTTTATCAAAAATATTTTTGTACTTTCTTTTACATATTTTTACATATAAAATCAATATTTTAAACATCTACAAACAGTGTTGCATATAATTGACATGACATTTTCATGTATAAACATCTTTGCATCATAAACTACAGAGTAGAGAAACAAGAAAGGAACATTCATACACACTACCTCACATGCATTCCTCCTCAAATACACTCATACCACATTCATTAATGCCTATATCTGGAGAGTGGGAGACAGAAAGTTATTATAATCTCTGCGAACAATCAAAGCAACTGCATGTAGCAGAATCTGAACAGCATTGGTGGACACTCGTTTCGGTCACTTAAAGAATGGATAACACCACCTTCCTCAGGACCCTAGTCAGATATCAGACCAATATCAGTACACCCAGGGGATACTACTACTGATACTCCTCAAGAGACAGTTTTTTTGTTTTTGCGACTACTTTTCTAAGTTGTTATACGACACTCTATATTCCTCGTATGCACTGTGCATTAAATGGGGCATATATGCAAGTATATTCTCGGCCAAGTAATAATTCCTTATCGGATCAGTTCATTAAGATCTATATATCATACTGTATTACACTGCACCAATCTACTTTGGCGACATCTCAGTATTAGTATATGTTAGGTTGTATTGGTAGGAGCCCAGCAATACTTAATTTTTCAGCACAAATTCCTAATGAGCTCGACGAAGGGACGGCCGGATGAAGAATCAAGAGGAGCCCACACTAGCCATGTGAGGCTTTTATGGACATAAGCAAGTCAAGGTATACCAAGGTGATTGTCACATAATAGCAGTCTCTTATAATATTACGTTTTCAGGGTTGGTTCAGGGTTAAGCCAAATAGATAACCACAGAGAAATCGGCCCAACTTTATGAAATGTTCTAAATAGTAGAGCCCCATTTTTTTGTGGCATATATAAGGTGGTGTGGAGGAATGGGCAGACAAAAGCCATCTATAAAAGTGGTTGTCCTCCATCTGAATGGATTAAAAGTTAGTGTATACTCATATCCCACACCATACACTGAGACGTACACATTTCTAGGAGGGGTAAAATTGAGTTACCCCCTGAAGACCATGGAAGATGAAAAAAGAACATCCAAAGATCAGCTCAACTTCAAAAGGCAATTAGACGGGAAATGTGTGACATTAGAAATGGAGTATGCCATCCAAAAAACTATAACCTGTACTTTCATCAAGTGATTCATGAGACTCACTATCCTGTGTTGCACATAAACGGTTTAGGTCATGTTCATATATTAAAATTTATATTACATATTATGTGTTTCCACTACCGTGCTAATATTAATATTCTGTCACATGAATATTATCCCTTGGCCATTATTCCAGGCTGTATTTTGTATTGGACGTCCTGGCCAAGTGTGCTTCTGTCAATAATATTTCAAAGTAAAAAGAAACCAATATGTGGCTGATTTTCATTTTGGCAGACGTGAATGACCTTCAAAAACACAGTAGGCACACATACACCATTTTCCTGCTATATTAAAGCATATTAAACTTGTGACGTGTTGGCATACTACTACAGTGTGGAGGAAAGATGAAGGCCTGTAACCTGAGACAGATTGTAGCAGGACTCTATTTTTTATCAGCTAATGCACACACTTTCATTGAATTCTTATTTTTAATAACATTAAACTACCTTAAGGAAGTTTTCAGGGGAATCCAAAGAGACCCCCGACTTAAGGAAAAGCGATTGATACTGTCTAAGCTGTTATCACCAATTCGAAGGGCAGGAACACTTAACTGTTTTCGACCACAAGCTAGTCATATGACATTTTGTCAAATTCATAAGTAAATCAAGATCTGCCATGAACCGGCGGTCCATCAATGCTGCATCATCTGCTTATACCAAATTAGTGTGGGGACACTGTTAATCACTGGGACATCAAGGCAAGTGCTAGATAAAAAGCCACAATTTATTAATGTATTGAATAAAAAGGAGTGGTGTGAAAACACATCTCTGGTACACACTGCATAATAGATAAAAATAGTCAGAAAGTTCCTCACTGAATCTAAATCATACTCTGGCTGCCAAATTATCCTGGAATAGAAATAACAAGTTCATCTGGGCCACATCAATTCCCTGGTCAAGCAGGATTAACCATATATAGTGCAAATAACATTATCAAAGGCTAAAGTCAAGAAAGATATAATCTATAACTGAGGCACAGCCTCTCTCGTAGAATGATGGCATGCCCTTGGCGTCAGAATTAGTATATTGACTAAAACATGCAAATAATATACCTGCCGAGATCAATACTTCTAAGGTAATTCAAATTATTTTAGGAATAGGAAAATGGCTCACCCAATTTAATAATATTTGATGACAATTTCGCATTAAAATCCCAGCAGAGAATTCAGTTACAGGCAATTGTAGGCAATTTATACCCGTACCACAAATCATCAACAGGCTAAACAAAGCTTTAAAATTAGCATTGATAGAATTAAAAGTGTACATCCCTTTTATAGACCAATCTGAATCTCAGTGCTCTTCGCTTTCACAATTGTTACACCTACTTTCAAAGTCAGTTTAATCCTAATTGACAATCCCCATTTAGCACGCCCAGAATGAGAGGGGTAACAGGGGAAGAATAACATACATGGCCATCGTAAACTAATGGAGTAATGTCCCACATCTCCTAGAGAAATGATGTCATATTTTGTTAATCAGAGATCCCAATACAATAGAGACAGCTATAATCTGATCTCAGAAATGTTCTAGCTCAAGATATTGATGAAAGGAAAATAATTGTTAATGGTAGTGGCCATCTTGGTACAACATAAGGCCGGCTCATATTGTATTACATCATCAGTTGTACCATCCGTAATGACTTACATACATCAATCATTTGACACTAAATTTGATAATATTTCATATTGTATGCCTAATAGCGTGTTGATCGTAGACTGTGGCTGATTATGTGAGTCTGGGCAGCTGCCCAATGCAATGGGCTATTTATTTCAAGCTGGGTTGGGGGGTTCTAAACAATAACCAAGGGGTTAAAAAATGTTGCTCCCCAGCTTCGCAAAAAGAACTAATGATGGACAGAATGCATAACAATGTCATACATTCACCCCACTTCAGAGATCCGGGCCTAAATCCATTGTTTTTTTGCTCACCATGCCATTCCAGATTGGACTCAGCCATATGCAAATCACTCTTCACCTGCGCCCAATGGGAACAGTCCAGCCGGAACTGCCAGGCCAGGTCTTCCTTGGACTGGAAACAAGAATCCTAGGACTGGTTTCGGGGTTTCACCCCTCTTCAGCCAGGATAGCTTGATTCCAGTGGCATGGAGAGCACGGCACTCACGTCTGAGCATACCTGTCCCACACGGGGGGATGAATGCAAAAAGAACTAATGATGGACAGAATGCAGAACAATGTCAGACATTCACCCCAGTTCAGAGATCTGGGCCTAAATCCATCGTTTTTTAGCTCTAAACAGGGGCGGCATGGTGAGCAAAAGAATGATGGATTTAACCCAGATCTCTTGACTGGGGGTGAATGTTTTGATTTGTTCTGCATTCCGTCCATCAATTGTGTGTCTTTTGCTTTCTCGCCTTAAGTGCGCCAGGTATGCCCAGACGTGAGTCCTGGGCTCACTGTGCCACTGGAATCAAGCTATCCTGGCTGAAGAGGAGTGAAACCCTGAAACCGGTCCTAGGATGCTAGTTTCCGGTCCAGGCAGGACCTGGCTTGGCAATTCAGGCTGGACTGTTCCCATGAGGCACAGGGTCAAGACTGATTTGCATATGGCCAGGTCTAAACTGGGGTGGCATGGTGAGCACAAGAATGATGGATTTAACCCAGATCTCTTGACTGGGGGTGAGTCTTTTGATTTGTTCTGCATTCCCTCCATCAATTGTGTGTCTTTTGCTCCCAGCTTACTATCAGCACATTTATTGATGATTAATAAGTTCCTCACATAAACTACCAAGAAATGTTTTGTGGGGGAGAGGGGAATTCTGGAGTGAAATATATTCTTGATTTGGTGCCAAACCTGTTTCCAAAATATAAGAACATGTGAACAGCATATGATGGAGATAAGCATACACCTGGGAACATGTCCAACAAGTGTTAAGATTTGTGTTGTGTATTTTATGTAAGTATTTGGGGGTAAGAAAAAATCTATTGTAAATAAAGAAGAGTGTTTGTGTTGTGCTGGTCGCTCTGGATGATTTCCTAAGTTTCGTCAAATTCTTCTTGGTAGTTTAACACCGGACTGGAAAATGAGTCATTCCCAGCTACCACTTATTGACTTGTTAATAGCTGTAGATTTTCAGCAAATATCCAAAAACTGAAAGGATTCCCCTAAATTGTCCTATTTAGCTTGGTGGTATGCTGTATGTCATAATCATCGCCTCGATACAGCACTCGTCCATCCTATCTCCCTTGCTACTAAACGTTCTCAATCTTGGGGCTCATTCACACAATTTCTAGATGATACCGTGAAGAAAACTTCTTTACCCGATCCCTCACAACAAGAAGTTACAAGCCTCCTTGACCTCCTATTGTTTGTCTATAATTATGCTTGATTTATCATCTCTATAATATATATATATTTTTTTTATTTTTAGAAATTGTGTATTTTCGCAATATATTGTTATTTACGATTTCTGTGAACCTTTGACTGTACTCATATCATCTTATATATTATCCTTTTACCATTTTAGTGGATATTATATAGCATTATTACTCTTTATTATACCTTCTTGTATTAATGTATTAACAAATAACTGCTTATACGAAGTATTGCTTTATGATCATATTATTCTTTTCAATAAACCCTTTCTTGAACTTCAATAAGTTCCTCACATATATTGGAGTTCTTAAATTAACAACAATACAATATTGAGTCAAAATATTACTGGAGGAGCCCAACCAACCCACTCTTCTGGTCACAAGGTTCTCATTGCTATTGATGACAATATATCGCATATTTTGTGAAATCCAGTGAACTACTTTATTGGTTAGTTGTTCCCCTATTTCTCTCTGATCAAGCTTTAGAACAGGAGTCCTGCCAAAACGAGTACAGATGGGTATGCAGAGGGCAGTAGATTTTGGGTAGTCTTATTGTGGGCCGTCTTGTAAGCCAGCCCTATTACTATTAGTCAGAAAGTCACATCCCATAGATCCCAAGGGGCCTTCTTGCAATGATGTAGCAATGGATCCACAGATGACAGCAGGTGTGAAACATATAGGAAGTATGCGTCTGAGCTAGAAGTTGAAATTGCCTGGGATACAACGGAGAGTAGGTCTCTGCCAGAAGAAATTTGCAGCAGGGAGAGAATCTATCAGCCCTAAACGGTTAAAGATGGGTTGCAACTCGACTTTCAAGTTCAAGCTGATCCCATTACAGCATTTATCAAGGAGCATAGATTCAATGCTAGCCTGTGCAAAGAGGGCTTCTGAGATGCCACGCCATTGTCCTCTGTCATTGCTACCCGTTTATCTCTTTTTCTCTGTTTGGCTGCTGGTCCCGTAGGGGATATAAAGTCAGTGGCAACAGGGATGAGATACAGCAGAACTAGGGCCCATGGCATCCACAACCTTATTCTCATAGCCGTTAGTATGGTTCATATGCTCAATAGAAAGTCTCCTTTCTGTAAGTGAGATTTCTTTGAATATGAACCCTACTGCTCTCTCCAGCATACTATCAATAGTTGGACCTTTGTAGTGCGGGTTAGAACTTCCATCTATCTTCCTCTTACCCGTTATTCAGTTGAAATGAGGGAATGATAAGTAAATCAAATGGACCCCAGTAGGAAAGAAAAAAGAGAGGTGACCCTGCCCAGCACCTCCAGGCTCTGAAGGGTGAGCCCTTCAGAGCCTGGAGGTGCCGGGCAGGTCATGTCATTAATATGCAACACTGTTTGTAGATCTTTAAAATATTGATTTTATATGTAAAAATATGTAAAAGAAAGTACAAAAATATTTTTGATAAAACAAAGAAAATTAATAAATATTATGAATATTTATAAATATGATCATGTTTTTGGATTTTGTTTCTGTTTAGTTCTATTTCAGCTGATGTTGAATTCATTTTCATTTTGGTAAAAGAAATATAGGTCACGAGGGAGCCTCTTCAGATTGTATTGTTGTTTTTGCCTCTGTCCCATATTGGCCTGGCCTTTACTGTGGGCTGTTGTACTCCTTAAAAGTGCAGATCTACCCTGCCTCCTGCAGCCAGGGCTTGCAGTAAGTAGAGACCTTCTGGATAACAAGCCCAGAGTCACCAAAGGTTTGTGTGTGTGGTTTTATATGTGTTAGCATTTTATTGTGCACTTTGTGAGGTGGTAATAGTTCATACACTAATGGGGTGTTTTTATTTTAATCATGTATTGTTTGTATTTGATTAAATGGTGGAGGGCACAACTTAAACATGCCATTGATTATCCACATTTTATGCAGTGCTCAGGTTAGTAAATTTTTATTGGTAACATAAATTATTATTTTGTTTTTGTTATTATGGTTGTCATATAGTAAAAAGTTGTATGTTATGCATGTTTAATATGTTTTAGGTATATCTGCATGTTAATATTTTTAGGTGCTAATGGTGTTTGAAGTGTTCTGACACTTAGGCCCCCATTAGGATGGCGGGCGGACTTTGCCCGCCCGCCACCCTTGCGGAAAACGGGACCGCCCGCCTTAAGGTCGGGGGTCCCGAGGTTAGCATTAGGATGCGCCCGCATGGAATGCTGTGGAATAGCAGGTTTGTGGTGTCACTATTATTCCCCTCAGCTCCTGTGCTCTGCCTCCTCCTCTGAGCTCCTCAGGGCACTGAATGAAGCATGGGCTGGGAGACTTCGTGGTTGTGATATCATCAACCTGCTTCCAACGCGATAATTTTTAGCGAATTCGCTAATACCGAAATCGCAATTACCGAATCGGTATTTGCTAATTCGGTATTTGCTATTCTTTATTTTGAACTCTCGCTATCGTGGTTTCTGTATATTTTACCGATTTTTTGCGATTCGGTATTTAATACCGTATCTGTTGATGCATCGCGGAATGCGAGTCCTTATTTGCGATTGCTCGAAGTCGCTTTCTACTAGGTCCGGGATTAGCGATTTGGACTTCCCTGGATTTCCCTGAACATTATAACTTCACGGTCTGCCCTCAGTGGAACTGCTCTTGTCAGCGGGAGCCGGCGTGCTCCATTCCGGGTTTTGCCTCACCGTGCTGCAGAGAGGACTAATCCACCGGGAGCGGGACTGCGAGGCCCACAGGTGATAGCGCCAGGCCATCTTGCACACCTGCTGCCTCTTCCCGCCCACTCCTCCCTGAAAGCATTGATATACGACTCGCGGCCCCCGCTCCGCGGGAGCCGCTCGAAGTCGCTTTCTACTAGGTCCGGGATTAGCGATTTGGACTTCCCTGGATTTCCCTGAACATTATAACTTCACGGTCTGCCCTCAGTGGAACTGCTCTTGTCAGTGGGAGCCGGCGTGCTCCATTCCGGGTTTTGCCTCACCGTGCTGCAGAGAGGACTAATCCACCGGGAGCGGGACTGCAAGGCCCACAGGTGATAGCGCCAGGCCATCGCGCACACCTGCTGCCTCTTCCCGCCCACTCCTCCTCCCACTTTACCCCGCCCATTTGCGCGAACGCGGGACGCGCGCGGGTGAAGCGCGGGCGAAGACCGGGCCAAGAGCGGGCCCGTTGTAGCCCGTTAGAGCCCGGTGGAGACCGGACCGGCCCATCCCTCTTTGATCTGCAAGTACCTTACGTATTAATAGTACATTGGACCTTTTTCTTACAAATGTCGGGCCGTTAAACAAGAAGTTCTGCATCTAAGACTGGCACGCAATTAGTGGGGACTATGGATAACTTCATTGTGCGTGCTAACTCACTTTTAAATAATGAAATAACATCCTTGGAGCGTAGACTTTCTCAGGGAATCGTAAATTCCAAACGCTCCTCTCTGGGAAGTATAGCTAAAGCCCTCTCTCCAATTAGGCAGGAACCTCCCCTGCATATTAAAGTACAGATTACTCAACCTAATGTCCATTCAAACTTCGGGGATGATCTTACTGTTCCCGACCCACTTATCCCTCCAACCCACGAAACTAGCATGATCTCCACCCCACCTCCCTTCCCCATAATACTAGAGGCAGGGGTCCAATTATCATCTATAGATGAAGCCCACAGGCAAGGAGCCATTAAAAAAAGGAAGTTTGGTCCAGAATTAGCTTGTGGGATAAAGTCAAAGGTCCCAAAAAAAGATTTACCACAACCTGTCAGAATGGGTGATATGGGTAAAAGGAGGGGCCCCCAAGCCACTAAATCACGGTTGGTGGCAGAGGAAGTTCACCCGCCGTTGCTCTCTAATAGCTTGTTAACTCTCTATAGTACTACAGGGGGGGGGGGTGAGGAATCAAGAGGGTGTAGGGATCTAAGTTCACTGATGGAGTCCCTGATAGATCTCTTAGAAGCCAGATTAACCAGGATCGAGGATAGAATCAGTAATATCCTAGAAACTATAGAGGCTGTGCACGGCAATCTGAGGGAGGCTACAGTACGTCACGGGAACTCTGAAGATAGGCTGGGTAAAATTGAGGGGTTACTGGGAGAGTTACTTGGCTGTGTCAAGGCTGACAAGGCGCAGCAGGGGAACAGAGGTTTGGGTGGAACTTTTGGCCCCTCGGGGGCCCCTGTAGCGGGGGGGACAGTAATTAATGCTAACAATAATCCATTCTTACCACTCGACTCAGGTATCCCACCAACCCTTTCTGTTATTACCACAAGCTTACCCTTGGACGGTGGTAATATCCTTCCTGCATCAAACCCCTTCCTTATACCGCCCCCTACTATTCCCCAAGATCCACCCCCTAACCAAAATAGGGGGAAGGCACCTGACCTGGCACAGTTGGGCCAAGCACAGCGAGGGAAAGATGGAAGCGGAAGTAGGAAAGCAGCACACTTCCCCCCGGGGGCGGCCCCTTATGTAGTCATCCTCAGTGGTGTACCAGAACTTGAGGAAGCCGCGAGGGAAAATCCAGTTTCCTTAAAGAATAAAGTAATTAGTTGGCTTAATAGATATAGACCACTACCTTTAGGGATGCACAACGAAATCGAACTGTTTGGATGCAGTGGATTGACAGTTGATGGATTGCAGCGCTGGGGCAAGCAAACACATGATAGGGAATCATCTGACGATAGTAGGAGCATTACATCACCTCCTCCGGTGGAGTATCAGGTAGACTCCGCTCAGGAACGAGGTATAACTTCACCGAGAGTGGGCCAATCCATACTTGGAGAAAGCAGCGACCTTGGGGGTTTAGAACACCTACAGGGCCAGGATAAAAGACCCAATGATAGCAATGTAAAAGTGCACCAAAACAGGAGTACCACACCGAACCGGGAGGTGGTCCCAGGTTTGGTGTCTATTCTTTCGTGGAATGTAGCCGGCCTGTCAAATAAACGGGACTCCCCTGAATGGGAGACATTTATAGAGTCTTTTGACATTTGTCTTTTACAAGAAACCTGGGCACGGGGAAGTAATTCCCGACCAGGCTATGCAACATTTTCAGTACCAGCCAAATGGGGGGGGAAGGGACGCCCGTCAGGTGGGTTACTGATATGGGTTGCTACCCACTTAGGGTGTAGGGCTAGGGCACTGCAAACGAATTCTGAGGATTTCCAGTGTGTTGTATTAGACTGGGTGTCTGGCCAATCACTATCGCTGGTTAATGTGTATTCACGACCAGTGGGGCTATCAAGGACCTCGGGCACAATAGAGGAGCTGGCGGTGTTTTTAGATTCTGCCTCCCACTGTTCGTCCTACTTAGTGGGAGGGGATTTCAATAATCAGTTTGAGCCGCTGCCGACCTTTCTGGAGGGCGCCACAATTGATGAGGATGATGCCTGGGGAATTCCACCCCCGGCAGGCCCTGTAGCAAAGGCATGGTCCCCACTGGCTGTGCAGATTACTTCCTTTACTTTGGCCAATTTACTGAGAGCCTGTAACGGGTGCATAAAAGGTGACATACCACCAAGGCCCACTTATAATAAACCAGGGCAAGAGTCCCGAATAGATTATATGTTGGTAGAATCCAGGGATTGGGCGAAAGTTAAGGACTTTCAGGTACTTACTAGAACGGACAGCGACCACAATGCGTTGGCGCTCAGGTTTGAAGTGCAGGGGGTAGTACCTGGGGAACAGGAGTGTACTGCGAACTTAGCCCCAGATCTAATAGCAGCCAGCAACAGGCGGCGAGTAAGATGGTCCAAAATAGTGGGGAATCACGATGATATCCAGAGACTGTACACCATACTGCTCCCAAGTCTTGAACAAGTGGAAAAATTACTACCCGGGTTACCGTCCCTGGATGGACACAGAGTATTGGCAGGTATCCATCAGGAGCTGGTCATGAACTTAGCTGAAGTCTTGAACCCTGTAGCGAAAATTAGGAATCCAAGGGGGATGCGCGCTTCATGGTTCAACGCTGAGTGTAAGAGAGCTAAGGCAGAACTCTTAAAGTCCCTCAAAGAGCGGGAAAGTCCTAGTAAGATCAGGATTAGGCGAGTAATATATAAAAATCTTATTCATAACGCCAAAATTGAATGGGACTTTGAGAACTGGTCAGATATGAGGAGCGCTCTTCAATGGAGGGACGCTCGCAAATTCTGGCAAATTGTCCAACATGGGTCAGCTGAACCTACCAAAGCGGTCGAGGCTAATATTGCAGCGTCCGTTTGGGAAGAACATGTCGCCTCTCTGTATAGAGCGGCCGATGTGGACCATATGGAAACCATGGAAGTTCCTGAGGGTACAGATTCTGCCCTGGATGCAGCCCCTATGGGTATGTTTACACTGGGAGAGGTCAGCGCAGCAATCCTGGGTCTGTCAGCTGAAAAGGCCCCAGGGCTGGACAAACTTCCCGGGGCCATACCTCATATTGGCTCACCAAGCGGCTAGATTAAGCCAGTGCTGTGTTACAGGTCCGGACACGCCTTAAGATATACAAAAAGAATTGTGTACAGGATACAGCACATAAAGAAAATATGTGTGAGAGCAAGGAAAGTACCTCACGGACGTGACACCAGAGGGGGTTCCCGGTCTACAAATGACCGGTCTACCCACTTCTCATCATCGGTTACATTCCTTGCTGGGAGGATGAAAAAAGTGCAAGAAGAATGTGCACAAAACAGAATAGAGAGACAGAGAGGGAGTGTACAAATACACTACCTGGTAGGACAGAGAAAAGTGTTCAAGAAAAGGTTAACAAGTACCTACACCCAACACCGACAAACATAGAATATAAAATGGTGAGGTTTGGCTGGCTGAATCAATTTTATTCTGGTGCTGCCAAGCTTCACCTTCTAAAAAATGGTTAAATTGATACCATTCATTGTTATGACTGGACCGACATGTTTCATTGCCTTGTCATTGGCAATTTCGTCAGGGCAAATGGTTGGGTCTCTATTCTTAATCCTCCATTTTTCATATGGGAACCTGTACACACACACACATTTAAAAACAGAGCACAGCAGTGGTCAGATGGTGAGTCAATAAAGGCCTGTGCACACATCACACTAAAGCTAGTGGCAGCAGATCGCTGCAATTACCTTATGCTCGCAAATACTGGATATACCGTCGAGCATCAGAAGGACGGCGTGTCAAAAGATCACGAATCCGTCTTGGGGACTCCTCGATGTGAGTCACCTATATAAAAACATATAGCAATCTAATTTCATACATCATGATGTCCACAGTTATATTCGTTATTCCAAGGTACTCGTGGGGCGGGAAAGACTCCCTATGTTATTTCTAAAGTGTGCCATCAAGTTATCCAGCGGTGACAACCGCCACAATTGCGTTACAACCTGGAAAACAGGTGACGGTATGTTACTGACATCACCAGATTGGTAATGTAAAAACTGGTGGGGGGATGAGTTGTCTGCAAGTTTAACCCATAGCCACGCGGGGGTGCCGATCACCTGCCAGGTTTGTGAAGTTATTAAGAGGAGAAAAACGCCCACCGCTCTAGGTGAACACCCGAGCGGGGGTGCCTACCAGTACCGGTATGAATTCTTAGCAACTTGGCCAGGACCGAGCACGGTTACCACATACCGCTGCCGAGTCCCTCCGGCACTTCCGACGTCTCACAATCCAAACCTGGATTGGGACGCGGAAGTACCCCGGCCGGGGCTCCGCCCATCACGTAACGTGGCGGCCATCTTTAGAAAGTAATGAAGTCAGACTCGGGGTGAATACGATCACCTAACTTTATTCATACTGCGCAAGTAGCAATCAACATTGGACCTTCTATTCAGAACATTGTTATAGGTCCTGGGTTAGTCAAGCCAATCAAGAGTGCCAGCGCTAAAAAGGACAGGCGCCGTGTAAACTGGTATCAAACCACCCAGTACATGAATGGAAGTGCTATGAGGGCAGTCTATGGGGTTTAGAATCGTGAAAATGACAGAGGCAGGGGGAGCTACGTTAATGCCTAAATTACTGATACTGTCAGACGTCCCAATCTCAATGCAGGTTTTTTAGAAAAATGCCCCAAACAGTATATAGTAACCAAACAAAGGCTTGGATCACACAATAATGGAGGGCTTGTTAAAGGGGGCCACATATATGTTGTTTACAGGATCTACGGGGGTTACCCCCAGTGTCTAACGTCTGCTCACTTTGTTCCATTCAATGGAATCGTTAAGACCCTCTTTGTCTGCCTTCTCTAGATAGATCCATCGTGCTTCCTTCCTTGCCAGTATTGCATCTAGGTTGTGTGTGTTGCCCACCACCTTCTCCAATACTGTCCATTTTAAGTCACTCTGCCCATGATTTTTTTCAGTGAAGTGCTGTACCAAACGTGTGGTGAGTTTCTTGGCTCGAATGGTGCTGAGATGCTCCTTAATGCGCACTTTCACTTTACGTGTGGTGAGACCTATATACTGCAACCCACAACTGCAAGTAATTCTATAAATAACATGTGTGGTATTGCAGTTACTGAATTTGGTCAGGTACCAGGTCTTGCCATTGTGTAATGTGATCTCTTTAGTAGCGGTGGTAAGTGGGCACACAGAGCACCCACCGCAAGGATAATGGCCCGCCGGAATGGTCTTAATTTCCGGGCTGATAGTCACATTCCTCGTATGTACCAACTTGTCGCGCAGGTTGGCTGCCCTTTTGAATGCAAAGCGAGGAACTGGCATCTTGTCATTAGGAGTGTCCAATATGGTCCAATGTCTACGGATAATCTGTCTAATTTTTGTGGACAGTGGGTCAAAAGTGGTCACAACAGGTAAGCACGGATGAATGATTTTTACATTACGTTCAAGCAGGGCATCGCGTGGGGTATTCAGAGCCCTCTTGCGTGCATGTTTAATAACTCTGTTCGGATACTGCCTCTGCTTTAACCTGTTGACCAAACCAGCGGACTGGTCCACGTATGCCTCAGTTGTGGAGCAGTTCCTGCGGTATCGAAGAAACTGACCTACCGGCAGGTTATCTCTGAGGGAGCGTGGATGAAAAGAGTGGTAGTGTAGGAGAGAGTTTCTATCCGTGTCTTTTTGGTGGACCGTGGTGACCAGCTTATTCTCCTCCACTGATATATCCACATCCAGATATACTGCCTTACTGTTGCTGATTGACCAGGTGAAGCGTAGGCTTTCATCAGCTTGATTCAACCAATCAAGAAATAGACGTAACCGGTCCTCTGTACCTGTCCAGATACAGAGGACATCATCTATATATCGTCTCCATTCCTGGATGTTACTTAGGAACGGATTGGAGGGATGATAAATCACATTCTCCTCAAACTGGCCCACATAAATGCAGGCCAGGCTCGGAGCAAATGTAGCCCCCATGGATGTCCCAGACGTCTGTAAGTACAGTTGTCCTTTGTACTCAAAAAAGTTCCTCGTGAGGGCTAACTCAATGCATTGGAGGACAAATGACACAGGTGTGTCATAGAACCATTCCATCGCCTCCAGGGCTCTAGCTGCTGCCACCAGCATAGCGCCCTGGGGGATGCTAGTGTATAATGATTCGATAACGATCGTGACCAATAGTTGGTTAGTGGGGTCAAAAGTCATGTCCTTCAAGATGTTCAAGATATCTGTAGTGTCCTGCACATATGATTTCTGAGTGATGACTGCTTCTCTGAGGAAGAAGTCGGAGAATTGAGACAAGGGTTCAAGGATTGATTGTATACCAGATACGATCGGACGTCCTGGCGGCGGGCGCTGTGGCTTATGGATCTTCGGCAAGATGTAGAATGCCGGAACACGGGGATTTACATTAATAATGAAATCGGCCTCCTTGGTGGTAACCCATTTCTTGGATACCGCATCTGCCACCAGGTTTTTGATGGTACTGGCGAGTTCCTGGGAGGGGTCGCGCATTATGGGGCTGTAATTGGTGCGGACGGATAGAAGTCTAAGTACCTCCGTCTCGTAGTCGGCGGTGTTGAGCACGACCACCGCCCCACCCTTATCCGCTGGCTTGATGGTGATCGCCGAATTCAGTTGTAATGCTTTTACGGCTTGCCAATCTTCTCTGGTCATATTATGGCCCTGATGGAAATGTGTTTGCTGTTCGAGAGCCTCCACTTCGTGTAACACTCGTTGCTCGAAAACTGCAACCTCGGGGCCCAGAACTGATACTGGGGGACAGAACGTAGAAGGGCGGTGTAAATTCGTATCAAACAGTGATAGAGGGGTCTTTTCTTTATCATGGAAGAATTTATGCAGCTTGATCTTGCGCATCATTTCGGACAGCTCAGTCCTACAGAGAAATGGATCATGTTGGGGTGTGGGCACAAATCCCAATCCCTTATTTAATACTCCCTTTTCAGTAATCGTGAGTATGTAGCTAGATAGATTAACTACGATGTCATTCTCCGGGACTGGGATAGATGTATCTGGCTCTATCACTTCTGAAATGTGCGCCCCCTGCTCCGTGTCACGCTGGGTGAAAAAGTCTGCCATGTTGGTGGTGTTTTGCCCCTGCCTCTGCCTCTCTGGGCCTGACCGCCTACCCCTCGATGGCCTCCCGAGCCCTGACCTAAAAAAGCTCGCAATAATGCTCCTAGGTCGTCTTCAGGTTTGCCACCTGTCGCAAAGTTGACCCGGTTGCCAGTAGAGGTAGTGGGACGATCTGCTGCCTCCTCGTCTTCGCTTCTGGTATTATCGAATTGCCAGTTGTTTGGTGTGCGTCTATATCCCTGCTGACCCCCTCGATTGGCTTGTTGTCTGCCCCTCCTGGACTGATATTGGCCCCTGGGTTGTTCTTGTGGTCTCTCGTAATACTCGTCCTCTATATATGGGAAAGCCCACTTATGAGTGTGCCGTTCTAGATTCTTTTTAAGGCCTATTATTTTCTGATTAACCATATAGGCTTTGTAATCGGCCAGATCACCTTGGATGCGGGCCAGTTGGTCCTTCGCATCCAGCAAAGCACTGTTGTTATTAAGACTGTCTTCTAATTCCAAAATTTCTACCAAAAGCGCCTCGCTGAGGCGTTTGGCGGTGTTAATAATTAGAATTAGCCAGTCACGTGTGCATTTGTTTGCAACGCAGCTCCAATCAAATCGGAACTGCTTATCTTCTAAAAAGATCTTAGGCTCGAGCCTAACTATGAGACTAGGAGGGGAGGCCCCAGCTCTGAGGTATTCAGTCATAAGGGCCCCATGGAGGTCTACTCGAATCTGGTGTTTTTTAAGTGCACTCAATTTGTCCCATTCCTCCCTCGCCGACACCTCCGCACTCAGAGGTGCATCAGATAGTAATGGAGGGCCTGCAAGTATCAGTGCAATCTGCTCATCGGTAAATGCCAGACAATTCATGTCCTAGTAGCGTAAATGATGTGTGCTGTGCGATAATGAACGAATAACAGGGTTCTGTGTAATGCTATCAACCTCACAGACCACCTTATCTGTCTCTGTATCTTTAAAAACAATTTCCATACACCATCCTCACGGCTGAGCCGCCGTACTAAATCAATCAATCAAAAGGGGATGAAAGGGGAAGAAAGGCTATCTAGGGCAGCCCCCCACTCAACAAATCTGAAACAAAAAGCCCTATTCAGCCTGCATGCTATAAATCTCAGACTACGTAACTCACGGGGCCATACCTCATATTGGCTCACCAAGCGGCTAGATTAAGCCAGTGCTGTGTTACAGGTCCGGACACGCCTTAAGATATACAAAAAGAATTGTGTACAGGATACAGCACATAAAGAAAATATGTGTGAGAGCAAGGAAAGTACCTCACGGACGTGACACCCGAGGGGGTTCCCGGTCTACAAATGACCGGTCTACCCACTTCTCATCATCGGTTACCTTCCTTGCTGGGAGGATGAAAAAAGTGCAAGAAGAATGTGCACAAAACAGAATAGAGAGACAGAGAGGGAGTGTACAAATACACTACCTGGTAGGACAGAGAAAAGTGTTCAAGAAAAGGTTAACAAGTACCTACACCCAACACCGACAAACATAGAATATAAAATGGTGAGGTTTGGCTGGCTGAATCAATTTTATTCTGGTGCTGCCAAGCTTCACCTTCTAAAAAATGGTTAAATTGATACCATTCATTGTTATGACTGGACCGACCTAGGAGCATTATTGCGAGCTTTTTTAGGTCAGGGCTCGGGAGGCCATCGAGGGGTAGGCGGTCAGGCCCAGAGAGGCAGAGGCAGGGGCAAAACACCACCAACATGGCAGACTTTTTCACCCAGCGTGACACGGAGCAGGGGGCGCACATTTCAGAAGTGATAGAGCCAGATACATCTATCCCAGTCCCGGAGAATGACATCGTAGTTAATCTATCTAGCTACATACTCACGATTACTGAAAAGGGAGTATTAAATAAGGGATTGGGATTTGTGCCCACACCCCAACATGATCCATTTCTCTGTAGGACTGAGCTGTCCGAAATGATGCGCAAGATCAAGCTGCATAAATTCTTCCATGATAAAGAAAAGACCCCTCTATCACTGTTTGATACGAATTTACACCGCCCTTCTACGTTCTGTCCCCCAGTATCAGTTCTGGGCCCCGAGGTTGCAGTTTTCGAGCAACGAGTGTTACACGAAGTGGAGGCTCTCGAACAGCAAACACATTTCCATCAGGGCCATAATATGACCAGAGAAGATTGGCAAGCCGTAAAAGCATTACAACTGAATTCGGCGATCACCATCAAGCCAGCGGATAAGGGTGGGGCGGTGGTCGTGCTCAACACCGCCGACTACGAGACGGAGGTACTTAGACTTCTATCCGTCCGCACCAATTACAGCCCCATAATGCGCGACCCCTCCCAGGAACTCGCCAGTACCATCAAAAACCTGGTGGCAGATGCGGTATCCAAGAAATGGGTTACCACCAAGGAGGCCGATTTCATTATTAATGTAAATCCCCGTGTTCCGGCATTCTACATCTTGCCGAAGATCCATAAGCCACAGCGCCCGCCGCCAGGACGTCCGATCGTATCTGGTATACAATCAATCCTTGAACCCTTGTCTCAATTCTCCGACTTCTTCCTCAGAGAAGCAGTCATCACTCAGAAATCATATGTGCAGGACACTACAGATATCTTGAACATCTTGAAGGACATGACTTTTGACCCCACTAACCAACTATTGGTCACGATCGATATCGAATCATTATACACTAGCATCCCCCAGGGCGCTATGCTGGTGGCAGCAGCTAGAGCCCTGGAGGCGATGGAATGGTTCTATGACACACCTGTGTCATTTGTCCTCCAATTCATTGAGTTAGCCCTCACGAGGAACTTTTTTGAGTACAAAGGACAACTGTACTTACAGACGTCTGGGACATCCATGGGGGCTACATTTGCTCCGAGCCTGGCCTGCATTTATGTGGGCCAGTTTGAGGAGAATGTGATTTATCATCCCTCCAATCCGTTCCTAAGTAACATCCAGGAATGGAGACGATATATAGATGATGTCCTCTGTATCTGGACAGGTACAGAGGACCGGTTACGTCTATTTCTTGATTGGTTGAATCAAGCTGATGAAAGCCTACGCTTCACCTGGTCAATCAGCAACAGTAAGGCAATATATCTGGATGTGGATATATCAGTGGAGGAGAATAAGCTGGTCACCACGGTCCACCAAAAAGACACGGATAGAAACTCTCTCCTACACTACCACTCATTTCATCCACGCTCCCTCAGAGATAACCTGCCGGTAGGTCAGTTTCTTCGATACCGCAGGAACTGCTCCACAACTGAGGCATACGTGGACCAGTCCGCTGGTTTGGTCAACAGGTTAAAGCAGAGGCAGTATCCGAACAGAGTTATTAAACATGCACGCAAGAGGGCTCTGAATACCCCACGCGATGCCCTGCTTGAACGTAATGTAAAAATCATTCATCCGTGCTTACCTGTTGTGACCACTTTTGACCCACTGTCCACAAAAATTAGACAGATTATCCGTAGACATTGGACCATATTGGACACTCCTAATGACAAGATGCCAGTTCCTCGCTTTGCATTCAAAAGGGCAGCCAACCTGCGCGACAAGTTGGTACATACGAGGAATGTGACTATCAGCCCGGAAATTAAGACCATTCCGGTGAGCCATTATCCTTGCGGTGGGTGCTCTGTGTGCCCACTTACCACCGCTACTAAAGAGATCACATTACACAATGGCAAGACCTGGTACCTGACCAAATTCAGTAACTGCAATACCATACATGTTATTTATAGAATTACTTGCAGTTGTGGGTTGCAGTATACAGGTCTCACCACACGTAAAGTGAAAGTGCGCATTCAGGAGCATCTCAGCACCATTCGAGCCAAGAAACTCACCACACGTTTGGTACAGCACTTCACTGAAAAAAATCATGGGCAGAGTGACTTAAAATGGACAGTATTGGAGAAGGTGGTGGGCAACACACACAACCTAGATGCAATACTGGCAAGGAAGGAAGCACGATGGATCTATCTAGAGAAGGCAGACAAAGAGGGTCTTAACGATTCCATTGAATGGAACAAAGTGAGCAGACGTTAGACACTGGGGGTAACCCCCGTAGATCCTGTAAACAACATATATGTGGCCCCCTTTAACAAGCCCTCCATTATTGTGTGATCCAAGCCTTTGTTTGGTTACTATATACTGTTTGGGGCATTTTTCTAAAAAACCTGCATTGAGATTGGGACGTCTGACAGTATCAGTAATTTAGGCATTAACGTAGCTCCCCCTGCCTCTGTCATTTTCACGATTCTAAACCCCATAGACTGCCCTCATAGCACTTCCATTCATGTACTGGGTGGTTTGATACCAGTTTACACGGCGCCTGTCCTTTTTACCGCTGGCACTCTTGATTGGCTTGACTAACCCAGGACCTATAACAATGTTCTGAATAGAAGGTCCAATGTTGATTGCTACTTGCGCAGTATGAATAAAGTTAGGTGATCGTATTCACCCCGAGTCTGACTTTATTACTTTCTAAAGATGGCCGCCACGTTACGTGATGGGCGGAGCCCCGGCCGGGGTACTTCCGCGTCCCAATCCAGGTTTGGATTGTGAGACGTCGGAAGTGCCGGAGGGACTCGGCAGCGGTATGTGGTAACCGTGCTCGGTTGCACTCTGTCCTGGCCAAGTTGCTAAGAATTCATACCGGTACTGGTAGGCACCCCCGCTCGGGTGTTCACCTAGAGCGGTGGGCGTTTTTCTCCTCTTAATAACTTCACAAACCTGGCAGGTGATCGGCACCCCCGCGTGGCTATGGGTTAAACTTGCAGACAACTCATCCCCCCACCAGTTTTTACATTACCAATCTGGTGATGTCAGTAACAGACCGTCACCTATTTTCCAGGTTGTAACGCAATTGTGGCGGTTGTCACCGCTGGATAACTTGATGGCACACTTTAGAAATAACATAGGGAGTCTTTCCCGCCCCACGAGTACCTTGGAATAACGAATATAACTGTGGACATCATGATGTATGAAATTAGATTGCTATATGTTTTTATATAGGTGACTCACATCGAGGAGTCCCCAAGACGGATTCGTGATCTTTTGACACGCCGTCCTTCTGATGCTCGACGGTATATCCAGTATTTGCGAGCATAAGGTAATTGCAGCGATCTGCTGACACTAGCTTTAGTGTGATGTGTGCACAGGCCTTTATTGACTCACCATCTGACCACTGCTGTGCTCTGTTTTTAAATGTGTGTGTGTGCACAGGTTCCCATATGAAAAATGGAGGATTAAGAATAGAGACCCAACCATTTGCCCTGACGAAATTGCCAATGACAAGGCAATGAAACATGTCGGTCCAGTCATAACAATGAATGGTATCAATTTAACCATTTTTTAGAAGGTGAAGCTTGGCAGCACAAGAATAAAATTGATTCAGCCAGCCAAACCTCACCATTTTATATTCTATGTTTGTCGGTGTTGGGTGTAGGTACTTGTTAACCTTTTCTTGAACACTTTTCTCTGTCCTACCAGGTAGTGTATTTGTACACTCCCTCTCTGTCTCTCTATTCTGTTTTGTGCACATTCTTCTTGCACTTTTTTCATCCTCCCAGCAAGGAAAGTAACCGATGATGAGAAGTGGGTAGACCGGTCATTTGTAGACCGGGACCCCTCTCTGGTGTCACGTCCGTGAGGTACTTTCCTTGCTCTCACACATATTTTCTTTATGTGCTGTATCCTGTACACAATTCTTTTTGTATATCTTAAGGCGTGTCCGGACCTGTAACACAGCACTGGCTTAATCTAGCCGCTTGGTGAGCCAATATGAGGTATGGCCCCGTGAGTTACGTAGTCTGAGATTTATAGCATCCAGGCTGATTAGGGCTTTTTGTTTCAGATTTGTTGAGTGGGGGGCGGCCCTAGATAGCCTTTCTTCCCCTTTCATCCCCTTTTGATTGACAAACTTCCCGGGGACCTGTTCAAGCATGAGGCTGACATCTGGGCACCGTATCTCCAGGTGTTCTTCAACGCCATCCTTGAGGGTATGTCACCGCCCGCCACATGGCTCGGGGCAGAGATAGTCCCAATATTTAAGAAAGGGTGTCCATTGCTCCCAGCCAATTATAGGCCGATTAGTCTCCTGGATGTAACACAGAAACTGTTTTCCCGTCTGGTCCTTGACCGTTTACTAGAATGGGTTGAAGATAATGAAATACTGAGCCCGTTCCAAGCCGGGTTTAGAACTGGGGTCTCTACAATTGATCAGGTCTTTCGTTTGGCACTCATTTTCTGGAAAACGGTACAGTTGGAGGGTGGCAGCCTCTACACTGTATTCGTGGACCTGAGAGCTGCTTTTGATCTTGTCCCGCGTAGCAACTTGTGGAGGGTCTTAGGCAAAATGGGGGTCCCGCCAAGTCTTTTGAAGGTGATAATTCGTCTTCATACTGACAATTACGCCCGGGTCAGGTGTGGCAGGATTGGGGGCCTTTCTGGTAAATTCCCCGTTGGCAGGGGGGTAAGACAGGGTTGTGTGCTTGCACCGACCCTGTTTTGCCTCTATGTCAACGGGGTTAATGACCACCTCAACAGGGTTGTAGACAGTGATGCACCAAGGCTCGCTGGCAGCAGGGTGTCGGCGATTATGTTCGCAGACGACACTCTGCTGCTTTCCAAATCCCCAATGGGGATACAGCGTGTCCTCAACGGGTTTGTGGATTTTTGCAGTGAACATGGGCTGGAAATTAACACCGGAAAGACCAAGTATATGGTCTTTAATCCATCTCCCAAATCCCGTTTTGTAGCGTCCATTGGCCCGGACAAACTCGAAAGGGTTTGTACCTTCGAATACCTGGGGGTCACCCTGAATGAAAACTTAGCCTGGGGCCACCAACAAGAAAAAGCGCACCTCAAATTAGTGCAGTTTGTAGGTGGGATTTCAAAGATGATAGAGAAGAACAAGTCATCGATGAGACCTGTTGGCCCATCCTTAGAGATTTAAAAGATCCAGGCAAAAGGTGCAGCGATGTACGGTAGCGAACTGTGGGGACATCTACTCTGTAATGATCTGTTAAAGGTGGAGAATAAGTTGATTAGGAGGCTTTTGTTACTCCCCCTCAGCACACCGTTAACCCCATTGAGGCTAGATCTTGGCTTGAGACCCATAGATGAAGAACTATCTCTGAGACCATTGATGTTCTGGCGCAGGAATTGGGCAACTCCAGAATTAATCAGTTATAGGGAGGCCTTGCAAGAGATCCTTTCCCTGCCCAAAGCAGGCAAAATTCCCTGGCTCAAGTTTGTTAAAACGGGGTTGGAGAGCCTTGGTTTACATACTGTATGGTCTAACCCTCTGGTCACCTGTTCAGTGCTGCCCAAGAAGCGATTGGCAAAGATCTACTATGATTATAAACTAGCGACCCTAGTGCAAAACAAAAATATTGGGTCCTGCACTGAGTCTTTCTTGCTCTTTAAGGACTGATACTGTTTTGAACCAGTCCTAGATAGTATTTACCCACCTCCTATAAGGAAGCTTTATGTGCAGTGGAGGCACGGGTCACTCCCGATTCGTGCCCTCACGAGCAAGTGGGGTAAGCCCACTGAGAGTAGCTGTCCTGGGTGCGGAGTGTGTAGAGAGACAGATATGCACATCCTCTTCTTCTGCCCAGCGTACAGTGGTGCTAGAAAGAAATGGATAGTACCACTGTGTAAAAACTTAGGCTTCTCTGAGTGCCTGGTGGCTTACAGGGTACTTAAAACTGACCTTGCTGAAAACATCGTGTTTGCTGTGGCAAAATACCTGGGCACTGTCTGGCATAGGAGGCGCTATTGTTTGAATGCAGCCCTTTGAAACTAGGAAGTAATTTATTAAGAATGTGGTCAACTTGAGCACCTGAGCGAAATAGTTTTAAATTTTTTAACTGTGGGATTTTTAATATTGCAATACCATTTTTAATATTGTATGATTGCACTGTTTTTGTATCTTTTATGATGAATAATCATCGAAATAAAGATTATGAAATGAAATGATTCCTTATTTTTCGCTATTAAAGACTCGTTTTACCAATTTTTGATGCATATGCCTGTACGTCTTTTGTCTCTTTATCTATCCACTCCTATTGCAATGGATTATTTAATTAATCTGTGAATTGAATGTATTTGAAAAATGAATTTTCTCTCCCATGAAAGTTGAGAGAGTTTGCACTGTAAATTTGTACAAATGAGCGTTCACTTATGACTGAAATTTAGATAAAATTAATTGAATCGTATCCAGAGTCTGTGGTTATTTCATTACGGTCTGTTAGTTAGTTAGTTAATTGTTAATATCACCATCAACTACTCAACTAATGGTCCATTGACCAAAGGAAGAGTGTTGATCTGTGAAGATTAGTTAGACATTAACTAATCAAGATCAGAGTGAATATAAAACTTGACCACCTAATGAAAAAGGTCAGGAAACTTGAATGTGTATGTGGGCACATTTGCTAAAATGTTGTTGATTGTGTAATATTCATCCTGGCCTTTTTGCTGGATCACAGCTGATGGTGTTCTTGTGGATGATGGCAATTCTGACTCTGGGCTTGTGAAGTCTGTCTTGCTTGTCAATCTTGTAGCCAGGGGAATGGCTGTGGCGATGTTAGGTGCTGAAGCAGAGATTATCCAGATTTCCATTAAAAAAGAATGTCAGGGGAATTATTGTGCATCAGGTCCCAGATCTCCGGGGCATGTTTGGTGAGTGAGCAGGTGTTAAGGAGCGTGCTTTTAAGTGTGTTGTGTTGGGTGGCTGGCTTCAGGACTGTATAAGCGTCAGAAAGTGGGATGTTGGATGCCTCAGTGCGGTGAATGTTGAGTGTGGATAAGTGCCTAAAAACGTACAGGAAGCACAAGAGAATAACACCTTTTTTAATTAAATGTATTTATTGATTTTCAAAAAGAACACTACAGAGAAATAAAAATGCAGCATGACACAATA
The DNA here is from genome assembly GCF_964261635.1 of Lissotriton helveticus. Taxonomy (NCBI): domain Eukaryota; kingdom Metazoa; phylum Chordata; class Amphibia; order Caudata; family Salamandridae; genus Lissotriton; species Lissotriton helveticus. Next base: position 1,138,027,460 of record NC_136067.1, on the reverse strand, counting down.
CACAGTAGCATATTAGCACATGTCACATTAAGGTTATATTTGATCATCACAATGCAACCTAAAGGAAAAAAACAAATCACAAATCCGCAAGGCACATTGCAGAGCACATACCGCCAGGTGGGAATTAAAGTGAATTATGCAGAGAGCAGGCTGGCGAAGGAGGAAGGGGGGTTCAGCAGCAGTGTTATCACTAATGACTAAGGTATCTCTCATGGAGAGACTAACACCTTGGTGTTGTATGATGTGGCGAGGAAGAGCGTGTGGAACAGCGATCGGGGTTGAAGGCACAGAGGGTTGCAGCATGGTAGCAGCAGGAGGGGGAAGGACCAGTGGTTGTGCCACTGGTTGCAGTCCAGGCATGGATGGGCACAGACTGGGTTGCCTTTGGGAGCACCTTCAGCACACCAGCGGCCCTCCCCCTCCATGCATCCACTGTGCATCTATGCTGTGGCAGCCATCAAGTAGGTCATGGGAGGGGAGTGGAGTGATAAGACCTCCTGTGCAGATGGATTAAGAGAAATCTAGTGATATCACTTCCTGTGCAGATGAATGAGTGGAAACCTATTGGTGTTACTTCCTGTGCAGATGGATGATTGGAAATCTAGTGATGTCACTTACTATGCAGATGGATGATGGTAATGACTCCTCTTGTTTGGCTTATTACTTAAAGACTGTTTTAGCAGGAAACCAATGATGTCACTTCCGGTGCAGATGGATGATGTGAAATCCAGTGATGTTATTGCTGAAGGAGGAGCTTAAGCTAAATAAGGTAATAACGATCCAGCACTATTTGTGTTTGGATAACATGCTGCACATCCCCTGGTTATATTATACCATGCATAACCTGAAAGAGATTGGGAGACCAGATATCTATTACGATCCGGGCTGTGTAGTTGAAGAATATGTTGCATGGCTGAAGCAGATATTCTCCCTAATGACTGCAGCAGGCCGTGAGGACTCTGCTTTGAGTAAGAGCGCCAGTTAGAGGAATGGAAAATGATCTCAATCTGTTAGCATCCGGTCATCACCGATGGCTGTTGACGTACTTTAGATTGAGCATGTTCTACCAGGTGCTGTACCCAAATTGCTGCTGGTTCTAGAAGTCTAATACCCCTTTATGTGAGTGTGACAACATATCTGCTTGTGATGTGTTGCACATAACTTTTAACTGCCCGAAACAGCAGGGGAGCTCCACACACGCCAAACCTTGGCTGGGGGGTGAATGGTCAAATTGTTTCTCCTTGTCAATCCTAGGCCCTGTTGGGCCATTTTGCATGATCCTAAGTACATTTTGCTCCTGGTGGTGAGCCTTAGCCATCTGGAGCCTTTTCTTCAGGCCTCTTGGCCTCTAAGGTGGCACACTTTGCATGGAGCTGGTTTCGCTGGGTCCCTGCACCAGCCTTTCTCTTTTTTCTCCTCTGGTGCTTCTTGTTAGGATACGAGGGCAGGGGTTGTCCTTTTTTATTGTTCATGGCCTGTCATCACATGATCGTATAGGAAGTAGTTAAAAGCCTGTCCTACCTTTCTTTCCCTGCTAGTTATTGTTTCCTGTGTAGGTTCCTGGTTCCTGGCTTTTGTGTGCAGACTTTGTTACCTCCTTGGCTGTTTTTCAAGTTCTCCTCACAGGCTCGTGAGGACTTGATACTGAGACTCCCCTTGGAGTGCTTTGCCCCTCCTTGTAGTCCCGTTTCCCTTCCCGTCTTGCTTTGTGCCCCTCCTAGTTAGTTAGTTTTTCCCTTGTTCCATCTTCCCCGCAGGGTTTTTTCGGCACTCGTTGTTGGTGGTCAAAGTAGTTAGGGGCTCCTAACGACCACCGTTGTACGGGAGTGGGTTGTTGTGTCAGCGGTGTTTACGGAGGACACATGAGTCATCGCGGGGCTTCGGCTTCGTGACGTGTCCTCTATTTTGTACCGCCCTTCTTATGTGGAAGTGACCCTTTTTCGGGTCGTTCCGCGAGTGCCGAGAGCCGGTTTGCTTTTCCTTCTCCCTGGCTGGGGTTAGTTCGTTGCCCATAATAAAACCGTTAAGATAAAGGGTTTTTTTCTGGTGTGCTCCTGATTTACGGGCACGTTTTCCTTTTTCCCCTTATTTTACCGTCTTCTGAATGGGTGACACGTTATAATATTTCAAGTCTTTTTACTGACTGAGTCCCTGAAGTTGGATTGGACTCGATAACAGCTGCTGTCCTGTGTCTCTTCGAGGCAAAGCCTGCATTGTCTATAGGTAAGCTGGCTGTGGTAATTGTGGTGGCAGGACATGTGCATTGTTATTAGGGGTTAGGGATTACCTTGACTGTTATGCCCTTGGTAAATTGTATTCCCTTCTGTCTGTGTACCTAGGTGCGGAGGCGAGGAGAAGGGAGCAGTGTTCTTTTTATCTACAACAAGGGTGGAAGACTTGGTGTCACCCTAATACCACCCTCTTTTCAGGTTCATTGGCATCCTTATAGTTTTATGTCTGTGAGGTGTCATATGGGCAGGAAGAGGGGATTGGTGCATTCTTCACTTCGTTCCTGCGGTGCATGGGCTGAGTGGGAGGAACCACAACAGAATAACTAGCCCAAGTGGTTATGCACTGCCCGGACGAAGATGAATGATGAAACAGGGAATCCCTCGGGTGGGGGTACGGGTGTGCCCACCCTACAGGATGTTATGGGGGCTTTGACAGCCTTGCAGGCTCAGGTGCAGGACTTACGACAAGAGAACATGGGTCTGAAGCAAGAGTTGGTAGCCGTGAGGGCTAGGGAACAGCTGCATCAAAGGGGTCAAGCAACAGTTATCCAGCCAGCGACCTTCCAGTATAGTGGTGGGTCAGGATCAGGTGTTGCGGGAGGTGGAGTTCCTCTTGCAGTTACGGTTAATACCCCTGTTGCAGTACCCTTGGCGCCCCCTGAAAGGTTCTCTGCGGATAGTGAGAAGTATGCCACTTTCATGAATCAGTGTCAGCTGCCCTTTATGTGCAAGCCTGGTGCCTTTCCGGATGATTCAGCTAAAGTCGCTTTTACCATCTCGTATTTGGCTGGCACCGCTGCTCAGTGGTCTATTCCCTTGATTGATAGCGACGATCGAGTATTGTATGATTATGCGGCATTTAAAGAGTTGATGCGGGGCTTGTTTGCTAAGCACGCTTTTATGCAGGCAAGTGACGCAGAACTCTGAAGTTACGGCAGGGCAGACAGGACCTGTTGTCATACATAGCGTCGTTCAATCGGTTGGTATCTGAAACTCATTGGCCTGCAGAAAAAAGGACTTCCCTGTTTTACCAAGGTCTGTGTGAGGAACTTAAGGACGTGGTGTCACAGGTGGTGGATCCACCTGGGGATTGCGCAGCGTTCATTGATCTGGTAGTTAAACTGAACCATCGCTTGGCTGAGAGACGCGGGGAGCGTAGTCGTTTTCAGGTCACACGGGGAGGTTATGTGAAACCAGAGGCAAAACCAGTGGGGGATAGCAAAACAGCGCCCGAACCTATGGAGATAGGAGGGATGCGTGGGCCTTTGACTCCGGAGGAGAAGAAGAGGAGAAGGGAGTTAAACTTGTGTTTGTACTGTGGACAGGGAGGTCATTTTGCCAGGGAATGCCCTGTGAAGCCGTCAGGTATGGGGTATGGCAAGAAGGTAGCTTTTGTTCAAGTAGAGGGATGCAATTGCCAACCGAAGGAACAAAGGAGACCGTATGATGTGTTGGGAGCAGTAGATCAGGCGCCAAGGCATTTCATCATCAATGCCCATCTTTTGATTTCTGTGTCTGAACGGGTCCCAGTATCAGTCTTGTTGGACTCAGGTGCAACCGGTAATTTTATTGATATATCGTTGGCTGAAAAATTAAGGGTCTCATGTCATCTCAAGGAACAGCCAGAACCGGTGAGAGCCATAGATGGGACAGAATTGACATCTGGATGTATCACTCGCCAAACTGTTCCTTTACGGCTGTTGTGTGACAACGGGCATTCGGAAGCAGTGGTCTTTGACTTGATCGATGCGCCTTCGTTTGGTTTGGTATTAGGGTTCCCTTGGCTGCAAGAACACAATCCGAAGATCGATTGGGTGCAGCGGTTGGTAACGTTGGATTCCGCTCATTGCTTGAACCATTGCTATGTGGAGGCCAGGGAGCGGATCTATCCTTTGTCTTGTGCGGTGACTGAAGTGAGCTCTGTTCCTTTACAGTATTCGGAGTTTAAGGCTGTCTTTGACAAGGGATGTGCTCAGGGTCTTCCCCCGCATCGGTCATTTGACTGTAAGATCGATCTGGTGACGGGTGTTCCGTTGCCTTGTAGCCGTATTTATGCCTTGGCGGAACCTGAGGAGGAGCATCTCAAGGAGTACATTGAGGAGATGTTACGATTGGGTTATATCCGTCCTTCCACCTCGCCTGTGTCATCGGCGATCTTCTTTATTCCGAAGAAGGAGGGGTCCTTGAGGGCCTGTGTAGACTATAGGGCCTTGAATAAAGCTACAGTAAAAACCAAGTACCCTCTTCCACTCATCCCTGTGTTACTAGACCAGCTTCGCAAGGCCACGGTATTTACCAAGTTGGATTTGCGGGGCGCTTACCATCTGATACGGGTTCGACCCGGGGATGAGTGGAAGACTGCTTTTAAGACCAAACAGGGACTGTTTGAATATTGTGTAATGCCGTTCGGTTTATGCAATGCGCCGGCGGCATTCCAGTTCTTTATTAATGAGGTCCTACGGGAATATTTGGATAGAACTGTCATCGTCTATCTGGATGATATTCTCATCTACTCGGAAACGGGTGCTGAACATCAAGATCACGTGACACAAGTGTTAAGGAAATTGCAGGAAAACCATCTGTATGCTAAATTGGAGAAGTGTCTGTTCAGCACCCCTGAGGTGGAGTTTTTGGGGTTTATTATTTCGGCGGCGGGAGTTCGAATGGACCCTAAAAAGATACAGGCAATTGTATCCTGGCCTATACCGTCCACTGTGAAGCAGATCCAGGTGCTCCTGGGTTTTGCCAAATTTTATCGGCGGTTTATATCCCACTTTTCCGAGGTGGTGGCTCCGATGACCCGTTTATTGCGGAAGGGGGTTCCTTTTGTATGGTCCGTTGAGGCTCAGGAGGCTTTCCAACTGTTGCTTGAACATTTTACGACGGCACCTGTGTTGGTGCACCCTGATTCTGCCCTGCCGTTCTTTGTGGAAACAGACGCTTCCATGTGCGCGGTGGGTGGGGTGTTGTCTCAACGAGATGAAGACACTGGCCATATGCACCCCATCGCCTTCTTTTCCAAAACGTTGTTACCAGCAGAACGTAATTATACGGTGGCAGAGAGGGAATTATTAGCGGTGAAGTTGGCTTTTGAAGAATGGCGTCACTATTTATGGGGTGCACGACATGTTATCACCATTTACACCGACCATAAAAATTTGGAGTTCTTTAGATCTGCTAGGGCTTTAACACCTCGTCAGATGCGGTGGGTTCTATTCTTCAATGAATATGACTTTGTCATTACTTATAGACCCGCTGCATAGCAGATCAAGTCTGACGCCCTATCCCGGATTCATGTCGGTCCTGGGGATATGAGTTCCTTGGGTGACGTCAGGCCAATGATCGATGGTCGAAGGATCATTGGGGCCGCAACATCTGGCGATTTTCCTGATCTGGTAAAGGAGCGATTGGGTCAGATAGACATGAATCCATGGTGGTCATTGCCCCAGGTTATCATTCAGGACGGCTTGTTATATCATGAGGGTAGGTTATTTATCCCACCCGTCTTGAGGAAGAGGTGTTGGAATGGTGCCATTCTTCTGCATTGGTGGCACATCCTGGAATAGGGAAAACAAAGGAATTGTGCTTGAGATGGTTTTGGTGGGAGTCTGTGGCAAAGGATATCCAGAACTATGTGACAGCTTGTCCCATTTGTGCCATTAACAAACCATCACATTGTAAGCCCTCGGGTCTTTTGCAGCCCTTAGAAGTCCCTCCTTCCCCTTGGCATACCATCAGCATGGATTTCGTGACTGATCTACCTTTGGTGAGCGGATTTACCACCATAATGGTGGTGGTTGATCTATTCACTAAAATGGCGCACTTCGTTCCATTGCCCAAGATCCCTACAGCTAAGGAAATGGCGTTGGTATTCATGTCCGCGATAGTGAGGATACATGGCTTGCCGTTGGTAATCATCTCTGATAGGGGGGCTCAGTTCGTGTCCCATTTTTGGACTGAGCTCTGTTTGGTGCTGAAGACTGAGATACGGTTGTCTTCGGCGTATCATCCTCAGTCGGATGGCCAAACCGAGCGTACCAATCAGACCATGGAGCAATATTTGAGGTGTCTGGTGTCATCATTGTCTTGCGATTGGCTGACTGCTTTGCCCATCGCGGAGTTTGCATATAATAACAGCTTGCACTCCGCGTTGGGTATGACACCCTTCTATTGCTCCTTGGGGTATCATCCTAGGTCTATAGCCATTCAACCCACTGGGCATGTGCCGGCCATTGATGATGTGTGTAAGAAGTTGAGTGACATTTGGGATTTGGCACGAGTGAGGTTGTTGGAAGCCAATGTGGAGATGAAGAGGCAGGCTGATAGACATCGGGCCCCAGCCCCACTGTATAAGGTGAGTGATAAGGTGTGGTTGGCCTCTCGTAATTTAAGGATGCAGGGTTCCCGTAAATTGCAACCCAGGTTCGTGGGCCCCTTTCCAGTTATACAGGTGGTTAATTCAGTTGCCATGAAGCTTCAGTTACCTCAGGACTATAAGATCCATCCTGTATTTCATACGTCATTATTGAAGCCATATGTACCCTCGGCACGGGTGTTGCCCCCGCCCCCACCCTTAGTCATCGATGGGGAGGTAGAGTTTGAGGTGCAGGCTATCTTAGACTCAAGGCGTAGGAGGGGTCATTTATATTACCTGCATCATTGGAAGGGATACGCCCCAGAGGACAGGACCTGGGAGCCAGCTGGGGGGGTGAATGCACCACGCTTGGTCCGTATGTTTCACAGGCGGCATCCCACTAAACCTCGCCCTGTGGGGAGGTGCATTGGGAAGGGGTACTGTTAGGATACGAGGGCAGGGGTAGTCCTTTTTTATTGTTCATGGCCTGTCATCACATGATCGTATAGGAAGTAGTTAAAAGCCTGTCCTACCTTTCTTTCCCTGCTAGTTATTGTTTCCTGTGTAGGTTCCTGGTTCCTGGCTTTTGTGTGCAGACTTTGTTACCTCCTTGGCTGTTTTTCAAGTTCTCCTCACGGGCTCGTGAGGACTTGATACTGAGACTCCCCTCGGAGTGCTTTGCCCCTCCTTGTAGTCCCGTTTCCCTTCCCTTCCCGTCTTGCTTTGTGCCCCTCCTAGTTAGTTAGTTTTTCCCTTGTTCCATCTTCCCCGCAGGGTTTTTTCGGCACTCGTTGTTGGTGGTCAAAGTAGTTAGGGGCTCCTAACGACCACCGTTGTACGGGAGTGGGTTGTTGTGTCAGCGGTGTTTACGGAGGACACATGAGTCATCGCGGGGCTTCGGCTTCGTGACGTGTCCTCTATTTTGTACCGCCCCACCTCCTTATGCGAAAGTGACCCTTTTTCGGGTCGTTCCGCGAGTGCCGAGAGCCGGTTTGCTTTTCCTTCTCCCTGGCTGGGGTTAGTTCGTTGCCCTTAATAAAACCGTTAAGATAAAGGTTTTTTTTCTGGTGTGCTCCTGATTTACGGGCATGTTTTCCTTTTTCCCCTTATTTTACCGTCTTCTGAATGGGTGACACGTTATAAATTTCAAGTCTTTTTACTGACTGAGTCCCTGAAGTTGGATTGGACTCGATAACAGCTGCTGTCCTGTGTCTCTTCGAGGCAAAGCCTGCATTGTCTATAGGTAAGCTGGCTGTGGTAATTGTGGTGGCAGGACATGTGCATTGTTATTAGGGGTTAGGGATTACCTTGATTGCTATGCCCTTGGTGAATTGTATTCCCTTCTGTCTGTGTACCTAGGTGCGGAGGCGAGGAGACGGGAGCAGTGTTCTTTTTATCTACAACAAGGGTGGAAGACTTGGTGTCACCCTAATACCACCCTCTTTTCAGGTTCATTGGCATCCTTATAGTTTTATGTCTGTGAGGTGTCATATGGGCAGGAAGAGGGGATTGGTGCATTCTTCACTTCGTTCCTGCGGTGCATGGGCTGAGTGGGAGGAACCACAACACTTCTCTTCTTGTTAGTTCAGAAGTCCAGTCGTAGGTCTTGACGCAGCATTGCAAAGATGGGGCACCCCCAAGCCTTGCTGGAGCTGCGTCGCGCTTGCGACGCAACTTCAGCAATGCGCCACCTTAACGGCACAGATGCGTGACGCATCTGTGCCGTTTTTGCCCCATGGTGCGCCGCATTGTAATGCGGCGCACCATGGGTGGCGGAGCAGCGGCGCAAGATAACTGGCGCATCCCTGGGGATGCGCCAGTTATCATAAATCTGCCCCTTTGTGTCTTCTTTATGTCACCTGACCTCCATCCTATATGAACTTATCAATGGACTGAGTGGTCTGATCAAATGAGGTGATCCCAGAAGGTGTCACCCCCTCTGAACTTTAAGAATATAATATTACTTGATTTAACAGACAGTGCAGATTGGTTGGAGCAGAGCAGTTATTGGAGCTGGATGGTGACGGACAGGCTGCTCACTATTTCTTTACTTACTGAATGTTTGCAGAACTTACATTGGCAAAGCCTGGTTTGCCTGATCAGACTCACCTGGTTTCCTTTACGAATTGACGTATACGCACTGGCGTAACGAAACTCGAGAGGGCCTCCCTGCAAGGCACGTGGTGGGGCCCCCTCTGGACTCAATCAGGAGCTCTGCCGCTAGAGTGCTGTGCTGAATGGGCCCCCTGGAGCTTGGGGGCCCCCCAATCCTTGGGGGCTGCGTGGGCGGCGGGGGCCTGTGTTACGCCCCAGCATATGCGCTGTGTGTGTTTAGTGGTCTCTTCCTTCTTGGGAGACAGCTTGAACTGGCAGACTTCATGTCCCTTCCTGAATTCTTGAGCTTTGGTATCTTAGTTCAACATTTCCAATAGATTTAACCAAACTTGTTTAGAACCTGAAGTAATTGATGCATTTGCTTACTTTAAGTTTAATATACTAAATCAATTACTTTACCAATTCAGTAATCATTATTCTTTCATCTTCAATTGGGTGTGCATTCCTAATATGTGAGAAATGACTAGAGGAGATCATATGAGAGAGATCTCAGAACATCAAATAATAATGCTGTTATTTTGCATTGTAACTGAACTTTTAGGGTGTATGATTTTGGCGTGCCTCCATTTCTTCAGGAGATTTGGTCTGGCCGTGATAATCTTCTATCTCTATAGTATTGTATTGAGAGTATTCTATATGAGTCTGATTTCCAGTCTGTCATTCAGTTATCAAGTTCCTGTTCTCCATTGGGTGACTGCTGGGACCCTTAATATCCAACCCCTCTTGGCAACAAATCCGTCGGAAGACCAAGAGTAAGCGAGAGGTATAAAACTCAAATAGGGAAACAAAATACAATTATCCAATACTGGGCATAGTAACGCTTCAACAGCATTGTAATTAACTTGGCCAAGCAGAATGACAAAAGTCCTGGGCTCTTATCCTGATCTGAGCCAAAGAAATATGATATGTAACTGGATTTTGCAGGACAAAGGGACACAAAACTGCACTCTTAGGCAGATTTCCCCATAGCTCTACAATAAAGAGTCACTGCAGCTAAGACATTAAACCACACTGACTTTCCCTAGCAGTGTCCACTAATAATTTAAGACCCACCCCATATCAATATCAAATCATGAAGGGCCCCTATGCTCCAGGCTACCAGTGCACAGGCACCGGGCTGCGAACAACAGTAGTCTCACATTTGCCACCCTCACATGTGTGTATACACATGTGCACAAGTGGTTCCATATATCCAACCAAGTGCCTCTTAACCTTGCTGCATCAGAGCAAAAGCGGATGCTGGCTGTAAACACGTGCAGTCCATTTGCTGTGTGTTTACCATGGGTGAGCCCACGTGAGGCTCACCTACAGTAAAAAAGCTAAAAATCTGGGCTGATTACATGAGAAGAACCTTTTTCACCACAGCAAGAAAGCTGGCCTGCAAAATAATGGGTGACAGCTCAAATAAATATTTCTGTAGACTTACAGTTTATGGATCTACCTGCCTTAGACAATGAATCCATTTATGGCAGACCTGCACTTTCAGACTACTATTTCAATTTCACTAGTGTAATGAGTAATAACTCAAATAAAGGCAATTCATTGAATAATCCTATTCTAAGTAAGGAGCTGGACATATTAGCACCAAATCTCTCCCAATAGGGTCAACCAGAACAGCAACAACTAACAATAACATCAGAGAGGAAGCAGGCAGTATTCCATGCACCTCCTAACAGTCAGATTTTTTCTTGATCATATAATTGAAACAAATTGCGAAAACAAAGTTTTTCAGTTAATTCCAAGGTGCAGGAAATAGAGCGCAATTTAGGAAGGCAGAGATTAAACTCTAAATCGTAGCATCAACAGTACAGCTTACAAACCTAACATTAAAAAGAGTTCAAAACGAGGGGGGGGCGCTAGAGGGCTCACTGCGGGATGGCTGCTCTCTGAGACAGCTCCGCCGGGCAGGTGATAATTATCTGTAAATCAGCATCTAGCGGACATGCGAACATCAACTAACAACGGATATGGCAATCGGAAGGTGTTAGGCACAGGGTGAGAGCATCAGAACTGTAAAAGAACGCGGAGACGGCTGTTGAACGGGGGAAAACTCACAAGTCAGGCGGGGCTAAGGGTAGCGACAAGATGGCGGAGCCCTAACAGAATACAGCCTAATATGTGTTCTGGGAGGAAACAGGCCTGCGATCAGACACAGGACGCGAGGCTGTGAGTACCCGGAATATATCCTGTCTTTTTAAACAAAATATCTGGTAACCCCACGCATGACTGGACAGACCTTGGTGCACGGACTGGGGGGCACGAGTGTAGTGCTGTCAGTTGCAGCGTAACGCATGGAGCTTGTAAAGGCGGGCGTACAAACAGCAAGAAACTGATGTGCACTGCATGGTGTGTTCCCGGAATATGCTACTGCCGGCTGCTGTAACACTGCTTTGCAACTTGACATATGGGCATAAGGATCTGACAAAATTGTGCCACAAACGCGTGGATGTTTAGTGACAGGCAAAACTGAGGTCCAGGAAACGCTAATAAGCGCAACCAAGATGGCGGCGCCCTCACGGGGGAAGTTTGCATCGTGCCTTAAAAGAAGAGCACGGAGTGTCGTTCGGACATAGAAAACAAGCCAGTAGCAGCTCACAATGTTTCCTGTGTTTTATTTTTGAAGTTAGGAGGCTTTGTGCATCACGGACTATTTCCTGATGTCTCACCTGTGTGGCATACATATAGCACGGACATTTGGGGCAAAGCGCATGTAGCTCAAAATGGCGGGCGGATAAGAATAAAGAAACTGTTGGGCACTTCATGGCGCGTCTACTAGACACAAAGCGGCTGCCTCTGACACCAATGCCTGGAAACTAAACTGATGGGCATACACAGCGTGCTTTAACCCAATAAGAGAAAGGCACCCCGATGCAGTCATTGACATTATCATTGCCAGCCAAGAGGAATTTAAAGTGTCCATGCCCTGGCGATAACGCTAAACAACTGCATATATATTGTTCATTAAGGGGAAAGTGTGAAAGCTGACGGGGAAACAAGAAGGAGGACCTTTTGTGTTCAGGCCACGCTGCAGAGCGAACATATGTGTATCAGACCCTGAACTACGTCAATGCATCTGGTGGGCTTCCTTATGAGAGATTGGGCGAGACTATACACCCAGGATTTTAATGCACCCTAGATTTGATGTGCTTGTCGCAACGGAGGAGTCTGGTGTGTAACTGTGCTTCCCCTCTGATCATGCTGAAACTGTGGAGCACAATAGAGTGTTGATGCCCACTGTGTTGTTATAATAACGTGCGAGGTACTCTTCAAGGAACCACCTGAGGAGTTCTATCATTGTGCTTCTCCGAAACACGGTGTGCATTGATGGCCTAGCAGAGCGATTAGGAGCAAGACGGAGTGCAGAGCCGGGGTGCCAGCAGCCTTCATAGTGAAGAATTTGTGCTAAAATTCGTCAACGCCAAGTGCCAGTGCGATGTCTTCACTCTCTCTCTTCAGAATAGTGATAAGCCACCATGGGTAAACCAGACAAGCAGCAATCTAATTTGACCTTTGAATCTATAAAATCTGTAAAAACCTCAACAGCTGCATCAGACACAGAGCTGGATACTGATGAGGGACCCAATGCTGGCATCGAAGGAGTGCTACAAGCTACCCAGCGAAGTCTACAACACATAATGGTAAGCTGGACACCATCACTTTACAGGTTGATAATATGGCTGCGAAGTTGGACAAACATGGAGAGCGATTAGTTGATGCTGAACACGCGCATATTTGCAGTAGAGGACGACTCACATGGCACGGCCATGAAATGCAAAGAAATGGAAAAAGGGTTTGAAACTATAAAGAACAAGGCGGAAGATTTAGAAGCGTGCTCTCGCAGAAATAATGTTCGGATAGCGAGAATTCCGGAGTCCGCCAACACGGGCAAAATGGAAACATATATAGAGGAACTGATTTGCAGCGTGTTTGGCACGGAACAACTCTCGTCTGTTTTCCTAATTGAACGTGCGCACAGATCCCTGGCCCCACGGCCCAAGCCAGGTGCCATTCCACGACCTATAATAGCTCGAGTTCTTAACTATAGAGATCGGGATGCAATACTCAGAATGGCTCGTGAAAAACAGAAGATAAACTATCAAGGTAATAATTTAGAGTTTTATCCCGACTTCACGATGACGGTCCAGCTGGCGAGAAAGGAGTTCAACCCCATGAAAAAGAAACTGCGAGACATGGGAATAGAATATGCCATGCTCTACCCGGACATACTGAGTGTTACCCATGATGGTCGAGCCACAATTTTACAAACACCAAAGGCCGCGCAGGACTATCTTAAGAAACTCAGCCCAGGCGGAAAGAACGGCACAGAGAAGAACAACACAAAGATTCAGAGTAAACAGACTGTATGCTGTCAGAACTATTTCGACATGGACGGGTCTATAATTGTGTACGCCAATGCTGCAGAAGAGCAACAATCTCTGCTAAGGATCCTCCTGTACACCACTGTTGCTCTGAGGAGGCTAGTGACACATAGAATCTCTGCAGAGATAACACCGACTGCAGGGCATCGCTGCCTGGCTGCCACATGCCGGGATCAAGGAAATGTAGTTGCACCGGAGGGTTATTTATACCTTCCAAACTGAGGATTTGGTGGTGTCTACATTACAAGGGCGGCTCAGTATATGTTGTCACCCAGCGACTGTTTGCTGGACATTCATAGGGCTTGTGCAGGTTTTGCTGTGTGATTTCAGTTCTTTGAAAGTTGTATATCGGATGCCTACCCTGGACAATATGACTATGTTGTTAGCACATATATGGGTTGTGTGATAGGGCAATCTCCGCAGTTATAGAGTATACCTGGCCACATCCATTAAGTTGGATGGAGTTGTGTGACCTCGGTGGACCCCCAGGCGGGTGTACCCCACCTAAAGTTAAGTTATGTTTCCAATGTTCAAGGGATCGTGTCTTTGGAATAGTTGGGTTGCTGAAGTGGGTGGGGTGTTGGGCGAGTTTTTTTAGACTAATGCACTTGAGAGACATCGCTGTGTTACCGACTTATGCTATGCAATGCTATATCAATAGATTTACTCTAGAGATTGTATATTTAGTGTACTATAAACGTCATGCTCGGTCACGTATAATTGCAAGGTGTGTAAGTGTCTACTGAATCACTACGTTCAAAGAAATTGTCTTTGTTAACTTGGAATGTAAGGGGACTGAACAGTCCGAAAAAGATACGTCAAATATTTGCATATCTAGACCGCCATCAGATAGATATTGCTCTCCTACAGGAGACACATCTGACGCCAACAGGTACTAGCAATGTGGGACGATCCTGGGTGGAATCAATACACATGTCATCATATTCCTCTTATGCTAGGGGGGTTATCATATTGGTGAAAAAAGGTATACAATTCCATATAGATACTACTGATTCTGATGCAATGGGGCGCTACGTAATAATAACGGGCACATTAGGGGCCGTAAACTAGCCATAATTAATACGTATGGATCCTGATTTCTATAGTGCTCTAGAGAGAAAAATATGTGCCTTACCTAACATTTCGCTAATTTGGGGAGGTGACTTTAACATTGCATTGCAGGATGCCACAGACCGCACAGGGACGACGACCGAACCACATAGGCGAGCTCTGTGTAAATTGAAAGATATTATGTCTATAAACCAACTATCTAATATCTGGAGAACTCGTCATCCTGAGGCACTAGAAGCCACGCATGTATCGGTGACAAATAATAGTTGGTCGCGTATTGACTATTGGTTGGTTTCTGATGATGTCATGTGTGGGCGAACTCTGTGCAACACTTAGCTCGGACATTATCGGATCACAATCCGGTCATGCTGAACATCACAATACCACACTATACGCCGCCACCATACAGTTGGCGGTTTAACGCGAAGGCATTGCTAACCCAGTATACGCAGAAACGATCAGTCAGGCTATAACAGACTACTTTGAGTTCAACCAGCCGAGCACGGAGGACCCGGGGCTTTTATGGGAAGCATTTAAAGTCACAATTAGAGGTACATGTATAAGCACTGCTGCAGGTATACTAAGAGATCTCAGGAGACAACTAGCACACCGAGAAGAAAAACTGCGTGCGTTGGAACTAGACTATGGGCGTACAGGCTCCACTAAGATACTGGGAGATATAAGAGTTCTCCTGACGGAATACCAAACATATGCTGTTGATGAGCTTAAATATATAACAAAAAGACAGATAGCACGATCCTATGGGGAAGGTGGGAGGCCAGGTAAAGCGCTGGCTGACAAAATCTGTTCTGGACATGCACCTCAGATAGTGAAAGCGATCAGGGACATGAACGGTAACCTAAAACATGACACACAGGAAATACTGCAGGAATTTATGAGTACATACAACAACTTGTACACCACCCAGCACTCCATAACTACAGAGGACATTTTTGCATATCTGGCAGATGTAACCATAGCGTGGTTATCTAACGCGCAGAGAGACTACTTGGCATTACCAATTACAGTAAATGAGGTAACTGAAGTCATAAAGTCGTTGCCTAACGGTAAGGCGCAGGGCCTGATGGATTCACATGCGAACTTTACAAAACATTTGCGGATAAATTGGCACCTCACTTAGTGGAACTATATGGGGATGCGCATGAAAAGCAGTTATTACCGTTGACACTGAGGGAGGCTATGTTGATCACACTTTTAAAACTCAACAAAGATACGGAATATTGCGATTCATATAGACCACTGTCTTTAATAAATGTGGATACTAAAATTTTAGCCAAAATATTAGCCACCAGACTTCAGCCCCTGTTGACTGGCCTAATTCTGCCAGACCAATCCGGATTTATCCCCACCCGCTTTACAGCCCATAACACTAGAACGCTGTTCGCACTGTCCCACTTTCTGCGCCCGTCTACTAAAGCAGCTGCGAACCTTTTAGATGCTGCTAAAGCATTTGATTCAATAGAATGGGGTTATCTACATGCGGTTAGTTATCAGGATGGGCTTCCCCCCAATATTCCTACAATGGGTGAAATTGCTGTACACAGCTCCGTTAGCTCGTATTAAAGGCAACAAATATATATCAGACACCATATCAATCACTAGAGGGACAAGGCAAGGATGTTCATTATCGCCCTTATTATTCGCAATAGCGCTCGAGCCGCTAGCTTGCAAAATCAGACAAAATCACCACTACTCAGCATTACAGTTCCCTTAGAGACCCCTGCATAGTTCACTTTATGCGGATGACATGATGTTGTATGTCCGGGATTCGGATATCCATTTAAACCCTCTTCTCCGAGAATATATCAAGTTTGGACAGTATTCAGGTCTGAAAATAAATTGGGCTAAGTCAGTTATTATACCCTTAACGGATACCACATCCCCACATGCCACAGATTATCCACTAGAATGGCAGGAGGAACCAGTTAGATATTTGGGGGTTTGGTTCCATCGAGACCCAGAGGTGGTTATCCGAACAAATTACGGTAGAGCAATTGATGCACTAGAGGGGAAAATAGAGAGATGGATTCAATTACCTTTGTCGTTGGCAGATAGATTAGCCATCGTAAAAATGGTGGTCCTACCGAAACTGCTATATATATTTAACAACGTCCCGATCAAGGCTCCAACAGAAGTCTTTCGTAGAATCTCCTCAATGGTACTCAAACTTATATGGGCAGGTAAACAAGCCCAAATCAAATTGTGTAACATGACATTACCTTACTCACAAGGAAGATTTAGGGTGCCAGATTTGTTGCTCTATTATTTATGTGCGCAAGTGCAGAATGCACTTTTCTGGTATAATAGAACTCCCTATATAACACATGTCGCGATTGAGGAAGGTGATGCGGCGCCAATCCCACTGGATGCCATAATAACGCACAAAAGACCTCTGTTACACCACAAGGACATAAACACAATAGATACCACGAATACAGCATGGCAAATAATAGGTCATAAAGCAAACAAGTTACCCCTATACGCCCCATCTCTACCACTACATAATCATCCTGAACTGTCGGTCACTCAAGAAGAGGTAGGTATGAAAATATTGCACCAGGTGGGCATAGATAAAATGGGTGATCTATATTGTGATGGTATGTTTAAAAAGATCGAGGATTTATCATATATCAGTAATCAAACATTGCTGTTTAGGTTTACCTGCTATCGATTACAGGGTGCGATTAAAAAGCTGTACCCCTCATACCCGAAGAACCACCACAACTGGATACACTGCAGTTACTTATTACAACTCCAGGGGTCCAACACATGGTGTCTAAACTTTACACTAAATTGCAGGAAGAACTAGCGGGTACTGTGTGCGAGGCACTGGGGAGGTGGAATGAATGTTTGACTGTACCACTAACAGAAGAGGAATGGTTTATCACATGTTCAATGACAGGCCTGCTGACACCTAATGGGAACTTAAGAATGCTGCATTACAAATATTTGCACCAAACACCCCGGTAGGACTATGCAGGTATGGGTTGAGAACTGAGTCCAAATGCCAGAGATGTAGAGCAGACAATGCAGATTTCTTGCATTTAGCATGGTCATGCGCAGCTGTGGCCCACTATTGGGCAGAAGTGGCCCAAATACTGGGGGAAATGTTGGGTGCTGAAGTTAATTGCTCGGTACGTACCTGTTTGCTGGGTCTGGTGTCAAATGTACCCGCGGTAAAGAGAACATTTTGTGTAATAACATTGTTGATGGCCAAACGCCAAGTATCGCTCTGTTGGGTTAGTAAACAGGCCCAATGGGTTAAACAGTGGGTAACAGACCTGACATACTGTACAGACACCTTGAAAACCTATGAAGAAGAGCTCCCATCAGGGTTGAAACCCAAAGGCTACTGGAACTTCCTAGTTACATATTTGCAAACACATCAAGTGGACTAATGATGACTAATAGCCTTGTTGTAGAATGTATATCTCCAAAAATTCAGATATGTAACAGTTTGGACACGGGATGTTGTTGTGCAACGGTCTATATGTTTGTACTTTCATATGTTAGACATTGTATGTCTTTGAAATGCCAATAAACAAAAAAAAAGAGTTCAAAACGAGTAACTGTGTTGAATCAATCTCCTCAGAAGAATAAACAAATGGGTGTCACAAAGCCCAGGATAAGTGGGACAAACACACTTCCTCTGCTATATTACCTCCATCAGAACAACATAGTACAGGGGCCACGACAAACTCCAACAATACCCCTGTTGCTTTCTCTTACACTGCAGGAAACATGTCTGAAAAAAATGAGCAAGTAACATAAACTCGACAAAAGTATGAACAGCAGTAGACTGGTACAAACTATAGAATCATCATAATCCGTGCATGATGTGGGCATCAGTCAACTTATCAATCCAGACTGAAGAAACTAACATTGTTCATGATTCCACGGATAGGAAGGAAGATGCATTCACCAATACAGCAGCTTACTGTGAAGTATCATCTTCATATAATTCTGTTTATGACAATCCCAATGATGACAGTCCATGAGCCACATTTCTAATTGATTTCTATCCAACATATATGTATGTAGGGCCATTTGACATCAAAACAATATACTTAGGACATTATAACCAAGGCCAGACTGGGAACCAGAAGCATCCCTGGCAAAGATGCTCAAACCAGACCCTCTCCCATCCTACCTTTGCTCTATCTCTTTCTTCCATTCTATCTCCCTGCTCTCCGTTTTCTATTTTACCTCCCTGATGATTAGTTCTCTCTCCATACATCTCTCCCCTTCTTTCTCTGTGTTAAAGCCCCAGTTGAAAATAATTTGAGGGAACTGTAGAAAGTGACAAAGCCACCAACACCGGCCTTGGACTTTCAAGCCTATCCTTCAATGGTTTTGGACCAGCGGGGAAATGGCCAATAGAAAACAAGATCAGTCCAGCCCTGATTATAACCCTTCAAAGACCTGGATTACATCTGTTTCGATCAGGGTTCTCCAAAGTCGGTCCTGGAGGTCTAAATCCATGCCAGATTTTTAGCATATCAACATTTAGATAAATGTAGTTATCTTAAAAATCTGGCATGGATCCGGCCCTCCAGGACCTACTTTGGTGAACCTTGGTTTAGATGATCTACATAGTGTTTGATTTCTGACAGGTAAATCAAAGCGAACAGAGTTTACCAGAACAAGCTGGGCAACAAAAGAACTGTATACAAAAAACTTAGGTCAGTAGGACCTACGAAATAGCCACACTTCCTAAAAAAGATCCAAGAAACTGTTATGGCTAGAAAAGGAAAGCAGCCATACCCACATGTAAACATTCAAGCGATCGAGGTCATGAAGCCTAATTGAAGTTAACAATTTTATCATAACCTTCTCAAATGCCCTTCAAAATTAAAGAAAAAAATAACCATTCCAGAGGGGGGCAGGAAATAACATCTATACTAACACCATGCTCCTGATAATGGCAGGGGCAGTCTAATTTTTACTATTCAACAACAAAAGAGTGACTTACGGCGCAAAGAAAACCAAGTGAAGTAACTGGAGTTTGCAACCAAACTAGGGGGTGTGTATGTGATGGAAAAAAACCTCTGTTTTTAAAAGGAACCCTCACTCACCAACCTAGTTGGTGACATGCTTCATCATTGGGTTCCCACCGTTGTGCTACAATGCCTGATTTACAGCGGAGCGAGTTTTTTTGGGCTGTGTGATAGTGCAAAAATGTGGGTGGTGGTTTTAAAAGATGGCAGGCTGCTCTCAAAACTAATTTTAATGAAAGAACAGCATGCGATCATTAAAAACAAGTGAGGCGGACACGTGTTGGTTTTAAAATTGAACCAGCTGTATCCTGGGTTAAATGTGAAAAAAGGTCGACATGTTTCTGCTTAAGACTGCTGGTTCAACAAAGCTTTCATCAGGACCAAAGGAGGAAAACCCCGGCAGCATACGCACGCTAAGGCGTACCCTAACCTGGGGGGTGTGTGTGTGATTGGTAAAACTCATGGTTTTACCCAAAAGGGCGCTCCTGGGATTTCCAAGGGCCCTAGTGTGAAAGAGAAAAATAAACAGGAAACAAACATCAAAGCATCCATGTGTTCAGATTATTCTCTCTTATCATTGTGCCGAGGTGTATCTCCATCAGTAACCCCATGTTTGTGGGTCACACGTTACACCATTAGCCCCCACCACCAGTGCCAGTATATATTATAATACGACACTAGTGATATGAACCCCTTTGAAGTGGTCATGCCAGAGGTTTTGTTGCACATTGATTTAATGTGTACATTATTTTCTTTTTATTTTGATGAGCGTCCTCACGTATCACACGAGTTAAATCATACTGTGCCCCATACATGAAGTACAAACTATGTTAGTGCTGTCCCCACTCAGTAAAAAGCATATAATGAGTTTCATGCCACACACATCTCTGGTAAAGGGGTGTGTACACCGTAGCATGGAAGAATATCGGTATGGAGTAAAGCGTCTTACGTGAAGACAGAAACGGCAGTCCAATGGCAGGACAGCCTCTTTAAATGTGTGCTCCTAGAACATTGTAGGCATTTAAAGGAGAATGATGGGAATTTACACTTATTTCTGAATTCATTCAATCTAATTTGCCTGAAAGAAACATGGAAAATCTCAGATATTGCTATCCAAAAGTATAGTAACTTAGATTTCCCAGCAACAAAAGGCCAATAGGGGAGACCAAGTGGAGACATCTCAATTTTAGTAAACTCAGAGTTGGGAATAAGTAGTTATGGCATCACTTTTTTAATAAAAAAATGTAATGCAGCATACATCAAGTTTGGATCCTATTTCTAGATTCAATTAATAAATGGCTACATTCTGCCTACAATGGTCAAAAAAGGAAAGAACTTGCAGCAACACTCAACCAAATTGAGACATTAATTAATGCAACCACAAGCAGGATAGTGCTAGTCACAAGCAATTGTAATACTGTTTCATTACAACCCATAGTATATAACAATTAGGACAATACCACAGACCAGATGTTTGGGGTGTCTGAAGCAATATGTGGTAAAACAAAATGAAACTGGGCAGGTAGACTATTTAGTATAACCTTCTACGATCTGGGCCTATGACACTTGAATGGGAAATATGCAAAATATCAAGCAAGCAACCTTTAGGACTAGGGAGAAACATCAGTTATCAATTATACATTTATGCATGTGGCCGACATCAACATGATATAGGAATATCAGATTGTAACCAGACGTGAAAGTAGCCATATCCACAGCACACTATACTAAGTAAAATCAGTAACTCGTTCGTTCCTGGATTACAATCTGCAAGGTGATTACTTAACGGGAAAAGACTGCATGGAAGGGAATTTTGAATATCCAGTTGCAGCATTTATAATCACATTACTTCTTTATGCTATTATGCCAGGAAACTGGGTCTTGGATATTCTACCATGCGTTAAGTTTCAGTCTGACATATTCAAGTTTGAGGCCCCCACAAATCAACAGAAAATAACTGCCCTAAAACTGCGAAGTTTGTCTAGATTAAATATTCATAAAACTTAAAAATGTTGGGGATCTATAAAACAACTCTACAAGTCTTTGTCTTGTTACAGGAACTAACTCCCACAAAATAGGGGAGATTATCATTTTCCATATGAGACCTGGATAGCATCTAATAAAAACTTGTGTGGAAGGCCACAAACTAAATTAGTTGATTTAGAAGAGGAAGGGAGGATTGACTGGTTATGCCATTTGACAACTTCAAACTGAAAAGCTCTTTAAAACCTCCAACAACTCACGTGCACTGGGCTCAAATGGTCTCCCAGTTGCAGTCATGAAACAAGTTACAACAAGGTGGGGTCCTTTACGGATGATAATAATAAATACAACATTGTACTTCTCAGGCTGTGTATAACAATCTTGAAAGGGCTCAATCATTCAACCAATTTATAAAAGAGGCTTGAGAGATTCCCCTCAAAGTTATCGGTATTATTGGTTGCAGATGGGAAAATATTTACAAAGGTTTATCTCATCTAAAAAATATTCCACTGTTGATAATACAGTGGCACTATCCATTTTGACCCAAAAAGCTTGTCGTGATAAGTAGAACAATCTCTTTGCATGCTTTTTTTACTTTTCCACTGCCTTTGATAAAGTTAACAGATCTCAGCTATGGGCTAAACTGGGCACATGGGGGTAGACCAGGGCTTACTAAAGATCCAAATTGATCTTCATGGATAAGAGTGAAGTTTTTGGATAGCACAGGGCTAACACCATAAACCAACACCTTTCATGGACTAAAACAATGCTGCACCCTGGCTCCATTACTATTTAGCCTATACATTTCAGACCTGTCAGCTGTTTTACAGCAGGAAAGAGGTGATTCACCCAAATTGGTAAATGCAAAAATTCCATATCTCCCGAATGCGAAGGATTTAGTGATCCTTTCAACCACCAAGACTAGTCCACAATTACTATTGTCCCGGGGGCATGCCTTTACTAGTGTCAATAATTTGCTGATTAATATTAACAAAACAAAGGTTATGTCATTTGGAGGCGAGAATTACATATATACCGGATTTATAGGCCACAATAAAATCAATCTTGTGTCAAATGATACATACTTAGGCGTTGTAATGGACACCAACCTAAGATGGAATGTGCACTAATCACTCCTGGCCAAAGGGCGTTAGTGATTATGAGGCAGGTAAAAAAATGTGCACTTAAATATTGTTGCGGAGCAATCATCCCAAACCTTACGGTTGAAAATTTCAAATGAGTCCCTGCTCTTATGTGTGCGCCTATGTGCTTGTTCTCAGATATAATAAGCAAATTAGATACCATGTTATTAAGTAGCTTCGGGAAGCTATTTTCTTTACAGAATTCCATACATCAAAGTCAACTAAGACTTGAGTTTGAGCTAATGTCTCTCCATGTGTCAACAACTAGCAGTCATATTAATTACCTTATTGACAGCTACCTGGCGGACGAGGATACCTTAAACGTCTTCATTAAAATAGAGCTATTAAAACCACATGCAAGAGAACTGTGAGTAGAAAACCAAATTAAGGATAATCTGGCCAAACACAGACTCCTGGCTTTAAAAGATCTATATGCAATGAAAATGATAACATGAAATCTCTGTTAAAACATGAAATAAGAACATCATCCAGTCTATCAGACATGGATCGGATGACAAATATAAACGTTTGAGGTATACTTTGGGATTAGAGGGCATATTATCAAGAACGGCAATAAAACTATCGCCGCTTTAGCGGCAGGAAACTGCAGCCTAAGCAGCGATAATGGGCTTGATAATATGCCCTTGTGAATTCCCATAGCAGCCCAGGTTAACACCAGAACCTGGGCTTCTATGGAAGTTCTCAAGGGCATATTATCAAGCCCATTATCTCCGCTTTAGCAGCAGTTTCCTGCCACTAAAGCGGCAATAACTTTATCGCCGTTCTTGATAATATGCCCCTTTATACTTTATGGCACCAACAGTACATGGATTTTCACATGAACATGAAGGGTAAAAAACCCTTTTCTCAGTTTTAGGCTTTTTTTATTTTCCCTTCAATCAATTTGAAGGACTGTGGAAAATCCACCAGAGACTTAGAAATGTGTGTCTGCTCTGTAATAGGGAGCAGGAATCTCTGGAACATCTTATGCCTTGGCCCTGAGCTGCTTGACATTCGTAGAAGGTACTTGAAACAGATTTTTAAGACTGAGGGGATAAGAACCAGAGGCAACTTTAATCTGCTGTGGGGGGTCTTCGCCAAAATACGTTAGACACATCACAAAATGTTCAACTCTGGCAACAAAGAGGTGGGAACATATTGCGGTGAGGATTAATACAGTGTAATAGGCTGACGAGCTGGCATAAGCCATTCCTATCTTTTATCCATGTAGCAGGTTTCTAACAATGACGCTATGTATTTATGTATATATTTATTGTAGCGTGTTGTATAAGGTTTTAAGAAACTGAGGGGCACATGCATCAATATTGCATTTTGCGATTCCTTAATTTCGAAAAATAAGGAATCACAATTAAGGAATTGCAAACTGCAATGCATCAAGAAATCGCTAAAAAAAATGCGATTTCTTAAAATTCCTTAATTGCGATTCTCTAATTGAGAATCGCAATTAAGGAATACCTCCCCATTTATTCCTATGGGCCTAGAGGCCCATAGGAATGAATGGAAAGACATTCTTAGTTTGCAATTCACCATTAGAAATTCGCAAATTAAGACTGCAATTTCAAGGGTGCAGGGGTGTCCAAAGGACACCCTGTTGCACCCCTTAAATCTGCCTAGAAGTACATTTTGCACACACACATGCCCCAAGGGCATGTGTGTGTTTAAAAAGTAACTTTGAAAAATGCACTTTAGTGCATTTTTCAAAGTTTTCGCAAATTACCATGAAGGTCAACTTCATGGTAATTTGCTCCCCTTATTTGCGAATTCGCAAATTTTTAAAGTTTGATGCATTGCATTTAAGGAATCTCAATTTGAGATTCCTTAAATGCAATCGCAATTTGAGAAATCGCAATTTTGCGATTCCTTAAATTGCGAAAATTACAAAAATGTTAATGCATCCCAAAAATTGGAATTGCATTCGCAAACAGCCGAATTTTGCGATTCGCACCATTTGCAAATGCAATTTCCATTGATGCATGTGCCCCTGAGACAGTAAAGAATTCCTTAATTATTGGTATACATGGTGTGAGATCATAAACACTGTCTTTGCTGTGCGAATTATGTTATGTACGGCTTTTGTGTGAGTTTTGGATTGCACATATAACCATAGCTTGGAAATTTCAGTGGTTTTTCAGGTTTATTTTGTTAACCAGTAGTTCACTTTACTCTTTGAAATTAATGTTTACGTTTTTTTTTTAAATATGTGACGATGCTATGACCAAAGCTAGCCATGACTTTAATTTAACATTGTTTTATTTTGTGAACCTTTGTTTTTATCATATATCAATTCTAAAAAATAGGCGAAATGCCTAATGTGCACCTCCTTTAGCCAACTAATCCCTGCTATCCACAGCCATCGAGCATGAGCATCAGAGTGTGGTTTTAGGGTCTAGTATTTGGCCCAGACCTATGCCCAACCCACCACAGGGGGACATCTTTTCTACACATCGCCAAAGTCTTATTTAGCTGGGGTAGGGCACAGGGCTGCGTCCAACCTGGTATGGGCAGACAACCCTTGCTCAGCATGGGCCGGCTGCAGGGCTTGGGCTTTCGCCAGGTCTTTCTCTCACCCCTCTGTGGGTCGCTCGCCATACCCTGCAGTGAACAGCCTTCTGGTGGCCAAGTGGAGGCTTGACTCCTTTTTTCAAACCCACATAAGTTTGTGGGCCTTAGTTGAACCTCCAGCAAAGTCTGCAGACCCATTACCCTATTTAAAAACCCTACAAGAGGTCCAACTAGGCCCCACGTGTCTGTGTGGGTTAACAGACACCAAGCTAGGGTTTGTGAACTCTAGCAGGGGACTACCAAGGGTTCAGGAGCCTCTGCCAGGTGTTCACAGACCCCAAGGCAAGTTTTGAGGACCATGGAGAGGCACGGAGGTCTGCAAACCTTGCAGCAAAATGTAAATTATTTTTATTTTTTAACTCTAGGGTAGATGCTACCATGACCCCTTATGGCTCCTTTACTTTATTTTTCAGGGCATAGGGACTAAGCCCCGGGTCCTGTAATGGAGGCCACAACAGGTTGTATCTGTTGCAGCTAGTCAATCAGAAGCTGCAGATCTGTGAACACAACTTTGGCTCTGTAGAGCCAAATTAGATGACAGGAAAATGGCATCCTCATCCAATAGGAATTGTTTTTGTATCAAATGCGTTCTGCAGATGGTCAGCAAACCCTGGCCTGTGGATCATCCATGGCTAAGAGTAAAAATATCTCTAACATTTAAACCCTTTCAAACCTACCAGAAGAATTTTCTAAATGCTAATTACTTGAAAAGTACAGAATGGATTTTACAATAAGACAAATAAAGGTGCTTCCTTGAGTTTGGTATAATTCAGTTCAGCCATTGTTTTCTGTCAAGAGGTGCAAAGAATTCTATAGGATCAAACCTGTTTTTTACCTGTTGCACTTTAGCAGATCTTCATGAAACTTACCAAGTCAATCACAAATTGGATGAACTTTATTTGAAAATTTCAAGCAGATTTATCAATAGGCACCAAAGTTACTAGGACAAGAAACACAGTAGTTATCACCAAAAGGTAAATATTGAAAACATTTTCGCATTTCCCTGTAAAACATGGACTTAATCATGACAAAGACGAGCTCCAAACACTGCAGAGCTACCCCACGTTACTTAGAGTATGCTCAGTAGAGGACCAAATTATGCAGCATGCTTATCCAAATAATGCTGCATGAAAGGCAAATAAAGCTGGATTGTATGGCACATTCTATGGCACTATTATTTTGAGCTTGAAACGCCATTTTAGATTGGAATCTACAAATTATACAGCAAATTGTGAAAAATGTGTCTAACTTTTAAATTATATGTGAATTGATACAGCCACAGAATTATATAATTCCACTGATAATGTCCATTGTTTTCTTTTACAATCCATTCATGATGGATACGTAAAATCTTAACATTCTAATTCCAGTTCTCGCCCATTGTTAACTGCCACTTGAAGGACACCGTTTTTTTCTCCTCTAAAGAGAGAGAGTGTTTTCAGACACAACGAAGGGTGTTTGTTATAAACGTCTAAAGGGCATATTAGCAAGAACCTCGTTTAAATTATCGCCGTTTTAGCGGCAGTAATGGGCTTGCTAATATGCGTTATAGAATTCCAATAGAAGCCTAGGTTAGATGTCCTGCACATCTAACCTGGGCTTCTATTGAATTCTATAACGCATATTAGCAAGTTCATTATCGCCATTTTAGCGACAGTTTCCTGCCGCTAAAATGGCGATAATTTTAACGAGGTTCTTGCTAATATGCCCCTAAATTGTTAACTACACAATTAAATGTTATTCTCTTCTTGATACTGCAGACAACCACACTGTAAAGATCAGTGTCCCATTTACTATTTCAATAAGCATTTTCATTCTTGACAAAAATATTTTTCAAGTTAAATTAATATAATCCGTTACTTCTTTGTATCCTTCCTATGAAGATTATTCCATCAGTGTTACCTTATTATCAATGTTATCTTGTTGATGGATGCGATTTAGTTATATAAAATCGTATTAAAAAATTTGAAACTGAAAAAAGACGCGTTAAAAAATCTGTAGTCCATCCAAGATATATCCCAACATTTTTTTTTAATCAAAGTAATATATCAACCATACAGCTTGGTCCAAAGGTCAGGTTGCGAGCCAGAACAACAAAACTACCAAAAGAGAGCAGCCAGGAAGAGTGGGCAGTGACAAATCCAACAATGCCATGATAAAAATACATAAATCTGTTTCGTACAAGTGCAGCATCTTCTCTAACACATCAGTACAACAATCTGCCCAAACAGTTTTAGTAAAATCCAATATGAATATGTCCTAGCCATTGCTATGGGCATTATTTGTCCCTAGTACCTTGAAAAGGACGACAATTTAGAAAAGCGTGTAATTTTCTGCAGTACGGTCCATTTTACGCTGCTTTGTAAGTGAAAGGGTGGAATCTGTTCTGTCTGTAAATTCTGCACATCTTAAACTTAAAATTGGACTTCAGGAATATCAAGATTTAATCATTTTAATGTGCTTGTAATTGCCCCATACATCTTCTCACTATGCATACCGACAGTTGTATGTATTATTGTTTACTGTTAGTTTTTGTTGTTGTCCATGTGTATTAGTCTAACCAAAGATTCTTGCAATATTGTTTCCCCAACAGAAGAGTTTGCCAAAAAACTGTGAGCACCCAACACAATGCAGCCTGGAGTTGGAATACACTACTTTTACTGCTGTAAAATTCTGATCTTAAAGTCCTGTCTCTTTCTTTCTGGCTTCAATGAGTGTGTGAGTGCAAGGCAACACTCCATATAATCAACGATGGTAAGCCCTGCAGCCCAGCAGCTGGCCCTGGTCCTAGAGCCAACCAGGGGCTGCATTACAATAAGTGCACTGGGGCGCTATGGGCATTTGCGCTTGCTTTACGTGCCCCAGGGGCACCTTGGTATTACAGGAAGGGGCGCAGACACTTGTGCGTTCCCTTCAGTAATACCTATAGCGCTGGAGAACTTAAAGCGCCAGCTCTACCTCAGGGGACGTTCTTTACATTTGCATTGGGGCGTGTCCTATGCAGATGAGGGAATTCCTTTTCCTCTGCACCCACACCGTATTACAGATGCAGGCGCAGAGGGAAAGAAACTCTCGGTGGGCACTCACCGCGTGCCACCATCTAAGTGAGTGCGCCCCCAGAAAGCAGCCCTCTGGAGGAGAGGAACGGGGTCCTATGGAGTGAAGCGTAAGGTGTGAGGACATAGGGATAGCGTTTGATTAAGTGCCCGCTGATTGGAGTGCTCCCAGTTAGCCAGTGCTCCAACATGGCTACCCGGAGCAATTGCAAGTAAGAAAGTAACAGAGATGAAAATTTTGCTGGTTGCATACACTGTGTGCCAATTTCAAAAGGCCAACAGCAACAGTGAAGGGTATACACCCGTTACGACGCAACTTTTACTCCGCACTACCATTACAACGCGGGCATTACAACGCATGACATTACAACGCATTGCGCTGGGGGGCGCTCTAGGATAAGAGGTAAGTTTAATTTACTATCCAACACCTTCCCTAGGGTCCACGGGGACTGGAGTTAGAATAGTAAATTATACTTACCACTATCCAGCACCCCAAAGCGCTATGCGTTGTAACGGTATTCGTTGTAAATACCGCGTTGTAATGGTATGCGGAGTAAAAGTATGCGTTGTAACGTCATACATCCACAGTGAAGCAGTGAGAGATCTAGAGAACCAGGAATCTCACAAGAGCAGCACAGCTTTTCATTAATCAAGCTTGCTACATTTACAGTAATAGGACAGCCATATCTAGGCCAAGCAGGTCATTTCAGAGGCATGGTGTTGTCATTTTATGGTTAAGCGTCCCTTAGAATACAATAGGACGGCCATCTTAAGGGCAGACGTCTGCAATAAGCTTCAAATGCAAAAGCAAAGGAAAAATAAGAAAACCTCAAGTATGAGGGCTGTTTTTGGAAAGGGTCCTCATAAAAAAAGACGAAAAAATTATTGTGACAGTCATCGTGGTAGGAAACAATGACTATGTGCAAATCAAGCAAGGAAAGGGCAGATAAAACACTGTGACTCATGAAACATATTGAAAATAACTCAAAGTATACCAACATTAAAAAAAAAAAAAAAACATTGGAAGTGAAAGAAGAGGAACATTGATCACATATAATCTGTCCTAACTATTTTTCCTAGTAGCCTGCATTGAAGTAAACTGTTTCTGAACAGGATTCATGGAGTAAACAAATGGCAGTCTATATCTAAGCCTCGGCAGTCAAAAACAAAAGACATTACCAGCTGCAGAAGAGACTGGCACTATATTGTCAAAGAATGAAAAATTTCCTAGCTAACGTAATGGAAAGTTTCAATTTTATTAAGGACTCGGAGGCGAGGATTATGCCTTCTTTCTCCACTTTATTTAACAGCAGCGAAGATATCAAAGACTACATTTCCCTTGGTTCCACAGGGACATGTAGTCCAACAAGAAAAAAACAGAAACACCTGGTAACAAGCAATAACATGTCCAGACTCAATGTCCAATCAGGGCACTGGAAACCTTCGCATAGTCCTTCCACAGTGTCTCTTCCTCCTCTTTCTGAGTGCGTAGACAGTCACTCTCATCTCTTCAGGCGTTTTGCTTGGAATCTGAGCCTGAGGGTAAGAGGAAACCATATTACCAGAGGAAACTTTGGGGATCAAAATTAGTCAGGACCTCTCCATGTGTCCTCAAATTATTTTTGTAGTTTCATCTTGTTTCTTGTCCCTTAGAATTATCCGTAAGATTTCTCATTTCTTTTCTTTTGATGCCCTTAAACTCATTGTTTTGGCAATGATTCTTTCCCGTTTGGACTACGGGAACTGTCTATACGTGGGCATCCCTGCCTATGAAATGTGGCGCCTCCAGTCCATCCAGAATCAGGCCGCCCGTCTCCTCTACCGGCTCCCCAAATTCCACCACATCACTCCCCTATTAAAGTCCCTACACTGGCTCCCCATCTTACAGAGAACTTTCTTCAAGATGGGTTGCATGGTTTTTATGGCCCGTGCCCGTACAGCCCCAGCTTACATAAACTCCATGATTACCCCCTATTTTCCTTGTCGCAATCTCCGCTCCTCAACCCAGGCGCTCCTTAGTGTCCCCCGCTTCCGAAAGTCCGGAGTGGGTGGCACTAGGTTCTCCACCCTTGCCCCCTGGTTTTGGAATAGTCTTCCTCTGATCATCAGGTCTATTACCATATATCCCCACTTTCGTAAAGCTCTTAAAACCCATCTGTTTGCCCAAGCCTTCTCTCTGCAGTAATTTCCTGGTGGTCCCCTCTTCCCCGTTTGTCAATCCCTCAGCGCCTGGAAACCGCTTGGTAACAGAGCGCTTTACAAATCTTTTCAACTTTCAACTTTCAAGTACAGAGGAACGCAAACAAAGTCAACACATTGCAGAAAATCAATTAGAACAGGCATAAACCTTTTACTTACTGACATACAGGGAGGGGTCTCCTCCAGGAAGCCAGGGCGGGATAATCCTCGCCTCCGAGTCCTCAATAGAATTGAAACTTTCCGTTACGTTAGCTAGGACATTTTTCATTCTATGTCAGGACTGGAGGCGAGGATTATGCTTGTTCAAAGCTTGCCCACAACCAAATGTGCCATATTCAAGATCGGTTTGAAATAAAACCGCTTGAATGTAGAGTATGAAGACCAGTCCGCCGCGTTGAGAATGTCCTCAAGACGCGCCCCGAGACTGAAGGCCTCCGAAGCCATAGCACCCCTCGTGGAGTGTGCTCCAAACTGGCGAAGGCTGATGCCTGCCTCCTGCATCACCCAACGAACCCACCTGGCAATAGTGCGGGAAGAAACCGCTTTAAAGGGCTTTCGCAATGAAATGAGGAGTTGTCTCTCACCTGGGGGACGGAATTCCACCGTCGCCTCTTCATAAGCCTTGAGGCAATTTACCACGCAGAGCTTCGGGGAATCCGTGAACTGCGGATAGGAAATAGACCTAGTATGGCACTTTTTGCGCCTGAGCAACGTAAACGTCACTCCCTCTGGAGAGAAACCTCTGCTAGAGATATCCAAAGCACGCACGTCTGACACTCGCCTACAAGAAATGAGGCACAAGAGCATGGCCAGTTTCGCTGACAACTCTTTCCTGGAGAGATATCTATTGTGCTGCCAGGATAAAAACAAGTTGAGGACAAGATTAACGTCCCAAAGCGCAGAATAGCGTGGCCCCGGAGGCAAGTAAAGATGAATGCCCCGTAACAATCGGCAAACCAACGGGTGTTCACCCACCGGCTCCCCATCCACTGGGAGATGACCAGAAGAGATAGCCGACCTGAAAGTGTTGATAGATTGGTAAGCCAGGCCCTCAGAGGCCAGCTGAGGAAGAAATTGACTATGTGGACCACGTCCGAGCCCAAGGGATCAAAACCCCGTCGCAGACACCAACGGGTCCATTGGCACCATGCAGATCTGTATCTCTTGACAGTACTGTCCGCCCACGCCTTAGAGATAAGGGACTCAGCCTTTTGCGAAAGGCCAGGGGTTTCCCATCGACCCCTGAAATCCGCCATGCCATGAGCTTCTGCGACCCCGAGGACACTACGGGGTGAGGAGAGCCGCTCGGACTCAGGAGGAGGGAAGGAAACAGGGGGAGTAGGATTGGAAAATCCCAAGAAAGTTCCAAAAGAACTGGAAACCAAACTTGCGACTTCCATAACGGGGTGATCACTACCAACTCTGCTGCTTGTCTGCGAACTTGCGCCGTCACTCTCGTGATCATGGCGAAGGGAGGGAACGCATAACCCTGCTCTGTCCTCCAGTCCTGGAGAAACGCATCTGTCGCTGCAGCTAGTGGATCCGGCTTCCAACTGAAGAAGCGAGGCACCTGGTGATCTAGCCTGGAAGCAAACAGGTCCACCGAGAAAGGACCCCATAGGTCGCTCAGACTCTTGAACACCGACCGATCCAGATGCCAA
This sequence comes from Lissotriton helveticus, assembly GCF_964261635.1. NCBI lineage: Eukaryota > Metazoa > Chordata > Amphibia > Caudata > Salamandridae > Lissotriton > Lissotriton helveticus. Next base: position 1,137,995,668 of record NC_136067.1, on the reverse strand, counting down.
AGACTGGAGTCTCGGAAGTGGCGTGACTGGAAGTCTGCCTCCAAATTGTCTCAACCTGGAAGGTATTCCACCGTGACTGAGACCTGATTGTCGAGGCAATATTGCCAAAAAACTGCCCGCTAGATCTGACAGGGCTTTCGACTTTGTGCCCCCTAAATGGTTCACATAACGAACCGCCAAGATGTTGTCCATCTTGAGGATCACACAAGATTGTACTGAATCTTTCGTCCAGCACCGCACTGCGAAAGATCCCGCCAGAAGCTCCAAACAGTTTATGTGTAACGTCTGTTCGTCGGGTGACCACAACCCGCCTGTAGAAAGATCTCTGCATCGGGCTCCCCAACCCAGTCTGCTGGCGTCGGATTCTATAATCATGTCCGGGGCGGACCCGAAGATTGCTCTCCCATTCCACGCCTCCATGTGATCTAACCACCATTGGATCTAGGAGTGAGCCCCTGCGGACAAGCAGACTTTGTGAGAATACGGATACCCTTTCCGAAGGAAGTACCCTTTGAGGCGTTGGAGGGCCCTGTAATGAAGCGGGCCTGGGAAAATTTCTTGAATAGAGGCGGACAGAAGACCTACCACCCGAGCCAGCTGACGGAGGGAGATGTGGGGTCTGGACAGAACCCGCCGCAACTCGTGATGTATTTTGGTTACCTTCCTGCTTGGAAGACTGAGCGTGGATACCGTGGAGTCTATGATGAATCCCAAGAATGTAATGTTCTGGGTCGGTTGTAACAGAGATTTTTTCTCATTGATCACAAACCCGAGGTCCTGAAGGAGTGAAACCGCCATCTGCAGATGCTGCGACAGACGGCGCGGAGAAGTCGCCATCAAGAGAAGATCGTAGAGGTACACGAACATTCTGACACCCCTGGAACGCAAAAACTCCACTGCCGGCTTGAGCACCTTGGTGAAGCACCAAGGGACAGACGAGAGGCCGAAAGGGAGAGAAGTGAACTCGTAAGTGTGTGGACCCCAGAGAAACTGAAGAAAACGCCGATGGGGAGGAAAAATTGGAACCACCAGGTAGGCGTCCTTGAGGTCCAAGCGGACCATCCAATCGAAAGGCCTGAGGACGTCTCTGAGAAGATGGATCCCTTCCATCTTGAAATGGCGATAAACAAGCCATTGATTGAAGTCGGAAAGGTTTATCACCGGTCTCTTCCCCCACCGGTCTTGTCGACCAAGAAAATGTTGCTCACGAACCCCCGGGGATGCCGAGAGGTGCGTGTAATGGCGCCTTTGCAGAGGAGGGAGGAAAACCTCCTCGTCCACCAGAAGGCTGTCTTGCGCGTAGAACTGGATAGGGCGCAGCAAGGAACCTTGCACTGGAGTTCCCTCGAACTCTATGTGGAAACCCCTCACGGTTTGCAGAACCCATGCATCGCTCGTGATTGTAAGCCACACTTGAAAACATTGTGCCAACCTCCCACCTATTCCTTGTGGGGAAGAAGGGAGAACTCTCACCTGGGCTAGAGGCCTCAGCTCATCCACGGTATCCTCTTCCTTTACCCCTATTCCCTCGTGTGGGGTAAAAATTTCCAAATCTGGATTGATCCTGGTAGTTTCCGGAGCTTTTCTGGTTCGTCTGGCGTTGCTGTTGGCGACCGGCCGAGCGGCCCCGTCCTCGGCCGGCCCCGCGAAAAACACGGGAAAACACCTTCTTAATAGTCGATTGAGCACGGTCAAGAGATGTGAAGGTATTCACAAATTTACCGAGCTCCTTCACGAAGGGCTCGCCAAACAGGCCCCCTTGGGCGACAGCGCCCGCCTCTGAATCCGCCAGGTCCCCCAGCTTCGGATCGATTTTGATAAGGAGCGACCGGCGGCGCTCAGTGGACAGGGCACAGTTTGCATTGCCCATAAAAATAACCACTCGTTGTGCCCAACCTGAACGGGTTTCTGGGGAAATGATAGAACCGGACTCTTTAGCCTCCTCCATATCTAGAATTTTTGTAATTGGTCCCAAGGCGTCCAGGAGTTTATCCTGGTAGGCCCTCCAGGATCGATCGATGCCTTTTTTAGGATCTCTAATAAATTTCTGAAGAAAAGTGCCCATCCTAGGGTCAATCTCTGGTGTAAGGGCTACCTTGTCATCAAGAGAAGGGCGAGGGCATTCCGCCCGCAAACAGTTGCGAGCTTCTTTTTCAAGAGGGCGCTGGATATGGGCGGTCACGTAGGCTGCACCTTATCGGCGGGGGACCACTCCGAGGACCGCGTGTGGACTATGTTGTTGGGATCCAACATATCCGCTGTGCTAGGGGGATCTTGGGACTTCCCTGGAACGGCTTGAGGGACTGGAGTTGGAGGAACCAGACCGGGAGAGGGAGACGATCCTGGAATCGAGGGGGGGAGGGCATTTGGCCTACTGGCCATAAAGGCCTGCTTAAGGCGGTCAAAAGCATCCCCATCCCTCTCTGGAACGCTTGGGTGGAGAGGGGCCAAGTGGGTCTTGGGGGGAAGGAGCAGAAGCCTGGGAGGGGTTAGGCACAATTTGTTGGGAAAGCTTAGCAAAATCCTGGTCAATTTGGCTTGTTAACCTATCTTCTAGAGGGGAAATGGCCTGGTCAACTGCCCTAGAAATGGATGTATCCACTGCCTCGTAAAAGGCATCCCCCAGGGCATGTCAGCGAGGGGGTCCTCTTCCTCCTCCTGATAATCATCATAAGTACTCCATGACGCAGTAATTAATTGGGTGGGCACCCCTGGCCTACAGAAAGGCTTAACAAAGGCTGGGTGGCAGCCAACACGTTTAGGTAGCGGAGAACCGCCAATCAATGGGTCCAAGCCCAGGGACAACTGGCAACAGGATTTTAATCACCCTTCTTTGAGCAGGGCCACCGGCTGGGTAATGTCCCTTTTTTAATTCTCACACTTGTGCCCCTCAATACAGACCAAACAGGTGTGACAGCTACAGCTGCAAATACAGGCTCTGCCCGATGGCACACAAGAAGAAAAACTTAGGGACAGAGCGTGGGGAACAAGGAACGCAATAAACGCTTTGAAATACCGCCGATACACCGCCCAGGCGTTCTCCCTCAGCCGGGGCTCCCAACTGACGCGCGCGCAACGTTTGAAATTCTCTGAAGAAAGATCAAACGACGCGCAGCGCCCGTTTCCACAGCCGCGCCCTCTAAGGGCGGGAGGACCAAGGAGCAATTGCCAGTATGCGCCGCGTAGGTACAGGGAAACCCGTAGCCGCGGCACCACCTCTCGCCGCGGGTCCCCCGCTGTGGGAGAGGGAGAAAAAACCAAACGCTGTAAAACAGAAATACCTGGCACTGAAACCGAAGTGCAAATCCTGTCGGGAAGTATTTAATACAGCGTGAAGCTAAATTACCATAACCAATGCCACAAAGCAGTAACACAGCTTGACGCCACAATCAAGTAACACAGCGCGAAGCCATATATCAACAAACAAAAGCAGCGCTTTGTTTAAAAAGACAAATCAAACACCCTTAAAACACCCACCACAAAGGAAAAGCCTGAAGGGTACTTATCTTGCTGCGCAGCAGCGAAGAAAGAGGAGGAAGAGACACTGTGGAGGGACTATGTGAGGGCTTCCAGTGCCCTGATTGGACATTGAGTCTGGATATGTTATTGGTTGTTACCAGGTGTTTCTGGGTTTTTCTCGTTGGACTACATGTCCCTGTGGAACCATGGGAAATGTAGTCTTTGATATCTTCGCTGCTGTTAAATAAAGTGGAGAAAGAAGGCATAATCCTCGCCTCCAGTCCTGACATAGAATAACCGAATGAAGGAATATTAAAAGAACAACAGTAAAAATAAATGTGGAACAACTGAAAGGTGAAATGCAAACAAACACACGCCGTTTGATACAATAGTGAAATGAAAATACAATAAAAGGAATAAATAAGTTAGCAAAGCAAAAAGGCAACAAAGGCAGTAGCATCAGTGGTGTCAGGATAAGTACGGGGGCTTGAGAAGTCAGCATTCTTCTGGGACATGTCAGAAGGAAATTCGCACTCTATCCTTGTAAGGACATGGTTGGCCATCATGTGGTGGTTTGGGGCACCAAGCAATCAAGCCATTATGGGGGGTCAATGAGTGGAACTTCCAGGATATTGTAGGCAGCTGTGGTCTTTAGGCACGATTTTTCTTGTGGTGGTGGGCAACTTTCTGCATTGCTTTGGCTTTACCACTTGCCGTCCTAGTTCACCCACCGGCTCTACTTCCCAGACCTTTCTTGTTTTCACCTTTAAAGGTTTTCTTGGATCGTTTACTGCTTGACTATTTTTGTTACAGTTTACACTATCCATTTGAGCACACCAGTCCCTGCCATTCCTATTGCGAAATACTTGAAGACAGCAAGACTCACCAGGAACAATGCTGAAAAGTCCTAGCTTTCCCTTTTCTCTCGCCAACCAATTTCCCTTTCCTTCCAGCATTCCATTCTGCTTAGTATTTGTTTATTTACTTGCAGAGACACATTCTGGAGAGCGTGGTGGATTCTCATCAGACTCAGTTGGACTTTATTCCCAAAATCTGACAAATGGGACCCAAAGAAGAAAAAGGAGTCAGCGGTATTACCAACACCACCGCACAAAACGTAGCTATATGATTACCGCCAGCACCTAAGCTATTTCCTGCCAGTAGCAAGACTGAACCCAAGCAGGGGTGCCTCGGCCATTGATCACTTCATGAACAATGCATTCACTACCAGTAAGTTACGGAAATGTGGCATCTATTCCCTGCTGCACCCAAATCAGCCTTTAGAGATTTAAGAGTGGGTAAAGTAGAACCCATGTGCATATATACATTGAAGCAGGACCATAGTTATTTATCACACATTCATAATGTATTACACCAAGAGAAGCACAAGGAAATACAGCAAAACATTGCAGGACATCACAGTCACCAAATGGGACAATTAATATGGCAGCCAGCAAGAGGTGATCTCAAAAAGTGAAACAACTGAAAGCAAATATAATACATAAGGAAACTGCCATAAACAAAAATAATAGAAAGAGACGTTACTAAATCGCCCTGTAGCATATGCTATCGTGCCTGAAGAGAGCGAGTCTGGGAATTTGACACCATAGCTAGAAGTACCACCTTCTGTCCTGGATCACAGCAACCAGTCTAGAAGCAAGGTGGAAAAAGTGACTAGATTCACGAGACTACTTACTTGAAGCAGTTGGCGAATCAAGGGACAAAGCAAATCTGCAGCTTCTAACTAATGAGGTAGAGCATGACACACAATATTTTTATCAGATAATTTACTACAAAAAGACAGAGACGTACTACAAACTCAAGTATTGTGTGCACACTTTGAACCTAACAGGAGTATTGATTCAGAGCATCTCTATTTTAACTTAGAATGCTAGGAGTCCAGTGAGCATCCTTTGTTGCCAGGCTGGAAATCCTGTCACAAAACTGTGCCTTCAGTACATTCACAACAGAGGACGCCATTCCGCAGAGGCTTATTGAGGGTTACCTGTCAATCATCTCATCAGAAAACCACTTGTACCAGTTGTACAAAGGGCACATGTTGGTGAGCCCGCCAAAAAAAGCATCACACCCAATGCATGAGATGGGAACAAAAATGTAGGGACATCTCACACTGCCAACGGGAAGACATGAGAGAAAGCCAGAGAGGCAAATATCAATAAACATAAGAAATGTTTTTAAGAAATCAAATTTAAGCTAGTCAAGAGACATCGGCCCATATGTACAAAATTCCGAAATTGTGATTCCCAAACATAGGATCAATAGACATCACTACTTGGGAATCGCAAAATGGAATGTATGTAACCTGTGATTTTCTATAAGCAATTCCTACGGATTTTCAGTCACTATTAGGAAATCACTAATTAGGAAATCGCAAAAGTGCAATTTCCTAATAGGAACTTTCAAAATGTACACATATAGACGTTGTTGGAAATGGCTCTTTTTGCAGGGTTAGCCCCAAGCCTTTTACTTCTTCCTCCTTTGTTTTTCCTGACCTGTGGTTGTTGGCTATAGGATTCTAGCACTTTACCACTGCTGATGAGTGCTAAAGTGCATATGCTCTCTGTGTAAATCGTTATTGTGATTGGTTATTAATGATTGGTATATTTGTTTTACCAGTAGATCCCTAGTAAAGTGCACTGAGTGTGTCAGAGCTGGGAAGTAAAATGCTACTAGTGGGGTTGCAGCACTGATTGTGCCACCCACATAAGTAGCCCTGAAAAGTTGTCTCAGGCCTGCCACCCCAGTGCCTGTGCGCAGTTTGTTAACTGCCATGTCGACCTGGCCACTGTACCCACTTGCCAGCCCTTACCCTTCCCTTTTCTTACACCTAGGACACCCCTATGGTAGGCCCAAGGTACCCCCCCTGGGCATGGTGCAGTGTATGTAAAAGTTAGGCATGTACTAGTGTGGATAACATGTCCTGATAGTGAAATGAGATTATGGGTTACTCCAGAACTCTCCCAGTATGCACGGGCCTTCCTCGAGGTAAGAGACTCCGATAAGGCTCATAAAATAGTATGGTTGAGGGAGGTAAATGCAATCTACAAGGCTATGGGATTATCTCCATTGTGGGATGACCCAGTAGGGAATCCAATTCCACCTAGAAAAACATTTCGAGACCTGTACTGGAACATGATTGAGGCAAAGAGATTTGGCCGCTGTATTGAACCATCCCTTACGGCAGATTTCCTGGAACTTAAGCATTCTCCGGCCTTTGAGGCATATTGGGATTGGATTACCATCCCAGGGGACAGGAAGAAATATCACCAGCTTAGGGTGGGGACATTACCATTAAATGCTTTCACAGCTAAATGGCGAGGGGGACAAGGATCGGCCTGTCCCTTTTGTCCTGATCAGCGGGAAGTCATTGGGCATGTTCTCTTTGCCTGTCCTGAATATAAGGTTCCTAGGAGATCTTAGCTAAAACCTATTTGTGTCCAGCTAGGTCTCAAAACGGGTTGTGAGGCAGTCAGGATCTTACGTACTGACAACTCCCAAGCCGTAGTTATAGCCATAGCAAAATTTCTTCACTGGATGTGGATAATTCGGGCCCGTGAAATGAGCCTACAGTAATTTTGGCCTAATTATACTTGAAACTGCAAAATGTATCTAGTGAGTAATGTTCCTGGTGATGAATTTTGAAAGATTTTAAAATATTTATGTCTTCTTTTTAACATAATTTATATAATGATTTTAATCTATGGTTTTTATGTTTGGTGGCTGGCCGATAATAATTGTTAATTGTTAGACGAAGTGATAATCGTGGATTCTACTAGCTGTCAATGAAGGGTAAATGTAAAAAAATTTCTTCTTTTCTTAAATTGTTAAACTTTCTGAAAATGGTTATGGTATTGTCTTTTATGATTGAAAAAAATCGAAATAAAGACTTTTTGATTTGATTTGAAATACTGCCATTTTTGTTTTGCACTATTGAAAGGCTATCTTGCCCATAGGCCAGAATGAGGAATGCTGTGTAACATGTTTACCAGCATATCTTCCCATAGGAGTGAGATAGAAAACTGGAGTCTGGTATCCCTGAACTCAGAATTTAATAACACATCTTTTAGGAAGGGTGGTTTTTAAATTATGTGTTTAAAAATAGCCTTTTTAGAAAGTGGCTATTTTCTTTTTCAACCTTTCTGTGTACCTCAGCCTGTTTGTGGATTGACTGTCTGGTTTAGGAGTGACAGGGGCTGGGGTGGCTCCAGGAGTCTGGGTAAGTCAGCACTAGGTTGAATAGACCTATCTGCATTTAGAGTGGTGGGAGGAGTAGCACCTGGGCCTGAATAGGGATTTGCCTGCCTTCCACAATGCTGGCTCCACCTCCTGTGATGCGTCTGATGACCCCGGCCCACACTGACAAAGGAAGAAGTTGTACCCTGGCAGAGTGCACCCAGAACTGGTTTGGACTGGGTCCAGGACCCCTCACACATAGAGAACAAAGACATTTGGTGTATAAATATGAGAGCTGAAACCCCTGAAAGTTAGACTACTTTGTGATTAAGAGGAATCCCTGCCGAAGAAAATCAGCTGAAGAGACTGAGGAGAAGTATTGCCCTTGCTGCGTGTCTGGGGTTGGCCGGCAGTTTGCTGTTTCTACTAAGGAGAGGACTAAAGGACTTTGCTGTGTTCTGTGTCCCCTGCTTGAAGAAGGACTTTGCTGTGTGCTGTGTCCATCTGAAGAAAATTCTCCAAGGGCCTAAGAAGAGCTGGCCTCCTGTTTCTGAAGTCCCAGGCACAAAAGGACTTCACCCCCAGCTTCCTTGAACTTCCTTGCTGGGAGTTCCAGTCTGCCAGGAGGGCCTGTAACTGTGTGTGAGGCCTTTTTGCTGTGGGGAGCAGGAAGTGCAACGCAACGAGAAAGAAGCGCGTCACCGCTGCTGCTGTTCGCCGCCGCATCACTGGAGAAGCGTGCCACCGCACAGAGGGTGCTGTTGCATCACCGGAAAAGCATGTCACAGGGCCGTCGCATCGCTGAAGAAGCGAGCTGCTGCTGATCATCTCTGCCTGCAACACCAGAGAAGCATGTCGCTGTCACTGAGGGTGTCCTCGCATCACCGGATAAGCGTGATGTAGGGCCTGTCACGGCTCAGAAAACCACAGAGTTCGCCGCACGACGGTCAGGTGTGCATGATCCGCTTCCACATTGACGCATCGCAGTAAAGATGCCATTTTCTTGCATCGCACCAGATTGTTGCAACGTATCAAGGCGCCATCTTGATGCATCGGAACCGGAGCGCAAGAAGAATCAACGCATCGCCTTCTCTGCGAACCCTTTGTTTGTTTTGCGAGTAAAGTGTCGCATTTCATCATCTACAAGTTTATTTTTCCAACAACCTTTCTAAAGACATTCTACTGAGTTTTTGTATGTGGATTTTTGTTGTTTTGGTCTTGTTTAGTTTAGATAAAGATATTTTATTTTTCTAAACTGGTGTGGTGTCCCTTTGTGGTGTTTTCACTGTGTTACTGTGAGAGTTGGTACAAATAATTTACACATTGACTTTGGGATAAGCCTGTCTGCTAATGCCAAGTAACCAAGGGGGTGAGCAGCGGATATCTAAAGTGTGTCTCCCCTCACACTGACTAGAAGCAAGGGTCCCTATTTGGACAAAGGTACCTACCTCTGACAACTAGAGACCCCCATTTCAAACAGACGTAACTCTCCTACCCACCGGGATAATATGTACTCCTCAGTGCGCCCTCTGGAGTTGACTAATATATAACGAACCTTCAGCTTGCATATGTACTAAGACCTGTACATCCCCCTACCTCACAAAGATGTTAGCCACAATATACCTTTCAGGTTTTTTATGATATTGAAGTCACTGCACACAGGTAGTGGTGTGGCCTTTGCAAGAGCAACAGTCTTGAAGGGTCACAAAAATTGTACCTCAACTAATCTGGCAAAATACTTTGAAAAAACATTGCCCATTGGCGCTTTGCACCAAGACATGAGCAGTACATGCGTTGTCATGGTTTACTGTTCTCTCAGACCCTGAAATCTCACTCGAGGTGTACACATTCCGGAGCCTTTTTCCTATCCTTCCTATCCCTTATTTGCTGTTGTTGGACAGGAAAGCGTCAAGGCACATGCCTTCTAGTGTGCACTTTATTAACTGTACAATTAATTAAAATCATTACAGTAAAAAGGAAAGAAAAGAAGAGAGAAACAACGATTCATATATAAACACTAAAAAGCACCAAAACCCCCCCAGTAATTACAGACTTCTTTGCTTAATAAAATATGGTACTTCTGTACTAAATAAAAGTTCAGCACCCCTGTCTGAGTCCCGCATAGTTGGACTTTCCCCAACTTTTGTGCCCTAAGGTTGGTCCGTATTAGTGAGCGCTTGAGCTGGCCTCTGTGGCGCACTAAGTGTCTTGCAAGGGACGTTTCTTTATTTGTGGGGCACTGTCAATGGTACTTCGTAAAGAGATCCCATCAACTTTAGCCCGCAGACTTTTCCGTGGGCTTCCCCTGGGTTATACTACTTTCGTTAGCGACTTTTAAGGTTAACCTGATTTGACGGACAAATTTCGCCAGTCTCGCTAAGGTCATTGTGTTGGTGGTTGACAGACACAAGGCTGATGCTTCACTGCATGTCTTTATATTCTTATTGAGGCAAATCGGGCGCAGCAGACGCCGGCGCTCATTGCTAAGGTTGGGACAGCAGAAAAGAAGGTGCAACCAGGATTCCCTCTTGTAGGGCCACAGTCTGCAAGTTATGGGTTCCCCTCTTTGGGTCCATGCGGGATTAAAGTCTGCAATCCCAAGCATGGTCAGCCTCATGAATAAAATTTTGCTTCGGACCTGTCAAAGTCAGTCAAATGATCTTTATTCGGAGTAAATACATCCATAAAAGTACATATGCATTAAAAATAATCGTAATTAAAACAGCGAATACATCATATTAGGGTGATTAATAAAAGACAGTAATGATTGGTACAAAAGTTGTATAAAAATTAAAAATATCATTTCATATAGAGCACAGCCTCCACAAATCCATACATTAATATACAACTATCAAATGTACAAAAAAAAGAATTGTTCAAATGATACAGTTATACTGATTTCTTCAAAGTGGATCCATTGTAGCACGGAGCGAACAGCAGCTTTAAGAAAGCTACTTACACAGAATATCTCTTCATCCGCACTTAACATTTGAAAGACTTTCAATGCCAGATTAAAATCTCTAATTTCATGTCTACGGCAGTACGGCATTAAGTATCGGGAGGTGTACAGCCTGTAGAAACCACAGAAAAAGAAGAAATGTACCATGCTTTGTTTACCACCCGCCGTGCAAGGGCAATCCAACTTATCAAGATGTTTATTATATCCAAGTGGGAAATTTAACAGGTTCACAATAGTTCCATCCCGGAACCGGAACAGAAGACTCCTATTCCATCTACCCAATGTAGTAAGCAAATATCTCTGCGGTGACGGTGATGAGCCAGCATTGGGTTCGAGAAGGGTGGAGTACCTGATAATTGATGGTTTAAGGTATTCAGATCTTGCTCGTTCCACACCATAGAGGTTGTACAAAGCCCCTTTAATTATGTTCTTATGGGAGCGGTCTATGGTGTTGGGAAAGGTGAATAAAGAGCCATGCCCCACACTGATCAAACTTTTCTCGACCGCATTCAACCATGGGATATGGTGGGACCTATCACTTTGTAGGCAGTCAGATAACATGCTGCGTGTTAAATGGGCCGAAGGGTTCAACCAGATTTTTAACCAAAAAAGAGCTGGTCTTGAACGAATGAAGTCTTCTATGAAAGGTAAGTTAAGTTCTTTATGGCAAATGTATGTTACCGCAGAGACAACACCCCCCAGTACCTTTCGACAGAATCTATTTTCCTCAGTCTGGATAGAGGTGCAATTGAAGTATCCCCACACCTCTGAGCCATAGGTGCCCGTAGGTTGGCATTGAGTGCGGTAGATCTTTATAAGTGAGGTGACAATGTCTGCATGTCTAGGTTGGCGGAGGGAAAGGATCGAATTAATAGATTTGCCAATCTTATTTCTCCCATAAGCGACATGTGGCTGCCAGGATCCAGAATTTGAGAATAATAATCCTAAGTATGGAAAAGTGCTTGTGCTTTTTAAAGTGTTTTCTCCTGATTTCATTGAAGTGATATTATATCTTTTAGGGCCGCAGTTCATAATATACGATTTTTTTAAATTAGTCGACAGACCCAAATCTGCCATAAAGGAAACAAAACCTAAAATTAAAATACGCAAAGCTTCGGACCTGTGTTGTAAGGGCCTCGCTTAGGTAGGATTGTGCTTTTCCTGCCATGTATGAATTGTTTAATGAATCCAGATGAGAGATTTGGCGGAGAGTTTTATGGTCGAGGTCAAATGAGATTTCGTGCACTTGTTTGTTAACAGCTCTCTTCCAGGCATTCAGGGGGATGTTCTGCCACGGCATGCTTTCTTCCTCGATCTTCAATTCTTTGATTGCATTGCCTAGTGTGCCATGTCGAGCCTGGCCCCTCAAAGATAGATCTCAAGTGATTTTTTAGGGAATTAGCCGGGGCCCTTAATGTCCTTAGATATAGCTTTATAAGCTTTATAATCTCCCCCTGGCAGATCAAGTCTGGCCTCGCTAGGCCAAGCTCCAGCCTTAGCCTAGTTTTTTTTGCTGTCCTTGGTATATATGGCACCGACTTGTATGCCTTAGCTTGGGCTGAATTGAGGAGAGCATCCAATATCCCGGGGAAGGCAAGATGGTCATAGCTAATTGCTGGAAGGAGCTTTGCTCTTAGAGCTGTCAAAATTGGGCTAGCGGATGGGCTAATCAAATGCTGGCTTAGTTGTCTTAATAAATGTATAACCTTGTTGGCTTTAGAGCTCTGCTGATTTAGATGTACGTTCGCATTAGCCCGTTCCGTGAACCAGACCCCTAAGTAGTTGTATGAAGCCACCGAGTTGATTTGAGCCTTTCCCAGTAGCCACTGTACATTTTTTTTCCGATGGTAGGCCCCAAAAATGATGACCTTGGTTTTTCCTTGATTAACTATCAGGTTATTGGTGATGTTAAAACTGTTTAGTGCATTTAATGCTCTTTGTAGGCCCACCTACGTGTGGTCCAATATGGCTGTATCGTCAGCATACTGTAAGACTGGGAGCCTCACGCTTCCTAATCTTGGGGCTACTAAACTGGCTCCTTTTACGGCCTCTCCCAGGTCCGCCGTATATAGGTTGAAAAGGATGGGGGCCAGCACGCACCCTTGCTTCAACCCATTCTCTGTGGTTATTTTGGGGGAAACTGTACGGGCACTTGTTTTGATCCGCACCCAGGTGTCCTCATATAATGACCTTATTGGCTTCAGAAGATTCGGTGGAATGCCCCACTTTTCTAATTTCTGCCATAATCGGTTTTCTGACTACTTTGGCAAAGGCTGTACTATATTCTACGAAGCAGCAAAAGAGTGGAGGATGGGTCTTCAAGGTTGCCTGGGATGAAAGGTATGCTAGCGCCAGGACGTTGTCCATTGTTGATGCCTGGGACCTGATGCCAGTCTGGTGCATGGGTATTATGTTTCTCTCTCGACCCATTTTTCTAAATCTTTCAGTAATAGGCGGGCATATGCCTTGGCTTCTAAATCAAGCAAGGCAATGAGCCTGCAGTTCTACGGCTTTAGGCGATCTCCTTTTTGGAAAATTAGGACAAGTATGGAACCCCTCCAAGACTCAGGGGTTATGGCGGTCGAAAAGGTGTAATTAAAGAGCAGAGTTAGGAGTGCTGCCCAGAACTCCCGTGCCTGTTTGAAGACCGGCGCTGGAATCCCATTGGGCCCTGGAGCCCCGTCATTCCTCATGCTCTTGATAATTTTGATGACTTGATGGATGTTTGCCCAGGTTGGTAAGGTGTCATCAGCGTCGGCCGGAGATCTATTATCCATGGAGGCCTTGCCTGGGCTCGAAGTTGTGACTCCTGGCTTGTGCTAATCAGTTGGACTTGCTCGGCTGGCTCTGCCTTATCCCTTGATAGGACTTCATTGGTGGAGACTGTTACATATAACTGCTTCACATATTTCATCTAATCTTTTTCTGCAACCCCATTTTCTCTTGATGGTCCTCGGTTGCTCAGCTGGTTTATATATCTCCAGAGTCGTGCTGGGTTCTTTTGTTTGAGCAGGGAGAAAACTTTAAGCCATTTGCTTTCCATATTGGCTTTTTTGTGTTCCCGTAGCTTCTTCCTTAAGGATGCCTCAGTGAGGCGATCGATGCTCCCTCTATTTGGCTGCCCCCTTTTTTCTTTTCTGCGAGAGCCTTACGCAAAAGTCTTTTATGTTCTCGTATGTCGTGTGGGCAGATACTTCCTGGTCTGAATTGCCCTTTTGTTCTAGAATTTTGGGATTTGGGGTTCCCAAGCTTAATTTGTAAGTCCTCGATGATATTCTCCCATTCTTTTATGGGTGAGAGCTCTGTGAGCAGACTACCTTCCTGTGCCTGGCTCAGCCATATTTGAAGTGCCCCGTCGGTCTCGTCTGACCACTTGATCCTCCGCAGGACGCTATGTTTCTCCTCCCCACTTGTCTCCCCAATGGGTTGATAGAAGGTAGCAGGCGATACGTCCAACTGAAATGCTGCTCTTAATGGCCTATGGTCGCTTTCCTTCCGATCTTCAACTTCAGAGTCATCCATTCTGGCCGCCAACTCTCCACTAATCATAATGTAATCGATTCTTGAGGCGTCCAGAAAAGTGGGCTGAGGCTGCCAGGCGGCCGAGCGAGCTTTTTTCAGTGTGTAGGTTGATGTCAGCTTGTAATTGTTGAGGAGATCGTGCAAGGGAGCTGCCCTGCCTGATCCCCGGGGGGGTGTTTCTGTTTTGTCAAGATCTTTCAAATTAAAGTCCCCAGCTAGAATGGCCTGATATGTTTTGTGTTTATTTAGCAGATCTCCTAGGTTTTGTGCCAGTGCCTCCAGCTGGTCTTTCATTAGGGTCTGTGCGGGGTTGATATAACAGTTTATTACCAACAGGCGCATTGGATGTTAATTGAAACTCAGACCTCTGATCTGTAGAGCTTCCAGACGGGAGGAGTTCCAGTTAACGACGGTGGCTAAGAGGGCACACTCGTGTGTTATAAAAACTGACAGGCCGCCAGCTGGACGGCCAAAGATATTCCTTTTTATGGCTGGTACTTGATGTTCGTAGTACCCTGCCAGAGGAGTGGTGGACAAGGCCCATGTTTCTTGAAAGCAGATTATGTCTCCACTTTCCAGGAGCTGTTTCAGGTTTTCATTTTTACATATTTTGCTGATCCCTGCTATGTTCCAGGAGATTATAGTTAATTGCGATTTTGATGTTAATCCAGGCCCAGCGTCTCTTCTGGCAGGCTGACTTTTGTCGCGTTTAGGATTACTGTATACTCCTTCTTGCGAGTCCCTTTTGATCAAGGATGGCGGAGGTGGTGCGTATAACCCGTTGATTATTTGGGCATGAAATTCTGATGCCCGTTAGGTCCCCTTGGCCCATCTGGCTTCTGTCTGGGGGTCTCAAACTGTTTGTCCCATGCAGGACCGAACAAGAGGCCTTTCCCCCACTGTCTGGGGCCAGGACAAGTGGATATTTTGGGTGCGACAATATCTGCACTTCAATGCCCCACTCGGCGAGTAGGGTGGAGTTGTTCACGACGGCTTGTTGTATTTCTTTATTCTTCAGTCCCACCACTGAAGAGTCGCCATGTGTATCCCCCTTCATGCTCAGAAATTTCACCCATTCTTTGTCCCCTCTATGTGTCTTGTCTAGAGTGTCCAGGTGTTAAAGAGACGTAGAATGTTGCTCCGATTCAGGATGTTGTGTTTTCCCGTGCTAGAAAATCTCGGAGTGAGGACCACCTCATAAACGACTGCTGATGCACCTGCAGTTTGGGCCCTGTCTCACTTTTCTGTGGCAAACTGCTGGGATTGGCACTATGCTGGTACTTCCTTCGTGGATTGAAGGAGATCCTCCTTGGGGCCACTTATTTTGGCCGTTGTTGGTCCTGGTGGCAGGCTGGGGCTGCGTGCTTAATTGTGTTGGATTTGGGGTAACCAGCTGTAGCATTGATGTTGCCAAAGTTGTCTGGATGAACAATTCTACAGGAGGTGGACTTTTTCCGGCCATTGGATAGTTGTCTGTATGATGATTTGGCCTTGCTGGTGGCTTTTGGCCCTTCGCACTGGAGGTATTTGATGATGTGATTGGTTTATGTTGAACTTCCATTGGGAGGGAAACCAGAGGGGCACCTTTGCCCCAGTTTTTATCTGTAAATATTGGATACAACTGGGTAGCATTTGTGCCCCCTTGTAAAAGCGGTTGAATGATCTTCAATAGCTGTGATTGTCTCACTTTTAGCTTTGTTTTTTCTGTTGCTTCTTTAGCTTCTTTTTTGCTCTCCTTGATAAGGAGGGTTCATGTATATCCGTTGTGCGTGGGGTATGTTCCTGCAGACCTGTTCCAATGGCGTCGCTGTCCCTGAGGTTTAGGCTTTGTGGGTTTTTAGGTGTTTTTGGGCTGCTGTCTGGTTTAGTAGTCATGTGCTCTGCACTTTTGCCATTATCGGCTGTGTTCTTCTGTCCTAATGGAGCCCCAGATGGCTGTGTCACCTTCGGGGTGTGACCTCAGGAAGGGAGGCCCACTTCTCAATAAGATTTGAACAGCGACAGGAGCAGTCACCCCGGTTGGAAACCACATGTTGGGAGATCCTATTGTCTAGGACCTCCACCTTGGAGCTTATGTCTGCTAGACGCCCTACAATTGCTTGTAGAAGGTCTATTTGTACTTCCATCTTCGTCGATTGCCACAAGAGGGCTTTATTAGTGGCACTGTTTGTCTCAGTCGGGGATGGTTTCTCTGAAGTCGTGTCAGTGCTGTTGTTGCAAACGAGGTAGTCAACTTTTGTGTTAGGGGCCCATGGGGACACTAGAGGCTATGACAGGTTTGGAGTTAGGTCGAGGGTTCTTTCGATCTTTTGTTCAAGATTGTGGAGGAATGAAACTGTGAACTCCCCAGCTACTGGGGACACTGGGGCCAGGAGATCTGACTGGGGTCCGTTGGTTTAGAGTTTTTGGATTCGTATTGGGGGTCACTTGTCTCCGTGGTCTGAATGTATGGGTCAAGAGATTTGGGCTGATGGATTTGCGCTAATGTCGTTACTGTGGAGCCGCCTTTGGG
The DNA here is from genome assembly GCF_964261635.1 of Lissotriton helveticus. NCBI lineage: Eukaryota > Metazoa > Chordata > Amphibia > Caudata > Salamandridae > Lissotriton > Lissotriton helveticus. The sequence continues at coordinate 1,137,979,022 of NC_136067.1, read as the reverse complement.
CAGAGCTGTGTCGATAGTCTTGCTGGTTATGATGTCCTGCCCCTTGTCTGTGGACAAAGGAGGGGTTCCACCCCTGGATTGTCCTACTGGTTGCTTTAAGTGGGGCTGCTCGTGGACTACGCTGGCCTTTACCTGGTTGGTCCTAAGTTCCTCACAGGGGGAGGTCTCATCCTTGGGTGTGCGAGTGGAATTGGACGATCGTCTACTATATTCATTAGTGCTGCTATCGTGGGCCGGGCATGGGACGTCTGGGAGAGCGACCTGGGTGGTGCTGTAGTTGCTACTGAGGGCGTAATTGTTCTTAATTAAAAAGTTTCTAATCGAGCCCCTTTAGTCAGCCTCTTGCGGATTTTCATTTAAGCTGTCTGTTAGTGATTTGCTCCTCGTAAACCGTGTTGTTGTCCTGTTGATGGGCGGATGAATCGTGGGGCTTTTTTCAGAGGTCGTGAGCAATAAGCCCTTCCTTTTGGGCCCCATTTGCCAGGTGTCCTACTGGGGTTTAATTTCCCGCTAGTAGGCGGCTGCTCCGAGACTGGGACAAGGCCCCTGTTGCCCTTTTATTGCCTTTCGTTTCTTGTCACCCTCTCAGCTCTCTCCCCTCTTACTTGGTGGGGGATGCGTGGTCTGTCAATTTTCCTTTAAGGTGGTGCTTGAGCTAGTGGCAAAAGTGGTTTTCGTGCTGCTTAAGTGTAACCAGATGCTCCCTGCCCCCCACCTGAGCCAAGAGGACGTGGCAGAGGTGAGGGTAGTGGAGGGCAGGCAGATCCACCTGAAAATGGTTGGGGCAAGCGGGGCTCACAGGACAGGTCGCAAGCTCCCCCTGACCTAGTCAGGCCGCCTCTGTGGACCTGTCAAGGGCTCTCACTTGATGCAGCCGCCGCCTAGAGGCAGCTGCGCTTGCCGCCACTCAGGGAGGGAAGGAGCAGCCCGGCTTGCCGTTGCTATGGAGGGCCCTCCCGCGGCGGAGAATCAACTGGGGCAGCGTGTGGGCTGAAAGTAAAAGGTGACGGCTGCGGCTGCGGAGGGCCGGTGTTTTCGCTCGTGTGAGTCAGTGCAGTTTTGGGCGGTGGTGGAGCGATAATTGTGCAAGGCTCGGTTTTGATCGGCTCAGGGGGAGTGGAGCTCCGCTCTGTGACTTCTCTCAGCGGCTGCTATGGCTGCTGCGGCTACGGCTCGATGGTTTTCCGTGGGTTTCAACTGTTCTGCCGTCCGCCGTCAGCATTCGCCTCTCACCGCCGTTACAGCCCTATACAGTTTTCCTACACTGTAGGTATGTATATGCTCTTTTGGGGACTACTTATTTTTGTTCTTGCTTATTCTTAGATGTGCCTGTTTCTTCCTACCAATCAGCATTTATAAATCCGTTTCAATCCGCCATTGTGTATTTCATTTTCTCCATTCCAATTTACATTTTTTGTTGGCAAGACATTGTTTATTTTATTTTAATGGCTGTGAGTGTTATTTTTTGTAGCCACGGGAGAGCCGATGCCGAGACTTGAACCCGGTTCTGAATCCCAAAGTCGTCAGCTCTCTAGGTTACTTCACGCCCTCTCATGTTGCTGTCCCCTTCTCTTCTTGGAGCAGTGGAATAATATTCTCTGGGCTGTGTGGTGCCCATATCGACATTGTGCTCCAATATGCTGTTTAGCAGCGCTATGCTCTGTCCCCTTGTGTGCAGGGATTGTACAGGTCAACAGTGCTGGGTGGCGCCACCAGGAAGTGAGTAGTGTGCAGTATTCGGGCTAAAACATGTATTTTGGGCTTCTTAGCTCGCCCTGGTGTAAAGCAGTGTGCTGTGTGGTGACCCATGCCGTGCTGCCTGTGGTGTGTTTCGCACTCGTCTGGTGAGGAGGCCTAAAAGAAATGCATTGCTTGTTGTTATGAAGCATATCCTGGGAGGAGCAGGGAGGAGCAAGCTATTCCGTCCGTGGAATGTTTACATTAGGAAATAATGGAATTTGTATTGTTTTCTGTTGCATTTCTACTGTTGTGATTTAGCCCTAACAAGAGCCAAATTGCTTCCTTCGTGTGCTGTCTATAATAACCCCACCAAAAAGGGAAAAACAGAGACGAATATCTCCACATTGTTAATATTTTTGCTTCCCTTGTAGTCACTTCTCACCCCCTTTGCCCCTCACCCAGCAATGCTGGTTGGTTCTGTGTCTCTTCCTCTCTGCAAGGCCTGGATCGCATGCTGACCGAACTGGCCACCATGTGCGTCACTGAGCAGGACATTGTCACCACTTGTTTTATGCAAAACAATAGCAGGAGTGCCTCTGGAAGAGATATGTGGGATGTGTAGGCGCACTGCGAGGAACACGGTCCTTACAAACATCTTCCAGAGGCCCGGTATAATCTGATTTGTTATAGATTTGAAGAACATGCAGCAATTAAAAGCATGTGCTCAGTCTTAGCTCTTCAATAAGTTTCTATTGCGCTAGTCTGTGAGTATTTTGTACTGCAAGAGACACTACAGATTGGGATTACAGTGGAAAGCACATCGGTTTTTAGGTAAGAAGGCTGATGTTTTAACCCCTTGCATACTGCGCACATTTTTGCGCTGTGCGGGCGATTTAAATAGTGGGCAGAATTCGTACGGCGCCGGCCGTCATCCGCACACGCCCACGTGACAGCGAATGGCCAGGGGCCATCCGAAGCATGCAAGGGGTTAATATAGTGCAGACTTTTTTAAAACAGAAATTTAAATCTTACTATATCATGAACTTCTCCCAGCAACAGCATCGTAGTTAGTGAAATACTATTAGATTTCACACTGCTTGGAAGACTTTAGGGTGTCAAGTATGTGTTACTTGAGACAGTGGTGTCGTATTGAAGTCTTCTGGGCCTTAGCATGTGCCAGGTTCCCATCTGTGCGGTAGGACTGTTTACATAGGTGGATCGTAGGGGCCTGTTTGCAGATTAGTGCCTCATAGATTGAACATTTGCTTCGAGGCATCTATGCATTAGGCAGAACAGTTAGAAGGCCACACTTCCAGTGAGAAGGAGCCAGACTGAGATTTAGAAAGCCCAGAAGGGGGAGCGTGCGGCGGCGGCGGCGGCAAGATGGCCACATCCTGAGGAGGCTCCGCGGAACCGGCACTGCATTTTCCTCGAAGGACCCGCTAATCGGCCCGCATCTTACCTCTGCCTAGACGCTCACATGTCGGAAGCTGCCCGGAATGTTTTGATGCGCTTCCCGACCACCGGGATTTAAGGTGCGTTTCCGTGCAATTTCATCCTCTTCACGGTGTCGACTGCAACGCGGCCGCCATTTTAATGACCGCGACCGCGCAAACACCTTTCTCCTCATAAATGATGCTTTCTACAGTACAAGCTTCATATGCTGTCAATTAATCGATGTGGCTCTGTTTTTTTCACTGCCTCAGTATCCTTTTTATGACGCAATTGTGCTTTTTGCATACTTTACACATGCCTTTTTTATAATTGAAGGCTCCTCAACTATTGCTCTCAGTCTGTTTGGTGTGTAACGTGGATTTTTCTCTGGAATGTCACGCAAATGACTTTTTCCACGTGTACAGAGCCTACAGTCCATCAAGTTCGCAGTTTATTGTGCTGTTTCATCCTTCCTGCTGCAGTTATACCTCAAATTTGTGTTAATCATCATTCCCCATGTCAGACGGAGACTTCTTTCTTCACACGTGCGACCTTTTTTGCTATCCCGTCATTGACTTCATTCTGAGGACTTTTCTTTTTCTCTCATTGTTTCTGCACTCATTTTTGTTGCTTCTGCTTGAATGTCTCTTTTTCGTGGCTCCTGCAAGTGCTAATTTGTCTTAGTACCTCATCCATTTTTTTTTCTTCTCTACGCCCATAACTGTTTGCTTTTTCTTGTGACTCATATTGCTCTCCCAAAATGGATCACACACATTCAAATAAAGCTCAAGGTCTTTCTGGGGCTACTTCTGGAGGTCGCAAGGAGCCCTCTGCCAACGCCAGCAAACGTAGTTAGAAAGATCCTTCTTCTCCAACTCAATCCCCTCTACCTATCATAATGGACGAACTGCGTCTTATCCGCCCATTTATTTCGGATACTATTAGCACTCTTCAAATAATCGAATATAAGTGTTCTGGCCTGGATGCCAGTTTATCTGATGTTGAACAAAAAGTGAGCGATGCCCAGGATGTTATTTCTAAAGTTGACTCTCTCACCAAGGAAGTGAACCTCCTGAAAAAATCCACAGAGGATTTGGAAAATCGAAATCGTCGCAATAACCTACAAATTTACAGTATTCCCGAGGGGTCTGAGGGGTCCGACATGATTCTTTTTCTGAAATCTCAGGTTCTACAAATAGTTGGACTTCCAAAAACTGTCAACTTCAATATCCAGAGGGCTCACAGATTGGGTCCCCACTCTGCATCTTCAACCGCCAAACCAAGAGGTATTATTGCCTACTTTTTGTTGTATTCTGACTTGATGTCTATTCTGAATGCGGCAAAGCAACACAAACAAATGTTCTGGTCAGGACACAAGATCTTTTTCAGCCAAGATGTATCCAAACAAACAGCTAATAGACGCAAAGAGTTCTTGGATCTGAGACCAGCTTTAAAGTCAATGAACACTCGTTATGGTCTCATACATCCCTGCTTCTTCAAAGTTACCTACAAGGAGAGAACTTTTTCATTTGACGATACTGCAGACCTCCGAAAGTTCATCCACACCCATCGGGAAGAGCAAATGGAATTGACCATACATTAACAGTTTTCTTTTTGTCCGTCTAGGTCCCTTATGTTTTATCCTTCTGGTTAACAAGTATATTTTGTACAATGGTTTATTGTTTTCTTGTTCTTTATTTGTTTCAGATCCATCCATTATTATGGTTATGGTCTACTGTGCGTCTTTCATGTATGTGCTTACCCATTGCACCCAGTGGATGTCTACCCATGTATCCTGGTAAACCTCCCTTTCATTTTGTTTTTTATCTTGACATTAACGTTTATATTGTCTTTTTAGCTACACTTGCTTCTTTTAACTTGTTTAGTCTTGTTTCTTTCCTTCATATTACCCCATAGTATATTTTTGTTTCTGCCTCATTCCTCTCCCAGTGATGTGGCTGTCTTGGTCTCTTTTTCCCGCCCCCCTCTTTCTTTATTGTTGGTGCTCATTTACCTGATTATTATGACTAAAGCCTCTTGGCTTTCTGTCATCTCCTCTTTTGTTATTCCTCTGGGAGATCTTGCTCCCAATTCACCTTTACTTTCCTTTCTCTTCCTCCTTTTCATTTATGATACATTTACTTCCCTTTACTTCTTCTTCCTTGGCAACGGTTTTTTCAATTACCGGTTTCTACTCTCTTCTCTTTTCCTGGTACACTGCTTTTTTGCTTCCTTTCGCTTTCCAGATGTAACTTGGATCTTCCTTTGGTAGTGGTCACAAATTCTTTTTCTCTATCACACTATCTTCTCTTTAACTGTTTCTTCTCACTTATCCTCCTTTTTCCTCTTTTCTCTTAACTGGTTTACGCCTTTTCTCCTATTCAATCTTCATTTCTTCATATGAGTGGTCTTCGCATTATTTCATGGAATGTTAAGGGTCTTCGAAACCCTATCAAAAAGCAACATATTTTATCTCATTTGGCTAGTTTGAAATGTAAAGTAGCTTTGTTCCAGGAAACTCACCTTTCTTTGCAGGATTTATCTTCGCCATGTTACCAATGGGTAGCAGAAGCCTTTTGCTCCCCATTTGTCAATAACTAAAATGGTGTTGTTATTTTATTTCATAAATCGTTATCTGTTCAAGTTCAAAATGAAATCTCTGACTCTAATGGAAGATGGTTGTTTCTAGATAGCATTGTTAATAATGTTCATCTTTCCTTTTGTAATGTTTATGGTCCCAATGGTGTTGATTTTTCCTTCTGAAATGAGTTTTCCTCCCTTCTTTCTTCTCATGTTGCTGAAGATTTGATTGTAGGTGGAGACTGTAATCAGCTCATGGATCCCTTTTTGGATCGCAAATCCCAAGCACGATATGTCCCCAATAAAATGCAAAAATCATTTCATAAAACCATTTCCTCTAGAGGTCTGGTTGACTTTTGGAGAATATCTCACCCTGATTCCTTTGAATTCTCTTTTTTCTCTCCAGTACACTCGTCACATTCCCGCATTGACTACATTTTTCTCTCACAACATGCATTACAATTTATGACTCATTCTGAAATAGGTTCCATTCTCATCTCAGTTCACGCCCCTGTCATCTTAGATATGGACTATCCATCTCCCTCTCCTGCCTCGCGTCACTGGCGTTTCAATAATTAACTACTTCTTGATCCCCTCTTCACTACCCATTTCACACTTTTTATGGATTATTTTTTGTAATAATTTAAACACTACTTCAGATTTTCACTTTCTTTGGGATGCTTTCAAGGCCGCTGCCCGAGGCTGCGTCATAGATTTTGTTTCCTGTAAAAAGAAAGAAGCACTCAACCATGCAACCCGCATTCTTAAACAGATTAAGGATCTTGAACACCTCTATTTTACAACTAATTCACCTGATTCCTTATCCTCCCTCATCAAAGCTAAAATGCAATATAATATACACTCTTGGGACTCTGCCTCAAATCACCTTCTTAAATTTAATGTCAAAATATACGGTGGTCGCAAAAAAGCAGGCAAATCGCTTGCTAATTACCTTAAAATTAAAAAAAACAGAAATCCAAGATTGTTGTCATTAAAGATTCTCAGGGAATCTCTCATTCCTCGGATACCAAGATTCTTGATTGTTTTGTTAAATATTATTCTTCCCTTTATACGCCTGAATTTAACCCCTCTCCTGAGTAAATTGACTCTTTTTTTCAATCTATCCCTAAATCCCCCAATTCAACCGTGGATCTTTCCTCCCTTGATGTCCCAATTTTAGATAGGATCGTTGACGCACTTTCTCTTCTACCCACAGACAAAATGCCTGGCCCGGATGGCTTTACCGTGCGTTTTTTCCTTCACTTTAAATCAGTTTTAATCCCTCACTTACTTTAATCAATCACTTCCTTGCTACTGGTGAATCGAAAGGTTCCTTTACACAAGCAATGCTTTGCCTCCTCCCTAAAAAAGATAAAGATCCCTCCCTCTGTAAAAATTATTGGCCCATTTCTCTTATAAATACAGATTGTAAAATATATGCAAAAATTCTAGCTATCCGTATTAATAAAGTTATTCCCGATTTAGTAAATATATATCAAACTGGCTTTGTTAAAGGTAGGTCTATAACTGATAATTCAAGAACCCTTCTTAACATTATACACTTAGCGGCAAAGATGGATTCCCCCATCGCTGCTATCACACTAGATGCTGAAAAAGCTTTTGATCTAGTAAATTGGGACTTTATGTTTGGAGCACTTCATTGGCATGGTTTCAGCCCCCCTATTCTTAAATATATTCAATTATTATATCCTGAACCAAAAACTTCTATTTGGGTCAATGGTGTACAACCTGATTACTTCTCCCTTCATAGAGGAACCAGACAAGGGTGCCCTCTTTCCCCACTCCTCTTTATCCTTGCCATAGAACCTTTTTTGGAAAAAATATGAAACTCTTCTTCTTACTCCGGATTTCAATATAGGGATGTAGAAATTAAATTTACTGCCTATGCGGACGATATTTTGCTTTATATCTCTAACCCTGTTGCTTCATTACCTGCCCTTTTTTCTTTACTCGAAGATTACTCCATGGTTTATGGCTATAAACTTAATATTGATAAATCTGAAGTCCTCCCCCTAACAAGCTTTGCCTTTCTCATATGTTTGAAGGCTCAGGATTCGAATGGAACCCCGGATTTATCAAATGTTTAGGTATTCCCTACGCTAATACCACCAGAGAAACCATCAAAATAAATCATTCTGATATACTTCAAAAACTTTCTCCACTCATAGAACGTTGGTCCCCACTATTCCCCTCCTGGTGGGGCCGATTGGCGACTATTGAAATGATGTTACTCCCAATTGTAATTTTTTATCTTTCTATGCTTCCTATCTCCCTCCCTCATTACTTTTTTTAATCCAATAATCGTCTTCTAACAAAATTTTTATGGAATAATCGCAAAGCCAGAATCTCCCTTTTTCGTCTCCAACAACCTAAGAATCTGGGCGGTGTTAATTTTCCTAATATCTCCCGTTTTCACTCTGCATTTACACTCAAACAGATTTGGCCATTTCTTACAGATTCGAGCCCTTTCCCTCTAACAGCCTGGAGCTCTATAGAACTTGCACAACTTGCTCCCTTTTCCTTTCTCACAGCTACCCGTTTATCTCAGCCACCTACAAGATTCATTACCCCTGTTTTTAAGCATTCAAAGGCACTAGCACTTTCACTTTTCTGTTCTTTTCTCTCTCCTTCCACTCTTCATTCGATGACCCCGATCTAGTACAATAAACTCTTTAAGATCAACAACAGAGAACGTTTCTGGAAAGAATGGATTGATAAAGGCATTTTTACCTATGTCCACCTGCTCAAAGATAACTCTTTAAGATCTCTCCAAGATCTGCGAGACACTTTTAATCTCTCTACTAAACACTCTACCCATTTCCTTTTACTTGCACATACTCTTTCTTCCACTATCTGTGTGGACATTCACCTCTCTGATGATGCACTTCCCCTTTCCTCTCAACCAGCATTTACCGTTCCCTTTAGAGCCTCTGCCATTTATAAGCTTCTCTCTCATTCCCCCACTGAACGGCCTAAATCTAAATTAGAACTTTTATAGGAAGCGGACTTAGCCCAAGAATTCTCCCTATCAATTTGGGATGCTCTCTGGTCTAAAATACACACAGTCTCCCGTTCTGCTAGCACCACACAGACTTTCTATTTTTTTTATAACAGGCTTTTTTTTACACCCACACAGCCTGATTCATGTAGGTAAATTGCACTCGCAAAGGGCCAGATTCTGAGAATCTGGCCCTTTGCGAGTGCGATTTTTGCATTTGGTATTCATGATACCAAATGCAAAAATCGCTATGTAAGAATTCGCATATTTGCGTGGAATGGCATTTAAGGAATCTCTAATAGAGATTCCTCAAATGCTATTCATGACACAAAACAAAATAGCGATTTTGGACTTTTGGGGCCGCTATTTACCGACAGGTCAGACCTGTCGGTAAATAGCAAAAACTCAGAAAAATGCTTTTAAAAGCATTTTTCAAAGTTGCATGTAGCACACACACATGTCCTTTGGACATGTGTGTGCGCAACACCTGTCCAAAAGTGCATTTTAGGGGTGCTACAGGGCGTCCTTTGGACACCCCTGGCACCCTTAAAATCGCTATCTCAGTTGCGAGTAGCTAATTGCTACTCGCAAATCCCCATTCATTCCTATGGGCCTCTTGGCCCATAGGAATGAATGGGGAGTATTTGCGAGTAGCAAATTGCTACTCGCAAATAAAGAACATGTAGGAATCGCTATTTAAGTAGCAATTCCTACATGAATGCCGTTTTGTGTGTCCTCAATAGCGAATCGCTATGATTCGCTATTAGGGACACGCAAAACGGCATGTACATGAATCAGGCTGTTAGACCTTTACAAATTCAAATGACTAGACTCCAAAAAATGTTGGTCCTGCCCCTGTGATCATAGTGATTTTCTTCATATGCGTTTTCACTGCCCAGTGGTCAAAGCTCTCTGGTCCCGTATTTGGTCTACACTTAATACTATTTTGTCTACTGATATACCCTTTGAGATTATACATATTTTTCTGGGTGGCTCCTCTCCCATATGGAATGTTCAATGTAATGTCCGTAAATTTATTGACCTTTTCATTGCAATTTCTTTTCAGATAATTACTACTAACTGGAAAGACACTTCAAAAATTGCATATAATGCTTGGTTGAATCTGCTTTGTCACCATCACAGACTTGATCGTGCTTATGCCACAACTGTACCGTTATTTATCAAAAGAGATTTGGTATGGTTACCTTTAACTGATTATCTCTCTAGACACAAACTTTGATTTGTTTTATGTTTCTTTATTCTCTCTTTTCTTCTTATTATTAGATATCTATAAGTATACTTTGAATTTACAGTTGCATTTTTCACTTTTCCTTCCCCCTTTTCCCCCCAATGAAAAATCACCCATAAAAGCTTAGCTTATTGGTATAGTTATATACCCCTCTTTGGGGTTATTAGTCTAATGATTATTGTTTCTCCAATGTTTCCTGCTTTTTTTAAACAAATTACTTTTGTAATGATGTTTTACGTGGTTTTATCTTCTTTCAATAAAGCTTTTTAAACTCAAAAAGAAAGCCCAGCAGGGTACATCTCTTAAGCATTCTTTTTTTCAAAATCACAACAAAACATGGCCCCTCGCACTCCTTTCACATCCCAGTTATTGTACCTATTTTAATCGCACATACCAACACCCTTATTGCTTTCTAGGAATACAAAAGAAACTTGGGGAAACGTTTAGAAACTCATTTAGACTTTGCGGTTGGCAAGAGCCAGTTAATATTATGCCTTTTCTCTGCATACTTTCGGTATACTTCACCCTTTCTTTTGTGCCTCTTCCAATGGCGATCCACCCATTGACTTTATTGCCGGTATATTGCAATTAATATGTGCAATTTTAAATGTTTATACATACATATGATGGCTTCTGGAAGTGTGTAAATGCATGTGTAGCTCAAAACGTTAGGACATTAACCCGATGGTTGCTGCCGTCGGCCATTGGCCGACGGCAGCATTACCTCGCTGGTGCTGCCGTCGGCCAATGGCCGACGAGACTGCACCTGTTTTTTAAAACAGCCGCACTGCTGCAAAAAAGTGGAAGCAGCCAACGGGTTAAAGGCAGCTAGTTTGCCTTCAGTAATGCATCTTACAAATTTCACTTAGACATATGACACTTTATCGTTTATAAATTGCAGCAAACAGATGTGTTAGGAGTTACTCTGTTTAAATTAAGAGACATATTATGTTCAAATACTGATTACAAATTATGCAGCCCTCCTTATGCCACCATGCCACATAAATCCATTACACAAATCCCCCTACACAATTCACCCACACACAATTCTGCAACTAACAATTCCAAACCAACCCATATCATTCCAATGCACTCCACATAAATCCCTTCCAAACCAAAACACATGCCTAAAATGACGTATCATTTACAACATCAATAGCTGTAATTCTCGCAAATGCAAGACCTATTGCATTGCAAATGCTAGTTTAAGTTTGCCCCTGGTTACTATCAGATCAGAATCAATGGAAACTCCATTTCCTGAATGCCCTTTTTTTATAACTAATTGCAATTAGGAAATCCGCTGTACATGCGGTTACCGAATCGCAAATAGGATATCCCTATTTTCAATTCACAAAATATGATGCCTACAAGGTAGAAATCGAAATTTGCGACACCACATATGCCTTTGTGCATAACGAAAGGCAGTTTAACATTTCTTAACTGCCCAAAAAAGCAAATTGGACAATTAGGTAATGCAAAATTGATTTGTACGTATGGGTCGTTATACCCAAAGACGACACAATGTTTTCTCTGCCTCAATCTACTTTTGGAAGATGAAAGTGAGGCAGAGTCTTAGTCATCAGAGACTAGTCCAAAAAAGGCAGAAACACCAAGGAGCTGCACTTCACATGGTTATTAGAGAAGTGTGGGTCAATGATTAGAGCGGCAGACCTGATGCAGAGGTCTGGCCGAGGGTTCGATTCCCGACTATGCGGCTCTTGGACTCAATTTCCCCGGACCTGATAATTCTCGCCTCGGTGCCTAGTCTAATCATGGGTCCCACTCTGTGACTCTGGGCAATAGCTTGCTTAATCTCCACAACGGCCCCAGCAGCGCTTGGATGCCTGGCTTTACCTTGGGGGTGCCCAGGAGTGGACATTTCACAGGAAAGCCAGGATGGGTTCCACAGCGGTATGAATACAGCGATACGAGGCCTCCGGGTAGAAGTGCGCTATATAAAATACAATACATTTACATTAAGCCCACAACTGCCTCTGAGGAGGTGTCCAACAGTGCCACAATCCATGAAAGTCTTACCCAGGATATGAGAGGAGGACACAATCACATCCCAAAATCAGAATATGAACCCGAGGGAGGCAAAATGAGAGGGAGAGAACTGAGAAGCAACAGTAAATCTCACAAAGGAGGAATGAAGACAAGACCCCCGTGCTCTGAAAGGATACAGAATGAGCTCCCATGGACAATGTCAACTGTGGTCATCAAATTAGGAGGAGAATGAAAGTGAGTTTATCAGATATGAGAATGATCTTCTAAGTGGCACGCAGGGTGGAAACGAATATGTGACTAGACAATGGATGGTGGCTATAAAAATACCTAAAAAGTCAAGGAGCATCTTTGAGTCAACAGAATCACCTATTGCATCACACTAAAGAAATGAGGGGCATATTATCAAGGGGGAAAGCGGAGATAAAATTATCTCCCTATTACCTAGCTGTCGCTAACACCAGTTAGAGACAGCTAGTAGGAGATAGCGACCATCTTGGGCCCCACTTTGCATGTCAGTGATATTTATCACTAATGACATGCAAAGTGGGCGTGCCAAGATGTTAGCGACTGGAAACAGTCGCTAACATCGCTATCTCCTATTACCTACTTTTGGAGATATTCGCACAAATATCTCCAAAAGCTATCACCTGCCCTGAGCAGTTCTTAGCCATGTTATCCAATGGGAGGTGGATAACATGGCTAAGAGCATTAGCTCGGTAATGCATGAATATCGCTGACTTTTCAGCGATTTTCATGCATTGCGGCCGATTTTTATCGCATTTGCGATAAACCTTGGTAATACCAAGGTTTATCTGCGATAAAAATCTCCGCAGCTCAGCGGTAAATTTTTGTCTCTAACCAAGCAATAGCGATAATTATCGCTATTGCTTGGTAATATGCCCCTCATTCTCTTAGGTAGGCATTTGAAGACACATCAGATTGAGGTGGCATGTTTTAACAGTCTATACAATCAATAGAATCCATAATCACACTAAGGTTCAGAACAAGTCTTTGCAGATCACCAACGAACACATCAGAGGGCCTCCTTCATTGCAAGAGCATGGCATCATGCCCCAATGACTAAGTGCAATCATTAGCCATGCAACACAAAATGCCATGGCAGCTGAATTCAAACAAGAATATGAGCATCAAACCATCCCCGGTGACAGGAACAGATCGGATGACTCACCACTCCCAGAGTTAGCAAAACCTGACGAATTGAAAGACACTGATAGGCAGATTTATCAAGGCTTTGCACCACACCAAAGTCACACAAAGTTTGCCAATGCCTTGAAAGGGTATTTGCTTTCCAGTGCAAAGCTTTATTTTTTATCAATGATGAAGTGCCATTTTTTCAGTGCACATAACTCTCTGCATCAAAGGCACATTACATGGGTGGGCCTTGGCATTCCAACACAAGCTCCCATGTTGGATGACATAAACCCGATTTACTACAGTTGGCATATCAGGCATCGCATCCAAAAATAACACCACATTGAGGCAGGTGCAAAATTGGATACATATATTTATTTCTCCAAACAGTTTGCACCCTGCATGTTTGCTTAATTGTAGAGCACACATAAAATGTGTGAAATGTTTAAAAATTGTGTAGGCCTAGGATTGTTTGCTGGATGGGTATACTTTCAGTCCAACACCTATGCTAGACATGCACACCATTGTGCAAAGCGGGGTGCTTGGGGTCCTAGGCAGGCTGTTATTCATCAGCTGAGGATAAAAGAGCAGCAGTGGGCCATATTTAGCAAATATCACTCTACATTGCTCTCTCTCCCTTGTGCAACACAGCACAACACAACAACTTAGATTGCTGCATTGTATTGCGTTATATTTAGGCACATCTGACCTTGCAAGGACTTTTTCTTGTGGTTAAGATGCTTTACCATATTAAGTTAAGAGAGGGGAGATTTTATGTAAGAGATGAGCCAGTTTTCTTTAATGAGAGAGAGGCCTCTTATATCTTAAGGACACTAGGACCATGGGGATGCCAGTTGGATACTAGACACTACTTCCTGTGTGGAGCAGGGGGGAAGGCAGGAAGTGGAGGGAACAAATGTCGCTCCGGGAGAGGACAGAACAGGGAATGCATGAGTGGAGAGAACTCCCTAGAAGTGACAGAGCAAAGTTTGAGAGGAGAAGCATAGTCAATATATTATAGTGACTTAGTTGTGTCTGCTTTATTCCGTTTGCATAATCCCAGTATACGACATACATTAAATAAGCCAAGAAAATAAACTTTAACCATGCAGTCACGACCAGATATACTCCGCAGAAGCCACAAGTTGACATGCCACGATTTATACTCCCAAATAAATCCTTTATATTTTAGTAGAGGGTGAGTTTACGTTCTTTTCTATGTGTATACGAGTACGTGCGCTTTTGTTTGATACTATGTGAATGGCAGTATCATTAAAATTGTAGCCATGGATCAATCTCAATTCTTAAATCTTGAAAGGACTTTTGAGAAAATATTGGAATTAAAAATGAATATCCCGGCGGTAGTTGAAGAACACCTGCTGTGCATCTTTCACAAGGAAAGGCTCGTGCTAGAGTTGAGGAGCAATGCTGCTGTGAACTCGAACAAAGAGTGTTTCATCTTTGACAACACAAAAAAGGAAATACGAAGAATTTGCAGGAGGTGTTTTTTTGTTTAGTTTCATTTATAACAGTTTGGTGGATTCTCCTCTACAAAAGTTTATTTGTCTAGTAAATAGAACTGTCTTCCTCAGTAATCCCTGGACATGTCTTATTATTAAACTGCTTGCTACACCCAGCAGCTCCTTAATTATCAGCAGCACTGAATTAATTAAGCAAATGAGCTAATGTTACCTAAAAACAAATCTATGGGATTAGTTATTAAAACGTTTTAAGCACCGCAGATAAGGGGAGTATCCCTCAATGGTGCATCTGACAGTGGCGACCAGCACAGATCTGGGATGGTGAGTTGGGGGGCAAGGAGGTAAGGAGATATAATATAAAAAAAGAAAAATTCACATACCTCCTCGACCACTCTGTCCCATGTTGTCTCTCCGCCCAACAGGAAGCAGTCAGGCTCCCCTGAGCCAATCACAACGTTGCAAAGCAGCGTTGTGATTGGCTCCTTGAAAACAATGGTTGTGATTGGTCTGATCGCCATGGTTCTGTGCTCATATGGGGGCTGGGGACGTGGGCACGTTCTCCAAGCAGGCTGTAATGCAGCATGCATGGAGAACATGCTAAAGTGTGCATGATTGTTTGGCCAGCCCGAGAGCGCCGGTCAAAGCATCATGCGCACTATAGTGTGCCCACCACTCCTACCCTTCTCTGTCACCAGAGGAGTCCCTCCCCGCCCTCATGCTGCAGCAGCAGGGAAGAATCAAATGATAATAATATTACGGTATTATAATTTTATATTTCCTTTCTTTTACTGCTGCACAGCAGCAGTGGGGTGACGCTCTTACGCTTTAGCGGATGAGCCGCCACTGGCATCTGGTGCAGTGGGATGTATGACGTTACAACCCATACTTTTACAACGCCTACCTTTACATCGCAAGTTTTACAAAGCATGCCTTTACAACGCATAGTGCTTTTGGGCGCTGGATAGTGATAGTTTAATTTACTATTCCAACTCCAGTCCCCGTGGATAGTAGGGAAGGTGTTGGATAGTACATTAAACCTATTCCCTATCCTAGAGCGCCCCTAGCGCAATGCGTTGTAATGGTTTGCGTTGTAAAAGTTGCGATGTAAAGGCACTGCGTGGTAAAAGTTGCGTTGTAAAGGATGTTTACCGGTGCAGTGGCACCAGAGCACGGGCTTCAAATGGTTCACTGCACACCATGACTGTTTTTAACTATTCAAGCAGGTGACAGAGCGCCTATACCCTTTGCCTGCATGAGGTTCCACGCCACTCTTTCTAGCCACTGCTGTGTTCATGTCTGCTCTTCTCTGGCCATTGAATGTGGTTCTTTATGGTTTTCTTAAGCGTTTAGCATTTTTAAACTGTTAACTTGATTTCAGCTTCTTAGCTTCGCAAACATGGAGATGGACTTGAACAAGCATAACACCACAGGAGCAAGAGATTAAATAAAGCTCTCTAAAACCATGGGCCTCATTTACAATATTTTGATGCACAGCAGCGCAGCAAGCCTTCGTGCTGCACTGCCATGAATCAAAATAAAAAAAGCAGGATTCTGCCGAATCTCCTGTTTCTTTGTACAAACAACAGTCATTCTCCAGCGCAGACACTTTGCAAGGATGACTGCGCTGAAGGGATTATTGTTTTATGCGGGAAAGGACACCTTCCTGCACAAAAACAAGCATTACAGGCATTTTCCTCTTTCTATGGATGCTGCAGAATGCAGCACGAATAGAAAGAGAAAAAAGAGGAGAAATAAAAGTATTTCTCCTTGTTCCTCCTCTTTAAGCCTCCCCTGCTGAGGCATAGGACTCTGGCACATTCAGGTTTATAAAATGTTATACATCTGGGAATGTCTTAGGTTCTATGGTTGTTATTGGGGGAACACCCACAACAACACCCATGAAACCCCCCTTTCACACAGAGTTATGCGTGAAAGGGAAACAAATTTACTAGGCCATGAAAAGTCACGCTGGGTGACTTTACATGGCCTTGCAAATATGGTGAAGCCCATTGCGCTGCTGGTGTGTCAGTAAAACTGACGCATCACCAGCGCAATGGGCTTGTAAATAAGCCCCTATTTTTGCTTCACAGGCTTAACAACATATGAGCCAGAGATTTAATAATGTGCTCTAACACTATGATTGCTTCACTGTAATTTTTTCTTGGATGTTATCATATTCGTAATAAAAGTCGTTGGTGTAGAAATCATAAGTCCACACACATTATGGGGCATATTACCAACAAGTAGCGATATTTATCGCTAAATAGTCTTAGCGACGATTTTGTTATCGCTGGATATGTTAGCGGAGAAAACATGCTATTAGCAACGTTTTTCTCCATTGTGCTAAAAAATCCAGCGATAGTGGCAAAATGCGTGAATATCGCTGAGAATACAGCGATATTCACGCATTAGCAACAAAATGCTCTTAGCCATGTTATCCACCTCCCATTGGATAACATGGCTAAGAACTGATCTGAGCAGGCGTTGGTTTTTGGCGATAGAGGGAATATTTCCATTGCTTCGCCTGCATTGCTAATAGGCGATAGCGACGTTAGCGACTGCTTTCAGTCGCTAACAGGTTGGGTACGCCCACTTTGCATATCATTAGCGATAAACATCGCTGACATGCAAAGCGGGCCCCAAACCGCTCGCTATCGCCTAAAAGCTGTCGCTAACATCTGTTAGCGACAGCTTGCTAATAGAGCGATAGAATTATCAACGCTTAGCGGCCGAAAACGGCCGCTAAACCGGCGATAATTGCCTATCGCCACCCATGGAAATATGCCCCAATATTGTCAGGTACGAAATACTAAGTAAAACTCAGAAGGATCAAATATAACTAGGCACTTCTGTTATTAAATTGAAGCTAAATCATTAAGCGCAAAACAATCAACAACAAAGTCTTAAACTAGCTCAAAAGACAAAAGACACCAAGCAAAGAAATATGACTTTCATTATGTATGATGTTCAGAAGCAGACAAAAAATAAGACAAATGGGACTTCCAGAGGAAAACAGGTCGAGTAAATCCCTTAATTCTCTCACAAATCCATTTACACTTAAAGTCAGTGTTTTAAATGAGCCTGTGCTCTCTGGTATTCAGTACTGGCCTTTTCTAATTTGAAAGGGAAAATAGCAGAACTTTTCAGAAGGGGTGCAATATCTATAATGGAGGAGTACTGGCAGTTCTCAGTAGCAAACAGTTACTCCAGATTGTGAGTACATGCTCTAATATATTTCCATTTCTAGCACACCTTAAAGTAGAGGAGTGATTTAAAGATGAGCAGGAATGGACATTTTTCGGATTTCGGGAGGTCTTAAATATAAACGAGTATCTACTTGCAGAATATCCTTCACAATACTGTCGACAAATTAGTGGAAATGCTCACAAAGATTCAGTACTTCCTGATTTTTTTGTAGGATTTTCATTTACTATTTAGTAAGTAAGTCTCGAGTTCTTCCAGAAAAACAAAACAAAAAAGCTTCTGAATTAAAAAATAAAACTGCTCATAGGACCGGAGAGGCAAGTGGTGAGAACTCCGTGACCCTGGGCTTGTTGTAGTCGCGCCAGGAACACCGAGGCGGACTCCAAGACCCAGGATCCCTCGCCCGACACCACCTGGCCCGGGAGCAAGCCGCGCCCATCCCCAGCTGATAGGAATAACCTCGCCGCTCCCGCTTCGCGGGAGCCACAGCGCCTGGGCATCTGGCAGAAACCCTGTGAGGGTGAAAACGGACCATCGGACCTGCAGGGGAACTGCTCATAGGACCGGAGAGGCAAGTGGTTAGAACTCCGTGACCCTGGGCTTGTTGTAGTCGTGCCAGGAACACCGAGGCGGACTCCAAGACCCAGGATCCCTCGCCCGACACCACCTGGCCCGGGAGCAAGCCGCGCCCATTTTCCCCACCCTATTTAACAATATCAACCTCCCCGCGACGCGGGAGCGCGCGCGGGAGAAGCCCGGGACAAGGGCGGGGCAGTCTGTGCAGTCCGGGCAGAACGAGGCAGGGCTGGGCTACCCCTCCAAGAAGTAAGATTTTGAACTTTTAAATGTATAATTTACATGTCATTTCGGTTCTAAAATACGGAAGTCCACTAGAATTTTAAGACTGTTGCTACTACTTTCTTGCTTCTTCACTAGTAATGGCCAAAAACAAAATAACCATGGATAATTACTTAGTGAAAATGGTAAGCAAAATAAACAATGATAGAAGGAAGTCACTGGGACGGGACAACTTACCTGAAACAATATTGGTTGCTTCTGACGCTGGTGGAGGATTGGACTTACCTTCCCCTTTAACTACTGATGACATTGATGACACTCTAAAAGTAGTACCCCAGGGGGAAAATTTGTTAAATCAGGTCGCTCTGGATGAGGATGCACTTGATGATCCCATGGATCCGACAGATGTTTCCACCTACTGCTCTCCTACCAAGAGAGCAGTAAGAAAATGTAGGAAAACAGCGTCTAAAAGGGGAGGAGCATACCCTAAGAGGAAGCCAGATACAACTAGAAGGAGCCCTTCTAGCCATAAGGGAACTATGACTACAGATCTTGGTATCAACACAAATTCTGACCTTCTAGATCATATTTCTAAGCTGCTGGAAGCTAAATTAGAAGTATTTGTGAAGCCTCTAGTGGCAAAAATTGAGGCTCTCACTACTGAACTGTCTAGACTGGGGGAGCTTCTAAAGTCATCAACTAATAGTGAGAAGCCCAAAACTCGGGATAGAAATGTTGCAGCTGATAATGCGGTACAGCCATCTATGGTGGTTAAATCCAATATAGCATCAGCCAAGGGAACAATTACAACAGATGATCGAGCTACCCAGCGCAAAGCGACCTCATCAAATACGGAGGGGCCCTTTATTCCAGTAAGAAGAATTCGATCATCTAATCTCCCACCAGCTTGCGAACCGTATGTTGTTGTACTTTCAAATGTTCCACCTGTACATACAACTGAAACTAACTTATGCCAAGAGCCACATAACTCATTGAAGCACAAAACTGATTCCTGGCTAAATAAAAACTGTGGGTTCCCGGTACATTTCTCTGATGAGATAATTTCAACTAGACGTGTAGCGTGGATTGGAAATGCTAGGAAAACTTGCAAGGGTGATTGCATTATTGTCAACTTTAGATATCCCCAGCATGTAGCGACTGTATTGCTCAGAGCTGCCTCCCTAAAGCAGGGTGAGAATGATGTGGGTGTCCATCCCTTGGGATACTTCTATAGCCATTTAGACAAGGGTCCCCAGCGTAATAACTTACCAAGGATTCCTACTCCCTATGGGAGTTCAACCTCTGCGATCACAACGCGCAATAGATACCAGGCACTGAGTGCAATGGATCAGAATGATTGACTCCCATTGAATGATAGGAACAGGTCGGGGACCATTCCAAATATACTCAGTATAGAAGCGGAATACTGGCAGGAGCGGGTAGTGGCACATATACCCAATACCAAAATGACACTACAGCACATGCCAGTCCAAAGGGCGGTAGAAATGGATACCACTATTAACGGTGCTGGCTACAACTGTGATTACCCAGAGGAGGGGATTATATGTCAGCTAGATGGGAATGTGCCCCAGTGTTCTAACATAGCAAATAATACTGTGGATGAAATACATAGTCAGGCAGAATCTATGGCCGCTAAGAATATACAAGAGCCACTGTTGGATGTACCCCCAACTAGACCCAGCGATAAATTATCTTTAAATATAGTGTCATGGAATATAGCGGGGCTAGCTAAGAACTTGCAGGACCTTGACTGGTATACTTACATTGAGGATTATGATATCATCCTCCTCCAGGAGACCTGGTCTATAATAGCTCCACACCGGCTTGGGTTTAAAACCTTTAGTTGTGATGCCATTCCATCGACAAGAGGAAGACCGTCAGGGGGTTTGGTGATTTGGGTTAAAGTTAATCTAGAAATAGAAGTCACCCTATTAAATATACCTTCCCCAGATCTGCTAGGAGTGAAGATGGTGACAAGGGGGAATGACACCATACATTTAATAAATTTATACAATAGACCTCAGGCAAATAATAAAGAATCTAAGGTAATAGAACAACTAGATATTTTTTTAGACACCTTAGGACCCAACGCCCAAGTAATAGTAGCAGGAGATTTTAATTGTAAATATGAACCGGTATTGGGCCTGGACAAGCTACTCGAAGAACAGGATATTGCAAATAATATTCCTAACTTGGATGTTGACGGGCCAGTAAAATGCACTGTAGCGGTAACCCAAATTTTTAGGCTAACTGTAGGTCATGAATTAAGAGCTTGTAACGGCCGTTTGCAGTCAGACAGACCGGAAGCCCCAACCTTTAGCAAAATAAACTGCAAGACACACATAGACTTCATATTGGTTTCCCTGAGTTTATGGTACTTACTTATTGACCTAAAAATAGGCACCAGAACTGAGAGCGACCACCTGCCACTTCAACTATGGGTAAATCTGCGACCCTTTAGATCCAATCGAGATGAGGAGATTGTACGAAATAGATCCTCAGGGGAAGCTCAGATATCTAACAATAGGCGTGCACTAAGATGGCCCAATATCCTGGCTAAGGAGGATGTAATGATAAATATCTATAACACCTTTTCTGATATTGTTACATCCTGCAAGGACGCGGTAATGGGTAGCCAGGATGTCTTAGACCGCCATTATAAACTGGTAGACGCTCTAGGTCCCCTCCTGAGCAAAGCTTGTCAAGGAGAAAAGACACCAAACCATTTAGAGCAGGTCAATCCCTGGTACAATAAGGAATGTCGTATAGCGAAATCTAACCTCATTCAGGCTGTTAAAACCAAAAACTCCCATTCCATAAGAGAATGTAGACATGCTTACAATAAAATTCTGTCCCAAACGAAAAAAATCTGGGATGAAGCACTTTGGGAAGACTTATTGGTAGCAGCTAAATCAAGAGACCAGGGCACTTTCTGGAGTTTATTGTCTAAAGGGAATAAAAAGGGCAGATCCCCCAAGGATGTCTATCTAGATGAAAAAACTTGGAGTGACCACTTTGGTAAGCTATACTCAGGAGATATAGAGGGGTCGCATACTCAAAATCTAGAGCTCAATCTAGAACTGAGCATTGCGCCACTAAAATTTAGTATAGAGGAGACTATGCAGGCAATAGGGGCTATTAAGGCGGGCAAAGCGCCAGGACCGGACAGGATCCCTGGAGATTTGCTAAAACACGATGTGGAAGTATGAGGACCATACATTAACTTACTTTGCAACTCTATAGTGGCTGGAACGCCAATCCCTGAAAGTTGGAAAGGGGCAGAAATTGTAACAATATTTAAAAAAGGAGATCGTTATGACCCGGGCAATTATCGCCCAATTAGTTTAATTGACCTATTACAGAAGGTTTTTGCCAGGCATATTTTAAAACGACTTATAGAATGGATGAAAGAGACCCAAATACTATCTAAATACCAGGCAGGGTTTAGACCAAAAACTAGTACAGTAGATCAAGTGTTCAGGTTCATGTGTATCTGCTGGAAGTATATTAACATAAGGAAGGGTAGCTTGTACGTGGCATTCATTGATCTGCGGGCCGCCTTCGATCTCGTTCCACGTAACTTACTGTGGATAACACTACAAAGCATGGGGGTCCCAGATGAGCTACTTAATGAACTAATCCGATTGCACACAGAGAATTATGCAAAAGTCAGATGGGGGAAGGACGGTGAACCATCCAAGCCCATACCTATAAACCGTGGGGTGCGCCAAGGGTGTGTATTGGCACCCACGCTGTTTTCATTATACGTAAATGATATACCAGCGTATCTAAGGGATTGTGACCATGACGCACCTAGGTTAGGAGACGAGGCAATCACGGCATTACTTTTTGCCGATGATACAATCCTTATCTCTCAGACCCCGAAGGGTCTTCAAAACCTGGTGAATTCCTTTAATGGCTATTGTGAAAAGAAGGGGCTGGAAATAAACTCTTCTAAAAACAAAATACATGTCTATAAATCCACAAAAGTCTTTCAAGAAGAATTTGGCCTTAAACAATAAAAAACTGGAATATGTGGAGAGCTTTAATTATCTAGGAATTACACTGGATAGTAACAGCTCATGGAAGGGACACCTGACAAAGAGTAGGTTGGCTTTCAAGCAAAACTCTATGCCCATCCTAAAAGTGCACGGAGCTAGCGACTCCAAAGCCATTACACCGGCACTGGAAGTCCTTAAAGCAAAGGCCCAATCGGCTGCACTCTATGGAGCTGAGGTTTGGGGGCATTGTTGCAAACACAATTTCGAACGGGAAGAAAACCACTTTGTGCGAAGGTTACTAAAAATACCAACTAGAACCCCTTTAGTTCCAGTATTTTTAGATTTGGATCTGAAACGTACAGACCATCAAGCAGCTCTCAGGCCATTGATGTACTGGGTAAGGCTATGGACAACCCCCGAGTTGTGTAGCTATAAAAATGGATTATTAGAAATAACCCGGATTGACGAGTATAAGAAAATAGCATGGCTAAAACACATCGAACTTTGGTGCACCAGGTTAGGGCTGTCCCATTTTTGGAATGAACCCCATAATATGACTTCTGTGTGTAAAAAGATTTTAAAAAATACTTATTGGTCCTATGTTAATGAGGAGCCATCTCACTGTCCATCTATTGGTTCATTGTCTCAGAAATCCTTGTCTATAAAAGACACTGCTGCATTCGAAACGTTTATGGATGAGATAAACCCACCTCTAGCAAAAGCTTTATATTTGCAATATAGATACGGGGTATTACAGACCAACGCCCACACATGCAAATGGAGAGATAGCAATGAGGATGGTATCTGTACCCTTTGCCCATTAAAGGCTAAGGAGGATGATGTCCATCTATTGTGTTTCTGCCCTGCTTATGTACTACCTAGACAGCGCTGGATAAAACCTCTGTGCAAAAATCTGGGCGTCAGGACGCTTAAAGAGGCTGAGCGTATTATAAGGTCAAATACCTCACAATTGGTGGTTTTTTGTATAAGCAGATTTTTATTCAATGTGTTTCTTATCAGAAAATGTCTTGGTTATAAACTATAATGTAATAATGAAATCTGTAGTTTTCTCCCACAATGTTAAAGAACGTAGAATGCACTGAGCGTATTATAAGGTCAAATACCTCACAATTGGTGGTTTTTTGTATAAGCAGATTTTTATTCAATGTGTTTCTTATCAGAAAATGTCTTGGTTATAAACTATAATGTAATAATGAAATCTGTAGTTTTCTCCCACAATGTTAAAGAACGTAGAATGCACTGAGTTCACTTTTGTACAAATCTTGTGGTTTTAAAGTTTTTTAATCTATGTTTTAGTCTGGCTTTTATAATGTAATAACCTATTTATGGTTTTTTATTGAATTTTAAGATTAGGCATAACTAACTACGTAGAACTAACTGTTACTCTGCCCCAGTACATATCAACTGTAATGTGTTACCCGATAAATTGTCATAAATTCTATTTTTCCTTTTTTAGGTAGCCTATGCTTGTTCATATTTTATTTTTGTGTACTTCCTGCTTTTATGGCTATTAGCCAAAATAAAGTTGAACTGAACTGAACTGAAAAATAAAAAAGATTTTTATTTTGGTGATATTCTTCCTATTGATTTGTTATCTTTTTTGAACAAGTAGTACCATTTTCCAATGGCCGCGCAACAAAAAAAAAACCAACAAAAAAACAAAAACAATATATATATTATATATATATATATATATATATATATATATATATATATATATATATATATATATATATATATATATATATATATATATAATACCTACCGGCGGTCGCCAGTAGGTAGTTATAGTTAGGATTGGCTACCATAGGAAATCCGCAACATTCTATTGGGAATAACTCTGGTGCCGGTTGAGGAATTTGTGTGTAATCTTCCAAAATTTTGGCCAGCTCCGTTCCACTCCTTCCCTGGAAGTTTCGGGGGGATTCGTGAAGTGGGGGATGAGAAAAAAGGGGGGTCCCATAACGTGTTTTCCCCATGGTAATTTCCATAGGACGGTCTGACAAGTCTACAGCCCGAACCGCTGAACGGAATTACGCCAAACTTGGCAAAATTGTAGGGACTGGTACGCAGATGTGCCTTTGCTATATTTGGTGAAAATTGCTCCAGTGGTTTTTTCGAAAATTAACTTCAAAAACACATATATATCTATAAGCGCTCTCCGAGCGCTCACAGGTGCGCGTACCGGGGAGCGCACCCGACGTGCTACGGGAGTGCGCGAGCGGAAAGCTGATTGGCTGTTGGGTGTCTGTCAACATTCTAAACAGTCCGGAGAGTCCGCCATCTTGTGTCTCGGTAGAATCGTGACACAAGAGGTGAAAAATAAAGGGAGAAATAATTAAAAGGGGGCAGAGTGGCAGAGTAGACACCCCCTGACCCCCTAGGTTTTCTGAGGGGGGCCTAGAAGGACCCTGAAGGGCAAAAAAACCTTTTTTTTTTTTTAAATTCGCGGGGTAAGCGCTGGGTGCGTTCCTAGGTGCGTGCTCCGGTACGCGCACCCTGAGCGCACCACAGGGAAAAACAGTGTAAAAAATTATAGTAAAAAAATAATTTAGAGTGCTTAGAGGTAGGGTAACTCTGAAAAGAGCTGTTGTGTTATGTGGGTGTTTTTTGTACTTACAAGTAGGTACCAATGCAGAGTCTTATATTCAAGAGGAAATCTCTGTCCCCCTCATCTGTAAAATGCACACCATCTCTCCTATAGATGTCTTGCATGTTGTAACGCAAGTTGTTGTGGTAAATGGAACCCATACCATAGTCTCTGAGGAAAGCAGAAACAGATTTATTTACATGTTTCCTTGCTTTTTCAATCTGTGGAAAACATTGGTTGGACCAGTTCCATTTTTGCCTTTGGCATATATTAGAAAATTCCAAGGCAATTTTTGGAAAAAGTGACATCAATTGCCCAAAGATGTCCTTTAAAAGCGTTTCTAGACCTACCCCAGTCAAAGTGCCCAAGTCATTGCCACCACAGTGCACAATTATAAGGTCAGGGTGTGGTAAATGCATAAAGGATTTTACCAATGGTATCAATTGGTGACTTCTCAATCCTCTCTGTCCAATCCATACAATGTCCACATTTGGTAAATCAAGGTTGTAAATACTTCTGTTAGCTGCGTATTTTTGACTCCAGTGGACATAGCTATGACCCACAAACCAGACTTTTTGCATGTTGAAGGTAGATGTGCTTCTAGTCAGATGAATTGTGGAAATGAAATGGCAGTTTGATTATGAAAAAAAGTGCTTGGGAATCAGTGCAGTTGAAAAGCCAGAAATGATTGGTGTTTTCTTAAAAATCTCCACTGAAAATTAGGCTGCATGCTTTTTT
This sequence comes from Lissotriton helveticus, assembly GCF_964261635.1. Lineage (NCBI taxonomy): Eukaryota > Metazoa > Chordata > Amphibia > Caudata > Salamandridae > Lissotriton > Lissotriton helveticus. Next base: position 1,137,953,047 of record NC_136067.1, on the reverse strand, counting down.
TTTGTAAGAAGTCATTTAAATGGTTGAGAAAAAGTAATTTAAAGAAACATTGCAGTTCATTAGCTAGTAGATTGAGAGGTCAAACAACCTTGATGGATTTTTTGCAACATAGTATGATGAACTTGTGAACTGTGTGCTGGTTTAAGAGGGAGTTACCATGGTTACTTGGTGAATGAGCACTGGGGGATGGGTGAATGTTATGTGAGTTTCAAAGTCTTGAAATGTACAACCAATTAAAATGTGCAGTTTGGTTTTGAATTTGTGTAGGAACAATTTTAATCGGTTAGGTACAAGAATATGGGTCTGAAATGAGAAAGAATCTATGCCATTATTCTTTTCTTCCTCTCTCTTCCCATCCTTTGCTCTTTCACTGTTTTCCCTTCCCTTACTGTCCTTACTACACTCCTCTTACCTCATTCTCTCTATGTTAGCCTCATTCTCTCTGACCCCTTAGTCTGTCACTCCTCTTCTATCACACTCACTCCCTATAACACAGCCACACTCCCTCACTTATGTTTCTTTCCTCTCTCACTCAGGGCCTCATTTATGAGAAATGACGCATTGCTGCGTGAAAGCAGCGATGCACTCAGTGCGCCCTCCTTGCGACATTCCTGATGCGTCATATTTAATGCATTATGTCGCAAGGAGTTACAGATACGTCAGTATTTCTGACGTATCTGTATTAAGTATGGGCGAAATTTGCGAATTTGCGTTCCGCGAATTCGCGCGAAATCGAATTTGCAATCCGCAAAATCCGCGAATTCGTGCGAATTTGCGGATTTTTGTTTTTTGCGTGTTCGCGGGGTTTTTTTGCGTGTTCGCGGGGTTTTTTTGCATGTTCGTGGGGCTTTTTGTGTGTTCGCGGGCCACTTGCATGGCGAAGTTACCAATGCAGTCGTTTATGGGCACAGCACCCTCTGGTTCACCACTGCCACCCTCTGGTTCATCACTGCCACCCTCTGGTTCACCACTGCCACTCTCTGGTTCACCCCTGCCACCCTCTGGTTCACCCCTGCCACCCTCTGGTTCACCACTGCCACCCTCTGGTTCAGCACTACCACTCTCTGGTTCACCCCTGCCACCCTCTGGGTCAGCACTGTCACCCTCTGGTTCACCACTGCCACCCTCTGGTTCACCCCTGCCACCCTCTGGTTCAGCACTGTCACCCTCTGGTTTACCCCTGCCACCCTCTGGTTCATCACTGTCACCCTCTGGTTCATCACTGCCACCCTCTGGTTCACCACTGCCACCCTCTACCGAGACCTTTTGTGACGCAGCGGCAGCACAAAAGATGCGCCATGGTGCTGGGTATTAACAACGTGACGCATCTCTCTGTGAGATGCGTCATGTTGTAAAGCCCTGCGCCATCAGGAGGCATTCCGACTCAGCCTCCTAAAAGTGGCTGAGTGAAATCTACAAGATTTCACTCAGTCACTTTTAGGCCAATGCTGCGTCAAAACCCTGCGCCTGCTCGAAGCAGGCGCAAGGCTTGATGCAGCATTGGGGAGATAGGGTACCCCCAGAGCATTGCTGAAGATGCGTCGCAAGCGCGACGCAGCTCCAGCAATGCGCTGCTTTTACGGCACAGATGCGTGACGCATCTGTGCCGTTTTTGCCACATGGTGCGCCGCATTGTAAATGCGGCGCACCATGGGTGGAGGAGCTGCGGCGCACAATCACTGGCGCATCCCTGGGGAAGCGTCAGTTATTGTAAATCTGCCCCTATACATTTAGCCAACGAGGGAGCACTTACTGATTAGACAGTAGAAAGTACTCTAGTTGAGTAGAGGTATTGCACAAAAAGATGGCATCTTCGTGGACAAACATGCAGGGCGGGATTCATTCTGCCCCCTGTTAGACTCGTTTTTTGTGCCCTTCTGCCCTCTGTTAGACTCGTTTTTCCGTTGTTTTTCTGCCCTTCTGCCCTCTGTTAGACTCGTTGTTCCCTTGTTTTTCTGCCCTTCTGCCCCCTGTTAGACTTGTTTTGTGTGCCCTTGTGCCCTCTGTTAGACTCATTTTTCCCTTGTTTTTCTGCCCCTCTGCCCTCTGTTATACTCGTTTTTTGTGCCATTCTGCCCTCTGTTATTCCCTTGTTTTTGTGCCCTTCTGCCCTCTGTTAGACTCGTTTTTTGTGCCCTTCTGCCCTCTGTTAGACTCGTTTTTGTGCCTGTCTGCCCCGTTAGACTCGTTTTTTGTGCCCTTCTGCCCTCTGTTAGACTCGTTTTTCCCTTGTTTTTCTGCCCTTCTGTCTTCTGTTAGACTGGTTTTTTTGTGCCTTTCTGCCCTCTGTTAGACTCGTTTTCCCTTGTTTTTTTGCCCTTCTGCCCTTTGTTAGACTGCTTTTTGTGCCTTTCTGCCCTCTCCATCACCACATCATCACTCAGCGCTACCCCAGCATCACTCAGCTCCACCACAGCACCACTCAGCACCACCACAGCATCACTCAGAACCACCACAGCATCACTCAACACCACCACAGCACCACTCAGCACCACCCCAGCATCACTCAGCACCATCCCAGTATCACTCAGCACCACCACAGCACCACTCAGCATCACCACAGCACCACTCAGCACCACCACAGCACCACTCAGCGCCACCCCAGCATCAATCTGCGTAACCATTCAACAACCACTGGTTCAAATATGTTCTCTCAATGTTTCAAACTTTATTACAAATGTGACAAAAAGATGTTAATATTTCACTTCTGTTTTGGATTTTCGTCACAATAAAATACACTGAACATAATCTTCACAAAAGTTATTTACAAAAGTTCAAGCTATTGCCATTATAAATTAAAATCACTTTTATTTAAGTATTAATTATTTAAAAAAATTAAAAGCCATTGTAATTTGTAATATCAATACAGCTAAGTCACGTAAATACAAAACATGCGAGACCTATTGCATTGCAAATGCTTGTTTGTACTTTGTCATCTACGAGATCTTGGGTCTCTACTGTTGTCATGTGTTGGGATGGGCTGGAACCGGGGGGTGTCAGGGATATCGTTCTGATGTCATTCTCATGCTCTACAATGTCCCTGTTGTAATAAAGGACGTTCACATGTCTTAAACCAGTGTATAAAAGACCAGGTCTCAGAGAGGTTGAGAGAGCACCTCGAGACGATACCTTGTTGTCCGATCTGACGTGTTCTACTCCGACGGAATAAAACTTGTTTCCTGTCTTCCAGTCTCCAGCGCCTGCCTCTTTATTGAATAACTTCGTATGGTATTAGATGCGTTTTCACGCCGGGCAAATTTAACTTAGGAAGCAACTACTGAAATCGCCTGACCATTGTAAATTGATCTTTATCAATTGGCGTCCCAAACGCGGGGCCCATCAGCGACACGTGGATCCAGTGGGAGAGGTCCCGACGACAGAGTGAACGACTGCAACGATCGGAAGAGCTCCTGTCCGATAGACCCTCGTCTGACAGCCGATCATCTGAACTTCACTGATTCCGAGCAGACCTCTCCCGAGTGATCTACGGTCCTGACTGGGAACCACCAGGAGTGCCGCGATAGCAACAGAGAATAGAGGACGATCGGGCGCTGGAAGCGGAAGACGAGAAACTGTCCATGCGGTCCGGGTAAGGTCGTGACACACGACAAATTGCGAAATTGATTGATTGATTGATTGTTTGACAATACTAGTATTACCTATTGATTGCTTCTGGGAGATTCTCTATTTGCAAACAAACACAGAATCGCCATACTCTGTTTAGTCTTTGCAGATAGTGAAGGGTAGGCAACGCAAAACTTTAACACGTCGTGCCTATTTTTTTCTCCCCATTGATTGATTGATTGATTCGAGCACTGAATTGTTCGAAGTTGGTTCTCTTAAGGATCTTCTCTGTCTACAAACGGGGAAGAATAGGAATATTCTCTCTCCCTTTGCCGATAGTGAAGGGTAGGTAACGCAAAACTTTAACACGTCGTACCTATTCCACTCCTTCATTGATTGATTGTTTGCCCAAACATTGACTGTTTTGGGAATTGGTTCTTTCTGGAGGTATTCCCTGTTTGCAAATAGCGTAGAATAGAATATTCTGTCCAGTCTTTGCAAATAGTGAAAAGATAGGTAGTGCAGGCTTTTGCCCCCCATTGTAATCCGTCATGCCTATCTTCTCCCCATTGGCTCATAGTTGGGTCAACCCGGACCGCTTATTAGAGATGAACCATCCAGCTCCACTGGAGGGCACCCCTAATAAGGACATGTTTACTAAGCAAGGACTAGTCGCTATAGCTTATAGTAAGTTATGGCATAAATATACAAAAAGGGATCCTAAAAACCAGTGGCCACTGATAGGTTCTTTTGATGAAAATAAAATAAAAACACTAGAAGCAGCTGTAAAAATAAATAAGGTAACGCCCACTATGCTCGTTAGTATTGGCATGTGGCGCAAAGAAGCAGACCATCGCAGGAAAAGAGAGGAAGTAAAAACAGTGAAAGAATTACGAAAAGCAGCCCATCTAGCCGCAAAAGAACTAGATGAAGAAATAAGAAGAAGAGAGAAAGTTAAACAAACGCAAGAATCAGGACTGACAGGTCAATGCCCTGTCAGGACCACCGCTGAGCTCTACCCGGAGATTCCCTCCAAACAGCGAGCAAATGACGAGTTACTGCTCGGTCCTCCAATTATCTACATGCCTCCTCCTTATGCTCCCAGCCAACCTCTAGCACAACACTCACCAGTTCAAAATGCAGACATAGGTGACCATAGCGCTAGTGCCCCGGCTCTTACGGCCTTCGCACCAACCGCGTTGGTAACAACAGCAGATGAGCATGAGATCAGCAGGCATCTAACGGCCAGACCAAACAGGTTGAGCAAAGATGAGCGGGATGGAATCGACCAAATAGCAAAAACCCTGGTAGAACGAAAAGAGAGCGAAGAATATACGATGAATATGCACAACTCGCATGCCGGTAGTCACAGACGGCATTTTATTTTACGGTTCAGCTACCACACCCTGAACGCGTATGAGGATAGGTACCAGACTAAGGGTCCTGCTAAAGTGACGGCTCTATATAGAAGGGTTGATGTCGGAGATGGGGCTGAAAGCGATGTGACGGACCTCTTCATGCAAACGCTTGAGGTCTTCCGCCACCTCGCGGAACAGAAACCAGAAGTCAAGATCACAGTCCCTGAGACGATTGGGCCCTCATTAGAAGCAGCCAACACCATGATGCCTATCAGAGAAGCCGCCCCCTATTGGGTTCCCCCAAGAGGTCAGGGAACGAACGATGATATCAACCATGTAGATGCCAAAGGGAGGGTTGTGTACAACTGGGTTTACCTACCATGGGATCGGCAAGATATTTTAACTTTTAGACAAACCCTGCCCGATTTAAGAAAGAACCCTACAGCATTTTATACTGAATTAGGCACAGCCTTGGGCTCAACCATAATGACTCTAGCGGACATGGATTTGTTTTTCGGGTTGTGTCTGCCGGCTGATGTGTGGAAGCAAATCCGGAGAGCCGACCACACAGATCTGTTCGGACACACCTGGACAAAACTCGATGAACTAGATAGGCAGCGAGAGCCCGGAAAGAAACCTGTAAAAGACATATTGGAACTCCCCGACAAAATAGTGCAGAAGCTAAAAACGTTGATCCCAGAAAAGAAGGTAGACTGGTCGATAGTCACAGCCTGCCGCCAGAAACCTCAGGAGGACGTATCAGAATACTTCTCACGATTTGAAACAGTGTTCTCCGACTACAGTGGCCAAGACATGACCACCGCAACCGGACAACACCTATTCGTGCAGAACTACGTAAAGGGGCTATCACAAGAGGTCTCCCAAAAGTTACAGACTAGCGAAAGTAGCTGGGGATCCTCTAAACCTGCAGCTATCCTTCAGATGGCTCAGTATTACGAACACCAAAAGAACGAGAACGAAAGGGCAACTGAGAAAAAGAAAAAGGACCTAAAGGAACGAGTAATGATTGCACAACTACAGGGAGTGACCACAGGGAGGGAACGGTATAGGGGAAACTACCAGTCAAATGCCCCTAGGAATTCGACCCCTAGAGACCGCAACCCCACCCCTGGCGCTCCACGAACCGACCTTGATGAGAACCAATGTGCATTTTGTAAAGAATTTGGACATTGGAAGTCTCAATGCCTAGCCCTTCGGGAACTGATTAAAAATAAAGAGACAAAGGACATGGCAAATGGCCCCAAAACTGGAGGGCAGGGACGAGGACAGGCCCACGACACCACCAATGACCGACCTGGTAGACCAAACACATTTGACCGCCCCCGACAGAATCAGTGCCAACAGTCCGATGGCTACAATGATCACGACTCTGCATAGGACTGCCAGGGGCAAGGGAGGGATCCAATCGAGCTCTGTGTTGACCAGCAAGGTCCTTATGTCACTGCTAAGGTCCTGGGTACAAAGTCTCCATTTTTGGTAGACACTGGAGCGACACGTAGTGTGTTATCAAAACGACTGATTCCAAGGGCGCCCTTGTCTGGCTCGTACATTACCTCGATAGGTTTCGATGGGACGCCCTCCACTAATCCCCTGTCGGTACCTATCTCCTTTGACCTAGGAAACAATCCCACTGACACGACGTTTCTGCTCTCCTCCAACTCCCCTGACGCTATTATGGGTATTGATTTACTGAAACATTTCCGAGCTACTATTAGGTGTTCCCCGGAAGGAGTCCGAGTTATCCTGTACGACAACCCGAACATGTCCGGACCCTACCCCGCACGACATATGTACACTTTAACAGATGCTGACCTATCCTTGCTCGATTCGCTACCCCTGCCCCTATGGGCCAGAAACGACTCGGATGTGGGACGAATGATGATCGATCCTGTACACATAACTGTTCGACCAGATGCAATACTCCTGAAACTCCCACAGTATCGGATATTGCCCGAAGGCGAGAAGGCGTTGGTAGCGATTATTCAGTCCTTGGTAGATGCAGGAGTGGTAGAGGACGTGGTTAGTAATGTCTGCAATAGTCCAATCCTACCCATTGTTAAGAAGCAAGGTGAGGGGGATGAGAAAGCGTACCGCTTCATCATTGACCTGCGAGAAGTCAACAAAGTTGTGGTGCCACAGTACCCCGTAGTCTCAGACATCGCCACCATTCTGACTCTCGTCCCGTCCACTGCCACCACCTTCACCGTTATAGATCTTAAAAATGCATTTTTCTCTATCCCCATCCATCCAGACAGCCGTTATCTCTTCGGTTTCACTTTAAAAAAACGTTCATACCAATTTTGTAGAGCTCCCCAGGGCTACACTGAAAGTCCCAGCATTTACAGCCAGGCCCTAAAAAGGCAGCTGGACGCCGTCCAGTTACCAGATGGAGTGGTGTTGATCCAATATGTCGATGATATCCTTTTGGCGGCCGACACCACTCCACTTGCAATCACAGCCACTATCCAACTCTTGCACTTTCTCGCGGAGAATGGCCATAAAGTCTCCAAAAAGAAACTGCAGTTCTGTCAGTCCCAAGTAACATACCTGGGTCATCTCCTGTCCAAAGAAGGGAGAAAACTTACACCCGACCGAATCCAAACCATCCTAGACACCCCTATTCCAAAAACACAGAAGCAAGTCCGTTCCTTAGTAGGCCTTACTTCTTTCTGCCGACAATGGCTACCAAATTTCAGTCTCATTATAAAACCCCTACTTTCCTTGTTGACCAAAGATGTTCCGTTCCCACTCCCGTGGACCCCTGAATGCCAAGCATCTTTTAAGGAGTTGCGGGATGCCCTTTGCTCGGCACCCGTTCTAGGAACACCAGATTACTCCAAGCCCTTCTCCCTCTACACTCACGAAAGGGAGGGATGCGCATTGTCTGTTCTGACTCAGCCCATCGGCGCCAAACAGCGCCCTTGTGCCTACTTTTCTGCCACTCTTGATCCAGTCACCAGAGCTCTACCTGCCTGCCTTCGAGCAGTAGCCGCTGCTGCTGTCTCTATCCGACAGAGTGAGGGAATTGTACTTTCGAACTCTCTCACAGTATTAGTACCCCATGCAGTTGACACGCTTTTGAACCAGACAAAGACTCAACACCTGACTAGTGCACGACTGACAGGATACGAATTGACTTTGCTTGCGCCCCACATCACTCTGAAGAGATGCACGACATTGAATCCTGCTACACTGTTACCCTTGCCCGAAAATGACCCCGATGTGCCCCCTATACACGACTGCGTGACTCTCACAGACGAGCAGACTAGGAGTAGAATTGACCTCCGAGACGTTGCTTTCACAAATCCTGACGGAGAACTATGGGTAGATGGCTCTTGCATCAAACTCCCAGACGGCACCACTTCTGCTGCCTATGCGGTAACGACTGCTCGAACAGTAGTTGAAACTGCTTGCATCACACAACGATCCGCACAGGCAGCAGAACTAATTGCCCTCACACGAGCATGTATCATAGCAGCAGGAACCACGGCGAACATTTACACGGACAGCCAGTACGCCTTCGGGGTAGTTCATCATTTTGGGATCCTGTGGAGGGAAAGGGGATTCCTGACGTCCCATGGTACACCCATCCTTCACGGAGATTTAGTCTCCGCCCTGATTGAAGCAGTCCTTCTCCCCACACGATTAGCAGTGATCAAATGTCAGGCACACAAGAAGGTGACAGATTTAGTTGGACGGGGAAACGCACTAGCCGACATCACTGCCCGAACCACAGCTGAGAATAGGGCCACGACACGCATGTATGTGACCAGGTCACAAGCAGAAAAATGGACCAACGCTAGGGAAACGATCAGGGATATCCAATCGGCCAACACACCACACGAACTGACTGAGTGGGCACGGGTGGGTCTAAGGGATGACGAAGGCTGCTGGCAGACAAAGGACACAAACAAATGGTTACTGCCTGATGCATACTTGATCCCCATACTGACAATGGCACATTCCCCTGCACACATAGGTTCTGCCCCCATGATCGAACTCATTTCCAAAGTCTGGCACAACGACAAGATCCCCGACTCAGCCAAACGCCTAGTCCAACAGTGCCTTATCTGCTTACAACACAACCCCGGGAAAGGAACTGTGGTACCCCGGGGAGGGTTTGGGATCCCCGACCACCCCTTTGAGGTCCTCCAGATGGATTACATCCAATTAGAGAGGTGCCAAGGCTTGAAGTACGTATTAGTCATTGTATGTGCCTTCAGCAAATGGGTGGAAGCCTATCCGACCCGTGATAATGTAGTGTAGTTCCTATCATCCCAATAGGCTCTGCGCATTGGAATAATACCTACAATAGTAAAGGCCTAGACCAGACGTTAACTAGGTCTACTACTGTCGATACTAGACTTAAAGTTTTGGGTTTGCCAGCTTAGCTCAGAGTTCACTAGAAACTTTCTCGAATGTTCAGGAAAGAATTAACTCCCCTGATTAGACAAGAAGGGATTTAGTTTCTGACAACCATAGAACATGACAACTTTGCTCTCCCCTAATCAAGAGTATATCTCGAGAGTCGTGTGAACAAAAGGCAATTTATTTTACTCAGTCAGTACGTGCATTCTTAGTCTCATCAGAATGTAGAGAAAAGGAAGAGACGGGCGTGTTCAATAAAAAGGTGTTATTTATTGATCAGTCTCTTTTCTCATACAAGAGAAATGGATCGATATTATTGCAATACTTATAGTTAAGTAAAGTGCATACATTAAAAGCAATAGTATAAAATAATACTGTAAAAACATTGATATGGTTTCTAAGCCATATGATGTTTTAAAATGAATAAAATATATTACATACACATATACATTTGACTAAACGTACTCAACTGGTGTTTCTAAATACGCCTACCCCGTGTACCTGACCTAAGCCTAATACGTGGGCGGGAATAGAAAGTTACAGTTTAAGTTAAGTTTGTTTTTGCCAAGTGAATAACTAAAGAATTCTCTGTGAGGGGTTATTCAGTTCTGTACCTGGAAGTTAGGATGAATGAGGGATGGTATCTCTCTCTCTGGTCTCGATATTCCAGGCTGCCTGCGAGGGCTGCCCAGAAACGCCGGGGCTGGAATTCTCGGCAGGAGAAAGCAGCTTCTCTCAGCGCGTCAGGAAGGCGGGGCTGCGCCAGCGGGGTCTGCTCTGCTCTTCGCTTCGGCAAGTATGGCTGCTCCGTCTCGTCACCACGCGTGTGTTTGCATAGGGCAATATCGGTAATATTTATACCTTTAAGGTGCCAAGATTGACGTAAGGATGGACATAGATACGTCAATAAGGATGTCATACGACTTGCTCGTTAGCACATTCTTTTGCTGAAGTTCTCGGTGAAATCAAAACAATGGCCGCAGGGTTTTGCCCAGGTTGTCATAGGTTTGATTTGTTATGAGAACTCCGTATGCCTTATCAGGGGCTGGAGGAATATCGCTTGTCTAATTAGATCGCAAGCGTTATGACCTAATCAGATAACACGTTCCTGTGCCGTAGTGTGACTGCGTCAGATAACGGTATCTGCATCATGGGGATTTTCTGCCTCATGGGCTGATTACTAGTTAACTTGTTAGTTTACTAACCAGAATAGGGTCAGGAATAGGGGGATCGATTCAGGACCTATAGGAATACATCACACCCACTCCACGCTAACTATGGTCATATTTACTAATCTAGGCATAGTATAACATAGTACAACATACTACAGAGTATAGTGTATACCTTACCACCCCAAAATACATAAATGCATTTTAAAATTTTTCAAATATACGGAAAAAATTGCAGTCATATGTATTGTATGCACTCAAGCTGTATAATTATGCCAAAGTAATCGCATTTGTATACATTATTGCTATTTGGTATATGAGAATTACACATGAAATGGCTCTTAATACAGAAAAAAAAGTTCGAGACCATTCCATCACATAATAAAGTATTTGTGAACATACCTGCGGGCAGCTAATGTCTATAAGCTATGTCTATAAGCTATCTAAAATTTAGAAACCTTAGTTCTTTAAGAATAGTTCATACTTTAAGCAGAAGATAGTGTCCCGAAAAATATGAAAAAATATTTTGGGGCTGCTGAAAAATTGCTGTCCGTGAACTGGAAGAAAGACTGTTCATGTGACTTTATTTTTAAAGTTGAAGGCCGAATTCAGGGAACGCCGTGTGCGAGCTTGTTCAAAAGTCTCTATTTCTGCTCTGGTGAGAACATCATATCATTTAGGCTTTCGAAAAAACTGTCAACAGCTTCCTGGGAAAGTTCCACTAACTCGGAAATAGGTGTAATCATGCATTCGTGCGCATGATTGTCTCCATTGACATTCTGATTTGCATTGCTGACAGAAGGTCGTACCTGTTCGATGCTGCTTTCATCTTGAACTTCACTACCCATCAATCGTAGTGGTGAAGCTTCCACGAATGCCGTCATCAGGATTGGTAGCCTTTGAGGGCAGCACAAAGCATGAACCTTGATCGGGCTCAACAATGTTTCTGCATCCATCGGCGCATCCGATTGTAGCGTCAGACAGGTGTCTAACACGCATTCTTCTCCGCATAGCAGACACCTTAATACAGGTAAAACACATCTTTGCCACATTGGTCGAAATGATAGAAACCAAGTCATATTTAGGTCTCTAAGCCGGGAGAGTCCCAGGATTTTTGATATCCGGTCCCGGTATCCAATGGCTAGGATTGTTTCTTCCCTTGTCGCAAGAGTTTTGTCTGTGACATGGGTTGCCATAACGAAAAATAAGGACTAAGAATAGGATTCCTGCAATTAGTCCCAGGATCAGGGGAAGTCCGCCAAAAATCGAATGGACGAAATCTGGAAAAATACCCAGTATGGCTTTGAATGGTGTTAATGCCATCGAAAATACTGTCTTAAATACCTTTGAGATCCCATTGGTATCAGAAATATTTAAGATTTCATTTAGAATTTCCGCGAAATGTATGGGGGAATTAGTTGATAACAATGAATGTATCTCTGCAGTCGTCCTTGCGACTTGTAGATCATATGTTTCTTTTGATGACGAGAGCCTGGTAGGCGTCTGAAGAAGCACTGTTTTCATTCTGCTTAAAGTATCTATTCGAATAGAAGTAATTTTCAAATTGGGCCATGCCCTTGCCTCCCTGTCTGGAAAGGAGCTGGGGAACAACGAGCGTCCACAGCACTTGACCTTCGCAGTCGTAGTTACTAGATAAGGAGTCCCGGGCATAAGACTACAACATCTGCGGTCTACAAGTAGAATGTAACTCCCATTATAGAGTCTTTGAAAGAATGGTTCTATTTCTGTTGCAGGTGCGCCTTGCTGGTGACATGAAAGGTTGTATGAATTCCCTTCACAGGCTCCATGCAAACTAATTCCGTTACACAGAAGTGTGCCGCTTAGTGACATCGCACAATTATTGCCACTAAGAAACACTTTCTGTCCTTTATTACTGACACATGCATGTGAATAGGGCAGGTTCCATATTGTTTTAAGGTACCCCTTTCCCAATTTCTCGTACATGCCAGCCTGTATATATTTTTGGCAGTATTGAAACCTGAAGGTTGAAATTGGAATATTAATTATCCCATGTATTATCCATTCACTGACAGGTCGTTCTGACATTGTCATTGGTAATCTCTCAAGTTTCTCAATGCTCAGGATTGTATAATCAGCACCCCTTTGCGCCATACTGATTTGTCTATCAGTAAGGTTAAAGATTTGGAATAGTGACGTTGTGTTGATTAAACGCCAAGGCATATAGCCTGAACGCAGATTTTGTAACGTCCAGCCAAGCTGTACAATAGAACGCAATTGTGACTGACCGTGTTGTAATAACAGTAAGTCCTGCGATAATATGTCGATTGCTGAAGACACAATGCTGTCCAAAGAAAAAATTCTGGAGGACAGAGTCATTAACCCATTGTCCACTACAGAAAGTGATTTTTCCAAATTAATACGGTCAATTTCCCGTATTCTCTCTGCTGTTTCAATTTGAGTAACCTTCCAGGCCTCATTGTATGCTGCATATACAGAGGCTGCTATGAAACGTTTTTGACGCTGTTTGCGTGGTCCCATTATGAAATCACGCAAGTCAGCACCATCAGTAAGTAAAGTTAGGTGTTGCTTAATTTCTGCCAGTGTGGAAGTTTGCAGCCATTGAAGGCATAATTTGCCCACACTGTAGTTGGTTATTATCCCTGGGTGATGTCTTTGGGGATATCTAGGGTCTGGCCTGGTCATTTTGAACCCCTGTGTTTTATTCAGGAATCTGTCTTGACAGTTATTAGTATCTGTGGGCCAGATCAACCACTGTTTCCAATCAGGATGTGTTCTGTTTTGGTTTAATATATGGTTTACGTCTATCTCTTCATCTGTAGAAGTGTTGCTAAACATTGTTGGTTTTGGAATAGACGGTTTAATTAAATCTTTGATTTTGGCTAGGCCAAGACAGGTGGTTTGTTGAACAGTGTCATTTAAAAATATCATTTGTTCTGGGATCATGCAGGCTCTAAACAAAGCTTCTATACCCTGTACTTGCCAATCTTTTGTACCCCAAACACTTTTCAATTCAACATTTTTGTCCCAATAATCAAAACCAAAGGTATTCAATTTTTCAAAAAATGAGTCTGAATAAATCAATATTGTGTTGGTTATCATGGTCTTGGTTCCTGTCTTGTTAGACAATTTAAAATAGAATGCTTCAGCATTACTTGTGTTAAAACCTGAAAAGTATGAATATTTGTCATAGAAGGTTCTTGAGCTTCCTTTTGGAGGGGTTGCACAATGTTCCCATTGATTATAATTTAAAACATTTCTAGGCTGTGCAGATTTATGTAGAAAATGGTTACCATAATGGTTATAACAGTACATACTATCATAATTTGTAGAACCCTGCAAATAATCATGTTTGGTAAATTTAGCAGACATTACTAAGTCAGACATCATATTATTAATGCTTTCGAAGTCCCAATCATCAGCAAATGAGCTTGGTTTTGCAAAGTCACTCAATGAGATCTTAATTTGGTGTGGATATTTCAGGATTTCAACCGGACCATAAATTTCATAGTCAGTGTTGTCCCAGGCTACCCCACCAGGTATCGGATTGGCTGTGAAGTTGGCTGAAGAAAGTTCTCTTTTCTCGACGTGTGAAGATGTGTGTGGTTTGAGGATCAAGTTGATTTTCTGACTTGCTGTGTCCATTTTAGCATATTTTCCCTCAATGAAGCGTCCCAAAGTTAGTACCATGATGAGCCAAAGTATGAGGATAAATGCACCAAAACCCACCCAAAATTCAATCCATGGAGAAATCAGATATGTTTCTTTCAGTTGTTTCAAAAGTTCTTTAGCTTTATCTTTAAAGGTTTTTGATGATGGCTGTGTTTTTGATTCACTGAAGCCTTCAGAGGAATCATCGAAGTTTATGAAGTAGCCGGATGCAGTTCTGTCAATTGTTCCAATTGGTTCAGGATTTCTTTTTCTTGCATTTTCACTTGGTACTTCATTATAGATTGGTGTGTCCTTGCTAAATGTTTTTATTTGGGTTTTCAGAGGTCTGAGTTCTATTGCATTGTTGCATAGTCCTTGTTGTTCTTCTGTAGGCGTTTCGAATGTGATGAGCCTCTTCGTTAGGACCTCTGTACTGGTAGCAAACCTAGGTGTTCTGCTACTTATTGGGAGTCCACTTGGCCTACTGTTTGTTATCGGCCACATGTTGTGGTTTTACCAGGTCGATTGATACAACTCGGTTCTCCTTTTTTCCAGCAAGTGGCGGCAGTACAACTGATCTTGTCCCGTTGACAGACAAGACAGGAACTGCTTTTCTGTAAGAAGGCCCAAATTCCTTCTTTACCGCGATCTTCTCCCTGACTAGATCCCCGACTTTTGGAATCCAGACAGGTCTTGCTGGGACAGGTGGTGGTTCTTCAGTGGTTGTTGGCTGTTGTTTCAACTTTATGTTGCTCAGGTCTTTTCTTGTTTTGTTTAAGTCCTGCAAAATAGCCAAACGGTCTTTGATATCAAAGCTTTTTTCTTTCACCACTGAAGTCTGACTATCAATGTCAGAGATCATCATCCTAGTTCCAAATAATAATTCGTACGCACTGAATCCCTTCAGAGAATTTCTTGGCAAGTTATTTAGACTACGTTGGACACTTATTAGATGTTTGACCCACCCAGCTCCCGAACCTAATACCTTTGCCGTTATAGATTGCTTTATGTCACGGTTTTTTCTTTCAACAATTCCGTTCCCCTCAGGGTGAAATGGACAAGAGTACCGCAATGCCACGCCCATGCTGACCATGGCCTCCTTATAAGCTCTAGAGCTAAAAGCAGGACCATGGTCCGAATGTAGCATGCCAATTGCGTATGTGCCGATAAAGACTCGCAAATCTTTTATAACAGTTCTGGCGTCAGCCGTTCGCTGGGGCCACATCCATATGAATCTCGTGCATGAATCCACTGCGACCAAGATATATTTATAGTTACCGTCCCTTTGTAAGGGACCACAGTGGTCTAGATAAACACAGGCTAATGGTTTATCCGAGATTAGAAGGGGCGTCTGCGCTGGACGTCTCACCGTTGATACTTTCATTTTTTGACATATTTCACATTCTAGAACATAGTTCCTTGTTTGTCTTCTCATTTGTGGCCACCAGTATCTCTGTTTTAATAATGATACTGTGGCTGAGACGCCAGCATGAATAGAAGCAAGCCCTTCGTGTGCCGCTATTATTAGTCCTAACCTATGTTCCATGTTTGGAATTGCCCTATCCCCCACTCCAGGGATTCGAGCAAAAGGAACATTGTTTGCATCAGTTATGTATGAGTATTTTACTGGAAAGCCTTTCGGGAGTGTTTCTATCGGATCCTTTTCTGAAGCGCTGACAGCTTGTAATATTTCGCTGTCTATTTTTGTTTTTGACCGGGTGATGGCAGCTACGGAAGCCGTTTGCACAGCTGCCTTCGCGGCCTCATCAGCCAATGAATTCCCTGCAACGTGAACGCCATCACGTTGATGACTCAGCGTATGAATCATGTGAGTCTTTGGTAGTTCTTTTTGTAAAAGAACTACTTGTTCCCAGAGCATTTTATGCTTGATTGTGCCACCTTTCGCATCCTTGAAACCATTCTGAAGCCAGATCTGCAAGTATTCATTGTAAGACTGAACGCAGTAATACGAATCGCACACTATGAGTGTGGGGAATTCTCGATCGGTATTTTCAAGCGCCATCTTGAACGCCAGTAGTTCAGCTCGCTGAGCTGTACAATCTCCTAAAGATTGTGTTTTAGTGATTGCTGGTTTAAATTTTCCTTCGTGCCAGCGACCTTTAACGATCGCGCACGCAGCACTGTAAGCTTGCTTACCCCCCACTGCGGGTTGTGCTGATCCGTCTGTATATATTATACAGCCGTAGTGGTCTAGAGGCAAAATTTCGGTTGGCGGAGGACATTCAAATTCATATTGGAGAAATTCTTGTGTTTTTAAATAAGGATCAAATTCGTACGCCACGTCTGTTGCAGCAAGAGAATTAGCCCATTGTATCCATCTCGGATGGAGAGCCTTAGCATTTGGAATGCTTGCTTTCGTTACAGCCTCTAGGGCTGGTATCGGTGTCACGATTATTATTCGTTTACCTTGTGCCAGGGCTCGTTCTTTTGCAATAGCTGTCTGTGTTGCAGTAAGAATTTTTTCCGTTGGGCTAAATTTCATTTCAGCCTTAGTGTACAAGTGTGATTTGAATGCAATTGGTACCTTTTCTCCCTCATTAGAGGTCAGGTATGTGAATCCGCATCTCCCTGGGATGACTCGAATCACAAGATTGCGTGTGTTATCACGTGTTTCTAATTTTGTTTTAATTAGCATGTCTGTTTGTAGAGATCTCAAAATTTCTGTGTGTATTTGAGTCCAATTGGATCTTTTAAAATCTGGTTTTATCAGATCATAAAGGGGCTTGACCCTTTCTGCGTAATTTGCAATGTATGTTCTTCCGAAATTTAGGAAGCCTAGAATCGACTGTAGGTTTTTTAGTGTTCTAGGTGCTTGGATTACGGCACATTTCTCTAGGAAATTGTCAGCCAGGCTTTTGCCTTCACTTGATAACTCATATCCTAAGAACAGGACTGTCAGATGGGCAATTCTGGATTTTTTAAAGTTGAATTTGTAACCCTCTGCAGCGAACCCAAGTATTATGGTGTTCACTCTTTTCAAGTGAGTCTCCAAGTCATCATCTGTTAAGTAAATGTCATCGACATAAGATAATGCTTCATCGTCATATAGTTGTAGTAATTCTGTTACTCTCGCTGAGAATACCCCCGGGCTGTTCTTGTACCCCTGGGCTAACCGACAGAATTGTTTTTGAGTGCCATTTATTGAGAATGCAGTTAAATATCTGCTCTCTGGTGCTATGTTTTGACAAAAGAATCCATTAGAGATGTCCAAGGTTGTTTTGTATTTTTTGCGCACTATGTTATTCATTAGTGCAGCACTATGTGAGTTTTGCACTGCAAAAGTTTTGCAACATGTGTTAAGGTGTCGGTAATCCAAAACTAGACGGTATGAATTGTCTGGTTTGGAGACCGGAAACAAAGGGTTGTTCATTTGTGAGGTGCAAGTTTCAATCACCCCCTGGTATTCTAGCTGATCTAGTATTTCATTTACCTGTTTTTTAGCTTCTTGCTTAATTGGGTACTGTCTTTGTGCAGTAGGTTGTGATTTTAACTGGATTTTGTGAGGATCAGAGTCCTCATCCCATCCCACGTGATTTTTATATAAAGCAGGAGCTAGAGCTACTGCCCACTTTCTAGCAAGTGTGTATTTTTTATGAATAGGAATTTGATTTGAGAAGGCAGGCATAATTACTTCTTCGCCATGAGGGCACTCCCTGACAAACTCTGGTGGCCAGTCTTTTTCAGCTAGAAGGATATCTTAGCCCTTGGAGAGATTATCCCAAAATAGTCCCCTTATTTTCCTAGTCTTATCTCCCTCTATATGCAATGTTATTTCGTATATTTTGTGAGGTTTGCTAACTCTGGTGTCCGCAGTTTCCACTTGAAGATATTCATTCGTGTCCACTGTCTCCAGATGATTCATAAGGACTTTGCGAGCTATGCTCACTTCTGCTGCGCTGTCTAGCATTGTCTGAGCCCATTCCCCGTTTTTCAGTTGTGTCCTCAGTATTCTCGGCATTGTTAACTACCTTGATACTGGCTACCTTCTTTTTTGGAAATTGTAATTTCTTTTTTAGCTGAGCAGGTTCCTTCTCTTTGGACTTGGCGTGCTCTTCTCTTTGTTCTGATCGTCCTCTTCTTTCCGATTTCTGCGAGGAAGTCTGAAAAGATTGAGAGGGACGTGTATCAATGTCTTGATATCTATCAGGCTTTTTTATATTATCCCTATTTCTAAGGTTATATCTATTCCCAGAGGGGTCACTTTTGTCATGTATTCCTATAGGTTCTGAATCGATCCCCCTATTCCTGACCCTATTCTGGTTAAACTAACTATCAAGTTAACTAACAGTCAGCCCATGAGGCAAGAAAAGCCCCCATGATGCAGATACCGTTATCTGACGCAGTCACACTACGGCACAGGAACGTGTTATCTGATTAGGTCATAACGCTTGAGATCTAATTAGACAAGCGACATTCCTCCAGCCCCTGATAAGGCATACGACGTTCTCATAACAAATCAAACCTATGACAACCTGGAAAATCCGTGCGGCCATTGTTTTGATTTCACAGAGAACTTCAGTAAAAGAATGTGCTAACGAGCAAGTCGTATGACATCTTTATTGACGTATCTATGTCCATCCTTACGTCAATCTCGGCACCTTTAAGGTATAAATATTGCCGATCTTGCCCTATGCAAACACACGCGTGGTGACGAGACGGAGCAGCCATACTTGCCGAAGCCCAGAAGCAGAGCAGACCCCGCTGGCAGCAGCCCTGCCTTCCTGACACGCTGAGAGACGCGCTGCTATCTCCTACCGAGAGACCCAGCACCGGCGCTTTCGGGCAGCCCTCGCAGGCAGCCTGGAATATCGAGACCAGAGAAAGAGATACCATTCCTCATTCATCCTAACTTCCAGGTACAGAACTGAATAACCCCTCACAGAGAATTCTTTAGTTATTCACTTGGCAAAAACAAACTTAACTTAAACTGTAACTTTCTATTCCCGCCCACGCATTAGACTTAGGTCAGGTACACGGGGTAGGCGTATTTAGAAACACCAGTTGAGTACGTTTAGTCAAATGTATATGTGTATGTAAATATATTTTAATCATTTTAAACATCATATGGCTCAGAAACCATATCAATGTTTTTACAGTATTATTTTATACTATTGCTTTTAATGTATGCACTTTACTTAACTATAAGTATTGCAATAATATCGATCCATTTCTCTTGTACGAGAAAAGAGACTGATCAATAAATAACACCTTTTTATTGAACACGCCCGTCTCTTCCTTTTCTCTACAATCTGATGAGACTAAGAATGCACGTACTGACTGAGTAAAATAATTGCCTTGTGCTCACACGACTCTGGAGATACACTCTTGATTAGGGGAGAGCAAAGTTGTCATGTTCTATGGTTGTCAGAAACTAAATCCCTTCTTGTCTAATCAGGGGAGTTAATTCTTTCCTGAACATTCGAGAAAGTTTCTAGCGAACTCTGAGCTACGCTGGCAAACCTAAAACTTAAGTCTAGTATCGACAGTAGTAGACCTAGTTAACGTCTGGCCTAGGCCTTTACTGCTGTAGGTATTATTCCAATGCGCAGAGCCTATTGGGAAGATAGGAACTACACTACATGGCGCCCAACGCGTTTGGAAAGGGCGATAAAACTAACGTAAGACATTTAGAGTAACTCAGTCGTGCTTTCTCACTCAGACCCCTTTTCCCAAATACTCCAAAGACGTCTGGAGTGGGTGAAAGGTGATATCCTCCAAAACCTCGCAGGAGGGAACTCCTATGTAAGGTTCTTGGTATAGTCAACGTTGAAGGATACACTGTTCCAAAATATTGTGCATCTAATCTTTGTTCCATAAGAAACCTGATCTGCAAACAAACATAATACCATCCTGTCGGTAAAATGGGAGACAGTGATGAAGAAAGAGAGGCAGTTAGATTAGCAGCTGAAATAGTAGCAGCTGATACTGCAGCACTAGATGCGGACGGGGATATAATACTCATCCCGGTCGCCAAAAGGAAATCTATAACCTTAAAACTTATAGAAAATGGACTGACACCTAGAGGTGGCACAGTCATATTCGTAATTGAGGCACACGAATATCGGCAGACAGAGGTATACTATACATGGATACATTTTCCAGCAGCAAATGCTGTAACAAAGTACTTCCACTATTACAAAATAGAGGTTCCACCCGACATTTACACTCCTTTCGAGGAGGTGGAAGTACCACTCAAATTCCAAGAGCATTTGCTCTTATTTGATGGCGCCCTAATACATAATAATCACATCACCAGGCTCGGTCCTTTAGGTAGACCAGGAGCAACGTGGCCGGTCTTAGCCGGATACACACCACACCCAGACATCGAAGGAATGTCTACTGGAGAGCTGTTAATACAGCTAAAACAATTACTAAAAATTCATAGACAATTAGTCCAGTATGTAATGCGGACTTCAACAATTCAGCCAGCGATTAAACTTCCACAGCTGACCCCTCACCAGGGGAACACAAATAAAATCACACCACAGAACATCCAATCCTGCCTAGGTAAAGTTCCGGCTAAACGAGAACAAATACCATTCTGGTTGGCACAGAAAATCACCCAAATAGAGGCGGTGTTTCCTGACACCACCCCGCTAGAAAAACACAGGATTCTTTTTTTTTTTTTTTTTTAAACGTTTTTATTGTTTGCAAGAAGTGACAAAATTCATAGCAGAACAATTCCATAATTAACATACAGTTATAAATTCATAGCATTGAGGAATAAAAATATTGTACAGTATTTCGTAAATCAAACTTCACATTGTTTCTACAGATTAAGCCTAATCACGGCTCTTGACCAACAAAAAAATTCTTCCAAATCTTTTCTTTTTTCAATAGGGCTTTAGGGCCTCTAAGCTTAGCTAGAGAAAACGCCATAGTTCTAATTTCGTATACAAGAGTTAGCCAATCTGCTACCCTGGGGGGTTCTTTAGAGATCCAGACCCTAGCTATAATTAATCTAGCACATGCTAGCAAAATTGTTAGAAGATCTTTATTGGGACAGTTCCTATCTTGAATATCTAACAAAACCCATTGTACCGTAAAATCCAAAGAGCTTATTTGAAAAAATTGAAGATAGTAAGATATACGATTCCAAAAATTAGAGAGTGCGGGGCAGTAAAATAACATATGTTCAATACCAGCCGCGGCAGTATCACATTTAGCACACTTGGATTTATCGGTCAAGGAGCTACCTTGTGACCAGCTAGATATCCTTTGAGGCGTGTAGTAGAGCTCCGTAACTGTCCTATATAGTTGCATTTTCAAGTTGGAAGAGTGAACTAAATCGTTTAGATGGGTTAGAGCATTACCAATGTGAGCCGAATTAATGTTTTGGTCTAATCTACGAGACCATTTAGCTGCAATTTGAGTGGTGTTTTCAGCCTTCTCCTTAATAAGCCATTGATATCCCCATTTAATCAATGATTTAGTTTTTTCTGAGTAAATACCCTCAAGAATTTCAGATTGTCCAACTTCCACTAACTTCAATTTATTACAAAAAAAATCTCTAAGTTGTCTATATTTAAAGTACATATCATCAGTGAGCCCATTCGTAATTTTTAAATTCTCAAAATCCATCAAACCATTAATACCATACATGTCTCCTAGTGTATATATACCTAGTCTCATCCACCGATTGCCCAAACCATCCGAAAAAATGCCAGGAAGGCCAGGGTTATTCCATAGTCTCAGCTCAGCGTTATAAAATGAGCATTTACTAATGTGCAGGATTTTGTTCCAAATTCTGATAGCATGTTTAGCCGTCTTAAATTTTACTCTTTTAAAGTAATTAGGGTCATGAACCCGTAATAGAAATTGGTTGGCATCTGCCCCCAGCATATATTGATGAAAAAATAAAGAAGGAGTACTCTTTAATAAGCTCCTAATACGCAAAAAAAAAGTAGCTAAAAAGTAGAGATTAAAATCCGGAAAAGTAAGTCCCCCCTTAGAAATAGGTAATGTCAAAAATTTGACCGCCCTCCGTGCCTTTTTATACCCCCAGATAAAGCTGCTACAGATACCATCCAATTTCTTAAAAAACAACTTATTTGGCAGTAGTGGTATAGCTCTACACAGATAGAGTAGCTTAGGTAAAATTTTCATTTTAATCAGATTTAACCTCCCTAGTAAACTCAGAGGTATCTTATGCCATTTTTTAAAGCTCGCAGTTGTCTCTTTGAGAAATGCCCCATAGTTTATTTCAACAATTTTCTCCACTTTAACCATAAGCTTAATACCTAGATATACAGCTTCTTTGCAGATCTTATAGTTACATGCAGCCGGGGTGTAATTAAGTATAATTTGGGTTTTGTTAA
Organism: Lissotriton helveticus; assembly: GCF_964261635.1. Lineage (NCBI taxonomy): Eukaryota > Metazoa > Chordata > Amphibia > Caudata > Salamandridae > Lissotriton > Lissotriton helveticus. The sequence continues at coordinate 1,137,930,577 of NC_136067.1, read as the reverse complement.
CATTTAATTTATACCCAGAGATTTCCCCATACTTATGAGCTTCCTCTATAATTGCTGGCATAGCCTTACACACATCCGAAGTATATATTGCAATATCATCCGCAAAAGCTGTTAATTTAAGGGTTATGTCCCCATGTTGAGCGGGTATTATATTTGTTTGGGCATTTAAAGCATTTAAAAAAGGTTCTAAGGATAAAGCAAATAATAATGGTGAAAGGGGGCATCCCTGCCTAGTACCTCTAGAAATCTTAAAGTTGTTAGAATCTGTGCCTCCGTAGCTAATCACCGCCCGTGGTTCATCATAAATTGACATAACCCAGTCTAAGTAAGGGCCATTTATTCCCATTTTTCTTAATACTGTCCATAGATATTCCCACCCCACTCGGTCAAATGCCTTTTCCGCATCTAACATTATCATACCGAGTGGGGTGTTTGTAGTTTCTGCAACATCCAAGGCAGTTATGGAAGTATTAACATGCATCGTGGTATCTCTACCTATCACAAAGCCATGTTGTTGGGAATTAACAATATCTGGCATATGGGGCGCTAGCCGATTTGCTAGAATCTTAGCAAAAATTTTTACATCGGCATATAGTAGAGATATGGGACACAGGATTCTGACTATATGTCTCCCAATGGGAATCGCACCACACATAGAGGACTGTGACACTTGGGGTACAGTCTTTGCTTCAATCTACACAAAAACGCACGGTGTTCCATCCATTTCGGTAATACCAGATGTGCTAAAACAAATTCAAGATGAATACGGTCCAGAACCAGCTTTAACTCTTGGTATGAAATTACTGAAAGACTTCAAGCAGGTCTCGGCTATATTATTAGCCAATATAAAAGGTGAAGCAGCAAACGTGGCGATCCGCCAGAGGTTAAAAGAGACAGATATAGCAGACCAACCAGCTGAAATTGCCAGAATCATAGAAAAATCCTATGAAGAACTAGGTAGAGATAGTTTAGGTGGAATACCAGTAAAACCGCAACTGACTGAAAGTCCAGAAAAAATATTTTTTAATAATAATTCACCAAAAAAGAACTGGGATGGAAACAAACAATCCAATCCAAAAGAAAAGAAATTCCAGTCCAGAGGAAGGTCTCCTAGGCGAAGGGAGAAATCTCCGAACCAGAGACACAGGTCACCCCAGAGTGACCCCTCTGGGAAAAGATATAACCTTAGAAATAGGGATAATATTAAAAAACCTGATAGATATCAAGACATTGATACACGTCCCTCTCAATCTTTTCAGACTTCCTCGCAGAAATCGGAAAGAAGAGGACGATCAGAACAAAGAGAAGAGCACGCCAAGTCCAAAGACAAGGAACCTGCTCAACAAAAAAAGAAATTACAATTTCCAAAAAAGAAGGTAGCCAGTATCAAGGTAGTTAACAATGCCGAGAATACTGAGGACACAACTGAAAAACGGAGAGTGGGCTCAGACAATGCTAGACAGCGCAGCAGAAGTGAGCATAGCTCGCAAAGTCCTTATGAATCATCTGGAGACAGTGGACACGAATGAATATCTTCAAGTGGAAACTGCAGACACCAGAGTTAGCAAACCCCACAAGATATACGAGATAACATTACGTATAGAGGGAGATAAGACTAGGAAAATAAGGGGACTATTTTGGGATAACCTCTCCAAGGGTTATGACATCCTTCTAGCTGAAAAAGACTGGCCACCAGAGTTTGTCAGGGAGTGCCCTCATGGCGAAGAAGTAATTATGCCTGCCTTCTCGAATCAAATCCCGATTCATAAAAAATACACACTTGCTAGAAAGTGGGCAGTGGCCTTAGCACCTGCTTTATATAAAAATCATGTAGGATGGGATGAGGATTCTCCTCCTCACAAAATCCAGTTAAAATCACAACCTACTGCACAAAGGCAGTACCCAATTAAGCAAGAAGCTAAAAAACAGGTAAATGGAATACTAGATCAGCTAGAATACCAGGGGGTGATTGAAACTTGCACCTCACAAATGAACAACCCTTTGTTTCCGGTCTCCAAACCAGACAACTCATATCGTCTAGTTTTGGATTACCGACACCTTAACACATGTTGCAAAACCTTTGCAGTGCAAAACTCACACAGTGCTGCACTAATGAATAACATAGTGCGCAAAAAATACAAAACAACCTTGGACATCTCCAATGGATTCTTTTGTCAAAACATAGCACCAGAGAGCAGATATTTAACTGCATTCTCAGTAAATGGCACTCAAAAACAATTCTGTTGGTTAGCCCAGGGGTACAAGAACAGCCCGGGGGTATTCTCAGCGAGAGTAACAGAATTACTACATCTATATGATGATGAAGCATTATCTTATGTCGATGACATTTACTTAACAGACGATGACTTGGATACTCACTTGAAAAGAGTGAACACCATAATACTTGGGTTCGCAGCAGAGGGTTACAAATTCAACTTTAAAAAATCCAGAATTGCCCATTTAACGGTCTTATACGTAGGATATGAATTATCAAGTATAGCCTGGTTGACAATTTTCTAAAGAACTAGAAGAATTAAAAAATCTAAAATATGAAAAGACGTATCCTCTGCCAATCGACATTCTGCCTCTACGACATTACGCCTGTGTAATCTATACAGACGGACATGCTCAACCCTCCGTTTGGGGAGAACAAGCATACAACCCCACATGTGAGATTACAAAAGAAGTGTGGTGCGGAGGTAAACTAAAACCTCTATTAACAAAGACACACTCAGTAGAAAGTAATTCAGAACAACAAACTGAAATTTTAGCTTTAAAAATGGCGCTAGATAATGCGGATCGCGAATTCCCGACACTTATAGTGTCAGATTCATATTACTGCGTCAAATCATATAACAAGGATTTGCAGACATGGATTCAGAACGATTACAAAGATGACACAGATGCAACAATAAAGCAGAAACTGCTCTGGGAACAAATAGCTCTTTTACAAAAAGAACTACCAAAGACTCACGTGACTCACTCACTGAGTCATCAGCGTGATGGCGTTCACGTTGTAGGGAATTCATTGACTGAGACAGCCACAGCGGCAGCCACTAAACCGGCTCCCGTAGATCGAAAAAAGCGTACATTAAAATACATTGACGGTGAAACAGTGCTGGCGGTGAAAACGTCATCAAAAGGCGACTGCTCAGCGTTACCGATCAACTATCCACTCAATTATACATACATAATCGATGCAAACTCCGTCCCTTTTGCTCGAATCCCTGGAGTGGGGGATAGAGTGATTCCAAACATGGACAGGAGAAGCGTGTTAATCGCAGACGCACACATGGGCGAGGGTCTCAGACACCTTAAAATAAAAGATTCTCTGGAAGAATTACAATCACGGTACTGGTGGCCAGGCATGAGCCTGCATCACACCATGTTTGTAAAAAACTGCCCAAACTGCAACAGAGATCGCAGTGGGGAGAGAAACAGTTTAATACCTCGTCGTATCAAGGCAGATAATATGACCAATAAAAAGCAGGGCTTGCGATTAACATATACAGGCTAGTTTCCACTTATAATGTAGATCACCAGCACTCGGCTGACGTCCGGACTGTTATACAAAGATTTGCGAGTCTAAATGGCATATACGCTAAGAGCATGCTACGTTCGACCACTGTTTTCACTCAAGCCCACCAGCCTGGGGGGAAACATGGCCGAATGAGCACAGTCCAGCGGGAATCTTCTCACTTCCTTCCTGAGGGTACGGGATGGTGTAAAGAAAAAACCAAGGCATAAAGCAATCTATAGCGGAAAGGAAATTAGGTTGGGGAGCTGGGTGGGTCAAACATCTAATAAGTGTCCAACGTAGTCTAAATAACTTGCCAAGAAATTCTCTGAAGGGATTCAGTCCGTACGAATTATTATTTGGAACTAGAATGATTATCTCTGACCTCGACAGTCAGACTTCAGTGGTTAAAGAAAAAAGCTTTGATGTCAAAGACCGTTTGGCTATTTTGCAGGACTTAAACAAAACAAGAAAAGACCTGAGCAACATACAGTTGAAACAACAGCCAACAACCACTGAAGAATCACCACCTGTCCCAGCAAGACCTGTCTGGATTCCAAAAGTCGGGATCTAGTCAGGGAGAAGATCGCGGTAAAGAAGGAATTTGGGCCTTCTTACAGAAAAGCAGTTCCTGTCTTGTCTGTCAACGGGACAAGATCAGTTGTACTACCGCCACTTGCTGGTAAAAAGGAGAACCGAGTTGTATCCATCGACCTGGTAAAACCACAACATGTGGCCAATAACAAACAGTAGGCCAAGTGGACTCCCAATAAGTAGCAGAACACCAAGGTTTGCTACCAGTACAGAGGTCCTAACAAAGAGGCTCATCACATTCGAAACGCCTACAGAAGAACAACAAGGACTATGCAACAATGCAATAGAACTCAGACCTCTGAAAACCCAAATAAAAACATTTAGCAGAGACACACCAATCTATAATGAAGTACCAAGTGAAAATGCAAGCAACAAAAATCCTGAAGCAATTGGAACAATTGACAGAACTGCATCCGGCTACTTCATCAACTTCGATGATTCCTCTGAAAGCCTCAGTGAATCAAAGACACAGCCATCATCAAAATCCTTTAAAGACAAAGCTAAGGAACTTTTGAACCAACTGAAAGAAACATATCTGATTTCTCCATGGATTGAATTTTGGGTGGGTTTTGGTGCATTTATCCTCATACTTTGGCTCATCATGATATTAACTTTGGGACGCTTCATTGAGGGAAAATATGCTAAAATGGACACAGCAAGTCAGAACATCAACTTGGTCCTCAAATCACACACATCTTCACACGTCGAGAAAAGAGAACTTTCTTCAGCCAACTTCACAGCCAATCCTATACCTGGTGGGGTAGCCTGGGACAACACTGACTATGAAATTTATGGTCCGGTCGAGATCCTGAAATATCCACACCAAATCAAGATCTCCTTGAGTGACTTTGCAAAGCCAAACTCATTTGCTGATGATTGGGACTTCGAAAGCATTAATAACATGATGTCTGATTTAGTAATGTCTGCTAAATTTACAAAACATGATTATTTGCAAGGTTCTACAAATTATGACAGTATGTATTGCTATAACCACTATGGTAATCACTTTTTACATAAATCTGCACAACCTAGAAATGTTTTAAATTATAATCAATGGGAACATTGTGCAACACCTCCAAAAGGGAGCTCAAGAACCGTTTACGACAAATATTCATATTTTTCAGGTTTTAACACAAGTAATGCTGAAACATTTTATTTTAAATTGTCAAACAAGACAGGGATGAAAACCATGATAACCAACACAAAGTTGATATATTCAGATTCATTCTTCGAAGAAATGAATACTTTTGGATTTGATTATTGGGACAAAAATGTTGATTTGAAAAGTGTTTGGGGTACAAAAGAATGGCAAGTACAGGGTTTAGAAGCTTTGTTTAGAGCTTGCATGATCCCAGAACAAATGATATTTTTAAATGACACTGTTCAACAAACCACCTGTCTTGGCCTAGCCAAAATCAAAGATTTAAATAAACCGTCTATTCCAAAGCCAACAATGTTTAGCAATAGCTCTGATACGGATGAAGAGATAGACGTAAACCATATATTAAACCAAAACAGAACACATCCTGATTGGAAACAATGGTTGATCTGGCCCACAGATACAAATAACTGTCAAGACAGATTCCTGAATAAAACACAGGGGTTCAAAATGACCAGGCCAGACCCTAGATATCCCCGAAGACATCACCCAGGGATAATAACAACCTACAGTGTGGGCAAATTATGCCTTCAGTGGCTACAAACTTCCACACTGCCTGAAATTAAGCAACACCTAACTTTACTTACTGATGGTGCTGACTTGCGTGATTTCATAATGGGACCACGCAAACAGCGTCAGAAGCGTTTCATAGCAGCCTCTGTATATGCAGCATACAATGAGGCCTGGAAGGTTAATCAAATTGAAACAGCAGAGAGAATACGGGAAATTGACCGTATTCATTTGGAAAAATCACTTTCTGTAGTGGACAATGGGTTAATGACTCTGTCCTCCAGAATTTTTTCTTTGGACAGCATTGTGTCTTCAGCAATCGATATATTATCGCAAGACTTACTGTTATTACAACATGGTCAGTCACAATTGCGTTCTATTGTACAGCTTGGCTGGACGTTACAAAATCTTCGTTCAGGCTATGTGCCTTTGGCGTTTAATCAACACAACGTCACTATTCCAAATCTTTAACCTTACTGATAGACAAATCGGTATGGCGCAAAAGGGTGCTGATTATACAATCTTGAGCATTGAAAAACTAGAAAGATTACCAATGACAATGTCAGAACGACCTGTCAGTGAATGGATAATCCACGGAATCATAAATATTCCAATCTCAACCTTCAGGTTTCAATACTGCCAAAAATATATACAGGCTGGCATGTACAAGAAATTGGGGAAGGGGTACCTTAAAACAACTTGGAACCTGCCCTATTCACATGCATGTGTCAGTAATAAAGGACAGAAAGTGTTTCTTAGTGGCAACAATTGTGCCATGTCACTAAGCGGCACGCTTCTGTGTAACGGAATTAGTTTGCATGGAGCCTGTGAAGGGAATTCATACAACCTTTCATGTCACCAGCAAGGCGCACCTGCAACTGAAATAGAACCATTCTTTCAAAGACTCTATAATGGGAGTTACATTCTTATTGTAGACAGCAAATGTTGTAGTCTTATGCCCGGGACTCCTTATCTAGTCACTACGACTGCGAAGGTCAAGTGCTGTGGACGTTCTTTGTTCCCCAGCTCCTTTCCAGACAGGGAGGCAAGGGCATGGCCCAGTTTGAAAATTACTTCTATTCGAATAGATACTTTAAGCAGAATGAAAACAGTGCTTCTTCAGACGCCTACAAGGCTCACGTCATCAAAAGAAACGTATGATCTACAAGTCGCAAGGACGACTGCAGAGATACATACATTATTATCGACTAATTCCCCCGTACATTTCGCGGAAATCCTGAGCGAAATCTTAAATATTTCTGATACCACTGGGGTCTCAAAGGTATTTAAGACAGTATTTTCGATGGCATTAACACCATTCAAAGCCATACTGGGTATTTTTCCAGATTTCGTTCATTCGATTTTTGGCGGACTTCCCCTGATCCTGGGACTAATTGCAGGAATCCTATTCTTAGTCCTTATTTTTCGTTATGGCAACCCATGTCACAGATCAAACTCTCGCGACAATGGAAGAAACAATCCTAGCCATTGGATACCGGGACCGGATATCAAAAATCCTGGGACTCTCCCGGCTTAGAGACCTGAACATGACTTGGTTTCTATCATTTGGACCAATGTGGCAAAGATGTGTTTTACCTGTATTGAGATGTCTGCTATGCGGAGAAGAATGCGTGTTAGACACCTGTCTGACGCTACAATCGGATGCGCCAGTGGATGCAGATACATTGTTGGTTCCTACCAAGGTTCACGCTTTGTGCTGCCCTCAAAGGCTGCCAATCCTGATGACGGCATTCGTGGAATCTTCACCACTACGATTGAAGAGTAGTGAAGTTCAAGATGAAAGCAGCATCGATCAGGTACGACCTTCTGTCAGCAATGCGAATCAGAATGTCAATGGAGGCAATCATGCGCACGAATGCATGGTTACACCTATTTCCGACTTAGTGGAACTTTCCCATGAAGCTGTTGACAGTTTTTTCGAAAGCCTTAATGATATGATGTTCTCTCCAGAACAGAAATAGAGACTTTTGAGCAAGCTCGCACACGGCGTTCCCTGAATTCGGCCTTCAACTTTAAAAATAAAGTCACATGAACAATTTTTCCCACCAGTTCACGGACAACAATTTTTTAGCAGCCCCAAATTATTTTTTACAAAATTTTCGGGACACTTATCTTCTGCTTAAAGTAAGAAACTATTCCTAGAGAACTAAGATTTCTATTTTTAGATACTTTATAAACTTTAGTTGCCCGCTGGTATGTTCACAAATATTTCATTATGTGATGAAATGGTCTCGAACTTTCTTTCTGTATAGCCATATTAAGAGCCATTTCATGTGTATTTCTCATATACCAATTAAGCAATAATGTCTACAAATGCGTGTTTACTTTAGCGTTTAATTCATAGCTTAAGTGCATACAATATATATGACTGCAATTTTTCAGTATATTTGAAAATTTCAAAATGCATTAATGTATTTTGGGGTGGTGAGGTATACACTATACTCTATAGTATGTTGTACTATGTTATACTATGCATAGATTAGTAAATATGACCATAGTTAGCGTGGAGTGGGTGTCATGTATTCCTATAGGTTCTGAATCGATCCCCCTATTCCTGACCCTATTCTGGTTAAACTAACTATCAAGTTAACTAACAGTCAGCCCATGAGGCAAGAAAAGCCCCCATGATGCAGATACCGTTATCTGACGCAGTCACACTACGGCACAGGAACGTGTTATCTGATTAGGTCATAACGCTTGAGATCTAATTAGACAAGCGACATTCCTCCAGCCCCTGATAAGGCATACGACGTTCTCATAACAAATCAAACCTATGACAACCTGGAAAATCCGTGCGGCCATTGTTTTGATTTCACAGAGAACTTCAGTAAAAGAATGTGCTAACGAGCAAGTCGTATGACATCTTTATTGACGTATCTATGTCCATCCTTACGTCAATCTCGGCACCTTTAAGGTATAAATATTGCCGATCTTGCCCTATGCAAACACACGCGTGGTGACGAGACGGAGCAGCCATACTTGCCGAAGCCCAGAAGCAGAGCAGACCCCGCTGGCAGCAGCCCCGCCTTCCTGACGCGCTGAGAGACGCGCTGCTATCTCCTACCGAGAGACCCAGCACCGGCGCTTTCGGGCAGCCCTCGCAGGCAGCCTGGAATATCGAGACCAGAGAAAGAGATACCATTCCTCATTCATCCTAACTTCCAGGTACAGAACTGAATAACCCCTCACAGAGAATTCTTTAGTTATTCACTTGGCAAAAACAAACTTAACTTAAACTGTAACTTTCTATTCCCGCCCACGCATTAGACTTAGGTCAGGTACACGGGGTAGGCGTATTTAGAAACACCAGTTGAGTACGTTTAGTCAAATGTATATGTGTATGTAAATATATTTTAATCATTTTAAACATCATATGGCTCAGAAACCATATCAATGTTTTTACAGTATTATTTTATACTATTGCTTTTAATGTATGCACTTTACTTAACTATAAGTATTGCAATAATATCGATCCATTTCTCTTGTACGAGAAAAGAGACTGATCAATAAATAACACCTTTTTATTGAACACGCCCGTCTCTTCCTTTTCTCTACAATCTGATGAGACTAAGAATGCACGTACTGACTGAGTAAAATAATTGCCTTGTGCTCACACGACTCTGGAGATACACTCTTGATTAGGGGAGAGCAAAGTTGTCATGTTCTATGGTTGTCAGAAACTAAATCCCTTCTTGTCTAATCAGGGGAGTTAATTCTTTCCTGAACATTCGAGAAAGTTTCTAGCGAACTCTGAGCTACGCTGGCAAACCCAAAACTTAAGTCTAGTATCGACAGTAGTAGACCTAGTTAACGTCTGGCCTAGGCCTTTACTGCTGTGGGTATTATTCCAATGCGCAGAGCCTATTGGGAAGATAGGAACTACACTACACTTTGTGGTGACCTGTGTCTCTGGTTCGGAGATTTTTCTCTTCGCCTAGGAGACCTTCCTCTGGACTGGAATTTCTTTTCTTTAGGATTGGATTGTTTGTTTCCATCCCAGTTCTTTTTTGGTGATGTAGATTTATTGTTATAAAATATTTTTTCAGGACTTTCAATCAGTTGTGGTTTTACTGGTATCCCACCTAAACTATCTCTGCCTAGTTCCTCATAGGATTTTTCTATGATTCTGGCTATTTCAGCTGGTTGGTCTGCTATATCTGTCTCTTTTAACCTCTGGCGGATCGCCACGTTTGCTGCTTCTCCTTTTATGTTGGCTAATAGTATAGCCGAGACCTGCTTGAAGTCTTTCAGTAATTTCATACCAAGAGTTAAAGCGGGTTCTGGACCATATTCGTCTTGAATTTGTTTTAGCACATCTGGTATTACCGAAATGGATGGAACACCGTGCGTTTTTGTGTAGATGGAAGCAAAGACTGTACCCCAAGTGTCACAGTCCTCTATGTGTGGTGCGATTCCCATTGGGAGACAGATAGTCAGAATCCTGTGTTTTTCTAATGGGGTGGTGTCAGGAAACACGCCTCTATTTGGGTGATTTTCTGTGCCAACCAGAATGGTATTTGTTCCCGTTTAGCCGGTACCTTCCCTAGACAGGACTGGATGTTCTGTGGTGTAATTTTATTTGTGTTCCCCTGGTGAGGGGTCAGCTGTGGAAGTTTAATCGCTGGCTGAATTGTTGAAGTCCGCATCACATATTGGACTAATTGTCTATGTATTTTTATTAATTGTTTTAGCTGTGTTAACAGCTCTGCTGCAGACATCCCTTCGATGTCTGGATGTGGTGTGTATCCGGCTAGGACCGGCCACGTTGCTCCTGGTCTACCTAAAGGACCGAGCCTGGTGATGTGATTGTTATGTTTTAGGGCGCCATCAAATAAGAGCAGGTGCTCTTGAAATTTGAGTGGTACTTCCACCTCCTCGAAAGGAGTGTACGTTTCAGGAGGTTCCTCTATTTTGTAATAGTGGAAGTACTTTGTTACAGTATTTGCTGCTGGAAAATGTATCCATGAATAGTATACCTCTGTCTGCCGATATTCGTGTGCCTCAATTACGAATATGACTGTGCCACCTCTAGGTGTCAGTCCATTTTCTATAAGTTTTAAAGTTATAGATCTCCTTTTGATGACCGGGATGAGTATTATATCCTCGTCTGCTGCCTGCATGGTAGCATCAGCTGCTGCGAGTTCAGTTGCTAATCTAACTGCCTCTCTTTCATCCTCATTGTCTGACATTTTACTGTCCAAAAGGTTATTTTGTTTGTTTGCAGATCAGGTTTCTTGTGGAAACAGAGATTAGATGCACAATATTTTGGAACTGTGTATCCTTCAATGTTGACTATACCAAGAACCATACATAGGAGTTCCCTCCTGCGAGGTCTGGCGGATATTACCTTTCACCCACTCCAGACGTCTTTGGAGTATTATGGGAAAAGGGGTCTGAGTGAGAAAGCACGACTGAGTTACTCTAAATGTCTTACGTTAGTTTTATCGCCCTTTCCAAACACGTTGGGCGCCATGTAGTGTAGTTCCTATCATCCCAATAGGCTCTGCGCATTGGAATAATACCTACAATAGTAAAGGCCTAGACCAGACGTTAACTAGGTCTACTACTGTCGATACTAGACTTAAAGTTTTGGGTTTGCCAGCTTAGCTCAGAGTTCACTAGAAACTTTCTCGAATGTTCAGGAAAGAATTAACTCCCCTGATTAGACAAGAAGGGATTTAGTTTCTGACAACCATAGAACATGACAACTTTGCTCTCCCCTAATCAAGAGTATATCTCGAGAGTCGTGTGAACAAAAGGCAATTTATTTTACTCAGTCAGTACGTGCATTCTTAGTCTCATCAGAATGTAGAGAAAAGGAAGAGACGGGCGTGTTCAATAAAAAGGTGTTATTTATTGATCAGTCTCTTTTCTCATACAAGAGAAATGGATCGATATTATTGCAATACTTATAGTTAAGTAAAGTGCATACATTAAAAGCAATAGTATAAAATAATACTGTAAAAACATTGATATGGTTTCTAAGCCATATGATGTTTTAAAATGAATAAAATATATTACATACACATATACATTTGACTAAACGTACTCAACTGGTGTTTCTAAATACGCCTACCCCGTGTACCTGACCTAAGCCTAATACGTGGGCGGGAATAGAAAGTTACAGTTTAAGTTAAGTTTGTTTTTGCCAAGTGAATAACTAAAGAATTCTCTGTGAGGGGTTATTCAGTTCTGTACCTGGAAGTTAGGATGAATGAGGGATGGTATCTCTCTCTCTGGTCTCGATATTCCAGGCTGCCTGCGAGGGCTGCCCAGAAACGCCGGGGCTGGAATTCTCGGCAGGAGAAAGCAACTTCTCTCAGCGCGTCAGGAAGGCGGGGCTGCGCCAGCGGGGTCTGCTCTGCTCTTCGCTTCGGCAAGTATGGCTGCTCCGTCTCGTCACCACGCGTGTGTTTGCATAGGGCAATATCGGTAATATTTATACCTTTAAGGTGCAGAGATTGACGTAAGGATGGACATAGATACGTCAATAAGGATGTCATACGACTTGCTCGTTAGCACATTCTTTTGCTGAAGTTCTCGGTGAAATCAAAACAATGGCCGCAGGGTTTTGCCCAGGTTGTCATAGGTTTGATTTGTTATGAGAACTCCGTATGCCTTATCAGGGGCTGGAGGAATATCGCTTGTCTAATTAGATCGCAAGCGTTATGACCTAATCAGATAACACGTTCCTGTGCCGTAGTGTGACTGCGTCAGATAACGGTATCTGCATCATGGGGATTTTCTGCCTCATGGGCTGATTACTAGTTAACTTGTTAGTTTACTAACCAGAATAGGGTCAGGAATAGGGGGATCGATTCAGGACCTATAGGAATACATCACAATGACACTGCCATGACTACTGCCAAAGTACTACTAAAGGAGTTTTTTCCTCGCTACGGCCTTTGTCGAATTTTATGGAGCGACAATGGCCCCCACTTCATAGCTGAAGTTATCCAACTCATCCTGAAGGGGTTGGGGGTCAAACAAAGGTTCCATGCGGTCTTCCACCCCCAATCCGCTGGCCTGGTTGAACGACACAACGCTACACTGAAACTGAAACTGTCAAAAATAGTGGCCACCACAGGACTTAAGTGGCCAGATGCCCTTCCACTGGCATTGCTATCGATGCGCTCCACCCCCACAAAGCATCACTTGACCCCCTACGAGGTTGTGTTTGGACGGCCTATGAACCTCTGGACTGCCCCCAAACCAACCTCCATTCATGACGTCCCCGACGTCCTGCTGTCAGATTATTTGTACAAGTTAACTAAGACATTGTCTGTCATTCATCAACAGGTGCAGCAGGCCATCCCCGATACTTCCAGGGGTCCCGGTCACGATATCCAACCGGGTGACTATATCTTGATCCGGAACTTTCAACGAGCGAAGAGTCTGGAACCCCGGTGGACGGGCCCCTGGCAAGTACTAATCACCACTCGGACGGCTCTTCGAGTGGAGGGGAAGAAGCACTGGCTGCACGCCCATCACTGCAAAAAGATTTCCTCGACCCTGGCCACGACAGACAACGTCAGCACCCAGGAAGAGCTCCTGAACAAAGACCGACCATCACTGAACTGCTATCCTGATACCGAGGCACTTGAACTTGCAAAACACTCTGATCCCACTGTGCCATCTCGAGAAGGGTATTTCCTGCGTCGTAAGGAGGGAGCTTCGGCTAAGTAGGCCACTGACTGAGTTAAAAATCTCAGAACGGTGACCCAAAGCAACCAAGGGTTACCTGGAGAGAAGCTAAACTAAGTCTGTGGTTCTGCCCACTACCGAGCACCTTGAAGATGAAGATGATGGAAGCGCCAGATAAGAAGATGATGGAAGCGCCAGATAAGAAGACGTCGAAAGCAACAGGAAATACCCACTATAGGAATCCAAAAACTGACAATTTGCACAAATCAAAGACAATTGCTTTCTTCATTATCTCCCTGTTCTGCCTCCTCCTCATGACTTCCTTCTGGATCCTGGAGGAAAGCACGCCCGCTCACCAGATGTTGCCAACAACTGTCCAGCCAACAACCGTGAAAGAGCACCACCTGATCACCCTTTCACCTCAGCTTCGAGAAAGGCGTAGGGAATTCTGGAACAATTCCTTTGTACAACTGTTGCACCAGCACAACCTTGCTGCAAATGCCACAAACTGCTGGATCTGTGGGTTGCTCCCACATGCTACCGGACACTCCATCCCCTTCATCCCTTCTCCTTTCTCAGTTCACGGCTCCTGCCTCGCCTGGTTGATCCTCATGCAGGAAAGCCACAAGGACAACGCCACTTCTGGTCAGACAGTGTCACACTTCTACTTTGGGTTCTGGCCGAACAAAACAGGAAAACCCTTTTGTCCTGCAATTTCAGGTTCAACCTTCCTTACGAACATTCCTGCCAAAGAAAGGGTCGAAATGCAGGTGCTCCACAATCCAGCCAGATCCACCTTCTCCCACCTGCGGAAACAAACGGCTGCCACCCTGACTGCGGCCCTGTCTGTCATCAATGTCACAGGACTCGTATGCCTTGAAGGACAAGGAACGCAGCTGGTGGGTCACAGTTCTTGCCGCATCACCAAAACATTGGCCTCAGCTGACCCCCCCTCCTTTGTTGCTTCCCCGAATATGTACTTTGTTTGTGGCACCAAAGCCTACACGTGGCTCCCAAAAGGCTGGAAGGGTACGTGCTACATCGCCTTCATTCTTCCTCCCACGTATGTGGCTCCAGCCAACCATCACCGGCAAAAGCGCGCTGGAGATGTTGAAAAAGCCGACTCCACCGGAGCACAGTTCCTGGATGCAGCAAAGGGACTTGTTCCTCTGTGGGGACCAATGGCCAATAGCCGCGCAATCCGACACCTAACTCAGGCATTAGAAACAACCATTAACATCACCACTGGCGTCCTCGCCAACAACACGGCTGAGCTTCAGGCAGTACGCCTGGTGGCTCTTCAAAACCATCTTGTTCTAGATGTGGTTCTAGCCGACCGTTGAGGTGCATGCCGCATCATCGGCTCCAGCTGTTGCACCTACGTGCCAGATAACTCACCTTCAGTCTACAAAGCAATCGAACACCTCCACAGACTGTCCTCGGAGGTTCACCAGGAACAGGAAGGATGGTCGCTTGGAGGCTGGTTCTGGAACACTTTAAAGAACTGGGGATGGAGAGTGTTAACATTTTTATTGATACCAATCATGATACTATGTGGGTGTTGTTTAGGTATTCAATGTTTACCATCTTTATGTGCACTCGTTTCCAACTGTATGTGCCCGAAGACTTTGAACTTTAAACCAGAGCACATGAGTCCCCTATACGAAATAGAAGTGCGTGGTCTCATGGGGATTGATCCGAACTGACAAGCTGGCGAGACATGTTAAAGGGAGGACTGTGGAAATTTAGTTTGTGTACTGAACATTATCTACGCCATCTTGCAGACTCACGTATGAGAATACACGACAGCCATTTTAGGTACAATGGTCTCCCTGTTCACGATCGCCCGTCAGCACATTTCCCTGACCATGCAAGCCTTCCCCGCGCACCCTGGCTGCCCCCGCGCTCACATGCACAAGCCATGAAACCCCCCCATGACTCTGTCTCAGGGAATCACACCCCGCGCCTGACCAACACCTCCTTTCCGTCCATGAATACCCCTCCTTTGATGTCCCCTTCCTCTGAGCCTGAACGTCAGCACTGACTGCTGGTCATCCTTTAGCCCAAAGATACAGTTTATTGCCCATTACCGTACGCCCTCGCCTCTCCTGAAAGAGGCCACTATTGATCATGACATCCCCACCCCCGGAGATTCGATCAGGCGCACACATTCCAAAGAGATCGGCAGAACACTCAGCTGCGTGATAGCCCCCTCCCAATCATATGAGGGGAAAGGGTCTCTACTGTTGTCATGTGTTGGGATGGGCTGGAACTGGGGGGTGTCGGGGATATCGTTCTGATGTCATTCTCATGCTCTACAATGTCCCTGTTGTAATAAAGGACGTTCACATGTCTTAAACCAGTGTATAAAAGACCAGGTCTCAGAGAGGTTGAGAGAGCACCTCGAGACGATACCTTGTTGTCCGATCTGACGTGTTCTACTCCGACGGAATAAAACTTGTTTCCTGTCTTCCAGTCTCCAGCGCCTGCCTCTTTATTGAATAACTTCGTATGGTATTAGAGGCGTTTTCACGCTGGGCAAATTTAACTTAGGAAGCAACTACTGAAATCGCCTGACCATTGTAAATTGATCTTTATCACGTCTATTTTACAGTCCTCTGCATTGTAGGGTCAGTTGTGGAAAAATTAATAAATAAACAGGCCTTTGTTCTTCCAGGAGGGTAGAGAGGGTCTGTTCTTGTGGGGGTCCCAGTGCAATCCCTGGAGAAGATAACGAAGCATGTTCATGATCTACCACTGCTTGTCAACAAACTCTCTGTGGAAATGTTCCTTTGACTTCTCTCTCTCTCTCGTTTTTTTAATTTATTTTCCTTTGTATTGTATTTTTAAAAAATGTTTGTATAGTATTGACACTGTCTCATGGTACTTCCTGAACACATCGCAGCGGAGGATGTAGACTGGTCCTAGTAATGCAAGGCACCTGATGATACAAAATCACCCAGAGTTTAGACCCTTCGCTCCACCAGAGGATGTCTTCACACCTTGCTGGGCGGAAGGGCTGATGGAGCAAACTCACAGGATGGAAGTCTTGTTTTCACAACCCCTCCATATCTTCACTAATTTGGCATTCAAGAGCATATCCAAGAAAGTAGTCCTCAACCTGAGGTGATGTCGGCTCCCAAAAGTGAGCCGGAAGATCTCGAATTTTCATGCATTTTGAAATTATAATGAGGATACGGGTGCTAGCAGCGTGCTTTTGATGTACAATTATTATGGGACTACTTAGGTTGGTCGCCGTAGAGCCCATATAAGCATATTAGGATGTCAGATGGTACCATCACCTGCTGAATTTCATATTAGAAATAAGGGGTCTACGAGACCCAGTTTTCTCAGAAATATATGGTGTGTTGACAATAATCTGAACCACAGGATTGTGGTGTCTCCAACTGCATAAAGTGAGCATAGCCAATGGAGGTGGAGGTTCTGTCTTGTGGTCTTTTGTGTCCACAGCAGCAAAGATGTTGAGGATGTGCACCAAGGCGTCCGCAGAATTTGATATGATGTATCACTCTCTTTGTAATGAATTTGTGCTCAGTGCCCTCGTCCCTCTTGTCCTGTGGCTCTCTGCAGGGTGTCCGTGCGAGATGTACCTCTGTTGACCACCATGTTTGTTTGCACTACCGCTCTGTTGGATAAGAGATAACTTGTCTCCCTGTCCTAGGTTTTTGTACCAGGTTATGTTATATTCTTATATAACACTGAAACCACTAATTCTAAATCTTAAAAGGAAAAAGGAAAAGTGAGCATGAGAGAGAAAAAGGGGAAACAAACTACGGAATTAAGGTTTTGGGGGGGAAAACAGAAAGAAACATGATGGAGACACATCTGAAAGCAAACAGTAGTCCGCACTTTGAGTTTTCAATTTCGTATGGGTGAAAATGTGATTGTTAGCAGTTCAGAAACTTTTTCAGGTTTACCTATAAAACTTTGCCAGTTTTAACTGTCCAGGCATCATTCTGAAAGATTTTTATACATTATTTTTCCCTCATGAAGTCGTCAGCAGGGTTGGAGGATGACAGCGGGGACAGGGAAAATGCACTCTCTAACCTTTTCTTTTTTTTCTCTCTTTGTACGAAAAAACCCTTTTTACATCACCATCGACTTTAGGGTGGGCTCCCTTCCCTCTCTAAAAAATGTAATCTGCATATCTTCCACTGTTCATCTCCTTGCCTTCGTCACACCACCATTGTGCAGATACTTTCTTTCCATTCCTCTCCTCCTCTTGACCACACATACTCCGGTTCTCTCCCTCTGTCTCTCAGTTTTCACACTGCCTTTTCCTTTCAATTAATGTTGCGACCATTGTGTACCTGTTCACACGTTTCTCAGTAAAATCATAATTCCAGTTGTCATATTTGTGACCATTGCTCTGTGCACTTTGCCAAAGACTGCATCTGGTGTTTGTGCCTTAGTATGTGGCTAAGGTAGCCTAGTGGGTTAAGGCGTGAGCTGAAAAGAATTGTAACCTGAAGGTCACATGCGAAAATATTAATGATAGTTACATAGTCTTTCAGTCACCTGATATTTATACGAGTGCATTACGTTCAGTAACAAGCACTTCGAACGATAAGTTATCACCTCTTTTTGTAATTTGTCTTATTTGCGGAAGTGGGTAGGAAATGAGAAATGTATTCTTTGATCATGTGTGGAGATCACAGGCTGTTCTATTTTTAAACATGCTACAACACTAATTGCATTAGAACAAGTCTTGGATAAAACAGCACAGCTTGCAAAGTTAAGCGCATGAATATAGAGCCCAGTAGGGAGCCTTTTCAATGTCGCTTTTAGGTCGAGCTTGGGCAGCTCATGCGCTCCTCTGTGAGGCATGCTGTACTAAGATATGGAATAGAAGCTCCGCCCATTTCCCGCCCCTCTTGTCAATTGGCTCCTGTTACCATCCTTTTGAAATCGTTGCTTTTGATTTATAAATAGGCCTAGTAGTCCCGCCTTGGTACCGCTGTGTCTGCATTTGTAACCTGCCATAAGGACTGGACATTTTACTTGTGTTGTTACACAGTCTGCTTTTTCTAGTCTGTGAGCACTATTTTCTTTAATGATCTCCACAATTCCGCACACAACGTGCTTTCCTACAAGGCAGCGCACCGCCCACTTTTATATTTTTAATAGTAATGGCTGCGGGTCTGCTTTAACTATAGAGGCCGCGTGTATTTATTTAATTTGCAGTGCGCTCTTCTTTTACTTTAGCGGACATGTTTTTTTATTTAATTTTCCAGCGCGGTTCACTTTAACTTTAGCACCGGTGCTGCAGAACTTTTGTGTATTTATTTTTATTTTTGGGTGAGAGCGCGCCATACCACGCTTTCACTTTAATATTGTCAGCGCCCCTTTCTTTAAACGTTGCTCACTATAACCTGAATACGGCGAGCAGCATCTAAAGAAAGGGGCGCGGCCACCATTAAAATGGTCTTTCATTTGCGAGAGTTTGAGCTATTGGCATTATAAATAACAATGCCTTTTATATTTGTTTTGTTTTTTAAACACATAAATAAAAGGCATTATCATTTACAATGCCAGTAGCCTAAAATCTTGCAAATGCGAGACCTATTGCATTGAAAATGCTTGTTTATATCTGTAAGTGCTTCCTGATGAGGTTTAATTCCTGGGACAGGTGCCTCGTTGCCTACTTGTAACTATTCTCTGACACTGCTTCAACGGTCAGAGCAGGGTCAGAGAATAGTTGCAAGTAGGCAACGAGGCGCCAGGAAGCACTTAGCACCAGGTGCCCAAGTTGAAGTTAATTTCTTTGTAACCCTTTTGTAAAAGGTTACAAAGAAATTAGGTTCAACTTTTGCACCTGCTGCTGTAACCCTTGCTTGGCTGAAAATTCGTGACGCTGATTCGCGGATTTTACCGCGATTTAGCGAGATTCGCGGATCGCGAAAAGGCGGAAAATCTGCAAATTCGCCCGCGAAACGGATTTTACGCCCATAATCTGTAAGAGCAAAAGTGATGCATTGCTGGAGTGTGTCACAAAAGTGACGCAACTCCAGCAATGCATCCTTTTACATGGGGCCAGCCCCATGTGAAAGGGGCTGCGTCAGTCTTACGCCTGCTGTGAGGCAGGCGCAAGATTTTGACGCAACGGCCCTTCCTTGTGTCAATACGCCCCCTTTGCATACTTTACACCTGGCGCAGGTATAATGTGGCGCAGGGGGTTACAAAGTGACACATCTACCTAGATGCGTCACTTTGTAAATATGACTCAACAAGGTGCATTTTGTACACCACTGGTGCGTCACAAAAAGTGACGCACCGGCGGCGTAAAAGTGACGCATGGCCTCATAAATGAGGCCCTCAGTCTTCTACTCTCACTTTTTCTTTCACTTTCTCTGTCTCTTCACTCCGTTACTCACCTTGTCTCACACTCACTTGTCTTTATCCAGTCTGTATCTCCACTCTTTCCTAAACATCACTGCTCTTTTCTTACCATTCCACACCCCCGTTCCTTTACTAAATTTTCTTCACTTATCCTCATTCCCCATGTTCACTCTCCTTCTCCTCACTCTCCTTCCCCACACTCACCTTCTTTCAGTCCCCCTACTTCACTTCCCTTCCCCTGTCATCCCTTTCTTTGCTTTCTCACTCATTTTCCTCTACTCTCTCACTGCACTCCACTTCAGTTACTCTTTTTAATTTTTTTGAGAATACAGCTCTTTTTTGAGAATTGGAGGTAGTTCTGAAAAGAACTTTTTTCTTTTTTTTTAACAAAAACAAAAACAGGGAATGGCAAACTGCTCAACAGGAGCAAAAAAAAAAATCAAAATTAGGGCTGGGGACGGCAGCGGTGGTTCTCTATTGCTCGAGCAATGATCATAATACTTTGTTCCCCGTAACAAAGTAGTGCATCACAATGTTTGCATTTGATGGAGGCCTCATTAAAAACAGGCTGAATATTTGAGATCAGCTGCTCTGGTCGCCCCCTCACCGATGCAGTTGCTCCTCCAGTTGAAGTAGAGGCACCATCCCTTGGAGCCTCTTGTGCTAGAGCCTTGACACTCTAGTTCTGGGGATGCCTCCTCTGGACGTGGCGAATCATAGTTGAATTACCAAAACTATACTTCCTTCTGGGGTCTCCTCGGGAAAGTATAGTATGGCAGATCTTACACTCCACCTTTGGGGCATTTACTTTTTTAAGTCCCTCAGGTATAGAATTTTTTTTCCAAATGAAATGTTCTTTCACCTTCGGCTGAGGAGGCTCTTCATCTATGAAACCATCTGACTCCTCACTGCTGCTGGATGCTCTGGCAGCCATTCTATCCACAAATTGTTAGCACAGAAAAAAAGAGGTCTTGCTCTCACCAAAGTGAAAGAAGAAATGAAGGAAAAGGGTGGGGCATTCATTCTTTGTAAAAAAAACTGTTAGCAACCAATGAAAAGAGTTATTTTAAGGTCACATGACTTGACACGCTCACGCTGCGCGCACCGGAGCGCTACCGGGGGCGCTTACGCGGCGCGAACGTAGGCGCTTCCGGGGGCGCTTACGCGGCGCGCCTGAGTGACGTTTTGGTAGCTTTACGGAAATGCAAAATCATTTTCATTTCGTAAATCAAAAATACTGCTTTTATAAGTATGGTACTGAATGTCTTGCATTATTATTTACTTTTCATACATATATTTTTTTCGAACGCAGAAATAGCGCTCTCGCTGCGCTCTCGGGAGAGCTTACCGGTGCGCGCACCCTGAGCGCTCCAAGACAAAATGATACGGGTAAGCTTACCGGTGCGCGCACCCTGAGCGCACCAGGAAAAAATGATTAACGAAAAATATACATTGAACAAATATATATATATTTTTTTTAAATATAATTAATAGTTATAAAAAACAGCTAATAAAAAAAAATCGTAGGTTACAAAGTCGATATACAAAGGAATTAGCTTTTAAAAAAACAATGAAATTCACTGAAAAAACCATAGGTTTCACAAACGTTATAGTTAGGAATTAGCTTTTAAAAAACCTTTGAAATTCACTGAAAAACCATCGGTTTCACAATCGTTATAGTTAGGAATTAGCATTTAAAAAACCTTTGAAATTCACTGAAAAAACCATAGGTTTCACATTCGTTATAGTTAGGAATTAGCATTTAAAAAACCTTTCAAATTTACTGAAAAAACCATAGGTTTCACACCAGTTATAGTTAGCTGAACATTTTACTCATACAAAACCATTGAAATTCCCACGTTATAGTTAGTTGGACTCACTATAACTCGCGCGCCCGCAATCCACTGCTGATGATGTCACATATTACATCATTCATGACATGGTCAGTGACATCACTGATGACATCACTGATGACATCATCCATGTGATAATACGATGCACCTCCTCACACTCTAATCTAACCTTTGATACACCCAGTGTTAAATACAAAGTACCATTCCTGAAATTATTGACACACCAATACCATTAACTACATACACACTCACTGATTTCTAGGTCTACACACACATCCACTCATTCACCCATACAATCACTCATACATACAGTTACTCATCAATAGAACACTATCATATCCACTCATACACCCATACAGACACTCACACGCTGACACTCATCCACAGAGTTACTCACACACCTAGTCAGTTATGCAAAGAATCAATCACACTCCCATTTCCTCAACTACACAGTTATACACACTAAACCTTACTTATTCAAACATATACTAACACATACTTACTCTCTTTTACAATCACTGATACAAGTACACATTGATCCATACAGTCACTTACGCAATCACAGGCTCTCATGTATAGTCATTTATATATGCCAACTCTCACATGCACTGTGTTTTACATATGTACTTACTTGGACATGGAGCACTGAGATAGCCATTCGCTCACCAACACACCCATGCAGACAGTCAACCACCCATACAGCTCTTTCCACATGCACTTTTGAACCCATATACCAAGTGAATCAACTGCTCACACATATATGCACAGAGTCACACACCTCCCAGCCACCCACACACACACTCACCCTCACATACAAATACTTGGACAACCAATCAATAACCCATATAGCCACTCATATAGCTACTGATCAACACATGCAGCAGCTTACACAACAACAGACATACTGATGCACACATTCAGACAGTTTAGTCACTAACGAATGCATTCAGTAAGACACATTTAATCACTCACTCATACAGTCAGTCACGCACCTACTAAATCCTTCATCCAGACACTCATACATCCACTCATTCTTCAATATATAAAAAATATTTTTACTTTTCAGAAACACACATTCACTGGATGATGTCATCAGTGATGTCATCAGTGATGTCATTTGAGATGTCATCAGTGATGAATGATGTAATATGTGACATCATCAGCAGTAAATTGCGAGTGCGCGAGTTCATTTTTGATGCCTCTCTCAAAGACATCAATGGCTTCATTCAAGATTTGTGGTAAAAATATAGACTTGGGCCGGAATCCGCTGTTGTGGTTCAGGTCAAGTCTAATATTGTCATTAATCAAGTTCAAAGTTTGATTTACGTGTATTGATGGGTTGCCATCAAGGTCATGAAGTATGTGTAATAGTTCAATGTCATTAATTGCCAATTCACTTGGTTTATCAGTGTTCGTTGGCATTTGATTTTTGACCTTTCTGGCAAACCATTTTTTTAACTTACGTTTTCTTGTAAATTGAAACAGATCAGTGCGACATTGCGTGTAGTCAACATTAGCTGTAGGGCAAAAGGAGAGACCAAAGGATAATACCTCTAGTTCTGCATCTGTGAGCATACGTTCGGAGAGATTCACCACCGTTTTTTTAGCTATCATTGTTGTTGTTTTGTCTGGCCCCTTGTCCTTGTTCCCACAGGGCTTGTGATTTCCTCTCTGACCGATGCGTTTAATCTTCCTTCGCCTTTTCCGCCTCTTCCACGACCTCGTTGTCCCCCATTTCCTGCTTTTTTCAGGGTTTCAATTCGGCCTTGAGCCATGAGGGAGAATTCTTTTAAAATGCTGTCTTTTGGGCCCAGACTTGCCGGACTCGTATTTTCTGTGCAAGTTGTTTCTCCAATCGTGCTTGCATTTGTCTCATTGCCATCATCATTCATTGTTTCCACGTTTGTTGTCTTTTTATTTAAACCTCCCTTGGTTGTACTCCCAACACGGAGGTGATCAGATCTCTTGGAAAAAGTTAGTACTTGCCCTTTTTCATAGTCTGTTTGGTCTCTTTGGTATTTTCTCAGTTTTTTCTCACAAATCTCCTTTTCAATTTTATCTAATCTCTGTTCCATTTTGTTCATGTCAGTGTCAAATTCCTCTTTGTCGCAGGCCGCTTTTAGTTTGGCAGTTAGTTCCTCAATTTTTACAGTGAGAGCTTCACATTCTTTTTTGGCATATTTAACCAGTAATTTGAGCATCACAGTAGAACAAGGGTGGTTGTTTTCTCTCCATTCATTAACCAGTTCTGGATCAGTCTTGAAGAACGTGGGTGTGATGAAAATTCTCATGGCACATGGCCCACTTCCACATACTTTTGCAGGGTGGTTGCTTCCCACCACTTGTTTTGTTCGTTTTTTAAAAGTTTCCATAGTTTGTCCCACATGTTTTTTTTGCTTCTGGTATTGTCACTTTGGTAACTGGCACCGTTTGAAACCTCATTGTCTCCTAACATATGATGGTCAAACATTTAACTTGCTGCCTCGTTCCCCTTTTCATTTCTCAACATGTTGGAAAAATAAGACGTGCCTTCTGCACGTAACACGCTGCCGGATTAATCCCAAAGTAAAGAATACAAGTACGATCCTCCCACTGGTACCCACTTGCCAAATTGGATTTTCTTTGTTACTGCGTTAATACAGGGAATTAAACGGCGTGGTTCACTTACCGCAACCGGCTCTTTGCACGAAAAATCACCCCATTTGGACACCCAGGGGTCTCCTCTGTGCGCGGAGGTGCTGTCGGTCGTTATAACCTTCGTGCCTTTTGTAACGTGTCCGTTCAGTGAAGGCAGGCTAGGGCTGATTTGTAATCCGATACACAACGATTGTTTCACGAATGCGCCCAGGCCACTTTCAGTGGTGGGCTGCGGCGGGGTCGCAAACCCCAGAAATCCAATTCAATCGTTCCACAATCCTTTCGGTACACAAACGATGCCACAGCCACGAAATCCTGCAAACAGCGTGTTTTATTAAAGTTGGTAAAATGCCAAAATCACTCCACGTGTTTTGGAGGTGAACTCCATTATCACGAGTACAAGTGCATGGAAATGATACATCTTTATACAATTGGTGTGTTTCACTTCCTGATAATCGACAGTGTAAACAGACTATACATCACGATACAAAAGGGGATGATGGACGGAGCGTTTGAGCAAATCAAACAATCATCCCCGTCAACTGATCTGAGTTTAATCCATCACCATTATTTAGCTCACTCTGCCACCCCAGTTCAGACATGGCCATATGCAAATTAGTCTGACCCTGTATCTCATGGGAACAGTTCAGCCCGAACTGCCAAGCCATGTCTTCCCTGGACTGGAAACAAGCATTCTGGGACCGGTTTCGGATTCATGATCCTCATCAGCAAGGCTATCTTGAATCCAGTGGCAAAGTGAGCAAGGGACTCACGTCTGAGCATACCCTGCCAACTTAGGGCTAACAAAGTGATACAAAAAGGGATGATGGATGGAGCGTTTGAGCAAATCAAACACTCACCCCCAGTCAACTGATCTGGGTTTAATCCATCCTCATTCTTTAGCTCACTCTGCCACCCCAGTTCAGACATGGCCATTTGCAAATCAGTCTGACCCTGTACCTCATGGGAACAGTCCAACACTCTCTTCTTTGCCTTGTGTAATGTACTGCCTATGTAGTATTTTCGCATGGGCACTTAAGGACATACACCACAAATACAGTGTTACAGGAGTAGTGGTGCAGGATTTTGAAAGGTTTACAGTGTTGTGAAAGTTTGACTTCCTTAACATTTTTGCTGTTTTTACATGCTTTGCAATTACCGCAGGTAAAAAACCCTTGTATGTTATTATTTCTGGTGTTGCTTATCGTCACTGCCCTACAAAGTGTGTCTTTGAGGGATACTGCTTTTCTGTGCGTAATTTGGGGAAATTATTCGACTGAATTTGCTAGATCTTTATCTGTTTTCAGGACCCCCAGTATTCCTTCAAGGCTCCTCTGACATTTCTTGACTGCCGGTTAAAATTGGTTATAAACCGAACAGTGTCTTTTCCTCCTGGTTCACTAGAGGTTTGTTTCTCTTTTAAAAGTTCTGTCCTATCTTTAAGTTTAACTTTCGATAGAGCTTCTTTGAAACATTTTGTCACCTTGGGGGCTGACAAGGAGGGAAGGAGCCAACACTGAAGTGCAGTTTACGTATGTTTATTAAGGATTTTACAAAGTCAACAGGCTGTTTGCGCACAGTCCGGGTCCAAATAGCAGGGATCCTCTTGGTTGGGGCAGGCTTGCATTATAGGCGGGGTATTCTTCCTCTTCTGCCGGTAGTGCTCGAACCCCACATGAAAGGAAAAGAAACGTGGCTAGTAGGGCACAGCTCAATACCACTACAACTGAAATGGGAAAGGGGCGTGAGGGTAACAATCGTGAGGAGACAAGCGACCTTCACCTGATACTAGAGAGCTCTATCCGAATAGTGTAGGGTGGTTGTGCTCAAAGGACAAGTGCCCGTCCTTTCCCTCCCTCCTCCCTCTGTTACCCTGTTCCAGCCCGGTTAAAAGTGAGCAAGGCACGCAATCGCTCTCGTACCTGTGGGAGCCACGCGTCTTCCTGCGCGTGGCTGGGCGAAGCGTGGGGACGTTGGCCTCCTGGCTCCTCCTGGGGTGCTGCCTCTGGGACGTTCCCTCGACCAGCGGCGTCCGCGACCTCTGCTTCTTCGTGAGTCTTTGTACCGATGGTGGCTCTCTCTTCTCCGGTGTGCTCTCCGTCTGGTCCTCCGAGGTGGTCGGCTTCTCGACGACTCTGTTTCTCCTCCTGCAACTCTCGTCGCGCCGTCCACACCTCCGCGTCTTCCGTGTCCGCCTTTTGCCGTCCATTCAGCGCACCCGATAGGCTAGGGGAGCCTGACGTCACAGGGGTGGGGTTCCAGGCAGGAAAGTCCGGGCCGTCCTTAAAGGGCCCCGACCAGTCCTGCAATCGAGAGCGAGAGTCTGTTACGGGGCAGGTCTTGACCCCGGGGCAGGTCTTGACCCCGTGACACATTTAGAATCATAGCCTCTTTCTTTGAATCTAGTACACATGGTGTTGCTCTCTGTTTTGTAATCCTCCTCTGATGTACAGTTACGTTTTGCTCGCAGGAGCTCCTCTACAGGGATACTTTTAATAAGGCTTTCAGGGTGGCAACTGTGCGCGTGTAAGAGACTATTTCCCGCTATCTTCTTTCTGAACAGTCTATCTTCTCCAATTCTTACTAGTAGGTCTAGAAATAAAATTTCTCTCCTATCCATGTGACTTGTGAATGTGAGGTTCATGTTGTTTTCATTAAGAATATCAACAACATCTTTTGCCTCCTCTGCGCTCCCTAACCCAGATGCAGAACATTTTGTTTTGCATTTTTGCAGGTTTAGGACCACTTGCTCCTCCCACCAGCCCAGGTACAACCCTGCAAAGCTGGGGGCGAAACAAGTGCCCATCGCTGTGCCAAGTATTTGTCTATAGATGGTGCCCTCAAATAGAAAAAGAGAAACAAACCTCTAGTGAACCAGGAGGAAAAGACACTGTTCGGTTTATAACCAATTTTAACCAGCAGTCAAGCAACGTCAGAGGAGCCTTATCGAAATTATGGGGGGTCCTGAAAACAGATAATGATCTAGCAAACTCAGTCGAAGAATTTCCCCAAATTACGTACAGAAAAGCAGTATCCCTCAAAAACACACTCTGTAGGGCAGTGACAATAAGCGACACCAGAAAGAACAACATACAAG
Organism: Lissotriton helveticus; assembly: GCF_964261635.1. Classification (NCBI taxonomy): domain Eukaryota; kingdom Metazoa; phylum Chordata; class Amphibia; order Caudata; family Salamandridae; genus Lissotriton; species Lissotriton helveticus. Next base: position 1,137,903,185 of record NC_136067.1, on the reverse strand, counting down.
GGTTTTTTTACCTGCGGTAATTGCAAAGCATGTAAAAACAGCAAAAATGTTAAGGAAGTCAAACTTTCACAACACTGTAAGCCTTTCAAAATCCTGAACCACTATTCCTGTAACACTGAATTTGTGGTGTATGCCTTTAAGTGCCCATGCAAAAAATACTACATAGGCAGTACATTACACAAGGCAAAGAAGAGAGTGTTGGAACACCTCAGGGCAATCAAAAATAACAATAAACAGTACCCAATGGCCAGACACTTCGCCTCAAACCACAACAGTAATAACGCATTTTTCGCTTTTTGTGTACTCGATCATATCCCACCAAGAGTAAGAGGAGGGAACAGGTTGCAGGAACTAAGGAGACTAGAATAGAGAATGATAATTAAATATCACACCATGCAACCTGATGGGCACAATTGTGATGAAAGATTGGCACGTCACCTGGGCTAGTACTCATGAAACCGATCAAGAAACCAAGCTTAATTTTTAACCTTGTTCCTTTGTAAATACTGTTGAGTGTATATAAATAATTAAAGTAATTTAAAAAAAATATATTTCTCACTTTATGTTTATGTTCACTTTCACAGATGAAACGGCACGGTTAAAAAGGAGAGTGGAAGGCACGAATGAAATGACATCCCTTTAGACTATTGAAGGAATGACACTATGGATGACAGGAGCTGCAGTCTTGAATACGCACATGAATATAATTACTAGGAAGAAGGTTGTCTAGCAATATCAAATGAGTAAGGACACCAGCCCACATGGGCTACACAGTCGAACTGTTGGTGGCACCACATTTCGAGTGGGAAACATGGACTGCTGCAGCCCACCAGGTGAGGTACCCATTCTAAGCCAAGAACTATTTTGAAGCCATTATAGCCCACTTGGGCTTAATTATGGAGATAATATTTGGCCATAACCCAAATAGACCATATATTCATTGTGAAAGTGGTACCCGTATAAAGAAAGATGTGAAAGTGCTCACGTATGCATGAGATTTGTTACGCTAAACACGATGGCATTTACAAAGAGATGTTCACGGTGTGAACAATAAAGTTTCATTGAAATGCGTATTCAAATGTTAAACTCCTCATAAACCTCCTCATGTTACAGTCATGAATGCATATGATTTAATCTTTGTTTTTCATTGTAAATAATTACAAACAAGAGGGCTCAATTTAAAATCATTTGAAATTCTTTTCTAGCTCCTACCACTTCACGCCGTTATGTATAGTCTGTTTACACTGTCGATTATCAGGAAGTGAAACATACCAATCGTATAAAGATGTATTATTTCCATGCACTTGTACTCATGATAAAGGAGTTCATCTCCGAAACACGTCGAGTAATGTTGGCTCTTTACCAACTTTAATAAAACACGCTGTTTGCAGGATTTCATGGCTGTAGCATCGTTTGTGTCCCGAAAGGATTGTGGAACAATTGAATTGGATATATATATATATATATTCCAACAAAATTGTTCACACTTTGTCAAAAGAACGACGTCCAGGCCAGCAACTCGGTTCAAATAACTAGTGTTTTATTCACAGCCCACTCAACGCATTTCGGGAACAACTTCCCTTGCTCACGAGTAAATGTGTCTGTCTGTTTACATTCCAGTTTAAAAGCATGTCATGTGATCAGGGTTGTAACAAACATAATCAACAGACTACCAATGCACATCATTTGGAGCTATGAAGTCAGATTCACCTCATGTCGACAGCAAATTACGGTGTAATTGAAACGTGTCTTTAAATGTCATTGTTACACGATCTTAGTACATTTAAACATTATTTCAACAAATACATTTGATCGCATGCCCACATATGTGATTCAGCAAAATTCAGTAAACTTGAAATTAAAGTGAGGTAAAAGCAGGACTGGTGGGTTCGAACTCACGTTCTCAAACCTTATATACAGTTTCATCAGTGCCTAAGCGAAGTACGCCATCTCGGTACTGAACCTGTTTCTAGCCCTGGTGGGCTAAGTCAATAAGGTTTCTGGGGTTTTCACGTCATTGTGCCCCAGTGGGCATACATGTAGAAGTTGCACGATCTTAGTACCTTTTAACATTCTTTCAAAACATAATGCATTTAATCGCATGCACATATGTGTCATTCAACAAAAATAAAATTAAACTTAAAATTACTGTAAGAAATAGGCAGGACTGATGGATTAGAACTCGCGTCCTCAAAACTTATATACAGCCTCATCAGTGCCTATGCATGGTACGCCATCTCGGCACTTTCCCTTGTTTTTGCCCTGATAAGCTATGTGAGTAAAGTTTCTGGAGTTTTACCGTCATTGTGCCCCAGTGATCATGAAGACTTGATGCTAAATTTGAGTTATCATTATACAATATTAGCCCCAGTGGGCTCGTGCCAGTTCTTATGGCAATCTTTGTCAACATACTTCATGCGTCTGGGTTCACACACTCCTCTGCTTGCCCGCTTCCTCAATGTCTTAGTAAATCTACCTTGATTCATGCATTGTATGCTGTTCACAACGTTCATTTCAATGGCTCAAGATTTATATATTGCAACACTTGATTCGACTCGCCACAGAATCTCTGTCTTGATTGTGCTGTGTCTCACATTCTCCCAAAATAAATGATATCGGTACCTGTGGTGAAACATAAACTTATACAGTGATTATCTACCACACAACCGTGAGGAATACACATTCATACAATCAAAATAAAAGTTTTGAAGCCGCTGCATTTCATAGGCAAAAAATGTTTTTTTAGTGATATATGTCCATTCATCCAAGATGCACTCCAAGTGCCTCATCACAATTATGTCCTTGGGGTTGCATGGTGTGGTATTTAATGATAAACCTAGACTCCAGGCGTCTAAGTTCCTGTAATCTGTTACCACCTCTCTCTCTTAGTGGTACCTGATCTAGTACCACGAATGAGAGGAGACTGCTGTTACTCTGGTGGTGTGTGGCACAGTGCCTTGTCACTGGGTATTGCTTGTCGAGGTTTTTTATAGCCCTCAGATGTTGTAAAACTCTATCCTTGGCGGGTTGAATGGTACTGCCCACATAGAATTTGTTACAGGGGCATCTCAGTGCATAAACAGCGTATTCTGTGCGACATGAAACATGCTTCAGGATTTTGAAGGGCTCACAGGTTCCTGATATCTTAATCTCTTTTGCATTGTGGCTAAATTTGCACGCTTTACAGCGACCACATACATACAATCCTTGCACAGGGTTCTCTCTTCTTTTATTGGCTACCAAGGTTTGGCACACCCTATCTTTCAGGGACCTAGGTCTCCTGTAAGTGATTTGTGGAAACTCCTGGATACCTTGTTTTATGTTTTTGTCTGTTCTGAGGGCGCTCCAGTATTTATTAATTGCTCCCCTGACTTCTTTAGATTGTGAGTTATGGTCCGTTATGAACCTCACCCCTTCCAGATTCTCACTGTTAACCTCTTTTTCTACTGATATTTCTGTTGACTCCCTGTCTTTGACTTTCTGTACAGCAGTAGCAATGCATTTTTTACTGTACCCTCTGACTCTGAATCTTTCACACATAATCGCTCTTTCTTTTTCATAATCTTCTGGTTTTGTACAATTTCTTTTAGCTCTGAGAAGTTCACCAAAAGGGATAGAGTTAATTAGATTCCGGGGGTGACAGCTCTGTGCGTGGAGAAATTTTTTTACAAAAAGGGGGTGTGATGGCCAGAGTATCTGAGTTAATCAGAACACTCCTACCCAGTCAACAGATCAGGGCTTGATCCATCACCGTTTTTTAGCTCACTGCACCATCCCAGTTCAGAACCTGGCTATATGCAAATTAGTCTGTCCCTGGCCCAGTGCATCATGGGAACAGGGCAGACCAAACTACCAAGCCAATTCTTCACTGGAAAGGAAACAAGCTTCCGGGGACCGGTTTCTGGCATTACAGCCGTCTTCGGCCCGGCTTGCTTGAATCCTGATGGTGCAATGAGCAAGGGACTCATGTCTGAGCATACCCTTCCACACTCATGGTGGCCAAAATAATTACAAAAAGGGGGTGGTGATGGACAGAGTATCTGAGTTAATCAGAACACTCCTACCCAGTCAACAGATCAGGGCTTGATCCATCACCGTTTTTTAGCTCACTGCACCATCCCAGTTCAGAACCTGGCTATATGCAAATTAGTCTGTCCCTGGCCCAGTGCATCAAGGGAACAGGGCAGACCTAACTACCAAGCCAATTCTTCACTGGAAAGGAAACAAGCTTCCGGGGACCAGTTTCTGGCATTACAGCCGTCTTCGGCCCGGCTTGCTTGAATCCTGATGGTGCAATGAGCAAGGGACTCATGTCTGAGCATACCCTTCCACACTCATGGTGGCCAAAATAATTACAAAAAGGGGGTGGTGATGGACAGAGTATCTGAGTTAATCAGAACACTCCTACCCAGTCAACAGATCAGGGCTTGATCCATCACTGTTTTTTAGCTCACTGCACCATCCCAGTTCAGAACCTGGCTATATGCAAATTAGTCTGTCCCTGGCCCAGTGCATCATGGGAACAGGGCAGACCAAACTACCAAGCCAATTCTTCACTGGAAAGGAAACAAGCTTCCGGGGACCGGTTTCTGGCATTACAGCCGTCTTCGGCCCGACTTGCTTGAATCCTGATGGTGCAATGAGCAAGGGACTCATGTCTGAGCATACCCTTCCACACTCATGGTGGCCAAAATAATTACAAAAAGGGGGTGGTGATGGACAGAGTATCTGAGTTAATCAGAACACTCCTACCCAGTCAACAGATCAGGGCTTGATCCATCACCGTTTTTTAGCTCACTGCACCATCCCAGTTCAGAACCTGGCTATATGCAAATTAGTCTGTCCCTGGCCCAGTGCATCATGGGAACAGGGCAGACCAAACTACCAAGCCAATTCTTCACTGGAAAGGAAACAAGCTTCCGGGGACCGGTTTCTGGCATTACAGCCGTCTTCGGCCCGGCTTGCTTGAATCCTGATGGTGCAATGAGCAAGGGACTCATGTCTGAGCATACCCTTCCACACTCATGGTGGCCAAAGTAATTACAAAAAGGGGGTGGTGATGGACAGAGTATCTGAGTTAATCAGAACACTCCTACCCAGTCAACAGATCAGGGCTTGATCCATCACCATTTTTTAGCTCACTGCACCATCCCAGTTCAGAACCTGGCTATATGCAAATTAGTCTGTCCCTGGCCCAGTGCATCATGGGAACAGGGCAGACCAAACTACCAAGCCAATTCTTCACTGGAAAGGAAACAAGCTTCCGGGGACCGGTTTCTGGCATTACAGCCGTCTTCGGCCCGGCTTGCTTGAATCCTGATGGTGCAATGAGCAAGGGACTCATGTCTGAGCATACCCTTCCACACTCATGGTGGCCAAAATAATTACAAAAAGGGGGTGGTGATGGACAGAGTATCTGAGTTAATCAGAACACTCCTACCCAGTCAACAGATCAGGGCTTGATCCATCACCGTTTTTTAGCTCACTGCACCATCCCAGTTCAGAACCTGGCTATATGCAAATTAGTCTGTCCCTGGCCCAGTGCATCATGGGAACAGGGCAGACCAAACTACCAAGCCAATTCTTCACTGGAAAGGAAACAAGCTTCCGGGGACCGGTTTCTGGCATTACAGCCGTCTTCGGCCCGGCTTGCTTGAATCCTGATGGTGCAATGAGCAAGGGACTCATGTCTGAGCATACCCTTCCACACTCATGGTGGCCAAAATAATTACAAAAAGGGGGTGGTGATGGACAGAGTATCTGAGTTAATCAGAACACTCCTACCCAGTCAACAGATCAGGGCTTGATCCATCACCGTTTTTTAGCTCACTGCACCATCCCAGTTCAGAACCTGGCTATATGCAAATTAGTCTGTCCCTGGCCCAGTGCATCATGGGAACAGGGCAGACCAAACTACCAAGCCAATTCTTCACTGGAAAGGAAACAAGCTTCCGGGGACCGGTTTCTGGCATTACAGCCGTCTTCGGCCCGGCTTGCTTGAATCCTGATGGTGCAATGAGCAAGGGACTCATGTCTGAGCATACCCTTCCACACTCATGGTGGCCAAAATAATTACAAAAAGGGGGTGGTGATGAACAGAGTATCTGAGTTAATCAGAACACTCCTACCCAGTCAACAGATCAGGGCTTGATCCATCACCGTTTTTTAGCTCACTGCACCATCCCAGTTCAGAACCTGGCTATATGCAAATTAGTCTGTCCCTGGCCCAGTGCATCATGGGAACAGGGCAGACCAAACTACCAAGCCAATTCTTCACTGGAAAGAAAACAAGCTTCTGGGGACCGGTTTCTGGCATTACAGCCGTCTTCTGCCCGGCTTGCTTGAATCCTGATGGTGCAATGAGCAAGGGACTCATGTCTGAGCATACCCTTCCACACTCATGGTGGCCAAAATAATTACAAAAAGGGGGTGGTGATGGACAGAGTATCTGAGTTAATCAGAACACTCCTACCCAGTCAACAGATCAGGGCTTGATCCATCACCGTTTTTTAGCTCATTGCACCATCCCAGTTCAGAACCTGGCTATATGCAAATTAGTCTGTCCCTGGCCCAGTGCATCATGGGAACAGGGCAGACCAAACTACCAAGCCAATTCTTCACTGGAACGGAAACAAGCTTCCGGGGACCGGTTTCTGGCATTACAGCCGTCTTCGGCCCGGCTTGCTTGAATCCTGATGGTGCAATGAGCAAGGGACTCATGTCTGAGCATACCCTTCCACACTCATGGTGGCCAAAATAATTGCAAAAAGGGGCGTGGTGATGGACAGAGTATCTGAGTTAATCAGAACACTCCTACCCAGTCAACAGATCAGGGCTTGATCCATCACCGTTTTTTAGCTCACTGCACCATCCCAGTTCAGAACCTGGCTATATGCAAATTAGTCTGTCCCTGGCCCAGTGCATCATGGGAACAGGGCAGACCAAACTACCAAGCCAATTCTTCACTGGAAAGGAAACAAGCTTCCGGGGACCGGTTTCTGGCATTACAGCCGTCTTCGGCCCGGCTTGCTTGAATCCTGATGGTGCAATGAGCAAGGGACTCATGTCTGAGCATACCCTTCCACACTCATGGTGGCCAAAATAATTACAAAAAGGGGGTGGTGATGGACAGAGTATCTGAGTTAATCAGAACACTCCTACCCAGTCAACAGATCAGGGCTTGATCCATCATCGTTTTTTAGCTCACTGCACCATCCCAGTTCAGAACCTGGCTATATGCAAATTAGTCTGTCCCTGGCCCAGTGCATCATGAGAACAGGGCAGACCAAACTACCAAGCCAATTCTTCACTGGAAAGGAAACAAGCTTCCGGGGACCGGTTTCTGGCATTACAGCCGTCTTCGGCCCGGCTTGATTGAATCCTGATGGTGCAATGAGCAAGGGACTCATGTCTGAGCATACCCTTCCACACTCATGGTGGCCAAAATAAATACAAAAAGGGGGTGATGATGGACAGAGTATCTGAGTTAATCAGAACACTCCTACCCAGTCAACAGATCAGGGCTTGATCCATCACCGTTTTTTAGCTCACCGCACCATCCCAGTTCAGAACCTGGCTATATGCAAATTAGTCTGTGCCTGGCCCAGTGCATCATGGGAACAGGGCAGACCAAACTACCAAGCCAATTCTTCACTGGAAAGGAAACAAGCTTCCGGGGACCGGTTTCTGGCATTACAGCCGTCTTCGGCCCGGCTTGCTTGAATCCTGATGGTGCAATGAGCAAGGGACTCATGTCTGAGCATACCCTTCCACACTCATGGTGGCCAAAATAATTACAAAAAGTGGGTGGTGATGGACAGAGTATCTGAGTTAATCAGAACACTCCTACCCAGTCAACAGATCAGGGCTTGATCCATCACCGTTTTTTAGCTCACTGCACCATCCCAGTTCAGAACCTGGCTATATGCAAATTAGTCTGTCCCTGGCCCAGTGCATCATGGGAACAGGGCAGACCAAACTACCAAGCCAATTCTTCACTGGAAAGGAAACAAGCTTCCGGGGACCGGTTTCTGGCATTACAGCCGTCTTCGGCCCGGCTTGCTTGAATCCTGATGGTGCAATGAGCAAGGGACTCATGTCTGAGCATACCCTTCCACACTCATGGTGGCCAAAATAATTACAAAAAGGGGGTGGTGATGGACAGAGTATCTGAGTTAATCAGAAAACTCCTACCCAGTCAACAGATCAGGGCTTGATCCATCACCGTTTTTTAGCTCACTGCACCATCCCAGTTCAGAACCTGGCTATATGCAAATTAGTCTGTCCCTGGCCCAGTGCATCATGGGAACAGGGCAGACCAAACTACCAAGCCACTCCTTGTTGTAAATTATTTTGTCCACCCTAAGCGTGGAAGGGTATACTCAGATGTGAGTCCCTTGCTCATTGCACCATCAGGATTCAAGCAAGCCGGGCCGAAGACGCCTAAAATGGCAGAAACCGGTCCCCGGAAGCTTGTTTCCTTCCCAGTGTAAGAATTGGCTTTTGTAGTCTGGTCTGCCCTGTTCCCATGATGCACTGGGCCAGGGAAAGACTAATTTGCATACAGCCAGGTTCTGAAACTGGGATGGTGCAATGAGCTAAAAAACGGTGTTGGATCTAGCCCTGATCTCTTGACTGGGTGAGAGTACTCTGCTTAATTCAGAGACTCTGTCCATCACCACTCCTTGTTGTAAATTATTTTGTCCACCCTAAGCGTGGAAGGGTATACTCAGATGTGAGTCCCTTGCTCATTGCACCATCAGGATTCAAGCAAGCCGGGCCGAAAACGCCTGAAATGGCAGAAACCGGTCCCCGGAAGCTTGTTTCCTTCCCAGTGTAAGAATTGGCTTTTGTAGTCTGGTCTGCCCTGTTCCCATGATGCACTGGGCCAGGGACAGACTAATTTGCATACAGCCAGGTTCTGAAACTGGGATGGTGCAATGAGCTAAAAAACGGTGTTGGATCTAGCCCTGATCTCTTGACTGGGTGAGAGTACTCTGCTTAATTCAGAGACTCTGTCCATCACCACTCCTTGTTGTAAATTATTTTGTCCACCCTAAGCGTGGAAGGGTATACTCAGATGTGAGTCCCTTGCTCATTGCACCATCAGGATTCAAGCAAGCCGGGCCGAAGACGCCTGAAATGGCAGAAACCGGTCCCCGGAAGCTTGTTTCCTTCCCAGTGTAAGAATTGGCTTTTGTAGTCTGGTCTGCCCTGTTCCCATGATGCACTGGGCCAGGGACAGACTAATTTGCATACAGCCAGGTTCTGAAACTGGGATGGTGCAATGAGCTAAAAAATGGTGTTGGATCTAGCCCTGATCTCTTGACTGGGTGAGAGTACTCTGCTTAATTCAGAGACTCTGTCCATCACCACTCCTTGTTGTAAATTATTTTGTCCACCCTAAGCGTGGAAGGGTATACTCAGATGTGAGTCCCTTGCTCATTGCACCATCCGGATTCAAGCAAGCCGGGCTGAAGACGCCTGAAATGACAGAAACCGGTCCCCGGAAGCTTGTTTCCTTCCCAGTGTAAGAATTGGCTTTTGTAGTCTGGTCTGCCCTGTTCCCATGATGCACTGGGCCAGGGACAGACTAATTTGCATACAGCCAGGTTCTGAAACTGGGATGGTGCAATGAGCTAAAAAACGGTGTTGGATCTAGCCCTGATCTCTTGACTGGGTGAGAGTACTCTGCTTAATTCAGAGACTCTGTCCATCACCACTCCTTGTTGTAAATTATTTTGTCCACCCTAAGCGTGGAAGGGTATACTCAGATGTGAGTCCCTTGCTCATTGCACCATCAGGATTCAAGCAAGCCGGGCTGAAGATGCCTGAAATGGCAGAAACCGGTCCCCGGAAGCTTGTTTCCTTCCCAGTGTAAGAATTGGCTTTTGTAGTCTGGTCTGCCCTGTTCCCATGATGCACTGGGCCAGGGACAGACTAATTTGCATACAGCCAGGTTCTGAAACTGGGATGGTGCAATGAGCTAAAAAACGGTGTTGGATCTAGCCCTGATCTCTTGACTGGGTGAGAGTACTCTGCTTAATTCAGAGACTCTGTCCATCACCACTCCTTGTTGTAAATTATTTTGTCCACCCTAAGCGTGGAAGGGTATACTCAGATGTGAGTCCCTTGCTCATTGCACCATCAGGATTCAAGCAAGCCGGGCCGAAGACGCCTGAAATGGCAGAAACCGGTCCCCGGACGCTTGTTTCCTTCCCAGTGTAAGTATTGGCTTTTGTAGTCTGGTCTGCCCTGTTCCCATGATGCACTGGGCCAGGGACAGACTAATTTGCATACAGCCAGGTTCTGAAACTGGGATGTGCAATGAGCTAAAAAACGGTGTTGGATCTAGCCCTGATCTCTTGACTGGGTGAGAGTACTCTGCTTAATTCAGAGACTCTGTCCATCACCACTCCTTGTTGTAAATTCTTATTTATTTATTTATTTATTTTTTTTCTGTGCGTGGAGAAGGCTGTTTCCAGCCGTCTCCTTCCTATACAGAACTGTCACAAGACTGTTGTTCTCTATTGTGACTCTGAGATCTAAGAAATCCACAGTTGTGTTACTGATGTGGCTGGTGAAGGAGAGGTTGAAATCATTTGCATTAAGGATTTCAAAAAAATCTTCAGCTTCTCTCACAGTGCCACTTGTTCGTTGGCTGGTGGGAGGAGCAGGTAGCCTGGGCCCATGAGCACGCCACATGGAACAACAAGGTGGTGGCTTGGCACAGGTATATTGACGACCTGTTCCTAGTATAGGACGGGTCGGTTGGAGAGGCCAGAGAGTACATACAATTGCTAAACAACAATGAGTGTAACCTAAAATTTACGGGGGACACAAGCCAAGAAAAGGTCAATTATTTGGACCTTCAAGTATGTATAAGGGAAGGGAAGATCTGTACCCTATTATACCGTAAACCTACGGCAGGAAATAGCGTATTACATGCTACCAGTAGCCACCCCAAAAGACTGATAAACAGCATCCCGTATGGGGAGCTGCTAAGGTTAAAACGCAATTGTTCTCTAGATGAAGACTTCGAAATGGCAGCCAGCAAAAGCATTAACAGATTCTCTGACAGAGGATACAAATTGAATATTCTGAATGACGCCTTAAATAAAGTAAGGAAACTGCCTAGACACTCTCTCTTTGAGAAAAAGCCATGCCTAAACACTAATAGTCAGTTCAGTTCAGTTCAAGAATCTTTAATCGGTGATTAAAAAACACCATAAAAGCACACACATATATACATAGTAAAAAAAATCATTAAACATTTCAAGATTCTTTGCACAGAGAATTAACAAGACATAAATACAACAATATAGCCATGTGTAGCACTTAAGGGTTAGAATAAAAAACATTTCAGTCTTCTCCTCTAGTAAGCCTTAAACGAAGTGCTACCTTAATAAAATTCATAATGCTACACAATATTAAGGGTTCCACAGCTTTCTGTAAAAATACTAATGCCTCCCTAGCGTGGACCAAATTAGCATTTTTCAAAAGGTAATAGTCACTTTCGTATGATTACCCCCTACTCAGCTAATTCCTCCAGACTAAGATCTATAATGACAAAACATTGGCACATCCTAAAAACTGACCATATTATTGGTCCGGATATACCGGTTGTTCCATTGATTACTTTCAAGAAGGCGAGATGCTTACGTGAATATATGGTTCAGAGCCATTTGAAACCTATACGTAAGAGCCAGGGAACATTGAAAGATGCTAAGGGCTTCTTCCCCTGTGGGAAGTGCAAAGCCTGCGCATCGAGTAAACGAACCCTAACATTTGATGTGTGGGGCTGCAAGGGTGGAAAGAGAATAAATAAATTCATGTCCTGTCACACAGACCATGCTGTTTACTGTTTGATGTGTCCCTGCCAATTAAGATATATTGGCAGCACAATCAATCCAGTAAAACTGAGGGTGCTAGAACATATGCGGGCGATCGCTAACAGGGATTTTTCTTATCCGGTCGCTCGACACTTTGCAATAAAGCACAATAGCAACAGGGATCTGTTGAGATTCTTCTGTTTGGACTGTGTCCCTAAAAATTCTCGAGGTGGCAACAAATTACAGATACTTATAAGATTAGAATCCTGATACATTATTGATTTAGAGATTAAAGCACCTGGAGGCCTAAACATGGGTGAGGAAATGGCATCTCACTTGGGTTAATGTTGACTGCCAGCGAATGAGACATGACAAATTCTGATGTACTTGTGACCTATTTATATGCAACAGTGATGGGTATGAAATAACAATTTACTGAAGGAATAATCTGCAATTGTATATGATCGATATATTCAAAAGGAGGGTTTGGAATTGTCCTTAAGGGTACCATCACAAGTGACATTCACAGTATGATTGTAGCATTATAGGTTTATTGGAATACAGTTTATAAAGGTGGGTATTGGCTGCCATCTTGGCTGCAATTGCCGATACACGGCAAGATATCAACTGTACAGTGTTTTATTTAAAATGCATGAATTATGTGCGTAAAACGAAGTCGTTAGAACTTACTGACTTTGTATCCCAGAAAACTGTATCCATGTAACCCGTTTATGTGATTAATTGTGGGTGTCAAAACTGATTAGAAATGGTACTTTTGCCGATACACGGCGTGATTAAGAGAGGTGAGAAACATGACTGAAATATGTATAACACGCATACAGTCCTCTGTAACACAATGCATATTACAATATGGCGCTGAAGCAGGATTGTTTACAGTAGTCCTATGTTTGTGTTCATCACCCATATTGAGTCATTATAATGGCGCCGTTTATCGCGTTCACGTGTAAACACTGACGAAGGGAGTTTCTCCCAAAACGGGTCTGTATGGATAATAAACCTTTTGCTGAGAACTGGAACCCCGAGAGTGCTGTATTTTTCCATCCCGGCTGGGAATATTTGGGAATTTGGAGCAAACATTTGTGTCGCGGGGCACCACCGCGAAAACAGCACCCGCTGCTCGAGTGACTCGTGTTATTGGTGCTTCTTGGAGCTGAAATATATACATATATATATATATATATATATTCACTGAAAAAACCATAGGTTATAGACCATATATAGTTAGGAATTTGCATTTACAAAACCTTGAAAATTCACTGAAAAAACCATAGGTTAGAGACCATATATAGTTAGCTGGACATTTTATTGACATAAAACCAATGAAATTCCATATATAGTTAGTTGCACTAACTATATATCGCGCACCCGCAATCCACTGCTGATGATGTCACATATTACATCATTCATGACATGGTCAGTGACATCACTGATGACATCACTGATGACATCTCAAATGACATCACTGATGACATCACTGATGACATCTCAAATGACATCACTGATGACATCATCTAGTGTCTGTGTGTTTTTGTAAAGTTTAAATATGTTTTACATATTGAAGAATGAGTGGATGTATGGAAGACTGAGTGTGTGTGTGTGCTGGCTGGGAGGTGTGTGACTCTGTGCATATCAATGTGTACTTGTATCAGTGATTGTATAAGAGAGTAAGTATGTGTTAGTATATGTGTGAAAAAGTATGGTGTTCTGTGTTTAACTGTATAGATGAGGAAATCGAAGTGTGATTGATTCTTCACAGGACTGACTAGGTGTATGAGTGCATATGATAGTGTTGTAATAATGAGTGACTGTATGTATGAGTGATTGTATGGGTGAATGAGTGAATGTGTGTGTAGACGTAGGAATCAGTGAGTGCGTATGTAGTAACTGGTATTGGTGTGTCATGATGTCATCAGTGATGTCATTTGAGATGTCATCAGTGATGTCATTTGAGATGTCATCAGTGATGTCATCAGTGATGTCACTGAAGTATGGTGTTCTGTGTTTAACTGTATAGATGAGGAAATGGAAGTGTGATTGATTCTTTACAGGACTGACTAGGTGTGTGAGTAACTCCATGGATGAGTGGCAGTGTGTGAGTGTCTGCATAGGTGTATGAGTGCATATGATAGTGTTGTAATAATGAGTGACTGTATGTATGAGTGATTGTATGGGTGAATGAATGTGTGTGTAGACGTAGGAATCAGTGAGTGCGTATGTAGTAACTGGTATTGGTGTGTCATGATGTCATCAGTGATGTCATTTGAGATGTCATCAGTGATGTCATTTGAGATGTCATCAGTGATGTCATCAGTCATGTCACTGACCATGTCATGAATGATGTAATATGTGACATCATCAGCAGTGGATTGCGGGTGCGCGATATATAGTTAGTGCAACTAACTATATATGGAATTTCATTGGTTTTATGTCAATAAAATGTCCAGCTAACTATATATGGTCTCTAACCTATGGTTTTTTCAGTGAATTTTCAAGGTTTTGTAAATGCAAATTCCTAACTATATATGGTCTATAACCTATGGTTTTTTCAGTGAATTTCATTGGTTTTTTAAAAGCTAATATCTATAGCTGTAAAATATATTCTTTATTACGTGACGTATCACGTAGCCACATGAGACGCCTCATGACGCGTCGCATAACCATGACGTATCGGCTCTGCAGCGCAAACAAAAAATATATATATTTTTTTTAACCTTAATTAGACAAAATCCACACGTGCACATATCTTGAGGCCTTGCAAAGGCACATCAAACAAACAATCCCTACAATTTTGCCAAGTTTGCTGGAAATCTATTCCCTTCATTTTTTTTTACTGTTTCTCTTGGTTTTCCCCTTGTTACGCTTACCGGGACGCTACCCGGTAAGTGAACCGGACGCTCCAAAAACACAAGATGGCGGACTCCCGTTACGCTGCCGGTTAGCTGCCCGGTTCACGTACCGGGAAGCGCTTCTACCGCGAAAAATCGCGGGGGACTTTAATATCCCCCTCATCAATCCTAGGGGGTCAGGAGGGGTTTACCTTGCCCCCTTTCCTTCATTTCCCCCTTCTTTTTTCACCACATCTTGTCTCTCGAACCTACCGAGAGACAAGATGGCGGCCGCTCCGGACTGTTTACAATGTTGACAGCTACGCTGTCGGTTAGCTGCCCGGTTAGCTGCCCGGTGAGCTGCCCGGTTCGCATACCGGGACGCGCCTCTACGGCGTAAAATCGCAAAAAAAAAAATGGGGCACTTTAATATCCCCCTCATCAATCCTAGGGGGTCAGGAGGGGTCTACCTTGCCCCCTTTCCTTCATTTCCCCCTTCGTTTTTCACCACATCTTGTCTCTCGATCCTACCGAGAGACAAGATGGCGGCCGCTCCGGACTGTTTAGAATGTTGACAGACACCGGAGAGCCAATCAGCTTCGCTTCGCGAAGTTCCGTTACGCGTCAGGTACGCGAACCGGGGCTCTAACCGGAGCGCTGTCACAGATATATATATTTTTTTAAACGTTAATTTCTCAAAATCCACTGGAGCACATATATTGAGACATAGCAAAGGCACGTCGGGCAAACCATATCTACAATTTTGCCAAGTTTCATGTAAATCTATTCAGCCGTTCGAGCTAAAAGTGAGTCCAACCGCCCTATGGAAAAATGAATGTGAAAAACGCGTTTTGGGACCCCCCTTTTTTCTCGGCCCCCCCTTGACGAAACCCCCCCAAATTTTTAGGGGCTGCTCAGAAACAAAATGTGCCATTTTCCTGATAATTTCAGCCAATTCCGTTCACAAACGCCATAGTTATTAGACATAGAATTTTCAGAAATCCCATAGAGAAAAAATCCTAACTATATATACCCACTGGCTATCGCCAGTAGGTAATATACATATATAAACATATATAATCTGCATATCTATATAAATATAAATGCATGCATACATATACATATATGCATACATATGCATGTTATTTACATGAAAGTTTTAAAAACACTAATAAAAGCAAAGATAAAAAGCCACCTCATTAAAAACAGAATGGCTTTAACTTAAACGAGGGCGAGATCTATTGCATTTTCAATGCTTGTTTACTTTGGTTCTATCAAGAAGGCATTCAGATGTGTCACACATTTGCCATAAATTCTGAATGTTAGCACTCTAGTTGCTCATTAGATCACTGTAGTAAAGCTAGTGCTCACCAGGGAAGTCTGCTGCTAATCATGGTTTGCAGCCATTTTCCCGCATTTTTTATCCCGCAGACTTTCAGTCCGCATACCATTATCCCGCAAGCTCATTGACCTCGCATACCATTATCCCGCATTTTTTCAAAAAGCATGTGCATTTATCGCGCATGCCTTTACAAAGAATTACGTTTTAAAGGCATGTATGGTAAATGCATTTGCGTTGTGAAAACCACGATGACGAGAGAGGTAAGTGGGTTCGTGTTAATTTTTTCGTGGGTTAGTGATTGTGTAGTGTAGTGTTGTGTAGTGTAGTGTTGTGTTAGTGTAGTGTAGAGTTGTGGTGGTTGTTTAGTGTAGGGTCATGCTGGGGGTAGTGTTTTAGGGTTTAGGGTTGTGTTGTAGTGTTTGCGTAGTGTAGGGTCATGCTGGGGCTAGTGTTTTAGGGTTTAGGGTAGTGTTGTAGTGTTTGCGTAGTGTAGGGTCATGCTGGGGGTAGTGTTTTAGGGTGTAGGGTAGTGTTGTAGTGTTTGCGTAGCGTAGGGTCATGCTGGGGGTAGTGTTTTAGGGTTTTGGGTAGTGTTGTAGTGTTTGCGTAGTGTAGGGTCATGCTGGGGGTAGTGTTTTAGGGTTTAGGGTAGTGTTGTAGTGTTTGCGTAGTGTAGGGTCATGCTGGGGGGTAGTGTTTTAGGGTTTAGGGTAGTGTTGTAGTGTTTGCGTAGTGTAGGGTCATGCTGGGTGTAGTGTTTTAGGGTTTAGGGTAGTGTTGTAGTGTTTGCGTAGTGTAGGGTCATGCTGGGGTGTAGTGTTTTAGGGTTTAGGGTAGTGTTGTAGTGTTTGCGTAGTGTAGGGTCATGCTGGGGGTAGTGTTTTAGGGTTTAGGGTAGTGTTGTAGTGTTTGCGTAGTGTAGGGTCATGCTGGGGGTAGTGTTTTAGGGTTTAGGGTAGTGTTGTAGTGTTTGCGTAGTGTAGGGTCATGCTGGGGGTTGTGTTTTAGGGTTTAGGGTAGTGTTGTAGTGTTTGCGTAGTGTAGGGTCATGCTGGGGGTAGTGTTTTAGGGTTTAGGGTAGTGTTGTAGTGTTTGCGTAGTGTAGGGTCATGCTGGGGGTAGTGTTTTAGGGTTTAGGGTAGTGTTGTAGTGTTTGCGTAGTGTAGGGTCATGCTGGGGTGTAGTGTTTTAGGGTTTTGGGTAGTGTTGTAGTGTTTGCGTAGTGTAGGGTCATGCTGGGCGTAGTGTTTTAGGGTTTAGGGTAGTGTTGTAGTGTTTGCGTAGTGTAGGGTCATGCTGGGGTGTAGTGTTTTAGGGTTTTGGGTAGTGTTGTAGTGTTTGCGTAGTGTAGGGTCATGCTGGGGGTAGTGTTTTAGGGTTTAGGGTAGTGTTGTAATGTTTGCGTAGTGTAGGGTCATGCTGGGGGTAGTGTTTTAGGGTTTAGGGTAGTGTTGTAGTGTTTGCGTAGTGTAGGGTCATGCTGGGGGTAGTGTTTTAGGGTTTTGGGTAGTGTTGTAGTGTTTGCGTAGTGTAGGGTCATGCTGGGGGTAGTGTTTTAGGGTTTAGGGTAGTGTTGTAATGTTTGCGTAGTGTAGGGTCATGCTGGGGGTGGTGTTTTAGGGTTTAGGGTAGTGTTGTAGTGTTTGCGTAGTGTAGGGTCATGCTGGGGGTAGTGTTTTAGGGTTTTGGGTAGTGTTGTAGTGTTTGCGTAGTGTAGGGTCATGCTGGGGGTAGTGTTTTAGGGTTTAGGGTAGTGTTGTAATTTTTGCGTAGTGTAGGGTCATGCTGGGGGTAGTGTTTTAGGGTTTAGGGTAGTGTTGTAGTGTTTGCGTAGTGTAGGGTCATGCTGGGGTGTAGTGTTTTAGGGTTTTGGGTAGTGTTGTAGTGTTTGCATAGTGTAGGGTCATGCTGGGGGTAGTGTTTTAGGGTTTAGGGTAGTGTTGTAGTGTTTGCGTAGTGTAGGGTCATGCTGGGGTAGTGTTTTAGGGTTTAGGGTAGTGTTGTAGTGTTTGCGTAGTGTAGGGTCATGCTGGGGGTAGTGTTTTAGGGTTTAGGGTAGTGTTGTAGTGTTTGCGTAGTGTAGGGTCATGCTGGGGTGTAGTGTTTTAGGGTTTAGGGTTGTGTTGTAGTGTTTGTGTAGTGTAGGGTCATGCTGGGGGTAGTGTTTTAGGGTTTAGGGTAGTGTTGTAGTGTTTGTGTAGTGTAGGGTCATGCTGGGGGTAGTGTTTTAGGGTTTAGGGTTGTGTTGTAGTGTTTGTGTAGTGTAGGGTCATGCTGGGGGTAGTGTTTTAGGGTTTAGGGTAGTGTTGTAGTGTTTGCGTAGTGTAGGGTCATGCTGGGGTGTAGTGTTTTAGGGTTTTGGGTAGTGTTGTAGTGTTTGCGTAGTGTAGGGTCATGCTGGGGGTAGTGTTTTAGGGTTTAGGGTAGTGTTGTACTGTTTGTGTAGTGTAGGGTCATGCTGGGGGTAGTGTTTTAGGGTTTAGGGTAGTTTAGTTGTTTAGTGTATGCTAAAGGCATATTCGTTCTAAAAGTTTTCGTTATTTTAATTTGCGGCCTAATAGTACATGCAGGATTTTTTTTGCGTACTGTTGGTATGCGGGATTTTGTCATATATTCGCTAATCATACTTTCTATGGCAAAATGAACCCCCTCATTTTGTTCCTTTTTAAATTAAATGTTTTAAGAGTTACCACTTTATTCCAATCAAGATGGCTTCAGGTGTGCCATACCTTTGTAATAAGTAGGACTGTTAGCACTCTAGTTGTTCTTTAGAACACTCTGGGACATTCTGTCATTGGGCTATAGTTGGGCTACATCTGGCTGATATTTGGGCTACATTTGTTTTTTTTGTCTCTGGTGGCCATCTTTGGGCTACATTGGGCTACATTGGGCTACATTGGGCTACATTTGGGCTCCAACATATATATAGCCCAATGTAGCCCAATATATATTTTTCAAAGTAAATTTTCGTAAAAACCACTGGAGCCTATATCTTGAGACATAGCAAAGGCACATCGGGCTACCAGTCCCTACAATTTTGCCAAGTTTGGTGTAAATCCATTCAGCCGTTCGGGCTAAAAGTGAGGCCAACCGCCCTATGGAAAATTGCATGGGAAAAACACGTTTTGGGACCCCCCTTTTTTCTCGGCCCCCCCTTGACGAAACCCCCCCAAATTTTCAGGGGCTGCTCAGAAACAAAATGTTCCATTTTCCTGAAAATTTCAGCCAATTCTGTCCTCAAACGCCAAAGTTATTCGACGCAGAATTTTCAAAAATCCCATAGGAAAAAAATCCTAACTATATATACCTACTGGCTATCGCCAGTAGGTAATATATATATATATATATATATATATATATATATATATATATATATATATATATATATATATATATATATATAAATATACAAATGAAATATCAATGTACCTTTGGTTCATATTTGACAACTACATTATATATTTGAATCAGAAATAATTAGTGGGGTCACCTAAATGTGCAGCAGACCCTGCAGAGATTTAATGGGCTTGCTTATATGTAGGAGTCGGTCTTGTCACATTAATTGATTTCTTCTTGAGTAGACACGGACTGTAGTAAGAGTTCTGTGCTTACTTGAACTCGGTTTTTCTGTCTGACGTGAGAAGAACTTGCAACTACATACAGATAGCGTAAGGGGGTTTTGACCTGCCCCTTTTAGGAATTGTCTACTATGATTCAACTGGCATTAGGCATTGGCTAAGAGGGTTGTCCATCAGTGTTGGCATCAATCCAAAGCATTTCGCGGATGTAAACACTCTTGAAAAGTAGCCCTCACACACAATATGGTGAGAAGTTTTGTCACACTGAGCCTGGGTAGACAGTTGCAACCATATTTATCCTATATAAACAAACCATACCACCTGTTTGTTTCAATATGATTTAGGCATAATATGGTTTATTAGCTCTTAGTGTTTCCGAAAGGGTACTTTAAAGAAGGAACATTAGATCCTTGTTCATGTGATAACTTCTTGGACCAGAATACCCTCCATTTAATATTTTTCTGCGCTTATTATAACTCATCACGCAGGACATGTATTTGTTTTGTTACTTAGTTCCTCATTTTTAATGTTCTCTTCATATGACATTGGATAAAACAAGATGGGTTATAATTTTATCTCACTTATTTATTTAACTGCTGGGCCTAATTATTTTGTGTTGGAATGCTGTTTTCTAATTTTTCCCGCTATAGCTGGGGCGCTTAATTTTTATGCATGAAGTGTCGTGCAATCCTTCAAAGTGTACTATTAAACTTTTGTAGATAATGACCCCGAACATAGTAAGATGTCATGAAGTGTAATAATTGTTTTAATCGTCTTTTGTTCAAAAATCTGATGTCTGTCACTTTGTTATAAGTTGGGGAAACTGATTGAGCTTACATTTATGTTCTCAATATGTGTAGTTTTGAGTGGTTTTGTTTTGTTTTTTGCACTTTGATGGTTTTAATTAACTGAATAAAGTTAACTTTGACTTTAACTTTGACTTTGATAGATGTTAGCCTTAAAGATTCCATTAGATGAACTACGAAAAAATCACCGAGTCTAATTTGGAAGTTGCAAGGCTAAAATAAACCTATTTGTACTGAAAAGAAACAGATTTAAAACTTAGTCAAGGAGACAGAGAGCCATGTGCTTGTATGTGGAGAAAGAGGGTGCTTAAAAAGGAAACCTGTTGCTATTCCAAATAATGTTTGGGAGTGGGTTCTGTTGTACATGAAATTGAGAAACAGAGTTTTATTGTTTAATTCCAAATTATAACATTTGTTTGGAGGTTACAAAAATATCGTGTGTGGAGAATGGAATAGAAGCACAAATATGTGTTCATCGTAAGTCTCTAATATTTTAATTTCCTTTCGCATAATACGTGCATCATTTCTTTCGATGTTTGCTGTAAAGCCTCAAGGCTTTGTGGTGTAGTGACCTGCTAAATGAACAATGTTTAAACAGGAGTTCAATGCGAAAAGTTGACCATACTCCTGTATTTCGGAAGAAAAGCATGCATCATTATTACCCTCGGTGTTCAATGGAATGCAGCATAAGGATCTTAACGGCTCAAAGGTGATGCGCAAAGAACATCTGCTTGAACCAATAGGAAGCAGAGCCCATACATTCATACACTAAGGGGCAGATTTATGAGGCCCTTGCGCCACGTTTACGCTGCTGTTGCGTCACGCAAGGCGGCGTAAACGTGGCGCATCCCTATGAACGATTTACAACGTGACGCATCTAGGCAGATGCGTCACGTTGTAAAGCCCTGCGCCGCTTGTGGGCGTTCCGGCGCAGGGTGGGCGTTCCGGGGCAGGTGCGCCTCGCAAAAGTGGCTGAGTGAAATCTATAAGATTTCACTCAGTCACTTTCAGGCCAATGCTGCGTCAAAAGCCTGCGCCTGCTTGAAGCAGGCGTAGGTCTTGATGCAGCATTGGTCAGATAGGGCACCCCCGAGCCTTGCTGGAGCTGCGTCGCGGCTGCGACGCAACTCCAGCAATGCGCCGCCTTTACGGCACAGATGCGTCACGCATCTGTGCCGTTTTTGCCCCATGGTGCGCCGCATTGTAAATGCAGCGCACCATGGGTGGCGGAGCTGTGGCGCACTGTGGCGCACATTAACTGACGCATCCCTCGGGATGCGCCAGTTAACATAAATCTGCCCCTAAGGGTTTAGACAAGGCCCCAGCAAATGTTTTAAGGGTAGAGCTCGAAAATAATAATTGGTTTCATGAGAAAATAAGGCAACCTACAAATATAATTACCGTCTTCTTTTAAAGCCCTGCTGGTCAAGCCTGGCATATTCAGGACAGTGCAGGGTATTTTATTTTCTTTGTTTGTTTGTAGACTGAATCGCACAGTGCTGTGCGGGCCTTTTAGAATGTTAGCACCCCTTATCACTAAGGCAAGCCGCAAAGAATACCAGTACATTACCTCTCCTATCCTCCGTCAAAATTCACAATTAATTGATCAAACAATCAATAGGGTTAAGTAGCGGTAACAGTCAAAAGCATGTCATTTGCAATGGTAGTCAATGTCCTGTGTATAATAAAATGCTATGGTTCACCTAATCATTAAACATGAAAAAGTACAACAAACGGACAGTCATCAGAATTTAGCACATGATAACCTTGTCTTAATATCTCCTGTCCACTCCACATGTCTTTGAAAGTATCAAGCAGAATTTACTATCACAGATTAGAATAAAGGGGGAACCTGTAGGAAAGGCATCCTTTTTGTCCAGATCACCCCCATTGTTTGTATGATGCTGTTGGTTACTGACTCCTAAAGTGCACTGGGATCTGCTAACCAGGCCCTGGACCAGTGTTCTATTGTCTAAAGGTACATGGTTATTGGTATAATTTTAATTGGCAAAAACAGCCTACTTTTAAGTCTTTAGTATATGGTAGGGTATGTAGATTTAGAGATCCTAGTGAACTTAAGACACTTAACTGTGCACTGTTGTGCCTGCCTTGCGGGATGGTTTTAAAATAAAACTATGTCCAAATTTGACTTTGAAATTAAAAGTAGTTCCAAAGCCCAGTACTTCCTTTATATAACTTATAGCCCACACCTAAGGTCTGCCCTAGGTGCTCCAAGTTTAGTGTGTCTTGTTATAAAAAGCAACTACAATATAAAATATGTTTTATAGCCCCTGGTAAGGAGAAACAGCCAAAGTGGTTTTTCCCTTTTTCCTTTTCTAGTGCTGCTAGGCCTATAGGCTAACATGGAGAAGGCTTTATTAACCTTCATAAAATCTATCTTTGCTTTGGAACTAGCTATCAATGTCATTCATAGTATCAAAATAGTGGTCACATTAAATCCAACAACTTGCCATGGTTAGTTTCAGTGTAACTATTACAGGAAGGTAGTTTTAGAATGTTCTATCCTGAAGTTACCTAAAGCAGTCCTGTTGCAGACCCTTCTGATTGGCCAGCCTTTGACAACCTGAGCCAAGCTGCTCCTTGAGTAAGTGTGAAGAGGCCTGAGGATGAAACAATTTAGGCATTAGGTGAGAGGAGATTTGCTTATTGGAAATGCCTGGGACTGGCAGGGGGATTGGGCAACAAGCTGGACTTCAGAGGCAGGAGAAAAGATGTCACAGGGCCCGGACCTGCCCCCAATTCCTTGATACCCAGCCAGATGGCAGCCCCCTAATGAGATTAAGAGAACGGTTGGAAGAGGAGTGTAGTCAGATGTTAGTCGCACCTTCGGGTGGGGATACACAGACACGCACACCAAGGAAAGATTTTCTCCATCTTGTTTTTTTAGCAAAACAGTGCATTCTGGGTCAAAAAATATGTCACACTTTGCAGGAAGTGGTCATAGCAGAGGGAGGTAACTTTGCCCCTATTGGTTTGGTTGCCAGCCCTTTCTCCAGCCCAGAATGGAAACTAAATATGGGAGAGCTGCACGAGCTCCTCAGAACACTGCCTGGAACAAAATAAGAAGGACTTGTCTGCTGGACTCGTGGACTGCACCATAGAAGGCGTGTACTCAAAAGGAATGTACCTGCTGCACTCACAAGGCTCTACAAACAAAGACTACACCTGACTCAAAGAGTGGACTCCTTAATCAGTAACAGGTACAACAAATCTGGTTGGAAAAAGTCACCTGCAAACTCAAAGAGCGGATCACCCCAGCTGACCAGTTGTAAGTGGATTTTTCCTGGACTGTGCAGGTGCATTATGGGAAATTGAATCCTACACACCAAGAGGCAATCCAGAATCTCTAAACCCTTGGCTGGTGCCACAGGACCCTTACTTTCCCGCAAAGGAATCAACGAGAAGCAAGATCTCAAAGTTTATAAACTTTCTGCAAAGTTTTGCCGAAAAGCTCCAGGAGGAGACTGGCTCAGCCACCATAGTCGATTCGCGAATTGGCCTGACTGTGCTGGATTGTCCCGCTTAAAGCTCCAAAGCTAATCTTCATCAACGAGGATAAAGACTTCCAGATGCTCACAAGGTATCGTGCTGCAGCAGGCTGCAAGCCTCAAATCAAACTTCAGATCCTAGAAGCCATTGGACCCACCGATGGGTCCGTCGACATATGAAAAACTCCAAGATAAAGACTGAGGACCTGATTTAGATCTTGGTGGATGTGATACTCTGTCACAGACGTGACGGATATTGTGTCCGCCGTACTACAAGTGCATTATATCCTATGGCACTTGTAATACGGTGGATGGGATATTTGTCACGTTTGTGATGGAGTAGCCTATTCGCCAAGATCTATAACACTCCTATGTCTGAAGGTAAGCTTATGACCGTGACCTAGCACTCAACCGTTCCGACCCATGCTCCATCACGGTCAGCCTAAAACGTTGACTTTATTGTGGTCCAGCAGGACAGATAGTGGCAAGTGGCACTTTAAGCGTTTTGATGCTAGAATGCACAATTTTTTTTTATTCTTTAAAAATTCATATCTCCATTTTTCTACATGGGATATTTGTCATTTTGCTGTCATTTACTAATACAAATATTCTCTATTTTTATAAATTGGTGTTTTATTTGAATTTTGTGGTGTCTTTTATTTATTTGCTGTTTTGGTGATATCAAATGCTTTACACATACCTGCCTCCTAAGTTAAGCCTATCTGCTCATTTTCCAAGCTACCAAGTATTACACAAGGATTAATTTATTGAGATTTAACTGTACCTATTAGTGACTGTGGCATTATTACTAGCTGAAGGTGAATACCCCCACCTATTAATACTCCGCTTTTCGACAGAGCTGGATAATTGTGCTGGAGATTGTTTGAGACCTTGTCTATTGCTGTCTTTGAAGGTGAGTGTCCCCTTGCTAGCCCTCAGGAAATAAAATAAAATGTCTGAGAGTAGTAGGATGGTTGAGTTGAACCAGGCATTTGGATGTTTTCTGTCACATTACTGTGATGATCTGCTGTTGTTTGTGAGGATAGCAAATGCTACTTCTTCCTACCCTGTTGTTGTCTGCATATAAATGCCCGGGTTGTATCAATCTGGTGTCACTAGAAATGCCTATTAAATATTTAATTCTTATTTCTTCAATTGAATTGTTATTGTTTTACACTGCATGCAGCCAAAACCAAAGGTCTAAGATGACTTAATGGAAAGTAATTCACTATAATACAGATAGAAATATCAGATAAAAATATAATCTTACCCATACCATAGGCTCCTATAATTCCAATGGTGGAAATTACATCAAACTACATGATGGGAATATGCAGGAATCTGTGTTCCGGCGCCGAATCTTAAATAAATATTTTTCTTTATTTTCAGACAGATTTTCATTCCAAAAGTGTAACTGCTTTAATCATGAGCAATGCCTCAGTGGGAAAACCTATACCTCTAGTGTTCCAGCGCAACTTCTGATTCCCGTTTGGGGTGGTAACCTCCATTATCGACCCCAATCGAGAATTACATGTCACTTGTAATGGACCCCTTCTTCTCAAAGCTGAGACTACATCGCAGCTATAAACGTTGCCTTCAAGGATCTTCCAAGGTCCCTTGTGAAATAAATGTACTGAGCTTTGCCAAGAGTTGATTATGCAGTGTTTGATGTAAAAAAAACAGCAACACTTCAGGAGAGTGCATGAATAGATTTCATTGCTGGGCTTATATGATCTCTGCTGGACATGGCCCACTCTGCAGGATCATCCCAAAACACTTTTTCGTCCCCTCTCCTGCCTTTTGAACCCATGTGTGTTGTCTTTTAGGACTAATGCTAACCAGTGCTAAAGTGCTTAGGCATAGATTCATGAAGGTAAAATCCGCTCGCAAAGGGGCAGATTCTCAGAATCTGCCCCTTTGCAACCGGTATTTTTGCATTTGGGATTCATCATCCCAAATGCAAAAATCGCAAAATAAGAAATCGCAACATTGCGATTACTTGCATTTAAGGAATCCCAAATTGAGATTCCTTAAATGCAATGCATTAAAGTTTAAAAAATAGCGATTTTGCTAATAGGGCTTTAATACTAAAGTGCATTTTTCAAAGTTTCATGTTGCGCACAAACATGCCCTAAGGGCATGTGTGTGCGCAACATATGTGCACAGATCAATTTCAGGGGTGCAACAGGGTGTCCTTTGGACACCCCTGCACCTTGAAATCGCATTCTCAATTTGCGATTCGTTAATTGCGATTCGCAAATTGAGAATGTGTTCCCATTCATTCCTATGGGCCCCCTAGGCCCATAGGAATGAATGGGGAGGTATTCCTTAATTGCGACTCGCAATTTGCGAGTCGCAATGAAGGAATTTTAAGAAATCGCTATTTTTTAAGCGATTTCTTCTTGCATAGCATTTTGCTATTCCTTATTAGCGATTCCTTATTTTTCGCTAATAAGGAATCACAAAATGGATGCTTGATGCATCTGGGGGTTAATCTCAATCCTTAAAAACCTTGTAAAATTGGCCTGCACCCTATTGACACTTTCATTTACTTAAATGTGCCTGGTAAGTAGTATTATATGTAACGAGGGCCACTAAATGATATGCTACTAGTGGGCACTTGTGACCCCCCACTTAAATAGGCCTTTATAACATTTCTCAAGTCTGCAATTGCAGGTTGTGCGCTGTTTTAAATGATCATTTCAACCATGCAAAATAAACATTTTGAAAGGCGTAAAACTTCCTTTTTAATATATATGTCACCCCCTGGGTAGGTCCCAAACAGCCGTTAGGGCAAGGTGTGGTGCATTTAAACAGTTGGACATGTACATTTACGTTTTACATGCACTGGTAAGGAAAGTCTTACATTTGTTTTTCACTTTTGCAAGGCCTATCTCTAACACTTGATTAGGAGAAGGTAGAAACGCCCTACTTGAACACAAATGAATTGTAATGTAAAATCCTCTTTAATTATAAAGTTGAGTTTCAGATAACAATTTTAACAATGTCACTTTTAGAAAGTTGTAATTTTCGTGCCCTAAACTTTCTCAAGGCCTCCTACGATTTTCAGCTGCCGTGGTCTGTTAATTGTCCCCCATCAGGAAAGTGTATTGAGACAGACAATGAACATAGGACCTGGGTGCAGCTGGGAGAAGGCTATCCTGCCAGCATGGGAGGGGTGGAGCTGTTCCCTGCCACATTTCAAAGACGCTGCCTCAGCACACTTACGAAGAACTTGATGCCAGGCCTTTTCACTCTAGAGAACTTGAGATACGACAGGGAGAAAAGAAATTCCAGAACCATCTATGGGTGGAGAATTCCAGAATTTTTTTCTACTTCAAAGCTGGCACCAGGTATAAATGGTGGACCCGCAGGCCAATTTTTCAGTATACTCTTTGACTTGCGGAAGACTATAGAAGGAATGCCTTCTAGTCCACAGGTGCTGCCTTAGACTTACCTTGTTTCTCAGAGGACTGCCCTGCTGTTTGAGTTCTGCCTGGTTCTTCAGAGAACTGCCCTGCTGCAAGAGTCCTGCTACAGTTTTTAAAGGAGAGGGGGCCTTCTCCTTGAACATAGGACTACTAGAGTGACTCCAAATGTCAGTTGGCTGAATTCCACTTCTGAGCTGTAGGGACACAATAAGGTACAGAGGCCTTCTTCCTGCAACTGCCCAGTTGAACTGCTAAAAAACAGAAAACCACTTACCTTGAGCTCGACGCATTGCTGAGTCGGTGATGCAGCGAGTCAGTGATGCGGAGAGTGCAAGCTGAGTGGTTTTCTTATTTTTTTATTTTATTTTGCCTCATCGTCATCTGTCGACTCCCCCCCACCCCGCCCCACCTCCCCACTGCTCCTACTTGCACAGGCCGCTCCTGAGACGTGGGTGAAACTAGGCCTGGGCGAAATCGACATTACACTGGCATATTTTGGTGTAATTTCATGTTACGCCAATTTGCCTAATTACGTATCATTCTTGGTAGAAATGTACCTCAAAATGTTCAATTTGCGTGCATGGACAGGAACAGGAGAGTGCAATTGACGGTTCAATGCAATGCTTTTCTTTAAATGTTTCCTTGTGCTAACAATTGACAAAGTCGCATTTCGCACTAAAATATAGTACAGTATGATGGATTTGCATTTTGGCTAATTCAGCTTAATTTCACACTCAAATGGGTGAAACACTCTGAGTATACTTTTTAGCCACTCCTTGATAGGTGGCTCAAGAATTCTTCCTTTAACGAGAAAAAAGTTAATGTTTATCGTTTTGAATTTCAGAAACACTGAAGACTTTCAGGTTTTCATGGCTTCTAGGCAGAATTGGAATTTCAGTTGGTTGTTAGTCAATGACACTTTAAGCTGTAGATGCATGTTATACAATATTGTAAGATAGTAATGTCTTGTTTACTTAGTAGTAAAGCTCTTTGAATCTCTCAGGCAAGAGGGAAAGGTACTTGAGGAATTCCACCCAAATACATTGCATTTGTTGAGAGAGGCAAGAAGTGAACTGGTTTAAGAAGGTTTAGGTGATGTTCATGCATTGTTTCAAGTAAGACATAGTGGTTAATTACTTTAAAGGTTGTTGAAGAAGCAACTGGAGACATTGATCACCATTATTATTTAAACAAGCATCTACTACCTGGACAGTTGCAGTCTGTGTATTGGAGTGGAACTTAGATTGGTAGTGTTGGATTTGGTTGAGGACATTAAGTTGCTTTGCAATATAGTTAGCTACAGCACTGGTGAGACATATCTCTAGAAAGAGAAGGTGTGCAAGAAAACTACTTTGAGTCGAGGCTTGTTTCCTTACAGCAGCTGCAAATATTACCAAGTTTTGAGGATAAAGGGAAGAAATCAATTAAATGAGTTTCTGAAGATGTCCAAGACGAATACAAAGGCCTCAGCAAGCAAAACTTGAATTATAGATGTTCAAAGCAGGTCATCATCAAATAAGACTGCTCTTAGAGTGCACACTGGGGTCAACGATTGGGTTGTCAAATATTAAACGAGGTCTCAGATTTAAAATAACGTGGTAACTTGGTCCATCTCAAGCGACATGTTTACATCAACCCAGTGATCTGGCCAAACACATTTCTAAGAACCCACTGAAAATCATTAAAAGATTATTTATTCTGGTCAGCAGAACACCATGAGAAAGGGAAATGGAACAAGTGACAGAGAGAAACAGAGTTACTGGTTTTCTCACTCTGCCTGTTCTTACAGCAGAGCTAGTTGTGCTTACATGAATGAGCTTTTATTCTGGCACATAATTAAGTGTGGGTGATGTACAGTGGTACAGCAGGTGAAAATAGCACTACCCCATCTGCACCCGTCCAAGCCCAAACGTTGCAAGTCATGCTGCCCATTCTGATATTCATCTCCAAGATCTTACAGATATTTGTTCCTTAACCAGTATTGATCTCCTGTCAATCCGTTCAATAACAAATATGTTCTCTCCCTAGAAGCAAAATGTGACTCAAGTAATGAAAACCTTCTCCTGCAATCTCCACTAAAATACATCTCTCAAATCCTACTGCCACTAGTGAATGCCATGGCTCCCCCAAAAACAATATCAAAATATTACTATGTAGTGCTGCATCAGCAGACAGGCACAGAGTCCACGTTGAAGTGTTATGTGAAGCTTATAATATTGCCTTCTGATGCCTGACAGAAACATGGTTACATGATGCCACCAACTCTATTTTAGATAAATTCCTTTCCCCACCTACTCCATTATTAGAAAAGACTGGAATCTTAAAAGAATGGACAGTATTCCAATCACCTCTATTGTCCAATAACCCCCCTTTTCAGTACACTTTCGCTGGGAAGTCCTTAAGTTGTGCAGTTAAAATAAGATCATGTATGCTTAATCTATTCCTAGCTTGCAGACCTCCTAATATGTTATTTCTTGACACAAAAACATTAATGAATTATATATGTAATTTGATCTTAAATAGTAAATCTGCCTTTTCACTAGTTGATTTTAATTGTTGGTTGAATAAACCACAGGATTGCCACTTTGGGTTCATGAAATCATAGATAGCTTTCAAACTTTCTCCTGCTCATGAACCACAACTAATTTGGGACATTTCTGAGATGCCATTTATATATATGCTCTATCACAATTCATTATTATCATTCATAACCTATCGGAGAAAGCGAGCTTGGTTAATGAAGTAATTTACACTTTTTAGCACTTTACCACTTTTTGGCTATTCACAAAATCTGAGTGTAAATGTACTCCAAAAGTGTAATTTACATTTCTCCACTCATTGTAAGGACCAGGGGGCTAGTCACAAAGGTGACTTACACTTTTGAGTAATTTACATGTGTAATTTACTCTTATACTTTTCAGAAACTGTACTACTTTTGCTCATCACAAAACTCAAGTTTAAAGTAATTCAAGATTCTAATAATATATTACATATACAAAATATTTATTAGTGAAAGTTACCTTTGTACACAGCCCCAGAGGTTTGTGAATAGTGTCTAAGTCCTCCAATTTGATCAATAACCTCTCTAATACCACAATTATATACTTGCAGAGAAGAAACCATATTAATCCCCTGATGATGTTGGAAGCTGTCATCCAATCTCTCTTCTTTTCTAGAAAAAATTACAGAACAATGTGCCCTTCAGAAACTAAACATTTTTATTCAATCAATTTGTTTTGAGCTCCTTTCAAGAGGGCTCCATGCCCAGTCACAGCACCAAACATCTGGGCACTGAACGGGTGGTCACTTCTGTTCTCAAGGATATACAAATGTTGGTGGATCTTGGAGAATTGGGGGCATTAGTGCTACTCAACCTCTCAACAGTATTGTCTGCCTTATATCATTCGTACTCCTTGATAGGGCTAAACTATTGGTCTTCATGATGACAACATCAAGTGGCTAAAGTCATTCTTCCTCAGAATAGGGTCATTTTCTAGTTTGCCCAATCCATGATAAACTCAGTGAAATGGGGTGTTCAACAAGGATCCATTTTGTCTCAGTTAATATTTAATTTTTACTTGGCAGTCTTTGCTTTCACGAAACAAGATGTGGGTGTCTTCTTTCATATGTACGACGATGACCTGCAAGTGTTGTTTAATCTCAGCTCTAGTCTAACATTCTTCCAAATATGGTTGACATTCTTTGTTTCATTTGTCGATGGAAGTCTTTCAACTTTCAAAAGCTGAATCTGGATAAGACAAAAGTGATAATCATTAAGAACTGCAAAGAGGAGAGCATCCCACCTTGTGACTCCACAATATGGTTGCCAAACGTGCGCCAAAGGCAAGCCCTTCTGTGCCCGTCCACGCCCGAACAGACAAGGGGCCAGAAACCCTGCCCCTTCTGGGTCAGACTTAAGGACTTTTTCTGCCAAACAATTGAGAACACTTAGGCCCATCTGCCCAGAAGCCTACTGAGCTTCACTTGATTAATCTATGAGTGCACAAACAGGCACCTTCTGCAATTTTTCACTTCACCCACAAGCTAACCAACTACAACTCACTACAGGTTATGGTTCCTCAGTAGGCATTTCAGGGAGCATTGAGGCTTTTACCTATCAGCTTAACAGCATGTTCTGCTTCTACGACCTCAAAGTTGGATCATTACCTAGTCATCAGCAACACTTCTAAATGTTTGTGGCAGACTACGCACCGGATGCCATGTTCCTTATAGAAACCTGGGTCCATGAGGCCTCTACGTCTGATGTTATTGTGGCCCTATCTCAAGGCTATTCTATGCTGAGGAGGGATAGGCCTAATAAACCAGGAGGGGGATTGCTTTTTTGTTTAAAAACAAATACAAATGCAAAATTCAGCAACTATCTATACCAGCATGTAAAGCTGATTCCTTCTCGCTGGAACTTACATCTAAACTTACAATATCTGGCGCTTTAATATACCCTCTCCAGGATATGCAGGCAACTGGTGCACACTGGTTCACACTGTTGCCCAATTTGCTGGCTCCCCTTATTCTAAATCTGTTAGTTGTATGCTTCAATGGGTCTTGAATGTCCACCCAAAGGACAGAATCTTGAATCCGATCTTTTCTAATTTAAAAACTCTTGCCACTGCCCCTACTGGGCTGCTATTGTGTTCAGATCACTATGCTGTACATTTCTCTGCCTGGACCGCTCCAGCTCCTTGCAGATAGAATGACAGACCACAGCTCAAGACCAGGGCTTGGTCGAGACTGGACATCTCAACCCTAAACTGCCAACTGAGGAACATGATGCCCCATCTAGCTCAAGTAGCTGAGCTTGATCAAACAAGGATCGACGTTTGGCTACAGGATAGCCTGTATATTGTACTGCCAACTAAATTTGCCCATCCAGCTAGGATTCATCCTCCTGCCTCATGGTTTACTGAGGCACTTTGGGCTGAGAAAACCAGATTTAAGGGTCTAGAGAGAGCCTGGAGGCTCACTTATGATGGCACTAAGTACAAATATAAAAGGGCACTGAAACATTTACCATGAGCTCTATAGAACCGCTCAAGCCACCTTCTACTCTTACCAAATTACCTCAGCTCAAAATTGTCCCAAAACGCTTTTTAGGGTAGTGCAAGAACTTTCCGATCCTAATAATGTTGTAAATTCCCCAACAATGTCGTAGTGTCAGTATTAGTAATTGGTACTTTTTATGTTAAAAAGGTGCAGGCCATTCAACTTTCGTGAAAGGCAGGCAGAAAGGATGTGTCTAAGTCTTGCATTAATGTGCCACCTCCTATTTCTTAGGCTCCCTTCACCCCAGTTATGAATACTGTCCATTCGCTTACCACCTCAGTTACTATATTTGTTTGCAAGAAACTTAACTTATGAGACATGATGGACCTTTCACTATTCATGTAGTTAGCACAATCTATATGATTAGACTGTCCTACAGATCCTCTTCCTCCAGCTAAGCTCAATACCCTGGACGCTGGAATTTTGTGGCTTCTAGTGGGACTCTTTAATTCCTCCTTACCGGCAGAGAACATTTCTCAGCCATGGAAGCATACAAGGGTTCTGCCCCTCCTGAAGAAACATAATCTGTATCCGTCCAATTGGTCAAAATACAGACTGATCTCAATGTGCCCCATTCTAGCCAAAATGATGGAAAAGAATGCAGGGCCCGATTCACAGAACTAACTTAAGACAAAATCCTAAACTTACTACCATTTGGGTATTCACAGAAGGCACTTACTCATTTTGGTATTCACAGAAGGCACTAACTCATTTCGGTATTCACAGAAGTTTGGAGTCCTAACTTTAGGACTCCTAAATGCCTCCTGTGAATACCGAAAGTCTTAAAATTAGGATTTTTCTCAATTTAGTAGTAGTAAAGTTAGGACTCCTAACTTTCAGACTCCTAAATGCCTTCTGTGAATACCGAAAGTCTTAAAATTAGGATTTTTCTCAGTTTAGTAGTAGTAAAGTTAGGACTCCTAACTTTAGGACTCCTAAATGCCTTCTGTGAATACCAAAAGTCTTAAAATTAGGATTTTTCTCAATTTAGTAGTAGTAAAGTTAGGACTCCTAACTTTCAGACTCCTAAATGCCTTCTGTGAATACCAAAAGTCTTAAAATTTGGATTTTTCTCAACTTCACTACTACTAAACTGAGAAAAATCCTAATTTTAAGACTTCCGGTATTCACAGAAGGCATTTAGGGGATGTATGACGTTACAACGCATGCTTTTACCACGCATGCTGTTACAACGCAGTTTTTACAACGCATACCATTACAACGCATAGCGCTTTGGGGTGCTGGATAGTGAATAGTTTAATTTACTATTCCAACTCCAGTCCCCGTGGACACTAGGGAAGGTGTTGGATAGTAAATTAAATCTATTCCCTATCCTAGAGCTCTCCCCAGCGCAATGCGTTGTAATGGTTTTCGTTGTAAAACCTGCGTTGTAATGGCACTGCGTGGTAAAAGTTGCGTTGTAAAGGATGTTTCCCCATTTAGGAGTCCTAAAGTTAGGAGTCCTAACTTTACTACTACTAAATTGAGAAAAACCCTAATTTTAAGACTTTCGGTATTCACAGAAGGCATTTAGGAGTCCTAAAATTAGGAGTCCTAACTTTACTGCTCCTAAACTGAGAAAAATCCTAATTTTAGGACTTTCGGTATTCACAGAAGGCATTTAGGAGTCCTAAAGTTAGGACTCCTAACTTCTGTGAATACTGAAATGAGTAAGTGTCTTCTGTGAATACCAAAATAAGTAAGTGCCTTCTGTGAATACGAAAATGGTAGGAAGTTTAGGATTTTGTCTTAAGTTAGTTCTGTGAATCGGGCCCGTAGTGCCGATGTTACATGACCTCAGCGCTGCTTTTGATACTGTGTTGCACGCCACACTGTTGGAGAGACAGGCCATCCTTGGTATCAAAGGTACCGCCTCTTCCTGGATGTATCCTTCTTGAAAGATCAAACTCTCCAGTCCTCTTCAGTCAATGTCTCATCTAAACGACATGCCCTTACCTCAGGGTTTCCTCAAGGTTCAGCCTTAAGTCTGGCTTTATTCAATATCTACATCCACCCTCTGGCAGTCCTGGTTGGAAGCTTCGGCCTGACCTTATTTTCCTATGTGAACGATACACAAATCAATCAATCAGGATTGTGGCTGCTTCACCTGTTTGGGTCGCGAGGCTCGAATCATCTCATTATCATTCACTCAGGACCACAACTCGGAGGCCCTGAATTCCAGCCTGAGTCTGGTTGCCATGGGGATGAATATGAACTCTCTTAACCTCAGCGGAGAAAAGACTGAGGTACTGTTGCTAGGAAAAAACCTGTACCTTTGGGGCCCAAAGCACTGGCCTGAAAACCTTGAAGTTCTTCCTGCTCCAGCCCATTAGGTGAAACATCTCAGCTTCATGCTGGACAAAAAGCTGTCCATGAAGACCCAGATTGCGAAAGTGTCTGCTACCTGTTTTGTCGTCCTGAAATGGCTTCAGAAAATCTTATGGATACTTCCATTTTCAGCCGAAAGGACAATCATCCAGGCACTCATCCTATCTAGATTGTGCTACGGTAGTGTTCTCCATTTGGGAGCTGATAAAGCCTCCTTGAGAAGTCTGCAAGTGGTACAAAAAAGCTCTACAGATTCCCAAAAAGTGCAACAGCCTCCTCTCTTCTTCCAGACTTACTGTGGGAGGTAGAGGGCAGATCCCCCAGCAGTAGCACTATGTGAAGCCCAGCATCCCACAAGAGGTGAAGGGAAACTCAGGTATTGATGAGGGTAGTTGTTCTTGTCATACTGGGTTTATATTCCTCCAGCCCACCAAGCAGCTACATGCTTTCAGGAACTGAGCTTGAAGAGTGACAGCAAGCCATTTATCATTTCCTACAGCAGATCAAGGACAATCTGATGGGGGACCCTGGTTTTAAACAGTGTTCACCATGTTCTCTAAAATGAACTATTCACTCTGCACAGTCTTCTAGGAACATAACATTATATGCCACACATGCACAATCACGCAGTACTCAAACTTCAGTGTTTGAGGACTGGGCACAATCTTTAGGGAAGAGTCAGAAGTCCACTCTTCCACGAGGTGCACAGACAAAAAATTAAGCTCCTTTCAGTGATAATCCAAAGTGAAAAATGCCAGCCTTACCATCCTGACCTGGTGAAACTCCATTTTGAATAACTTAAAAAAAGAGTACAAATGGAAGAAATTGAATTAAAGAACACCAAGAAAAGGAGAGAAGAATGATAAGAAACTGGCACAAAACATGTAATGTGAAATAGGGGTGGGATTATTGGAAAATGGAAGGGTGAAGAGATATTAGGGTATAAAAAGGAGTCGACGTGCAATGTAGGTGGTTCCAGGATTGCCAGAAGTTGTAGGGTAGAGATAGTTGTATAGATACTAGTGTAGAGGCAGGGGTAGGTATACTAAGATACAGATATGGCAATAAGTACTTGGGGATGAGTACTGAATCAAAGGTAGAGGAGCAATAACAGGGTTTAGGTAGGGGGAAAGGTATTCAGGTACTGGCAGAGGTTGAGCTACTTTAATATAGATGAGCATAAAGGTATCAAGATATCGGCAGGGCTGGAGGAATATTTGCTTGAGCAAAGGTTTTATGGAGTAAGTAGATGTAAAGATCCTCGAATACTACTATACATAGAGGTATGTTGGTATAAACCGAGTGTAGAGAAACTAGGGTATAGGTATGGGTAGAGCCACTTGGGTTTAAACAGGGGTAAAAGTGCTAAATAGATGTAGGTGTATAAATACTAAAATATAGGTAGGGTCAGAGGTAATGGTATATGTACAAGGGTTTATACAGACTTTGGAAGCCCAAGAGTTTAGTTACACATACAGGGAATAGGCAGGAGTGTAGGATTTGAGTAAATCAGAAAAATATAGATAAGGGAGATGGGAGGAGACACAGCGGGTATAGAAAGAGCGATGAAGAGACTGAGACATATCAAAAAGTAGGTGGGAAGAAAAAGAAGAAAGGTGGTCATGGAAGAAAAAGGTAATTAAGTAATCTATGTGGTGATTTAGGAAACCAAACACCAACTGCTTTGTTACAAGGGTCTTATACCAGGATGGTTGCAACATCCGGGCAATGCCATGCATTTGGAAAAATTGAGGAATTGTGTTTTTGGAGACATTTCTCCAAAATCATCAAAATCTTTTCCCCCCAGTATCACAAACTATTTTAAAAAGTACTGTTCAATTTGACTATAATTAGCTACCTCCGACCATTAGTTTATTTGAGTATGGCAACAGTAGTCATCAGGGCACAAGTCCTAAAAAATAGAAGTGGGGGGACTAACCTAATTAATCACTATGCAAGTGGCATCACGGCGCATGACATCACGGCGTGTGACATCGCGGCGCGTGACATCACAGGAAGCAGCATCACAAGAAGTGACATCTGATCTTAAGCCCTCAAATATATATTTAGCATATCTATCAATAGTACATTTGAGCACATTTCAAGTATACTAGCAAACCCTCCTGATTTAGGCAGAAGATTCACACTTTTGTAAGATTCACATAAACCAATGTTGCCTTTTGTCAGCGTAAAGCTTCCTCTACCCATAGTGTTTAAAAGAAAAAATAGTGATATTTAAATTATTACAACGCCTCCTCAGGGGAAGTAAGCGATATATAAATGCTATTCATTTTGTGCAAATACGGGGAAAGACCAACACATCTGACATTCTTACAGTGCATGCATATCTCCTAAACAGAGCCTGAACAAAGTGAAAAGCTGGCTCTTAAGTGTGGGTGAAGTGCTAACAAGGTGTGAGCCTTTGCTTCCCCTCTGCTGCATTTGCTTCTAGGTGTGAGGCTCCTGACGGCTGCCAACCAGGAGACTCGAACAAAAGGAGGCCTGATGACCCCTCAAATTCGGCCTTTGTTATGGGCCCAGCAGGAGTCAGAAATAAGAGAGCACAGTCCCGTCCCCGCCTGCACATTGTTGCTACCGAAAGCAGACAACGTGCAGGTGCTGCTGAAAGTGTCCTGGTGTTTGGAAATTACACCGGGACCAATTCAGCATCTTTTTCAGTGGGGCCCAACTTCTTGGCAGGGTGGACGGCGTCCACCCTGTGAAAAAAGTGGGTGGACGCCGTGCACCCACGTGTACCCCCGACTCGTGCCCTGGTAGTCATCATCAGTTATTGTTGTGGCATACTGTAGGTGTATGAAATAGCGACCAGAGCCCGACCATGCTGTTGAACACCAACCAAACATGGGAAACATCATGTCGACGTGCAGACGATGTTCACCGAGGTATTAATCACAAGCAACAAAGAGTCACAAAAGGTATGATGGCACAAATGTAAATGTCAATGTAAATGTCAAAGGTTCTTATATAGCGCCTTATCACCGCAAGGTCTCAAGGCGCTTGCTTTGGGAACCCGTCCTGGCTTTTCCCTGTGAGATAACCCGTACTGGGCATCCCCATGGTGAAAGCCAGGTATCCCGCCGCGGGGGGCGTAGTGGAGATTAAGCAACTATTGCCCAGAGTTGCAGAGTGTGAAACCGTGTTTCGAGTAGGCACCGAAGCGAGAATTATCGAGTCCGTGGACATTTGGGCTCAAGACCCTGCCGCGTCGAGAATTGAACCCTGGTCCCGGGTCTGACCTCTGCTTCAGGGTCTGCCTCCAGTGAGCCACACTTCTCCACTATCTTGTCACGAGAATGATTGTGTCCCTGTGTGAATCCATTCATCAAAGTGCACCTGAGATAACTGTACGACCATAACCGTCCCACCCCAATAAACCCTCAGATTTGGTGACAATGTAGTACGGGCCAGCTTCATTCGGCCTCAGCTATTATCCCAGTGGGGTTCTGACCTCCTGAACGTTTCTCTAGAACAGGTAAAAAAACTATCTAGTAGCCTTCAGTAATACGAGGATTACAGCATTGCGTTTTACACAGCTGAATTTGAGTTACAGACCAGAGGCAGTGAAACAAAGTCCTCGGGTGTCAAAGGCTCTGTAGGTATTAATTGGAAACTGCTGAAAAAGGAGAGTGAACATTAGTGACGTTTAGCATGCTTTTCACCATACTCCCCTCAAATTGTCAATTTAGGAACTACACATTATTTCTAATTTCTATCAAATAATATGCGCAATTCTTGGCACAGGGCCATCTAGAGGGTTGGTCCACTTTCCAGGCGCGCCCATCTAGAATACCTTTGCCATCTGTCATTAGAGGAATCTGAGAATAGCATATTTACCTCTCCGTATCTGGGACCACGTGGTGCGTTTGTGCACCGTCGCATACACAGACATAACGAGTGCAAAGACAACAATTACAGTGACTGACAAGACCACAAGCAACATTTTGCATCCATGGGGCCTCATTTATGAGAAATGACGCATCGCTGCGTGAAAACAGTGATGCGTCACTTCTCAGTGCGCACTCCTTGCGACATTCCTGATGCGTCATATTTAATGTATGACGCATCATGTCGCAAGGAGTTACAGATACGTCAGTATTTCCGACGTATCTGTAAGCGCAAAAGTGACGCATTGCTGGAGTGTGTCACAAAAGTGACGCAACTCCAGCAATTCGTCCTTTCACATAGGGCAAGCCCCATGTGAAAGGGCTTGCGTCAGTCTTACGCCTGCTGTGAGGCAGGCGCAAGATTTTGACGCAACGGCGTCCTAAAAGTGACGCAGTGAAGTCTCATAGATTTCACTGCGTCACTTTTACAACCCTTCCTTGCGTCAATACGCCCCCCTTGCATACATTATACCTGGCGCAGGTATAATGTGGCGCAGGGGGTTACAAAGTGATGCATCTACCTAGATGCGTCACTTTGTAAATATTGCGCAACAAGGTGCATTTTTTACGCCACTGGTGCGTCACAAAAAGTGACGCACCGGCGGCGTAAAAGTTACGCACAGCCTCATAAATGAGGCCCTAGGGCGGCGAAAATGTCATTTTTGCACTGATAAGTGCAAATGAAGGTCGAAATTGTACCTGCCCTGCTGCAAAATTCCTCAACATCAATACAATCTATGTAATCTTTCTCCAAGTGTGCAGAAATTACTTCAGCAGAAGGATCCGAAACGCAGTAGCTATCCTTTCCAATTTTCTTTTTCAGCTGAAACATGCACCCACCAGACCTAATGCACGGCCGTGCATATATATTCATGGACTTTGATTGAAGATCTGGCCTGCTATTGGCATCTCTTCGCCCTCCAGCAATTTCCCTTTGTGTAATCACAGCCAGATAGCTGCTGTAGAGGCGCAGAATGTATCTGGCACGAGCCATTTGTATTACTCTGTATCAGACGGAGATCTCGCGCTCTGCTTGTCACACACGCAGTGACAGGTAATATGCATGCGCTATGATTGGTTGTTCCAATACTTATGCCATTCCGCCTTCGGGGATTTGCAGAGGGGTAGAACATCTGACTAAAATCTAATACATAAAAAGATACATAGAGAGCAGGCTGTTTGCCTAGAAATCATCACGGTGGCTGCCTGATAACACATTCAACCCGGGCGGTTATCGCACCTACAATTCATTCATCTACTTTAAAAAAAAGTAATTGATTCTCGCATAACCATATTTGAAGAGATAGTGGGATGTTTGACTTTAGCATGAATTTAAACTCAACATTTCAAGGCCTTTAAAAAAAATAAAAAAAAGACACATAACTGCATTTTTCCTGCCGAGTGGATGGAGACTGCTATATCTTTTCTGAATTAAAGATGTTGATCTCTCAAACCTTACGGAGTCCCGTGAAATCTCCCAAGACGGTTTATAAATGCAGCGCGCTCGCGCTTCTTCAAGCACTGAGCTGCTTGTGGTGAGGGAGGGTGTTTCGCGGGGGAGCATGGGTAATGACATTCACAGTACACTGCGTGCAGAAGGAGTCTTTGGTACCTTTCCAGAGATAGAGTTTTAAGCTTCTGTAAAGCTACTGGGAAGTCACACCAACAAGCACCACAGGCAGAGCACTCTGTGTGTCATGGAATTCGAAAATGGCTTGGCAGGATCGACGTTATGGAGGCTTATTCTAAAATAAACCATAAAAATATATTCCCACGTTTTAAGAAAACGTCTCAATTTTTTAGAGTTCCTGGGCAGCTACTCTTGCTAGACTACCCACATACATAAACTTTCTGGGGCATGTTTACAAGCCCTTAGCAAATACATAAACCTCCTCTAAAGAGGTCGGAGACCTAGTTGGTGTGTATGGTTACTGCCAATTATGTCAGTATGTACCAAGAAATTAAGAAAGAAAAATTTCTTTCTATAGTCCCCTCACTCACCGGGGTTTCCCCGGTGACATGCTTCATCATTGGGGCTTCCCAATTTCTCTACGAAAAAGGGGCGTGCTGCGACAAAATGGACTACGCAGGAGCACTTTTTACGTGAAAGGCTATGTGTGGTGCAAGGTGTAGTGATGGTGGAGTGGGTGTGGGTTTAAAAATACCGTGCTAGTGGGCCTCAACAATTTATTTTGCTCCTAGTCTGGTATATTAAAAAAAGGGGGTGACACTGCTATCTGGCCTTAAACTAGGGCTAGATCAGTGTTCTATGGTCAACATGTTTCAAGCTCCCCAAGCTTTTCATCAGGACCATACAGGGTCCAGCCCTGTATTTTCCACTCCTATATCCCAATATTAGGGTTTTAAAAAAAATATATAGTGATCATACTAAACGCTGTAATTATTTAAACATGCGTTTTGCATACATACGATTTGTATCCTACTCGTATTTATATGAAAGTGCTCAGTTACACTTCATGGTCTCTGGCGAGGGCAGGATCGCCTCGTGGAAACGTTGTTCCTATCGGCAAACCCGCTCGGTACTACCTGATCAATCCTCACCCGACCGCATACTGAGGATTGATCAGGTAGTACCGAGCGGGTTTGCAATCCTTCAACCAAACCTCAAATCCTAAAAACCCACCTCCCTTGCAACCTGACCCCCTTTAACCACCCCTGACCAAACAGATCAAAATCTTACCACGGACGACCAGACCCGCTTCCAACTGAAAAATGATGCTAATTGGTCGAACTTCGAAACCATGTCAGAAAACGAAGTCTTCAATATAATTGCAAGCCTTGAAGCCTTCTTCCTACCTACACTGTGACCCCCCCTCCCATCCACAATAGTAAAAAAACTCAACCACATCATTGTCCCTTTCTGGGAAAAAATCATCAACTCCTCTCTCACATCAGGTTGTGTCCCAGACTCCCTTCAGCTAGGACAAATCACACCTATACTCAAGAAACCAGGCACCAACCCCAACATGCTCAACAACCTCAGACCCATCTCCAAGCTTCCGTTCCTAGCTAAAACATTGGGGAAGTGCATTCTCCAGCAATTTAACAAATATATTGATGACTTCAACCTCCTCAACACCTTCAGTCAGGTTTCAGGAAAGGTTGTAGCACCGAAACAGCGATGCTCAATATTGCAGATGATATCCACAGAGCCTCAGATGAAGGTGAAGCCTGTCTCCTCATCCTTATTGACTTATCAGTGGCATTTGACAAAGTAAACCATCGAGCTATACTAGAGACTCTGAAGAGCTGATGTGGCATTAATGGCACAGTACTAGAATGGTTCACTTCCTTCCTTCAGCACCATTCGCAATAGATTGAAATCAA
Source organism: Lissotriton helveticus (assembly GCF_964261635.1). NCBI lineage: Eukaryota > Metazoa > Chordata > Amphibia > Caudata > Salamandridae > Lissotriton > Lissotriton helveticus. The sequence continues at coordinate 1,137,861,200 of NC_136067.1, read as the reverse complement.
CTCCTGCCTCTCTGTACCAACACAAGTCAAACTTGGAGTCCCGCAAGGATTGATCCTTTCACCATCCCTCTTCAATCTCTTCATGGAACCCCTTGCAATTATTCTGAAACAAGCAGGGGTTCATTACCACCTATATGCTGATGACACACAAATATACTACAAAATCAAATCACTCAGTGACGTCCGACACCTCAAAATCACGCTAACCAAGATCCAAACCTGGTTTAACGCAAACTAATTAAAACTGAACCTGGACAAAACGGAATTAATACTGTTCTCTCTGAAAAGTAACCACCACCAATTCAAGTCTGACTCAAGGAGCCTGAGGCTCTAAACTGCTCCCGTGTCCTATCCGACTCAGTAAAGTCACTAGGCAGTACCCTGGACAAGAACTTGTCAATAAAGGACCACATCAAGAACTCTGCAAAAAGTGCGCTTTACTCTCTAAAACACCTCAAGAAAATGAAACCTTTCATTCCTCAAGATCATCTCAAGACAATTATAGAATCCCTTGTCCTTTCTAAACTGGACTATGGAAACGTCATCCTAACAGGGTCATCAAAAGCTCACCTAGCCCCACTAAGGTCAGTCCTTAACATGGCAGCCCAACTCATAACTGGTGTAAAACGATTTAAACACATCTCACCAACCCTCAATGCACTCAACTGGCTTCCCATGAAAGGTGGATGTATTTACAATCTAGCCTGCATCACACACAAGGCCCTTCACACCCAACCCCCAAACTACCTAAACTTCAACTAGTAAAAGCAGGAAAATCCAGAACTCTGAGAAGCACCAACTCTCTTCTTCTCATCCCTCCGAAATTGAAAAAGAAAACGACCCAGTGCCTGTTCTTCTCTGGCAACGTACCCAGGATGTGGAACGCGCTCCCTATTGACCTCAGATGCAACACCTCCTTCTCTTGCTTCAAAAAGGACCTAAAACTCTTTCTCCTCAACTAATACTTTACCAACCAAGACAACCATCCTAGGCATCAATAAACTAACGGACTTCCCACTCACCTTGTCCTTCAAGGATGGTGGTTTTCTGACTGTGTCAGCCACTGGCATCCTTCTCCCCTCACTGGATACATAAGTATTTTGTCTTTGCTTTTATCTTTATTCATCCTCATGTCCTGCGATGTTATGCAATCTTTTCTTTTTCTTTGTGCATGTAAAGCACTCTGATACCCATGGGTCTAGCTAGCGCTATATAAAACTTTATAAATAACTCTTGGCCTCAAATGCAAGAGCGCCAGAACTTGATTACTGAGGTAAATACTGCTACCCCAGGGTGCGATATTTACAGTGTGCCTCCTTAAAAAGAATCACCTCTGGAATTTATACTTTATACTCCAAACTCTCCTGACCTCAAAATTAACCCAGCATTTTCCCTCTGGTAAATTACTGCAGGTTTGATATGCTGAAATTTACCTGGGGAGGTGGGGGGTTTGAATAAGCAGGAGAGTGAATTTTCATGCACCTCATATGTCTGCTAATTGTGCAACCTCTTGCTGCTGGCACAGAGAATATAATTTAGCCCTGAATTTGTAACCGGGCTGTAATGTGTATTTCAAATTGACTGATATCCCTGCTGTCAACTCTACTGATATCTTTGAAAGTTTGTTTAAAACAGCTTGTGCTCTTTGCCTAAACACTCAGAATAAAAATTGCTCTGTTTACAGAAAGAGGTCTATCTATCTATCTATCTATCTATCTATCTATCTATCTATCTATCTATCTATCTATCTATCTATCTATCTATCTATCTATCTATCTATCTATCTATCTATATAGATATGCAGATGTATATACATTATTCAATGCTGGTCATCACTGGGTATAGTTAGGACAACATTTACCTAGAAAATAGATTTTTTATGTTTGCTAATAACTGTGATGCTGTTTGATAAATCTTCACAAAACTTTCCATAAAAAAGTTTCATCACCTCAGCTTCTTCCTAGAATGTTCCAGGGTGATCCATCAAGTGGGTGCTGAAAACAAAGGGGGTACAAAATACTATTTCCCCATGCAATTTCCAATAGGAAAATTGAACAGCGATACCACAAAAACAGCTGAACAGTATTATGCAAAAATTGCTCCCTAAAGCGTGTCTTTTTGTGATTTGGTGTAAAGTCATTTACGTTTTGAAGAAATTAAGCACTCGCCAAGCCCAGTGTGTTATTGAAGATGCCTTTTCAGATTTCATTAAGGATGTTATCAGTGTAGTCATTGAACATGTCATGAGTGATGTAATATGTGAAATTACAAACAGTGCATGGTGAGTCCATGAGTTTTAGTTACTGTGGAACACAAGTTCTAGTTACTTGAGATAATTCTTATTGGTGGATTTCACTTGTTCTGTTTTTCATTGCAAAAAAACACACACATGAGTATATGTATTCACTGAAAAAGCCACAGGTTTCAGGGATGTTATAGTTAGTTGGACATTTCACTAATACAAAACCAGAGAAATTTGTCCGTTAAATTTAGTTGAGCTAACTAGAACTCGCGCCCCCAACAATGCACTGCTGATGACGTCACACATTACATCACTCATGACATGGTCAGTGACATCACTCATGACATCTCAAATGACATCACTGATGACATCACTGATGACATCACTGATGACATCATCCAGTGACTGTGTTTTTCTGTAAAGTTTAAGGGGCAGATTTACAATCCCCTTGCGCCGCTTTTACGCCGCCGTTGCATTACTTTTCGTGACGCAGCGGCAGCGCAAAAGATGCGTCATGGTGCAGGGTATTTACAACGTGACGCTTCGCCAAGATGCGTCACGTTGTAAAGCCCTGCGCCAGAAGAGGCGTACCATCGCTGGGGGAGGCGTTCCGGCGCAGGATTACCTCCCAAAAGTGGCTGAGTGAAATCTACAAGATTTCACTCAGTCACTTTTGGGCCCATGCTGCGTCAAAACCCTGCACCTGCCTGAAGCAGGCGTAAGGATTGACGCAGCATTGTGCACATAGGGCCCCCCTGATCATTGCTGGAGCTGCGTCGCGCTTGCGATGCAACTCCAGCAATGCGCCGCTTTTATGGCACAGATGCTTCACGCATCTGTGCCGTTTATGCCCTATGGTGCGCCGCATTGTAAATGCGGCGCATCCAGGGTGGCGGAGCTGCGGCGCACAATTACTGGCGCATCCCTGCCGATATGCAGGGATGAGCCTGTAATTGTAAATCTGCCCCTACGTATGTTATATAGCTACACATGTCTGCATGTTGGCTGGTGGGAGTAACAGGTTCTGAAGAAAGAGCATCATGAAATGTTTGATCAACATGTACTGTATTATCTCAGACACTTAGACAATGTTTTTATATTGTGGAAGGGTGATGAAATGGAGGATCAACAATTCATTGAAGCTATCACCATTAACTCAATCAACCTTAACTTTACTTCCCATATACATAAGTCCAACAATGAATATCTGAATGTGAAAGCCTATATTAGGGATGGTAAATTTGAAACAACTTTATTTAGAAAGCCAACATCAGGGAATGTCACGCTTCATGCATGTAGTGCCCATCCCAAACACCTCATAGCGAGTATACCCTATGGGGAAGATTTAAGGCTAAAACGGATTTGCCGTCTAGAATCTGAATTTACCAATTGCTTGGAAGATACGATGAACAGAATCAGGGCAAGAGGGTACAACAACAACATTTTAAATGAATCTATGAAAAAGGCGAGCACTAGACCAAGAATGAGTCTCTTCAAGAGTAGTGTTAGTGCCATATATGACTCATCTGTTGACACTGCGAATCTCCATAAAGAAAGTGAGGGTCCCAATTTAATTACCACTTACAGCAATGAGGAAAGGAAATTTAGATCAATAATCAAAAAGAATTGGCCAATCGTCCTCACTGATGGTGTGTTGCGCACTAGACTACCTGAAACTCCTTTGATCACTTTTAGGAGAGCGAGGTGTATGGGTTCAATTCTGGACAAAAGCTGCCTTGAGACAAGACAGACAGCCACTTAGCTTAAGCCAGCTCAGGGCTTCAGAAAGTGTGCAACATGAAGGGATTGTAAGTTTGGTATCAATAAGACTCACTATGTGACTCCCTTCAGTGGGAATGAAATAGCTATTGTGGGTAGCTTTAACTGCAGAACCGATTACGCAGTGTACGTTCTGACATGTACCTGTGGTCTTAACTACATTGGTAGTACCAAGCTACAGGTGCATGTCAGAATTCTACATCATTTACGAGCTATCTTACACAGTGATCCTGCATATCCAGTAGCGAGGCATTTCAAAAGAATACACAGTAATGATGTGAACTGTCTCATGTATTTTGTCATTGATGCTATTCCTAAACCATGACGTGGGGGTAATAGGGAAAGTCAATTAAGGCAGCTGGAGACCAAAGTGATCCTGGAATTTGATTGCAAATGGCCCAATGGTTTGAACAACTCTGAGGACATGCATACTTTTCTCTAAGATATGGGCAATGGTACATGTTTATTCCGGATGTTTTATACACTTGAAACTATGGATTATAATAGTTGGAGCAGTTTCATAGAATTTAAAGATTAGAGTGGATGTACGAGAGCAGATACCTTTTTGATCATGAGTTAATGATTTTAAGTGTCTTATCTGCTGTATTAGCTGTGTTTTTTTATAGTGATGAAGTTTAGTATGATGTTTTTAGCAAAGATATGTATATGATTTTTAACAGTAGTTACTAGGATAATGTTTTTACTGTTATCAATATATCTGAATTTGCACACACTATACTAAGCACCTTTACTGGATGCATTCCATATTACTGCACTTTAGCACTCTTTTGCACTTTTTGTCTTTGCTGCTAAGCACCTATGCACTTTAATGTTTTTATAACAGCAAGCAGGGATTTGTTGAAAATACAAAAAAAAATTGAATCTATATGAAGGACTTTTCTTTTTAACATAAATAAACAATATAGTATGCAAATCTCATACAGGGATTTATCCTGAAATACTATAACATTGGGAAAGCATTATGTATATATTCATTGAGTATCGACAAACTTTACCAATTTAGCCACACATGAATTTGTGATAAATTCGGTTATTTGTACCAAGTATAATGACAGTTTTTTGCTTAAGAAGCATTTGCCGGTGGTAGGGGCTATGTATTACAGTAAAGTTTGCCAAGCATGACAATGTTTTAAGTATTTATACAGTTATATTAATTTCTGCTTAGTGCGTAATATTGTGAGTTTGTTTTTAAGATTCGAATGCTTTTGTGAAATAACAACAAGCTCGCTATCCAATGTTATGTTATGTCTCGTTCATGTATGGGAAGTTCGCTGGAATGGAAAGTCTGTTTTCCCTGCTTACTGTCACGTGATAAAGAACCCGGGAGCGGGGTGTGCACTTAGCAACACTTCAAACAATCATGGTTGACTGTGCTCCGCATGTGAACAAGGGCTTCTGTAGCCCGAAACATGTCATCGTTTTGTGAGAAGGTCTTATTAAAACATCTTGTCTGATACCTTTGGGTCTGCCTCTCCTTCATCGCCTCCAGGAGGTTGCAAGAGTTTGTGATATATATATATATGCCATGATGTATTGAAGAATGAGTGGGTGCATAAGTGTCTGAATGGATGATTTAGTAGGTGCATGACTGACAGTATAAGTGAGTAAATAAACGTGTCTTACTGAATGTACGGGTTAGTGACTAAACTGTGTGAATGTCTGTATCAGTCTTTCAGTTGGTGTGTAAGTGGCTGCATGGGTTGATGAGTAGCTACATGAGTGTCTATATGGGTTATTGATTGGTTGTCTGAGTATCTGTGTGGGTAACTGAGTGTCTGTTTGGGTGTGTGGGGTGAAACAAGCAACTTGTGCACACGCAATTATTAACAGTATTGCAACTGGGTGTATCATGAATCACACAATCATGCAATATATGATTTCCACGATGTTCTTTTTCTCCTGTTTCAGGTTCATTTATTTTTCAAGTGCCCAGCCAACACGTGTTTCGTCTGGGAATACCCCATGACTTCTTCAGGGCTATCGGACAGAAGGTACAAATATCAAGAAACCTCCCTGCCGGTTTTACTTCCGTCCCGGCTGAGATCTCCACAATATTTAAAATCAATAATCGGTCTATGTCAAACCCAAAGTTGGGGTGAGGTGAGGAAGCGCGAGTGTGGCTTCTTGTTTCCCCGTGCAAGGTTCTCTTTCCACGCGTCGTACATCAAATATTGTAACTGGTGTGTGGGGTGTGTGTGACTCTCTGAATGGATGTGTGAGTGGGTGCATGGGTTCAAGAGTGCGTCTGTGGGGGTTGTATGGGTGGGTGAGTGTGTGTATGGTTGTGTTGGTGAGTGACTGGATGTCGCATTGGCACATGTGTGAGTAACTACAGATGTGAAAGGCAGTATATATGAGTGTTAGAGTATATAAATGAATTTTGTGTGGCTGTATGGATGAGTGTGTACTTCTGTCAGTGATTGTATAACAGAGTAATTATGTGTTAGAATCTGAATAAATAAGTGAGGTGGTGGGTGTATAACTGTGTAGGTTAGTAAAGGGGAGTGTGATTGATTCTTTGCTTGACTGACTAGCTGTGTGAGTATTTATGGGTGAGTGGTGGTGTGTGAGTGTCTGTATAGGTGGTATTAGTGTGTCTTTGGTTTCCAAAATGGTAGTCTGTATTTTAGAGTGGGTGTATCAAAGGATATATAGGGAGTGAGGAGGTGCGTCAGATTATCACAAGGATGATGCCATCAGTGATGTCATTTGAGATGTCATCAGCAGTGCATTGCGGGGGCACAAGTTATAATTATCTCTACTAACTATAACGGCAGAATTTCTAAGGTTTTTTAAATGTTAATTTCTAATTATAACATAGCAGTTGCGTTTGCAGAGTGGTGGAGAAAGGTGAGCGTGGCCTCCAAATACCTTTTAGCAATCCCACTGTGTGGGATTTACTGGAGGTAACAGGAGGGGTAATTAGTCCACAGCATCAACCTTGGGGGCTAACTACCCCTTTTATTACCTCCAGTAAGTCCCACACAGCAGGATTGCTAACTTGTTATATCAGGCGTTCCCCCTCCTTGCACCACTGTGCAAAAGTGCCCTCTGGTGAATTGTAAGTTGGGGGATTATGTCCCCTTGAATTCTGTGGGTCCATGGGGGCCTCCAGTAAGCACCAGAAAGCTGTGTTGCAGAGAAATGTTCTGAGGCCACGCCCCTTTTTGCACCACAATGCAAATGCAGCTTCTGGCGCACTACTGCTCGGAGGATGAAGTCCACTTGTGTCCTGAGGTCCTCAGGACACAAGAGGACCTCATCGCCCCACCAGCAGTGCACCAGAAGCCGTGTTTGCAGAGTGGTGTAAAAGGGGCATGGCCTCAGACCACCTCTCTGCAACGCAGCTCTGTGGCGCTTACTGATTTAATTTAATTTAATCAATTTGTAGAGCGCATGGTTACACCAGCGGTGTTTCCCCGCACTAAAACAGACTCACTAAAAAAGGAAGGGAGACAGGTTCCCCTAATAGCACCTAAGTTCTTGGGGAGCTCTAATATTCTGCGGACAATACCCAAGTTTTCAGGTGTCTGCGAAACCAGGTTTCGCAAGGCTCCATTCTTAGATTCTCCGGTAACGTGTTTCACGTTTTGGAAGTGAGGTATCTGAATGAGCGTACCCCCATTCTTGCTTTGTTAATTCTCTGTACAGTTACCAGCGCCCTACCTTTAGATCTTAGGTTCCGGCTGGAAGGGATGCGATAGACCCAGTGGCAGTGGGTTCGCGTTGCTGGTGCGGCGCGTGGAGGTTGCTTCCTTTTACCGCCCTTGATTTCATAGGCGGCACCCTGGAATCATCGATATTTTAATAACTTGTACTTGTACTGTAATTTTACTATTTTCACTTTGCACTTCTATCTCGTTGGCCCCAGCTCCCTGAGTCCTGATCCGGCACGGCTGTGTGCCGCTTGAACCGGCGAGCTGACAGGGGAGCGGGCGCCATCTTGGACCAGGGCACTGAGGTGGCCCAGGTCAGCGCTCCAGTCCTCGTGCTCCTCCCCTACTTTAGGAGCTCACTCGCGCAAGCTCAATGGATGCGATAGACCCAGTGGCAGTGGGTTCGCGTTGCTGGTGCGGCGCATGTAGGTTGCTTCCTTTTACCGCCCTTGATTTAATAAGCGGCACCATGGAATCATCGATATTTTAATAACTTGTTCTTGTACTGTAATTTTACTATTTGCACTTTGCACTTCTATCTCGTTGGCCCCAGCTCCCTGAGTCCCGATCCGGCACGGCTGTGTGCCGCTTGAACCGACGGGCTGACAGGGGAGCGAGCGCCATCTTGGACCAGGGCACTAAAGTGGCCCAGGTCAGCGCTCCAGTCCTCGCGCTCCTCCCCTATTTCAAGACCCCCCTATGCGTACGCGCCGGTGGCGCGCCAAAGGCAAGCCCGTCTGCGCCCGTCCGCGGCCGGCCGGGGCCAGGGGCCCCCCACTAGGCCCGTTTTATGTCCTTTTCCGCTGTAGAGCTATGCTCACTCCAGGACCATTGGTCTCCTCAACAGGCTACCCGTGCACGGATCCACGAGTTGGGTTTGGCCCGCATCACCTTCACCTACCCTCCCTGCCCCCGGCTCCGCCACTCCCCATCCCCCCCGCTCAGCTCTACCCCGGCGCTCACGCCAACGCATCTCTAAACACAAGGTCAGCCGTTAAACACCAATTGGAGCTGTTTGACTTTCTAGACTCTGTCAAGCCGGACCTCCTATCCCTGACAGAGACCTGGTTCCACTCCAATTCACTTCCCAGCGTGCTGGCAGCCCTCCCCCCCCTTCTTTGTCCTCAGAGCCGATCGGCCGGAGGGCCGGAGAGGAGGTGGGGTTGCCTTGATTGCTCAAGCTGGCCTTCACTTCCAAGTGCTCCCCTCCCCTCCTATATCTGCGGCAGACTGTCTGGTCATACGTTCTACTTCTCTCCAGGTCCCTTTAACGTGTGTCCTTATTTACCGTCCTACTCAGCCCTGTCCTAGCTTTCTCCCTGCCATTTTTGACTTTTTGGGAACCTTAGTAATTAACAACTCTTCGTCATGCTGCTGGGGGATTTTAATTTCTGGCCTGGCGATCCAGCTGAAGACTCCTCATCTCGTGATTTCACCAAACTCCTCCTCAGCTTAAACTTTGTCTCCCAGGTCCATAATCCCACCCATATTGGTGGCCACATCCTGGATCAAATCTGGACCCTCAACACCCCAGTCTCTGCCCCTATTGTCATGCCCTGCACATGGTCAGACCACTCTTTCATTTCCTTCCTGTTGGATCTCAGTTCTGATAACAATCCTTCCCTTCCTAAACAAACATGGGCGAGGAATTGGAGCAGAGTGGATATTCCTGCCCTCTGCTCCTCCCTGTCAGCTTCCGGCCCCGACCTGGTTGGCCTTTCGCCACCCAGTCAACTGGCCGTCCAGAATAGCTGGCTCCTGAAGGCCTGTGACCAAGTAGCCCCCATGAAGCGCATTATAGTTAGACGCATCCATGACGCAAACAAATGGTTCTCTATCGCTCTTAAAGAAAAAAAACTGGCAGGCAGAGCGAGCCTGGAGGCGTTCTTACTGCACCTCTTCCAGACTATGCTACATTTCCATCCTTAATGAATACAAAAGGGATATTCTCCTCGCTAAGACATCTTATTTTTCGGGGAGAATCCTTGCCGCCGAGAACCGGCCAAAAGAAATATTCGCCACAGTTCGCGAGCTGGCTTCTTCTGACAGGGCCTCCCCCAAAATTCCCCCTTCCCGACATCTGTGCAACTCTCTCAATGACTTTTTTATTGAGAAAGTTGCACTTATTCAGGCTGGGATACCTCCGCCCTCCCTCTCCTTTTGTGCTTCCCAGCCTCCCCCTGTCACGCCCAGCCTGACCCACCTTCCCCTTTTGATTAAAGAAACCTTCTTCCCCCTGTTGACTCGCATTAAGTCAGGATCCCCTGCAGACATCGCTCCGGCGAATGTCCTCCGCAAGATCTTCACAGACTGTTACCTTCCTCCTCTCACCTTATTGAATGACTCTCTTGAACAGGGCCTTGTACCGGCTCCCCACAAAGCGGCCACCATCATTCCTATTATGAAAAAACCTGGGGCCGATCCCGTACCTCTATCAAACTACCGCCCCATTTCTCTTCTCCCCTTCTTGGCCAAAGTCCTTGAGGCCCATGTCACCCAGGTCCTCGGTGCTTTCGTGGAAGAGAGTGGGGGCCTTGTCCCCTGTCAGGCGGGCTTCTGACCCAGGCATTCCACTGAGAAGGTTGTCATCTCCGTGATGGACGAACTAAGAGAGGGGCTAGACACCAATGCCCCCCAGGCCCTCGTTCTTTTAGACCTGTCCGCCGCCTGTGACACGGTTGACCATACCATTCTGCTCACCCGTGTTCAGGCGGCGGGCATCGGGGGCCCAGCTCTGACCTGGATCAACTCCTTTTTAAAAGATCGTACCCAGGCCGTACATCTCGCTGAATTCTCTGCCCCCCCCCCCGCCCGGTCTATTGCGGGGTTCCTCAAGGGTCTTCCCTTTCCCCCTTACTATTTAATCTTTATATTTTTCCACTTATCTTTGCACTACAGCAGATGGAGGTCACTGTGTACAACTATGCTGATGACCTCCAACTTATCTTTCACCTCTCTCACTCCCCTGCTAGCTTTCACAACTTTCCATCGGCCATGCTGTTCATCAGAGATTGGATGAATTGTAACCACCTTAAATTAAATCCGGACAAGACGGAACTCGTTGTCACTGGTAGCTCTCCCAGCCCCTGGTCCCTCAATTTCTGGCCTCCCTCCTTGGGTACTCCCCCCCTTACCTTCACCTTCAGTTAAAACACTTGGCATTACACTCAATCAGCACCTCACACCCCACTCGCAGATCAGTTCAGTTGTCTCTTCCTGTTTCTTTGCTCTTCGCCCTATAAGGAAAATTTCCCGGTTCTTTTCTCTCCCTGCCTTAAAATTGATCCTTATGGCTATGGTCCTATCCTGTCTGGACTACGGGAATATAGTGTACAACGGCTCCCCTGCATATGCCCTTCGTCGCCTTCAGCTAGTCCAAAATCAGGCTGCCCGCCTGATTTATGGGCTGCCTAGATTCCATCACACCACTCCGTTACTGAAATCTTTATATTGGCTGCCAATTAAAGAACGGGCCCTCTTCAAGTTGGGCTGTACCACCTTCCAGGCTATTGCGGGGACCACTCCCGCGTTCATCTCATCAGCAATCAAGGTCTATCGTCCCAATCGAGAACTCCGCTCCTCTGCTAAGTTCTTGCTCTCTGTACCCCGTTTTAAGAAATGCAGATCAGGGGGTTTGAAATGTGCTGTTCAGGCCCCGACCTTTTGGAACTCTCTCCCCCTGCACATTAGATCGGTCCCTTCCTACCTTGAATTCCGCAGGGCCCTTAAAACTTTTCTCTTCTTACAAGCTTTCCCACCCCTGTAATCCTCCCCTCTAACTCTTGGTCTAAGCATCCTCTAGCGCCATGAAACCGCCAGGTATACGCGTGCTTTAGAAATTCCTTTAAATTCAAAATTGAAATTCAAATGATATTGAATTATTAGAGAATATAGATATCGTGGGCTTTTTTAACAGTATTCGATGACACTAGCACATTTCTTCAAACACAATTCTTTTCTCAACCGGCAACCAGTACAATTCTGCCAAGGCTTTCTTTGTAGATGCTCTTCTAGGGAGGCTTAGAATCAAACGAGCAACCGCATTTTGTAGTCAGCCCTTTCTTTGATGCCCCTAAGTATAGTGCATTGCCATAGTCTAGTTGGAAGGTCACTAAGGCATTTACAATGGTTTTCATGACATTCGTCTGCAGTAAATCGAGGATTTTTCTAAGTTATTTTAGAGTCCCGAAGCATTTCCCTGCTACTCTATGGATTTGACTCTCAAATGACAATTTGGAGTCAAACCACACTCTGAGGGTTTTCACCTCAGTTTTAGGGGTAGTTAATTGGCCTAAAGTCTCAGGCCACCAGGCAAACGTCCATATGTTTGGGGCCTTGCCCACAATTATTACCTCAGTTTTATGCCCATTCAACTTTAAGCAGTGATTTGACATCCATGCTGCCACACCCTCCAAACACATGGAGAATTGGAGAGCTGTCTGTTCACTGTTTTGAGACAACATCACAATCAGCGGAGTGTTGTCAGCGTACGACACAATTGTAACATTGTACTCCTCCACTAGATCGGCCAATGGTCCCACATATGGATTGAATAACATGGGGCTCAGTATTGATCCCTGTGGAATTCCCTGATGAAGAGGGATGCCTTTTGACAGGTATGATTGCTGGGCAACTTGGAAGCTACACGAGGAAAGAAAGGATACCATCCATCATAATGCAGGACTTCTGATACCACATTCCTCTAATCTATGAAAGAGCAGCCCATATGAAACGGTATCAAAGGCCGCGCCGCTGAGATCCAACAGGATCATTGCCGCCGTCTGCCCTTCATCCGCGTATTGTCTCACTGAATCCGTGACCATGAGTAGTGCTGACACTGTAGAGTGTGCAGCTCTGAAACCTGATTGTGATGGGTGCAGTAAAATCTTTCTTATTGATGTGATTAGTTAGCTGCTTGTTCACTACTTTTCCATTAATCTATACAACAAACGGTAATAGCGAAATAGGGCGAAGATTATCTAATACTGCTTTATCCATGGATGGCTTCTTTTTTATTGGACATACTATCTCCTGCTTCAATTTTCGGGGAACTTCTCCCATCTGAAAGGAGCATGCAATTAGCTCCAAGACATAAGGCACAATAAGATTGCCTCCCATCATTAGTTGTTCAGGGTGCGTGGGATCTGCTGAAGATCCAGATTTAATTCCTGATGCCGTAGTTTTTAGCTCATCTAACTCCTGTACCATGAATACGTCAAGGGTTTCACTGGAGGATCTGGAGATACCTGGTGGGCTAATTGGCCCCCAGGGATCCTCAGGATTGAAGGGGGCTTAATCCCCCAATTTACAATGCACCAGGGGGCGTGTTTGCACAGTGGTGCAGGGAGTGGGTGGGGCCTCTGGCCACATGCTGGCTTTTTTAAAATGTATTTTTGTTAGAAGGGGGGCTGTGTGGCCCTCCCTCTTTTAATCAATTTTTGGGCCCTGGCGACCCCATCCCCCAGGGCCTGCTACATTAAAAAAAAAATGGGAAGGGGGCTGCGGCCCCCCTCCTGAGGCCACTTTTGGCCCTGGGGACCTCATCCCCCAAGGCATGGCCTTGTTTTATTTTTGTTTTTTTTCTTACACGATAGGGGGTCTGCATGGCCCCTCTTCCCTGGGTCACTTTTGGCCCTGGGACCCCATCCCTGGGGCCTAGCCTTCTGTTTAAAACAAATATATAATAATTAATTTTAAAAAGCCACCTCTGGCCCCAGGGGCCCCAATCCCCGGGGCCAGCCCTTAAGTTGGGGACCTTGGGAGAAGCCCCAATGCCCCCACGGTCCCTGCTGGCTCCCCGCCTCCTAAGGGAGCCTACATTGCTTTTGGGCAAGCGGAGCTGCTGACATGCAGCTCCCTTTGCCCAAAAGCAAATCTGCTTTGATTTGTGGAAGCGAGAGAAGGTTTCCTGCTCTTCCTTCCAAAAAGCAAAGCAGGGTTTGTTATGACAGGTCGGGAGCCGTGCTCCAACCCTGTCATAGCAAACGGCAATGTCCCGGAGGTGGGCACCCCGGGACATTGCAGGAGCCGGCCAAGGGGGTAGCGGTCCCCAGGGTGTTTGAGGGCTCCAGGAGGAGGGCCCCCCTCCCTTCAAGTAGAAAGCCCCGGGGAGGTGGTGGTTCCCTGGTCTTGTAGGGGCCTACGAAGCCGCCCCGCTTATAATTAAACAAAGCCCCGGGGAGGTGGTGGTCCCTGGGGTGTGTGGGGGGGCCCGCAAGGCCCCCCATTAATAAAGAAAGCCCCGGGGAGGTGGTGGTCCCCCGGGCTTGGGGGACCCTGGAGGCCCCCGTACTTAATTAGGAATTCCATGTGGAGGTGGTGGTCCCTGGGGAAGTGTGGGGGGGCAGGAGCATTTTTTAAAACCAAGTCCCTGGGGCCGCAGCCAATGGGCCCCCGCTAATTATTTAGGCATTGCCCCCGGGACCTGGCCCACCCGGGGGCTAATAGAAAATGAGGGTCGGGAACCCCCGGTTCATTTTTTTAATTTTCCCATTTGGATTCGCAAATCCAGCACGAATTCGGCCATTTTAAAAAAAATATATACTTTTTTTGGACTTGGGCTCCTTGTAGGACACTTTACAAATGCTTCTACATACAAACAACCGATTTACATACTTATACACCTTGTGTACTGCAGTTTTTTACTGCATCTTCATTGTTTCCAAACTGAGCAACTGTTTTATTTAAGAGTTTTTTTTGTGGTTTGCTCATTGTATTTTTTTGTAAAAAAAAAATTATTTGAGAAACTTGGCTATATATGTTTTCTGGTGCCACGGACTTTCACAATTTTTGTTCATTTTAAAAGAAGTGTAACACATACATACACATATTGTAATTAATGTTTGTGCTCAGTAGTTTACTAATATAATGTATAAACTTGAATTTGTGTAAGTATTTTTATTGTAAAACACTTTTTAATTCTATTTGGCGTTTTCGCGACAACACCGTTATTCGTGACTACGTCGGAATGCACGAATATCACGTGACTATGTAACAAAGAGATTAGATTGAACAACACATTTTTCAGTATTTTTTAAAGGAAGTTCCCACCCAGCTTTCTCTTTTTCTTACTTCTTTCAATGCAAGTATTGGAAGCTTATTTGCAGGTCTCCTTTGTTTCGCATTGCGACAACTCTCTTTTGAGTTTTTTTTGTTTTACCATCCTACATAAGATGGCATCTGGAGGAAGTCAGCAGAAGGAGCCATCCCCTCAAGAAGAAGACACTTCAGATGAAGAACCAGCCCCAAAGTGCCAGTCAATCACATGGGATTTCTTCACAATCCCTTCTGAGACAAAAAAACTGCTGCCAAAGATGATAAGTGCTCATTATGTGACAAAACTCATTTGAGCGGCATTTCAAAAATATATTCTTATGGGACTACCAGCATGTTGCCCAATTTTAAAACTTATCACGTACACTGTTGAAGAGAGCACAGAGGGCAAGAAGTGCTGGTGAACCATCAACTTCTAGTGCTATACCAGCTACTGTGGGAGAGAGAATTCCTATGGAAATAGAACAACGTCTGCCTGAAAAGTCCCTAAAATTAAAGAGAGTATGATAATTTTGTTTTGATTGCAATAAGCTGCTTACAATAGGTGAGCATGGTGTTGCTGTAAGTTTAACAGCAAAAACTCACACATGCTATTTTTTTTATTTAAGCCACCACTACACAGGTTTTTGAGTTTCTGCTGATCATGTTTTTTTCTCTAGTTGACATTTTATTTAAGAAAAAGCACAAGAAAATACAAAATGTTAAAAAACAAATTGGCCTTAGTGCACCATTTTGGGACCCCTCCTGCCATTCTGTCTTGTGGTATTGAACAATATGCAATATCTGCAGACCTGACAGGAAGAAGTTAGTCTGACTGAACAACTTGTGAGTGCAGTGGACATAGAGATGCCATATATAAACACAACAATATTGTCTTGATGCAGAGTAACATATTATGTGGTAAATTTAGGGACTGCTCTCGAGAAGAGGTATGTGGGTGTGAACCATCTTAAAAACTAGAGGTAGGCCCTTTTTAGGTCTCAGCCTACTAGACAGCGCAGCTATCTGGTTTGTCTAAAGACATCTTGGAGGCATTCAGAAAGTTGACTTAAAATGCATTTTGCCTGTTGCTTGCCATTGGATTTGTGGTTTGTAACTCACTGCATTTTGCTTTCCATTTGCTGGCTTTCTTTGTTTTATGCTGTCCAGCTTGAGTTTGTATCTTTCTTTGTCCAAACCTTATTTACACTATCCTTGAAAGTGCTCCATTTCTGTAAACAGGCCTTGAAATCTTGTTCTTATCTCGACACATTTGCTGTGTATTCAAAGACCGAGGTCAAATGTCAGGCGCTGTCTTCTGAGGTCACATGTTTACTTTAAGTATGGGCGAAATGTGCGAATTCGCGGTCTGCGAATTCGTGCGAAATTGCAAAAAAGTCCGCGAGTTCGCGAATTTTCCCATGAACTCGCGGATTTTTGTGCCATTTGCACAAATATGTGACCACGTGTGCCTGTAACTTTGCCAGCACGCCAAAAGGTGCCGTGGTCCCTTGAGTGAGCTGGCCATTATAGTGGGGACGGGCGGGAAGACGTTTCATACCGCTAGTGTGTGATGGACGGGGCCAAACGGGCGGGGCTTCTATGCGAGTTCACATGCATCTTGTTTATAAAGGGTCAGGGACCGAGCAGAGCAGCAGACGAGGAGAAAGCAGCCTCCTGGTCACAGGAGCTACACGGGGATGGCGCTCGGGAAACTCATGGATGCAAAAATACATTTGGCACAGGACCCCAGAATCCTTCAGATGTCCAGGATAGCTCTGCTGCGCGTGTTGGTACAAAGCCATTCTGATCCTGCTCAGTGGGTTCAGGCGCATGCAGCTGCTGCTGCTGGACAATGTCCCATCTCATACTAAACTACCCCGTACAGGCATATGCTGGCGCTGGGCAGTAGGGTGCAGTGGCTTGCGGGTTCTCCACACCTGGTACATGCGCATACCGGTGCCAGGGGGGACACGTGTTTATTGGTGCTGTGTAGCAAATTATGACTTTACATTTTGACTGCACCAGGCGGTGGTACCACCTACACGGATCAGGAGCATCCAGGCACCAGACTTCATGGTGCAAGAGCATAATGGTGCTGTGCGGTACGGGTATATATGTACTGGGGGCAGGGGGCACTTAGCACAATTTGTGCTCACACCCAGAGGGCTCCTAGGCAATTGAGCACGAATGATTTTCACACTGAGAGGGCTCTGGGGCAGTTCAGCACGGGGGCTCACACCCACTGGGCCCCAGGGCAGTTCAGTAGCGCGTGGGCTCACAACCCCTGGGCAGCTCAGCAGCGTGGGGGCTCACACCCACAGGGCTCCCGGGCAGTTTAGCAGCGCCACCCTCCGGTTCATCACTGCCCCCCTCTGGTTCATCACTGCCACCCTCTGGTTCACCACTGCCACCCTCTGGTTCATCACTGCCACCCTCTGGTTCACCACTGCCACCCTCTGGTTCACCACTGTCACCCTCTGGTTCATCACTGCCACCCTCTGGTTCATCACAGCAGCCTCTGGTTCACCACTGCCACCCTTTGGCTCATCACTGTCACCCTCTGGTTCATCACTGCCACCCTCTGGTTCATCACAGCACCCTCTGGTTCACCACTGCCACCCTCTGGTTCATCACTGCCACCCTCCGGTTCATCACTGTCACCGTCTGGTTCATCACTGCCACCCTCTGGTTCATCACTGCCACCCTCTGGTTCATCACTGCCACCCTCTGGCTCACCACTGCCACCCTCTGGTTCATCACTGTCACCCTCTGGTTCATCACTCTCACCCTCTGGTTCAGCACTGCCACCCTCTGGTTCACCACTGCCACCGTCTGGTTCATCACTTCCACCCTCTGGTTCATCACCGCCACCCTCTGGTTCGCCACTGCCACCCTCTGGATCATCACTGCCACCCTCTGGTTTATCACAGCCACCCTCTGGTTCGCCACTGCCACCCTCTGGTTCATCACTGCCACCCTCTGGCTCACCACTGCCACCCTCTGGTTCATCACTGTCACCCTCTGGTTCATCACTGTCACCCTCTGGTTCAGCACTGCCACCCTCTGGTTCATCAGAGCACCCTCTGGTTCACCACTGCCACCGTCTGGTTCATCACTTCCACCCTCTGGTTCATCACCGCCACCCTATGGTTCGCCACTGCCACCCTCTGGATCATCACTGCCACCCTCTGGTTTATCACAGCCACCCTCTGGTTCGCCACGGCCACCCTCTGGATCATCACTGTCACCCTCTGGTTCATCACTGCCACCCTCTGGTTCATCAGAGCACCCTCCGGTTCACCAGTGCCACCCTCTGGTTCATCACTGCCACCCTATGGTTCATCACTGCCACCCTCTGGTTCACCATTGCCACCCTCCCATTGATCACTGCCATCCTCTGGTTTATCACTGCACCCTCTGGTTCACCACTGCCACCCTCTGGTTCATTACTGCCACCCTCTGGTTCATCACTGCCACCCTCTGGTTCACCACTGCCACCTTCTGGTTCACCCCTGCCACCCTCGGGTTCACCACTGCCACCTTCTGGTTCACCCCTGCCAACCTCTGGTTCATCACTGCCACCCTCTGGTTCATCACTGCCACCCTCTGGTTCATCACTGCCACCCTCTGGTTCACCACTGCCACCCTCTGGTTCATCACTGTCACCCTCTGATTCACCACTGCCACCCTCTGGTTCACCACTGCCTCCCTCTGGTTCACCTCTGCCACCCTCTGGTTCATCACTGCCACCCTCTGGTTCACCACTGCCACCTTCTGGTTCACCCCTGCCACCCTCTGGTTCCCCACTGCCACCTTCTGGTTCACCCCTGCCACCCTCTGGTTCATCACTGCCACCCTCTGGTTCATCACTGCCACCCTCTGGTTCACCACTGCCACCCTCTGGTTCATCACTGTCACCCTCTGGTTCACCACTGCCACCCTCTGGTTCACCATTGCCTCCCTCTGGTTCACCTCTGCCACCCTCTGGTTCATCACTGTCACCCTCTGGTTCATCACTGTCACCCTCTGGTTCATCACTGCCACCCTCTGGTTCATCACAGCACTCTCTGGTTCACCACTGCCACCCTCTGGTTCACCACTGACACCCTCTGGTTCACCACTGCCACCCTCTGGTCCATCACAGCACCCTCTGGTTCACCACTGCCACCCTCTGGTTCATCACTTCCACCCCCTGGTTCATCACTGCCACTCTCTGGTTCATCACTGCCACCCTCTGGCTCATCACAGCACCCTCTGGCTCACCACTGCCCCCCTCTGCTTCACCACTGCCACCCTCTGGTTCATCACAGCACCATCTGGTTCATCACAGCACCCTCTGGTTCACCACTGTAGATTATGGGGAGAAAGCACACCTGCCCAGCCTCAACCGGGGGCTGGTTAATGTGTTACTGAATTTGAGCTTCAAGTCCGGCACCTGCTTCCTTATCTGTAAGTGCTTCCTGTTGTGGTTTATTTTTTGTGACAGCCTGGAGCATTGTGCCATACTTATAACTATTCTCTGACCCTGCTTCAAGGGTTAGAGCAGGGTCGGAGAATAGTTGCAAGTAGGCAACAACTCTGGAGGCACCGCTCAGGAAGCACTTACAGGGTTACAGCAGGTGCCCAAGTTGAAGTTAATTTCTTTGTAACCATTTTGTAAATGGTTACAAAGAAATTAGCTTCAACTTGGGCACCTGCTGTAACCCTGTAAGTGCTTCATGTACTTCAGTGTTTGAAAATCCATCCCGCATGGGATTTCGCGGATGTTTTTGAAATTTCGCGAGATTCGCGGACCGCTAAATTGCAGAAAATCCGCAAATTCAGCGAACGGAACGGATTGTACGCCCATGCTTAGTTTACTTTTCATTCTCTGACGTCAAAGTGAGAGGATTTTTGTGACAATCTTGCTGTATTCTGGGGGTAGGAAAGAGTTATTTTTTAGCACACAACAACATTTAAATTAACTGTGTAAGTATTTCAAAATATATCAGAATTAGCAACACAAATGAACCACATGTATTTGTTGGAAACAAATACTGTAATAAGATCAACACATATCATTACGCTAGGTGATGCATTTTCCACACATTTTCATCTATGCACTGTATAGTTGTATTAGTAAAACTGTATGTCTGTGCAAATGTAATGGTCATTTCAATTGAAAATGTGTTGTCTATAGGCACTGTGTACACCCACACCATGAATACTCCATTCTACGCTACACCACTCAACTCTGCACCACTCCACACCACTGCACTCTGCACCACTCTACTCTATGCCACAGCACTCTATGCCTCTTAACTCTACCCCATACGACTCTACTCTTAGCCAATGCACTCTTTGCCACACTACTCTACACCACTGCATTCTTAATCACTGCACTCTACACCACTCCAGTCTAGGCCACACCAATCTATTCTGCACAACTCTACTCTGTGCCACTATCCTCTATGCCAGTAATCAATACTGCACCATATGCCACTGCACTCCATGCCAATACCCTCTATGCCAATGCACTTTACACTGTAACACTGAACTCCATCCCCCTGCACTCTTTACCAATCCATGCTAATCTACTCTGTACAACTCTTCTCCACACCATTTTACTCTATGCCATTAAACTCTATGCCACTCTACACCACTTCACTCTGCTCTGAAACAATCTACTCCACTGCACTGCACTCTATGCCACTCTACTCTTAACCACTGCACTCTACACAACTGCGCTCTATGCCACAGCACGCTACTCTGCATCACTGTACTCTATGCAACTGCTCTCTTCGCCACTCTACTCCACCCAACACCAGTGCACTCTGACACTCTACTCTGCAATACTGCACTCTCTGCCACTGAACTTTATGTCTCTCCACTCCACTCTATGCTCCTCCCCTCTACACCATTGCACTCTATGCCACTGCATTCTATAGCACTATACTCTACTCTGCACCACTCTATGCTACTTTACTCTGTGCCACTCTACGCCACACTGCTGACACTTTATTGCGCTTGACACTACTCTTCACTCTACGTCACAGCAATCTATGCCACTTAACTCCACTCTGTGCAACTGCCCTCTGCGCCACTCCCCTCTGCACCACTCTACGGCACTCTACTCTACACCACTGCACTCTATGCCACTCTACTCTACTCTGTACCACTCTAATCTGCGCCACTCCACTCCGTGCCACTCATCTCTATGTCACTCTACTCTGTCCCACTCGACTCTGCACCACTCCACTCTTCACAGCACTCTGCACTACTGTACTCTACTATGCACCATACTAATCTACACCACCACATTTTACGACGCTGCACTGTACGCTGCTGAATTCAATGCCATTGCAATCAAGGCCACTGCACTCTACACCACTATACTCTGCAACACTCTACACCAATGCACTCTATACCAGTCCTTTCTACTTTATGCCACTCCTCGTGACTCAACACTATGCCAGTCCAATAAACGACACTCTCCGCTACTCCACTCTACAACACTCTTTTCCACTCTTTGCCATTCAGCTCTACAACACTCCATGTCACCCTCTTCTGCACCCCTAACATTTAGCCATGCTGAACAGCAGCCACGCTGGGGCACAACATGGCTAAAACACATTATGAAAGCCAATAGCTCTTGCATAGGCAAGACCTATTGCCTTTCCCAGTGCTTGTTTGGTGTGACATTTAGTTTAGTTAAACAAAGAGAGGAAGGTGGGATTGTAAATATTGATCAAAGAAAGCCTTGTGGTTTTTACAAATCTGTTACAATATTATTTGCTATTCACGTCTTTGGAGAATTTAGTTGCTACTGTATTGTTTGTTTTCAGAATAGTTGCTCTTCATATTGTATGCAGTAGCACAGGAATTATATCTTAAAAATACATCTTTAAAATGTATCCCTGGTATCCTAGTGTCTTGAATAGTTCTTTCCATAATCAAAAAGGGTTTAAGTTCCACTAATTATACCTCTGACATCTCATAGGATGAATTGTTACCTGAAACGCATCTCACTCAGATATTGCTCGCTGGGTTGCAGGGTGGTTGCAGTCCAATTGGTTTTCTGACACAGGCTAAGTCCTTAGTGCCCGTGGGCCTAGAAAGCTGGTTTGTGGGCAATGTTCTGGAGAAAAACCCAGAAAACATATCACTATTGAGCAGCATTTGATCATGCTCTTGGTAAATGT
Organism: Lissotriton helveticus; assembly: GCF_964261635.1. Classification (NCBI taxonomy): domain Eukaryota; kingdom Metazoa; phylum Chordata; class Amphibia; order Caudata; family Salamandridae; genus Lissotriton; species Lissotriton helveticus. The sequence goes on along the minus strand of NC_136067.1, from coordinate 1,137,839,286 downwards.
TCCTAAAAGCAAATTATATTTTGCGAGCCTTCTCCTCTTTTGTATATTTTATCAGCGGGAGTAGTGTTCTCAGGAGCTATTCATGAAGAATCCCACTTGATAACCCAATGGTGTTGACCTTCCGGATGGGAATTGCCTCAGTCCCTTCTATCTGGTAGCAATTGACGAGGAATTGAAGAGTGCATTAATTGTCACTACATGTCCACTTCTTAAGATAGTCCTGATGAGTTTATGAAAGGACAAGAACCTCTTCTCCTGGAGCACTTTGGCTAATTTAAAGTCAAGTTCACCAGCAGTGAACCCTAGGTGGTCCCTAGTACTCTGTGTGACGTCATGCAACTGAAGCCCATTGACATGTTTTCCTTTCAGTTCAAGATGAAACTCTACTTCCCTCCCCCTTCTTATTTGACTCGTCAACTGTGTATTCCCTTTTTGGGGGGAGGCAATGTGAACTGCCTAAAAGAAGCAACTGGGTTGTTAACAGGAGACTCAACTTCCTTCATATGATGATGCCTCAAGTGCCACGTACAACCCTCTATCCTGGGTGTGACTTGAAGAGAGTGATCACAAAGATCTGTTAGCGATGGTCATTTCAATAATCTTGGTTGCCTTGACAATCCACCATGCCTCACTCCTGCAGCAGTGTGCATAATAGGGTCAGGCATACTCTCGAACATTCCAGGAAAGAAGAAGGGGGCATATTATCAAGAATGGGCGTTGTATTATCGCCGCTTTTATCGGCAGGACACTGCCGATAAAGCGGCGATAATGGGCTTGATAATATGCTCTATGAATTCCAATCGAAGCCCATGTTCGATGTAAAGACATCTAACATGGGCTTCGATTGTAATTCATAGAGCATATTATCAAGCCCATTATCGCCGCTTTATCTGCAGTTTCCTGCCGATAAAAGCGGCGATAATGCAACGCCCATTCTTGATGATATGCCCCAAGGTGCTTTACGATGCATCAGAACAGACTCTACGCCTGCTAAAGGAAGGCTTCCTTTCAGGTCATAAGTACAACGGCACATTGGACGTGTCATCAGCCCGATTAAGGTAGCAATAGGGTATGTGCTGGATTGCAATCTGCACTTCCGTATCAGAGTTATAGAAAGCCGGCACTAAGGAAAATACCAGCAATATAACTTGCGCAGTAGTGCACAAAAAATTAAGGGACATATTTATTCACAATAAATCGAGCGCAGCAAGTCACTTTGCAGCGCTGCGTTACAGAGAAAAGTCAGGAAAATGAAGCATTTATCACAATATGATGCATTCCTGCCTTTTCACAGTGCTGGTGCACAATGGGCTGCCTAGCGCCAATGCAGGCACAATCGCACCATGGTGCAGGAGTGCCTGAGTTGCATGCAGGGTTGTTTTTGTGCAGGAAGGAACACATTCGAACACAAAAACAAATTACTGATGCTCTTTCCTCTATCTATGTGTGCTGAAGACTTCAGTACACATTGAAAGAGAAATTAAAAGGAGAAATATATTTCTCCTTGTTACGTCTCCCTTGGGAAGGCGTTGCAATTTGGCGCATTCCCAGGTCTACCAGTAATGGAAAATCTGGGAATGCTGCAAAATCCATGGAAGTTGCATGGGAATAACCACCCAGTGCCCATGGAATGCCTCCTTGGGGCAGAGAAACTCAGGGGCATATTACCAAGGACCTTATCGCCGCTTTAGCGGGAATTTTTCCTGCTAAAGCGGCGATAATTTTATCGCCCTATTACCTAGCTGTCGCTAACACCACAGCTAGTAGGAGATAGCGATCATCTTGGGGCCCACTTTGCATGTCAGCGATATTTATCGCTAATGACATGCAAAGTGGGCGTGCCAAGATGTTAGCGACTGTAAACAGTCGCTAACATCGCTATATCCTATTACCTACAAAGGCGTACTTTTGGAAATATTCGCGCTAAGCGCGATTATCTCCAAAAGCTAACGCCTGACCAGAGCAGTTCTTAGCCATGTTATCCAATGGTAGGTGGATAACATGGCTAAGAGCATTAGCTCGGTAATGCATGAATATCGCTGACTTTTCAGCGATATTCAGGCATTACGGCCGATTTTTATCGTTTTTGAGATAAACCTTGATAATAGCAAGGTTTATCTGCGATAAAATCGGCGAAGCTCGCGATAATAATATTGCCGCTAACCGTGTTAAGCGATAAATATCGCTTCATCTTGGTAATATGCCCCTCAATGCAGCGATTTGCACTACATTGCGTTACTCCCGATTTATCAAACCACTTAGGGCCATGCACCATGGCCTTGCGTTGCGTGGCTCGATAAATCACATTTTTTTGGTTGCTTTGTCTTTTCACGATGTTGCAAGGTGTAAAAGTGACGCAACCCCTTGATAAATTTGTCCTTCATTATCCACGTACTTACTACACCAGTGAGTTGTCATAGTGCGGACTGTAAAGAAAAATAAAACAGCTGAAGGGAGAGTAAATATTGGAACGTATATGAAAAACAGTACAATTGGGATGCCTGTCTACACCCTGATGCTGGGTCTCACAACATGAGGACTTTAACGAGGAAGACCAGAAAGGAGACAATATCCACTCTCCGCTTCTCCACCTTGCACTTGTGATACTATTACTGAGCGTCGAAATGAGCTTTCTTCACATAGGTGTAGGAATTTGCGTTGTAAAACATTGTTCAAAAGTTCAATACAAATGCTTCGTACGAAAAAAGCCGAAGAAAAGGCATTCACTAATTGTTGCTGTTGACGTGTTTCTATACTCCCACATTTGCAGTGGAGGAAGAACAATCGAGCCCATCACCCCCTTATATTTTATAAATATGCTCAGCTTCCCTTATTCCTGCTATCAGCCACTTGGGGAGAAGCTTCTACCCAACGGTATCCTCACACAAAGAACGTTCTTTAGAGTTTTGCATACGCAGGCAGCCGTCACCATAGTGATGAGCACGAGTCCTGATATTGACAAACACCTGCCTGCTCCTCTGCACCACACCACGGGGCGCACAGAGGGCCTTTTCATACCGCCTCGGAGTGGGCGTGAAATCCAAGACCAATTAATTAGGCACGGCAGGGATTCTATTAGAGGCTGTCAACAGCAGATAAGAAGCAAAAAGTGAGCGTCGATAAAAAATGTGCGATTGAAATGACTTCTACAGTTTAGTTGGTCTAAAAACGTTTAACTACGCTAGCATTTTCAAGCTGGAGGAAAAAGTTCGATTTTTCAAGAAAAGTTCTCCACTTCGTTGTGAGGTCTAGGGGCCATATTATCCAGAAAGGGAGATACATTATCACCGTTTTTATCGGCAGGAAACTGCCGCTAAAGCGACGAAAATGGGCTTGATAATATGCCCTTGTGAATTCCCATAGAAGCCCAGGTTAACACCAGAACCTGGGCTTCAATGGGAATTCACAAGGGCATATTATCAAGCCCATTATCACAGCTTTAGCGGCAGTTTCCTGCCGATAAAAGCGGCGATAATGTATCGCCCTTTCTTGATAATATGGCCCTCGGTTTATAATTTTTGGAAGATTTCAAGTGAATGTACATCTGTGCAGGGCTTTAAGTGGGATGAAACACCTAGGGGCGGGGTTCTTAAAGGGGCGTGGCTGATGTAATTAGGGAAGTTGCTTAAAAGGACTTAGGGGCAGATTTATGTTGGGAATGCGCCACGTTTGCGTCACGCAACTGCGGCGTAAACGTGGCGCATCCCTACGACCCATTTACAACGTGACGCATCTAGGCAGATGCGTCACGTTGTAATGCCCTGCGCCACTTGTGGGCGTTCTGGCGCAGGGTGGGCGTTCCGGGGCAGGTGCGCCTCGCAAAAGTGGCTGAGTGAAATCTATAAGATTGCACTCAGTCACTTTCAGGCCAATGCTGCGTCAAAACCCTCTGCCTGCTTGAAGCAGGCGTAGGTCTTGACGCAGCATTGTAAAGATGGGGCACCCGAGCCTTGCTGGAGCTGCGTCGCGCTTGCGACGCAACTCCAGCAATGCGCCACCTTTACGGCACAGATGCGTCACGCATCTGTGCCGTTTTTGCCCCATGGTGCGCCGCATTGTAAATGCGGCGCACCATGGGTGGCGGATCAGCGGCGTAAAATAACTGGCGCATCCCTGGGGATGCGCCAGTTATCATAAATCTGCCCCTCAGTCTGAAAATCTATGCTTAGATTAGTGTGCCGCCCAACTGGTAATTTGTGACTTCAGTCATTATATTCAGATATCAAATATAGCAAGTAATATTGCACTTAAAAGCTAGTACTATTGGCTTTGTCAATGGTTGCTAATTGCATAACAGAAATAAGAAAAAAACATGACTTTGCAATATAGCATATTGAAAAGGCTTCAGTTCTGTAATGGTGGGACAGTGAGAAAACTATAACGAATTTACATCAAAGGGAGTGAAGAGTGGTACTGCTGCAGAGTTAAGATTTTTTTTTCACCCAGAGGGTGAGGGCCCGATAGTCTCAGCACCTGTTTTTAGAGCTGCTGGCGCTAAGCACTGGCAGGACCCGGCCCACTTTAAGCCTTTCTTCTGGATTAATTACCAATTGGGTATTGCACACTATAAATAGCAGAATGGCAGGGCTTTAAGTGGGATAAAATACTAGGGGTCTCTCAGAGGGGCGTGGCCAAAGTAATTAAGGGCGTGTCTTAAAAACATGCAAGCTAAAAATCTGTAGTTAGCATAGTGTGCCGCGGGACTTGTATTTTGCTGTTTCTGTCATTACATCCAGATATATAATGCAACAAGTAACATCATACCTACAAGTCAGGAATATTGGCTTTGTCAATGGTTGTTAGTTGCATAAGATAAATAAGCAGCAACTATGGCTTGTATATAATATTGAATAAGCTTCCATTTACAGCCCTGGTGACACTACAACAATGTTGCTGCTCCTGAGTTTCAAAAAGAGAAGGAAAATCCAGGGAGAAAATGACTCTCTTTAAAGGATTTCCTTTCCCCTACAACGCTCACTCAGCATGACATCATGCCGTAACGACGTCATGCCGTAACTTCTCCACTAGTAAGAAGTCAGCAGAGTGAGCACGCGCACATCGATTTGCCTGCTGTCTCGAAACGGGTATCTATCGGGCTCTGTTTTGTGCCCTGGCACAGGCAGTCCGTTTTTTCCAGACAGCAAGTGCCAATGCACAAAACAGAGCCCGATAGAGACCAGTTTCGAGGCCCCTTAAAAAACTGCCGGTGCACAGCACCAGTGAGACTCAGTCCACTTAAAGCCTTGGCAGACGGTATTGTTACCCCTTACACTTCTTTTGCGAACCTCAGAGGAATGACTAGATACATCTTTAATGCTGATATTCTAACTTGTGTGTGTAAGTGAATCACAGCTCTCTTCTGCACAGGCAAACTAACATAGTAAACTACTTCACCTTTTTGGGAGTTTGAGATAGTCCATAAAGTTGTCTCATGGCCAGAGCCACTGGAAATATGCGTCAATGGGGAATCAAATTCTGTGGCATCTTCTCCTCATGTAACGTACATGGTTCTATTGTGAAGAGCTCTGACACCTTTGGGTAAAGTCCACGCTCTAAAAAAATGCAATAAATAAATAATTGCCAAAACAGTACATAATTATGCAGAAAACAGTCTCAGAATCACATATTTCCAGTGGCGCTAATCAGTACACCCATAATTATGTAGCAAACAGTTGCAGAATCGCATATTTTCAGTGACCCTGCTCATAGTCACATGCTTGTTTCCAGTCTATGGAGCACTTGGCCTGGCAGTTCAGATTGGACTGTTCCCATCGGGAACATGGTCAAGACTGATTTGCATATGTTTGGGTCTAAACTGGAAAGGCAAGGGGAAAAAACAATGGATTTGGGCCCAGATCTCTGTACTGGGGTGAATGTTTGACATTGTGCAGCATTCTATCCATCTATTGTTCTTTTTGCATTTGTCACCCAAGTGGGACGGGTATGTCAAGACGTGGGTCCTGTGCTTTCCATGCCACTGGAGTCAAGCTTGCCTGGCTGATGAGGGGTGATGCACCCAAACTAGTCCCAGAATGCTTGTTTCCAGTCCAGGAATGACCTGACCTGGCAGTTTGGGCTGAACTGTTCCCATGGGGAACAGGGTTAAGACTGATTTGCATTTGTCTGGGTCTAATCTTGAAAAGCATGTGGAGCAAAAAAACGATGGATTTAAGCCTGATCTCTGTACTAGGGTGAATGTTTGACATTGTGCAGCATTCTATCTATCAATTGTTCTTTTGAGCACATAGTCACTTGGTGGCTTGAGAAGAAAATCAATTAGCAAAAAGCAAAGGACTACAAAGACACACCAGGCTATTGTAATAATTAATACTACCCGAGGTATCAATTTCTACCCCCAGGTACTTATATAATAGATCTGCCACAATCTTTTTTTTAAAACTTTGTTTAGTGGTTTAAATTACAGTCATACATTACATGATTGGACGACATAGTACATGTTCTCAGCCAAATGATCCTGCAAAACATTAATCATGGGTACACATTACATATCTCCTACAAGTCTTTCTTGTCTACGCATCTCCATTTCAACAGTAGGTGACACACAGAGATCTCCCCTATATTTATTTCACTGTGACCACTTCCTATCCCATTTCTTGGGGCATCCCCGAGCCTTCAAGACCTCTGTCTGTGCCAGCATACATCTATCCCTTTCTGTGACCCATAGGGTGACACAAGGTGGGTTTATACTCCCCCAACCCTTAGCCAATTCTCTCTTTGCTACCGTGTATCCCAGTGTTGTGAATTGCTGTTCGATTTCAGTCAGGTCAGAAGCCTCCCAAATGTTTAATATTCCCAACTGTGTGGTTAGTACTATAGCTTTCCCCAGGGCTGTGCACATGTGATTCGTGGCTCCCTCCCACAGGGGGCGTATCATGGGGCAAGACCACAATGTATGATAAAATGTGGCTTTCTGACCACAGCCCCTTATACACCGGTCATCGGGCCTAGACCCTATCCTAGCAAGAACTGTCCCTGCAATGTATGATCTGTGGAGTATTCTAAGCTCATTTAGTCGAAATCTCTGAGTGATAGCCGCAGCACGCGGGGAAATTAGTGCCGACTGCCAGTCTTCGTCCTCTATAGGTCCTATGTCATCTTGCCACCGCTCTCTGAGCTTCGGGAAAGTGTCTAGCAAGTTGTTACTCAGCTTCTTATAAGTTAAAGATATTGCCTTCGAGTTGAGCGGTCCATCAAGCAGGCGATCCTCCGGAGGTGACGACTCCGGTATGTCTCTAGGAGACGGAAACGCTGCCTGTAGAGCATGTCTGATTTGCAAGTATCTGCTCAGTAAAGGTCAGATCTTCCACAATCTTGTGGATATTGTAAATACAGCCGCCCCCCTGATACCTTTTCCTGTCAATTGTGACTACCTTTGTACTCTTTAAGTTAACCTCCAGGTTGTTGCTGATTGTGTAGGTGTGCAGGTGATTAAGCAAATGTTACAAACCTACCGTCGTAAGACTGAGTAGGGCAAGGTCGTCAGCATACATGAGGTTGCTGATCTGAGCTCCGCCGATCCTTGGAGGATGGCAGGTGACTGTGTCAAGTATTTGTGAGAGCTCCGTAATAAACAGATTAAAAAGTACGATGGGTAGCACACATCCCTGGTTGACTACCCAAGATGTTGGGATTTTCCTGGACAGGTGTGAGCAGTCACCAAGTTTGACTCAAATCCAGTTGTTGGTGTGTAACAGAATTATTGGGTCCAGAAGGTTTGGGCGGATACCCCATTTTTTAGTTTGGCCCAGAGGGCACCTCTTGGCACACACTCGAATGCCACCTTGAAGTCCACAAAGCAGCAGTGTAACAGTGGGAATGATGACTTTGCCTGGTCCATCAGTATGAAAAGGGCTAAGAGATTTTGTAAGTGTACCAGACTTTGCAGTGAAACCAGTTTGGTTTTTTGGAAAAAAATCCGTTCACCTCCACCCACTGTTTCAAGTCCTCTAGGAGAAGGCTGGCAAACACTTGGCCTTGTTGTAAGTAGTGCAATCAGCCTGCAGTTACTAAGGTCTGTTCAAGAGCCTCCTTTGTGGATAGGGTGGATTATTGCCCCACACCACAAATCAGGTATAGTTGGGCTCCGCAGGCAATAAGCAAAGAGCTTGGTTAATCCTGTGCCCAAAACAAGGTGTTCAGTTTGAAGAAGGCCTGTGGCAGGCCGTTCAGCCCTGCAGCCCTATCCAATCTTGCCTTTGATATTAACAGATGCAACCTGCTAGACAAAAGATGTGTATCTGAGGTATGGATGGTTGAGGCTGTTGGAATTTGGCAACCAATTGAAGGCAAAGTGTCGACCATTCTGCTATCAGAGATCCGTAGCCTTCCTTGGCTTGGACGAAAAGCTGCAGGCACCTTTCTATGATAGTGCTACTGACAGCAGACTTCCACTACATATGTTTTAGATTATCAGAGCGGACACCATGGTGTGCCGCCCCAGCTTGTGTGATAAAATAGATTAGGGGTGATGGTGATTACCTGAGGATAATGGTCACTCTCTGTTCACAAGTAGTGAATCTTCCCACACATGGGCACCAACACTGTAAGCCCAAGGAGGGTGTCGTGATTCTTCCTGAGGTAGTTTTTGAGTTGCCTGCAGCCTATGTGGGATTGTGCCTGCGTTGATGCTACTTGATGTTTCAGTTTCTAAATCCACACCTTGGTGGCTGGGCAGTTGGGTCTGCACATCTTCTGGAGGACTTTGTAGCATCGTAGAGACAGCCCTCAGGAACTCAACTAAGGGCTCCTGAGAGGGAGCTTGCAGCGGGTGGGGAGATCCACTCCTTTCCCCATGCAATCGTGCAGGATCTGTAGAGTATTTATTTATTTATTTATTATATTTCTAAAGCGCACTGTCACCTGGCAGGCATGGGTTGCATGGCGCTGTAATCTCCTATACTTCGGGCATGCTCAGTGTGTTTGTTTGTGAACAGTGGGAATACTTTACGAGGTGCAGAGGTGTTGTTTCAACAAATTTTATTTCGTGTTTCTGGAGTCTTTTCTTTTCCCTCTTACTGAGAGGGTGAGGTAGTTGTGAGTTGTCACCGGCTGCTGATTTAGCAGTTCGGGTGTGGATTCCAACCTGAAGTGAAGGAGTTGGCACCACTACCAAATCTGTAATCAGATCTATTGACTGAGCAGATGTATTGCTAGCATGGTGAGGCTGTTGTGGCCGCCAGCACCACTATTCTCGGGAAGGGAATGTGGACCATTGGGGGCCATGCTGGATGCCATGTTGATGATTGCCACAGGGCTGGCCACCTGCCGCTGAGCCACGAAACCTGGGCCGTTTTCGTGACCACTGATGGTTTTGCTGTCAGAAGCCAGTGGTGTATGCTTAGGGATTTCGTGTGTGGATCGTGGACACTCGCCGGGGATGCCAGTCAGTCCCTTGACTTTATCTAAAACGGTGTTGAGAAACATCAGAAATGAGGACAATCTGTCTATGATAGGAGAACTGCAGCATACTGACTGGGCAGATTGGAAGCTGATTGTGCTCTTACAATACGTTTCTTTAAATTGTCCAGCTTGTTGTCAGTTCCAGCCATAAATACTACTAAAGAGTTCAAGAGATCCACTTGCACATCCAGGTTGTCAGAATTATAGTTTAGAGCTGAAACAGTGGTCTGGAGTGGTTGCATCACTTGTGGCCGCGTAGCACATGAAGGGACTGAAGCTTTGTCGGGATGATTTTTGCTTCCTGAATGGGGGACCAGGCAGGGTCTGTGAGAAAAAAGGCATCTCCAGAAGAGGCTGGCCGTTAGGTTCTGTACCGCCAAATAATTGGATTGGTTCCCCTGTACCATCCAAGCTGAGTGGCTTAGTTGATGAAAGCAGTATTACGTTCCATGTCGGGGTCCTGGCCCATTGGGCAGCTGGCGGACTGGGAATATCAGCGTCACTGGAGGGCTGATGATGTGGCATAGTGCTAACCACACGCTTTTTCAGTGATTCCACCAGCTGCTCAGGTTTGCTCCACATAGCGTGAAACAGGGTGAGGTCCAGGCACACAAATAGACTGATTACAACAAAAATCTAGGGTATCTTTGTTATGTACAGAACTCAGAAAACAAACTGAATAAGCAATTTGTAATGTCTAGAGAGAGGAAAATTGAAGATGCTTGTGAGGAAATGTGGTTTATTATATGGTGTGGTTGTGCATCCTTACATTGTAAAAGAATCACAAGCCTGTCTTGGATCCAGCTAGGCTCACATTAGCTCAACCCTGATTAGTTATGTTTCTGAAAGTCAAGATTTAACAAAGGAACAAGAAAAAGAATTTAAAAGTACCAAAACAATTGAATAAGAATGAAACACGCCACAAAGGAAATCCAACACCAATTTATAAAAATAAATCTTATTATTTATGAATTTTTCGACGCCAAAATGAACAGAATTGACTGGAGGATTCCAGAGATATAAATTATTAAACAAATCGGAAAGCAATGCCTTTCACTCAAAATGCAAACAAGCATTGGTAACTACTGTGGTTAGCATTTACTTTGAAAACGTTAGAAAACCTTTTTAAAAAGTTGTGTTTGGCTATTTCGGCCCACTTTGGGTGACCAACTCTTGCAGGGAGAAAGGCAGTGAGGGCAATAAGGCTTAGCAGGACAGTTATCTTGCAGTCAAAGCAGTCTCCAGTCCAGTTTTAGGCCTTTTGGACAAACCGCCATGGATGGTCTTTAGAGTGGTTCTAATGCAAGGGATACAGGATGCTAAAGATGCCAAGGATGCTGGTCTGGTTGATGGGGTCTTCTTGGGGCCATCCCTCAGTCTATGAACACAGTGGTTGTGCTTTGGCCACAGAAGTCAATGTTTCTTGAAGCCCGGGTGAAATATAGCAAAAAAACTTCACTGGTCAACTGGTCCCCAGTCACATGAAACCAGCGGTTCCCTTTAACGACGCTAAGTGTCCATCTTTGGAGACCCAACTGCACTTTGATGACTCTCCCAGGTCCAGCAGACTTGGGTTCAACTTTTCAGTGTCTGAGTTTGGATAATGGGCTGTGCTTTGATGGTTATTGGTGACCAAGAGAATGTGGGTACCAACTTGCAAATGCAGCTTCTTTAACTAATGTGGCTCTGGAGCTGTAAGTAGAAGTCAGCCACTGACTTAACAAATTCAACTCTTCTGTCTGGGGCTCAGAGGAAGACCCCCTTCTCGAGCATGGCACTACAGGAAGCACAATCCTTTCTCCAGTACTGATGTGATCTGAGGTCTGGGTGTCAGGGTTGCCACTTTTATGGCCATAACTTGCCCTCGGGGATGTGGTGACTACTAGCCAATGGGCTACCAAGTCCCATCAGCCTGATTATGACTTCCTGCAATCTGCGGCATCTAGCTATCCCACGATGCAATATTCTGTCCATTCAAAAGATAGCAGAACCCTTCCCTTGATATTTGGAGCTTGGTAGCCAACCCTAGAGGTGTGGTTACCTGAGGGCTGCAAGTCCATGGGAAAACCAGTTTGGCAACTGTTTTTTTCACTCTCTGTTGCTGACGCAAACCTGTCTTATACAATAAAAGACCAGGCCCTCTTTTGTGTGCCAACCATTTGTCTTTTAAAAGTGGCTTCCCCGTTAAAGCTCGCTTTTTGTCCTCACACGCTATGTGGCTTCCTTCCAGGAGAGGTAACACCTCTTTCAACGGCAGGCCTCTATTGTGTCCTTTCCTGAGAGGGGTTCACAACTCTCCCCGGGAGGGCGAAGGATGTCTTGTGTCCAGCAACTGTATCTGGCCACTTGAAAACATGGGCAATAGAGTGCCTTATACTCAAAAGTTACATTACATTCAACTTAAGCATCAAGAAGGGTTTGATGGAATGATTATTTTGATACTTTGAAATACCAACGTTAGTAGTCCCATTCAGAAGTGAGCACAGCTGAGATGTCAGTGTATATACATGTACTTGCAAATACTGCTACTAGCCTTTCTACAGTAAAAATGAAAATGTAGGGTTTTTACTGGTAGGACTTAAAACAAGATGTCATACTTTTGAATATGCAGCTCCCTGGTTTAGGACTCTATAGGCCTAACTTTAGGAGTGACTTATATGTATATTAAAAAGGCATGTCTGGCATTTGTCATTAGATTAAATGACAAAGTTGAGTTAGCACTTTAAAACTGCTCTACCAGTCTGCATTAAGAGGCTGGCAGACTTGTTTTACTTTGTCACAATCATGGTGGCAAAAATAAGTTCAACAGCCCCTGAGGGACACTTTAACTAACAGGCCCTAGGTTTCTTTGGTACCACATACTAGAGACTTATCTGTAAGTTAACTTATGCTAATTAGTTGTAAATCAATTAAACATACACTTTTGAGGGTCAGAGCACTGACTCTGAAGTTTGTTTAGCAGGCCTCAGTGCATTCTCAGAGTCGACAAACCAACAGTATCAGTCCAAAACCTTGGAGGAGATCATGCAAAAAGAGACATTTTCTTAGAATGCTCAATATGAAACATGAGTAGAACAAGCAGACAATCCCTGTAAAGTGGTCTTGAATGTGAACATATTATGGGATGACCCTTTGACACTCAACCTCAAGGCCTTGTTGCGAGCACACACAATATTTATATTTCGATATTTCTCATGCATGTATAAGCTTTTTGTAAACTAGCACAAAGTGCTGGGGATAGTGATGATTGAATTAATCTCAACCTCTGGTGAATGCTCGGACAACATTCCAGTCCATCATTTTTCACACACTATGCTGTTCTAGGGAGTGATCAGCCATATGCAAGTCAGTGTTGGTCATAGTTTGTTTCTTCTTTTTCCATTGTTCAGCTGTGCACTTATACACTTGTCCAACTAGTCACCTGCACTGAGCCTTCACCTGAAGCACATACCTTGATTCAGGTTTATTCAAGCAAATCAATATACGTTTATTTTGTTTTAGAATTAATTATACTTATTGTTTGTCTTTTTGTTGTTTTTTGGCACGGCTAGGCACTCCCCTAAGTAACTAAATATTCTTTCTAAATGATCTGAGAGAATTACTGTTACTATTTATTATTGGGTGGGAACACAAACAACTTGAGACTAGTTTCAGCCTACTTCACCCTCATCAGTGAGACATAGCTTGAGAGTAATGGCACAGCAAGCAGGAAACCCACCTCTGTCCATATTGGTGGCACTTATAGCATTTATTGCAATGAAGTGATTAAAGGAATGCCCAAATTAATTACAACATTACAAACAGGGATCTTTGGTACAGTCTTCATGATAAATATTTATTTTACGAAGTAAGGAGAGTAAGTATTTGACTTCATCAGAATCTCCTAAGCAATGTCCCATATGCCATTGCGATAGTCCTGCAGCAGAGATTTAGAAGGCACTGACCACAGAGGTCAAGGATTGGGAATGGAAGGGAAGGTTAAACTAAGAGTGGACAAGTTAAAGGAAAGCAAAGGAAGGCATATTGTAAACAGCGGTTTACATTTACAGAGAAGCTTGTGATGAAGGAAAATTTTTAAAAACTAGACAACAATTTCATTATGAGTTAGCATCACAGTTCCCAGCCCAATCAGGTTTAAAAGTTGTGGGGGCATATTATCAAGTTATGATAACAAAAGAGTGTCTGAGGGTCGGAAACAGGAAAATCAAACATATAAGACGTCCAAGGCACAACTAATATATGACCAAAAGGTGAAATAAAGTGTATTGATGTGTGTATAAACACTACATCTCTAGGGTGAGGAAAAAATACCCATCAGTTCCCGCTCTGTACTGCCCTTTTCATCATATGGGTTCTCCTTGTACCCAGGAGAAAGTGCTGTCTGTCACTAGGGGCCCGATTCACAGAACTAACTTAAGACAAAATCTTAAACTTACTACCATTTTGGTATTCACAGAAGGCACTTACTCATTTTGGTATTCACAGAAGGCACTTACTCATTTTGGTATTCACAGAAGTTAGGAGTCCTAACTTTAGGACTCTTAAATGCCTTCTGTGAATACCGAAAGTCTTAAAGTTAGGATTTTTCTCAATTTAGTAGTAGTAAAGTTAGGACTCCTAACTTTAGGACTCCTAAATGCCTTCTGTGAATGCCGAAAGTCTTAAAATTAGGATTTTTCTCAATTTAGTAGTAGTAAAGTTAGGACTCCTAACTTTTGGACTCCTAAGTGCCTTCTGTGAATACCGAAAGTCTTAAAATTTGGGGTTTTCTCAGTTTAGTTGTAGTAAAGTTAGGACCCCTTACTTTAGAACTCCTAAATGCCTGCTGTGAATACCGAAAGTCTTAAAATTAGGGTTTTTCTCAGTTTAGTAGTAGCAAAGTTAGGACTCCTTACTTTAGAACTTCTAAATGCCTGCTGTGAATACCGAAAGTCTTAAAATTAGGATTTTTCTCAATTTAGTAGTAGTAAAGTTAGGACTCCTAACTTTCGGACTCCTAAATGCCTTCTTTGAATACCGAAAGTCTTAACATTAGGATTTTACTCAACTTTACTACTACTAAACTGAGAAAAATCCCATGTTTAAGACTTTCGGTATTCACAGAAGGTATTTAGGAGTCCTAAAGTTAGGAGTCCTAACTTTACTACTACTAAATTGAGAAAAATCCTAAATTTAAGACTTTTGGTATTCATAGAAGGCATTTAGGAGTCCTAAAGTTAGCAGTCCTAACTTTACTACTCCTAAACTGAGAAAAATCCTAACTTTAGGACTTTCGGTATTCACAGATGGCATTTAGGAGTCCTAAAGTTAGGACTCCTAACTTCTGTGAATACCGAAATGAGTAAGTGTCTTCTGTGAATACCAAAATGAGTAAGTGCCTTCTGTGAATACGAAAATGGTAGTAAGTTTAGGATTTTGTCTTAAGTTAGTTCTGTGAATCGGGCCCTAGGTGTTCACGTGACAGATGCTCTACCTTTGAGAAATATGTGTGTAAATGGATGATACAAAAATGAGTGTCTCGATGGGTAACTTATTTGCAGTGCAAGAGTGAAAAACGTGAGAAGTGAGGTATGCAAATTATTATCAAGGCCATATCGCCGCTTTTCTGACTTTAAAAGCCAGAAAAGCGGCGATATTTACATCACACTATTAACACACTTGTGCTAAGCCTTGTTAGCTCTAGTTTCTGCAAGTTTGCTCCCGTTTTTTTATTGCCCTGCATGCCATTGCTAATGACATGCAAAGTAGGTGTTCTGTAGCAAAACAACATGGAAATAGTCATTAACAAGGCTTCGCGGTATTTACAAGCCTGCAGCAGACCCGCTTAGCGACAAGAATAATCGCGCTATGCACCCTTATTGCAGGATTTTAACACCTGCTTAAACGTTGACTAAGCCATCTACATAATTGGAGGTGGATTGCAGGGTTAAGGTCACAGGGGCATGTCAGCAAGGATTTCATTATCTCCCACAATTTATCTCTGGTTTTCAAGCGATATTGGCGCTTTTCACCACTATTGCTGGATTTCATATCGCCTCGGAGATAAGCGTTGATATTAATGCGCTATCTCAGCGTTGAAATCCAGCGATAGCCAGCGATAAAAGAAATAGCGCTAAGCGTGCTTTGCGATATTTATAGCAAGTTGTTGTAAATATGCCCCTTGGTGTTTTACCCGGAGACTTCACAACCCGAAATGTCTGGCTGAAATACCAGGGTAATCATGTTTGAATCAACAAGAAAACAGTGAACATTTAGAGTATTTACATTCTCCCCTCAGATGTCATGGTTAAAGGAAACAGCCAAAATCCATCCGACACAGAAACAAACCCCAAGTCATCAATTCACAGAAGTGGCCATGTTTTTACATCCATTCTTGTATTCATGGGAGATGTGTTGCTTTGTTCTTCAGTAATGCATTATGAGGGATATATTTATTGTGATGTTTTCTATGTTTCTGGGATCTTCATATGCACTTGGCATGGTCTTTGGCACTGATGTTCTGGCTTTGTTGACACAGAGCACCTTCTACCCTTTCACTGGTGGCGTGTGAAGATTTGGACTCTGGACCACATTTTAAATATAAGGGATGGCCTGATGGCAACAAGGTCAAAGGGCGCCTTGGCCTCCACTCTACTGGGGAGGTCTGCCTGCTGGGTTTAGAGATTAGCACATGCCTGACAAGGATCTCTGGTCTTTTAATGGTCCCACCACCACAACAGCTTCTTTGAAGGGCTTGTTCCATGTTTGACATACCTGCTCAAAAAATTATTTTGTTATTTGAAAGCAAATTCCCAAAATGGGAATTTGTTCTTGCAGAACAACATAATAATGACCCATGCACAGGGAATTTTCTCCCTCAGCTTGGGGACGTTGTGTGATATCCCACTCAGGGCGTTTAGGTCTTGCATTTTGATCCGTAGGTAGGGAAAACCATAGACAGCCATCGGTCTGCGGTGGACAAACTCTCAAGTAAAGTCTTTCTGCTGGCAGAGCAAACTGGGACTCTTCTGGCAGAATCCCGGTGCATCCCACTCCGAAATAAGGCAGGGGAACTGCGAAGTTGGCAGAACTGAGTAACCACCATTTTTTTGCAGATGCACCATTCTGAAAAAATCTAAATACCCTCCCCCCACCATCATTTCCTGGCTTTGATGGATAAAATCATTTAGAGAAAATTTGTATGAAACTTTATTCTGAATATAAATTAAAGATTTCAAGCTGCTGTTTCATTATTCACTACCTTTGGAGTGTTTTTTCCAAGCAACAATATATTTACTGGAGTGTCTTTAAAAGGCCTGCATTTATTCACCACCCACTACTGTTTTTATTTCTTCATTTCCTTGTTTTTTATATATTATCAAGGCCCAAGAGGATCAGAGTACCTCACATATGGTACTGTACAACTAAACAGCGGCAGTATATGAACAAAACCATAACAATTTAATGATAGGATACAATTTAATGAAACAATAACACAGAAGGTGAAATTATACAATTACAGCGTCATACAAATACAAATGAAGCACATATTTAAACAATTTCTAAGATCTAATGTGCAATATCCGATTGTGTAAGATGGCTAGTGGGAGACATCGGGTTGTTGGTTGAATGCGGGGTGACCCCTATTCAAGTAACAGCCACACCCCCATCAGGATGAACCTCAAAAGCCACTAAATTAACCTGTCCTTTACCCTCTGGTATCTTGACAGAGAAACAGTCAGGCTTAACTGAGAGGCAATGTATAAAATGTTTGAGCAGCACACAAACAGTAATAAAGTGAAAACACAACACAACTCCCTCCCACAATTTTGGAAAAATAGATACAATTTAATAAATATTTGACACCAAAATGACAAAAATCCAATCAATAGAACCAGAGTTATACATTTTAAAATTTTAAATGAAAATCTAGCGTATACAATATCAAAGCACCAACTACGGACATCTTTTAGGCAAGGCCGGGTCAAAGTTGAAAAATATGGCCGACCACGATAGAGCGTGGGTTGCATACAAGAAGTGGGTTGGCCCGGTCAGCACTTATCTTCAAACTTATAGTAAATTCTGAAGAAAATGTTCTGAGAAGGTAAAGTTCAGTAGGGCAAGGCTGCAGGTGGTGTCCGAGGAGAAACTGTTGAGGTTGGGGAGCTGCTGGAAGAAGTCACTGTGAAGATTTGTACATTTAGAGGTTGTCACCTTTTTGGAAGTCGAAAATCTCCGGAGGGACAATCCAGGAGACTGTAGTCGACAAGAGCTCCAGGAGGCTGGGCACCCGTTTTGTGAAGGACCGTTGAACACGACTTGCTGCTACAGAGGAGAACATAGTGGGAGCTGATGCAAAGTCATGCTAACCGACAATGAATCCTTGATGAATAGACTAGCAAGTTGGTCCTGGTCTTCCTTCAGTTCTTAGAGCAGTTTTTAGCCAAAACGTTACCCAAGGTTTGGATTTTGGCTATTTTGACTCTTTTAGCACCACTACGAGGGGCCCAGGACTGGAGGGGCACCACTTGGAGCTTCGGACTCATCCAGGCTTTGTTTAGGTGCTGGTTCAAGATGGTGGGAGTCTTTTCTGTCCCTGAGGCTCTGTACAGGAGGCCAGAAAACACGTCCTTGGAGTCACTCTGGTGGTCCTGGGTTCAGGTGATAAAGCAAGGCAGGTCTCTTAGAGTTCAGGGCAGGCTCCAGGCAGCTAAGCATAGCTGCCAGGTGCAGCAAATCATTCTTGTTGAAGTACACAGCAGAAGCAGGCAGTCCTCTGAGAGTACTTCTGCAGGTATAGAAAGTGAACAGAAGAGTGGGGTTGACAGTCCTCTTTTTATACATGATGCCTTCCTTGAATTACAAGACATTTCTAGAGAATTTCCTTTGGAGTGCTTGAGGTTTCATGACACGTCTGCCCTGGCTCCAAGCTGGCTGCATGAACAATGTAGGAGTGACAAGTCCTTTGTGTAAATGCAGAGCACAACCTAAATACTTGCAAATGGGGCTCTGCCCTGCACCGCCACCCCATCCTGCTAGTTGAGTCCCCTTACAGGTACATCTAATACCTCTATTGTGTGGCTGTCTGGGAGGAATAAACAAAGTCCAACTGTCAACTACTCCCAGTCATGTGACGCAGGAGAGGCTGCAAGCACCAAAAAGTTACGGCAGGAAAACTGCAACTTTCTGAAAGTATACCAAGGGGTTGGGTCTTCCTATTCAGCAACGTTAGGCCACAGAAGAATAAACATTGAAATAATGCACCTTGTCTGAAACAATTTCAAGCACAGAAAACTATTACATGATCAAGAATTTGTATTAGCATGATCACATTGTTTTTTCGTAATGCATCTTCATCATTTTTTGAAAAATATTTTACATATCATATCATATCCATGAATAGCATAACCTTCAGTTAGTGTCTTATATACTTATTAATCACACATAACATATTGGTCTTGTGCCAAAATTCAAATTATATTGTGTGCAAAACAAAGAATTCAAAACAAATCTACAGTACTTGTAATACATTGAAATTCACCAGTTCTCATCACTAGACATAAGGAGTAACATATATTTTTAGTTGTACATACGCTAAAAAAATCAAGCATTAGCAGGGGTTGTAGCAAATCATTAATTAAACCAAGGGAAGTCTCCAATGTTTGGGGGTTATCTCCACATGAAGGTTAGTTCATTCAACTCCCTAATGCACAGTATCAATGCATTTCGATCCCCATGATTTTGGGGTCTCCTTAGGACTAAGAACTTGGAAATGCTGTGAATAAATTAAAAATTGAAACAAAACTATTAAAATCACATTCATCTTGTGGGATATTTGATTTGAATTCGTCCCCTCTCATTTGTTTTTCCCTTATTTTTTATATCATATCCAGTTGTTAGACTGTTAACATTTTTAGAAAAAGCGGAAAGAGAACAGTACCATTTTATCAGAAGTCGATCTAATGGGGGTTGTGATTTAAATAGTAGTTACTGTCCATTATTTGGGAAATTGAGAAACAGCTTACTTAATCTATGGTGCATTGCATGAATGTTAGTGTTAGTCTTTGATTTGCAAAAGCAACAGTTGATGGACAGAATGCAGAACAATGTCATACATTCACCCTAGTACAGAGATCTGGGCCGAAAGCCATCGTTTTTTTGCTCACAATGCCATTCCAGTTTGAACCCAGCCATATGCAAATCAGTCTTGACCCTGTGCCCCATGGGAACAGTCCAGCCCGAACTGCCAAGCCAGGTCCTCCCTGGACTGGAAACAAGCATCCTAGGACCAGTTTTGGGCTTTCAGCCCTCATCAGCCAGGATAGCTTGATTCCAGAGGCATGGAGAGCACAGGACTCATGTCTGAGCATACCCGTCCCACTCGGGGTGACAAATGCCTGGACCGGAAATAACAGATGCTTGTTCCCGGTCCAGGGAAGACATGGCTTGGGAGTTCGGGCTGGACTGTTCCAATGAGGCACAGGGTCAGACTGTTTTGCATATGGCCATGTCTGAACTGGGGTGGCGGAGTGAGCTAAAGAATGATGATGGATTAAACCCAGATCAGTTGACTGGGGGTGAGTGCTTGCAATGTTCAACCCATCCGTCCATCATCCCCTTTGGTTTTGCTTTGTTCGCCCTAAGTTGGCAGGGTGTGCTCAGACGTGGGTCCCTTGCTCACTTTGCCACGGGATTCAAGCTAGCCTCTCTGATGACGGCTGGTTAGCCAGAAACCTGTCCCAGGATGCTTATTTCCAGTCCATGGAAGACATGGCTTGGCAGTTTGGGCTGGACTGTTCCCATGAGGCACAGGGTCAGACTGATTTGCATATGGCCATGTCTGAACTGGGGTGGCAGAGTGAGCTAAAGAATGATGATGGATTAAACCCAGATCAGTTGACTGGGGGTGGGTGATTTCAATGTTTAACCCTCCGTCCATCATCCCCTTTGGTTTTGCTTTGTTCGCCCTAAATTGGCAGGTTATGCCGAGACGTGGGTCCCTTGCTCACTTTGCCACTGAATTGCAGCTAGTCTGGTTGATGACGGCTGATTAGCCAGAAACTGGTCCCAGGATGCTTGTTTCCGGTCCAGGGAAGACATGGCTTGGCAGTTAGGGCTGGATTGTTCCCTTGAGGCACAGGGTCAGACCGATTTGCATATGGCCATGTCTGAACTGGGGTGGCAGAGTGAGCTAAAGAATGATGATGGATTAAAACCAGATCAGTTGACTGGGGGTGAGTGCTTGCAATGTTCAACACTCTGTCCATCATCCTCTTTGGTTTTGCTTTGTTCGCCCTAAGTTGGCAGGGTATGCCCAGACATGGGTCTCTTGCTCACTTTGCCATTGGATTCCCGCTAGCTGGGCTGATGGCGGCTGATTAGCCAGAAACCGGTCCCAGGATGCTTGTTTCCAGTCCAGGGAAGACATGGCTTGGCAGTTCGGGCTGGACTGTTCCCATAAGGTATTTTCGTTGCCGTATTAGTTATATGGAGGAAAAAGGAAGAACAGCAAATAGCATTTTAATTGTAAGTTTGCATGCTCTCCGTGGCTTAAAATCTCAGTAATTAGCTGTTTTATACAGTGGGAGAGCTTACTTTATTCAATGAAGCAATTGTTCTGTGAGGGTTTGTATGGTAGTTTGGCCAGATTCTTTCCTGCTATCACTAAAGCAGTCAGGATAGAGATTGACATGAGCAGCAGTTAAACATAATATTAAGGACCCCTGAGGTACAATTCCTGGATCAGATAGCGAATCATTCAACTTGATCAATTGTGAGTGGTTAATTAGATGAGATCTGAGAGCAGTCTAGGACTTTTCTTTCAATCCCCATAGGTTATTTTATAATATTGTTTAGGATGTCATGGCTAAAACACAGTAGCAAACGTCAGTGAAAGATCATGCAAAATCAACAGGCAAGAGTAACCATCATTGATGATGCAGAGGGAATCATCAGTGACATGCAGGATAGGTGTCTGGGTAGGGCCACTGGCTCTAAAAATGGTAATCAGGAAGGTTTTGGCCCTTAACAAACTACTCAAGGTGAGAATTCACACAGTATTCCAGGATTTTAGGAAGAATGGAAGATCAGAAGCTAGACATATTGAACTGATATTGTTTAGATCCTATGGGTCTGCTGTATGTTTTTTAGATTTTGATATTGTCTAAAAAGACAATGAGAAGAGGAACCTGGGTATTTCAATGCTATAAGCACAATAATTGTTCCTTTGCAGAATGTTGGTGAGTCTGTAAAGAAAACTGGAATATGATCAATTCTCAGTGCATCTAATTGTGAGCAAAGTTAGTTGAAATTGTGTCATTTTTTCTTATGAGATTTCATAAAATTCCATGAAAAGTGTATCAACTTCTGCTTTCACAGCGAAATGGGAATTGCCTGTATCTCGCGTAATATTTTTTATACCCCAGGGCACCTTGTGTTAAAAGACTTGCAAGATACCGTCCAGAATTGAAAATATCTTTTCACAAGGTATTTTCTCTGCGAATCAGTCTCCTTCTGGTATCTCAAAATACTTTTTTAATTGTAAGATGCATACTTGGGTAAAAACAATATGCAAAACTGCATATTTTCAGGAAAAATAATGAGTTTTGAATAACGCAAAATGTAGGAAGTTTTTGAATTTCACCAGCATCACTATAATTTTTCCTTGGGCTATTAGAAAATGGTCATGTCTCTCTAAACGGCCATCTCCTCTCTTTTTTTTGTATGTATATTGCGCCAATTGAGTGTAAGTCAACTTTACCATGCTTAGAGGAGAGAGCAGAAGCACTTTAGGACTGGTTAGCAGTGGTAAAGTGTGCAGAGTCCTAAAGGCAACAAAAATAAATTCAGCAAAACAGGAGGAGTGAATGCAAAAATGTTGGGGTGACCCTGCAGAGAGCAACAGGTGCAACATGTTATAAATTATTTATTGTTTACTGAAATATTGGTCTATGGACATTTTAATTACAGAGAAGCATTCTGTATGTGTGTGTTGATGAAAACAAACTTTAGAACTATTTCTTGAACATTTACCTGAACTCTTAATTATGTCTCATAATTATCTGAATTCTTCAGACTAGGTTTGTATGTGTGCTACAAATTGTCTTTGTGAAGAAACAGGAATGCTTCTTAGAGAAAACAACTTGCAAATATATGTACATTTAGGAATGTCCTGTATAAGGTATTAGATTTTAATCTTTGTATATATGCATATGTCAGAAGCCCTTTTAGAGGGCCATGGGACACGCAGGGGCTACTGGGCTCAATCATCAAGGTTGAGGCCTTTTACTCCTGATGTCCCAGGGTCCATCCTACTATGGATCCAGCTCAACTGGGCCAAGTACCGCTTCTGCACTTGACTCTTAGTGGTAGCTGTAATCAAGCAGTTAAGTCTCCCTCTGCTTGGGTTGTAGATACAGGTCAGTGACAGCCACTCATATCTCAAACTGCAAACAGTAACAATAAACCAATATCCAGCCAAATACTTGCTTTTATAAGAAAAGTAGTATTTTATTACTAACTCTACACAAGTAAAGAAGTTTGACATTCAGAACCAGCAACACAATCCCTGTGGAGGTTTGGGCTCAAATAATTTGTGTAATGTGTTTCGGGTTATTCACATTCATTAGTGGCTGCATCAGGGGATGCAAACTATTAGGCTGTACTCAAGAGTTCTCCCTTGGACTCCAGACTCCAGTAATTTAGTCAAAAGTGTCCATGGTACCACAGCACCATTAGCAGCAAGTCCCCCTGGGCCAAACTGGCCTAGTTCATGTCTTACCCACTCTCGCAGGACAGAGGAGTTCAGTGATGCAACTGGCATCTTCAACAAGCAACTGCGAGTCCTGCTCAGTTTGGAAAAGTTGGGCTGCTCGTGGCCCACATGGCACCACCCAGTGACACAGGCTTTCTCTCTTGGGTGGCACTTCCAGAGGTTTCTCAGATGTTGGACCAGCTACTTTTTCGCAAAGACATGGTATGTTGACTTTTCTCAACAGGAGGAGGTGAATCCTTTTCATGGGAGTGACCAGAGATCACCCCTGGATGTCAGCCAAGGTGATACGTGCATCAAAATGTCTATCCCACACCCCAGCCCATCTTTTTATGATTCTGTTATTAGCCACATCTCCCTTGTTAACATGTGTCCAGGTCCCTTCCTTGTGATATATCATTGAATCAAAGAGTAGTCTTTTGAAGTGTAAAGGGAGTGTCTTCTCTTTCCCTCCAGTGTGTCCTCACCCAGCTCACAGGAATATAGCATTTCACAGATCTTTCTCAGGGATTCCTCTCCTCCTCAGGTCTTTGCCAGGAAGGCCTGGGCTTCCCAAAGTTCAACCCAGGTTTATCTTTGTAATGTATCACTGCAGGCATCCTTACTCAGTACACATCCACAGAACACTCTTTGTCCTGTTCCTCCATACATTGAACCTTTACATGTACACATGCATTCAGCACACACACTCTGTCTGTGTGCACTGTTCAGCACTAAACCTTTTCTATATTTAATCAGGGTGATTGCTTTACAGACACACATATTGCCAGCAAACACACTCACTATGTGCGGGCTGCACAACACTTCACCTTTTATGTATTGTATTTTACACAAGCACACATAAATCCAGCACACATTGTGCACGCACTGAACAGCACTACATCTCTCATGCAATGTATTCCTCTCAGGCATACAAACACTAAGTACATGTACTAATCACACATGCACTGCACAGTACTGTTCCATTCTTGTGCTGTACACTTCCCAGGCACACATACAACTAAGGCAGAGTCACTATACCTGCACTGCACAGCCCTCCACATCTTACCTGAGGAAGGCTAAGGGTGAGTGAAGCACACAGCAATTAAACTTTTAAAATGATGAGTGAGCCTCCAGGCCTCACTCCAGTGACACACAGTAAAAAGGTCCTGTTCGCTGCTATTGATCACTGCACGGTATACTTCCACCACTGCACGTGTGTTGCTTAACTCCTAGTGAAGGCGGTATCCTTCCAACACTATGAGAATAGCACTTTGGGTGCCCGTCTCAGGCCAACAAGACCTCAATCTATGAGACATTCCTATGTCATGGCACACAGACATGATTCGTGTTCGCCCATGACACAAAATGAGCATTAAGGACCCAGCGAATAGTACAGTTGAGCACTCACGGCAGGGTACATGACTCTTACCATGCAGTATTGAAAGTGACTAGTTAACTAAGATATATTTTTATGTTGCAGGGATACACTACAGCCTGAAAACCTCCTTGAACCCAGAAGTCACAAGGCAGAGAGTTAGAGCCCTTCCTCTCAGTTTTTATCTCTTATCCAATTACACTTTACCCTCTTTTACCACCAGCCCTCATATCCTGGAGTTTGTAGTTATTATTGGGGTGCACAGTCTAAATATTGATTCCTAAATATCGACCTACAGAAATATCGAGTTGGAAATATCAAAGGTACAGAATATCGAGGTGAAGAATATCGTTGTACAGAATATGGACCCTAAGGTAAGTAATATCGATTTTTTTATATCGATGTAAGTAATATCGAAGTTAGTAATATCGATATCAAATATATCGATGTTACTATTCTAGATGTGACTAATATCGATATTTGTATTATTGTTATGTATTTTATTATGTACTTAATATGTATGTGTTATATGTTTTTTGTTAAGTATTTTACTTGTTTTAAATTATATGTGTACTATTTTTATATATTAATAATGTTATTTTTAAGTCAATTTTATGTTTTAGTACCGGAGCGGGTTGTGGGTTTATAGGGGAATAGGGTGGGAAGTAATTTAATTATACTAAATTAATTATTAATTTTTAGGAATTATAAATTAATTTTAATTAAATGTTGTGTTTAAGTTCTGTAGCGGGTTGTGGGTTTATAGGGGAATTGGGTGGGAAGTAATTTAATTGTAATTAATTAATGATTTATTTTTATTTATTGGTATTGATAATTACTTTATTTTTAATTAATTATTAATTGTCAATTAATTATTTTAATTGGTAATCATTGTTTGTAATTGGTAATTACATTTTTTAAATGATAATTAATTGTTTAATTGGTAATTAATTTGTTTAATTGGCAATTCATATTTTTAATTGGTAATTCATTTTTATTGGGAATTCTTTTTTATTAATTGGTAATTAATGTTCAATAAACAGTATTTGTTGGTATAAACAATAATTGTATTGTTTAATATTTTTTAACTGTTAATCAGTTTTTAATAATTAATATGTTTTTGTTATGAACATTTTTTATGGTTCAATATTTATTATTTGGTAACTAATATTTATAAATTAATATGTATTGGGATTTATTGTTAATTTATTGTTAATTAATTATTCAATTGTAATTATGCTTTTAATAATTATTAATGGGTATTTGTAAATGATGTAGAGTTATTTAAAAATTAAATTATTAATTATTTTAAATACAACAATTATTTATAAGTATGTTATATTTAACTTCTACGCTATCCAATGCTTTCCCTACTGTTGCACTCTCTGGAGTGGGAATAGTAATTTTTACCCCTACGCTATCCAAGGCTTTCCCTACTGTTGCACTCACTGGAGTAGGAATAGTAATTTTTCCCCTACGTTATCCAACGCTTTCCCTACGGTTGCACTCTCTTGGATGCGCTTGTCATCAGGTATTGTACCGGGTCTAGATGTACGCCGAATTAGGGTGCCATCGCATTTTTTTTAAAACCGGGAACTCTTTAGTTTTAATTTTAAACCCTGCTATCACTGTCACTCCTACCTTGCTTTGTTTTAATAGCGCATTCGCACTGCTACCACTGGCTCCACAGTCCCTGGTCCACCGACAGGCATTTGGATTGTTGTGGAGGGACAAGGGAGGAGATTTCGGGCCCCGGAAGTGATTTACTACTTCCGGGCCCATACGCCAACCAGACACTCCCATTGGGTCAGCCCCACCCCCACTTGCTATAAAATAGGAAGCCTGCAAGCTGCACGGTGGACGCGCTTGTCATCAGGTATTGTACCGGGTCTAGATGTACGCCAAATTAGGGCGCCATCGCATTTTTAAAAAAAACAGGAACTGTTTAGTCTTAATTTTAAACCCTGCTATCACTGTCACTCTTACCTTGCTTTGTTTTAATAGCGCATTCGCACTGCTACCACCGGCTCCACAGTCCCCGGTCCACCGCCAAGCATTTGGATTGTTGTGGAGGGACAAGGGAGGAGATTTCGGACCCCGGAAGTGATTTACTACTTCCGGGCCCATCCGCCAACCAGACACTCTCATTGGGTCAGCCCCACCCCCACTGGCTATAAAATAGGAAGCCTGCAAGCTGCACGGTGGACGCGCTTGTCATCAGGTATTATACCGGGTCTAGATGTACGCCGAATTAGGGCACCATCGCATTTATTTAAAAAACGGGAACTCTTTAGTTTTAATTTTGAACCCTGCTATCACTGTCACTCCTACCTTGCTTTGTTTTAATAGCGCATTCGCACTGCTACCACCGGCTCCACAGTCCCCGGTCCACCGCCAAGCATTTGGATTGTTGTGGAGGGACAAAGGAGGAGATTTCGGGCCCCGGAAGTGATTTACTACTTCCGGGCCCATCCGCCAACCAGACACTCCCATCTGACACACCCATTGGCTGTTCAGCCACTATTAAACAGATGCTACACAAGTCGCGCAGCGGCCGGGCCCGACCGGGGCCTAGGGCCCTACCCCCTGCTCATTTTGCCCCCGCCTATACCTCTGCAGAACTAAAGACTCACCAGGGCACCTGGCCCATTAGCAGTGAACTTCGTAACAGACTAGGCATCACTGGGATTCTCTCCCTGCCCTCCGAGGCCCCTCCCGCTATTCTCTCTGAGCCATCCCCCCCCACCATCCCCGCACTTTCGAGTGCCTCTCAGACCCTCTCTACCGCCACCACCCGCTTTCAACTTACTCCCACCAAACTTTCCATCTGGTACCTAAACACCCGCTCACTAGCCAGACACCAGGTTGAGATTTTCCACTTGCTTGACACCCTCAGCCCTGATATCCTGTTTCTTTCCGAAACATGGCTCTCGTCTGAGTCCATGCCTGATATTCTGGCTGCTCTCCCTGGCAATTATTACATTTTTCAGGCCAACCGGCCAGATGGGAAGACTGGGGGGGGTCATTGCTGCTATCATTGCCCATCCGCACATTTTCACTTCCATTACTATCCCCCTCACTCCTTTCGCTGATATCCTTGTAGTTACTTTGCACTCTAAACATTTCCCGCTGGCATGTGTTCTCTGCTACCGCCCACCTAACCGCTCCTCAAACTTTGTTCAATTCTTCAGCAACCTGGTTGCAGAGCTGGTGATTAACCACGCTAGGCTCCTTATCATAGGCGATTTCAATTACTGGCCACATGACCCACTTGAGAGCCCCCACTCAAGACAATTTCCGGATTTACTCTCCGGGCTAAACTTTTTAGAACACATCAAAGTAGCCACCCACATTAGAGGGCACACCTTGGATCAGGCCTGGAGTCTTAATCTGGACATCCTCGACCTCCGGGTATCTCCCTGTGCATGGTCCGACCGCTATCTTGTTTCCCTCTCTATCAGCCTACCGATCCCCATCGCTACATATCCAGCAGTCTCCACCATGGTTAGAAACTGGAAGCATGTAGACATCCCCTCCATTTGTACGAATCTTACCTCCACCCTTCCCACTTTTCCCAACCTCTTGGACCCTCAATGCTCACCTCACACGCAGGCTGAAGCTCTCTCCTCCTGGATGACCCAGGCGAGAGACAACTTTGCCCCACTTAAGGCATTAAAAACAAAGAGATCCCACGACGCCCAACTTTGGTTTACCAAAGATCTTAGGGACAGGAAACTCGCTTTGCGCCGATTGGAGTGCAAGTGGAGATTTCACTACTGCCCCCTCAAAAAAACTTTGTTTTTAAAGGCCCTACATGAGTATAAAGTGGCCATCGTGAAGGCTAAATCCGCACATTTTTCTGCAAAAATACTTAGCTCCAGCTGCAAATCAAAAACTATTTTTTCAATCGTGGATGAGCTGGTCAAACCTGACCGCGTCACTATTAAATCCCCTTCATCGCAACCCCTCTGCGACTCCCTCAATAGCTATTTTATTGATAAAATCATAACAATCAAAACCAGCATTCCCATTGCTGCTACTACATCACATTCTACCATGGCCCCCCCAACTCCGTCCATTATCTAACGTTTCCCACACTCACAGAAGACACCTTCTTTTCTCTCCTAGGGAAAGTAAAGTCGGGCTCCCCTCAGGATAGTTGCCCTTCCCACATCAGTCATGAAATCTACCGCAATATTCCCACACCCCCTCTCTCCCTGTTAAATAACTCCCTCTCCTCAGGGGTGGTTCCCCTCCCCTTCAAAACAGCGGTGGTCTCACCCATTCTGAAAAAACCTGTAGCAGACCCTGATACTCTTTCTAATTTCCGCCCAATTTCCCTTCTCCCTTATTTCGGCAAAGTTCTAGAAGCCTATGTGGTCAACTGCCTGAGCACTTTCATTGAATCTACCCATTTCCTCGACCCTCATCAGGCCGGATTTAGGCCTCAGCACTCCACTGAATCTATCGCCCTGGCCGTCCATGAGGAGCTAAGAAAGGGGGCCGACCAGAACATCTCCCAAGCTTTGGTGCTCCTTGATTTGTCGGCGGCGTTCGACACTGTAGACCACACCATCCTACTTGAACGTGTCGAGCACGCCGGCATTCGGGGGCTACCACTGAAGTGGATTACCTCCTTTCTTCAGGACCGTACTCAGGCAGTGTCTCTCCCACCTTTCTCCTCAGTGGGAAAACATCTCGCCTGTGGAGTCCCGCAGGGCTCTTCGCTTTCACCACTCCTTTTCAATCTTTACATCCGCCCCCTCATCTCGGAGCTCCAACAAAAATCTGTCACTATCCTCAACTATGCAGACGACCTTCAGCTTATCTTCAGCATCGACCCTTCCCCCTCCTCCATACAAAATGTCCACTCCATCATGAACTTCATTAGCTCCTGGATGAACCTCAATCAGCTCAAACTTAACCCTGATAAAACTGAGTTAGTTCTCACTGGTCCCCATGGTAACCCCTGGAATTCCTCCTTTTGGCCACCTTCACTTGGCCCCTCTCCTTCCCCTGTTGATACTGTTAAGAGCCTAGGCATTACCATTTGCAAGGACCTCTCTATGAGGGCACAAATTAACTCAGTTATATCCACCTGTTTCTATCACCTGCGTCGTATCCGTAAAATCAGTAGACTACACTCTCACAAAGCTCTTGTACAGGTCATCCTAGGACTCATCATTTCTCGCATTGACTATGCGAACGCCCTATATGTGGGCATACCAGCATATCAATCCAAACGTCTTCAGCTTATCCAGAATGAGGCAGCCAGGTTGGTCTTCGGTTTGCCAAGATCTACCCACACCAAGCCCCTTTTAAAGAATCTTCATTGGCTCCCGGTTGCTCAGCTCAGCCTCTTCAAGCTCGGCTGCCTGATTCACAAAGCTCTTTTATCCCAGGGACCTTCTTTTATTTCCTCCCTCCTGCACCGCTACGTTCCCCAGCGTGATCTCCGCTCCTCCAACCACAATCT
Organism: Lissotriton helveticus; assembly: GCF_964261635.1. NCBI lineage: Eukaryota > Metazoa > Chordata > Amphibia > Caudata > Salamandridae > Lissotriton > Lissotriton helveticus. The sequence continues at coordinate 1,137,809,283 of NC_136067.1, read as the reverse complement.
TCTCACCCCGTGTTCCTTCAGGCGCAAAAAACAGGGAGGCCTGTGATTCTCCACCCAGGCCCCTCTTTTTTGGAACTCCCTTCCCCCCGCACTCCGCCTCCTCCCCTCCCACGTTCATTTTAGAAAATCTCTGAAAACCTGGCTTTTTTCTTTAGCTTACAACTAGCTCACCCGATCTGTTCTGGACAGCCCTTCCACTCCAGCGCCAAGAAACCGTAGGTGAACGTGCGCTTTACAAGTTCCATTTATCATATCATATCATATCATATCATATCACTCTCTGGAGTGGGAATAGTAATTTTTACCCCTACGCTATCCAACACTTTCCCTACTGAGCACTATCTGGAGTGTGAATAGTAATTTTTACCCCTACGCTACCCAACGCCTTCCATACTGTTGTACTCGCTGGAGTTGGAATAGTAATTTTTACCCCTACGCTATCCAACGTTTTCCCTACTGTTGCACTCTCTGGAGTGGGATTAGTAATTTTTATCCCTACTTTATCCAACGCTTTCCCTACTGTTGCACTCTGGAGTTGGAATAGTAATTTTTACCCCTACGCTATCCAACGCTTTCCCTACTGTTGCACTATCTGGGGTTGGAATAGTAATTTTTACTCCTACCCTATCCAATGCTTTCCCTACTGTTGCACTCTCTGAAGTGGGAATAGTAATTTTTACCCCTACGCTATCCAACGTTTTCTCTACTGTTTCACTCTCTGGGATTGGAATAGTGATTTTTACCCCTACGCTATCCAACGCTTTCCCTACTGTTACACTCTCTGGAGTTGGAATAGTAATATTTACCCCTACGCTATCCAACGCTTTCCCTACTGTTGCACTCTCTGAAGTGGGAATAGTAATTTTTACCCCTACGCTATCCAATGTTTTCCCTACAGTTGCACTCTCTGGATTTGGAATAGTAATTTTTACCCCTACGCTATTTAACGCTTTCGCTACTGTTGCACTCTCTTGAGTGGGAATAGTAATTTTTACCCCTACACTATCCAACGCTTTCACTACTATTGCACTCTCTGGAGTGGGAATAGTAATTTTTACCCCTACCCTATCCAACGCTTTCCCTACTGTTGCATTTTCTGGAGTGGAAATAGTAATCCTACGCTATCCATGTTTTTATTACTGTAGTTTTTATTGGACTTTGAATAATAGTTTTATTTATTTCGCTTTTTAATATTTTTTGTATTATTTTAGATAATGTAGTATATAATTAACTTTAAAAAGATTGAAAGTATATTTAATTTTTTTAATTTATTAAACATAATAATTTATTTTTTATGTATGTTATTGTTTTCTGTGTGTAGATGTATTTGTAATTTATAATATTTTTAATAATTTGTAAGTTATTAAAATAATTATTAAAAAGTATTATTAAGTATATATTATATATTTTATGTATATGTTTAATTAATGTTTTATTATTATATATGTAATATTTATTAATTTTAAACATTCTTAAATATGTTTAACTATGTTTATTTCATTTATAAGTATTATTTACTTTATTTTACACTTTTCTTTAACAGAAAAAAAACAATATTTTTAATTACGATATTTTTAACATCGATATTTTGGTTTCGATATTTTTGTACTTACCATGTTTTAGATAGGATGTCGATATTCTTGCCTTCGATATTCCTGCGCGATATTTCTGTAGATCGATATTTTGTAGGTCGATATTCTGTCAGTGATTCTATTATTCAGGGTGAGGAGAGACTGAAAGGAGCCTAGATTGCATTAGACCCTGTCCTCAAAGTTAGTACAACCTAACACTAACATTCTGAATTGTTATAATTTGTTTGCTAAAGATATTACCTGTAATGATTTCACGGATAGACTGGTGGAAGCGGAGGCGCGGATATCATCGCTAGAAGACCAGATGGTGTCTCAAACGGCTGATGTTGCTGCAATAAAGGCGCATAAAGATGATGTGCAGGATAAGATTGCTGAATTGGAAGACCGCCTTCGCCGTAATAATTTACGCTTACTAGGGGTCCCGGAAGGTCTTGAGGGACAGGATATACGTAAATTTGTTGCAGAGCTATTTGAAGAAGCGCTTCCCGAAGTAACAGAATGGAACTGGGGCCGTGAGATTCAACGGGCCCATAGATTTCTTTTTCGGCAGCGACCGGCAAGAAGTGAGCAAGCCGGACCCCTGCAACCGAGGGCCATTTTGATTTCTTTTAACAATTTTTTGGCAAGGCAGGTGCTGTTTGATATGGCTAGACCTGATAGGAAGAGAACTGGCAAAGGAATACCGTTTTTTGATCGGCCTGGTTTTTGCCATTCCACCATTGAGAAGCGATGAAAGTTACGGCAATTAATTGTTCCTTTCCAAACAAAGGGTCTACAAGTATTCTTACTACAACCAGCAACTTTAAAAACTGTCAATAAGGGCCAGACTCGCTTTTTCACATCTGAGGCTGCTGCGAAAGAATAACTGCATACTTTGGTCTGAAGGTCGATGGACTGATATAATGGCCATACTGATCTAATATTGACTCTTCCTGTTTTTATATTCTTTGGGTCTTGTGTTTATTTTTTTCACTTGTGGATATAGTGAGCCGAGTATCAAGAGAGCCACTCACTGAACATCAAAAGGGCGGTCGGCCCTATTGCCTTAATTAAGGGGGGGTCACCTTGGGGGGATGGGCGGTTTGGCATTGTGGTGTGTGGGTGGGCTGGGGGCACTCGGGGACTAGGGGAAAAGGGGGGATATGGGTAAGGGTGGAAAATGATAAAAAGTAAGTTCATAGCATTTGTTTTAAGAAATGTGAAGTAGATTTAGCTTCTTGGTTAGCCGCTAATGACCAGCAATTTACAAGTTTTGACGATGGCTAGGCATTTACGAATTTGCTCCTTTAATGTTTGTGGTCTTAATAATGCTTTGAAAAGGAAACGTGTGATTAATGAGCTGTGCCTAATTAATCCTGATGTTCTCTGTCTGCAAGAAACCCACATTCCTTGGTCTAACTATAAGATTTTATCTGAATTGGGATTTACTTTGCTAGCTGTATCTAGGCAATCTACTATGAATAGAGGCGTGGCCATAATGGGCAGTCGGGCTGTAGTCGGTACGGGCAGGATGTGGGTGGATAACCTTGGTCGGTGGGCGATCACTGAATGTATAGTAGGGGGTACAAAGGTTACAATATGTACAGTGTATGGATCTAATTTAGACGAGGCAGAAATTTTGGAGTTTTTAAACGTCGAACTCGCACAGTGGGTAACCCCTTTGATTCTACTTGGGGATTTCAATATACATGGAGACGCCCATACATGGGATCCTCACTTTAAGAACTATAAAGGCCGAAAGCCAAAGGTATACAGGGCTCTAAGCCAGTTGATATCACAACATGGACTAATCGACGGCTGGCCAACGTTAAAACCTACGAATCCAGGGTATACTTTTTTTTCTTCTCCCACTCTAAGCTTTTGAGGTTAGATTACATTTTTTTACCCCGATGTTTAACTGTTGGTGCAAAGATGCAAGTAATGCCTCGGATTACTTCTGATCATAGCCCGGTAGTTATTGATTTGACTTGCTTTAAGGTGAGACGTGAAGTACGAGCATTTACCTTTAGTAAAAAGCTTGTCAGTGACGAGGAATATATAACTCATATCAAGGTATGGGCTAAACAGTTTTTGGAATATAATCGAGGCACTGCTACTCAACCAATGGTTTGGGACTCCTTTAAAGCTGGTCTTAGGGCTGAAACATGCAGCTATGGTTGGGCAAAACAAAAACAACAAAAAGCCTTGATAGCAGGTTTGATTGAGGAACTTAGTGTGGCAGAATGCGAGCTTATTGCTACAATTCGATCTAATACCGACTCAAAAATTGCACAAACTAAGGTTGCTAGTGGCAAAGCCAGGATTAACCGGGTATGGAGTCAGGATATAGCTGCTCAGTATCAGATTTATAAAGCTGAAAGATATGAATATGGAGAGGCAACGGGCAGATGCTTGGCCCAAAGAATGCGGGGTAGACAGGCGGCTCAACGTATTAAGATACTGGAGAATGATAAAGGGGATATGGTAGAAACTATGGACGGTATTATGGAGGTATTTCGTGAGTACTATGAAGCACAATACACTCAAGATCCTGTTGCCGAGGATCTAATAGATTTATACCTCCAGGATTTTGACTTTTGCAAGCTTGGGTCTTCTGAGCGGGAAACACTGGAGGCCCCGATTTCCATGCAAGTATTACAGTTGGCAGTAGAAGACTTAGCGCTGGGGAAAGCATCTGGCCTGGATAAACTCCCTTTGGAGGTTTATCGATTGCTATTTGGTATTATTAAGGAGGACATGCTTGCTACCTTTATAGCGGCTCGAGGTGGAAATTATCCGGTGTCTTGGGACGACGCTAATATAGTAGTCTTTAAAAAAAAGGACAAACCCTCCCAATCCCCTGGCTCATATAGGCCCATATCATTAATTAATGCTGATGCCAAAATATATTCTAAAATATTGGTGACCCGGCTTGTCCAAGTTCTCCCGTCGCTCGTATCTCGATATCAACATGGGTTTCTCCCTGGTAGAAGCACGGTTAATCACTTGCACAGGGTTATATCATTGATAGATTATGCAACCGCATTACAGAAGAATATCGGTATTATTTTTTTAGATGCTGAAAAAGCATTTGATCGTGTTACATGGGCTTTTTTATGGGCTACTATGCGTAAGATGGGATTTGGACCTTTGTTTTTAAAGTCCTTACAAATCATGTACAAGCGTCCTCGAGCTAAAATATGCACTATGGGGCATGAATCATCCTTTGTACATATTACATGGGGAATGCGGCAGGGATGCCCATGCTCTCCATTGCTTTTTGCAATTTATATAGAGGCACTATTACAGCGGCTGGAGTTTACTAACTATACAACCAATGTTAGTGGGCGAGTATGAATCTCGCGTCCTTGCTTATGCCGATGACATTGCGGTTGTGTGCACGGCAGGGCTGTGCCCAGGTGAGCCACGAGTAACACCAGAGGCTAAGTATCTGGGGATTAAAATTAGGATGTCCATTCAGGAAATAATTGAAGTAAATTGGACTGATATATTAGGGTCGGTTAAAAGACAGCTAGAAAAGGTAGAATGCCTACATTTGACAATGGTTGGGCACCGTAATGTGTTGAAGATGTGTATACTCCCAGAAGTGCTCTATTATTTTCGGACGGTTCCCTTGGAGTTGTCATGGACACAATTAATGCAGTTGCAATCCATTACGGATAGGTTCATATGGGGGTGGAAGAAAGCCCGCCGGGCTTCAAAATATATGACCTTACCGTTAACACGCGGTGGGTGGGGTGCCACAAACGTTATTCTATATTATTTAGTGTGCCTTGTACAAAATTCAAAGTATACGGTAATAGGGGGGGAGGCACGGCAGTTCGAATCACATTGAGGCAGATTTACAAGGCACTTGCGCCACGTTTACGTCGCCGTTGTATGACGCAACGGCGGCGTAAACGTGGCGCATCTCTGCGGCCCATTTACAACGTGACGAATCTAGGCAGATGTGACAGGTTGTAAAGCCCTGCGGCACATGTGGGCGTACCGGCGCAGGGTGGGCGTTCCGGAGCAGGTGCGCCTCGCAAAAGTGCCTGCGTGAAATCTACAAGATTTGCGACGCCTCTACGTTAATTCCTTACGACTGCTTGAAGCAGGCGTAAGGACTGACGCAGCACGTTAAGTATAGGGCACACCCGAACCAGGTGTGTGAAGCTCTGTTTAAATTCTTCGAGCCGAGTTATTTCAAACGCACTAGATTTAAAATTATGATTGCAGCTTATAAGTGGTGGATATTACATTGTAAAATCTTGGCTATAAGAAGGATTCATTTCTACACACCCCTCAATTCTATGGAAGTATTTCCGCCTATATTTTGGAGAGAAAAAGGGGTTTGGCGTTTAGGGGATATTTTTAAGGATGGAGCACTGGTGTCCTTTATGGATCTAATGGAAATGTATGCAATTACCAAGAATGATTTCTTTAAATATTTACAGCTGCGTGATTTCCTATACAAATATTGCAGATCACAGGGTATTGTATGTAATGAATTTATTGAAGCTTTGTTAAGAGGGAAAAAGATTGGGATGTTATATGAAATATTACTTTCTAAGCAACGAGATGATATTGCTATTCATGATACAAAGTGGCAGATTCAACTGGGTAATGCTGGTTTAGTGATGCAAGAGTCAATTGACATGGCGGGTGAAGTAATTCTGTCTGCAAATTTATGCACTCAACATTATAAAACTCTTTTTATCCTATATCACACGCAAGCTAAAATGATGAAGTGGGGCGGTATCCATGATGGAAAATGCTTTAGATGCCAGATGGAGGCAGCAGATATTGTTCATATATTCTTTGATTGCGATGCACTTACTCAATTTTTCTTATCTATCGAGCAATTCTTGCTAGAAACAACCAAGGTGCAATGCTCTATAAGTCAGGAAATGCTGCTCTTTGGGGTGGGCAAATATGGAGAAAGTGCACAGATCTGCTACCCTTATTGCTATTTTTTTTATGGCAATGGCGGTGGCTAGACTATGTATTGCCACGATGTGGTTGAAACCAGAGGCACCAGCATATGAAATGTGGTGAGATAAATTTTATAATGTGTTCCATCTTGAATTTAATTTGTACCGTATTAAATCTTTGAAGACGAAACAATTAGGGCTGAAAATATGGCAACCTACGCTTCAACATTTAGGGGTCGATTCCGATCCGGTAAAAAAAATGTCCGTACAAATCGTATCCGGAGCCCTCTCCGTACGACTCGAACACACGCCGTATGACCCGACGAGTACTATCTGGACCGTAGCATCAGGACGCGATCTGTACGGTCCACGTCAGGTAAGGGCGATTTGTACGGAAAAACGCACAATCACATACACACCGTATGGTGCGTACCCCCCATGATCGCAGGGGTACGCCCGTTCACCCAGCGTACATGGGGTACGGTGCGTAACCCTGTGATCATGGGGGGTATGCACCGTACCCCATGTACGCTGGGTGTACGGGGCGTACCCCTGCGATCATGGGGGGTACGCACCGTACCCGGGGGGGGGGCGTTCCGTACCTGTTTCCGCACGAACTCTGCTTTTACGGCTGTTTTCAGCTCACGTAAAAAAAGGGTTGTATGGTGCGTACCCGACACGTATCGTACTTGCTGGGTCATATAAACCAGCCGCGAGCCGTACAGATCTCGCGTACAGCGGGTTCCGACGAAGACTCGTATGGGGATTCGAGTCGTACGGTCTCTGTACGATTCGTATGGAGTCCAGCTCCTGGCACGAATCGTACTTCGATGTACGTATGCGGGACGTTGCAGGGTACGATTCATACGGGAAAAACGTTCCGAACGGCTATTCGGAGCGGTTTTTCCTGAATCGGAATCGACCCCTTAGAGATTTCGTTGTAAAAAATTCTATAATGATATATTTATCTCTTTGCCTTGAATGGCACTTGATTTGAATGTTATTTCTCTCATTGTTTGTGCTTTTGTGTATGCTATAAACTGAACAATAAAAAGAAAAAGAAAAGATATTTACCTTCATTAATTTGCAATAACCTTCTATAGATGTGTTTACATGCAATTTAATGGATAGTTCAATGTAGTAGCAAAGGCATTCATTAACATCATATCACAACAAGTTTGTCCAAACAAATCCACTGACTTCTCAATAAGGTATGTAATGTATATTGAGGTCCTAATACCATCCTTGTGGTGATGACAAGTGCAAAAATAGACTCTGTAATACCAATGGATGACTCCTTTATTGACCTAAACAAAGTCCAATTAAGACTTTGCAGTAGTGGCAGATGACGTTTTGTGAAAATATACAAACTGCGAAAAAAAAGTGTCCTCAATAGCATTGGGTGGCAATTTCAGAAAACAACACATTGTAAGTCTTCTTCCTTTACAGGTATTTATTGAGAATACTTAACTGATTCTAATAATGACTTTCATCGACTTCTCAGGTTATAGTGATTCTAGCAGCAAGTCCTGACTAGAGCAACTATGTATCATGATTGCCTAGCTTGAAGGCTATAGATCACACATCAATTTATATTCCAGCCATTCAAGATGTTTGCCACTATTTGAAAGTTTTTTCAGAGTCCTGTGGCTCCATGGAACATGTAGTCCTTCTTGTCTTTACCCAGGTATTCAGTGTAATGTGTCCTTTTGAGACTTAAGGCTTTTGTCCATACAGAGGCCACACTCTGTGCAACCTGCCAACTTCTTCTGCTCTTGAAGACATGCATGTTTAGGAGCTTCAGGGAAGTGCCTCACATGTGAACACTTTGTGAATGTTTGAGGTATCTGCATATAATCTAAATAGGTCATGGACATAAATCATGATTAATTGACCAGTGCTTTTGCACTATTTGCATAGACTAGGGTATGTTGCTCGATTTGGTATTTTTTGGATGTGAAGTATTTTCTATAACATTGTTGGATGCCCAATGTTATAGGAATACAGAAGAAGAAGAATATTGAACGGCGATTTTGAATTAAGATTAGGGGCCATATTAACAAGAAAAGGCGATACATTCTTGACGCTTTTATCGGCAGGAAACTGCAGCTAAAGCGGCGATAAGGGGCTTTATAATATGCCCTTGTGTATTCCCATAGTAGCCCAGGTTAACACCAGAACCTGGGCTTCTATGGGAATTCACAAGGGCATATTATCAAGCCCATTATCGCCACTTTAGCGGCAGTTTCCTGCCGATAAAAGCGGCGATAATGTATCGCCCTTGCTTGATAATCTGGCCTTAGGTTTTATGGAGGCATTTTGCTCCTACTAGTCTTCTCTTGCTAAAAAAATGCTTTTCTCAAATTATGACAATACACCTGAAGGACGAAGTGCACATCGAACTTCAAATATGTGTTGATGATAATACGATACACATACCTCCGTAGCGTGGGAGCCTCGAAATCATGGTCCGTTAACCAGCTCACAAAGGTGCCAATGTTGGGTAAACGCCTATTGTCTTTTTGGTAAACACTGATGTGGTTTCAATAGGGAATTTGAAAATGGTATAAAATGTATCTGTTTTTCCGAAAGTATGGACTTTGTGCACAGCTAATCAATATGAATAACTAACAAACCAGCACAGCCAGCACGTTATCAACTAGATTAACGATTGTGTTGATTATTTTCAGGAAAATTATTTTTCCAATCATAAAATAGTTTCACAGTGATTTCTAATTTTACATTTATGATATCAGATTATTAAGTTATTACAGTCCTTTGATTTACTAACTGACATACTCTACCCACATGCTAAACAGCCTGTTGTTTTTTTTATTGTTTGTAAACTCTTTATTTAGAGTTTGCCAGATGGGATACTGTCAAAATATGGTCGCTGACCTGCCTTCCATAGTATTAGTGCTGTAGGCTATGATATAATACACTTGTAATATAATGGACAGGCTATCTGCCACGTTGGTAACTGAGTATCCCCTCTATCAAACTCTAAATAAGGCCCTAAGCCATTTGATTTTTCAACCTGACCAGCTCCTGCGGTACTGAGCTTAAAACCCAAGGGCCAGATTTAGAGTTTGGCGACAAGTTACTCCGTCACAAATGTGACAGATATCTTTTCGTCTAATTATGAGTGCATTTGCATGTAAAGCACCTGTAATGAGGGGAACAGGATATCCCTCACTTTTGTAACGCCGTAACCAATCCGCCAAACACTAAATCAGTCCCTAAGTATTCAGTTTTCCATAGGTGCAGCGCGTGTAGGTCACCCAAAATGCTTTACATTGATTGTGGCAGAGTTATAACCAATATAGATCTTTTAATATATTAGCAATGCGTTCACGTTTTCTTTGACTGGTGACTGATGAAGCCGATGCACGTAGAACTGCTTTGATTGGCATTACGAGGCTTTCTGGGAGAGCAGTGGTAGCGTGGAGGGGGTGAATGGGCTTCTGGAGCTCTTTTGTATAAGTACTGTATTGATTATATGAAGATTGTCATACCTGAAACTGAAGCGCTCTTCGAAATTGTGGTGCTCTGGTGACTGTAGTAATTTCTGTTAAAATGATCATAAAAATATTTGCAAAAAGGGAGGGATGTGGCACAGTGGCCAGAGCGGCTGACCCCGGAGCACGGGGCTCGCGGGTCGATCGCCTGGTGGCAGTTCAGCTCCACATCATGTGGCTCTGTGCAATAGCTCACTGAATCTCCCCGACGGCGTCCAGCACCTTGGAACCCTTAATGGATAATATATTCGCGCGCTTTGCAAATAGGAATTATTATTATTGTAACAAAAATATAAAACTATTCCATGAGGAAAATTAGACACCGTGGGGCAGATTTATGTTAACTGGCGCATCCCCAGGGATGCGCCAGTTAATGTGCGCCACAGTGCGCCACTGCTCCGCCACCCATGGTGCGCCGCATTTACAATGCGGCGCACCATGGTGCAAGGCAGTGAAGATGCGTGACGCATCTCTCCGCGTACGGGCGGCGCATTGCAGGAGTCATGTCGCAAGTGCGACATGACTCCTGCAATGCACAGGGGCCACCCCTACAATGCATGGTGCGTCACCCTTACGCCTGCTTCAAGCAGGCGTAAGGAATTGACGTAGAAAGTGACTGAGTGAAATCTCATAGATTTCACTCAGCCACTTTTAGGAGGCGTTCCTGCGCAGGAACGCCCCCCCCTGCACAGGAACGCCTCCTTATGGCGCAGGGGTTTCCAGCGTGACGCATCTCCTAGATGCGTCACATTGTAAATAGGGAGCATTGTTTGCGTTGTCGTTGCGTCACATTACGTGACGCAATTGAGGCGCAAAGAGGCGCAAGGGCCTCATAAATCTGCCCCCGGGTATAGAAATGAGGGACTGAACTGTGGATCTCATTGTCTTAGCTTTAGCTGAGAGAAAGTGCTTAATCTTGTGCAGTAATGGTAGATGGATCCGCTCTTACTCTTGATGTGACCCTTGAAGGATACAAAGGAGTCACGAGAAAGCCTAGGGATTTAGCAGACTGTTTAAGGTGTGGTAGGAAGGTAAATAATCTATATCATCGCGCCAGTTCTAGAAGAGGAGGAGTAGTTCCTACATTTTCAAATCCCTTTTTAATCGGATTGAGTTTTAGAAATACTGGGGCAGATTTAAGATAACTGGCGCATCCCCAGGGATGCGCCAGTTATTTTGCGCCGCTGCTCCGCCACCCATGGTGCGCCGCATTTACAATGCGGCGCACCATGGGGCAAAAACGGCACAGATGCGTGACGCATCTGTGCCGGAAAGGTGGCGCATTGCTGGAGTTGCGTCGCAAGTGCGACGCAGCTCCAGCAAGGCTCGGGGGTGCCCTATCTGACCATTGCTGGGTCAAGACCTACGCCTGCTTCAAGCAGGCGCAGGGTTTTGACGCAGCATTGGCCTGAAAGTGACTGAGTGAAATCTTATAGATTTCACTCAGCCACTTTTGCGAGGCACACCTGCCCCGGAACGCCCACCCTGCGCCGGAACACCCACAAGTGGGGCAGGGCTTTACAACGTGACGCATCTGCCTAGATGCGTCACGTTGTAAATGGGTCGTAGGGATGCGCCACGTTTACGCCGCAGTTGCGTGACACAAACGTGGCGCATTACCAACATATATCTGCCCCACTGTATTTATTCAGGCGTCAATGCAATTAGGCACATTCGTAGTTTAAACAGTCTTTATCTGAGAGCATTTTAAGATATAATTGGTATTGTCAGCATATTGGTGAATATCAAAGTCTTATATATACACCATGTCTCATTATTTGATTTTGCTTTTTTATTATTTATGATTCTTGTTGTGATATTGCTAAATATTAACTGACTACAGTGCAATGGTTGTTGATTCATTTTACACGTGAGCATTAAATCATGATTATTCTCCCAAATAACAAAAACGATTATTTACTACAGTTCTGGACACATGAAAAGACTAGAAAAGAAGTATATAATGAAAACTAGTAAATACTCAAATCCTAGGAGCTTAGGGACATATTTACAAGGAAATGGCAGGGCGCGACGCTGCTGCTAATTTCGCAGGGTAGTGCCCTGCCATTTCCAAAATGCAGGGATACGCCGTATTTACGACAATATGGCACACCCTTTTTTTTACCTTGTGCTGGCGCTAATAATAGTTGCGCCATGGTGCAAGGATACCTGCATTGCAGGGAATGATTGTTTATGTGTAGGAAGGCGTCCCTTCCCGCACGTAAACAATCAATAATGGTGAATTGTTACTTCCATGTGTGTTACATTCTGCAGCACACATGGAAGCAGCAAATCGACATTAGTTAATGACTATTTATGTGCAGGAAGGGACATCTTCCTGAACATAAACAATCCTTAAAGGCTTTTTTCTCTTTCTATGTGTGCTGCAGAATGCAACACCTGCTGCATGATCGTTTCATACAGAAAACTGCATGAAAGGGTACCATATTTACAAAGCGGTGTAAAGCCATGAAAAGTGGCCTATCACCACTAAAGATAGTGCAGGGCATTGCGTCACCAGACCGTCATACAAAGTGACTCTCCGGTGGCACACTCCCCTTGTAAATATGCCCGAGCTACGGCATGACTAGCATAAAGGGACAGTGGGAGTTGACTTAAATGTAATGTCATAATGAACTCTTATGTTCTTAGGTCCGGAAAAACACTACTACTGTTGGATAATTTGATTTATTCAGTTATTAGATATGTGATTGTTTTTTTAATATGTATAGCGCAAACTTTACCCAAAGGTTTTGGAGCACTTTGCATGAGCACCAATTAAATTGCACAAGAGCACATTCATTTTTGTTGCTGGGATTAATTGATTCGCCCAGAATGACGTGATGCTGAGTTGACCTTGAAACTCAAACCTGGATACCCAGTTCCAAAGTGGGCTGCTCTGACCTTTAGGGAACATCTTCACTTTCTTGTTTTACTGTTAGAAGATGTAATTTACAAAGAACAAGGAATGCACTTAATAGAAAATGGCGAGCCTGATGGGAAGACATTGGGAGAGTTCAAGCATCATGTGACGGTCAATCCCCTACAGATAAGTGAGAAAAGAGAGACCATGTGGATGGCAATGGTGGGCAAGCAAACTACATACTTGGAGAACTCAGGGGCATATTACCAAGGCCTTATCGGCGCCTATTACCAACCTTTGGAAATAATCACGCTAAGCGCGATTATCTCCAAAAGCTAACGCCCGCCCAGAGCTGTTCTTAGCCATGTAATCCAATGGTAGGTGGATTACATGGCTAAGAGCATTTGCTCGGTAATGCATGAATATCGCTGACTTTACAGCGATATTCATGCATTTCGGCCGATTTTTATCGCTTAGGAGATAAACCTTGATAATAGCAAGGCTCCTAAGCGATAAAAATCGGCGGAGCTCGGCGATATTAATGTTGCCGCTAAACCAACATAGCGATAATTATCGCTAGTTGTTGGTAATATGCCCCTCAAAGACACCTATAGGCATCTTTAGCCTCGGTGAGCTATCACTGGGGTAAGGAACATGGGCATGTGCAACAGGGGTAGCAGGAAGAGGAAGACAGTGATTAGGGTTGTGGGGTCACAGACCATGGATCAGTCAAGTACATTTATACCAAAAGACAGAGATCATGCATAACAGCGTTAGTGAAGTTTAGGGGGATTCTTGGGGAACTCATGAGGAGAGGGGGCAGCAAGATGAAGAAGACATTGAGGGGGGCTGAGTGAGGAGGAGAGACCACAAATGGGGGGACTTATTAAAGACCCAGGGAATGGTCAAGTCACAATAAAGGCAGTGAGCAGGAAAAAAGAGCCTTAAGAATTCCATCAGTAGCATGGTACAGAGGGGCACGAATAGGGGTAGCTGTGGCAATGGGGAGACGTGGGGAATATAGCTGAAGCAAAGAAAGGGGCACACACCATATTGATGCGAGTAAGCTCAAGAAGGCGATCATTAGAGAAGAACGAAGAAAACGGGCTTCCAAAATTCGGCAACCACATTAGGAGGCCATCTAAGGATGATTCACAAATGACTCCACCAACCGAAAGAGTGCTATGCCCAAAGAAATATTCTGAGTAGGGTGACTGGGGAGAGAAATCACAGATTTAAGGTGCCCTTGGATACTCATTACTGCCAGTGACATTCTGTACTTTATAACTATGAATACTTAAGTATGTTTAAATGTTATATAGTGCTATAATTTTGTATGTGCTATCAGACTTTATATATCTTTATATATTTTCTTCTTTCTCTTCACATTTCTATGTATGTTATTATGTTACATTGTTCACTTCTATTTTTTTAATGGTCTTTTAATAAACTCAATTTTTTTGAAACTTAAAAAAAAGTGAAATAGGATGAAAGTTAACCCACCAGGAATAACAGAAAGAGGGAAACCATCAGAAAATCTGTGGGAGAGGGGCACGACTGATTGGAAGATCACTATCTACAGGCACAGGTAGCACACACATAACAGGGGCAATATGAGGAAAGGGAAGTGTACAGGACCTCGTAAGGACCAGGGGGCATATTTACAATAGGTGGCGCATCCCTGCAAATCAGCAGGGATGCGCCACTTATTGTGCGCCATGCCTACGCTAACATGGTTGCGCTGCATTTACAATGCGGCGCACCATGGGGCAAAAACGGCACAGATGCGTCACGCATATGTGTCTTAAAAGTGTCGCATTGCTGGAGTTGCGTCACAAGCACGACGCAGCTCCAGCAATGCTCGGGGGGCCCTATTCTTCCAATGCTGCGTCAATCCTTACGCCTGCTTCAAGCCACTTTCAGGAGGCGTTCCTGCGCCGGAACGCCCCCCTCTGCGCAGGAACGCCTCCTTCTGGCGCAGGGCTTTACAACGTGACGCATCTCCCAGATGCGTCACGTTGTAACTACCCCGCACCATGGCGCATCTTTTGCGCCACTGGTGCGTCACAAAAGTGACGCAACGGCGGTGCAAAAGCAGCGCAAGGGGCTTGTAAATATGCCCCCAGGGATATTCACAAAGGAGGAGGGAGATCAGGAGAGAAAAAAAGCATCAGGGAGTTTCTGACATTGCTTCAATATGTTTTATTTTGAGAATATTAATTTTCACTTTCTTAATCTTGGTATTTTTTATCCTGGTTTCTTAATGTTCAGCAAGTGCCTGAGAGGTCAGGACAAAGGCATGAAAGAGGAAGCATTAGTTGGTGGCAAGACAAAAGCTATCAAACTGTGCAAGAGGCTACCACAGCGTTCAGCAGTGTTAGCCAGCATGGCACCCTCATTCAAAATTCACAAATATCTTCCCTCATCAAACATGGCTGCAACGTGCATTCCCCTCACAAATCAGAAACGTCACGGGGCCGAGGCGTGCTGGTAGATATTGTTATTACATTTCTCGTAATGCCAAGGATTTCATTAGACCCAACTGCTGCGCGAGGCGCTCGATGGAGTGACTGCCTTTTTCTTTCGACTCCCGAAGGGGAAGGACGACTTTAAACTTAATTTTGAACTGTATCACGCTGGCCAGGAGCAGGTTTATTATCACATTCAATGAAGCCCTGAAGTATTGCAAAGCCATGGGAGGAAGAGCAAGGGATCAGCGAGGCTGAGCTCGGGGCTCATCTCAATAAGGTTGACATATTACACGTGTATTAAAATGAACAGGAACTGCATTTTAATTTGTATTTTAATCCTACCATGAACCGTGACTGTCAGCGAGGTACAGGCAGACGCATTTGCATGTTAATAAAAGGAGCAAGGGAAGTGTTGACACTTTGTGGAAATGCTATCAGGACTGGACTGGCATGGATATTGGGCATTGGGTGTTATGTATGGCCAAGTTAAAACCTTAGAATTTTGCATCTAAGAGGCCTATTAGGATGGCGTCCGTCCGCCACCCCCTAGGTGGAGGGACCGTCCACAGGGGCAGCGGCGGTCCCTCCTTTGCAATTAGGATCTGACCGCCACCCTGGCTGTCACATCCCGTATCTTTAACCTTGCGGCGGGTGCTGCTTGAAGCAGCACCCGCCGCAAGGTTAAAAATGCATGATTTGCATTTACATGCACAACGCGGCAGGCTCCGTGCGGTGCCCGCCGCTTTGTGCATGTAAATGCAGGGGGGTACCATAGGTACCCCCCATGTGCACCCCCACCCCCCTTCACCCTGAGGGCCCACAAGGGTCCCCCAGAAGCAAAGTTCCACATGCTTTTCCACGGCGGAAAAGCCACCGTGGAAAAGCATGTTTCAACACACATCCTAATTTGGCTGACTGTGTCTTGCAGACACCGCCACCAAATAGCACTCAACACCCCGCGGATCAGCAGCGGACGGACCTGCCGTCCGCCGTTGTTCCCACCGCCATCCTACCGCCATCCTAATCTGGCGGTGGGTGTTATCTGTGACCGCGGCGGTGAATCCGCATCCTCCGGGCCGGCGGTGGCTTCCACCGGCCCGGAGGATGCGGATTCACCGCCATCATAATCGACCCTTTAGTTGGGGCCTTCTTTATAAAACGTGTTGCATCGCTGTGGTAAAACAGTGATGCAACACTTTTTTACTGCATCCTCCTTGCAACGCCATGGATGCGCTGCATTCACTGTACGGCGCTCCATGACGCAAGGATTGACATATGCGTCCGGAATCCTGATGCATCTGTCAGCGCAAAACACACACATTGCTGGAGTTGTGTCGTAAGCATGAAGCAACTCCAGCAATGCATGTCGGAGGCCTATTACTATTGCACTGCGTCACCCTTACACCTGCTTTGATGCAGGAGTAAGGCTTTGATGCAATGGCGTCCTAGCAGTGGTGAATTGAAATCTGATAGATTTCACTGCGGCACTTCTACGAGGCTTTCTTGCGGGGAAACGCCCACCCAGCATACATTATATCTGACGCAGTTATAATGTGGCACAGGCGTTTACAAAGTGACACATCTGCCTGGATATGTCACTTTGTAAATATGGTGCAACGTGGCGCATTATTTACCCCGCCGCTGCGTCACGAAAATTGATGCAATGGCAGTGCAAAAGTGTTGCAAGGGGCTCATATATAAGCCCCTTGGTGTTCTGTGTTACAAAAAAGAAAGTCAGTTTACAAAAGAACTTCTAGCTTAGCTGGCTTAGCAGCTGCTGCATGTAACAGCTTAGCCCCTTCCCCGGTGGGGGGGGAGCGCGCTCGGTGCAGCGGTGCTTGTGACAAGCACGTCACGCTTCACAGTGGAGCTGTGCTCATGACGAGCTGAGCTCGTCATGACTCCACCCACTTAATGGAACGCCCAACACAGCAGGGGAAATATCCCCTCGTGGGCGTTCCACGCCGGTTATGACGAGCTCAGCTCGTCATGAGCATAGCTCCACTGTACCTCATGATGAGCTGAGCTCGTCATGAGCACCGATGGTGTTAAACATTCCTTTGGGGTAAGAGTTCAGGTGAGCCCGGATCGGTGGCAAATTTTCAGAATAATCACTTGCTATGTAAATATGTTCCATCTAGATTTGCTGTACGTAAATTAATTTTAGCTAGCTCTGTTGAAAATCTGGCATGGATCTCTTTGAGCTATGATTGAAAACTGCTTTATGGCAGAAAGACCAAGCTGTAACTGTGCAGCAGTGTCAGATTATGGTCAGTTAGATGGTAGGACTGGCTGCAATCTTTAGAAGTCGTGGGTTTGAGCTGCATTGAGATTTCATAACCAAGGTAAAGTGCAATGCAATGACAGTTTGTGTTCAGCACATATTTATTACAGAATGGAAAATGTGGCATAATACACAGACTGCAAATAGACTTTAAAATGTGTGTCCAAATATTCAAAACATTGAAAAAATATGGGCAAAATTGACAAAAAATCTTACATTTCATATGACTTTATTATGAAATTTTACAGAAGCATTACCAAGGCTACTGGAGGACAAACTTGGGTGTCTGATAGGAAAGAATGTCATGTTCCTTTAAGGCATTTCCTAGACTGGCGGTTTTAAGTGGGACACCGGTTGATAACTTCTGGAATGACTGAGTAAGTCAATCACTAGACTAAATATAGAATAAAATTACAGGTAGAACTGGGTGGAGATTAATTCAAGCATTCCTTCCATGACCTTGTTATTTGTTGTAGAAGACACCCTAAGTGGGATTGGTATGCCCCGACATGGGCCCTATGCTCACTGTACCATAGGACTCAAGCCATAGCTCACTGATTACATCTAAGTAGGCCAAAACCTGTCTGGGGTTGCTTGTGTTTCTATCAGTTGGGACCTGTCCTAAGAGTTTCGTCAGGAGTGTGTCTATTGGAGCAGGTCAAAAACAAAGGTGTATTTGCATACGAATGGTCTCTCCCTAAAGTGGACATAGTAGGTGAAAAACAATGTACAATCATGCAGCCTGTAGCTCAGATTAGTTCATGCGTTCCTTCCATCACCTTGTTATGTGTTGAGTGTCCCTGGGCTTGAAAAGCAACAATGTGTTCTGTCTTTGTGTGTGGGCTGAAACCAAACTCAATCATGGGAATGCTTGGTTATTTGTTTTGCAAAACTCAATAAAATATGTTGCACAAAATACATCAACAGTCTACAATGTTTGTATTCATTTTCCTTGTCCTTCTAAAGTCAGAATAGCTAACAACAACTTTACTCTGCTACAAATCACACATTTGTGCCTCAGCAGCTGGTTTTATTTAGTGTGTTAGGCCATAAACAGAAAGCCTCTGAATCTTACTATTGTCCTAGGTTTGTATTTAATGGCAATACAAGTATTTTCAATTATACATTTGAAACAAACAGGCAACACATTTAATGGTGAAAAATTGAAGAGAGAAAATTTGTACGTTTTTTTTTTTAAAGTAAGTAAATGCTTTATTGTACAGTTAATAAACACCATTACAAATAGCTATTAGTAGTAAAAGAAAGTGGTCGGATAAAGGAAAACGGTTAAAAAGGTCGATCTGAGACCATTAAAAAAAAAATGGGACAATAGTCGTCCAGCATTAAGTACAGGTACATTTCTGTTTTAGATTAAAAGTTGTGTATATGTCCGAGCGCTTGCTTTCGGCAAGTGGGTTGTTCTATCCCCTCTGCTCCCCTTCAGACCGACATCTCCCAGAGTGTTAGTGCTTCTTGGGGAAAGTACTTTAGTGTTCTTGGTCAGTATGGGTCTCTTGCCCGATCTGAGGGCTGGAGGCGGATGATGTTGTATAGGTGATGTCAGTGTCCGCTTGTGCTCTCGTCGTTTTGAGCCTGGTTTCTGCCAACCCAAGATATTTTACCAGTCGGCAGGCCATTTGCAAGTCGTCTCCTCTGAAGCAGCTCAAGACTGCTTCTCTGCAGGACCTGATTCCTTTGTTTAAAAATAAGGGTCTCAGTAGGTTCTTCCGGTCTTGCTGCAGCGCTTTGCAGATGGTTATGAGGTGTGTAATATTTTCCTCGTGAATTCCGCACAGGCGGCATTTTGCTGGTTTTGATGGTCGCAGCCACGGGGCCATGTGGCCCGCAGCTGGTAGCACTCCAAGTCCTAGTTTTAAAAACGGTTCTTTTGTTGTTTTGGAGAAACTGTTCACCAGGTAAGCCTGTGGAGTAAGTTTGTTATATGTTTGCACCGTCAGCCAGCCATGAGCTCTCTTGGCTAATGAGGCTTTGTCTTGCAGGAGGGATTCTTTCTTGACGATTTTGTTTATAGTTTTTTTGAAACCTGACGGGCTCCCTTGGAGATCCCATAACTGCCTTGCCCCAAGGTGATTGATGGCATCCTCCAGGAAGTGTCTTGCTGGACAGTCACTTTTACTTTGTAGGTCTTTCCAGAGGAGTGCATTAAGGGTATTTTCTTCTCCTCTGCTTATTTTATGCCAGGTCTTAAGGTAAGTTCCCTTTCGTGCAAGTTCTTCTTTGGCCAACCCAAATTCTAGGCGGATCTGCGCCGGTGAGATGTATTTCGGCAGACCGAACATGATCCGCATTGCTTTTGAGACTACTCTATTCAGGGTTCCCATGTCCCTCCCTCTCATTGCTTCACTTCCGTATGTGATAGATGGAATCAACTTGGCTTGGATCACATGTAGGAGCGGAGCAAGGTTTAGGCCAACAATTTTGTTTTTGAGGTTCCTAAGTGATGCAGCTATCATTAGGCCTCTCCTCTTGATCTCCTCCAGTTGTGGTTTGAAGCTACCCCTTTCGTCTATGATCACTCCAAGGTAACAATATTTGTTTGTGGTTTCCATTTTGTTCGATTCCAAGTACCATCTAAATGGTAGTATTTGCTTGCGATAATTAAGGGGCATGATTTTTGTTTTACTGTAGTTGATGCAGAGTTTATTAGCTTTGGAGTATTCCGCAGTGATGTTGAGGAGCCGCTGTAGCCCAATCTGGGTCCGACTGATCAGCACCAGGTCGTCGGCGTAGAATAAGCAGGAAAGCTGTTTGCCCCCTAGTTTTGGAGCATGCGAGTTATTAGCGTTAAGTTTTGTGGAAAGGTCGGCCATAAAGAGGTTGAATAGGGTTGGCGCTAACACACAGCCTTGTTTTACTCCTGTGTAGGTTTGAATTTTCTTAGTTAGGTACTCCCCAGAGCCTAGTTTGACCTGGACCCACGTGTCGCTGTGCAGGAGAATTAGCTGATTCAGTAGATCGTCTGGGATGTTCATTCTTTTCAGTTTTTTCCATAACAGGTTTCTGTCTACCCGGTCGAATGCAGCACTATAGTCTATGAAGCACAGATACAAGGGGTAGTTACCCTCTTGGGCTGAATCGATCAGTAGTGACAGGGCTAGGATGTTGGTAGATGTCCCCATGTTTTTCCTGAAGCCGGTTTGGTTAAACGGGATTGTTGAAGTTTCTTCTACCCATTGCGTTAGTTCCTGAAGTAGGAGGCCTGCATAGTACTTTGCCTCGTTATCTATAAGGGCTATTAGCCGATAACTTTTGGGGTCTTTTCTATCTCCTTTTTTGTAGATTGGGGATATTATTGCCCCCCTCCATGATTGTGGGATTGTAGATGATTGCCAGGTTTTTCCAACATTGGTTTGAGATTAGTTGCCCAGTATTTTGGGTCCTGCTTAAATAATATTGGTGGTATTCCGTTTGGACCAGGGGCTCCGTCTCTTCTACCTTTTGCAATCCTTTTAATTATTTGTTCCATCGTAATTATAACAGCTTCATTCGTTCTCAAGTATTCTTGATGTAGGGCCGGATGTTCGTCCATCTTTCCATTATCGGTGCCTGTTTCTTTCCCCCGTTCTTTAGTCTCACTAAAGTGGGTACTGAAGTGGATTATCCAGTCGTCTTCTGTCACCTGGGAATCAATCCCTCGGTTTTTCCCATTGATCTGAGCATTGATCTTTTGCCAGAACTGAGCACTGCGATTTGATTTGGCGTCATATAGGAGTTTTCCCCAAAATGCCTCTTCCTCTTCCCTTTTTTGTTGCCATGTTAATTTCTTGCGCTCTCCTTTTAGCTGTCTGAGCTCTTGGAGGTGGGACGGATCTGTTTTTACTCTTCGTAGAGTCCGGTTAATCATTGTCTTCAGTGTTTTTAGCCTACTGGTGTATCGGGAGTAATTACATCTTTTCTGTTTCGTATTGCAGCTGTTTCTTGTTCGTGTTACAAGCTCTTTTCTCTGCGCGATATCTCTCATTTGTTTTGCAAACGCTTCCCAGCTTGTTATCGGGTTATGCGTGATGCTTTGAGCTTCGTTGAATGAGAGTATCGCTTGCTCTTGTAATTTTTCTGGGTTAGAGACTTTGCATTGTACCCGTCTTTCATTTGATGTAAAGTCTGTGCCTACGTTGTTTGAGCTGGGAGGCTTTAGTATTGCTGCTGTGCTTATTATTGTTTCCTGAGGCAGGTGATCACTACCGTCAGTGAGACCGATTCTAAAGTCTACCACTCTATGGTATAGACTGCGAGATACAAAGGTAAAGTCAATGGTAGAACTTGCCTGGGTACTGTGAAATGTTGCTGACTGCGGTTGATCCCCTGGAAATCTTCCGTTAAGTGCCCTGAGTCCTAGCTCCTCTAGTGTAGCCAGCAGGGTCCTTGTGATTTTTGTGCTTCTGCCCCCCGAGGTGCGGTCTTGGCAATTGGGATCCCAGGCGAATGGGTCCTCGTCGTATTTGGTACCCGTGACTGCATCGCTCAGCAAATTTAGATTGAAATCCCCTGAGATAATGATGTTATTCGTGAGCTCGGCCTTCACCAGTTTCACAAGTTCTTCCTTCAGTTGTCTGGCTCCCTTCTTTTTCTCCCTGGGGTGCAGGTAGAGGTTTATAAAGATTATATCCTCATTTGGATCTTGCACACGGGGTGACAGTCGTAGAGCTAGCATTGCATTTGGTGGAGATAAGTTGTAGTCTAGCTGTTCTACTTTTAGTATCGCTTTTAATGAGCTATAGGTGGCAAGGCCTCCTTTCTTGTGGCCAAAAAGTGAGCTCTGGGTAGGCGGTTGGAAGAACAGTGTGTACCCTGACAGAATTGGAGGTGAAAATTTGTAGGCTACTGGTTCTTAACAATTCGACTTGTGTGGATCCCACTGAATCATTACAGGAAGCCATGGACGCCAGACCAAGCAATTTCTTGGATTTTAACCTTGAAGTAACACACTAAAATGCAGAAACAGGCACATAAAAAATACACAAATTATGAAACTGATATAACTGATATAATTTATACACAACAAATATACAAACAATTCTGAATTTCAATATTAATTGAAATGATTAAGCTTTTTAAAATATGGTTGTATTTTTAAAAGGCAAAATATTATTCTAATTTGTAGCATATAACTTTATCTTTTTCCCTCCAAATCCATGCTCTATTTTTGCGGGCATTCTCCAGTGTATCAATTAGGCCTTCCAATCCTCCATTCTGGAATCTGTGTGCTGTACTTACGGTGCTCCTGAAAATCGTGCTAATGATACCCAACTTAACTTTAGCTTTCAGTCTCATATTTCTTCACATTTACAGAGCGTTTTAAAATTTTCAATTTGACAATTTGCATATATATACACATACACACACACACACACTCACACACCTACACACACACACACACACACTTCCACACACACACACTTACACACACACACACTTACACACACACACTTACACACACACACTTACACACACACACACACCCACACCACATTCCACACACAACATTCCACACACCACATTCCACACACCACATTCCACACACCACATTCCACCCACATTCCACACACCACATTCCACATTCCACACACATTCAACACACCACATTCCACACACATTCCACACACATTCCACATTCCACATTCCACCCACATTCCACATACCACATTCCACACACATTCCACATTCCACACACCACATTCCACACACCACATTCCACATTCCCCACACCACATTCCACATTCCACACACCACATTTCACACACCACATTCCACACACCACATTCCACACACCACATTCCAAACACCACATTCCACAGCAGCACATTCTACACACATTCCACACAAATTCCACACACCACATTCCACACACATTCCACACACCACATTCCACACACATTCCTCACACCACATCCCACACACATTCCACACACATTCCACACACACACATTCCACACACATTCCACACACACATTCCACACACCACATTCCACACACATTCCAAACACCACATTCCACACACATTCCACACAAATTCCACATTCCACACACATTCCACACACATTCCACACACCACATTCCACACACATTCCACACACCACATTCCACACACATTCTACACACACCACATTCCACACACCACCTTCCACACACACCACATTTCACACCTTCCACACACCACATTCCACACACAACATTCCACACACATTCCACACACCACATTCCAACATACCACATTCCACAAACATTCCACACACCACATTCCACACCACATTCCACACACCACATTCCACACACATTCTACATTCAACACACCACATTCTACACACATTCCACACACCAAATTCCACACACATTCCACACACACACACCACATTCCACATACCACATTCCACACACCACATTCCACACACCACATTCCACACACACCACATTCCACACACAAACCACATTCCACACACATTCCACACACATTCCACACACCACATTCCACACAACACATTCCACACGCATTCCACACACATTCCACAAACCAAATTCCACACACACCACATTCCACACACATCCCACACACATACCACGCACCACATTCCACACACATTTCAAGCTCATTCCACGCACATTCCACACACATTCCATGCACATTCCACACACATTCCACGCACATTCCATGCACATTCCACACACATTCCATACACATTCCACACACATTCCACACACCACATTCCACACACATTCCACACACCACATTCCACACCCCACATTCCGCACACCACATTCCACACACCACATTCCACACACATTCCACACACCCCATTCCACACACCCCATTCCACACACCCCATTCCACACACCCCATTCCACACACCCCATTCCACACACATTCCACACCACATTCCACACCACATTCCACACACCACATTCCACACACATTCCACATTCCACACACACACTCCACACACACACTCCACATTCCACACATTCCAAATTCCACACACATTCCACACACCCCATTCCACACACCACATTCCACACACATTCCACACACATTCCACACACATTCCACACACCCCATTCCAAACACCCCATTCCACACACCCCATTCCACACACCACATTCCACACACCACATTCCACACACATTCCACACACATTCCACACCACATTCCACAAACCACATTCCACACACATTCCACACACCACATTCCACACACATTCCACATTCCACACACACACACACACTC
Organism: Lissotriton helveticus; assembly: GCF_964261635.1. Classification (NCBI taxonomy): domain Eukaryota; kingdom Metazoa; phylum Chordata; class Amphibia; order Caudata; family Salamandridae; genus Lissotriton; species Lissotriton helveticus. The sequence continues at coordinate 1,137,784,402 of NC_136067.1, read as the reverse complement.
CACATTCCACACACACTCCACATTCCACACATTCCACATTCCACACACATTCCACACGCCCCATTCCACACACCCCATTCCACACACCCCATTCCACACACCCCATTCCACATACCACATTCCACACACCACATTCCACACACCACATTCCACACACATTCCACACACATTCCACACACCACATTCCACACACATTCCACACACCACATTCCACACAACACATTCCACACACATTCCACACACCACATTCCACACCACATTCCACACCACATTCCACACACCACATTCCACACACATTCCACACACCACATTCCACCCACATTCCACACCACATTCCACACACATTCCACACACATTCCACACACCACATTCCACATACCTCATTCCACACACATTCCACACACAACATTCCACACACATTCCACGCACATTCCACACTACATTCCACACACATTCCACACACATTCCACACACCACATTCCACATACCTCATTCCACACACATTCCACACACAACATTCTACACACATTCCACACACATTCCACACATTCCACACACCACAATTCACACATATTCCACACACCACACACCACACACACCACATTCCACACACCACATTCCATACACATTCCACACACAACATTCCACACACATTCCACACACCAAATTCCACACACATTCCATACACCACATTCCACACACATTCCACACACATTCAACACCACATGCCACACACATTCCACACACCACATTCCACACACCACATTCCACACACATTCCACACACCACATTCCACACACATTCCACACCACATTCCACACACCACATTCCACACATATTCCACACACATTCTACACCACATTCCACACACATTCCACACACCACATTCCACATACCTCATTCCACACACATTCCACACACAACATTCCACACACATTCCACGCTTATTCCACACCACATTCCACACACATTCCACACACATTCCACACACCACATTCCACATACCTCATTCCACACACATTCCACACACAACATTCCACACACATTCCACACACATTCCACACATTCCACACACCACAATTCACACATATTCCACACACCACACACCACACACACCACATTCCACACACCACATTCCATACACATTCCACACACAACATTCCACACACATTCCACACCAAATTCCACACACATTCCATACACCACATTCCACACACATTCCACACACATTCAACACACCACATGCCACACACATTCCACACACCACATTCCACACACCACATTCCACACACATTCCACACACCACATTCCACACACATTCCACACCACATTCCACACACCACATTCCACACATATTCCACACACATTCTACACCACATTCCACACACATTCCACACACCACATTCCACATACCTCATTCCACACACATTCCACACACAACATTCCACACACATTCCACGCTTATTCCACACCACATTCCACACACATTCCACACACCACATTCCACATACCTCATTCCACACACATTCCACACACAACATTCCACACACATTCCACACACATTCCACACATTCCACACACCACATTCCACACATATTCCACACACCACACACCACATTCCACACACATTCCACACACATTCCACACAGCCACATTCCACACACATTCCACACACCAAATTCCACACACATTCCACACACCAAATTCCACACACATTCCACACACCACATTCCACACACATTCCACACACATTCCACACACCACATTCCACACACATTCCACACACCACATTCCACACACATTCCACACACCACATTCCACACACCACATTCCACACACACCACATTCCACACACCACATTCCACACACCACATTCCACACACACCACATTCCACACACAACATTCCACACACATTCCACACACCACATTCCACACACCACATTCCACACACATTCCACACATCACATTCCACACACCACATTCCACACACATTCAACACACCACATTCCACACACCACATTCCACACACATTACACACACCACATTCCACACACATTCCACACACCACATTCCACATTCCAATCACATTCCACACACCACATTCCACACACATTCCACACACCACACATACCACATTCCACACACATTCCACACACCACACACCATATTCCACACACCACATTCCACACACCACATTCCACACACCAAATTCCAAACACCACATTCCACATACCACATTCCACACACCACATTCCACACACCACATTCCACACACCACATTCCACACACCACATTCCACACACATTCCACACACCACATTCCACACACATTCCACACACCACATTCCACACACATTCCACACACATTCCACACACATTCCACCCACACACTCCACATTCCACATTCCACACACATTCCACACACACTCCACATTCCACATTCACACACTCCACATTCCACACACATTTCACACACAGTCCACACACATTCCACACACCACATCCCACACACCACATTCCACACGCCACATATTCCACACACCACATTCCACACACATTCCACACACATTCCACATACCACACACCACACACATTGCACACACCACATTCCACACACCACACACCACATTCCACACACATTCCACACACATTCCACACACCACATTCCACACACCACATTCCACACACCACATTCCACACACCACATTCCACACACATTCCACACATTCCACACACCACATTCCACACACATTCCACACACCACATTCCACACACATTCCAAACACCAAACACCACATTTCACACACATTCCACACACCACATTCCACACACATTCCACACACCAAATTCCACACACATTCCACACACCACATACTGCACACATTCCACACACGTTCCACACACCACATTCCACACACCACATTCCACACACATTCCACACACAACATTCCACACACCACATTCCACACACCACATTCCACTCACCACATTCCACACACATTCCACACACCACATTCCACACACATTCCACACACATTCCACACACCACATTCCACACACATTCCACACACCACATTCCACACACCACATTCCACACACCAAATTCCACACACCACATTCCACACACCACATTCCACACACCACATTCCACACACATTCCACACATATTCCACACACCACATTCCACACACATTCCACACACCACATTCCACACACCACATTCCACACACATTCCACACACATTCCACCCACACACACTCCACATTCCACATTCCACACACATTCCACACACACTCCATGTTCCATATTCACACACTCCACATTCCACACACATTTCACACACATTCCACACACATTCCACACACATTCCACACCACATATGCCACACACCACATTCCACACACATTCCACACACCACACACCACATTCCACACACATTCCACACACCACATTCCACACACCTTCCACACACATTCCACACATTCCACACACCACATTCCACACATATTCCACACACCACACACACCACATTCCACACACATTCCAAACACCACATTCCACACACATTCCAATCACATTCCACACACCACATTCCACACACAAAATTCCACACACATTCCACACACCACATTCCACACACATTCCACACACCACATTCCACACACCACATTCCACACACATTCCACACACCACATTCCACACACCACATTCCACACACCACATTCCACACATATTCCACACACCACATTCCACACACATTCCACACACATTCCACACACCACATTCCACACACCACATTCCACACACATTCCACACACCACATTCCACACACCACATTCCACATACCACATTCCACACACCACATTCCACACACATTCCACACACCACATTCCACACACATTCCACACCACATTCCACACGCATTCCACACACATTCCCCACACCACATTCCACACACCACATTCCACACACATTCCACACACCACAATCCACACACATTCCACACACATTCCACACATTCCACACACCACATTCCACACATATTCCACACACCACACACCACATTCCAAACACATTCCACACACATTCCACACAGCCACAATCCACACACATTCCACACACCAAATCCCACACACATTCCACACACCAAATTCCACACACATTCCACACACCACATTCCACACACATTCCACACACATTCCACACACATTCCACACACCACATTCCGCACACTACATTCCACACACCACATTCCACACACCACATTCCACGCACCACATTCCACACACATTCCACATACCACATTCCACTCACATTCCACACATTCCACACACCGCATTCCACACACCAAATTCCACACACCACATTCCACACACCACATTCCACACACCACATTCCACACACCACATTCCACACACCACAATCCACACACATTCCACACCACATTCCACACACCACATTCCACACATCACATTCCACACACCACATTCCACACACCACATTCCACACACATTCCACACACCACATTCCACACACATTCCACACACATTCCACACACCACATTCCACACACATTTCACACACCACATTCCACACACCACATTCCACACACCAAATTCCACACACCACATTCCACACACCACATTCCACATTCCACATTCCACACACCACATTCCACACACCACATTCCACACACATTCCACACACCACATTCCACACACATTCCACACACCACATTCCACACACATTCCACACACACACTCCACATTCCACATTCACACACTCCACATTCCACACACATTTCACACACATTCCACACACATTCCACACACACCACATTCCACACACCACATTCCACACACCACATTCCACACACATTACACACACCACATTCCACACACATTACACACACATTACACACACATTCCACACACCACATTCCACACACATTCCACACACCACATTCCACACACCACACACCACATTCCACACACATTCCACACACATTCCACACATTCCACACACCACATTCCACACACATTCCTCACACCACACACCACATTCCACACTCATTCCACACACCACATTCCACACACATTCTACACACATTCACACACTCCACATTCCACACACATTTCACACACATTCCACACACCACATTCCACACACATTCAACACACATTCACACACTCCACATTCCACACACATTCCACACACATTTCACACACATTCCACACACATTCCACACACCACATTCCACACACCACATTCCACACACATTCCACACACCACATTCCACACACATTCCACACACCACACACCACATTCCACACACATTCCACACACCACATTCCACACACATTCCACACACATTCCACACATTCCACACACCACATTCCACACACATTCCACACACCACACACCACATTCCGCACATATTCCACACACCACATTCCACACACATTCCACACACATTCCACACACCACATTCCACACACATTCCACACACCACATTCCACACACATTCCACACACACCACATTCCACACACCACATTTCACACACCACATTCCACACACACCACATTCCACACACATTCCACACACCACATTCCACACACACCACATTCCACACACATTCCACACACCACATTCCACACACATTCCACACATCACATTCCACACACCACATTCCACACACATTCCACACACCACACACACCACATTCCACACACATTCCGCACACCACACACCACATTCCACACACATTCCACACACCACATTCCACACACATTCCACACACATTCCACACACATTCCACACACCACGTTCCATACACATTCCACACACCACATTCCACACACATTCCACACACCACATTCAACACACATTCCACACACATTCCACACACCACATTTCACACACATTCCACACACCACATTCCACACACATTCCACACACCACATTCCACACACCACATTCCACACACATTCCACACACCACATTCCACACACATTCCACACACCACATTCCACACATATTCCACACACCACATTCCACACACCACATTCCACACACCACATTCCACACACCACATTCCACACACACCACATTTCACACACAACATTCCACACACATTCCACACACCACATTCCACACACACCACATTCCACACACATTCCACATACCACATTCCACACACATTCCACACATCACATTCCACACACATTCCACACACCACATTCCACACACCACATTCCACACACATTCCACACATATTCCACACACCACATTCCACACACCACATTCCACATTCCACACACACAACATTCCACACACATTCCACACACCATATTCCACACACACCACATTCCACACACATTCCACACACCACATTCCACACACATTCCACACATCACATTCCACACACATTCCACACACCACATTTCACACACCACATTCCACACACATTCCACACACATTCCACACACATTCCACACATTCCACACACCACATTCCACACCTATTCCACACACCACACACCACATTCCACACACATTCCACACACCACATTCCACACACATTCCAATCACATTCCACATACCACATTCCACACACATTCCACACACCAAATGCCACACACATTCCACACACCACATTTCACACACATTCCACACACCACATTCCACACACCACATTCCACACTCATTCCACACACCACATTCCACACACCACATTCCACACACCACATTCCACACACCACATTCCACACACATTCCACACACATTCCACACACCACATTCCACACACCACATTCCACACACCACTTTCCACACACCACATTCCACACACCACATTCCACACACCACATTCCACACTCCACATTCCACACACATTCCACACACCACATTCCACACACATTCCACACACCACATTCCACACACCACATTCCACACACATTCCACACACATTCCACACACATTCCACACATGTTCCACACACATTCCACACACATTCCACACACATTCCACACACACTCCACACACACTCCACATTCCACATTCACACACTCCACATTCCACACACATTTCACACACATTCACACACATTCCACACACATTCCACACAAATTCCACACACATTCCACACACCACATTCCACACACCACATTCCACACACCACATATTCCACACACCACATTCCACACACATTCCACACACACCACACACCACATTCCACACACATTCTACACACCACATTCCGCACACCACACACCACATTCCACACACATTCCACACACATTCCACACACCACATTCCACACACCACATTCCACACACCACATTCCACACACATTCCACACACATTCCACACATTCCACACACCACATTTCACACACATTCCACACACCACATTCCACACACCACACACCACACTCCACACACATTCCACACACCACATTCCACACACATTCCACACACATTCCACACACCACATTCCACACACATTCCATACACCACATTCCACACACATTCCACACACCACATTCCACACACCACATTCCACACACCACATTCCACACACCACATTCCACACACACCACATTCCACACACATTCCACACACCACATTCCACACACCACATTCCAAACACATTCCACACACCACATTCCACACACATTCCACACACCACATTCCACATTCTAATCACATTCCACACACCACATTTGTTAGAAACTGGATCCCTGGTTGGTCGAGGCTTGAGCCAAGGCCAGGCAGAAATCACCATTTCTAGTTAGGGTAGGGAAGTCACCCGCCAAGACAACCCCTGCTCACCCCCTTGGTAGCTTGGCACGAGCAGTCAGGCCTATCTCGGAGGTCATGTGTAAAGCATTTGCGCACGCACCCCCAGCAACAACCTCCCGGGCCTCCCACAAAAGGAACTCCACACAAGATATATATGAAAATAGCTTTTGTATTGAAGAACAAACTTTGACAGGAATACGCAATTTACAAGGTGCCAGGGGCACGGGCAGGGTTTACAAGGGACTATATACAGGGCAGTGCCATGGGGCCTCTGCTAGGGGTATGCACATGATGGAATTGGCATTAGAATCATAACCACTGGGAGCTTCCTAGAACTAGCACTAGAACACATAACAACCAGGCACTAGCATTAGAACACATTACACCCAAGAGCTTCATGGGACTAGCGGTAGAACTCACTCTAACCAGGATCAACATACATGGGACATCGGATATTCAGGAGGGAAGGAAGGACAGGGTACATAGCACAACAGAGGCATCATCAGAAGGCACCACGTAATAACTCTCAGAATCACATCCACATTAATCGGTACTTCCAACAGGCAATGTCACGATGTTCAGGGCAGGCTGCAGGTAGCCAACAATAGACCTAAACGGAGCAGCTGCCCACGAAGTGCTGGGCAGCTGTAGAGCAAGGATGGGGCCATGTGGGAGCCTCGCAGGCTCTGAGGAAAAAGGCACCAACCGGTGGAGCCTCTCGGGCTCGAGAACAAGGGGGCGGAGCCTCGCAGGCTCGGAAGGGCCAGGGACACGTGGTGGAGCCTCTCGGGGCTCATGGGGCAAGGACACGGTGGGGCCTCCTCGGGGCTCGGGGGCTGGGGTACAGATGGAGCCTCTCGGGGCTCAGGGGCCAAAAATGCAGATGGAGCCTCTCAGGGCTCAGGGGCTAAAATGTAGATGGAGCCTCTCGGGGCTCAGGGGCCAAAAATGCAGATGGAGCCTCTCGGGGCTCAGGGGGCAAGGTATGGCCAGGCGGGATCCCCCTCGGGGGACCCGGCATCACTGGGGGCCCCATGGGCCGTGACGGAGCCTCGCGGGGCTCAGGGACAAAGCTGCGGGCAGGTGGGGTCCCCCTCGGGGGACCCGGCATCACTGGGGGCCCCGCGGGCCTCTAAGCCCATGTGTGCTCGCGCTGGAGGGGAGCGGCGGGCACCGGCAATGTGCCCCAACGCCCCGCCTCCCCTTCTGCAGCACTCACCGGTCGGCAGTCGCGCCGGTCTCTCCTCGCTCTCCGGGGCTCCCTCTCGCTCCTGGGGGCCCCGGGGGGGAAGCGGCCAGTCTTCTGGGTGGACGCAGGGGCGCGGAGTCGGCTCCCGCTGCCCCCTGCATTTCTCGGCTCTCTCCTCTGCCTCCACAGCTCCCCGGGCCGCCGGCCAATCAGAGCGCGGCCCGGGGAGACGTCACCAGCCCAGCCCGGGCCGTCAGCCAATCAGAGCGCGGCCCGGGGGAGGGCCTCACGAGGGGTCCCGGGCTGCGGCGGTGAACTCGGGGGGGAATTAACGAGGATTAGGCTCCCTCGATAAATGTAGCCATGACGGGGCAAGCGAGGTAGGCACTCGCTGGGGGCTCGGGCCCCCTCACACGAACGGGGCAAATGCCGGGTGGGCACCGGCTTGTGGAATATAGCGCTCCCAGCGCTAGTAGCGTGAAGGCAGCGCCCCAAGGCACTAGGACAGCAGGAAAGCGCTAGCAGCATGAATGAAGCGCCCCAAGGCGCTAGGATAGCAGGAAAGCGCTCCCAAGCGCTAGGGCCATTGTAGGAAATGGGAGCCCTGTCCGGCCGAGGCGTGCGCCAAGGCAGGGCAGAAACCACCATCCCCCGCTAGGGTAAGAAAGGTACCCGCCCGGATAACCCCTGCTCACCCCCTGGGTAGCTTGGCACGAGCAGTCAGGCCTATCTCGGAGGCGATGTGTAAAGTATTTACGCACGCACCCACCAGCAACAACATCCCGGGCCCCCCCCCACAAAAGGAACTCCACACAAGGTATATAAAAATAGCCTTTGTATTGAAAACACACAGTAGAGAGGAACACACGCTTTACAAGGTGCCATCAGGCACGGGCAGAATCTACAGGGGATTATTTACAGGACAGGGCCCTAGGACCACTGTCAGAAGTATACATTAGATAGAAGTAGCATTTGGAATAGAAGGTAACCAGCAAGTTTCATACATGTTACCTAGAACCTTTAAAAGGGGGGAAAAAGGGCAAAGCACCTGACATAACACATTACTTTCCAAGGGCAACATAGGATCATTCACAGGAATTACAGTAGCAAGATCATAGGACACTTTCTAGTCCACCAGGCCTCTCTGAGGCTAGGACGCCCGGGGTTATGAAGTTAAAGTTAGGCTGCAGGGAGCCTAGAGTCAACCTAAACGTGGCAGCTGCCCACGAAGTGCTGGGCAGCTGTGGTGGAAGAGCAACGTAGGAGCCTCGCAGGCTCAGGGGAACAAAGGGGCCATGGTGGAGCCTCTCAGGGCTCGAGAACAGAAGGGGTCAAGGGATGGAGCCTCTGGGGGCTCGAGGGGACACACAGGGTCAAAGGAGGGAGCCTCTTTGGCTCAGGGGGGATGGAGCCTCTCAGGGATCAGAACATCGTGGGAGCCTTGCTGGGCTCAGGACATCGTGGGAGCCTCGGGGCTCAGGACATCGGGGGAGCCTCGCTGGGCTCGGGGAATCGTGGGAGCCTCGGGGCCCAGGGCAGCAGCAGGACATGGGCGGAGTCCCTCTCGGGGGACTCCGTTTTTGGTTGGAGCCTCTCGGGCTCAGGGCCACAGCAGGGCAGGGGCGGAGTCCCTCTCGGGGACTCGGTTTTCGGTTGGCGGCCTCCCGGGCCTCTCGGGGCCAAGGCGGCGGCAGGGCATGGGCGGAGTCCCGCTTGGGGGACTCGATCTTCGTTGAGGCCTCAAGTGCCTCATGGCACAAAAGGTCTCGGCCTATAGGGGAGGGGCGGGCACCGGCAATGTGCCCCGACGCCCCTCCTCTCTATTCGGGACTCACCGGGTCAGCTGGCGCTCGGCGGCGGCCCGGTCTCTCCTTCTCCAGCGGGGGCTCCCTCTTCTGCACGGGGGCCCCCCGCCATGGCTGGCACGGCATCTCCGGTCTCCCTCACGACTCGGGAGACCGGAGGACAACAGGCAAAACTTCCGCAAGGCAGTGGGAGCGGACACACCTCTTCCCGGCCCCGCCCACAACCAGGTGGCGGGCCGGACATCTGCTTCCGGTGTTTTCCTCCGGGCTGCGGCGGTGATTGTTCTCTCGGCAAATGAGGGGGGGCACCCTCGGGGCACGGCACAATGGGGGAGCTAGGTACGGCCGGGTGGGCACCGGCGGCGTACATGAAGCGCTCCTTTGGCGCTAGCAGGGAAACGACGCGTCACCCCAGTCGCCATCGGATCAGGGGAAAAGAGAGCGCTCTCAAGCGCTAGGGGCGAGATTCAGCGCTTCCAGGCGCTAGAGCCACAGCAGCACAGGGTTCTTCAGGATTCCAGCGGAAAGCGCTCCCAGGCGCTAGGTAGAAAGTATAGCGCCTCCAGGCACTAGGGCAACAGCAAGGGACAAAAGGTCTGGCAGAGTCCAGGCCAGCAGGAGTCCAGGGGCTGGGCAGGGCTCAGGGAGGCAAGCCATCCCTGAGCCCAAGCAGCAGCACGCCCCTGGTCTGTTTCAAGTACAGGACAAGAACGATTTGTAAGAGGACACAGCCCCTTTTTATACAGCACAACTCTTTGATGTAGGGACTAGACTAGACAACAACGCCCACAACAGCAAGGAATTATTCAACATCATCAAGGAGTTTACCAACCCTACTGCCAACTCCAACGGCATCACTCCCTCTCAAACCCTTTGCGACTCCGTAGCTTCGTTCTTCCATGACAAAATCGCAGACATCCACAACAGCTTCGACAACCAACCCGGAGACCAACCCACCCAACCTTCTGCCGTACCTCCTCCCCCCTTGAACATCCTTAATGACTGGAACCCAATCTCCACTGAGGACACCATCCGCCTGATGAACTCCATCCACTCAGGATCCCCAACAGACCCATGCCCTCACCACATCTTCAACAAAGCAGACTCCATCATAGCACCACACCTCCGAGACGTCATCAACTGCTCCCTCAACTCCGCCACCTTCCCGGAAAGCTGGAAACACGCCGAACTCAGCGCCCTTCTGAAAAAACCCACAGCTGACCCCACCGAACTCAAAAACTACCGCCCCATCTCGCTCCTTCCATTCCCCGCCAAAGTCATCAAGAAAGCTGTCAACAACCAGCTCGCCGCCTTCCTCGAAACCAACAATTCCCTCGACTCCTCACAGTCCGGCTTCCGAGCCAAACACAGCACTGAGACCGCACTCATCGCAGCAACAGACGACATTCGAACTCTACTGGACAATGGAGACACAGTCGCCCTCATCCTCCTCGACCTCTCCGCAGCCTTCGACACAGTCTGTCATAGCACCCTGTTACAATGCCTCAGAAACATCGGAATCCAAGGAAAAGCACTGGAATGGATCACCTCGTTCCTTGCCGGAAGAACTCAGAGAGTCCACCTCCCACCATTCAAGTCAGAAGCCACTGAAGTCATTTGCGGCGTGCCACAAGGATCTTCACTCAGCCCCACCCTCTTCAACGTATACATGAGCCCCCTCGCGGCCATCGCACGCCAACACAACCTCAACATCATCTCCTACGCTGATGATACTCAACTGATCCTCTCACTCACCAAAGACCCTAACACCGCCAAAACCAACCTACATGAAGGAATGAAAGAAGTAGCCGAGTGGATGAAGCACAGCCATCTGAAACTTAATTCAGACAAAACAGAAGTCCTTATCTTAGGTACCTCCCCCTCCGCCTGGGACAACTCTTGGTGGCCAGAGGCCCTTGGAAAAGCACCCATCCCGACGGACCACGCACGGAACCTGGGCGTCATCCTGGACTCCTCACTCTCGATGACCAGACAAGTCAACGCCGTTTCATCCTCTTGCTTCAACATTCTTCGCATGCTCAAAAAAACATTTCGCTGGATCCCTACCGAAACTAGAAAAACGGTCACCCACGCTCTGGTTACAAGCCGCCTGGACTATGGAAACACCCTATACGCCGGTACCACCGCAAAACTTCAGAAAAAACTCCAACGCATCCAGAACGCATCAGCCAGACTCATACTAGACATCCCGCGTAAAGACCACATTTCTGGTCACCTGAAAAACCTCCACTGGCTCCCCGTCAATAAGAGGATAACATTCCGCCTCCTAACCCACGCACACAAAGCACTTTACGAACTTGGACCCGAATGCCTCAACACACGACTCTCCTTCTACACCCCCTCCCGCCAGCTACGCTCTTCCAACCAAGCCCTTGCTGCTGTACCTCGCATCAACAAAACAACCATGGGAGGAAGATCCTTCTCCTACCTGGCGGCTAAAACCTGGAAATCACTTCCCATTCACCTTCGCCTCACTCAGAACCACCTAGCATTCAGAAAGCAAATTAAAACCTGGATATTCGACATGTAATTCCTCACCCTTCTTCAAGCACCTTGAGACCCTCTGGGTATGTAGCGCGCTATATAAATTAATTGACTTGACTTGACTTGACTAGGGGGGCAAGGTGGGGGGAGAACCAGGCGCCGCTGGTCTGGAAGCACTCAGGATGTGCTCAGCCCCTCACTGTATTCACTGGCAGGGCAGGGTCATCAGTCACACCGCAGGGGCCGGACCCAGCATTGTTCGGGGAAAGCTCAGCCCCTCCCCTCACATCTGCAGGCTAATCTCACACTCACCCCTGGGGCAGGCCCCTCCAGACTCCTGGAGCCAAGCTCACCAGCCGGCTCCAGCCAATCACACTACAGGCATACTTTACCTTATTATGCCACTTTCTAGAAGTGGCACTTACACGCTAGCCACATTCCTCCAACATACATCATCACGTAGCATTTCATCACACGAGTCCACACATACCAAACTCGGGCCTGCACTCCCAACACCTCAAGAACTACCCTGGATACATACATTCCCAATGCATTCCTATGGGAGGGCAGGCCATTCTCACCCACGCATCCAGAGAACACAGCACGTACACTGCGCCACGTGCGCAATCACCAGATAATCTTAGCACTAGATCACCTATCACAAGCAACAAGTTTCAGGGGTCAACCTGCCAGAAGGGCCAAGTCCAACACGGCTCCCTCCCAGCCAAAACACAGGGTAGACTAATCACCACAGTGATGGGCTTCCCTGCTTTGGGCGACAAAACACGGACGAGGCCCGCACTGTAGGGACACTCCCCGGTTCTACAAGACAAGAACAACAAGTACACACAAAAAAAACCAAAAAAAAAACAGGGGCCCAACCAGGCTACCCCACTGGTACTCCTTAGTCGTCCCCGGCTAGGACCAGGCCCTAGGCCATCCAGACGCCACTGGTCCCTGCCTCTTCGCAGAGTGGAGGGTAGTAACCCCAGGCCTTCACAAGCCACTCTCCACTCCCTTTCTCTGGGCAGTTCTAACTACCACTGTTCCCTCAACCTAGGGTCCGCACCCTCAGGCTGTCCAGAGGTCACGGGCAAGCACGCCCCACCCTACCTCTACTTCTGAGGTTCTGCACTCTCCCAGGAGAGCACCCTCCAGAACATAACTCTCTTTCCCAGCTTCCAGGACTCTCTCCCTCCACTGGTCTACCACCTGGGATCTAACTTCACCAAGAGGAGCCGCGACACCGTCAGCAGGGCTCATAAATTCCGAATTCAGCTCTCCCCAAGGTCAGCCGCGATAACATCAGCAGGGCCTACTTGTCCAGGATACAACTATTCATTCATTCAGCACTAAGAGGAGCCGCGACAACGTCAGCAGGGCTCATAAATTCCGAATTCAGCTCTCCCCAAGGTCAGCCGCGATAACATCAGCAGGGCCTACTTGTCCAGGATACAACTATTCGTTCATTCAGCACTAAGAGGAGCCGCGACAACGTCAGCAGGGCTCATAAATTCCGAATTCAGCTCTCCCCAAGGTCAGCCGCGATAAGATCAGCAGGGCCTACTTGTCCGGGATACAACTATTCGTTCATGCAACACTAAGAGGAGCCGCGACCACGTCAGCAGGGCTCATAAGTTCCAGAAGACACCTGACGCATCAAACACATTCAGCGGTGCACGGAACACATGATGCATCCAACACATTCAGCGGGGGAAGGGGGACACATGACGCATCAAACACATTCAGCGGTGTACGGAACACATGATGCATCCAACACATTCAGCGGTGTAAGAAAGGCACAGCACTAAGAGGAGCCGCGACAACGTCAGCAGGGCTCATAGATTCCAGAAGACACCTGACGCATCAAACACATTCAGCGGTGTACGGGACACATGATGCATCCAACACATTCAGCGGGGGAAGGAAGACTACATTTAACGTTATTTCAGCCAGCGCCCCATCTCAGAGACCTGACACTCCAGTATTCAGCACGCTCCCCATCCCAGAGAACGTACACCCAAGTACTGAGCACAACACAACATTCATCCACACACCCCCTCCCGGTTGGCAAGACAGTTTCTACCGCCCCTATTTCTCAACCTGACCCCATGTGGCACAGGTACCATTACTCCGGAGAGGGAATAGGGAACACATACATTGGATAAATTTTCGCTGCCACCACTGGATCTCACCCTACTGGTGAATCCAGAAACATATTGCACTTAGGGGGATAACTATCCTCCCGAGCTAGAGACACTACCCTCACAGCGCACAAGAACACATTTCTACAGCAACTGACATTTCTAGCAACTTTTAAAAAACACAATAATCCCCTTTCCATGTGACCATCCAAGATGCAGAGTTTTGTAGTGGGGCCCGTTATCGCTGTGGTACTGCGCAAACACAAGTCCAAATCCCACCGCTAGCCGCCAATGTAGGAAATGGGAGCCCTGTCCGGCCGAGGCGTGCGCCAAGGCCGGGCAGAAACCACCATCCCCCACTAGGGTAAGAAAGGTACCCGCCCGGATAACCCCTGCTCACCCCCTAGGTAGCTTGGCACGAGCAGTCAGGCCTATCTCGGAGGCGATGTGTAAAGTATTTACGCACGCACCCACCAGCAACAACATCCCGGGCCCCCCCCCACAAAAGGAACTCCACACAAGGTATATAAAAATAGCCTTTGTATTGAAAACACACAGTAGAGAGGAACACACGCTTTACAAGGTGCCATCAGGCACGGGCAGAATCTACAGGGGATTATTTACAGGACAGGGCCCTAGGACCACTGTCAGAAGTATACATTAGATAGAAGTAGCATTTGGAATAGAGGGTAACCAGCAAGTTTCATACATGTTACCTAGAACCTTTAAAAGGGGGGAAAAGGGCAAAGCACCTGACATAACACATTACTTTCCAAGGGCAACATAGGATCATTCACAGGAATTACAGTAGGAAGATCATAGGACACTTTCTATGCCAACAGGCCTCTCTGAGGCTAGGACGCCCGGGGTTATGAAGTTAAAGTTAGGCTGCAGGGAGCCTTGAGTCAACCTAAACGTGGCAGCTGCCCACGAAGTGCTGGGCAGCTGTGGTGGAAGAGCAACGTAGGAGCCTCGCAGGCTCAGGGGAACAAAGGGACCATGGTGGAGCCTCTCAGGGCTCGAGAACAGAAGGGGTCAAGGGATGGAGCCTCTGGGGGCTCGAGGGGACACACAGGGTCAAAGGAGGGAGCCTCTTTGGCTCAGGGGGGATGGAGCCTCTCAGGGCTCAGAACATCGTGGGAGCATTGCTGGGCTCAGGACATCGTGGGAGCCTCGGGGCTCAGGACATCGGGGGAGCCTCGCTGGGCTCGGGGAATTGTGGGAGCCTCGGGGCCCAGAGCAGCAGCAGGACATGGGCGGAGTCCCTCTCGGGGGACTCGGTTTTTGGTTGGCGGCCTCCCGGGCCTCTCGGGGCCAAGGCGGCGGCAGGGCATGGGCGGAGTCCCGCTCGGGGGACTCGATCTTCGTTGAGGCCTCACGGGCCTCATGGCACAAAAGGTCTCGGCCTGTAGGGGAGGGGCGGGCACCGGCAATGTGCCCCGACGCCCCTCCTCTCTATTCGGGACTCACCGGGTCGGCTGGCGCTCGGCGTCGGCCCGGTCTCTCCTTCTCCAGCGGGGGCTCCCTCTTCTGCACGGGGGCCCCCCGCCATGGCTGGCACGGCATCTCCGGTCTCCCTCACGACTCGGGAGACCGGAGGACAACAGGCAAAACTTCCGCAAGGCAGTGGGAGCGGACACATCTCTTCCCGGCCCCGCCCACAACCAGGTGGCGGGCCGGACATCTGCTTCCGGTGTTTTCCTCCGGGCTGCGGCGGTGATTGTTCTCTCGGCAAATGAGGGGGGGCACCCTCGGGGCACGGCACAACGGGGGAGCTAGGTACGGCCGGGTGGGCACCGGCGGCGTACATGTTATGTTATGTTATGTTATTTATTTATTTATATAGCGCTCGGCTACTCAAAAAGAGTGTCCCGGCGCTTTATTGGAGAAAGAAAAAACTGCGACAGAATAACATAACACCAAATAAAAGAAAAACCAGAGTGCCAGACAAAAACTCACAATAAACAGACTACTGAGTAAACAGCCAAGTTTTAAGGCCTTTTCTAAAAGCCAACAGGCTAGTGGCTTCCCGCAGAGCAAGCGGCAGAGAGTTCCACAGCTGTGGCGCCAGCAGTCCAAAAGAGCGGCCTCCGAGGCGCGCTTTCTTTACACGTGGAACAACTGCCAGGTACAGGGATTCCGACCTCAGAGACCTGGTCGGTTGATAAAAGACCAGTCTCTTTTGGAGGTACTTAGCTCCCCCCTTGTGCAGAGCCTTATAGGCCAGAGTCAAAGCCTTAAAGGCAATCCGCTTGCGGATGGGAAGCCAGTGCAGAGTTTTCAACAGGCCCGAGGCACTGGAACGCCTGTTCAGACCATAAATTGCCCTTGCAGCGGCATTCTGCACCACTTGAAGCCGCTGCAGCAAGTACTCTGGGAGGCCCAGGTAAAGAATGTTGGAATAATCCAACCTGGACCCAATCAGAGCCTGGACTGTCAATCTCCTGTGTTCCTCGGAAAGCAGGGGAAGAAACCTCCGCAGCATCCTAAGGATGCCGAAGCAAGTGCCCGACACCCCCAAGATCTGGGATTTCAAAGTTAGCCTATTATCTATCTTGACCCCCAGATTCTTGGCAACCTGGGAGGAACAAGACGGAGGGAACATATTCATTGGCCACCAGGCCTGCCAGTCTGGCTCTGTGTCACACCCAAAGAAAAGTACCTCGGACTTATCGGAATTGCACTTGAGGCTGTTCAGATGGAACCATTGAAAAACAGCCCCAAGGCAATCCCGAATACTCTCCCCATCAAAGTCACCTCCTCTCTTACAAGAGAAGAGGAGCTGGGTGTCATCCGCGTAGGATACGATCTGGGCACCCAGCGACTCCACCAACGCCGCCAACGGGGTCATAATGATATTAAAGAGGGTCGGGCTCAAGATAGAGCCCTGTGGGACCCCGACTCCCAGAGGCGGCATCACGGCGGAATCCGGCGGAGCCCAGATCGTTTGCCGGCGGCCGGCTAGAAAGGAAGAAAACCAGTCAAACACCGTCCCCCGTAGGCCTATCTCAGAAAGTCTGGCGAGAAGACCATCATGGGGAACGGTGTCGAACGCCGCCGACAAATCTAACATCACCAGCATGACTTTGCCCCCCGAGTCCAGAACCCCTTTAATGGTTTCTGAGACCTCGAGGAGCGCAGTCTCTGTGCTAAGATGGGGACGAAAGCCCGATTGGGTGGCGCTCCTTTGGCGCTAGCAGGGAAACGACGCGTCACCCCATTCGCCATCGGATCGGGGGAAAAGAGAGCGCTCTCAAGCGCTAGGGGTGAGATACAGCGCTTCCAGGCGCTAGAGCCACAGCAGCACAGGGTTCTTCAGGATTCCAGCGGAAAGCGCTCCCAGGCGCTAGGTAGAAAGTATAGCGCCTCCAGGCACTAGGGCAACAGCAAGGGACAAAAGGTCTGGCAGAGTCCAGGCCAGCAGGAGTCCAGGGGCTGGGCAGGGCTCAGGGAGGCAAGCCATCCCTGAGCCCAAGCAGCAGCACGCCCCTGGTCTGTTTCAAGTACAGGACAAGAACGATTTGTAAGAGGACATAGCCCCTTTTAATACAGCACAACTCTTTGATGTAGGGGGGCAAGGTGGGGGGAGAACCAGGCGCCGCTGGTCTGGAAGCACTCAGGATGTGCTCAGCCCCTCACTGTATTCACTGGCAGGGCAGGGTCATCAGTCACACCGCAGGGGCCGGAGCCAGCATTGTTCGGGGAAAGCTCAGCCCCTCCCCTCACATCTGCAGGCTAATCTCACACTCACCCCTGGGGCAGGCCCCCCCAGACTCCTGGAGCCAAGCTCACCAGCCGGCTCCAGCCAATCACACTACAGGCATACTTTACCTTATTATGCCACTTTCTAGAAATGGCACTTACACGCTAGCCACATTCCTCCAACATACATCATCACGTAGCATTTCATCACACGAGTCCACACATACCAAACTCGGGCCTGCACTCCCAACACCTCAAGAACTACCCTGGATACATACATTCACAATGCATTCCTATGGGAGGGCAGGCCATTCTCACCCACGCATTCAGAGAACACAGCACGTACACTGCGCCACAAGCGCAATCACCAGATAATCTTAGCACTAGATCACCTATCACAAGCAACAAGTTTCAGGGGTCAACCTGCCAGAAAGGCCAAGTCCAACAGCCATAGAAAGCAGAGTCCATAGGGAGTCCAGGATTTCAGTAGTTCAGGAGCAGGGCAGGGCTCAGGGAGGCAAGCCTTTCCCCTGAGCCCAAGCAGCAGCACGCCCCTGGCAGGGTGTTACAACTTAACATTCATTCAACAAGATGAACCGCGGCAGCGCCAGCAGGTCTCAGTGTTCAGCTCTCCCCAAGGCAAGCCGCGGCAGCGCCAGCAGGTCTTCCTTGTCCGGGATACAACTTAACATTCATTCAACAAGATGAGCCGCGGCAGCGCCAGCAGGCCCCAGTGTTCAGCACTCCCCAAGGCAAGCCGCGGCAGCGCCAGCAGGTCTTCCTTATCCGGGATACAACTTAACATTCATTCAACAAGATGAGCCGCGGCAGCGCCAGCAGGCCCCAGTGTTCAGCTCTCCCCAAGGCAAGCCGCGGCAGCGCCAGCAGGTCTTCCTTGTCCGGGATACAACTTAACATTCATTCAGCAAGGGGGACACCTGACGCATAAAACACATTCAGCGGTGTACGGAACACATGATGCATCAAACACATGCAGCGGGGTAAGGAAGGACACAATTATCGTTGATTCAGCAAGCTCCCCATCCCAGAGAACTTACACTCCATTATTCAGCAAGCTCCCCCTCTCAGAGAACTTACACTCCATTATTCAGCAAGCTCCCCCTCTCAGAGAACTTACACTCCATTAATCACACACCTCAACATTCATCCACACACCCTCCCCCGGACTGGTAAGACAGTTTCCACCGCCCCTGATTCCTCAACCTGACCCATGTGGCACAGGTACCATTACTCTAGGGAAGGGACAAGGACCACACATATTGGACACGATTTCGCTGCCACCACTGGATCCCACCCTTCTGGTGAACCCAGAAAACACATTGCACTTAGGGGGATGATCTACCCACCCGAGCTAGGGACACCTAACTCACAGTGCCCCAGAACCACATTTTTCACA
The DNA here is from genome assembly GCF_964261635.1 of Lissotriton helveticus. Classification (NCBI taxonomy): domain Eukaryota; kingdom Metazoa; phylum Chordata; class Amphibia; order Caudata; family Salamandridae; genus Lissotriton; species Lissotriton helveticus. The sequence continues at coordinate 1,137,763,839 of NC_136067.1, read as the reverse complement.
AAAACAGATATTTTTAGCAACGTGCACCAGAACCCCATTTTCCACCAGAACAGACATTTTTAGCAAAGTGCACCAGAACCACATTTTTCCCAAAAACATATTTTTAGCAACGTGCACCAGAACCACATTTTCTACCACAACAGATATTTTTAGCCACGCGCACCAATAGTTTCTTTTCTTTGCGACCATCTAAACTGCAGAGTGTTGTAGTGAGGCCGGTTATCACTGTGGTACTGCGCAAACACAAGTCCAAATCCCACCGCTAGCCAACAATGTTAGAAACGGGATCCCTGGTTGGCCGAGGCTTGAGCCAAGGCCAGGCAGAAATCACCATTTCTAGTTAGGGTAGGGAAGTCACCCGCCAAGACAACCCCTGCTCACCCCCTTGGTAGCTTGGCACGAGCAGTCAGGCCTATCTCAGAGGTCATGTGTAAAGCATTTGCGCACGCACCCCCAGCAACAACCTCCCGGGCCTCCCACAAAAGGAACTCCACACAAGATATATATGAAAATAGCTTTTGTATTGAAGAACACACTTAGACAGGAATACGCAATTTACAAGGTGCCAGGGGCACGGGCAGGGTTTACAAGGGACTATATACAGGGCAGTGCCATGGGGCCACTGCTAGGGGTATGCACATGCTGGAATTGGCATTAGAATCATAACCACTGGGAGCTTCCTAGAACTAGCACTAGAACACATAACAACCAGGCGCTAGCATTAGAACACATTATACCCAAGAGCTTCATGGGACTAGCGGTAGAACTCACTCTAACCAGGATCAACATACATGGGACATCAGATATTCAGGAGGGAAGGAAGGACAGGGTACATAGCACAACAGAGGCATCATCAGAAGGCACCACGTAATAACTCTCAGAATCACATCCACATTAATCGGTACTTCCAACAGGCAATGTCACGATGTTCAGGGCAGGCTGCAGGTAGCCAACAATAGACCTAAACGGGGCAGCTGCCCACGAAGTGCTGGGCAGCTGTAGAGCAAGGATGGGGCCATGTGGGAGCCTTGCAGGCTATGAGGAAAAAGGCGCCAACCGGTGGAGCCTCTCGGGCTCGAGAACAAGGGGGCGGAGCCTCGCGGGCTCGGAAGGGCCAGGGACACGTGGTGGAGCCTCTCGGGGCTCATGGGGCAAGGACACGGTGGGGCCTCCTCGGGGCTCGGGGGCTGGGGTACAGATGGAGCCTCTCGGGGCTCAGGGGCCAAAAATGCAGATGGAGCCTCTCGGGGCTCAGGGGCTAAAATGTAGATGGAGCCTCTCGGGGCTCAGGGGCCAAAAATGCAGATGGAGCCTCTCGGGGCTCAGGGGGCAAGGTATGGCCAGGCGGGATCCCCCTCGGGGGACCCGGCATCACTGGGGGCCCCATGGGCCGTGACGGAGCCTCGCGGGGCTCAGGGACAAAGCTGCGGGCAGGTGGGGACCCCCTCGGGGGACCCGGCATCACTGGGGGCCCCGCAGGCCTCTGAGCACATGTGTGCTCGCGCTGGAGGGGAGGGGCGGGCACCGGCAATGTGCCCCAACGCCCCGCCTCCCCTCCTGCAGCACTCACCGGTCTCTCCTCGCTCTCCAGGGCTCCCTCTCGCTCCTGGGGGCCCCGGGGGGGAAGCGGCCAGTCTTCTGGGTGGACGCAGGGGCACGGAGTCGGCTCCCGCTGCCCCCTGCATTTCTCGGCTCTCTCCTCCGCCTCCACAGGAGACGTCACCAGCCCAGCCCGGGCCGGCAGCCAATCAGAGCGCGGCCCGGGGGAGGGCCTCACGAGGGGTCCCGGGCTGCGGCGGTGAACTCGGGGGGGAATTAACGAGGATTAGGCTCCCTCGATAAATGTAGCCATGACGGGGCAAGCGAGGTAGGCACTCGCTGGGGGCTCGGGCCCCCTCACATGAACGGGGCAAATGCCGGGTGGGCACCGGCTTGTGGAATATAGCGCTCCCAGCGCTAGTAGCGTGAAGGCAGCGCCCCAAGGCGCTAGGACAGCAGGAAAGAGCTAGCAGCATGAATGAAGCGCCCCAAGGCGCTAGGATAGCAGGAAAGCGCTCCCAAGCACTAGGGCCATAGAAAGCAGAGTCCATAGGGAGTCCAGGATTTCAGTAGTTCAGGAGCAGGGCAGGGCTCAGGGAGGCAAGCCTTTCCCCTGAGCCCAAGCAGCAGCACGCCCCTGGCAGGATTCAGTCAGGACAAGTAGGCAAGAGAGAGAGAAGAGGGCACACCCTCCTTTTATACATGAGATCCCTTTGTCTAAAAAGGGGCAGGCAGGGTGAGAACCAGCTAGAACTGGTTATAAGGAATTTCTTGTTACTGGCCAGGCTACGGACACCAGACCCCGGGGGGTGGAGCCAGCATTGTGGGGGGGAAGCCCAGCTCCATACAGGATACAGGCACAGGCCCTCCCTCACATCAGCATGTTAATTTCTCCATTCACCACCGGAGCAGACCCACACAGACTCCTGGAGCCAGGCTCCCCAGCAGGTTTCAGACAATCACGCGCCAGCATACTTACTGCACACACACACCGATGTCTAGAAGTGGCACTTCCCTTCTAGACACACACACGCTGCATACATCATCTTGCAGCATTCAACCACACGAGTCCACACATACCAGACTTGAGCCTGTACCCAAATGCATCAGGAACTAGTAGGGACAGGCGCATTCCCCATGCATTCCTATGGGAGGGCAGGCCTCTCCCATCTACACGCACTCAGAGTGGGAATCACCATCCCCAGGTCACATATAGCAAGCAAAACTTCAGGGGTGGACCTGCCAGAAGGGCCCAGTCCAACAACATTCCACACACATTCCACACACCACATTCCACACACATTCCACACACCACACTCACCACATTCCACACACATTCCACACACCACACACCACACACCACATTCCACACACATTCCATACACATTCCACACACCATATTCCACACACATTCCACACACATTCCACACACATTCCACACACATTCCACACACCGCATTCCACACACATTCCACACACCACATTCCACACACATTCCACACACCTCATTCCACACACCACATTCCACACACCACATTCCACACACCACATTCCACACACCACATTCCACACACATTCCACACACCACATTCCAAACACATTCAACACACCACATTCCACACACCACATTCCACACACATTCCACACACATTCCACCCAAACACATTCCACACACCACATTCCACACACATTCCACACACCACATTCCACACACCACATTCCACACACCAAATTCCACACACCAAATTCCACATACCACATTCCACACACCACATTACACACACATTCCACACACATTCCACACACATTCCCCACACATTCCACACACATTCCACACACCATATTCCACACACCACACACCACATTCCACACACATTCCACACACATTCCACCCACACACACTCCACATTCCACATTCCACACACATTCCACACACCACATTCCACACACATTCCACACATTCCACACACCACATTCCACACATATTCCACCCACCACACACCACACACCACATTCCACACACATTCCACACACATTCCGCACACCACATTCCACACACATTCCACACACCAAATTCCACACACATTCCACACACCACATTCCACACACATTCCACACACCACATTCCACACACCACATTCCACACACCACATTCCACACACCACATTCCACGCACCACATTCCACACACATTCCACACACCACATTCCACACACATTCCACACACATTCCACACACCGCATTCCACACACATTCCACACACCACATTCCACACACCACATTCCACACACCAAATTCCACACACCACATTCCACACACCACATTCCACACACCACATTCCACACACCACATTCCACACACCACACACATTGCACACACCACATTCCACACACATTCCACACACATTCCACACACCACATTCCACACACATTTCACACACCAAATTCCACACACCACATTCCACACACCACATTCCACATACCACATTCCACACAACACATTCCACACACATTCCACACACCACATTCCACACACATTCCACACACCACATTCCACACACCACATTCCACCCTAATTCCACACTCACTCCACATTCCACATTCACACACTCCACATTCCACACACATTTCACACACATTCCACACACATTCCACACACCACATTCCACACACCACATCCCACACACCACATTCCACACACATGACACACACCACATTCCATACACATTCCACACACATTCCACACACCACACACCACATTCCACACACATTCCACACACCAAATTCCACACACCACATTCCACACACCACATTCCACATACCACATTCCACACACCACATTCCACACACCACATTCCACACACATTCCACACACATTCACACACTCCACATTCCACACACATTTCACACACATTCCACACACATTCCACACACAACATTCCACACACCACATTCCACACACCACATTCCATACACCACATTCCACACACATTACACACAGCACATTCCACACACATTCAACACACATTCCACACACCAAACACCACATTCCACACACCACATTCCACACACCACACACCACATTCCACACACATTCCACACACATTCCACACATTCCACACACCACATTCCACACACATTCCACACACCACACACCACATTCAACACACATTCCACACACCACATTCCACACACATTCCACACACATTCCACACACCACATTCCACACACATTCCACACACCACATTCCACACACATTCCACACACCACATTCCACACACATTCCACACACCACATTCCACACACGCCACATTCCACACACCACATTCCACACACCACATTCCACACACACCACATTCCACACACATTTCACACACATTCCACATACCACATTCCACACACACCACATTCCACACACATTCCACACACATTCCACACACCACATTCCACACACATTCCACACATCACATTCCACACACCACATTTCCACACACATTCCACACACCACATTCCACACACCACATTCCACACACATTCCACACACCACATTCCACATTCCACACACATTCCACACACCACATTCCACACACATTCCACACATTCCACACACCACATTCCACACACATTCCACACACCACACACACCACATTCCACACACATTCCACACTCCACACACCACATTCCACACACATTCCACACACCACATTCCACACACATTCCACACACATTCCACACACATTCCACACACCACATTACACACACATTCCACATACCACATTTTACACACCACATTCCACACACATTCCACACACCACATTCAACACACATTCCACACACCACATTCCACACACCACATTCCACACACATTCCACACACCACATTCCACGCACATTCCACACACCACATTCCACACACATTCCACACACCATGTTCCACAACATGCCACACACCACATTCCACACACCACATTCCACACACATTCCACACACACCACATTCCACACACATTCCACACACCACATTCCACACACATTCCACACATCACATTCCACACACCACATTCCACACACATTCCACACACCACATTCCACACACCACATTCCACACACCACATTCCACACACATTCCACACACCACATTCCACACACATTCCACACACATTCCACACACATTCCACACACATTCCACACATTCCACACACCACATTCCACACCTATTCCACACACCACACACCACATTACACACACATTCCACACACCACATTCCACACACATTCCAATCACATTCCACACACCACATTCTACACACATTCCACACACCAAATTCCACACACATTCCACACACCACATTTCACACACATTCCACACACCACATTCCACACACATTCCACACACCACTTTCCACACACCACATTCCACACACATTCCACACACCACATTCCACACACCACATTCCACACACATTCCACACACATTCCACACACCACATTCCACACACATTCCACACACTACATTCCACACACCACATTCCACACACCAAATTCCACACACCACATTCCACACGCCACATTCCACAAACCACATTCCACACACCACATTCCACACACCACATTCCACACACATTCCACACACCACATTCCACACACATTCCACACACCACATTCCACATACCACATTCCACACACATTCCACACACATTCCACACACATTCCACACACACACACTCCACATTCCACATTCCACACACATTTCACACACACTCCACATTCCACATTCACACACTCCACATTCCACACACATTTCACACATTCACACACACATTCCACACACATTCCACACCACACACCACATTCCACACACATTCTACACACCACATTCCGCACACCACACACCACATTCCACACACATTCCACACACCACATTCCACACACCACATTCCACACACATTCCACACATTCCACACACCACATTTCACACACATTCCACACACCACATTCCACACACCACACACCACACTCCACACACCACATTCCACACACATTCCATACACCACATTCCACACACATTCCACACACCACATTCCACACACATTCCACACACCACATTCCACACACCACATTCCACACACCACATTCCACACACCACATTCCAGACACACCACATTCTACACACATTCCACACACCACATTCCACACACCACACTCCACACACATTCCACACACCACATTCCACACACACCACATTCCACACACCACATTCCACACACCACATTCCACACACACCACATTCCACACACAACATTCCACACACATTCCACACACCACATTCCACACACACCACATTCCATACACATTCCACACACCACATTCCACACACATTACACACATCACATTCCACACACCACATTCCACACACATTCCACACACCACTTTCCACACACCACATTCCACACACATTCCACACACCACATTCCACACACATTCCACACACCACATTCCACACACCACATTCCACACACCACATTCCACACACCACATTCCACACACACCACATTCTACACACATTCCACACACCACATTCCACACACCACATTCCACACACATTCCACATTCCACACACACCACATTCCACACACCACATTCCACACACCACATTCCACACACACCACATTCCACACACAACATTCCACACACATTCCACACACCACATTCCACACACACCACATTCCACACACATTCCACACACATTCCACACACCACATTCCACACACATTCCACACATCACATTCCACACACCACACACATTCCACACACCACTTTCCACACACCACATTCCACACACATTCCACACACCACATTCCACACACATTCCACACACCACATTCCACACACATTCCACACACCACATTCCACACACCAAATTCCACACACCACATTCCACACACCACATTCCACAAACCACATTCCACACACCACATTCCACACACCACATTCCACACACATTCCACACACCACATTCCACACACATTCCACACACCACATTCCACATACCACATTCCACACACATTCCACACACATTCCACACACAATCCACACACATTCCACACACATTCCACCACACACTCCACATTCCACATTCCACACACATTTCACACACACTCCACATTCCACATTCACACACTCCACATTCCACACACATTTCACACATTCACACAGATTCCACACACATTCCACACACCACATTCCACACACCACATTCCACACACCACATATTCCACACACCACATTCCACACACATTCCACACACATTCCACACACCACACACACATTCCACACACATTCTACACACTACATTCCGCACACCACACACCACATTCCACCCACATTCCACACACATTCCACACACCACATTCCACACACCACATTCCACACACCACATTCCACACACATTTCACACACATTCCAAACATTCCACACACCACATTTAACACACCATTCCACACACCACATTCCACACACCACACACCACACTCCACACACCACATTCCACACACATTCCACACACATTCCATACACCACATTCCACACACATTCCACACACCACATTCCACATACCACATTCCACACACATTCCACACACATTCCACACACATTCCACACACATTCCACACACATTCCACCCACACACACTCCACATTCCACATTCACACACATTTCACACACACTCCACATTCCACATTCACACACTCCACATTCCACACACATTTCACACATTCACACAGATTCCACACACATTCCACACACCACATTCCACACACCACATTCCACACACCACATATTCCACACACCACATTCCACACACATTCCACACACATTCCACACACCACACACCACATTCCACACATTCTACACACCACATTCCGCACACCACACACCACATTCCACACACATTCCACACACATTCCACACACCACATTCCACACACACATTCCACACACCACATTCCACACACATTTCACACACATTCCAAACATTCCACACACCACATTTAACACACATTCCACACACCACATTCCACACACCACACACCACACTCCACACACCACATTCCACACACATTCCACACACATTCCATACACCACATTCCACACACATTCCACACACCACATTCACACACATTCCACACACCACATTCCACACACCACATTCCACACACCACATTCCACACACACCACATTCTACACACATTCCACACACCACATTCCACACACCACATTCCACACACATTCCACACACCACATTCCACACACACCACATTCCACACACCACATTCCACACACCACATTCCACACACACCACATTCCACACACAACATTCCACACACATTCCACACACCACATTCCACACACACCACATTCCACACACATTCCACACACATTCCACACACCACATTCCACACACATTACACACATCACATTCCACACACCACATTCCCACACACATTCCACACACCACATTCCACACACCACATTCCACACACCACATTCCACACACCACACTCCACACACATTCCACACACCACACACCCACATTCCACACACATTCCACACACCACACACCGCATTCCACACACCACATTCCACACACCACATCCACACACACCACATTCCACACACATTTCACACACATTCCACAAACCACATTCCACACACACCACATTCCACACATTCCACACACATTCCACACACCACATTCCACACACATTCCACACATCACATTCCACACACCACATTTCCTCACACATTCCACACACCACATTCCACACACCACATTCCACACACATTCCACACACCACATTCCACATTCCAATCACCACATTCCACACACATTCCACACATTCCACACACCACATTCCACACACATTCCACACACCACACACACCACATTCCACACACATTCCACACTCCACACACCACATTCCACACACAATGCACACACCACATTCCACACACATTCCACACACATTCCACACACCACATTACACACACATTCCACACACCACATTCCACACACCACATTCCACACACATTCCACACACCACATTCAACACACATTCCACACACCACATTCCACACACCACATTCCACACACATTCCACACACCACATTCCACACACATTCCACACACCACATTCCACACACATTCCACACACCACGTTCCACACACATTCCACACACCACATTCCACACACCACATTCCACACACCACATTCCACACACCACATTCCACACACCACATTCCAAACACACCACATTCTACACACATCCACACACCACATTCCACACACCACATTCCACACACATTCCACACACCACATTCCACACACACCACATTCCACACACTGCATTCCACACACCACATTCCACACACACCACATTCCACACACAACATTCCACACACATTCCACACACCACATTCCACACACACCACATTCCACACACATTCCACACATCACATTCCACACACCACATTCCACACACCACTTTCCACACACCACATTCCACACACATTCCACACACATTCCACACACATTCCACACACCACATTCCACACACATTCACACACCACATCCACACACCACATTCCACACACCACATTCCACACACCAAATTCCACACACCACATTCCACACACCACATTCCACAAACCACATTCCACACACCACATTCCACACACCACATTCCACACACACCACATTCCACACACTGCATTCCACACACCACATTCCACACACACCACATTCCACACACAACATTCCACACACCTTCCACACACCACATTCCACACACACCACATTCCACACACATTCCACACACCACATTCCACACACATTACACACATCACATTCCACACACCACATTCCACACACCACTTTCCACACACCACATTCCACACACATTCCACACACCACATTCCACACACATTCCACACACACACACTCCACATTCCACATTCCACACACATTTCACACACACTCCACATTCCACATTCACACACTCCACATTCCACACACATTTCACACATTCACACAGATTCCACACACATTCCACACACCACATTCCACACACCACATATTCCACACACCACATTCCACACACATTCCACACACATTCCACACACCACACACCACATTCCACACACATTTTACACACCACATTCCGCACACCACACACCACATTCCACACACATTCCACACACCATTCCACACACCACATTCCACACCACCACATTC